>NC_135479.1:19074325-20274325 GCF_052094955.1 Ictidomys tridecemlineatus
AGGAAATGTCCTTGATCCCCTGACAGGAGCTACAGGTCTGCGTACATTGGCAGAGGACATCACTTCTCAGTGTGACCTGGAGACACCCCCCCACACCTCCGAATCACAGGTGCTAATTGAAAGGCAGACTCAGGTCCCCACCTCAGACCCACTAAACCAGATTGACTGGAATGAGGTGCAGGAAACAGCATTAGAGCCAAGGCCCCCCACACTGACAGCTAAAAACACTAGCCCCGGAGAGCCTCATGTTCCTCCCAGGTGAGAAACCTCTCCTAATGGACTTACTAATCCGGGGAAGAAACCTATCCCTGCCTCCTCTCTAACCCCACCCTGAGTTTGGCCTAAGCAGAGGTCAGAAAATTTTTTCTGCAAAGGGTCAGATACTAAATATTTTAGGCTTGTGGACCATGGAATATCTGGGACAACTACTCAACATGCCTTGTAGCATGAAAGCCACAAACATGTAAATGAATGGGATGGCTGTATTCCAATTAAACTTTATTTGTGGATACTGAAATTTGAATTTCCTATAGTTGTCCCACATCATAAAATATTCTTCTTTTGATTTTTTTCCCTCCTAGTACTGGGGGTGGAACCCAGGGTTACTCTTCCACTAAGATGCATCCCTAGCTTTTTTAAGTTTTTATTTGAGTAGGGTGTCACTAAGTTACTCAGGAAGTCCTTGAACTTGTGATCCTCCCGCCTCAGCCTCCTGAGTCATTGTGACTATAGGTGTGCTCCACTGTACATGGCTCTTCTTTTGATTCCTTTAACCACTTAAAATGTAAACACCATTCTTCATAGAGACTTAAAGTAGACGTGTAGTTGCTTAGGCCTGGGAGGGTGAGGGAGTGGGGGATGACAGGTTAAGGGGGCGGAGTTTCTTCTTGGAGTGATCAAAAGCACATATCTGTGAGTATACTAAAAACCACAGGATTGCACACTTTAAATGGGTGAACTATATATCAATGAAGCTGTTTCTAAAAAACAAACAAAAAAACTCTTAGCTCACAGACCACACACAGACAGACAGCAGGTAAGATTCAGCTCATGAGTTCAGCAGACCCCTGGAGCATGTAGGAAAAATTGAGCTCAACAAGATTTAAATGCTTTCTTCCATTTGGCCAGAACCACCATTTTCCAGTAATTCTGCAGAATGAAAAACACAAAGGGAAAGAGGAGAGGAATCTGATAGATGTTCTCTAGACCTTTTAGAAAACATGGAGTCATTCCTTTGGTCACATATATGCAAATCTACAAGAAGGGTGATACAGTAGACATCAGGGGAAAGGCTACTGTTCAAAAAGGAATGACCCACAAATATTACTGTGGCAATACTGGGAAAGTCTACAAAGTTACCCAGCCTGCTATGTGCATAGTTGTGGGCAAGAAAGTTAAGGGCAAGATTCTTGCCAAGAAAATTAATGTGCATGTTAAGCCCATTAAGCACTCTAAGAGCGGAGACAGCTTCTTGAAACGTGTGAAGAAAAATGATCAGAAAAAGAAGGAAGCCAAAGAGAAAGGGGCCTGGGTTCAGCAGAAGCACCAGCCTGCTCCACCCAGAAAAACCAACGGAGCTGGCTGCAGTGGTCCTGTAGTCCCTGCGGCTTGGGAGGCTGAGGCAGGAGGATTGTGAGTTCAAAGCCAGCCTCAACAAAAGGGAGGCATTAAGCAACTCAGCGAGACCCTGTCTCTAAATAAAATACAAAATAGGGCTGGGGATGTGGCTCAGTGGTTAAGCGCTCCTGAGTTCAATCCCCGGTACCAAAAAAAGAGAGAGAGAGAATCAACAGAAAGGAACCTGAGCTGCTGGAACCTGTACCCTAAGAATTTATAGCATGCTAGATATTAAAAAATAAAGGCCCTTAGACTGTTAAAAAATTCAAATCTCCACATACTAAATGAACAGTGTTCTCAAAGTTGAATCTAGACTTGAGCGGGTGGGGAGGAGGTGGGGAGTTAGATAGGAGAGGTCTGGTGGGGTGACATGAGGACAGGCCAGGGCCATGTTAGACAGCTAGGTAGTGAGGCAAGGATAACTGTCTAGGCCAGGTGCTGTGGTTTGAAAGTGTTCCCCACAGTTCATATGTTAGAAACTTAATCACCAAATTCATGTGTAGATGGTATTTGGAGGTGAAGTCTTTGAGAGTTAATTAGGGTTAGGTGAGGTCATGAGGATGGGGCCCCCCATGGTTGGATCAGTGGCTTTATGAGAAGAGGAAGACAGACTTGAGCCAGTTCTCTTATTCTATGCCTTCTGCTATGGGATAATACAACATGAAGGCCCTCACCAGAAGCAGCCCTTTGATCTTGGGCTTCTCAGCCTTCTGAACCATGAGTCAAAAAAACTTCTATTGTTTATAAATTAACCAGTCCCAGATAATTCTGTTATAGTGAACACAAAATGGACTAAAACACCAAAAGTCAATAAACCATAGTCTATTGTCTGTTTTAGTAAGGCCTGTGAAGTAAGAATAATTTTTATAGATGAATGTTTGCAAATGGATAGGGAAACCTACACTAACCGCTGCAATGGTTTAGTGTCTCCCAAAAGTCTATGTGTTAAAGTCTTGGTCTCTAGTATGACACTGTTGGGAGGTAAGAAGGCCTTTAAAGACATGGGGCCTAGGGCTGGGGATATAGCTCAGTTGGTAGAGTGCTTGGTTTGCATGCACTAAGGCCCTGGGTTCAGTCCCCAGCACCAAAAAAAAAAAAAAAAAAAAGAGAGAGAGAGAGAGAGAGAGATGGGGCCTAGTAGGAGATCTTTAGATCACTGGGAGAAAGTCTTAAAGAAATTGTGGGATCCTGGCCTCTTGCTCTTCCTTTTGCTTCCTGGCTGAGAGGTGAGAAGTTTTGCTCCCCCATGCAATCCTAACATGACATACTTCTCTTGCCAGAGCAATAAGGAACTAGAATCTCTAGAACCAATACCAATGAACTTTATAAGTTAATTGTTTTGGGCATTTTGATATGTGGATAGACAGTTTATAAATGCAAACCTCAATTAAGCAAAATGTTATATCCCCCAAATAATTCCACTCTTCTCATTAGTTTACTTGAATTATAAAAAAAAAAGTACTCAATTATTATTATATTTTGAATTTTGTTAATATAAAAAATTATGGAAATTTGTTTTCTATTTTGTTATATAAATCTATACATAATAATCTTGATTTTGCTCTTGGCCCACAGCACCTAAAATATTTACTATTTGGCCTTTGACAGAAAGAGCCTGCTTATCCATGGTCTAGCAATGGATGATATTCCATCTTAAGTGGTGCCTGTCAGGAAACCCCACATTTCCCCAAACCTGGAGTGCAAGTCTATCAATTGTAAGCCATCGCCAGATAGGAGGTGGAGGCAGGGGAGCACTAAGGAGAGATGCAAAGACCATGAACTGAGCCACAGCCCATGGAGATAGAGCTGCTTTTCCTGAATATTCTATAGAAAGATGGTTCCTGTAGAAGAATAGGACAGGGCTGGATTCTTCTGCTACCTGAATAGAACCACATGGAGACAGGCAGTTGATTACTCTCTCACTGGAGGTCAGTTTCCTAAGGGTGGGAACAGGATGGTCTTGTTCTTGGTTTCCTCAACACACATAGCCTCCCACATAGTGGTTTGTTGTTGCTCTTGTTGTTGGTTTGGATATTTTTGTTTTGTTTTGTTTGAGGTACTAGGGATTGACCCAGGGACATGTAACCACTAAGCCACATCCCCAACCCTTCTTATTTTTTGTATTGAGACAGCGTCTCACTAAGTTACTTAGGGCCTTGTAAAATTACTGAACTTGTGATCCTCCTGCCTCAGCCTTCTTAGCAGATGGGATTACAGGTTTATGCTACCATGCCCAATGTACATAGTAGGTATTTAACAAACCCACTATTAATGAGTAAATGATAATTCCCTGAGTTATTGGATTTAGCTGATCTGAGTAAAGACCTCTGATACATACCGCCACCCTCTTTCCTAGACAAATTTTAATGGTATTACCCAAGCTGTGTTCCTCAAGATGTTAAAATGTAGAAAAAACCTGGTGTGGTGGCACATGCCTGTAATCCCAGGGGCTTGGGAGATTGAGGCAGGAGGATCCTGAGTACAAAGCCAGCTTCAGCAAAAGTGAGGCACTAAGCAACTGAATGAGACCCTGTCTCTAAATAAAATACAAAGTAAGTTCTGGGGATATGGCTCAGTGGTCTAGTGCCTCTGAGTTCAATCCCTGACACACAAAAAAAAAAAAGTAGGAAAAAAGTTTTGTGGGTAAATATATTTTGAAAATACTGCCTAGTGAATTCCTTTCCTGGAGAGTCCCAATAAATATGCTCACTTATCAAAGGGCCTGAGAAGTCATGTGCCACTAGCAGTTCAGAGCCCCCCTCACATATTTCCCCAGAGTTTCTAGAGCTTCCCAATGCCACCATTCCCAAGAGTTTGGGGATTCAGGTAATGAAAATCAGACTGGTTCCCAACTTTCCCTGCGGCTGATGCAAGATTGAGCTTTCTCCATTCCATTCCATCCACCTTCTCTCAAGTTTCCAAATTCCTGTTATATGTTGCCTCTTCTCCTATCTTCCTAATCTTGTGCATTTATACCTTTGGGGAAAAAAAATCCTCTTCTTTTTGGGGATTTTGGTTGAGGAGGTAGGAAGGGCCAATGCGCATGTGTTGGTCAGCCATCTTTAGATGGAAGGAAAGAAGGGCTCTGCATTGGGGTCATGCTGGGCAGCAGGAAAGACTGAGAGATGGTAGATGAGTTTAGGACACTACAGCTTTCCAGGCTTCCCCAAGCACTTGGAAACCAGGGTAGGGCTGCTTGGCTAAGAGCTTCAGTAGGACCTGAGAAAGAAAAACATTAAAATGTGGGGATACCCACCCCTCAAGGAGCTTAGTGGGTGAGAGATAAGTAGATGGTTGGGGGGAAATAAATGGGAAGTGTACATGATAGAAATAATCACAGGAGACTAAAGAAACCCCAAGAAGTGGTAGTCCAAGCAGTGTGTGTGTGTGTGTGTGTGTGTGTGTGTGTGTAATCCATCTTTCTGGAAGACAGAAAGCAACAGGAACCATGTTTGTAGAGGCCAGGACAGCACCGTGTAAGGAGTGTGGGGGTAATGAATAGTAAAGGTGTCAAGAAGACATTGTGACCACTGAGTTGGAGAAAACGCAGAGAGAGGACAAAGGAGGGCCTAGGGTGTCATGCTGGAGCCTGGGCTTTATCTTGAAGGTAGTGCAGAGCCCCTGAGGGGTGGCCAGGAGGAGACTTGCTGGTGGAAGAGAGCCCATGGCAGATAGTGCTGGACTCCGAGGCCACTGTGGGAGGTGTTGCAGAATCCAGTGGGAAATGATGAGGATACGCTCAGGCAGCTCGAGTATCCATGATGGATTACTGGGGACAGAGGCAGGAGGATGAAATCAGTGGCATGTGGGCCTGGGAGCAGGGAAGCAGAGGGTGGCCTCAGAGAAAACTCCCAGGTTTCCAGCTCTGTTGGCTGCTGGGAAAGGGCGGGACTATCCCCTTCCAGCTCCTCCCCTCCTTTCTAAAGCCCCCATGACCCCCACAGACCCCGGAGAGGAGAGTGTTGACTCTCCTCCCGCCCCACCTTCCCTCCCCACTATTTGCTTGGAGCCCCGCCCCCCGAGAGAGAGAGAGAGAGAGAGAGAGAGAGAGAGAGAGAGAGAGAGAAGATGAAATCATGGAACAAAGGAGATTAGAGCCACATTTCTTTCTTTGTCTACAATGGAAAACTCTAGTTTGTTACAAGAAAGGAGATTTGAGAGGGGGGCCTCCTGATGAGGTTATGGTTTTGAAACAGGAGCTGTCAGGAACGGCCAATCTGATGAGCAACAAGGTCTCATTTTCCTTTCCTTCTGAGCTCTCCTTGGTTGCCCTCAGGGTAGGGCCCCTCCTCTGGGGTGAGTCTGTCCTATTGGATTTCCCAGCCTGAGTATGCCCCTTTCCAAACCTGGCTGATCACTCAACCTAGGCACCCACGGAGGTCACCTCCTCAAGGGAAGGAGGTCCTCGGGACAGGACAGGAGGAAGGGGGAAAGCGGGGAAGGGACAGTAGAGTAGGAAAAGCCAGATGTGGGTTGGAGAGTTTGATTTCAAGTCCAAGTTATGCCACTTTCCAGCTATGCAAACTCAGCCAGCTCCCTGAGCCCCACCCCAAGACTTCATTTGTCACTGAAAAGGATTACAACTTCCCCTCCTTACCCATAGCCATCCTGCTTTCTAGGGTTTCAGTTACCTAAGGTCAACCATGATCCGAAAATATTAAGTGGAAGATTCTAGAAATAATAATCCATAAGTTTTAAATAACTTTTATTATAGTACACTGTTATGATTGTTCTGTTATTGCTAGTCATTGCTATTAATCTCTTACTGTGTCTAATTTATAAATTCAACTTAATTATAGGTAAGTATGTATAGAACAGAACCACAGTGTATATAAGGTTTGGTCCTATCCTATTTAGGCATCAGTTTCAAGACCCATTGGGGGTTTTAGAACACATCCCTCATGGACAAAGTGGGGGACTACTGTATACCCAGCTCATAGGATTACTTGTGGACTAAGTGAGATGATATCTGTGGGGGGAATAAAAGAATTTGGAAACCAGGACAATCCCCAACAATCGCAGGGCCTGGGGCAAGAATACAGATGGAGGGCTGGGGATGTGGCTCAAGCGGTAGCGTGCTCGCCTGGCATGCGTGCAGCCCGGGTTCGATCCTCAGCACCACATACCAACAAAGATGTTGTGTCCGCCGAGAACTAAAAAATAAATGTTAAAAAAATTCTCTCTCTCTCTCTCTCTCTCTCTCTCTCTCTCTCTCTCTCTCTCTCTCTCTCTTTATTTAAAAAAAAAAAAAAGAATACAGATGGAGAGCTGGGGAGGTGGTGCAACACCTGAAATCCCAGAGATTCAAGAGGCTGAGTCAGGAGGACCCTAAAGTAAAAGTCAGCCTCAACAAGGGCAAGGCGTTTAGCAACTCAGTGAGACCCTGTCTCTAAATAAAATACAAAATAGGGCTGGGGATGTGGCTCAGTGGTTGAGTGCTCCTGAGTTCAATCCCCAGTCCTAAAAAAAATAAAATAAATGAAATAAAAATAAAGAATACAGATGGTGGTCCACCTACATGTGCCTAAACACTATAGAGCTAAAAATCAAGTTTACAAAATTTAAACTTGTTCCATCCTCCAACCTTGACTAATATTCTATCATGCCCAGAAGGCCAGTTTGAATTTAGAGGCCCTGGACTCCTTGGAGTTCAGCATGGAACACCACAGCATGGGGAAAAGCAGCTTTTGGCTCTTACCCTTGGCTCATTCCCTTCCTCTCTTCCCCCACCAGCTCCATCCTGCCTGGCAAGGGCTTCATGCAGATGCATAAGGAAGCCCCAGCCCTCATGCCTAACCCATAGTCCTCCTACAAACAGCTGTGAACCCAGAGGTGCACACCTGGGGCATTTGGGGAGGATAGAGTCCAGGAAGAGGCCCATGCAGATCCTGGAAAAGGGCTCAGAGCCTTAGGGGCAGGGAACCCCAGGATCCCAGTCATGCACAGCATGGTACAGAGGGAGATGCGACCTGCAAGTGGCCACATATCTTTGGCCCTATGAAGGCAGTATGGCAGGAGAAATCCAGCCCTGGGCTCAGCAGATGGCTGAACACACCAATCAGGGGCCACTCCTGAAGCTATGCTCTAAACTATGAGGTGAGAGTGAGTAAGCGTTTATTCTTTTCTCCCCAGGGTCTTGGCGTTTCTTTCCTCACTTTCTCTTTCTCTGATTCTCCACTCCTCCCTTCTATTTTCCCTAGGAAGAATTGGGGATAATTTACATGCCAGCAGGTCAGAGAAGTAGGAGAGTAGATGTCTTTGGGGACAGATGAACCAGGATGCCAGGAACTCTTGGGTAAGATCCAAGGGCTCTTCAGGCTTGAGAGCTGCTAAGCGTCTCCCTTCCCACATCTCTGGAAGACTTGAGAAACTTGTTATTTATTATCTGAAAACAGAGAATTCTTAGAGCCTTAGACAAGAGTGTGGCCAAAAACCTGGAGGGAAACAGCTCTGAGCACAATGAAAAATGTAGTGCCGGGCAAGGGGACCTGGGGAGACATAGTGACACCAACATGGACAACCCAGGGCTGAGCTTAAAGCCATGGTGCATCATCCCCCTCACTGAGTGAGACTGAACACCCAGGCCCTGGTGAGACCATGGGGAGCCTTGGAGTCTGAGCCAAGAATCAAGAACCAGATGCTGCCCAGCGTGGTGGCACACACCTGTAATCCTAGCGACTCTGGAGGCTGAGACATAAGGATCACAAGTTCAAAGCCAGTCTCAGCAATTTAGTAAGGCCCTAAGCAACTGCCTCAAAATAAAGAATAAAAAGGGCTGGAGATGTGGCTCAGTAGTTAAGTGCCCCTGGAGTCAATTCCTAGAGAAAGAAAGAAAGGAAGGAAGGAAGGAAGGAAGGGAGGGAGGAAGGGAGGGAGGGAGGGAGGGACAGAGAAAGAAATAACCAGATGCCTGGCCTGGCTGAAGGGGTGGTGAGCATTCTAGAGAAGAACATCAGATCTAGCCACCAGCTGTCTGATCTCAGTCAAAGTCCTTTCCCTCTCTGAGACTCAACTTTCTCATCTATAAAATGGGGATAATGTGTTTTCCTCACAGAGCGTATAGTAAGGATTTAATTACATAAAGGGTGAGTGATGCTTAGCATCTTGCCTGGAACAGATAAAGGGATCAATAAATGGTACCCATATGATTATTATTGTGACGGTAGTGCCTGAAAATGCTGGTTTGACTTGTATGACCTTCAATGGATTGGGTCCCAAGTACAAGCCTTGGTTTTCTCACCTGGGAATTTCTTTTATTCTCTGCAGACATTTTGCTGTTGATTCCCGACATGACACAAACAATAGTGTACACTTGGAGAACACTGGCTAGGGCCAGCACTGCCTGAAGCTCTCCGTGTGGTGAGAGCATATCATCCTCACAATCTCCTCTGAGGGGCCTTCTATTTGTCCCTGTTCAGAGAATGAGGAACCCATGACACAGGAGGATTAGAAAATTCATCTCCCCTGTAATCTCCTCCTTCCCTGTGCAAATATGGGCTGGGTCCCTGCTGGAATGACCAGCAGGAGTAACATTTTGACTGACCCCTCCAGTCAATCCAGCCAGCTCACTGGTCTGGCTAATGCTTCTGACTCCAAACTGACAAGTTATGGGGCAAAATTAGTCACCTTGACCTTTGAATCCATGCTCTTCCTCAAGATTTTTAGATTTTCTGACAGTGACACAGTCCCTCCAGCTCTGGATTTAAAGGAATCAGTGTCTGGAAACACTGATTTTGAATTCAAACAGGAAAATGGCCATTCCTGAGATCATGTATCTCCTAACCTGGGTCATTCACCCTCTTGCCTCATGGAGGGCATTAGAAGTCTTGTGGTGACATCCACTGATCTGGGATTGCTAACCCATTTCACAGATGAGAAAACCCACCTGTTAGCAGAGAGGTGGGGGCGTTGCCTGGACTCCTGCTGGCAGTGGGGACAGAAGCAGGATTTGAACCCAAGCTCCCAATGCTTCAGACTGTGTACATCCTGCTGCCAGATAATTTCCTCTGAGGGGCCCCTGATCCCCTAGGCACTGAGGACACAACCACAAAGAGTGGGAATCGCTGCAGACCATTTGGCCTGGCCTCACATTTGCTCTGCCTTTTGGCACTGATCTTCGAAGCTACATTAAGCGTTCTTTTTCTGAGTCTTTTGTGGGCAAGAGAAGCCTCAAAATTGCAATGAACGGAGGCACCTGGATCCCCAGGGAGAATTGTGAGCCCATATCCCCACCTTGTTTATTTGTAAAATGGGAACACGGACACAACTGGTGTATGTTTTACATTAAACCAAATAGGAGCTTGTGGCATTTCTGTCTGTACTTGAGACATGTTTATATTGCTGGGTCCATTATGAATCTGTTTAATATCCTTCAAATTCTCTGAGTCCTTCCATCCCTGCAGCCAGGAAATGGGTAATGTGCACACAGGGAAGAAATTTCCAGGCATTCAGACCTTTAGGCAAATGAGGACTTTTTTTTTCTCTCTTTTTCTGTAAAAAGCTAAAAAAAAAATTAAAATTAAATTCTTCCTGTTCAAAATGGTTTTTCCAATGATTCTTTCCTTGTAGGAAATTGCATAGGTACTAGAGAGAGGCCAGGGAGGAGCCACCAGCTAGGGGAAGCCGAGGCTGGTGAGAAGAGCAACCCTCTGCACTGGAGAGACTGGCATGCAGACAAGGGGGTAAGTGATTGCCCCCTAACACACACAAGGGATGAGAAAGATACCAAGGGACCTGCAGCCAGGAGTTCAAGGTCACCTGAGGGCTGCCTTGGCTGCTGGGGGCTGCTGGGAAGCCAGCATCAGACTAATCCTACCGGATTGGGAGCAGGCTTCTCACAGGACGGCTGGCAGGAGCAGCTCCCTGCTTGTTGGCAGAACAGAGAGGTATTATTTTAAGGAGAAAAATGAGATTCCTGTTACTGTCTTATTCCTCCTGCAGAAATGTTGGTGTGGCCCAGACGGAGCCAAGAGAAGAGGCAGTCATTGCCAACAGAAGGGTGAGCTCATCACAATGAGTGGATGTAGGTGTTTCCAGAAAGTATAGTGTGGAAGAAAAGCTCCATGCTTGGAATCTCAAATCGATTATTGAGGCAGAACCCTTTGACCTCCTCTCTCCTTCCTCCACCCTCCTCTTTGCTAGATTATCTGATTCCACTATTTATTAATTTATTTATTGGTACTGAGGATTGAACTCAGATGCACCCAAACACTGAGCCATCTACTAGCCCTCTATCCCCCCAGCCCTCAGCATAACACTTTTGAGTTTAATCCAACTGTTTATTTGTATTAGTAGCTCATTCCTTTTTTTTTTTTATATATACCAGGGATTGAACCTGATCAGGGTCACTCACTCACTGAACCACATCCCCAGCACTATTTTTGTATTTCATTTAGAGGAAGAATGTCACTGAGTTGCTTAGCACCTCGCTTTTGCTGAGGCTGGCTTTGAACTCACACTCCTCCTGTCTCAGCCTCCCAAGCCACTGGGATTACAAGCGTTCGCCACTACGCCTGGTTCCTTCCTCCTTTTCTTCCTGTGGAAGCAAAGGATGTTGTATAATTAAGGGAATTGTGAGACTTTGGGATTTGCAAATATCAAATTCCCACTGGATTCTGGGAAATATGGGGTCACAGGTTATTTGTTGGACTCATCACCGGACTCCCTGGCAATGGCCTAGGGATGACACAAGTCACTCTGAACTAAACCCAGAATTAAGAAGAAGAATTCCAGGGAGCTTGGGGTAACTTTCCTGGTCCTTGTCAAGGAAGAAACAGCATGGCCATAAGCCCAGGTCAGAAAGGGCAGGAAATAAGATGATGCTGGTTGGAGAGAAGCAGCCTGAGAACTGGGGAGTAAGAAACGCCATAAAGTGACCACGAAGCTGTACTAGTTGGAAATTCTACAAGGTGAGCATGAAAATGGTGCAAGTCCATGGGGTGAGTCACGAATAGTAGGACACGGAGCTCTGGCACTTTGGCTGCCTCATGCAAGGCCCTGAAACACACCCTCAAACCAACTTTGATTTTCCATCTATGAATCACGAAGAGGGCGATATTAACAACAGGCCCTCTGAAAGCTCCTGTTGGAAGAGCCAAATCCCTTTGTTTTCTGTCAATTCAGAGGCACATATGCTATGTATATAAATGTTGTACCATTTAAATTTTTACCATTCTTTGTCATTATTGTTTTAAATTTCATATTCTCCAAATTTCTAGCCCCCAATTAGACTGCCCTGATCATGGTCACGGTGAAGGGAGGCATTGCCGTGATAAACTTGATTGGTTTATGCCTCATTTTTTGGATTCCCTTGACTACTCTTTGTAGTTCACAACTTTTTTTTTTTTAATCCATCCTCTCTCAATTTGGCAAAGGAAAACCACATTTTGGTTAAATCAATTTATTTAACCTCTAGGGGCTAAGGCACAACAAGCTAAGATGCTAGAACAAATAAGAATTGTATTATTTTCTTATGTTTGGTTCAGGGCTGGGCAGACAACCAGGGCAAACTCCAAGAGCTTGTGTGGACATCTAGATTCCTTCCATGGTGTTCTCCAGTATCCCCTGGAATGCTGGCCTCATCTTCATGGCCATGGCCAAGGCTTCCTCATCATCCAAGTGAGGCTATATCCAGCCCAAGGCAAGAAGGACAGAGTGGGGGAGACATTAGAAGTTGCCTTTGGGCTAGGGTTTTAGCGCAGTGGTAGAGTGCTCACCTAGCATGCATGAGGCACTGGGTTCAATCCTCAGCACCACATAAATGTAAAATAAAGATATTGTGTCCACCTAAAACTAAATATATATATAAATATATATATATATATATATATATTTTTTTTTTTTTAAGTTGCCTGTAGCAACTTTTGCATCATCCCAATGGCCACAACTATGGCCACAACTTAGTCCCGTGGCCACACTGAACTGCAAAGGAATGCTGGGAAATGTGGACTCTAGTGGGTATCATGTGCCCAACTAACACCTGGGTTGTTCTGCTAATAAAGAGGAGAGGCTGGGTTTGGGAATGCTTGCCTGTAATCCCAACTGCTCAGGAGACTGAAGCAGGAGGATCATAAGTTCAAAACCATCCTCAGTAACTTAGCAAAGTCCTAAGCAATTCACCAAGACCCCATCTCAAAATAAAAAAATAAAGAGAGTCCGACAAGTGGCTCACACCTGTAATCCCAGGGGCAAGGGAGGCTGAGGCAGGAGGATCACAAGTTCAAAGCCAGCTTCAGCAACAGCAAGATACTAAGCAACTCAGTGAGACCCTGTCTCTAAATAAAATACAAAATAGAGCTGGGGATGTGGCTCAGTGGTTGAGTGTCCCTGAGTTCCATTCCCAGTACCAAAATAAATAAAGACCATATAGCCCTGAGTCTGCTATATGGTCCCAAAAATAAAATAAAAAATAAAGACACGGAGAGGGCAATGGATAATGGGGATAATTGTTGCCTCCTTCCCTAAATCCCAAGGGGAAAGTGACATCAGGACCACAGCAACCACTTTTGGAGATTCTCACTTTAGGAATAAAGAAGGTTCTGGGCTTTAGGTACACTGTAGTAGATTGTCATTCAGCTCTTCGCTCTCACTTATCTTGGGGCCCTGGGGTAGAAGAGTGGGTGGAATTTATTTCCCCATCTCGGTTTGGCCATATGACCAGTCTTGGCCAATGGAATAGGAGCAGAAGTGACAGAATGCCAGTCCTAAGCCAAAGCCTGAAGGGGCACCATATGTTTCTGCTTCTGCCATTTACCCTCAGAAGGACCCATGCCCCAAATAGCAGTTTGCCCCAGAAAATGAAGAAATGCATAAAGCATACCTGAACACCTCCTGAAGCCAAGTTCAGCTGAGCCCCAGCAGAGCCAGCCAACCCACAGAGTCGTGTGTGGAGAAAACATGTGAACCACAGTTGTTAGCCAGTGTCTGGGGCAGGTTGTCATAGAGCATTGCTGCGGTAAAACTGATGTGACATCCTTCTAATCCCTGATTGTGTCCCCATCCTTTCTTCAACCCCCACTTCTTCAGTTCACTGACTCAGGGAGTCAACAGTCATTTGTAAGATGCCTGTCACATACCAGGCACTGGACCAAGTGCTGCCCCTACAGAACACTTATGACAATTCCAGTCTAGGGAAAGGGACAGAAACAGAAATAGATGATGAAACTTTAATGCAGCTTGTACTATGACCGGTGCCGATGCAGGGCTGTGCAGAATGGCAGAAACAAATCAGCCTGCCTTTGCTTTCCTTTGCTCCTGTTCCTCACCCACAGTCCTCCCACCCATCCAGAAACCCAGGGCCTGCTCCCAAGTGAGTGTGATACTCCAGAAACGCTACAGAAGCAGCTGTGAATCTCTGGTACTTTTCTCTCACAATAACAACCAGTGCTGACTGGGCACTTACTACCAGAAAGGAAAGGCACATGCCCTGCCCTCAAGGAGAATAGTTTGCTTGGGATGACTTTTAGTAGACAAGTGGCACGTCTCTCTGCAATAGCACCAGGGCTGATGGATATGGAATTCTGGCTGTGTTATCTTGAGCAATTTATTTAACCTAAGTATCTTTTCTGCATCTGTAAACTGGTGATGTGACTGATAGTATCATTCTCCCCTTCTTCCTTTAGCAACAAACCCTAGAATTTCAGCTGAGCCCATGGAGGCCCAGTAGACACTACATTTTCCAGCCTCCCTTGCAGCTTAGGTATGGCTCATTAGCTCCTCACGTGACTCTGTGATGACCAACGGGAAGCAAGCAGAAATGCCATGCATGCCTTCTAGGCAATGAGAGCTTTGCCCATTTCCCTTTTGTTTTGTGACCAGCTGCAAAGACATAATGGAACCCCACCCAAAATTGGGTTCAAATGTCAAGGCAGACCACACTACACACATACCAAAAAGAGGATGAATAGTTTATTTACTCACATAATGAGGCTCTCTGGGAAGAAGAGAGAACAGGGACTGGCCTAAGGTTTTTGAGTTGGTTGGGGAATGAGGCTGGAGTGAGGGTTCCTGTGCAGTTTGAACTTCCTGCAGGCGCCAAAGGAGGGAGGACCTGGGATTTCTCATTGGCTTCTCAGAAAGAGAGGGGTGGAGCTTAAAGCTGCCTGCAGTCAACCATCAAAAATGGAGTCAGAGCTTTTCCTACACCCCTTCTTCCACCTGGAATATGAATGCAGAGGTAGTAGAGATCTGTCTGGAACCATGCAGATAAGGACACCACTCTATGGGTGGCTGAGTGACCAAAAAAAAAAAAAAAAGCAATGCTCAGGGATGGTGGATCAATAAGAAAGAAACAGCCTGGGCCCCCATATTAACCCAGGGTCTTAGCTGTTATAGGAGACAAGATTACCTTGGGGGGTCTCTGTGAAGTCAGTCTAAACTACATTCTGTGTAGTTTAGACTGAATAAAAACTCACAGGCCAGTTTTCTGGACAATATGAAATGAGAAAGCCAGGGAAAATGACCAGCAGATGGAACTGAGGACAAGTTAAACCAGTCAAATTCCTCACAACAAAGGACAGTATTACATGGCGAGGAGAATGTGAAGCACATGAAATGAACCCACAGTGTCCTCCCGGCCTTGGCTAACTGTCTCGGGTCAATATTTTAGGAGGACCTACTATGTTCTAAAAACCATGGAGATGGCCACAAATTGGGACATACTCTGTGCTAAAGAGGAGCTTGTGGTCTAGCAGGGGCCATAAGCGAGACCAGAAGGGAGGAAAGTTCAGATTGAGCAATGCTGCCAAAGAATCCAAGTCCAAGGGCCTGCAGGGACCCAAGAGAGGGCACCTCCTTAGACTGGGGCTGGCCTGATGCTAGAAGTCATGATCAAGTCGGCAGAAGTGAATGATGGCTATTCCCTCACTGTTGTGCAGTCCCTAAGAGCCTGAACCATCTGACTTAGGGCCTTGCTGCCCACCCAGGAGAGGTCCAAAGCTCTTGCCTTGTTCCAACCATGCTCGCCTTCATACCTAGTTAACCAGGTTGAAGTTCCAACTCAGCTGCTGCCCAGAAGTGTGACCTGAGCCTATCACCTCACCTCTTTCAGCCTCGTTTTCCTTGTCAGAAGATGTGATGGCTGTCACAATTACCCAATGACACAGTGCCTGGCCAATCACAGGAAGTCAACAAAGGGTAGTTCTACCCCTTACCTACCACTTTGTAAATTGAATCCTTTTTCTTTTCTTTGTTTTTTTTACTTTATCTTTTGTAGTACTGGTTGGTGCTTTACCACTGAGCTACATTCCCCAGCTATTATTATTATTATTATTATTTTTATTTTTATTTGAATGTTTGAGACATTCAAATAATGTCACTTAGTTGCTAAGTCTGGACTCAAACTTGCCATCCTCCAGCCTCAACCTCCTGAGTACCTGGAATTGCAGGCGTGCACCACCACACCCAGCTAAAAATTGAATTTTTATTTTTAAAAAGCTGAAAAGCTTGCTATTTAAATAGTTTCTGCCAAGATTGAGTAACAATTACATCAGTAATCATTCCTGAACTGCAAATACCTGAAAGTCCAAATGGCAGAAAATCAGGCTCTTAGAGTTGGAAACACATGGTCTAGCCTGCCATCCAAACCAGAACCTTCACCACTTGCCTGGTTTTACCTAAGCATTAGCTTCTGCTTAGACAATACCAGGGATAGAGAGCTCACTATCTACCCAGGGAGTCCTTTCCATTATTGGGGAGTTGTAATTGACACTCCAGCTGACTGGCCTCCCTGACATTTTTCCATGCATGTGTACCCTGGGTGATGCAGTCAGCACGCTCTGCAAGAAGAGACCCTTCTTTTTTTAGGGGTGGGGTACCAAGGATTGAACTCAGAGGCACTATTTTATGGAGAGACAGGATTTCAGTGTGTTGCTTAGCACCTCACCATTGCTGAGGCTGGCTTTGAACTTGCAATTCTCCTATCTCAGCCTCCTGGAGCTGCTGGGATTATAGGCATGCACCACTGGGCCCAGCAACAAGCGACCCTTCTTAACAAAGAGTGAGTTGGTACTCTGTCTTCACCTCTATCTCAAATGCTCTTCTCCTGGCTGGGCTAGGCAACCTTTAAGAGATGAGTCCCATTTGCTATGCCCACATCCCTGTATAATCTCTACTCCCTTTGAGTGAACTAAATCTCAGGGCAGCCAGGTAACAATGCTGCACACCTCAGGAGGATGAGGTAGGAGGGTCAAAAGTTTGATGCCAGATTTGGCACCTTAGCAAGGCCCCAAGCAAGTCAGCAAGACCCTGTCTCAAATAAAAAATGAAAAGGACTGAGGATATATCAGTGGTTAAGCACTCTGGGTTCAATCCCTGATATCAAAAAAAAGAAAAGGAAGAACAGGGTAAAAGTGATGGGATGTCACTTCCATTTTAGCTTTCCAAAAGACAGTGATATCCATTTGTCTCACTCTCTTCCTCTCTCTGAGCCCACATTCTGGGAGAAGTCAGTTGTTATATTGTGAACTGCCCTAATGGAGGGACCTACAGGGCAAGGATCTGATGGCCAACTGTCATGAGAGTGAATTCAAAGTAGATCCTCCTCCCTGGTTAAGGTAAGATGACAACACCCCTAGTTGCAGCCCTGGGAGACCCTAAGCAGAGGACCTAACTAAGCCACACCCAGATTTCAGACCCACAGGAACCAGGAGATAATAAGTGTCTGGGGTTTTATTTAAGCCACTAAGTTTGGGTATAATTTGTTACATGTCAAGTAATAACTAATATACGGTCCAACATCTTTGTTCCTCCAGCCTCCATTTATTTCCAGACCCTTCCCCCTTCCTCTGTCTATACTCAATAGATCAATGTCCCTCCTGTAATATGGTGCCTGGAATGGCTCACAACACTCTAGATGTGGTCTTGCAACAGAACTATTTCCTCCTGAGTGATGGACACTGTCCATTATTCCCACTCAAGATGCCATTAGCATTTTAATGGACATATCTCACAGATGATTCATTCTGACCTTGTGTGTGACTAAAACCCTTCTATGTCCCACAAACTGCAAGGAAAACCTATTCACCCACTGTTGTGGACTTGAGTCAGTGATTTTTAAAATTCAAATACAGGACTTGACAGTAGCATTAGAAAACTATCTTGCTGCCTGTCTTAGCCAGGTGAGGACTCTGCAGACTTAATTCTGTGTCCCCTGTATTCCTTTATACTGCCAACTCTGGGCCACCTGTGTCCATGGTTAAGTATTCACCCATTCCAGAGTCATCTTGTTAAACAAAACAATGAGTCTCATTTACTATGCCTGCTGTCAAGGGTTTTGAAAGGAAGACAGGAAATCCACATCAACTGAGACTTATTATATGTTGCTTACTTTGCCAGTTGCTCTTACATAGGATATCTCATCTTAGCACAACCCTACAAAACAATGACTGCAAAAAAAGAGACTGAGGTTCAGAGTTGCTTTATTCTTTTTTTTTTTTCATTTTTTTATTAGTGGTATTGGCGATTGAACCCAGGGCTTTGTGTATGTAAGGCAAGCACTCTACCAACTGAGCTATATCCCCAGCCCCATTTTGGTTTATTCTAAGGGAAATAATTCTTAAAAAGAAAAAAGATGGAATCAGGATGCAATTCATTGCTTTGTTAATTACAATAATTAGAACCTGAAAGTGCATCTGTGACTCTGGAGAAATAACCCACTCTGAGTCTCAGTTTCCTCATCTTTAAAATAACGTCCATCTCACAGAGCTTGGAGAAAGGTCTGCTGAGCATACATATGTGCTCATATTTATACATCTGTAGCATGCCTGGCACAGTACCTGGCACACAGTAAGCCAGCAATCAATGAAAGTTTGATTTCTTGGGAAATGGGGATGTAGCTGTGTTGTAGAGTGCAGGCTTAACACCCATGAGAACCTAGGTTTGAACCATGTCACTGACCAAAAAAAAAAAAAAAGGCATTTTTTAGCAAACTTAAGCTGTGTAAGGCAAGTGATAAAATCAAGTGGAAGGAATATCACCATAGAGATATAGTCAAAAGATCTCAGGTTCAAAGTCTAGCTCTGCTTCATTTTATAAACTTGGGCCAAGTGCTTACCCAGCTGCCAGGGTAATTGCAAGGTACAGGGAAGAAATGTGAAATGCAGGGCAATTGTTGATTATTCTCATTATTAGACTTCTAGGTTGATGCTGATCAGTGTCATACCACAGGACACCATCTTGCCTGTAATGCTTTTCTTCTTTTGAATTATTTCCTTGGGACAAATTCAAAATCCTTTCTCCAACTTTCTGTAGTTGTCAGATCCAACAAAAACGGGTAGCAATAAATTCCGCAGGAGCTGAGGCCTAGGACAGAGTGGTGGCAGCTCCCAGGCTAGAGCTAGCTGCAGCGGGTGACCCACGGCTGCTCCTTCCAGCTGAGACCCTGTGCCAGAGATTATGTCATTGGGAGGAACATGTCCTCAGGAGTGGGGAGGAAGGGATGGGGGTGGCAGTAGACTTTTATTCTCTTGGGACAGGTACCTAGTCCTGAGGGGGAAGAGAACTCAACCAGATGCAGAATGCCAAGCTTACCCCATAGTCAGAACAGCCCAGAAAGTTCCCATGGAAATGTCTGGATCACATCTCAGAGTGAGCTAGAGAAGCCTGTGTGTGAGGGGTGAAGTCCTCAGCCCTGGAATCTTCTGTGTGAGAAAAAATAACACGAATGAGATTTGGGATATGGGAGGAGCTCAGACCAGAGACAGTTTTAGAGATTAAAGACATAGGGAAGAGGTGACTTCCAGGTCTGCATTGGGCCAGAGCCAAACACTGGAAGTACCTGCAGGACAGGGAGAAGGTCCACAGAATTAGCCTTTTCTTATACAGAGCACTATCTTCACATCCAGAGGCCCACAGTTCTCCCAGTTCTGCCCCACGTTCATACCTGGCCCTGGGGCTCATGGCCCCATTGAATCATTTTCTCACAGACAGTCTCTTTCCCAAAAGGGATATTGATACTCTAATAGTTATATTTTACAGTATGTACACGTGAAGCATGCCTAATTCAAAAATCTGAAGTCCAAAATGTTCCAAATCCAAAACCTTTTGGCACCAACTTATTGCCACAATGGAAAAGTCCATACCACGAAACATTGTTTCATGCACATTGTTAAAAATATTGAATAATATTATGGTTGGCCAATGTATATGAGGTATATATAAGCGTAAATGCATTCATGTTTAGACTTGGGTCCCATCCCCAAGATATCTCACTCTGTATACACAACTCTTCCAAAATTGGGGGGAAAAAATCCCAAACACCTCTGGTCCCAAACATGTTAGATAAGACATACTCAATCGGTATATATTTTGTCCTATAAGTGTTTTCTAAGGAGAAGATTGGAAGCTTTCGTCAAATTGTCGAAAGAGAGGCCTGACTCAGAAAAGAGAGAAAAGGGAAAGAGATGGTAGTGGGAGGGGCCGAGGTCCTCCTGCACCAGAGCAAGGCCAGATGGAGGCTGGGGCCAGATGCTGAAGGGCAGATCACAGACTGTTCCAGCCAGAAGGGTCCTCAGAGGATTCAAGCTTTTTCAGCCTCGGCACCCTTTGTTCAAACAAAACCCAATCTGTGAAATGGAGAAAAGGAAGCAAGGAAGGAGGCCAGAGGAGGGTAACCTTGACCCTCAGAGACCCCTGGGAAGACCCAAGGAGGTTTTATGAGATTCTTAAGACTTCTCAATGTGTGCTTGGAAAATCCCTGATCTAGCCTCAATTCATTTTACAGATGGGGAAACTGAGACCCACAGAGAGGTGAGTTGTTCATGTGGCCCAGCTAGTTGTACATCATGGGGACCAGAATGCAAGAATCCCTAGCTCTAAATCTCTGGGGCTTCTCTCTCCCTCCTCCCTGCCCCTTTCCTGGGAAAAATTGGAAACTATATTTTCTTCCCCCAAATCCCAGGACACCCCGTCCCTCCTGGAGCTCACATGCAGGAACCTGCCTCCAGTCCCATAAAACAGCCCCCACTCTAGCCCCATGACCCTCCTGGCCTTTCTGAACAGGTCACTGGGGATCTGCTTCACCCCAGAGAGAGTTCAGAGGAGGAGCCGGAAGATGCCTCCTCACGCAACCAGCCACACACAGCAAATCAGGCTGTGTCTCCTCCAACAGGGCCCAAGGAGGAGCCGGTGTGAACCTGGGACCCCAGGGAGCAAGCTCTGCTCGGGGCAGAGTCCCAAGATGTCTCACTTTACAAGGATGGAATTTCACGACTTGTGTATTTTAATTAAATTTTTATTTTTGTGGAATCTTAGCAAAAGTTCCCCCACTCCTACAGCTCGCTCCTTGTTATTAAAAACCATGACAAGATGAGGAAAAAAATGCTGTCCAAGTGGCCAAAATGAGGCCATATTTTAGAAAAGATCTGACCACACTGCACACTGGAAACCCACTCCCTGCATTTGGATGTCGATTCCACCCCCGTGACTTCACAGATCAGATTTTAAGTCCATGGCTTATTGCTTTCTGAGCCTCCTGGGGCTTATAGGATTATTCTGGATTTAATCCTTTAATAATTTTTCCTCCCTCCTGTCTGAGGTCTGGGTTTTTAGCTGAAACCAGCCTGGGTGAAATGCATGCTTCCAGCCCTGATGGACTCCCCTTGCAGACTGCTGTCCTCTGTTATTGTCAGAAAATTAGGAGGGGTCCTGGGGAGAGGGAGCCACTCCTGGAACCTGCAGAGATAAAGCACCGAGTCCTGATTCTGAAGTTCTGGTTAGAGGATCAGGCAGCCCCTGCCCAGCCATGTGCCTGAAGCCTGGCATATGCTATCCTCTTTCTTCCTCGCCACAGCCTTGGAAGTGAGGGTTAGTATCCCCATTTTGCAAAAGAAGAATCCAAGGTTCAATGACAACAAATAACTTGCGCAAGTTGACACAGGTGGTTAGAAGAGAATTGAGCTTTGAACCCTCTATGGCTGGACTCTGGAATCCCTGCTGTCTGACCTGAGGCAGCTGCCTGGCTCTTCTCAGCTCTACCCCAGCCTGTTTCCCCTTTCAGCTGAACTTGTGGCAAGACAGGGACATCCTCGCTTACAGACTCCTCACTCAGCTCAGCCCTGGCAGTTAAAGGGTGAGCAAAGTCCCTACCTGATCCCCCTCACCAGAACAGTCTCCAAAAACAATGGGCAGGTGCCATCTAATTCAAAATGCCCTTGCTGAGGCTCGCACTAGAGGCTAGAGAAAGAAATTAACAAGGAGATGTTCTATCTGGTGCAGGAAACAAACCCATGAAGTTGCTTCCATGTGAAAGCCCTGAGGAGCAGGCAAGCCTCTGTGACCAGCACAGAGGTGGCCTCGCACGTGGACTTGGTCCTAAATGGATGAGTTGTACTAGCAAAAAAGGAACAAGGGGAGCGCTAAGCAGGGAGGCAGAGGCGTGGAGGCATAAAAGACATGTGCGTTGGAGACACTGTAGGAAATAGCTCTAAGTGTGGAAAGGGTGGCTGCAAAGACAACGAAGACATGAGTCAAATGACAAATCTGCAACCAATTTAGTCATAAATCAAATTGGCTTTTATTCACAATTCATTAATAGGATCCACCTCCATTCTATAAAATAGAATGAGAGTTCCCACGGGACAACAATGGGTTTGGTAAGGAAAGAGAACAATTTTTTTAAAAATAACTAACATTAGTTAACTTCAGTTTACTTTTTTGTTAGGGTTAAAGCAGAGGGACTTCCTTATTACATTGACTCAGATATCATCTCATGTTTTCAGCAAAACTGATCTGTTTTGGAGTATCTCCTTCCTTAAAGTTTCAGTTAGTATAAGTGATTCCATTTTGGTTTGCTCTGGTCTGTTGGAGCCTAGTGCAGAAGCTCAGTCCAAACAATAGCACAATAGCCTCACATATTTTTGTTTAAAAGATGCATTCTCAAGGAGTTCACAGTTGGGGCAGAGGATGAGATCTCACCCAATTGTGTGGCTAGAGCATAATGTGTCAGGAAAGGGGACTGGGATGTTGACTAATTCAAGGGAAGGCTGGGTCTCCAGTTCCTTTCATCATCCAAGATTTCTCAGAAGGAGAAAATCAAGCTGAACTACTGAGCCCTGCTTCATCCTGCTGGCTTGCAACTGAATCAGTAGCCCTCCTGTTTCAGCTTTCAGGGGCACCTGTGGATTGCAGGGTTCACTCTCCTTCACCTTGTTTAGGGTGATCCTCACACTTTGAAGAAGAATATCAGTGTCAGTCATAAACACAGGAACCAAACTTGGAAGCTAAAAGGTAGAATATTAATGAGCACCATTTCAAATGTAAAGGCCTATTTAAATGTTAAAGACCTTGAAGCTTGGGCTGGGGCTGGGGCTCAGTGGTAGAGCACTTGCCTAGCACTCCTGAGGCGCCGGGTTCAATCCTCAGCACCACATAAAATAAATAAATAAAAGGTATTATGTCCATCCACAATGAAAAAATTAAATAATAATAATAATAATAAAAAAGAACTTGAGGCTCACCTTCACCCAACTCCTTTGTCCCAGAGATGGAAAACAGAAGGTGGGGGTGACCCCAGGTGAAGTTATAGGAAGGAAGATGGGGGTGAACCCACAATAGCCTGGTACTTTTCCATGCTTATTGAACATACATTTTGCTCCATGCTTTACCCAGAACCATACCTAAACGCCCAAGATGGCACACCAAAACAGATTTTTCTGCTGTCAGGTCCCCTCCCGCATGGTGGGAGTTATATCTCTTTTCTCTTAAATAAATCCTGCTCCGTTTACTCTTCCCTTCCATGATTGCCTGTGAACTTTATTCTTCAAAATTTGCAAGACAGAAACCCAGAGGAAACTGGCAAAGTGGGGAATCTAGTCTCAAATCAAAACTCCAGTTTCAACATGACCCCAAATCAGCCCTCCTGCCCAGAAGCTCTGCCAGGGGACAGCAACTGCCCTCCTCCCCTGAACAGAGCTCCGCAACCAGCCAGTCTCTTCTAGAAGGCTTCTTGGAGGAGGAAACCCCTGCAGTGAACAAGGAGCCAGATAAAAGGTAACACCAGGTTCCAGGGGGATGAAGATGTGTTTGCAAGAACACCCAGAGGGAGAGAATTTCAAAGAACTATAGGGGTGGTGGGGTGGCACACTGGCCAGGGAGTGGTTTGAGACAGGAGAGGGACTGGGGCAAGAAAAAAAAAAATCAAAGGTTTCAGGATTTCTGAGGAAGGAAGGTCGAGAGTGCAGGTGCAGACTCCCTTGCAGTAAACA
The DNA here is from genome assembly GCF_052094955.1 of Ictidomys tridecemlineatus. NCBI lineage: Eukaryota > Metazoa > Chordata > Mammalia > Rodentia > Sciuridae > Ictidomys > Ictidomys tridecemlineatus. Next base: position 19,098,142 of record NC_135479.1, read on the forward strand.
GCCCTGCCTGAGCCAGGGAGGACAGCCACCCCAGCCTCCCAGAGACCTGGAAGCCCCCAAGCCCCAGCTACTCCTCGGGTTGGTTAACCAAAGCAGCATGACCTCATGTGTTATGGCTGCAAAGGCGTGGGGGAGGCCAAATCCGGTGTTTGTATTAAAATTAATTGGGGGCTCTGCGGATGATGGAGGCTTTGAGGAATGCACAGGCCCCCCATGTGATCCCCCTAACAATGGTGTCACTTACGACCACCATGGCCCCCAGCGGCCCACATAAGCACGTCCATGGGAACTCCTGGATGAAATAATAATCACAGATAGGAATATTTAAAATACGAAGCAGATACCAGCAATGTGGAGGACTCAGGCAAGCCACCCCCCACCCAACCCCCAGCTATTTTTAGCCCAGGAAGCAGAGCCCCATTTTACCAGGGCAGCAGCTTGTCAATCAGAAAAATCCCACTGCTCACCCCCAGCCCTGATTTATGGTGATTCAGAGGGGAGATGCTGCCAGGAACGGTCCAGGGCCAGGAAAATTTCATCTGTCTGGAATCCGACAGGAAAAAAGAGGCCTGGAAATTTCAGAGGAAGCTGGGATCTGCGCCGGTCACAGCGCCTCTGTTTGTGTTCGTCAGCTGGCTCCTGTTAGCAGTTAAGGGTCCGCTGAGGAAAAGCGTCAGGCCAGGTTTTTCCATCCCTCCAGAACCTTGAGCTTGATCCCCAGGCAGCAGCTGCTCCTGTGACCTCCGACCCTAAACAACAGGAGCCCTCGCCAGGTGTCCCCAACCCCCCATCCCCGGGTTGTATCTTAAATCAACATCTTTGTTTTTTTTTTTTCCTCTTTTCTCTTACTATAGAAAAATGATTGCAAAGTGAGTCTATCTTTTCAGTTGTTTGTTTAATCAGACATTTAGCACACTCAAGAAGCAGGGTTCAATATGAAAACTAATTAATTCAATTTACTTTTAATTTCCTCCCCTGGAATGACCCAGCTCTCCCAAGGTGGCCTTCTCACCCATCCTCCCTGATGCTGGGGCACCAGGAATCCTTCACCTCCACCAGAATCTGATGCTGTGAGTTCTGAAATGACAATAGGGATTAGGGATTTGCTCAGAATTCTGCTAAATGGCAAATCCTGAAGGAGTATAAGAGACAGCAGCAGAGTTCAGGGCCACTACCCCAAAATTCAGGCCCCCTGGTCTCTTAAGAAAAGATAGAAGCAAGACCTCCCTGCCCTTCTGCCATTCTCCCCTGAAGCCAATCACAAAAGAATTCTCTGATCTGCTTTTCAATCAGGTCTTGGGATCTTTATTCCAGACAGTTCCTGAACCTGAAGGAGAGGAATGAAGTCAGAGATGCCTGAACCCACAGGCTCCCTACGCTGCCCCCCAGGTTATCACATCTGCTTAGATCACACCCCTTTGTCCAGTCTTGCTTCTGCATGACCATCCACTCTTCATCTAGCCTCAGTACAAATACCCACTTTCCCCTGTTGTATGAGTCTTCATTTCACTTATGAAGCCTCCCATGTCATGGAAAACATAGTAAATACATTTAGGTGTTTTTTTCTCACGAATCTGTCTTTTGTTATAAGGATCTCAAACCATGAACCTTGTAATGAACGAGGAAAGAATTATTTTTTCTCCCCTCCAATGCTATCCTTTCCATCCATCCAGCCAGCCAGCCATTGGCTCACTCATTCACTCGGTGCCTTTTTTGTGCCAGGGCCTATACCAGGGGGTGTGGGCAGAGGGAATACAAAATGAACATGACCTGCCCTCGAGGAGCTCACAGTGTGGTGGGGACACAGATCTGTAAATAAATAACTATGACACAGAGAAGCCAACAGAATCACGTGGGTGAGCAGAGAGGCGTCACAAGGCACAGAAGGGACTCTGAGCTGGTTCAGAAGGCAAATAAGGAGATGTGAGTTCAGAGAGAAGCAGGGAAGAAAAGGACTCAGGTGCTCTAACCAGGAGGGGTCTGGTGAGGCTGCAGCAGAGAATCCAAAGGCTAGGGTGGCTTAGGAAGGCCACCTGATGTGTAAAATAATAGAGTATTTGTGAGAATCGGCTGCAGTGGTGCACTCCCATAATCCCAGCGGCTCAGGAGGCTAAGGCAGGAGAATCCTGAGTTCAAAGCCAGCCTCAGCCAAGGGGAGGAACGAAGACCCTGTCTCTAAATAAAATACAAAATAGGGCTGGGGATGTGGCTCAGTGGTCAAGTGCCCCTGAGTTCAGTCCGTGGTACCAAAAAAAAAAAAAGTATTCATTGGGCTGGGGTTGTGGCTCAGTGGTGGAGCACTTGCCTAGCATGAGTGAGGGACTAGATTTGATTCTCAGCACCGCACCTAAATTAATAAAATAAAGGTCCATTGATGACTAAAAAATATTTTTAAAAAAAGTATTAATAACACTTATTAAAGATAGTAAGGAAGACCAGGCACAGTGGCTCACTCCTATAATCCCAGCAACTTGGGAGGCTGAGGCAAGAGAATCGCAAGTTCAAAGCCAGCCTTAGTAGGAAAGACGGTGGAATGAATTGGAAATAACTTTCCTATGTTCATATGTGAACATATGACCATCATGTTCAACCACAAAAATGAGAAAGAATGGGAAGTTATGCTCTATGTATGTGTAATATGTCAAAATACACTCTATTGTCATGTATCTCTAAAAAGAACCATAAAAACAACAACAAAAAGCCAGCCTCGGCAACTTAGCAAGACTGTCTCAAAATAAAAAGGGCTGGGATATGACTCAATGGTTAAGTACCTCTAGATACAATCCCTGGTACTAAGGAGAGAGAGAGAGAGAAGGAAAGGAAACCTACACTGGAGGAGACTACTAATACACTGGGGTAAACAGATGAGACTCAACTCCAAATACAACAAGGATAAGAAGGGATTTAGGCCAGGCACATGGCACATGCCTGGAATCCCAGCAGCTTGGGAGGCTAAGGCAAAAAGATCACAAGTTCAAAGCCAGCTTCAGCAATTTAGCGAGGCACTAAGCAACTTAATGAGACCCTGAGTACCTGGGTCACCCCCTGCCCCCAGGAAAAAAAAAGAGATTTATAGCCAAGACCAGGGTGGAGTCAGTAGATGAAAAATTACTACACATCAAGGTGAGAGGATTCTTGCTGAAGACAGATCAAATTGATAAGTTATAACTACAGAGGATGAGGAATTTAATCAGATATCAAGTGGGGGAAGCGGGTTTGCTAAACTGTCCTAGCAGGATTCTTGCTGCAACCAGGCTAAATGGTCCCAGGACAAAGCCCAAAGTCAGGGATTCATCAAAAAGAGGACTCAGAGGGGCCTAACTCAAATTTGGTCAAGGAAAGTCTTTGTCGCTTTGGGGCATGGGAACTTTGTGCCAAGGGCACTGGAGAGTTTAACCAGGGAAGAGTTTAACCCTGAGGCAAGATGTGCACTTTATCCAGGTGCCCTGAAGGGATGCAGAGAGAAAGGCTAGTGTCAAGGAGACCAATCAGAAGGTGGGGGAGGCTACAGCAGGGGATGGGAGAAGGACAGATTCACATGACAGTTAGAATCCAGCCTGTTACCTCTGGTGGCTGACTCATAGCCACCAGTATGAGAGGGGAGACCCTAATTTCCTAAAGAAACCAAACTAAAACTTCATGCTACAATCTCTGAAGATTGAGCTGCTTCATCTAGGTCAGCCAGGGATCCAGGGAAAGTAAGCCCCAGGGAACCTCATCCTGGGCTGCATCTGCCCAACTCAGGTTCCCAGGACACTGAGGGAAGGTTCTGAAAGGCCAGTGAAGTGCTTCTCTCAGTCACATAACTTAAGAGAAGAAAACTTAAGAAAACTCAGATACCAAGATAGATAGTATCTTAATGCAATTGTTTTTAAGAATTCAAAATTAATGCAAAAGACCATGATGGTAAAATATCAGTCTCAAAATCAAGATCTCAGCCTGCCCTCAATACCCTGCCTCATCCATCTTACCTTTATCCCAGCACGTGGTCCAATAAAACTATTTTTTAAAATAGGCAGCTGGCCCAATGAGTAGTTTACCATTTTTTAAAAAAATATCATGTTAAGTTTTACTGAGTTTTTCAGTGTCCCTTACAGTTTGGACCTTTGGAGAGTGACTCACTTCCCTTACCCTAAATCAGGGTCTGTCACAGAGGCCTCTTCTTGGAATACAAACTCCAGTGAGGAGATCAATAGCCTACCCAGAACAACACGCTCCTAGGAGGCTGCTCAACTGGTGATATAAAATTTCCATGTATGCTGAGGGTTCTATGCTGGTCAGCAACCCCTAACCAAGGGACCCGGCAGAAACTGTGCCCTGTCCCTTGGAATATCTGATGTTTCCATGCACGAAGGAAGAGGTATCTAAACTTTCCAAGTTCAGTTGCTTCATCTGTTTTTTTTTTTTTTTTAAGAGAGAGAGAATTTTTCAATATTTATTTTTTAGTTTTTGGTGGACACAACATCTTTATTTTACTTTCATGTGGTGCTGAGGATCAAACCCAGCGCCCTGCGCATGCCAGGTGAGCGCGCTATCGCTTGAGCCACATCCCCAGCCCTTCGTCTATTAAATAAAGACAGGAATGTTTATTTGATGCTTTTTATTCCAAAGAAATCTACATCCAGGGAACTTTGCACAACCAATTCACCAACACTGAGTTCCTACTATGTGCCAGGCACTATCCTGGGAAAACATTGGTAAACAGGATGTGAGAAGTACATATCCACCTCTGCAGTTTATACTCACAGATAAGAAGGAGGTAAATCCAAGGACCAAAAAAATTCATTCATTTGCATATTCATTTATTCCTCCAATAATAGGTGTCCATTAGCTGCCTGTACATGCCAGGCACAGCCAGGCATTAGTCAAGTCAGACATATTCCTGAGCGCAAGATATTTACAGATGTAGAAAAATAATTGCAGCTGGGTGCAGTGGCCCACACCAGTAATCCCAGAGGCTTGGGAGGCTGAGGCAAGAGAACTGTGAGTTCAAAGCCAGTCTCAGAGGCTAGGGACGTGGCTCAAGTGGTAGCGTGCTCGCCTGGCATTCGTGCGGTCCGGGTTCGATCCTCAGCACCACATACAAACAAAGGTTGTGTCCGCCGAGAACTGAAAAATAAATGTTAAAAAATTCTCTCTCTCTCTCTCTCTCTCTCTTAAAAAAAAAAAAAAAAAAGCCAGTCTCAGCAATTTAGTGAGGCACTTAGCTATTCAGAGAGACCCTGTCTCTAAATAAAATATAAAAAAGGGCTGGAGATACAGCTCAGTGTTTAAGCACTTCTGGGTTCAATCTTCAGTATCAAAAAAAAAAAAGAAGGAAAGAAAGAATTGCAGGGATTGTGGCTCAGCGGTAGAACTGCTTGCCTGGGTTCGATCCTCAGCACCACATAAAAATAAGTGAATGAAATAAAGGTTATTGGGGCTGGGGATGTGGCTCAAGTGGTAGCGCGCTCGCCTGGCATGCGGGCGGCCGGGTTCGATCCTCAGCACCACATACAAACAAAGATGTTGTGTCCGCCGAAAATGTTTTAAAAATTTTTTTAAAAATTCTCTCTCTCTCTCCCACTCTCTCTTAGAAAAAAAAAAAAAGAAAGAAAGAAATAAAGGTATTGGGTCCAACTACAACTAAAAAAAATTTCAAAAACATTAATAAAATAAAAAGAAAATTGCAATATAGAGTGATGTGCATGTATTCTTTTTTTTAAAATACAAAGAAAATATTTTTATTTATATATCAAAGACTCTAACAAATGTTGACATAATAAGGTTAACAAGAGTTGACATAAAGAAAGACACAAGTGTGAAAAGCTAGAGATGATTAATCACTGTTTCATTCAACCTCTCCTTGATTATTTTAGAGAGCATCTCTGGCATACTCCCATCTGAATCTTAAGCATGATGTTTCCAGGTGCCAAAATTGTTTCCTTTTCCATTAGTCCTCAATGTCTTTCTTCTTCTTCTTCTTCTCCTTCTTCTTTTTTTCTGGACTAGAAATTGCTGTGCTGGTACACGGCTCTTCCTCAGAAACTGGTTCTTCTTTAATGTGTTTCTTTTTATCCTTTTTCTTCTTCTTCTTGGTAGATGTCTCTTCTTCTACTAGTACTACTTCTTCTTCCTCCTCCTCTTCAACTTTTACTTTAATCTTGGCTTTCTTTTCAGTTACTTCCCCCTCTTTGTCTACCTGTTCTATTTTGCATTTTTTAGAACAGGTTGGAAGTGTGGAATCACCAGAGGGATCATAAGTCTTCACTTCACTTTTGTGTTCATACTTTTCTGTTTTTGCTAACGCTTTTCCTGTTCCACTTATTTTTCTTATCCCTCTATCCTCCAAGTTTCTCAATCTGGCCTCTAATTTAGCTCTATTCTCAACTCCCATTGCAGAACTGGAGTCTTCACCAAATGCATCATAACGTATAGCCAAAACGGTTTTGGCTGCTAGCATTAGAGAAATCTTCCCTTTGTGTTTGGGACTTGACTGGCCCACAAGTGAAGCATGATAAACAAGACCATATTTAGGGGTATCCCGTCTAGATTTAAGGGCTCTGAAGAGTGCCTTTTCAGCTCCAAGAATCTGAACTGTAGAAGCTGCATGCTTAGCCAAATTCAAAAGAGAACCTGCATGAGCAATAAGCCTTGCTCCAACTAATTCTCCAACCATAACTGTAACATTGGGTGCAATGGCCATCATTTGATTTTGTAGATATTCATAGAGCTGAGTCCTATATTCCGAGATTTCAATCACCTGGGTACAAAGATGCAGGATGTTGCAAATATCTTCTTCAGAAACCTCTGTTCCCATAGATATTTCTGCTGCTGCTTTCACTTCAGCTTCAACTTCTTCTGGCAGGAATTCATATAGTGTGGCAGAAGCATAGTTCCTCCTATTACCAACTTTCTGTAAACACTTGCAGTATGTCAAATTATCTGAAATAATTTTTCCTAATTCAGGAAAATGCCAGCCATACCACTCTCTACATCGCATAATGTAGTTGTTTAGTTCTTTTTTTTTTTTTTTTTTTTTTTTTTTAAAGAGAGAGTGAGAGAGAGAGGGGGACAGAGAGAGAGAGAATTTTAACATTTATTTATTTTTTCTTAGTTCTCAGCGGACACAACATCTTTGTTGGTATGTGGTGCTGCTGAGGATCGAACCCGGGCCGCACGCATGCTAGGCGAGCGCGCTACCGCTTGAGCCACATCCCCAGCCCCTGTTTAGTTCTTTATCCAAGTCATCTAACAAGGAAATCGCCTGAACAATCATTGTATCCACTTTATCAGCACTAAACTTTAATCTGTATCGAGACAAGCTGTGGGCCAATCCAAGACACATGGCTGACATTTCACGTGGTTCTACCCCAGGGATTAATCCATCCATTTGTGATCGGATCCCTCTCATAAGTTCATTAACGACAGGACTATGGATACAACTGAGATTCAGTTTTTCCTTTATGACTCCTCCTAGTTTAGCATCAGCTATAGCCAGAGGTTCATATGCTTCTTTCACTATTTTCTTTAGAACTTTCTTCAACTGCTTATTGATTTTGCCCTCCATCAGAGCTGTGAATGATTTTATTTGCTTTCTCTGGAGTTTCAAATTCTTTCCACAAACTATCAACCTCTTGAAGTTTCTTCTCATTTAGAACCTTAAAGATGGCGTAGCCAACCGACGTTTCAAATAGCACCAACATAGTGAGGCCAGGTCACGGCGCCGAGCGGCCCGCCACGAGCTCTTGTACCAGTGCAAAAAGACCCACCAACTTCGCAGCCAAAAAAGGCCCGCTAAGCCGAAGCTTAGAGCACAATCGTGCACGCCTTCCCGTGAAAGCTCAAACCACGCTGGCTAAACGTTCCACGTTGGACTGCATGAGGACCGCAGATAAGCACGTCCCTTCCTCCAAGGATTCTCTGTGCATGTATTCTTTAGAGATAGAATTTGGAGAAGACAACTTCCTTTTTTTATTATTTTGCTACCAGGGATTGAACTCAGGGGCACTTAAACACTGAGCCACATCCCCAGCCCTATATTGAATTTTATTTATAGACAGAGTCTCACTGAGTTGCTTAGGACCTCACTAAATTGCTGAAGCTGGCTTTGAACTCAGGATCCTCCTGCCCCAGCCTCCCAAACTGCTAGGATTACAGGCCTGTGCCACCACACCCAGCAAGGACCACTATTTCACTGAAAGTGGACGGAGGTATCACAGAGTAGGGCCTTGAATGCCATGCAAATAGAATTGTGCCAGACAGAGGAACTAACAATTTTCAGATAAGGACCTGGGTGATTAAGGTAGAGTGTGAAAAAGGTGGGTACAGGAGGCAGCAGGCTGAGCAAACTGTACAGCCCAAGGTGGGGGCGGGGAAGATAAGCTCAGCAGTCTATGAAAGCCCTCCCTGTGTGAGATTAAAAAAAAAAAAAATTGGATTTTATTCCCTTGGCAGTGGGGAGACTCTGGAAGCTGTCAGGCAAAAACACCATGTTTTGATCTGTTTTTAGAAAGAGAACACTAGCAGTCATGGAGAGGAGGGGCTGGAGCCGGAAGGGTCTGGGGGTAAAAAGCCCATTAGTATATTTTGCAATCATCCCAGAAGAAATGACAAAGACCCGAACCAAGGTATTGGTGGGTAGGGACAGGAGGCAGGGATGGAGTTCAGAGAGATTTTTGACAAGAAACTATACTGATGAAGTACAGACGGGGGTAAGAAAAATGGAGGAGTCAGGTTGATGCCGGTGTTCAGGTTTGGGCCTTTGTGCATCGTGGTAACAGCAAATCTGTAGGGAAATAGAGGAGGAGGGAAAAGTTGGGAGCAGGGGAGGTGCTCAACTGTGAACTTGTTGACCCTGGGGTGCCTGGAAGACTGTTCAGATATTGGAGATATTGAAGCATGAGCAGAGGGTACCTGGGCCCCACGAGCTGCCTGGGTAGAGAGCGTCACATGAGAAGAGAGCCGAGGCTCACGGAGGAAGGGGACAGAGATGAGGGACACCCATGAAGAGCCAGGGGACCAGGAGAAGGAAGAACAAGTGCCATCTAGGAAGCCCAGAGGAGCAGATATACTATAGGAGAAGGGTCCAGAACAACGGGAAGGGCTTGAAAACAAAAACCAATTGTAAACCAGGCATGGTGGGGAGGGCCGATAATCCCAGAGGATAATCCTGAGTTGCTGGGTCTAGAGGTGTTCCCCACTGTTAATCTCCTGTCCATTTATTTCATAGACTAAAATTATCAAAGCTTGAGAGGAAAAAGTGGAAAATTTAAAACTTCCCTAGAAGGTCAGGTGCCCACCCTGTTCCCATCATTGGGAACAGTGAGAAGGGACCCAGGAATTCAGGAGAAGACCACTCCTTAGCCCAGCACTTCCTACAGTGGTTGGAATGTGAGGGCTCAGGCAGGTACCCCAAAACTTGTCCAGCATGATAAACCTCTGCTCCTTTCTAAACCAACTGCCTGATGGGTACAGTGTGAATTGGGGAAACAATTGGGATCCTGGAATGATGAGGTTTCAAATCACCAAGGGTTCTTGAGGCAATGACTACCCCCCTATGGACCTTTGAGATCATCAGAACGACCAGGAAGTGAATTTGTACCAGAGAATTATGAAAGAAACGGTAGTAAATGTCCTTTGCTCCAAAAGCACATTGTGGCTCTTGGCACCTGGAGACAACACCCCAAGACATTGCCCCCTTACTGCAATGACTCCTGTGACCCTTTCTGTGCCCTCTGCCCCCTGCTGAGCTGACCTCTGCAGGCCTTTCCCCTGGGGAGACCTGGGCTTGGAAGCCCAGGGAATGTCCTGGACCTCTGGCCTCAGAACTATTCAGCAGGGCCTCCTGTTCCCAGCAGGGTGGGGAAAACACGTGGGGTCCTCTATCTTCAGCTGCCTCTCCCTCTCTTCCCAGGCCATCAGCCCAGCCCCTCACCCAAATACAGAGCCAGTGAAAGACCCAGAAGTCCCTGGCTATCCTTCCAAAAGTAATTCCAAATTCCAAATTACCTTCACATCCCCCACTGTCCCCTCTTGACCCTCCTCCCCACCTCGCTGTCTGCTCACCTCTCAGAGCAAAGAGAGTTGGAAAGCAACAGGGATAGAGGATGACAACAGCAGTCATTGTTCCGAGAAAGGAGCCAAGTCTGCGTCTGCAGAGGTCAAAGAGCAAGGAGCCTAAGGGAGCCCTCCCCCACCTGCAGTCAGGCTTCTTTCTCCTCCAGCCCTTTTAGACAGCTTCACCCGAGGAGCCTGCCTTCCTTAAAGCAGGGGGGTGGGTGGGATGTTTGCCTGTATTACTAAACAGAACATCAGGTAACATGTGAATTGAAAATTCAACTCTAATTATTTCAGTTTACCAGGAATGCAAGCAAAAGACCAACTGCAATGCTGCAAATAGATACACGTGGCAAGATGGATAAACAAGTAGAAAGAGACAAAAGCTGGGACCCAGGAACTGGGGAACCCAGGACATTTATCCTACTCACAGCTCAAACACCATGTCTCTGCTTTCCAGGGGATCCCAGGCCACAACCTGGACCCCCACCCAGATCTTCCCCAAACATACATCCTTTCCCACCCTCCCCCTGTTTTCCCCAGCCCTCTACTGACCCAGGGATCCCTGTTTCTTTCGTTCATCAGACCTGCGCTCGGCAGAGTATAATGCTGGGAATACAGAAGATGACCTGAGACTTTCAAAACTTCAGTCCCCAAAAGGACTGTATGGAGGGAGCAGTATGCAAGAGAGCCTGAGAAGCCACAGGAAATAAACATGTAACTATATGAACAGAAAGACAATATTTTTTTTTAGCGGGGGAAGGGTACCAGGGGTTGAACTCAGGGGCACTCAACCACTGAGCCACATCCCCAGCCCTATTTTGTATTTTATTTAGAGACAGAGGCTCACTGAGTTGCTTAGCTCCTCGCTTTGGCTGAGGCTGGCTTTGAACTTGCGATTCTCTTGAGCCTCTGGGATTACAGGTGTGAGCCACCTTGCCCAGCCCGAACCCAGGATCTTGCACATGCAGGTGCGCTATCACTGAGCTGCACCCGAAGCTCCATGCATGAATTTTTAAATTAAACACCATCTTGTGCTGGGTGCAACTGGGGAGACTGAGGCAGGAGGATCTTGATTTCAAAACCAGCCTCAGCAATTTAACAAGGCCCAAAGCAACTTAGCTGAGATCCTGTCTCTAAAAAATAAAAAGGGACTGGGGACTAGAGTTTAATTGCTAGTAATGTAGAGTTCTCAGTGATAAAAGTACCATGGTTGTGGAAGATCGTAACATAGGGAAACTGGGTAAAGGGTATAATTTGTTATCATTGCAACATTTCTATGGATGTAAAATTATTTGAAAATTAAAAGTCATGTGACTGCCTCTGGCTTCTTGAGCCTCACCACCCCCCTCCACTCTCCAGTGGCAAAAGACTCTGACAATCTCTATCAGAATCACTGGGAGCACCCCCAAACAAGCTGGGACCAGGGTGTGTGGTCCCGGGCAGGTCCGAGCTTGCTTAAACACGAGGCCCAGAACCATAGACAGCACAGAATAAAGCCCTGGAATTCTGAACCATTCCAGATGTATAGGCCATTTGTTCATTTAATAAGTATTTAGCATAGCACATGCCAAGCAGCATGCTAGGCTGCCCTGAGAATAGCTATGTGGGAAAGAGCACTGCAGGTTCGAAGACACATAAGAGGGGCTGAGGTGTGGCTCAGTGGTCTAGCACTTGCCTTTCAGGCACAAGACCCTGGGTTAAGTTCCCAGCACCACAAAACAGAACAGCATAAGACCCAGCTGGGCGTGGTGATACACACCTGTAACCCCAACTCTGGAGGCTGAGACAGGAGGATCAAGGCCAGCTTCAGCAATTTAGGGAGACCCTGAGCAACTGGGTGAGACCCTGAGCAACTTAACGAGACCCTGACTCAGAATAAAAAAGAAAAAGAGCTGGGGATGTGGCTCAGTGGTTAAGCACCTCTGGGTTCAATCCCCAGGACCTCCCCACCCACCAAAAGAAGCATAAGACTCAGAGAAACACAGTTCCCTTCCTTAAGGAAGCAGTAAGGTGGACACAAGAAAGTGGTCTCCTTCACCTTCTTTGTTGGTATGTGGTGCTGAGGATCCAACCCGGGCCGCACGCATGTCAGGCGAGCACGCTACTGCTTGAGCCACATCCCCAGCCCTAACAAGTGAATTTCAACACACCATCAAGGTGCACCTGGGACCCCCTGCCAGGACACACCTGGAATGTAGCCTTTGAATGGCTTCTTTAAAGCCCTCTGTTTCCCCAATAGGCAGAACCACAGCCCCTGGGACTGGAGTCCCCTGTGCTTTTCCTTTGCTAGCAAAGCAATAAACCTTCTTTTTCCTTTTTCTCAAACCCGTGTCCTCGTTATTGGACTGGCATCAGGGTTGAGGACCAAGCTTTCGGTAACAGACAGATGAACTCTTCTCTCACGACAATACCTGGCAGGGACTGGAGGAAGACCACAAGCCTAAGCCTGCCAGGGGTGATCAGGGAAGGCTTCACAGAGGAGGGGGCATCAGCTCCAGGAACTACAGCCCAGTTGCTCCTGGTGACCCAAAGATAGCTGCACCTGTCCCATCCTCTGGCTCAGGAAGCTGATGGAAGGAACCGAGAAAAGAGGAGGGGCATGTGCTCAGCAAATATCAAACGCCATAAAATCATCATCGTCCTCATCATCATCATCACCATGAGGCTCTGGAGCCCAGTGGGAGGCAGGGGCCTGGAGGAGCCCAGGGGGAGGGAGAACAGCCTGGGAAGGCCAGCCTGGGGCTGCTTCCTCCAACCTGCAGCCCACAGGCCACGGGGGCAGGGGCGTGTTGACACAGCTGGGGAAGAAAGGCTTTGTCCCCGCCTCATTAATCACTGCTGCACAGGCCCTCTCCAAGGGAGGGGAGCCCCAGGGGCACTGGGCCAGCTCTCAGGGGAGCACCTGGGTGGAATCCTGGCCTCAGGACCAGGAGCCTGCAGAAGGTCTGAAGGGGGCAGGGTGGCGTGCAGGGAGGCTGCCGAGGCCCTGGGGATCCACTGGCCGGGGACTTCCCAGCCAGGGTGTTTGTCCACAGAGCCCAGTCTTCCGGCCCCAAGGTTAGAACACTTCCAGTTGTGGATGGTAACCACTAACAGGCAGGGCCAGACTTTTTGTTCTTCTCATTTGACCAAACCAGGGTCAGCTGCTTGCCATGTGGTTCTTGACCCTCCCTAAACCCTGCCCACTGCTCGCACGTGCATGCGTGCATGCGTGCGTGCATGTGTGTGTGTGTGTGTGTGTGTGTGTGTGTGTGTGTGTGTGTATCCCAGGAGGATGATCTGAGGGCATCAGGGGTCAACAGTCTTCCCTGAGAAGAACCATTCAAACCAGATGATTTCGTTCTGAATGCAGGAAGGGAGAAGATGGGGAAGCAGTGGTACTGTTTCTTCATCACAGTTCATTCATTATTCCCACCACAGACACCTACTGAGCACCTACTGTGTGCCTGAACCTACTCTAGTTGCCTGGCGCAGAGTAAAGAGCAAAGAGAAAGTAGGCTTCCTTGGAATTCACTTGGGATGGGGTGGGAGTGGGGTGCAGAGGAGGGAAAAATAATACATTCCAGAGTGGCCAGGAAGGTCAATGCCCTGAGCCCAGCCCCAGTTTCCAGAACAGCCCTCCCTGAGCATCGTCTTCCTCTCGGCTGGCCCTCCCAGAGGCCCCTTCTCAAATCTGGAGACCTAAGAGTGGTGAGCTGCTGGAGACATGAAGAACTGCCCCAGACCCCCTGTCTGTGCAGAGGCTGAGAACAGGCAGGCAGTTAGGTCTCTTCTGCCCTCTGGCTATCACCTGGGGAGGGGGATACCCTCGGCCTCTCCCTAATTTTCTCATTTCTCTTTCCCTTTCTTTTTTTTCTCCTCCTTTCTTCCTTCTCCTCCCTCCTCGAGCTCCCCCCCCCCATGCCCTGTTCTCTCTCCTACTCCCCCCTCCCCTTCTTCCTGTCTCGCATTTTCCTGCCCAGGAATCAGACCCCAGACAGTACCTAGGAAGTCTGCGGCCTTGCCTAATAGAACCGTAATAGTCCTTAGGGAGGCGCGATAATGACATCCTCCTTAAATAAAAGGACTTAATGGAGATTTCCCAAATTTGAAAACCACATTTCCACTAGCAACCTATTCAGTGAGTGACTGCTCTGGAAAGGAACTCATGGGAAGCTGCAGAGGGGAGGGGGCAAAGCGGGAGGAGGCACAGAGCCTGTGCAAAGAATGTTCTGTTCAGCAGGGACTCTCCCTGGAAGGACAAAGAACCTGGAGAGAGGGCACAAACCATAAAGGTGGGCCATCTCAGCCCTCTCCCACCCAACTGGGCCAGCTCCCCCAAATCAGAAGCTCAGTGGGGTGCAGTGGCACCCGCCTATAATCCCAGTGACTCCAGGAGGCTGAGACAGGAGGATCACAAGTTCGAGGCCAGCCTGGGCAATTTAGTAAGACCCTGTATTGACAAATTACAAAAAGAACTGGAGATGTAGCTCAATGATAGAGCACCTCTGGGTTTAATCCCAGTTGGAGGGTGGGAGTAGAAGCTCAGAGTCAGGAAATGTTGGGTGACCTTGGGTAATTCACTTTGTGTCTTGGAATCTCTGCCTTCTGAGCTGTGAACCGAGTGTAATCATCTCTTAATCGTGAGGGGCAGAGCGTTAGCATTTACCTACTTCCTAACACGTAGCAAAAGCCAAATCAATCTCAGGCCTGGCCTCCTTAACCAATACAGCAAAACAGGAGAATTTCTAATCCTGTGAAAGAACAACACTAGCCCAGACCAGGCTAGCCCACCCATTCACTCTGGATTTAAGAAAATACCAGAGTATTGGGGCATGGGTTGTAGCTCAGTGGCACAGTGCTTCCCTAGCATGTGTGAGGCACACACATTAAAATAAATAAAAGAATTCTGTCCATCTTAAAAACAAAACAAACAAACAAACAAAAAAAACAGATTATTGCGGGGGGAAGAGGGAGTTCATCATGCCTTTCTTATTGCCTCTGCCACTAGAATACTAATAAACTCTAAGTGAGTTGCAGGATATATAGTTCAGATCACGGGGACTCTGGGATCACACTATTTATCTCGGGAGACCATATAAAACTTTGGGGGTCCCATCCTCTGAAAATAACAATGCTAAGACTGAACCAAGGGCTTTCAAGTCCCCTTGTCATTCCCAGCCTCAACCCCAAACCAAAGCATGAGATGTTGGAAAGCACAGGATGAAGTACCTTGTTGCAAGAAGAGATCCTCAGCAGATCCTAGACACAGCTTGGCTGCCAACTAGCACTGTGATCTGAGGCAAAGCTCTTCCCGTCTCTGGAAGGTGTCGGCCCAGGATTAGATTGATTGGGTGGTATCGTTCAAAATAAGAATAAGCGTTTACATTCAAAATAAAAATTTAAACTGCAGTTTAATTCTTTGGACTTGGGCGTCTCAGCGGGCGAGGCGCAGTGTGTTTGCCAACACCGCCACCTTGTGGCGGAAACTCACAACGCTGGATTGAGGCCTCTGGATTTGGGGTCGAACGCCCACTGGGGTCCTCAAGGTTCACTCACTCCAACCACCCACACCTGTTCCGGAGCAGAGAAGCATTCCTATCGGCAGTGCGACTCTTTTTAAAAATTTACTAGCCGGGCTGAGCGTGGTGGCGCACGTCTGTAATCCCACCGACCTCGGAGGCTGAAACAGAAGAATGGGGAGTTCAGAGCCAGCCTCAGCAACTGTGAGGGCTCAGCAACTCAGTGAGCCCCTGCCTCCAAATAAAATACAAAATAGGGCTGGGGATGAGGCTCAGTGGTTGAGTGCCCCTGAGTTCAATCCCTGGTATCCCCCCCCCAAAAAAAAAAACAAAAAAAAAAAACAATCACTAACCAGTCAAGATGGTGCACACCTATAATCTCAGCAGTTTAGGAAACTGAGGCAGGAGGATCACAAGTTTAAAGCCAGCCTCAGCAACTTAGCGAAGCCCTAAGAAACTTAGTTAGACTCTCTCTCGAAATGAAAAAATAAAAAGAGCTAGGGATGTTGCCCAGTGGTTAAGCACTCCTGGGTTAAACCCCCAGTATAATAAAAGAAAAAAGAGGTAAAGAACTACCACTTCCAAACTCCTACTTTGTGCCAATTATTGTGGTAAATACATTATTTTGTACATTCATTGCTTTGTTTGATCCTGAAAATGACGCTGTGAGGGAGATATTTTGGGCACTTATTTTATGGATTAGGAGACTATGCTCAGAGAGGTGAAGTAACTTGCCCAAAGTCACCGCAGATAGAGGGAGAAGATTACTCTGAAACACTGATAATGCTCCCCTGGCTTCAAAGCTCAGGCCACCTCCCTTGGAATGAGTAGTTGGCTTTACTCAGACATGTCAGATTCCATCTTCACAGGTGTGTTAAGTTGAGAAGGGCCACCTAATTGAAGGGGATGAGAGAGAGAGAGAGAGAGAGAGGTCTCTAATAAACACTCCTGCCTTGCTCCTGGGATAGAAGTGGATGGAGCCCCTTCTGAGGTTCTGGGCAGATCACTGCACATCAGAAACTTCCTAAATATTCCCCTAAAATGCCAAAGAGAAACCAGCAGACCCTAAAACAAACAAACAAAAAAAAGCATGAACCCATGATTCAGAGAAACCAGAAACTCAACTCACATATCTGTGGCATTTTGTCAAGTGATTCCATCATCACTAGCGTGGGATCCTCCCCACAACTTCCCAGAAGCCATGACCAACCCAAGGTGGCAAATGAAGATAGAGGCCCGTCTGGTTCTGATGCTCTCAGTAGAAGTGATTCTCATCCTGATGAATTTCTGTGCCATGGAAACAGGACATGCCCAGATCCAAAAAGTAAATTTTTTATAAGATTGCCGATGGATTACCTCCACAAACGCTGCAGAACATCTCTGACAACCCCCGCCAAATTGTACCGCTCTCCTGACAGCCCATAAGCAGTGGGGTGTCAGGAAGGAAGAGTGCATTGAGGAGGCCCTCCCCCCAAGTCTGGGGATATTTGTCCTGATCATCTCATCCAACAATCTCATCTCATTCTTTTGGCCTTTTTGGCCTCTTGAGACACCCACCCAGGGAGACCCTGGAAATGTTCCACAAGAACCAGGAAATTGCCAATATCTCCCCTATGCCCCTCACCCTCACGTGGGGATGGCAAAAATAATACTATGACCCTGAGACTCTATTCATTCCAAAAGGCGACTCTAGCTGGGCATGGTGGTGCACTCCTGTAATACTAGCAGCTTGGGAGGCTGGGGCAGAAGGATTGCAAGTTCCAAGCCAGCCTCAGCAATTTAGCAAGGCCCTAAGCAACTTAGCAAGACCCTGTCACAAAATAAAATAAAAATAGAGACTGAGGACATGGCTCAATGGTTAAGTACTCCTGGGTTCAATCCTTTGTACCAAAAAAATAAAAAGGTGTAAAACAAAGATCAAGCTGGGCCTGGTGGCACAAGCCTGTAATTTCAGTGGCTAAGGAGAATCTTGAGTTCAAAACCAGCCTCAGCCAAGACGAGGAACTAAGCGACTCAGTGAGCCCCTGTCTCTAAATAAAATACAAAAATAGGGCTGGGGATGTGGCTCAGTGGTTGAGTGCCCCTGAGTTCAATCCCCAATACCCCAAAACAAACAAACAAACAAACAAAAAACTCAAAGATCAAACAATAGCTAAACATAAAAGGATGCATGAAGAGTTAACAAGAAAAAGATTCTGTTCAAAGGTAAACAGAAAGGGCTGGGTGCAGCTCAGTGGTAGAGCACTTACCTAGCACACAAAAGGCCCTGGGTTCCATCCTATGAACTGCAGGGGAAAAATGCATTAAAAAAAAAAAAAAAGCAAATGAAAGGAGCAGAGGCCCAGCCCAGGTCTTGCTCCCCGCAGGCCTTTGCCCCAGGCCAGTCCCTGGCTGGCTCCTGATTCCATGGAAACTTTGCAACTTACCCGGATGCTTCCATGCCTACTCAGGTCAGCGTGACCAAATGTCCTTTACTGAAGACAGTGTCTGACATGATACGATGGTGACATTCTTTAACGGCAGTCTCAGCTCTGTGAGACATGCTCAGCAGCTACAGGCACTCAGATGCCATCCGTGCAACCTGGCCGTGGTGGTGACAGTGGATGTGGCGTGAGGGGCCGGGTGGGCCATGCAGCATTCCCAGGACCAGCTCTCAGAGCCGCCCTCCTCCCCTCAGGCTGCCACATTTTTCTAGGTTCAAAGCAAGGAAACCTGCCACCCTACCACAACGTCCCTCATCCCCCAGTTTTACCCAATGACAGTGAGCTTAAAGTGCCAACGAAGCAGTGTGCAGGCCAAGTTAAACCCATGCTGTTACTCTTTACCTTATCCTCAGTTTCCTGGGGACAGATTTCCTTTCTTATCAACTCCAGAGGAAGGAAGCCCCGCTGCTAGCTGGCAGGATGGAGTCAGCAGGCCTGGTCTAGAGCCAGGTTTGACCTCTGGCTCCCAATGCCCAGGTCAGAGCAGCTGGAAGAAGCAGAGACCTCAGATTCTTTCCCCTGGGCCAGAGAGGTGTCATCTCTAGGCAGCACCCCAGGCAGAGCCTCAGAACCCCCACCTGCTGACCACCTAGCAAAGAGCACATGCACTCCAAAATGCTAGTTTGAACAGGTAAACAGCACAAAGAAATCAACACAGTGCGTGCTCCTCACTCCCATCTGGGGAGACTTGGGGGCCGAGCCAAGCTGCAGAAGTTGTAGGCTGCATTGGTGTCTGAGTTGGGACAGATGCGACTCTGGTCCTCGAGAGGGTTAAAAAACAGCTCTTGGTTCCATGGCTCTGTTCCAAAGGGTCTCCGTTAACACCAGAGGTCTCCTGATATCTCACTCTCTTTAATAGATTTTTCCCATTGACGGCTCAGTTTATTGACTATCATTTCCTTTTTCTGCAGGGGAACTATTTTCTGGGTCACTGATCTAACCAACTTAAAAGGGGCTGCATTGATTAAGTTTTATTGGTGGTGACTTGCGCAGAGATGGGCTGATTTGCTCCTACCTGCTAACAGCTCTTTTATTTCCCCCTCCTCACCCCAAACCCACTCTGTTGACTTATGGGAGGGACAAAGTTGGTGCACTTAGGTGGTGGCCTTTTATGGAGTGATGGGGAACTTCTGGCTGCATTGCTTCAAGCTCTCTGCAGCATTCAGGTAAAGTCCATTTAGAAAAGAAAAAGAAAGGAAACCAGGAAAATTGATGTCAGCAGAGTTTGAGTAAAGATATAAGCAAACTCAGAAAGTTATGCATTTAGTGATCATTTACTGAGAACCTACTATGTGAAATCATCATAAATAACATTTTGGTAATATTTATAAGTAGCAAAGCTTTTGAATTTTATTGTCACCTTGGTGCTTACACTTCTAGGTGATAAATAGGATGCTTATTATCCCTACATCATGCATGAGGGATCTGAGGCTAAGAGAAGCCTGCCCTGAGTCACAATTAGCTAGTGGCCAGCCCCCCAAAAAATTAAATCCAGAGCCTACGTTCTTTTATGCTGAGAGCTCAAGGGGATACTGAGAGGTATGAGGCAAAATTCACTCTTAATGTGAACATTGATTATTTATGTGTGTGCCTCCATGTGCCACAATAAACAAAGAAAGGAAATCAGAAGAAGAGACCCCCAAGGCACCTAGATCAGATTCCCTTCCCCCGCCAATTTGTAGGTGGGAAAAAAGTGAGTCTCAAAGATGTAAAATATTGTGCCAAGGTCAAGCAGCATTCAAACCCATGCAGTCACTCCTTCAACCTGCCAGATATTTGTACTCATTCTCACTAGAGCTTAAATGGGGAGTGTTCAAAATAGTCCACCGCCTGCAGGAACACTCATCAGTACAGAGATAGCATCTGTCCCAGCAGCTTTGATCTTTCTCTAATCTGGGTCACTGATCTGACCCTTTTCCTCCCTCCTCCCTCCCTCGCCAGCCTGTTACTACATGCCAAGCAGCCCATCTCCAGCCAGGATCCTGAAGTATCAAGCCCCACCTGCTTCGACTTTGTCGTGGGCCACGTCGGAATGGCCCCTCCATGCCCAACAAATATACAGAAAAAAAAATGTTCAACATCTTTAGCAATTAAGGAAACGTGATCAAAACTATACTGAGGTTTCATCTCACTCCAGTTAGAATGGCAGTTATCTAAGAATGCAAGTGCTAGAGAGGATGTGGAGAAAAAAGAAGACTTTTATACTGTTAGTGGTTTATAAATTAGTACAACCACTGTGGCAGTCAGTTTGGAGGTTCCTCAAAAGACTAGGAATTGGCCAGAGGTGATGGCGCATGCCTGTTATCCCAACTCTGGAGGCTAAGACAGGAGGATTGAAAGTTCAAGGCCAGCCTCAGCAACTTAGGGGGACCCTGTCTCAAAATAAAAAATAAAAAGAGCTAAGCATGGTGGCTCACACCTGTAATCCCAGTAACTCAGGAGGCTGAGTAAGGAGGATGGCAAGTTCAAAGCCAGTCTCAGCAACTAAGTGAGGCCCCACACAATTTAAGGAGACCTTGTCTCAAAAAAAAAAAATTAAAAAAGGTCTGGGGATTTAACTCAGTGGTAAAGCATCCCTGGGTTTAATCACTGGGTACCCTCCCCCCCCCAAAAAAAAGAAGAATGAAACTACATTATGTGCAGGAAAATAGAAATTGAAAACATTATGTAAAGCAAAATAAGCCAAACCTAGAAAGATAACGTTCAGATGTTTTTTCTCATATGTGGAAGATAGAGAGGAAAAAGGAAAAGAAAGGTGTCAGGGATATCTAATGGAAATCTAAGGGAGGGGGGCTGGGGCTGGGGCTCAGCAGTAGAGCGCTCCCCTAGCACGTGTGAGATCCTGGGTTCGATTCTCAGCACCCCTTAAAAAATAAATGAATAAAATAATGATATTGTGTCCAACTACAACTAAAAAATAAATATAAAAAAAATATAAGGAAGGAGCTGGGGCTGTAGCTCAGCGGTACAGTGCTCGCCTAGCGTGTGGGAGGCACTGGGTTCAATCCTCAGCACCACATAAACAAATAAAGTTTTTAGAAAAAAAAAATAATCTAAGGGAGACTAGTAGAGAGAGAGAGGGGAGATGATATTAGCTAAATTTATTGTTATGTGTAATGCATATGTAACAATGAATCCCACCAATAAGTATAATTATAATATACCAATAAAAAATATGGGAAAACCAGGTATGGTGGCACACACCTAAAATCCCAGCAGCTCAGGAGGCTGAGGCAGGAGGATCAAAAGTTCAAAACCAGTCTCAGCAATTTGGCAAGGCGCTAAACAACTCAGTGGGACCCTGTCTCTAAATAAAATACAAAATAGGGCTGGAGATGTGGCTCAGTGGTCAAGTGCCCCTGAGTTCCAACCCCAGTACCAAAATAAATAAATAAATAAGGGTTTAATTGGGGGGCGGGGGGAGAAATGTCCCATCTTTCACCTTCATCAGTGCTGAGACTCAGACCTTGTCTGAAAGGAAAGCCTCAGCTACCCAGGGCCCTCCTGAGCAAAGTGCCAGGGTGTGCAGAACAAGCATCACTTGTTAACATCCAGTTCAGCAGCCATGAGTTAGTGGCAGGGAGTGTGCATTGTGTGGGTGAATATTTGTGCAATGACTTTAGCACACGAGGGGCTGTGGGTGTCTGTGCATCTGCGTTTCAGGCCTGTGGAGTTCGTCCATCCATTTTCCTGTCTGTGTGCTCACTCATTCATTCATTCAGCAAGCTTCCGTTGGCCCAGCATCTCCTCTGTGGCAAGCAATACCCTGGGATCCGGTGATTCAGAGATGAACAAGACAGTCTCTACCCCGGAAAACTTGAGGCTGCATGTGGGAGAGGAAACACATGTGCAAAGAATTCCAGCTCAGTGCGGAGAGCACCACAGTCAAGCGCAAGAGACAGAGGATGGGAAAGCGCTTCATAAAACCCATTGCCTGAGCAGAGGACCTAACAAGGACCAATACAGTTTCACGGAGTGGGCAGAGGCCGAGGTGGAAGAAGACATCCATGCCCTAGAGAAACATGGCCTGTTCTGGGAATTCCAATAGTCAAGTTCAAGGGAGGGGGGGAGGAGCCCCCAGAGATGGGCAGGAGGGGGATCACAGTGGGCAGGGACTTAGGAAGCACAGACACCAGGGGTCCAAGCAGGGCCACCTAGGGTGGAAGCAGAGGAATGTTCTTTCTCAAATCTGGCCATAAAGACCAGCTTTTTTGTTTGTGTGTTTGTTCTAGTATCTGGGATTGAACCCAGGGGTTCTTGGCCACTGAGCTACATTCCCAGCCCTTTTTATTTTTTATTTTGAGACAGGATCTCGCTAAGTTGCTTAGGGCCTCACTAAATTGCTGAGGCTGGCTTTGAACTTATGATCCTCCTGCCTCAGCCTGAGTTGCTAGGGTTACAGGCATGCACCACCTGCCTCAAGACCAGCCATTTTTTCACAGACCCCACAGATAGGCCCTTATCCTTTGAGCCCCCAAAATCCTAGACTCAAGTGTAAGATGCACATGAGAAGTTCTCCCCCAGCAATAGAGAAATTGCCACATTTCAATCTTCTCCATCCCTCTCTCTCCTCCTTCAGTCTTTCTGTCAGGCCCCTGTAATGCAAAATCTGTGTTTTGCTCTCTCTAAATGAGAGAATTAAATCACCTAGATTAAATAAATTAAATGAACGTCTTCTCTTGGGCAGGAAGCTTGGCACATTTCAGAGAGAATTCCAGCAAACCCTCCAGAAACAAATAGAGGGCCTGAGATCCACCCAAATGAACAATGGCTAAAAGGGTCGGCCAGTTACCAGAACCCATTTTCTCTGCATAAATCTGCAACAATCAAGAGAGTTGCACGGCAAAAACACATAAAGGCAAAAAGCAGTAGTGAACGTTAGCCAGGTCCTCATGCCAGAGAGATGAGTCCCAGCACCGCCATGCTACACCTCCACCTGGGTGCCCACACGGACCCCTGCAAAGTCCAAATGCAAATTCCAAAGGGAAAGGAAGGTTTCTGGGCCCCATAGGAAGGTGGTTCTCACACTCACACAATCATAGGCACGTGTACATACACATCTCACACCTCACACACATCATATACAAACACCACCACCCATGCACAGGTATACACCCTCACTCAGACTCACATATACACACTCGTCCTCCTCACACTCTCAACACAATCACAACTGCACATACATACATGCATCTCACACTATACACACACTCACTCAAAAATACAGCCACACACATGAATATACCCACTCATGCATACACAGACTTCTCACACACACACATCTCATGCACACTACACATACACACTCTCCACACTCACACATATATACTCACACATATAAACTCACACATTTTCTGTGCTCCAGACAAGCATTTAGCACCTTCTATGTTAATGTGAAAGGTGAGAGAACTTTCTGTCTCATCTGGAGGGCTTTTCAATAGTGTCCATTGCTGCCCAGTAAAAGAATAGTTGGAGCGACATTAGTGCTGCCTTCCTGTCCCGGAAACTGGATTCACAAAAAGTTTATTTTTTCCTAAGATGTTTTAGAGATTTTCTTTTTTTGGTGGGGGGGTGGGAGTATAGGGATTGAACTCAGGGCCCTCAACCACTGAGCCTCATCCCCAGCCCTATTTTGTATTTTATTTAGAGACAGGGTCTCACTGAGTTGCTTAGCGCCTCACTTTTGCTGAGGCTGGCTTTGAACGAGCTGTTTTCCTGCCTCGGCCTCCCAAGCTTCTGGGATTATAGGCATGCACCACTGTGCGCAGCCCCGCAGCTATTTTTAATGTGCAGTTTATTGGAATAGAACCTATGTCCAGGCTTGTGCACCTTTAGTTCTGATGCCTTTTGATAGAGACCATTTTCAAATAAAAGAAGAATGTTTCCCCAACTCTGGAATCCACCATGAGCCTCCTTCCTGGAATAACCACTTTCCTGGCTTCTAACAGTGTAGAATAGCTTTGCCTGGTTTTGAAATTTTTAAAATTTTTTTTTTAGTTGTAATTGGACACAATATATTTTATTTACTTTTTTAAATGTGGTGCTGAGAAAACAAAACAAGTGCCTCACATATACTAAGCAAGTTCTCTACCACTGAGCCACAACCCCAGCCCCGGTTTTGAATTTTGTATAAATAGGACCAGAAGTACACTCTGATGCCCCATAATAAAATCCATATACAGAAATTCATCACACTGAGCCTGGCATGGTGGTGCACACCTGTAATTGCAGTGACTTGGGAGGCTGAGGCAGGAGGATTGCAAGTTTGAAGCTAGCCTTAGCAACTCAGCAAGACCCTGTCTCAAAATAAAAAAAAAATAAGAAGAGCTGGGGATGTCATTCAGTGGTAAAGTGCCCTTGGGTTAAAATCCCCCAGTTCAAAGAAAGAGAAAGAGAGAGAGAGAGAGAGAGAGAGAGAGAGAGAGAGAGAGAGAGAGAGAGAGAGAGAGAAAGGGAAGGGAGGGGAGGGGAGGGGAGGGGAGGGAAGGGAAGGGAGAGGGAGGGAGGGAGGGAGGGAGGGAAATGCATCAATGGATGTTGTGGGACAAAGGGAGATTGGAAAACAGCAGTGTAGAGACCCTTTGTCACTCTATATAGATCAAGGATGAGAAAGGGCTTTGAAGAGGGCTGGGGCTGGGGCTCAGCGGTAGAGTGCTCACCTCACACATGTGAGACCCTGGGTTTGATCCTCAGAACCACATAAAAATAAAAGAAAGAGCTTTGAAGAGTAACAATTTACTCCACGATTGAGAGCAGTTCTTTGTTCCACTCAGGAAAATTAGCCACTCAGAGCCAAGCCAGACTTCTTACTGCAAGGTATGGACCCTGGAAAAGGGGACAGACACCATGAACAACCGGACTCTTCCCTTCCCTCCCTGTGCATTTATTCAAAGACCTAAATCCAGAATTGGGAGATCTGGGTTAGAGTCCCAGCTCCACTGATGCTGGGTAAACCACCTCACCCCTCTGGTGATAACAGCACATTCTGACACACTTGCATTTAATTCTCCAGACCAGGGGGTAGCAAATCCGGCCCCCACTGGTTTGTGCACAGCCTAGGAGCTAAGTAAGTATCATTCTTTCTGGTGGTGCTGGGCATTGAACCCAGGGCCTTGTACATGCTAGGCAACCACTCTACCAACTGAGCTATATCACCAACCCCCAAAGTATCATTCTTAACATTTTTTAACAGCCTGAAAATATTAACAGAGTAATACTTTGTAACACATGAAAATTAAATGAAATTCAAATGTTAGTACCCACAAATAAAGTTTCGTTGGAATACAGCCATGCTTCTGATTCACTTATGTCCATGGCAGCTTCCGGAATAGCTGTGACAGAGGCTTGATGGCCCAAAGCCTAAAATATTTACTTCCTAACCCTTTCATTTGCCAATCCCTGATCTAAATTGTGCTCTAATACACAACACACACACACACACACACACACACACACACAGCCCTCAGGCACTCTTTATCATCTTCATGGCTGAGATGCAAAGAAAATAACAAAACTTCCAGGAAAGCCAGGCATGGTGCCATAAACCTATAATCCCAGCAGCTGGGGAGGCTGAGGCAGGAGGATCAAGAGTTTAAAGCCAGCCTCAGCAATGGTGAGGCACTAAGCAACTCAGTGAGACCCTGTCTCTAAATAAAATGCAAAATAGGGCTGGGAATGTGGCTCAGTGGTCCAGTGGCCCTGAGTTTAATCCCACCCTCCCAGTGGGGGCCAGATTTGCTACCCTCTGGTCTGGAGAATTAAATGCAAATGTGTCAGAGTGTGCTGTTATCACCCTCCATTCCACTGTACAGATGAGAAGGCACAGGTGCAACTGTATACATCTGTGTAATCACCACCCAGGTAAAGGAAGAGAGCATTTGTAGCACAACAATAGGTCCCTTGAGTCCCCTCCCAGTCAGGACCTGTACCAAAACAACAACAACAAAACAAACAAACAAACAAAAAACTTCCTGGAAAAACAGAGGCAGGATAACTCAGGTCCACACACTCTTGGGGCGGAGGGGGGGCGGGGGCACGGTTCCCTACGGGAAGCTCTAGGCCACTGGGCATGCATTCGTTTTGCAATTGCAAATGGTGAGCCAGGTTCATCCTTTACCTCCTGCAGACATCAGTGACTGAATCTACATTTATCTCTCAGATCAAAATGTCCCAACTGCCAGCACTGGCGCAGGCCTGTAATCCAAGCAGCTAGGGAGGCTGAGACAGGAGATTCTGTGAGATTCTGCCTCTAAATAAAATACCAAATAGGGCTGTGGATGTGGCTCAGTGGTTGAGTGCCCCTGAGTTCAATCCCCAGTACCAAAAAACAAAAACAAAAAAAGTCCCAACTATCCACATGCTCCACAGCCAGCCCAAAGACTCCTGATGGGATTAGCTAGTGATTTTTTCTATAAACTTCTACCTGGGACACAGAGGATTGAGTTGACCATCCTCTCCATTCATGGCCTGTTAGCACAATTGATAGGTCAGTGCAGAGCCCTGCTCTTGATTTTATTCAGACCCTTTTATCCCACAGCCTATTTCTGTTGGATAGTGCTATTTTTCTGTTTGCTGAATTCTCTCTCTCTCTCTTTTTTTTTTTTGGTACTGGGGAGTGAATCCAGGGGCACCCAACCACTGAGCCACATCCCCTTTTTATATTTTCTTTAGGGACAGAATCTCACTGAATTGCTTAGCACCTCGCTTTAGTTGAGGCTGCCTCTGGAGCTGCTAGGATTACATACAGGTGTGCGCCATCCCACCCGCCCGGCTTTGTTTGCTGAATTCTTACAGAATGGGCAAGTATGTCACACACACTGAGGGTTTTATTTAAACAATGGCATTGGGTCATATATCTCCTTGTTTCCTATTTGTTTTCCCCTTCACATCTTTTTGGCTCTTTACTTACCCATAGGGGTATGACATGCATACAGCAAAGTAACATGCCCTGACCTTCCATATAAAACTCAATTTTTACCTACATGCCTTTGGCCCTTTGTATCTGTGGGTTCTATATCTGCAGATTTAACCAAGGGCAGGTTGAAAATGTTTGAGTTTTTTTTTAAATTGTGTCTGTATTAAGCATGTTCCGACCTTTTTGGTCATTATTCCCTAAACAATAACTATTTATATTGGGCCAGATATCCAAATGAATCTAGAGAGGCTTTAAAGTATAAAAGATGTGTCTAAGTTCTATGCCAATGTTTTTCCATTTTACATAAGAAACTTGAGCATCCGTGGATTTCTATATCTTCAGGGAGTCCCGGAGCCAATCCTAAGGGACAACTATATACATCTGTGTAATCACCACCCAGGTAAAGGAAGAGAGCATTTCTAGCACAACATAGGTCCCTTGAGCCCCCTCCCAGTCAGTAAACTCCCCTCCCCCTGCTGGGGGTAACCACTACTCCAGCTTCTGTCACCACCCATTGGCTGAGTTTGATCTTGAACTTCATCTACACAGCAAGGTTCTTGTTCATGTCTTGCTTCTTTAGCTCAACTTGTCTGGGAGATTCCTCCACGTGGTTGGGAGTAGCAGCAGTTGATTCTTTTGTAGTGCTTCGACAGGACATTTTTTTTTAAGTTTTTAAGATCTATCCGCACAACTCGGCATACATCCAGTCTGTTGCTTCTTAGGGCTTCTGGGTGCTCCTTGGGGCTTCACACATTTTACCTTTCCACTTTCCTAGGGGGTGGGGGGATACCCAGAGGCCTCCTGTCATGCTGCAGAGGTCACCCTCATCCATGTCATCCTGGAGAGCTGTGTGTATGTCTCACTGGGATGAATGGTGTGGGGCACAGAGGGGTGCAAGCTGAAACCAGAAACTCTCCCAGGTTTACCAAAGCACAGGGAGTGAGAAGAAGGGAATAGCTGCTCCCTGAGCCTCCCCTGACCCTGCTCGCTCTTTGCTTTCCCCTCCTGGAAAGCCTTTCAGCTCCTCCTCCTGTCCCCTTGCAGGACCCAGCAAAGCGCTTCGCTTCCTGAATGTCGCTGCCTCTGTGGCAGCCCCTGCTGCATTATAACAAGAGGATAATCAATGAACTGCTAACTCTATTGCAATAAAGGAGCGAGCCCAACCTTATATAATTCTTTTTAATTGTTTTCTCACATTACAAGGGTTTTTTTTTTTTTTTGCTAAACTTATTCCGCCATAAGTTATGTCGTTTAATTTTTCAAAGTGCTAATAATTTAATTGCTTCCTTCCTGCAGACAAAGTGCCTGTACCACCCTCCCTCCCGACATGGAGATTATAAAACGGAGTTGGCAGGAATACCTAGGAGGGGTGGCTTTGGGGCGGCATGATTTGATGGGAAGCAGCTTTCTCAGAAGTCAGTATGTGGGACTGGGAACCTGGCTTGGGACTTCAAAGGGGCATGAGGCCCCCCTGAGCCTACCCACTAGCTTGAGGGGGTTTATGGTAATCACAGGAGAAGGTGGGGGAGGGAAAGGAGATCAGAGTCTGGGTGAGGTAAGGGAGCCAGGAACCAGGAGCTTCCCATTCTGAAAGACTGTCAGGGAAGCTGGGATTCATCTGCAGCACGAGGGATTTAGATCAGACTCCAGGGACATTCCCAACAGTCAGAACTTTGAGGTGACATCTGAAAATAATAACTAGCATTTGTTGAACCCTTGCTAACAACCCATGCTCCCCTAAATCATCTCATTTTATACCAATTTCACACCCAACTCTCTGACGTAGGTACCATTATTGCTATTTTACAGATGAGAAAACTGGAGCTAAGAAAGCTTAACTTGCTCAAGTCCCAAACATGTCAATGACAGAACAAGAATTTAAGTCTGGGGAGTTAGCTTTCAGAGCCCATGTTCTCCTCTGCCACACAGTAATGCCTCTGCTATCTGTCTGAGCTGAATAATGGCATCAAATCTTATGTGGGGAGAATATAGGGATAGGGGACAGAATCAGGGATGGGCTACTCTTTTGTTTATTTGTTCATTCATTTGTAATTTTTTCAGTACTAGGGATTGAACACAGGGGTGCTCTACCACTGAACTATACTCCAGCCTTTTATTTATTTATTTATTTTTTGAGACAGTGTCTTGCTAAATTGCTAAGGCTGGCCTCGAATTTATAATCCTCCTGCTTCAGCCTCCAGAGTCACTGAGATTATAGACCTGCATCTCTATGCCTGGCGGATGAGCTACTCTTGAACTTTCCCATGCAGTAGCTTGCTCTTTCCTGCCCAGGGTCTGATCCCATAGGAAATGGTTTAACCTCCCCCCAACCCAGTGACTCCTCAATGTATAAAGGAGACAGTTCAAGCTCTTAAGTACACTCTTCAAAATTCTTAACCTCCCCAGCCCCATCCTCCATTCCCCCAGCCTGCCTCTCATGTGGAGCCCCCCTGGCAAATCTCCCAGGTCATTCAGAGCATGCCTCTCTCAGAGAGACCTGGGCTTCGGTATTGCTGGAGTGAATTTACCCAATGGTCTCCTTTTGGTGCTTACTAGCTCTGGGACTTTGGGGAAATGACTTAGCTTCCCTGAATGACACATGTAGAACATTTAGCCTGGGGTATGGTGAGTGGGGAAAGAAAATCTTGCTGTAGTTTTTGGCTCTTCTTCCCATCTCCTAACAGCACCTGGCAGGTAGAAGTTGCTAGATAAATGAAACAAATGGATAAAATAGCTTATTAATTATTTCCCACCTCCTTCCCTAATCCCAGTCCCAGAATGCCTCTGTTTGTCCAAGTTAGGGCTTCAGATATAGGCCCTATTGGCTGTTTGCATTGATCTGATATTTTCTCTGGAAGGCAAGGCCCCAAGGCTCTGTAGACATCAACTCCCTATCCTCTTCCCTACCTCACCCAGGGAGCAGAGCACTCTGAACCTACAGCCACCAGGCATGCAGTGCATCTTTGTCCAGGATGTCCTGCCTCCTGACAGAGGAGCAGCACTGGGCCACCAACAGGACCTTTCTTTTCTACTGCCTTCTCTCAGGCTCTAGTCACCATTTTAATTGGTAACCCAGAGTCCTGAGCTAGAACTATGCTTCCTTGCCTGTTCCTCTGGAAGGGGGTGTCTGAGACAGATGTTAGATCTGTTCTCAGGCCACCGAGTCGATACAATGAATATACCACAAGACAGAGAATCAGGGTGTTCATGCTGCAAATGCCATTCCTAGCTGAGTGATCGTGGGCAAGTCACTTAACCTTTCTGAGCCTCCAGGTTTTGGTATAATAATAGAGGAGGCTAAGTGAGCCCCAATATATAAAGTGGCACAGAGGCTGTTCCAATGAGCTCTCTTCCCTGCGACAGCTGCCTGCCCTAGGATCACTTCTCAGGAGAGGGGCAGGGCAGAGTAGGAACCAAATGTCCTAGGCCTTTAGCATTTAAGATTCTGAGGGGACCAGGGAAGAGGAGTGAACTAAAGAGCCACCACTAGCAACTTTGCCATGCAAACATGGGACAAGGCATCTCAAGAGTGGCTTGGTGATGCTGTTTCCCCGCACATGTAGCTGCTGAAATTGGGTTTGGGCAAAGATTACAACATGCTCCCCCAGTCCTGTCTAAGCAGAAAGAGCAAGCTTCATAACTCTGGAGGGGGACCTGGAGGACCCACAGTCACCAGGACCCTCTCTTTACACCTCAGGGAGACCCTTAGAGCCAGCAGAGCACACACACCAGTGGCCCCTTTGCATGAAGCCTTTGTCTGAAGTGTCTGTCCTCAGCTGAGATTAAGCGAGGGGCCGAGTGGGAAATCCGCAACTAACACAGCTCAAGCTCAGAGCCTCTGCCACCTAGACTAGAAATGCCTCCCCTGGGAGTGGCCTCTCCAGCCCGCAGGTTGATGTACACCTCCCCCAGGTTGCCTCTGGTGCCTCCAACTTGAGTTATTAATAAACATTATACTGCCACTTCCCAGCCACCTCCCTGACTGAACAGGAAGCATCTGGCAGGTAGAGGCCTGTTTTACACCCTGTGCACAACCCCCTCCCTCCGCCACTCCTCCTCCCTTCATTCACAAATATTTATTAAGCACTGATGTAGGTGCCGGGGACCCAGATTGAAGGCCTGAGGCTCATTCCTTTGGGGCATCAGCTACTAAAATCTCCTAATTGGGCTTCTAACTGATCTACCAGGTTCCCAAAGGTGAAATTTCCCTACTGCATCCCAGGAGGGGGTGATGGGTCCCTATCCGGGAAAGAAGAATCTATAAGATGCAAGTTTAATTTCCCCTTCTTTATCCCTTAGTACTTGGGGAGTGTGGAACCCTATGGAACCCATGGAAAATTCACAGGCAGGACCGAGAATCGCCACGGAGCAGCCAGCCCAGGCTCCTTTCAAGAAAATCCCAGCCACCTAGACTGGACTTGCAGCCTGGGAGACACATCCAAGGCCACCAATGTGGACAGGACTGGGCAAGCAGAGCCACCCACCAACCAGAGCCTCTCTCTCTCTCAGATTGGTCTGGAATTTCTCTCAGCTTTTTGGACAACTGACAAAGACATCAGGCTGGGGCCACAGAGCCAAGATTCCAGAGAAAATTCCAAGGCATGCCTCTGAAGGGCTTCCAAGGATTTGTCTCCTCCCTTCCCCAGACTCCATCCCCTCCACCATGGAGTTTCCCCCTTTCTTGAATCTAACCTCATGCTTCCCTGACTCCTGCCTTTTGTCCTGATATCCCTGAGGCCTGGAATACCCTGTTCCTAGAACCTATTCAAATCCTGCCTGCCCAGCTCCAATGCCTCCTCCTCCAAGAAGTCTTCTCTGATCTTTCCTCTCTCTCTCTCTCTCTCTCTCCATATATATCCTTTGAACACTATCATAGGGGCTTTGGTTTCAGAAAGCAGATAGCCTGGTTGGGTTCGTAGCTAGCTCTGCCTGTTTCTAGCTGGGGGACCTCAGACAGGTTCCCCTCCAGCTTCTTGCTGGACTGCCTTTGTTCCTAGACCAGAGACTTGCCCTCCTCCTTTGGGCAGCTCAACCTCCATGTCTTATATCACAATTAGGTCTCTGCCTATACTTCACAGCAAGTCTCAGAGAATTTTTTTCTGTTAAGGACCAGAGAGTAAACATCTTAGACTTATCAGAGAAATGCAAATCAAACCTACACTGAAGTGTACACTTATAACTTCAGCTCAGGAGGCTGTGACAGAAGGATCCCAAGTTCAATGTCAGCCTGACAACACAGTGAGATTCACATCTCAAGAAAACAAAACAGTAACAGTAACAACAACAACACATGAGATTCCACCCCACCCCAGTTAAAATGCCTTTTTCTCTTCTCCTTCTCTTCTTTTTCTTCCTCTTCCTCCTTCTCCTCCTCTCCCACTGCCATGCCAGGTGACCCGTGTGCCAAAAGTCAGACTAAGGTCATGTCACTGTTCTATTAACACTTTCTTTGAAATGACAAAGTATTGGTAGTCAGGATGAAAATCAAATATTGCCTAAACTCCCTCTCATTTATGTAGTGTGTGTTGACTTTTAATTGTATGAGGGTAAACACAATAATTTAGCAATACACAGAACAACCTCTAGAAATTCAAATGCAGGGCTGGAAATATAACTCAGTGGTACAGCACTTCCCTACCATATGCAAGGGCCCAAGTGCCCTGGGATCAATTCCCAGATCCCCAGAGAGATCGAGAGAGAGAGAGAGAGAGAGAGAGAGAGAGAGAGAGAGAGAGGGGGGGGGGGGCAGCTTCATACATTGCTTCTTTTTTTCCTTCTAACTCTTTATCTTTGTATGTATACTAACCACACATACACAAACATATGTACCTCTCGTATATTTTGCCACAAACATTTGAACCAAACATTTATAATTCTGTAATGTGAATATTTGAACATCTTTGATTATTTACAAACACCATACATTGTTTCTTAAAGTACTTGTTCTCTGGGACATTCCAGGATGAAATTTCTTTGGGTCTTGATACATTCATGCCACACTGCTCACATTTGTGTAAACAAAGGTGAAGGAATTAATGTATATGCAGGAGGTCTGAATATGAATATGAACTATCTCACCAAGGATGCACAAGAAGCTAAACATCTTTGCTTCCCCCAGGAAGGCACAAGGGGTTGCAAGGGGACAGAGATGAGAGAGATCATAAAATATCACTGAGGTTGGGGATGTAGTTCAGCCAAGAGCACTTGCCTACCAAGCCCGCCCAAGGTCCTGTATTCCATTCCTAGTACGGGAAAGGAAGAAAAAAAATCCCCCAATCCCCAGCATTGCAGATTAAAAAATTAAAAAATCAATAAAATTTCACTACAGAGTATTATGACTACGTTTGTTTGTTTGGGGTTTTGGGTACTGGGGATTGAACCCGGCGGGGGATGCTTTATCACTGAGCTGTGTCCCCAGTCCTTTTTATTTTTATTTTTTAATTTTGAGACAAGGTCTCTCTAAGTTACTCATGCTGGCCTTGAACTGGTGACCCTTCTACCTCAGCTCCTGAGTAGCTGGAATTACAAGTGTGCACCACTGAGCCCAGCTGATGTTTGAATTTAGTACCATGTGGATACCTATTCAATAAACAAATGTTTATATTCACAACCTTGTTTTAAGCAGAGTGTTATAAAACATGAATTTAATGGCTTTTGTTTTCAACTCTCTGGACCCAGCTCAGACAAGAAAAACAAAGGCCTGATTACTAGAAGGATGGTGGGAGAGAGAGAGAGAGAGAGAGAAGAGAGATACATACAATTTGGTCACCAAATGACCACAAAACAAGGATCCAACCTGCAAAGCCACAGGGGATCAGAAAGGCCAGGGGATGGCACTGGTAGAGAATAATAGATATACTGGGGCCCCCAGAGACCCAGTCGCCTTCACAGGAGTTTACTTGACAGGTTCATGACATTTCAAAAGAAAGAAGATGAGTCTGAGGATCCCTGCCCTGTGATGCACCAAGAAGTCAAAATAGGGCTGGGGATGTGGCTCAAGTGGTAGCACGCTTGCCTGGCATGCGTGCGGCCCGGGTTCGATCCTCAGCACCACATACCAACAAAGATGTTGTGTCCGCAGATAACTAAAAAATTTTTTAAAAAAAGAAGTCAAAATAGAAGAGAGACAGTAGCACAGTGGAGAACAGTCTCCCACCCCTGTCTGTCTGGGCCTCAGTATTCACAATTGCTGATTATAGCAACTGGTGATTTCCCCAACCTGATCCTATTTCCTGAAGGATTTGGGGGGCTGGAGTTGTGGCTCAGTGGAAAAGCGCTCGCCTAGCATGTGTGAGACCCTAGTTTCGATCCTCAGCACCACATAAAAATAAAGGTATTGTGTGCAACTACAACTAAAAAATAAATAAATGTTTAAAAAAAAAATGAAGGGTTTGGCCCAGACAGATCTGTAAGTGCCTCACAGTTCTAATATTCTCTGATTTGATGGCTGCAGCCTTCTAGAAACATGCATAAAATAGATTAGTTTTAGTAGTAGTAAAAACCAAACTGAAAATCAGATTTATCATTTTAATTAAATATACTTTACATTCTCAATTTCTAGGGAGCAAAATGCTCCCCACCCACCCCCATCAGTTTTCCCTGTGTGGGAGACATTCATGTCTGATGAGCAATTTAAAAAAAATGTCGAACCACCCCCTAAGAAGACACACAATAAGGTATTTCTTAACAGAAAAGTGAGACTGACTTGTGGAGGCAAAAAGAAACATAAGGAGGAAATATCAAGGAGGAGAGGGTCAGATGGGGTCAGATATTTGAGGACTGGAAATCATGTTGATAAGAACAACTGGTAACCAGGTGAATTGTGCCTGCCCTGCCTATAGTCCCAGCTACTTGGGAGGATGAGCTTGATCCCAGGAGCTCAAGGCCAGCCTAGGCAACATAGCAAGGATCTGTCTCTAAAGATATTAAAAATACATTAATTTATTTTAATACATTTAATAATTTTAATTGATTTTAAAATTTTATTTTAAAAACAAATTAATTATTTTAATAATAAATATTTTAAAAATAAAAACAAAAGATAGAAGAAAATAAAAGAACTTGCTATTTGGGAGGCTGAGACAGAAGGATCAGGAAGTCAAAGCCAGGCTCAGCAAAAGCAAGGCGCTAAGCAACTCAGTGAGACCCTATCTCTAAATAAAATACAAAATAGGGCTGGGGATATGGCTTAGTGGTCCATGCCCCTGAGTTCAATCCCTGGTACCCCACCCCACCCCCAAAAAAAAGAAAAAAAGAAAAGAACAACTAGCTATTGTCTCTACTTACCTTAGAAGCTGCTACCCCTGGAGCTGGTAGAAACTTGGACTCAGGCGGGATGGGTGGCTCATGCCTGCAATCCCAGTGGCTCAGGAGGCTGAGGCAGGAGGATCACAAGTTCAAAGCCAACTTCAGCATGGTGAGGCACTAAGGAACTCAGTGAGACCCTGCCTCTAAATAAAATACAAAATAGGGTTGAGATGTGGCTCAGTGATTGAGTGCCCCTGGGTTCTATCCCCAGCATACACACACACACTCACAAAAAAAAAAAAAAAAAAAAAGAAGAAGAAGAAGAAGAAGAGAAAAAGAAACTTGGACTCAGAATCTAGAAGTATGAGCTTGATGTCCTGGACCACTTGGGCTGTCATAAAGCTAATTGTTCTCTGAACTCTACAGTGCTCAACTATAAAGTGGGACTGCAAATGCCCACTTTGGGGGATGCTGGGGACAGGTAGTGAGATAATATGTCTGAAAAGATTTAGGAAAACAATGAAGTGTCAAGCTCCTGTGCACACATCGTGTTTTGGAATCTCAAATTGGGATTCAGAATGCCTCCTCCCCATCTGGTTAGGTATTGTGTCCTCTCAGCACGTGTCCCCTTCCTTTCTGCACCTTCTCCTCCACCCAGGTCCCCATAGACCAGAAGCATCATTTTCTGGGCTCTGTGGCCCCAGACTGTGAATTAACAACTGTAATTGTACATTTGGGATTGCCAGCAGGATACATGAGAATGAACAGAAGAAATAAATCTATAAGAGCAGCTCCCTAAGTTGCAGGAATGCCCCAAGCCTCCAGAGCAGCCAGGGGCTAGAATGATAGAAAATAGAGTTTTGTTTTGTTGTTGTTGTTTTTGGAGGTTGAGGGAAGCTCAGAAATAAAACAAGGAATCCCCCATCAACAATGCCATTTCCCCCCAAAAAATGTCAGGAAGAGTCAAGTCCCCAGGCTTCTGCCAGCCCTAGGGTTCCTTGTCCCTGCCTGAGCAAGCTGGGTGTCCACTAGGTTGCCCATTATTTCTGATGACAAGAGCAAATATAGACACTCTCGCAGAGCTGAGGAGAGACTAAGTGGAATAAATGACATTTAATCTTTAAAGAGAGAAATTGCCTTCCTCACAGAGCCCCGCCCAGCAGGAGCTGCAGCCCTTCATAATTCAAGTCCGCACTTAATTAAAAAGGGGAGCATCCTGGACTCTGCCCAACTGGCTCAGATTCCATTCTAATTCTTCAAACTGTTGACATTTGTCCG
This sequence comes from Ictidomys tridecemlineatus, assembly GCF_052094955.1. Taxonomy (NCBI): domain Eukaryota; kingdom Metazoa; phylum Chordata; class Mammalia; order Rodentia; family Sciuridae; genus Ictidomys; species Ictidomys tridecemlineatus. The sequence goes on from NC_135479.1 coordinate 19,134,606, forward strand.
TTTGTCTCTCTTGGACAGAAAGGGGAAAAAAAATCAAAAGGAAGAAATTCTTATATCCTGCAGCTTTCAGAGAAGGCCTGTGTTTAAGCTGTGGTGCTTTTTCTAGAAGCAGTGAGGGCTGAAATCTAACAGGGAGAGACCCAACAGGACAAAAAAAAGGCTTTGCATTTTCAGGAGAGTCCTGAGCTACTGCAGGCAGAAAATGTGAAATGCTTAAGTCACCAGCACCTTCTAAAAATAAAAACTGCTTTCTGTAGGGAACTCTTGGTCTCTGGCCTCCAGGAGTTAGGCTCAACCTTTCTTCTTGAGATAATATTACAAATGAAACCAGGACATATTTATTCAGCCTTGTTTTAAAATATATTTAAAGATGTGTACCACATTAGGTTTTTAACAAGTTTCAATTATAGCTCCCCAAAAGGTTTCAGCTCTCCCCCTCCCCCAGAGAAAAGAATCCTAAAATCAGCCCTTTCCAGGGATTGGCTTGGTCCCACAGAAGTCATTGTGGGGACTAGGGATATAGCTCAGTTGGTAGAGTGCTTACGTCGCATGCACAAATCCCTGGGTTCAATCCCCAGCACCACTGGGGGGGGGAAAAATAGAAGTCATTGTGTTCATAACTATACTCCTGGGAATGTCACTACTGTCACGCACAGATGGAGGGCTCTCTCAAGGGAACCAGAACCTCCAATCTCAGATTGCTGACTGTCAGGAAGATCCCTCAAGAGTCCAGCTCCCAAAGCTCTTGGGTACACCCAACCTCTACCCTGCCCAAGGGAAAGAGAATCCTCATCCATTTTGTTTTCTTTTGTTTTTGGTACTGGGTATTGAAGCCAGGGGCGTTTTACCACCAAACTATATCCTTAGCTTTTTTATTAATTTATTTATTTTATTTTTATTATTTATTTTTTTGGGGGGATATTGGGGATTGCACACAGGGGCACTCAACCAGCCACATCCCGAGCTCTGTTTTGTATTTTATTTAGAGACAGGATCTCACTGAGTTGCTCAGCACCTCACTTTTGCTGAGGCTGGCTTTGATCCTCCAGTCTCAGCCTCCTGAATTGCTGGGATTACAGGTATGCACCAACATGCCTGGCCATCCTTAGCCTTAAAAAAAAAAAAAAAAAAAAAAACCTAGGGGGCACTTAACTACTGAACCACATCTCCAGCCCTTTTTTGTATTTTATTTAGAGAGGGTCTCCCTGAGTTGCTTATGACCTCAGTAAATTGCTGAGGCTGGCTTTGAACTTTCAATCTCCTTGCCTCAGGCTCCTGAGCTGCTAGAATTACACTACAACCAGCAATTTTTTTTTTTTTTTGACAGGGTCTCCCTAAATTGCTTAGGATATCACTAAGTTGCTGAGGCTAAACTTGAATTTTTTTTAAAATATTTTATTTACATTTTAGTTTTCAGCAAAGACAACATCTTTGTTTGTATGTGGTGCTGAGGATCGAACCTGGGCCACACCCATACCAGGGGAGCACGCTACCGCGCTACTGCTTGAGCCATGTCCCCAGCCCCATAGCCTTGAAATTTTGATCCTCCTGCCTCAACCTTTTGAGTACCTGGGATTATAGTACAGCACCCAGCTGAGAGTCCTCATCTTTAGGAATTTCATCCAGAGATTGCTCTCCTCTACCAGAGTGCCCCCAGCTTTACCTATATTCTGTGGCTCAATATGGTCCCTGATGGTGGACTGGAGGGAGGGCCCTCTGTTCTGTGAGGTCTCAAGAGATCTCTGGCTAAGTGGAAGGTGAACAAGGAAAGCAATTTCTTTACCTCCCTCCCAAGAGCATTCTCCCATAGCAGTACTTTTCCCATAATGTTTAAGGCAATATATGTTGGCAAGATATGTATAAAGGTATTTGTGCTAGAAGATACTAGGAGAGTGATGTCTAGCCTGAAAGATGGGGTGGTGGATTATAGATATACTCTGAGATGACCTGAGAAGAACCTATGAAACTTTTGTTCAGAAAAAATGAAACACACACACACACACACACACACACACACACACACACACAGTAATATAAAATTAGTTTCAGAGCATGCACATCCCAAGTTCAGAACCTCTGTATTTTAGAGGACTTTAGAGGGTACAATATAAAAGTGAAACTGGGATATTAAGAAAAGGACAAAAGGAAGTTGGAGAGTTACTTTTTTTTTTATGGTTCTGACCCACTGACCCATGGGAAGGATCTAAGCCTCCTCAAGCCCCACCATCAGACCCTACTGTCTAGTTCACCCCCCTCATGACAGCTTCAGTATGGGAGATACAAAAGGGACATTGGACCCAACTGAACCCTGTTTACTCATCCAACTCCACTAGTTGTCTCCCTGAGTTACCTTCTGAATTCTACCCTTTAAGACTCTGAGACTGGAGGGGAGTGAAAGGAGGGGAGGAAGCATGGGGAGAGAAAGGATAATAGAATGAATATGACATTATTAGCCTGTTTACATATATGATTACATGACCAATGTGATTTTACACCATATACAACCAGAAGAATGAGAAGTATACTCCATGTTATGTATGATGTGACAAAATGCATTCTACTGTAATGGATAACTAATTAGAACAACAACAAAAAAGACTGAGACTCTCTGCTTTTCCAGACCCTGAGGAAGCAGCTCCTGAATATATATTTCCATCCCATCCCCACTTACAGGATGGACAGATCACCACAGAATGTCCCCAGGTAACGCAACACAGAGAACCAAATCCAGCCCTCCGTCATTCATTCTCTATACCTGACTGGGGACAGACTGCTTCTCTGATGGCTCCTAAGGCACTTTATTGTCTGATCCAAATGCCTGAAGGGGCTGGCTGGCTGCCGTTCCTCCTCCTCCTCCTCCTCCTCCTCCTTCTTTTCTCCTCCTCCTCCTCCTCCTCTTTTTCTCCTCCTCCTCCTCCTCCTCCTCCTCCTCCTCCTCCTCCTCCTCCTTCTTCTTGAGGGATTGAACCCATGAGTGCTCTCTCCCTGAGATACATTCCCAGCATTTTATATTTAATTTTGAGACAGGGTTCTTGCCAAGTTTCTGAGGCTGGACTTGAATTTGCAATCCTCCTACCTCCAAAGTACCTGGGATTACAAACAGGCTTCACAGACCTGGCTACCTCTCCCTTCTCATTCCGTACTCTGATACTTCAGCTCTGGAGCAAGCCACAGGCTGTTTTTGTGTGGACATTTGTCTATGTAAAGCCCACATTTACATTTTATAACAGATTGTAGGAGAAACAAATCAAAGCCCAACCCCCAATCTATTAGAGGGACTCCTGTGTGACTCCTGCCAGAGGTAGGCTGGAGAGAGTCAGGGGGCGTTTTGGGGTCCAGGAGGGAACTGTGAACACCCTGCATCTAGGTGTATCCATGTGTGGGCTTGAGTTCAGCGTGTCCTTTATCTGGTCTGCTGCGTGCCTAAGCTTCTGTTTGGGGTAGGGGTGGGGTGGTCCTCAGTCTATTGTGTGGGCCTAGGGGTGTGTGTTTGTGGGGTCTCTGTCTACTCATTTGTAAAATGAGGATGGCAATCAGCCTCACAGGATCACTGGAGGGCTGTGAGTTAGTGCAGGTCTTGAACTTACGGCACCGCATGGCGTTTAAGGCTTCCTGGGTAAATGTCAGTCACTGTGATGTGATTCCCAGCAGAAGCCTCAAGCCTCTGTATTCCTTCCTTTACCCAACTATCTTGGGCCAAGGAAGAGACCTGAATGCTCCCCTTGGAGAGGTCACGGCTCCAAGCCTGGGTGTTGAACCTGCAGTTATATTCTCTCACTCTATGTGCATGCTAAGCCAAAGCCTAGCAAGGAAGGCCTTCAGTCTCTGCCAGGCCTGGGGAGAATGGGGAATGTTGGGGGGGGGAGGGGGAGGAAGACACTTACTCTCCAGGGAACCCCGGGGGGGCCCTCCAGAGAAATGAAAGAACTCAAAAATCAGAGGGGCACCCCTAAAGAGGTCCCAACTGGGATACCCAGTTCCCACTCAGGGAGTCACTGAAATCTCCATTGTCATGGAGACCACATTAGAACTGATTTTCTGGAAGAATCCTCCCCCACTTCTCTTGGCCTCAGAACTAACTACTCCCTAAACTTGTTCCAGCCCCAAACTGGGATTTGCTTGGGCTTGTCTCTCTAGCCTTGGGAAGGGTTCCTGCTAAGCTCCATTAGTTTGGTCTTAATTGTACATATTCACCAAACAAGCATTTCATGCAAACCGCATGAATACAAAGAAAGGTCAGGGAAGACTTAAGAAACAAATGAGCTCTCCTCTCCTCCAGGCCCTGGAGAACTCTCCAATACAGGGATGTCTGCACCATGAAGCAGAAAAGAAGACAGCCACACCACAGTGATAGGTGAGAATGCTCACAGAACTGACCCAGGCTGTCTTGGAAGGCTTATTGGAGAGAGCTTATTGGAGGGGAGGAACATTCATGGGCCTTAAAGAACATTTCAGCAGAGAAGGGGAATTTATTTTTATATGCCCAAGGTGATCTTATGGAATGAGCTGTAAAAGGGTGCCAGAGGTTTTATATTCTAGTTTCAGTTTTGATCCAGATGGGCTGGAAGAGCTTGCATGTATTATTTCTCACCCCGACATAGGGGTGCAAGCCTGTAACCCCAGGGATTCGGGAGGATGAGGCAGGAAGATCACAGGTTTGAGGCTAGCTTCAGCAATTTAGTAAGAGACCCTCAGCAATTTAGAATGATCCTGTCTCAAAATAATATTTTTTTTAAAAAGCAAGAAAGTAATAAAAGGAGTGGAGATGTAATTCAGTGGTAAAACATCCCTGTGTTCAATCCCCAGTACAAAAAAAAAAAAAAAATAGAAATCCTTCCTGGACCTCACTGCCTCAGCTGTAAAGCTGAAGAGCAGTCCTTAGTGGTCTGGGGTTTGGATAGTCTCTTGTGTTAAATCACAAGCCAGGAGCTGGGGTTGTGGCTAAGTGGTACAGCACTCACCTAGCATGTGCAAGGCCCTGGGTTCAATCCTCAGCACCATACAAAAATAAATAAATAAATAAAAATAAAGGTATTGTGTCCAACTACAACTAAAAAATAAATATTAAAAATTAAATAAATCACAAACCGGTGAGGAAGCAATATCAGACATTTCTATGCACTATCTCAAAGTAGTGCATTGACTAAAGACCTAGAGAATGTCTCAGAAAGCCTTGGGAGGCTTCATGTTCTGTGTGTACCAATGGCTGTACCTGGAGCAACCTAGCACAGTCTCTGACACAATAAATATTTATTGAATGGAGTGATGAACAAAGGACGTGACAGAGACTATTACCAGATCTTATTGGTCAAAATTGAGACCTAACATGCCCCTAAGTCATCAGATCATTTGGGGCCTTTGCTCCCCAGTAGCCCATGCTTGCTTTCAGGTAAGAGAGAAGAAAGATGTCTAAGAGGAAATTATGTTTTCAGACATCAACTATCCTGAGCCTTTGGTTTTTACAGTAATGAAAGTAGGTCACAAAGCAGCTCTGCAAAGTACAGACCCTTGAGGAAAACCCTGGATTCGATGCCAATTTACATTCATTGAGCACCTACTGCAATCCATTGTTGAAACATGGCTTAATTCATTAAATCATGGTCTCACAGGGCTTCAATGGAGAGCGTGAGGGTGGGAGCGTTGAGGCTGTAAACACTTGCGGTACTGACTGACCTAAGTACCTCTCTGAGCTTTCAATATATGTGAAATGGAACCAATAAATACGCTACAACAGCTTATGTTAACGAAATGATCACGTGGAAGCAAAGTGCTTCATAAATGCTAGTTATTATTGTTCCTTCGGGCACACAAGGCTCTCGCCTCCCCCACAGGGTACATACACCGACGGGTTCACAATCTCACGTATACGCAGATGCATAGAGACGTTGCCGACGCCAGCCGGAGAAGCTCGCGGGCGCCTAAAACCCCAGCTCAACGCAGAGCCCCATAGAGAAGCTACTGGATCCTGGGCTTCCCTCCTTTCTCTCAGTTCTTTATGAATGAACTCCGGCCGCGAGGAGTTTTTTTATTTTTTTATTTTTTTTTATGAATGGGAGCCCAGGACGTGAATGAAACCGGGAGCCAGCCCCTGTATTCTGATTGGTTACCACGGCTGGGAAACTCCGCCCCCCTGCTACGCTGGGCGAGTCTCGGGATTGGCGGGCGTGCCCGACCCTAGGGTTTCATTCACAAAAGTCAATGAAACAAAGGGAACGGGCTGGGGGGGAGAGAACCAGGGCCGAGGCAAGGGAAATGCACCAATCAGCTGCTCCCCCGGGCTCACAACTGTCTGCGGCGCCCGGAAAACAAGCCGGTGCGCAGGGGACCTGGGGCAGGGGCCGCCTCGCTCCGGCTTAGCCCCGCGGCCCTCGGTGTGGTCCCTGGCTCCAGCACCGACGCCCCGGCCTCAGGTGAGGCTGCAGGAGAGGGAGGATGGAAGGGAGTGTGTCTGTGATTCCCCTCTTGGCCTCCAACACACCGAGCTCATCTCACCGCCCGCCTCCGCAGATTCCAGGGACTCTGGGTGGGAGGCGCTGGGATTCAGAGTTGGAGGGGGCGCCGGAGTTGTGGGTGTGCGAATGGTGTGCGCTTTGCTTGCTCCGTAGCGCGCGCCCGCGCGCTCCCGCGTACACACACACACACACACACACACACACACACACACACACACACACACAGAGTCTTATGTAACCGAGTTCGGGCAGAGCAGGGCTGCAGAAAGCAGAAACAGATCCCGGCTCCCGGGAGCAGGTGGGACCTCCTTTGGCGGGAGGGGAGTGGTGACTGCTCACGGCCCAGCAGCCAGAAACCTCCACTTCGTCCCAGTGAGTCGGAGAAGTTTCACCATTGGACCCTGAGCCTTGGGAATGTCCCTTCCCCGTCACCCTGACCCCCTCTCACTGTAGCTCTCCCAGGACCTTGTGCGAATACAGCCTCCTCCCTCCCTCCCCAGGTCTCTTCCCCCGCGCGGGGCCCCGGCCGTGTAGCCGGAGGGAGCGGCCGGATGGAGCGGAGGATGAAAGGCGGATACTTGGACCAGCAAGTGCCCTACACCTTCTGCAGCGTGAGCGCCGCGCCGGCCTCCACGCCCGCCCCCTCCCTGCACCCCGCCCCTGCTAGCCCCACAGCCTCCTCCGGGCGGTCCCTGCGGGGTCCTGGGTGGCCCGGTCCCTGAGTCACCCTGGGACCCCAACCCCGCCACCGGGGTAGGCGCCTCAGGGTGACTTGGGAGTACTCTCCCCCTTCTCGCAGAAATCGCCCGGAAATGGGAGCTTGCGCGAAGCGCTGATGATCCCGCAGGGGAAGCTCATGGACCCGGGCTCCCTGCCGCCTCCCGACTCTGAAGGTAAAGAGCCTGAGAGATAAACTGCGACCCTTTCCCCACTCCCCACACCCACATACCAAGGACTGATCCTGGAAATACCCCACACCCCATTTTCCAAAAAGACTCTCCCTCTAAGGGACTCTGTTCATTTTTCTCAGCCCCTACCCCCAAGGTGGAGGGGGGACACTGCGGTAACTAAGGGTTCCTTTTCTCTCACCATTTCCTCCACCTCACCACCAATTTCATTATTCATCCTTCAGATCTCTTCCAGGATCTAAGTCACTTCCAGGAGACATGGCTTGCTGAAGGTGAGTAGTTTCTTGGCCTTTTCTATTATTGGGGGGACAGGCGGCGGGGTGGAGGTGCTAGCAGTCCCATCTAACCTACTTCCTCTGTCTCCTGTCCTTATTCAAGGAGTTCTCCAAGACCCCTTCCCCAAGTCCCTGGCCACTCCGCTCTCCCCAGAGCCCAGTGTGGACACTTATATTGATATTTATTTTCTCTGCCCTAAGCCAGGCTTGTGTAACTAGGACCAGGGATGAATCAGACCATTGTGTGGGGTATTTGCTTATTTGAATGGAACTTGGCTCCAGGCCCATTTTCCTGGTTGAAATTTTCATTTGCAAAGTTTGTTTGGCAGGAACCACCAGGCCTAGGTGCATGTTGGGGTGTTGGAGGGGGTCAGCGAGGGACAGTAGGATGAGAAGAAGCAATTAATTTGTTACCTATCTTTGGGAGTTGCCAAAACATTGATCCTTATCCCTTTGGTTTCTCTTCCAAACTCCTAGGGCCAATTTACTGTCTAAGCCAAAAAAAAAAAAAAAAAAGTTTCAATAATTCTTTTCTCTGCACTTTGGCAAAGAGGATCTGAGGCTGACTCCCCAAATAGCCTTGATTGTATTTTTAATGACAAGGGTCTTTGCCTCCTGGATGTCTCCACCCCCAGGCAAATTCCCCCCTTCCTGTATGCTGGGGGGTTAGTTACAAGCTGGCCAGGATGGGGTCAGTGGCTGGGCCTCCTCTGGGTGGGGTAGTGTGTTCTGGTTGGATTCTTTGGTGTGTTTTGGTGGGGCCTGAGGGTGTCACTGGTGGGGTTGCAGGTGGGAGATGTCATGGTGGTTTAGAAAGGCTGAGAAGGGTTAACACTCCCATCTTGGTTAACACTCTTTTTATTTTAACACTCAGAAAACCAAGATATCAAAAACACTGGAATCCCTTTTTGAGGTTTTTTTTTTCCCCCTCTTCCTTAGGATCTCTACATTTCTCTACCCTGGGTATCCTTCTTTGGAAATTGTTTGAACTTAAACCCAATTCCCCCAGAATCCTCCAAAGAAGGTTGGGGTAGAAAGAAAAGACCTCCGGCTCTATCTGTAGAGGGGAGACTAGGTCTGTCTTGGCGATTATGTTATCTCAAAAATATATATGTTGCCGGAATGACTATTTAGCATAGACCATGTCCTCAAGACATTCTGTGGGATTAAGGCTCACTGGATGTGTGGGTGCTGGAGGAATCTGGGTTCTGGGGTCTTGTGTGCATCTTCTCCGACTTTGCATCTCCTGTGTGGCCAGCTCCCAGTTATAGGCAGAGCTTTGCCAGGGTTAGCTCCCCCCCTCCAGGTTCCGGAGCTGGGCTGGAGCTAAAGAACGCGGAGGTGTCAGTTTCCACAGACTCTCAAACACTTCCTTTCCCAGAGCCTGATTTCAGTCTGACTTCCCATGCTCCTTCCCTTGTCTGTCAGCTGAGGGTCCTGACAGTGGGCAGCTCCAGGACTGTGAGCTAGGGGTGGACTCGGAGGTTGGCATTTTGGCAGCAGTTGGTCCATTTGTGCCTGGATTTGGGATGGAAGGGGGAGGAAAAATGTTCTCATCTCTCAACCTTGGAAGCCCCACCCCTTTGTGGTAGGTCTAGAGATGGTGCGTGTATCTATCTGCATGTGTCAATATGACAGTGTGCATGTGTGTTTGTGTGTGTGCTCGCGTGCTTGTGTGTGTGTGTGTGTGTGTGTTACATGCTGCTGCCTTAGCAGTCCCTGTACATTTAAATCCAGTGGGTGTGGAGGTGGGGGTGGGGAATGCAAGGCGGAGGGGGAGCTGGGATCTCCTTGGTTCCCTCTCCTTCCTTCTGAGGGAGCAGCTCAGGTTCCCAGCTGGCGATGGATGGCCAGGCCTGAGGGGGGGATGCTGAGGCCACTTGCTTCTTCTCATTCTCTCTGCGGAGACAGATGCAGCTGCCGGGGCCCTGTCCCCCTGCACCATCCCAGCACCACCCCAGCCTCCTCTCCTGCCTCTTCCCACCAGGTCAGTGTCCCCTGCAGCCCAGGGGGAACTTTGGGGTGGCAGGGAGGGACTATTTCCTTTGGAAACTTGCCAGTGGTGGGGTACATCAGGAGAAATGGGTGCCAGAACCCAACAACCCCCCATCCCTCAGCTTGGTTTCTTCCTAGAGACTCAATTTGGAGAGAAGCAGCGGATCCTTGTAGTGTGGGTGGGGCTGTGGTGAACTGGGTGATGACCAGGTTGACCTGAGCAGGTATAGAAAGATATTAATGGGGTTGCCAGTTCTACATCTGATATCCGGACATTGGGGATGAGCATTGGTGAGACTCTTTAGAGGCAGCTTAGATATCTTTGGGGTTGGGATTTTCTTAGACAGAAGGGGATGAAGTGAGGCTAGGAAGATGTGTCTTGATTTCTGGAGAAATCTATTGAGATGCTGGAGAAAGAATCAGGCTGTCACAGGGAAATCCAGGCTCAGGCAGGCTGAGCCCAAGATGCATTTGGTTATGGTGAAAGATGTGCTGGTTCTAGTCCTGGGTTCCTTTCTGGCTTGTCAGGAATCTTTAGGAACCCTTGGGAACAATGACTTTGTGGTGTATTTGGTAGCATGAAACATTGACTCTGAGCCACGTATATCCTTTGTATGAGGCTGGGGTCTGTGAATTCCCAGAAGCCTTGGGATAGGTTCCAGGGGTCCTTCATTCCTCTGATAATGCGTGTAAAATTTTCAGGCGTGCACCATATACAACGGTATATGTATTTTTCTAAGAAGAAAACAATCTCTAGCTTTTAATCAGATTCTAAAGGGATGGATCTGCGCTTGCTTTTCACAAAAATCATTACTCCTGACCCCTCTTCCAAGGGCTCCCATCCCCTTGCCCTTTGGCTTCTTCCCACCTCATCTGTAAGTCCCAAAAGAGACCCCATGTGTGAAGGGTGTACGAGGAGGACGTGTTTCACCCCTGGGTTGCCATGTTGTTGCAAGAGCAAAGTACAGCAATTGGGGTGTGTGCGTCCCCTAATGTGCAAGTCTGTGGGCCTGCATGCAGGCGCCTCAGCATGTCTGTGGGGAGAGATGAGGTTAACCCCCTCCTCAGTCTTCCCTAGCTCAATGCCTCCTTCACCATCTTTTTTCCTCCTCCCCTTCCAGAACTCTTCTGGAGACAAATGTCCCCTCCAAAGATAGAGAACTGGTTCCTTCCAGTATCAAGGCTGCCAGGGTGGGGGCAGGGTGAGGGTGAGAGCTGAAGCCAGTGGCGACACAATGGAGCAGAAGCTCCAGAGAATGCAAGTCTAGCCCTTTCACCCTAAGACTGACTCCTGGGAAGGTGACGGGCATCCATGTGTAGATAGCTGGGTAATGTCTATGGTGGGCTTCACTGCTTAGCTATTTTAACTTCCTAATTTTTTGGAGCCCCTTTTGGGAGGCTCTCAAGTCCTTCTGTTACTGATTCCCTGTTGGAAGGACAGCCCCTAAAAATCTCTTTCTCTGTCTTTCTCTATCTGGGCATATTGCTGGTTTGACCCCTTTCCTTCCCCCTTCTTAATCATCTGCATGACCCCAGGCAGATCATCCCCACCTTACTGCCAAGATGGAACTGGGACAGACCCTGGCACACTGGCTCAATAGCCAGAATTCAGCCAAGTCAACAAGTAAATAGGGTGGTGTTTAAAAAAGAAAGAAAGAAAAATAAGTAGAGTGGTATTCACTCAGGACCAAACCTGGTAATTAAAAATTCTCCTGCTCTCCAGGAACGCAAGGCTCTGCTGCCGTTCCTATTTCTATCCTTGTTGATGGTGTCTGGGTGACTGAGGGTTCTGATCTACCCTTTTGGGAGAAGGCCAGTGCCTGGGAGGAGGGGCTAATCAGGGACTGGGTTCACTCCTGGCTCTGGGGAGAGAATGGCCACACCTTTTTTGGGGTGGGAGCTGTATGCTGGGGGAAGCCTCCTCTGGGGGGTTCTGGTTCAGATTTTTGGCTTGAGGCAAGATGACCTCCAGGGCTCTGTGCTCTCTAGCTCAGTGACGTCATCAGGAGATGCCCCTAGCCCATTACCTCAGTGGAAACTGACCGTTAATGAGGCCCCATGAGGGGCCTAGACTACGTCAGCCACCCCAAAGTTCTGTACTTCCCTTGCCCTTGGGACTAAGTAGCAAAGAGGGAATGTTGCTCCCCCTTCCTGACACCTTTGGGGTATGGCCTATGAAGGGACAAGGGATGAACTTATACCTTGAGCAGCTGAGCAGTTCTGCAACCTTTCCTTTATTCCTGTGCTTTCCAAATGAGTTTATCCTTAAGTGTCACTAGGGTCGGTTGTTAAAAATGCAGGTTCCTGGCTGGGGATGTGGCTCAGTGGTAGAGTGCTTAGCATGCCCAAGGCCCTGGATTTAATCCCTAGCATCACCACACACACACACACACACACACATACACACAATGCCTGGGCTACCTTGTCCCATAGAAAGAGACTTTCCAGGGGAAAGGACTGGGAATCAGTGTATGGTAATAAAGCCCAGGAGATTCTTGAATCAGGCCAGTTGGGGAATGGCTGGCCACCTTTGTGCTATAGTTGGGCTCCTGAAAAGATGTGTGTGAACTGCTTGTTTACGCCAAGGTATTTCATGTCCTTCTGATTTATCTGATCACTTTAGGATTATATTATATTGACTACCACAAATTTTTCTTTAATTGATGTGACTCCTGATTCTTAAACTTCCTCACTACCATCTCTGTCAAGAAATCAACTATCTATAAAACTATATTTAAAAGCATTTGACCCCTCTGATACTTAAAGCAAAGTTGTGAAAGATCCTTCTGCCAAACAACTTACCACAGTTCTTTACAAATGTAAAAGACCTTGTAAAATGTGCTTTTGGGGACTGGCTCTGCATCTTGTGTCACTTGATGTGGGGAGAGGGGGAACCTCAGGGTGAGGGAAGGGCTGGCTTAGTTAGATCTCCTCCCTTTTTTTCCCCCCAACATTTATTTTTTAGTTTTAGATGGACACAATATCTTTATTTTATCCTTATGTGGTGCTGAGGATTGAACCCAGTACCTCATGCATGGTGGATGAGCACTCCACCACCACTGAGCCACAACCTTGTCCTTTCCTTCTTGTTCCTAGGCCCCAAATGCTGGCTTGTATGAGCCTGAGGAAAGGGGTCAGAGAATAAGGCTTTAGGTATCTGCTCTGAGCCAGACCCTTCTCTAGGTGCTGGAGAATCAGATGAACAAGACAGATGAAACCCTTGCCCTTGTGGAGTTTAACTTTCTGGTGGAGGAGATGGACAATAAATATGAACATTCATTAAGAAGATAAGTTTAGGGCCACAGATGTTGGAGAGAAATTCAAACAGATGTGAGCCAGGTGCAGTGGCACACACCTGTAATCAGGAAGCTGAGGCAGGAGGGATCACAAGTTCAAAGCCAGCCTCAGCAACTTAGCAAGGTCCTAAGCAACTTAGTGAGACCCTGTCTCTAAATAAATTTTTATAAAGGGGCTGGGTATGTGGCTCAGTGGTTAAGCATCCTTAGGTTCAGTTCCCAGTTAAAAAAAAAAAAAAAGTGATAGAAAGCCAGGAGGGATCACTTTGATTTGAGTGGTCAGACAGGCCTCTGAAGAGGTGTCAAAGTGAGTTGAGACCTTGATAGCCAGAAAATAAAAGCAGGCAAGGATCTGGGGAGGAGGGGTTGAGTTTAATAGGGTTGAAGGCTAAAGAGGAGACCAGAATGCTAAAGAGTGACAGGCAGGACCATGCTGGGCCTGGGAAGCCAAGAATAAGAGTTTGGATTTCATACTTTAAGCAAGAGAGAAAAAATAATTAGATTTTTTTTTTTTTTTTTGTAAAAAGCTCACTCTGGAGGCTGGGTTTGTGGCTCAGTGGTAGAACACTTGCCTAGCATGTGTGAGACACTATGTTCAATTCTCAGCACTGCATAAAAATAAATAAATAAAGATCCATCAACAACTAATAAAAATATTAAAAAAAAAAGATCACTCTGACAGCTGTGTAGAGAACATCAGGCTGTAGGAGGTGAGAGTGGGAGCAGAGAATTCCCAGAAGAGGGTGTGACTTGAAATCCAAGTCAGAAACTGTGGAGCCTTAACCTGGGGGACACTTGAAAGATGGGGGTGTTTGTGTACAGGTTGGGGATGTGGAGGTAGCCATCTCTAGCCATCTCCTTGTGCTCCTCACCAGCCATTCTGAACTCTGAGTTGTTTTATCCATCAGTTTCCACATTGTCCAATTTGAGAGCAATCTCCAGGGCATGAGAGTCCAGTCTTTTTGGGCTACAGGTTCCGTTGCTTCACCTTAGATCCAGTCACTTCCTGGACTATCAGAAAGTTCTTCTTGGTGTCTACCTTTCTTCCCCTTCCTGCTGTAATCCTTTTTTTTTTTTTTTTTCCCTTAAGAGAGAGCAAAAGTGGGCCAAAACACTGGGGTTCAGGGAGGTACTCCATTGTACATCCATCTGAGAAGCCCACTCCTGGAAAGGCCAGGATAAGAACTACAATTTAGAGTCCGGATGTGCCAGGATGAGCTGCTGTTCTATTTTTGTTTTCCTGACTATTTTCAAACCCAGCTCCACCCACCTGGCACTGTAGGAGTGCTTCTTAGACCTCCAGGCTTGGGAACCCTGCTCTCTCCAGTCTCCTCCTCTCCCATCCTCTGTCCTCTTTTCGCCTTTCTTGAACCTTCCTCTTTCCTCTTAGATCTCCTTTCCTGGGATTTAAAACTCTTGGGCGTCTCAAAATCATTTGGAACATTGTTTAAAATGCAGATTCCTGAGGGCTGAGACTATAGCTCAGTGGCAAAGCACTTGCCTAGCATTCGTGAGGTACTGGGTTCAATCCTCAACACCACATTAAAAAAAAAAAAACATATAAAATAAAGGCATTGTGTCCATCTACAAGTATTAAAAAAAATTAAAAATGCAGATTCCTGGACCCTTCCCATATTCTGAATCTCCCCATTTGATTCCAGATCCATAGGATCCCACTCCTTGTAACCCCTGCCCATCCCAGGTGGGACTCTGCTGTGGGCTCAGAGGGAGCTCTGAGGGGTAATCTCTGAAGGGCCGGCCTGTCTGCACTTAAGAAAAGTGAAGGGAATAAAGACAAAGCATCAAGGAAAAGATTGGAATCTGCTCAGACAGGTTCTTGGAACATCAGTCTTTCCTCCAGGGTCTTAGTGGAGCCTAGGGGTGGAGGTGGAGTTGCCTGCAGTCTAAGGAAGGCTGTTGTTCCCTCCAGGGCTGGTACTGATCTGCAGGGTTGCAATAATGGTTCTGCCAGGGGCTGCCACTTAGGGTTCCAATGTTGGACTCACCTCTGACTTCTGACCTCTCTCTGCAGCTCAGGTACCAGACAGTGATGAGCAGTTTGTTCCTGATTTCCATTCAGAAAACTGTGAGTAGAGGGCTTTGGGTGGAGGGAGTTGGGAAAGGGGGGCTGCAGGGGTTGGGGGGTTAGGAAATGAGTCATAGGAATATCACCTGAGACCAGTTTACTTTCTCCTAAAGAAAGGGTGAAGGTCAGGGCTCCCCATTCTTGGGTATGGACTCAAAGACCAAGGAAATAACTGGGAGATAAAGCCCTAGGTCCAAAAGTGGGGTTTGTCTCCCCCTAGCCATGTGACCTTGGAGCAGGATACTTTCTCTGTCTGATCCTGCATTTCTTTGTGTCTAAAGTGAGGGGCTCAGGCCTATTCAGTAGAACCCAGTTCTGTTGTTTTCTAAGGTTTTATACAATTCAGGTGATTTTGCCCCTCAGGAGACATTTTGCAATATAGACATTTTTTTTGTTTGGATGTTACTGGCATCTAGTGAATGGGTAGAGGCCAACAGTGCTTCTAGAAAAAAAAATTCTATGATGCTCAAGTCAGCCACCCACATAAATAAATAAACAAACAAACAAACAAATAAATAAATAAAATGTCCAGCCTCAATATCAATAATGCCACCATTGAAAAATGCTGCTTTGCCTGGTGCAGTGGCACATGCCTGTAATCCCAGTAACTCAGGAGGCAGGAGGATCACAAGTTCAAGGCCAGCCTCAGCAAATTAGCAAGGCTCTAAGAAAGTTAGTGAGATCCTGTCTCAAAATAAAAAATGAAAAGGGTGGGGATGTGGCTCAGTGGTTAAGCACCGCTGGGTAGTTCAATCACCAGTACAAAGAAAAATAACAACAAACAAAAAAAAAAAGAAAGAAAAACAGAAAAATGCTCCTTTAATGTCAGATACTTTGCTTCCAACTATCTTCACCAATGAAATGATACAGGGCGCAAAGAATGAAAAACAAGTAACAGAACCATTGATGACAGGGCCTTTGACTGGAGTGCAGTAAGCCAGGATGTCATGTACACTGGCAGCCAGGCCTGGTAGCTGGACTTAGGGAACCCAGTAAGGGCCATAGGAAAGGACAATGCTCTTCACAGATAATTAGGAGCATGTGTATGCTTTTCAGCTGACATTCAAGCGGGCTAATATCCAACCTTAACTAGAAAGATTCTTTATAGCACCAAATAAGAAAACATGTCCCTCCCTTGGAACTTTCCAGGGCACTCAGGAAAACCAAAGGCCCTAGGTCCAAGGTGCTCCTTCCTACAAAGGGTTTTCTGGGATGAGAGCTTGCATTTATTATGTTGACATTTTAGATAGTTTCTTTGGTTAATACTGGTCATTAGGCTGATGTCTAAAACTAGATATAATGAAAACAGCCAAAATGTTCAAGTGTCTACAGATCTTAGAAAATTGAGACCCAGAGAGGAGAGGAAGCTGTACCAGTGACCCAGCTAGTCCTCAGAGAATAGGTGTTAGAAGCCCTGTCTGCCTCTTGTGTGACATACTCTGCCCTTGTTCTGCCCTCATCCCTACCTGTGCAGTAGCTTTCCATAGCCCCACCACCAGGATCAAGAAGGAGCCCCAGAGTCCCTGCACAGATCCGGCCCTGTCCTGCAGCAGAAAGCCGCCACTTCCCTACCACCATGGCGAGCAGTGCCTTTATTCCAGGTGAGTCCCATCATGGGCACGATGAAGGGTAGTCAAGGTGTCAGAAGGAGGGAGGAGCTCCAACTTGGGGTAGAGGGCTTCAGGGAAACTACCCGCCATGAACAGAGGCAGCAGTGGATGCAAGTGACAACAGAGGGGATTTCTTAGCTCCTGTAAGGAGCAGCCCAGATAAGGACTTCCTCTAAGTAGGCAGGAGGGACAATGCAAAGGATGGCTTCAGGGACATGTGTTAAGGCTAGGCAGACTACTTTCACTCAGAGGCCTACTGTGACAAAAACACATTTGCTCTGGACAGGGGAGAGGTGTTCTTAAGATTAGGCCTGTTTCAGAATTGAGAAGAGAAAGAATTCACTTAGGGCTGAGTCCCAGTCCCTTCTGCCCTACCTTTCCTTGTAATCCCTGTTATTTCACTTCCCTGCGAAGGATTCAAAGATGCTCACCCAGCTTCTCTTCCTTCTCATCCCGGTTTCCCCTTAGCTCCAGTGCCTATGACCCCCCCAGACAAGTCACCATCAAGTCCCCCACTCCTGGTGCCCCTGGACAATCGCCCCTGCAGCCCTTTCCCAGGGCAGAACAACGGAGTTTCCTGAGATCCTCTGGCACCTCCCAGCCCCACCCTGGCCATGGGTACCTCGGGGAGCATAGGTAAAGAGACAGATCCACTACACCTGGGGGCCCAGGCCTCACCAGTCTGTTCTCAATCCCTGAGCTCTCCATAGAGACTTGGCATGGGGGGAGAGAGGGAGGAAGGGATACTGAAGCAGGCCCTACTCTAGAGCTCACTGGTCAAGCCTGGGAGTGACAAGCTGGAGGAGGGATTAACATAAGATTCTCTTCTCTTTCTTCTCCATCCAACTACATCCAGCTCCATCTTCCAGCAGCCCCTGGATGTGTGCCACTCCTTCACATCTTCTCAGGGAGGGGGCCGGGAACCCCTCCCAGCCCCCTACCAACACCAGCTATCGGAGCCCTGCCCACCCTACCCCCAACAGAGCTTCAAGCAGGAATACCATGACCCTCTATATGAACAGGCGGGCCAGGCCATAGGCCAGGGTGGGGTCAGTGGGCACAGGTACCCAGGGGCGGGGGTGGTGATCAAACAGGAGCGGACAGACTTCACCTACGACTCAGGTAAGAGACTCTCCTGGGGGCTCAGAGGAGTTTTTCTGGGATTGCCAGGTGGGGTGGCATGTGCTCAATGAGTAGTTCAGTTAAGCTCGGGTGTCTCCACAAGGTTTTTCTATTAACTAGCTCATAAGTTCAACCCACTGATTCACTTTCTTCCCCCCCCCCCATGGATTCCAAAGAATTCTCTTTTTTTTTTCTTTTTTGTGGTGCTGGGGATTGAACCCAGGGCCTTGTGCATGAGAGGCAAATACTCTACCAACTGAGCTATATCCCCAGCCCAAGAATTGTCATTTTCCAGTCAGCAAACATTCAAATAAAAAGATAAGGGGTATACAGATCTTTGTCCTCAGGTAGCTTATAACAATAGGAGAGTTAAGGTATTTATTTCTATTTGGGTTTTAGTAATCTACTTAAAAAGTAAAGTACTGTATCTGGAACATGAGTGCAGAGTTGAGGATACAAAAGTTGAATAGAATGTGTCACCACTGGTCCCTATCTCCAGCAGAAGTTTAAAAATACAAAGTGAGAGAAACATGAACTAGAAACTAGTTAGGCTCTTAGTTTACCATAGGAATGAAGGGCTAATATATGGTTTCCACATCCCACCCCACCCCCCCAAAAGCTGGGTACCTGAAATAGGGACTGCTTTAAATTCTAGTTCCACCTGGCTGTTGACAGGAGTGAGATGTACTCAGCTATGTTCATAAATAGCTATAGTTCAAAGCCTCAACCACAGAGGGAAGACCATTCTCAAGAAGGGCACAGAAAACTGGCGTCTCTTCTTTCCTCCCGATTTCTGTACTAAATTGAAGTCTATCAGCAATTTTGCATTAGAAAAAGAAGTCCAGAGATTAGAGTAGGCGCAGAGCTGGCTAAGAGCTTTAGAACTTCCCTTTTCCTGGTACCCAGTCTTTCAGGGGCAGGGAGGTGAACCACAAACCCAGCAGCTGCCCGACTGAGAACCGGATGGGTGCTCTCGTCCTCAAACCCAGGGCACAGCCAGGCCTGGCTGTGAGGTAGTGGGAGGAGGAGGAGGGAGATGCTCTTGCGGCTGACCTTCAAAGGCTGTAGACCGGAGGGATCTTGTTACATGCCCTTGAACTCACGCCCCTCCCCCGTCAGCTTCCCTGAATGGAGTCAGGAATTCCATTCACAAAATGGAGGCTTGAATGAAGCCGCCCTCCCGCCTCCTCCCGGAGGTGTCGGGTTTCAGCCTCTCATTCATAGGTGGGAGTGGAGGGGGAGGGCGGGAAGGGGTTGGAACTGGAAAGGGTGGCTTTACACAGCGGGTTCCCGAGGTGGAGTGGGGAGGTTTCAATGCTAAGGAATGGAATTGAGTGCAAAGAGCTGTTAGACCTGAAATAGCAACCCAGTGCCCACCGCTGCTTCCCCAGATGCACGCACGCTCTGGCTCTCACGCACACGCACACGCACAGGCACAGGGCTGAGAACCTGACCTGTTGACCGGACGTTTGCCGGTTCCGAGGGAATCTTAGGCGTGGACACCGAACCCTTTCTCCCCCGGAGGTTCATCTCTCACTCCCCTCCTCCCCCTGAACTCACAGGAAACAGCTGCTCCCTGGAATCTTGGGCCTTGTGGAACAGCTTGCCTAGCCCCAGCTGCTGCCATCTATGCCCTCTGCCCCAGCCCTCAAGCTGAGGGGCTCAAGCCTCGTGCTCCCTCTGGGTGAACTTCCCCTGGGATTTGGTGGTGGGCAGGCAACTGGGAAAGGAACAGTCACCGGAAAGCAGGCTGGCAGGAAGAACTTGAAAGTGTGTAGGACTTCCTCCTCCCCTCTCCCTCCAGCAGCATCCCAGACACCTGTAACATCACCCTTTCTCCACCCCTCACAGATGTCCCTGGGTGTGCATCAATGTACCTCCACACTGAGGGCTTCTCCGCGGCCTCCCCAGGTGATGGGGCCATGGGTAAGGCAGCCCCTCCTTCCCCTGTCAAGCTCTCAAGTTGGGGGAGGGGGCTTTGTTGGGGGGAAGGTCTCCTTAGCCAGGAGTCCCTGTGGATTATCAGTAAACTGTTAGATCTCAGCAACTCCAAACTTCCTCCACAAGGCTATGGCTATGAGAAACCTCTGCGACCATTCCCAGATGATGTCTGCGTTGTCCCTGAGAAATATGAAGGTCAGAGTGATTTCTTGGGAGGGTCAGGGTCTTATCTACATCCCCTACTGGCTGTGTCCCTGAAGAAATCACATTACATTTCATCGATGCAAGTTGGGGGACAAATGGGAAAGGGTCTGGAGAGGCCCCTTGAGGAAACACCCTGGGAGAAGGGAGGAAGTTGGCTGGGGCACCAGAAGACACAAAGCCCCCCTATTTCTGCATTCTCCAGGAGACATCAAGCAGGAAGGAGTTGGGGCATTCCGAGAGGGGCCACCCTACCAGCGCCGGGGTGCCTTGCAGCTATGGCAGTTTCTGGTGGCCCTACTGGATGACCCAACGAATGCCCATTTCATTGCCTGGACAGGCCGGGGGATGGAGTTCAAACTAATTGAACCTGAGGAGGTGGGTATATCAGAGTGTCTCCACCCCTCCTTGCCAATGTCTTTGGAGCCTGGAGATAAGAGAATAGTGGCATGTGCCTTCACTATTACCCTCGTTCTACATGACCTGAGTTCTTGCCAAGCCTGAGTTTGTGAGCTGGTACTAGTTGTATGGCTGGCTTAACATTTGGCACCAAGAATATCAAGTTTTGCCTGGCACAATAGCACACACCTGTAATCCCATCAACTCAGGAGGTTGAGGCAGAAGAAATCACAAGTCTGGGGCCAGCCTGGGAAAATTAGCAAGACCCTGTTTCAAAAAATAAAAGAAGTCAGGAGGGCTGGGGATGTGGCTCAAGCGGTAGCGTGCTCACATGGCACGCGTGCAGCCTGGGTTCGATCCTCAGCACCACATACAAACAAAGATGTTGTGTCCGCCGAAAACTAAAAAATAAATATTAAAATTCTCTCTCTCAAATAAAAAAAAAAGAAGTCAGGAGTAGGGTTGGGGCTGTGGCTCAGTGGTAGCACACTTGCCTGGCATGTGTGAGGCACTGGGTTTGATTCTCAGCACCACATATATAAATAAATAAAATAAAGGTCTATCAACAACCAAAATTATATTAAAAAAAAAAAGTCAGGAGTATATCTGGGAGGTAGATTGACTCTGATTCAACTCCTAGTACACAAACAAAAAGAAAATTATCTCAATTGCTCTGACACCCCACACCCCCACTTTTTCTCTGAGATAGCATCTCCACCCTAAAACTTGTCTCTTTTGTCCTCAGGTCGCCAGGCTCTGGGGCATCCAGAAGAACCGGCCAGCCATGAATTACGACAAGCTGAGCCGCTCACTGCGATACTATTATGAGAAAGGCATCATGCAGAAGGTGGGGAAGAGGGCAGAGAGTCCAAAGACAAGGGGTAGGGGCAGTGACTGTGGGGAGGTGACAGCAAAGGGGCAAGGAGAGCATTTTTCAGCAAGTCTGTAAGAGGAGAAAGTGAACTTCTGAAGGGAATCTGCATGGGAGGGAAAGGTTCCCACACTTCTACCTGGACATGAAGAAGGGCTCTGTCCCCCAGTCCTATCTTGAGGTGGGGTATACCTCGACTGACTGACCTAGCTCCTCTCTCCCCTTAGGTGGCTGGTGAGCGATATGTATACAAATTTGTGTGTGAGCCTGAGGCCCTATTCTCTCTGGCCTTCCCGGACAATCAGCGTCCAGCTCTGAAAGCTGAATTTGACCGGCCAATCAGTGAAGAGGACACAGTCCCTTTGTCCCACTTGGATGAGAGCCCTGCCTACCTCCCAGAGCTGGCTGGCCCTGCCCAGCCCTTTGGCCCCAAGGGTGGCTACTCTTACTAGCCAACAACAACTTCTTCCATCAGGGGTGGGTGCTGCCCTGTGTACATATCAATGAATTTGGTGAAGGCCTCATTCTAAAACCCACAGATGTCTCTGGGGCAGACCCCTGCTATCCCATCAGTTGCCCTGTGGCCCATAGAGTTGCTCACCAGAGTCTTTGGGAAGCAAAAGTGGAAAAAGGGCAAATCTAAAGGTGGAATCTCAGAAGCTCCCCGCTGGGAGGGGGTCACGTCCATCCTCAGGAGTTCAGGTCAGCCTCTTCCTAAGTCCTACTTGGAGGCCTAAACCCTGTTTCCCTTCCCTACCAGAGAACAAGTGATTGTTCTGTTTCAGGGGACAGAGAAGGAACTTCCCAAATTTATCCTTGCAGGCTAGCCAGGAAGTTCACTTGAGCTCCCCAGTTCTTACATTGTGGGGAGGCAGAAGCCTAGACTCTACACTGTCCTAAGCTGTGGCCCTGGAGAACTTGGGATGCCCGTTCTTGGTGCTCTCCTCCCGTAGGCAGGAACCTGGGATGGGGATACTGGACAGAGGCAGGGAGGGATGGGTTCCAAGGGGCTCTTTGCCTCTCCTCTGCCTTTTCCTAGGCCCACCCAGGCTTGGGATTCCACCTCCACTTCATCTGCCAGACCTTAATAAAGGCCCCTACTATTAGTTCTGCTTGCTCTTTGCTGCCTTGGGCATGGACCTGGAAGAGAAAGATCTGGACTTGGGGCAGATAACTGAAGTTTGGGGCCTGTCCCTGACACTTAATTTCCTATGCTGATTTGGAAAAAAAGTAGTTCACTTCTGACTTTAGCTTTCCTCTGAAAAATGGGCTTCAAAATACCTGCTTTTTCCTCTCCCAGAATTATTATTCAAGGACCCAGAAACAACTGATAAGACATACTTTGTAATCTAGGTGGGGCCCCCTTGGCCACTGAAGCATGGTTCCTGCAACAGTATTTATGCCACTGGGGAAGGGGCAGGTGGGATCCTGAGCTGCAAGGCCTTCCCTCTGGGGACTTAGGCAAAGACAGATCTGCAGTTTCTGTGATCACAGTTGCTCCCATGACTGGACATACCCCAAATTGTATGTCCTGCCTCAACTCCAAATTGCTATTTTTGCTAGAATTGGAGATAAGTGTTGTCTGGAAAATGAACCAAAGGAGAAAGGCACCTAGGCAAGTGAGTCCTGGGGGAGGCTAGAGCAGGCCAGTGAAGGAGACCTATCTTCCAGGGACTGGGCAGTGGGAAACAGCAGATTCTCCTTGTCCAAATTTGGGAGAGACAAGAGTCCTGAGGGTGGGTAGAAAAGTAACACAGAAGCATGTGACTAAGGAGTTATGACAGGAGGAGTAGCTGAGATGGAGCAGGGTAGAATGGATGTTTCTAGAGCCAGCCCCTCTATCAAGAGCTTCCCAGGAAAGGGGCTGAGGTAAAACCAGGAGCCTCCTGTTCAATGAGAACTGCAGCTATGCTGAGGTGGGGCCAGCCCAGCACTACTAATGCCTGTGCTGCTTGTGCTGGCAGCTTCCAGCCCGCACAACTCAACAATGGAGTGCTAGCAGGAAGGGATGCCTCTCAACCACTACCCACAAATAAAAATTAGCATTTTTTCCTAGAAACACAAAACATCAATGTATTGAACAAGAAAATTAATTTTAAACCAGTTTAAAAATATACATTTAATTCCACATTAAAGCCAAGCTATCATGGTAGAAAGAAGGTATTAAAAATCAGGTAGAAACCCGGAGGGCTGATGCACTTCAGAGGATTTAGATGAGAAGCAGTTTTTAGAGACAGGTCTCCACTGGCTGAGACATTTTGTCTTCTGGACTGTTCATTAACAAGCTGCTCTTCAGAGCTTTGTTTAAATTCTTAAATGTGGAGGGGAACTGCTCCAATGAGATAGTGACAGCATCCACTGGGAGGAAATTCTTTGGGTTGCAGGAGGGACAGCCAAAATGTGCTCCAGACTGGATGAAGCAAACCCGGAGCAGCAGCAGAGCTTACCTGCATCCCATCAGGACAGCCCCACATACACAAACACAAGCTGAGACTCAGCACATGTGCAGGGCCAAGAAACTCTGAGCTAGGCTCCTGCTAAGTTGGGGTGAACTGTATACTTTAATGGCCAAGAAGATTCCAACTCTCTGCCTGAGACCCACATCCTCTCCTGGGCTGTCACTCAATCTTGGGAAATAATGGTTCAAGAAAGAGAAACAAGGATCCCAATGTGAGAGCAGTAGGCCAGCTCTACTTCTGAATCTAGACCAGAGTCCCCTTCACCCTTTGAGCAGCCTCAGCTCTGCTGTCAACATGGTCATTCTGATGGACAGTCAAAAGGTCAGACCCCTGCCTTACTGTAAAAGGAGAGAATTCTAGTTTAGAATTGATCAAAGTATACCCACACAGTTGGGCTCCTTCTTACAGAAGGTAGGATGACCAGCCCTGCCATTACTTACCCTTGGCCTGTTAACCATCCCTTTTCAATCTCAGCTTAAAACCCAGACCTCTCCTTAGGCACCAATAATGTCAGTGCCAGTAGGCACCTGGGATGGGCAGAGCCACAAGGCTCAGGAGTTGCTCCAGAATGGGAGATCTAGGCTAGAATTAAGACTGAGGAACTAACAATGGGCCCTGCTTCCCTTTAGGTTACATCTCGTTTCCTGCACTGTCTCTCCCATGAGGCCTTACAGGGTAACACATCATGCCCTGTTCCTTGATTACTGGCCTGGCCTCACTAAGAAGCACACTCCAACAGAACTGGGAGGTGCTCACTCAGCTTAATGAAGGGGCAGGGATCTGCAGTCAGCACCCTCCCTGGCCTATATTCTTCTCCCTTGAAATCTCTGTGAACTGTGCCTTTAGAGTGGTTTCTTTGCTGCCCAGTGACAACACACATTCCTTTATATTCCAGAACGTCATATAGTCTCGTTCAGTGTTTGACATACAATTCTGCAGTTCTCGTATTGACCTATTTTGGAATTTACTAAAACAGGGCTGTGGGAGACAGTGGGAGCAATGCCATGATACAGGATGTACCCAAGCTTCTCCACAAGCTCCACATCCTACCCCAGCAGGACCTGCCTGCTCCTCCTCCAGGTAAAAAGCATCCTGAGTTGCTGTGAGGGGCTCTAGGAAGTGGCCATTTCCCAAAACCACTAAGAACAAGCCCTGAGCACAGATGCTGGGCTCGGAGAGGTGGTATCTGTTTTCTGCTTGGGATGGGGGAGGAGAGGCTATAATCATAAAATCCCTTTGTTAAAGACCATCAAGGACCTCAGGGCAAAAAATAAAAACAAAATAAAATACAAGTTGTGTCAGTACTTGGCATGTTTCAAAAGGAAATGGGACACACTGTGCATTGTTTGAACATGGCAGGGGAGGGGGGGAGGGAGGGAGGGAGGAAAGGAGAGCCTTCTATGTTCAATATGTGGCATCTGTAACCACTCAGGCGCCAGATTCAAGTGCTTTGTGGAATGGATGTGGTTAATCACCAGGCCATCCACTGGCAAAGCTGGGCCAGGACCCATTCTGAAAAACAAGGCTGGAGGTCTGGGTTGTGCATTAGGTTCGAAAGAGACCCTGGGCTTTAATTCCAGGGTATTCTCCACCACATCCATCACAGATGCTAAATCTCCCTCACCCAGAACCCAGGCCAGTTTCTTAACCTTTCAGCTAAAAGAAACAATCACAGAAAACCTTATTTCCTTAAGAAAATAAATATTTCCAGAAGGTTAAGCCAGAGTACAGGAGCTGGGGAGGAGGCAGGCAGTGAGGTCGACACTGTAGATGAGCATTATGGCTCTCTCTTCTAGGGAGCATCAGCTGGGGCATCAGGGTCCTCTGTAGCTGTGGCATGTATCAGACATTCATTCACTCCCTTTTCCCATTTCAAGGCTGAACAAGTTGTCCCTTTCTCGAAGATGATGCATTGTGTGCTATGCTGAGTATAAGCCCCTGACTCTCTGGCCCAAGACTTGGGAGTGATGGGGGCTAGAGGATCCAGCCAACGGCAGACTTAAATCCTGGTTTCTATCTTACCACCAAGAAAGAAATGAAAGTCAAGTTTAGCAAATGCAGTCACAGGACAGCTGTACATTCAGGACCAGTTTTTCATCGGTAAGAGGAAGTCCAAGTCCTGGGCCACTGCTATAGAAGAGGCAAATAGACAAGCTTGCCTGTCAGCGCCGCCGGAAGGCCCGGGATATTCTCCAAGCATTGGGCTCCTCATAACGGTTGTACAATGGTTCAAGACGCTGCTGCTTCTTCTGCTTGCTTAGTTTGGTTGGGTCAGAGACCTTGAAGAAGGCTGGGGCAAACTCCACAAGCCACCGGGGATCAATAGTGGTGACCTCACGCATATACTCTTTCGTGGTCAGCACCAACTCATGGTACACCACCCTGCAGGCGACAGAGACAAGACTCAAGCCTAAGATTAGGCCTCCTTCGACAGCCAACCTGGTCAGCAGAGCTGGCATTTTGTCATGTTACCTCTCCTGCCTAACCCCCTAGAAGACTGCAGTCTGTTTATGACAGCCACAACCCAGTACTAGGAGCCTGTATTCCTCAAACACAAGTAAGATTACAGGATAATGTGTTATAGTTCTGGCTCTGGCCTGAACTAGTTAAGTACCTAGAACCTCTCATGTCTCTTCTCTAGATCTGTTCTTGCTCTGGAAAATGGAAGGGTGTTTTTCAGACTGTTTCCACAGAATTCTAGGGTCCTGAAGAGGCACCTTATAAACTACCATAAGGATGTGAAAGGCCAAGCAGGCAAGTCTCCAACTCTTTCTTTCTTCTACTGTGGTGGCACAGAATCACACCAATACCACATAGTATGTTTCTGCTTTTGTTTTTTATAATGGGAATTGAACCCAGGGGTGCTTTAGTACTCAGCTACATACCTAGCACTTTTTATTTTTTGAGATAGGGTCTTGTAAGTTGCTGAGGACCTCACTAAATTGTTGAGGCTGGTCTTGAACTTGCAATCCTCCTGCCTCAGCTCCTGAGTTGCTGGGATTACAGACATGCAATACTGTACTGGGCAGCATGGTGGTTTAAAATTAGTTTTGTAATAAAAGTCAAATTTTAATGGCCATACTACCAAAAGCATTATATAGATTTAATGTAATTCCTATTAAAATCCCAATGACATTCTTGATAGAAATAGAAAAAGCAATCATGAAATTTATTTGGAAAAAACAGGAGACCCAGAATAGCTAAAGCAATCCTTAGCAAGAAAAGTGAAGCAGGAGACATCACAATACCAGACCTTAAACTATACTACAGAGCTATACCAACAAAAACAGCATGGTATTGGCACCAAAACAGACTTGTAGACCAATGATACAGAATAGAGGACACAGAGATAAACCCACATAAATACGGTTATCTCATACTAGACAAGGATGCCAAAAACATTCACTGGAGAAAAGATAGCCTATACAGGGCTGGGGATGTGGCTCAAGCAGTAGCGCGCTCGCCTGGCATGCGTGCGGCCCGGGTTGGATCCTCAGCACCACATACAAACAAAGATGTTGTGTTCACCGAAAACTAGAAAATAAATATTAAAAAATTCTCTCTCTTGCTCTCTTTAAAAAATAAATAAATATTAAAAATTCTCTCTCTCACTCTCTCTTTAAAAAAAAAAAAAAAGAAAAGATAGCCTATTCAAAAATGATACTGGCAAAACTGGAAACCCACATGTAGCAAAATGAAATTAAACCTCTCTCTCTCACCCACCCTGCACAAAAATCAACTCGAAGTGGATCAAAGATTTAGGCACTAGAACAGAGACCCTGCGCCTGACAGAAGAAAAAATAGGCCCAAATCTGTACCACATCAGCCTAGGATCTAACTTCCTTTTTTTTTTTTTTTTTTTTTTTTTTTTTAAAGAGAGAGTGAGAGAGAGAGGGGGACAGAGAGAGAGAGAGAATTTTAACATTTATTTATTTTTTCTTAGTTCTCGGCGGACACAACATCTTTGTTGGTATGTGGTGCTGCTGAGGATCGAACCCGGGCCGCACGCATGCTAGGCGAGCGCGCTACCGCTTGAGCCACATCCCCAGCCCCGGATCTGACTTCCTTTAACGAGACTCCTAAAGTCCAAGAAGTAAAATCAAGAATCAATAAATGGGATGCTTCTTCTCAGCAAAGGAAAAAATTAATAACGTGAGGAGAGAGCCTACTGATTGGGAGAAAATCTTTCCCACATGCACTTCTGATGAAGCATTAATCTCTAGGATATATAAAGAACTCAAAAAACTTAACATCAAAAAAACAATAACCCAATCAATAAATGGGCTAAGGAACCGAACAGACACTTCATAGAAGAAGAAATACAATTGATCAACAAATATATGAAAAAGTATTCAATATCTCTAGTAATTAGAGAAATGCAAATCAAAAGTACTCTTAAGATTTCATCTCACTCCTGTCAGAATGGCAATCATCAAGGACACAGGCAACAATAAATTTTGGCAAGGATGTGGTAAAAAAGGTACACTCATATATTGCTGGTAGGATTGCAAATTGGTGCAACCACTATGGAAAGCAGCATGGAGATTCCTCAGAACACTGGGAATGGAACTACCATTTGACCCAGCTATCCCGCTCCTTGGTTTATTCCCAAACGATTTAAAATCAGCATACCAGTGACGCAGCCACATCAATGTTTATACCTAGACTATGGAACCAACCTAGGTGTCCCTCAATAGATGAATGGATAAAGAAAATGTGGTATATATACTCAATGGAATATTACTCAGCTTTAAAGAAGAGTGAAATTATGGCATTTGCCAGTAAATGTTTGGAGTTGGAGAATACCATACTAAGTGAAATAAGCCAATCCCACAAAACCAAAGGCTAAATGTTTTCTGTAATATGCAGATGCTAAAGCACAATAAGGCACAGGACACTAGGGAAGAACAGCATTATCTTAGATTAGGTAGAGGGAAGTGAAGAGGGAGGAGGGGAGGGGATGTGGGGATAGGAAAGATAATAGAATGAAACAGACATCATTACTGTATGTATATATATGACTACATGACCAATACAATTCTGCAACATGTACACTCAGAAAAATGAGAAATTATATCTCATCTATGTATGATATATCAAAGTGCATAAATGCATTCTACTGGCATGTATAACTAATTAAAACAAATAAAAAATGTTAAAAAAAAAGAGTCCAATTTTTTTTTTTTCTATTTTTCAGGTTTCGATGAACACAACATCTTTATTTTTTTATTTTTATGTGGTGCTGAGGATCGAACCCAGTGCCCCGCACATGCCAGGCAAGTGTGCTACCACTTGAGCCACAGCCTCAGCCCCAAGAGTCCAAGTTTTAAAGCTGGGCACAGTGGCACATGTGGGTAATCCCAGCAACTCTGGAGGCTGAGGCATGAAGATCTGCAAGTTCAAGTACAGCCTCAGAAAAATACTGAGAATCTCAGCAACTCAGCAAAACCTTGTATTAAAATAAAAAATAAAAAAGGACTAGAGATGTAGCTTGGTGGGAGAGCACCCTTGGGTTCAATAAAGAAAAGAAAGAAATAAGTACCTAAAGAAAAAGAAAGAAAAAGTCCAATTTTTAAAAAATACTACTTTTTAAAACCATCTCACTAAATGATTTCTAAGATGCTTCCTAGCTTTTACCCTATTTTATTTCTCTCAAAAGGGCTTGATATTGTACCTACTTGAGGCTTCTACAGCTCTAGAATATAAGGAAAATTAGAACAAGAAAGAGCTGGGTGGTGCACATCTGTAAACCCAGAGGCTCAGGAGGCTAAGGCAGGAGGATAATAAGTTCAAAGCCAGTCTCAGCAGTGAGTCCCTAAGCAACTTATCAACACCCTAACTCTAAAATAAATATAAATAAGGGCTGGGGATGTAGTTCAGTGGTTAAGTGCTCTTGAGTTCAATACCCAGTACAAAAAAAAAGGAAAGAGTTGGATGGTAAAGATACAAGCTCAAAGTGCCAGGAGATTTATAAGTTCTCTATGCCCGAAAGAGCCCCTAAAACCTGCCCACTTACCATTCCGGCTGTCTGTTGAAGAGAGCACTGGAAGGGTGGATGTAGACCACCTGCTGGTCAATCAGTGTCCGGTAACCCTCCTGTGGGTCTTTTTTGGCAGCATTACGGAAGAAACCACTGCAGATGGCCTTCTGCACTCGAACTGTGGATTTGCCACAGGAAACCACATCCAGTTTATGTCTATCAAGAGAATGAGTAAGGAGTGGATAAAGAAAGTACCCAATACCCCATGCTGGGATCCCAAATAGTCACCAGGACCTTCCTTCCTGCCCTAAGTATACTACAAGGGAAGTTCTAAGCAGCAGGCAAGATAGAGGCAACTAAAAGCTAAGATATTTCATTTAAGCAAGAATTCAAATTTGGACTAATAATGTTCCAGAAGATTGTAAACAAAGCATTTTTTAACAACTAATATATCGTCTTCCTCTTAAGAGTTTCTGATGGGTGTCTCAGCTGCATCTTGCCTAGGGAGAAGTAGTATAAAAGGTGGAAATGCTGGAAGAAAAGGGTTCTGTGAATAATAAAAATAAAAGAATAAAAAATAAAAGAATAAAAGTTCTTATAACTTTATAGATACATTCAGAGATAAACAGACATGATACTCATGGAGATTCAACCCAAACAGAGAAGTCACCAGATTCCTGGCTTACCTATCCATTATGCCTAACATCTGTTTGCGAATGTCCTGGGCCCGGCGCAGGGAACGAGCCTGGATAAAGTTCTCATAGCACCAAGGGTTGGAGAATTTGTTGTTCTTCCAGGAGTTGTACACAGCCAACAGGGTAAGGTGGTCCCCTTCTGTCTGATGGAATTTGGCTTTCTTTTGATCTGCGAGGGCTTGTTTATCCTGCCAATTAGTGGGAAAGAAGATCATTTCCATCTAATAGTTATTAACTAAGCATCCAGCAGTCTTAGGAACCCTACAAGGTCCTGTCAGAAGTGTCCCCATCAGCCATGATAGAGGCAACAGGCTGATTTCGCTGACTTCACCATACCCCTACATGAAACATGGGCTTTAACTCCTTACCTTGGGCCTGTAGAAGACGTTCTGCACAGACAGCATGGACACAATGGTCAGCATTTCCTCACTGCACCCCAGATGCACAGACATGATGAGCATTTTGCACAGCATTGGCTCCAAGGGGAATTCTGCCATCTAGAGGAAAAATAAGGAACTACAATTGCTTCCCTGTGGAGGATATGGACTGACCAGGATCATTGGTCAACTGGTCAGAGAGGGTAACAGATCACAGGAGACCTCCCTAAAGCAGGATGACATGGGTGTTTGTCTCCATCAGAAAACCACTTTTTCCCCCTCAAATAAACCCCAATGGAATGCAGGTGACCAAGAACATAATTACTATTGGGGTAAAAAGGAATATTGCAGACATCTTTTAAATTAAGACTAGTTTAAGTAATCATCCTGAGGTAAAATTAACTGTGAATAGAAATCTCTTTTTCTATAAAGAAGAAAGTTTAAAGTAATAGTAGAAGCAGAAGTGTGGCACATGCCTGTAATCCCAGTGACCTGGGAGGCTGAGGAAGGAAGATCACAAGTTCAAGGCCAGCACAAAGAAATTCAGCAAGACCCTCGACAACTTAGTGAGACCCTGTCTTAAAATAAAAAATAAAAAGGGGATGTAGCTCGGTGATAAAGCAACCCTGGGTTTATTGCTAGGTGGGGAAGGGGGAAGTGACAGTGAAAAATTAAGGTTAAAATAAATAAATATCTAGAGGGCTGGGGATATAGCTCAGTTGATAGAGTGCTTGCCTTGCATGCACAAGGCTATGGGTTCAATCCCCAGCACCACCACCAAAATAAATAAATAAATAAACCTAGAATCCTACTCAAAGCTTTTCCAGGACCTCAATGCTTACTTTTGCAAAAACCAAAGATGGAAGACTGGCCACGGAGCCTTCTCAAGAACACAGGAAGCTGTCTGTCCCTTACTTACCCTGCGGCCCAGGCGAGTGAGCAGGCCCTCATCATCCAAGGCCCCCAGGGTATATAGCTGCTCCATGGCTGTAATCAAGGTTTCCATTGGTGGGGCATCCATGAAGTCAAATGACAGCAGGTCATTGATGCCCATGGCCTAGAACAGAAGAGAAATAAGTGATGGGAGGATCAGCTTTGACAGTCTTAACAGGAGGGAGGCTACTTGTCACTTTCTTTCCTATTTCTTCAAATGCCACCATTTGAGAGTAACAATGAATTCAAGATAACCATACATAAAATTCAAAAACAAAAAGACAAAACAACCTTATTAAAAAGCAGTCAAGGACTTAAACAGGCATTTCTCTAAAGAACATATACAAATGAAAAACAAGCACTAGTAATTAGGGAAATGCAAAGCAAACCATAACAAGGGGCTGGGAAATGCAGCTCAATGACAAGAGCACTTGCCTAGCATGTGTGAGGCTCTGGGTTTGATCCCCAGCAGTGCAAAAAACAAAAACAAACAAAAAACTATAATAAGATACTACTCCATACCCACTAGTATGGCTTTAATTAAAAGCAAAACAAAACACAAATAGAAAATAAGTGTTGGCAGAGATAGGAGAAATATGAAAACTTATTCCACTGCCATAGGAACATAATATGGTGCAGATGCCATGGAAAACAGTTTGATGAAACTTTAAAAAGTTAAACATAGGGTTAGGGATGTAGTTCAAACGGTAGCGTGCTCGCCTGGCATACACGAGGCCCTGGGTTCGTTCCTCAGCATCACATAGAAAAATAAAATGGGGATATTGTGTCCACCTAAAACTAAAACTAAATAAATAAAATTAAAAAAAAAAAAGTTAAACATAAAGCGAATGCAGAGGAGTACACCTGTAATCCCAGCAATTCAGGAGGCTGAGGCAGGAGGATCACGATTTCAAAGCCAGCCTCAGCAGATTAGTGAGGCATTTAAAGAGACCCTGTCTCTAAATAAAATATTTAAAAAAGCGGGGGGGGGTATGGCAGGGATGTGGCACAGTAGTTAAGCACCCCTGGGTTCAATCCCCAGTACCAAAAACAAACAAAAAGTTAAACTACTATATGATCTATCAATTATATCTCTAGATATAAACCTAAAAAACTGAAAGCAGTGACTCAAATATTTGTATACTAATGTTCATAGTGACAACACTGTGAATGTACTTAATGCCAATTATACACTTCAAAAGGTTACATTGGGGCTTGGGGTTTAGCTCAGTGGTAGAGTGCTTGCCTAGTAGGCATGAGGCCCTGGGTTCAACCCCCAGACTAAGAAAAAGGGTTAAAAAAAAAAAAAGGTTACAATGGCTCGCATTGTAGCTCAGGGGCAGAGTAAGTGCTTAGCATGTACAAAGCCCTGGGTTCATTACTCAACACTAAAACAAAACAAAAAAATATTATATTAGTATATTTTATGTTATATGTATTTTATAATAACAATAAGATGTTGTATCACTTTGCCTTGTCTCTGCATATATCATTTCTACTTTATATCTGTAAAGAACTTTGTACCATGTTGGGTAGTAGGAACTAAGATATGCTCCCTGCTCTCGTAGAGTTCACAATGGGTGAGAATCACATTCACAAAACTACCTCACGGTGCATTCTACATATGTGCCTGGCACAGAAGTTGTTTAATACATTTGTTGGCTAATCTGATAAATAAAAGCAAGTGAGTGATGCACTATTCAGTGTGTATAAAGGGTGATGTGGTAGGACTGAAGCTTTCTATTTCTTTCTCATAAAGTGAACATGACCATAAACACAGCAGGTGTTCAATAAATGCTTAATTGTGTGAATAATAACTATGAGAAATTATGTTAGCAATTATTAAGCACTGTGTGCCAAGTGTCTTTACCTGCAATATTCCACTAATCTTTACAACAGATAATATTAACAGCTCCCTGTTTGAGACAAGACCACAGAGCAGAGGGCACAGCAGATAAACTTGCCCAAGGTCACACAGCTTGGAGCAGAAGTCTGAGACACAGATGGCTCTCTACTGGCACTCCAGAGACTGGAGCAGGTTTTTTCTGAAGCTGTTTTAGCCTCTCTTACAGGGAATGAATAATAAATGACAAGAGAGCACTCTGCACTAGTAAAGTGCCAGGGCTCCAGGGTAGCATTGGTGTCGGGGGAAATGCCATCAGCTGGGAAATTACTTTTGCAGCTACTCTTGCCAAAAGAGAATGAAAGTCCTCCTGGGGACCAAGAGAGGAAGAGCGATGATTCAGAATGAAAACCAAGCCCCCAGAGGGCCAGTCTGAAATCTCTAATGATAGTTCCTTGCAAAGTTTTCAGATAAGGGTCCCCCCGCCCCTTGTAAAAGGAAAGAATCAGATTGGAACGTTAAAGTGGTAGAGGTTAAGTGTGTTTGTCCACAGTTTGCACAGATCATATTTTTCTAATTTCATTTTAGAAAATGCACCTAACTAAAACCTATTACAATCAAATATCCTGCTGGTTATTATGATGAGAAAAAAAAATGTGTGTTCACAGTAGACATACCAACTTTGCCCCTGACCTGCCACGGGGAAACTGTTATCACAGCCATTTGTATTTCACTCAAAGGAACAGGTTTCATGAGATCAGTCAAGTATTTAACAAGGTTCATAAAGCTGAGTTTAATTTATGAAGGCTACGGATAGGACTGTCCCACCAACCCTTTCCAATAAGACAGTGATTTTTACCTTGAGGGACAGTACTGTGCTTGCTAAGTTGGTTCTCTGGATTTCTGGCACATTAGTGGTCAGCATTTCATCTCGGTAGGCACGTTCTGTATATAGCCTATAACACTTCCCTGGGCCAGTTCTCCCAGCTCTGCCAGCTCGTTGTTTTGCCTGAGCCTAGGGGGCACATATAAAAATGACATATTTGTTAAACACTACTTACCAACTTTACCCCGGAAATCTGATGGTGGGAGGCACTTGGCAACTGGCAAAATCAGAAATGGATTTATTTTTCACTTCCTTTAGTATCATTCCAAGACTATCAATGCTCTCTTACCCTCCCCTCTCTCTCCTTTTTAAAATATTTATTTTTTAGGTGTAGATGGACACTACACAATGCCTTTATTTTTATGTGGTGCTGAGGATCGAACCCGGGTCCTGCCCATGCTAGGCGAGCGCTCTACCCGCTGAGCCACAATCCCAGCCCCGCAGCCCCTCTCTATACTCAGCACCTTAGGGGTTTGTTCAAGAGAGGCAAAGATGAGCAGAGTAAATGGAAGAAATAGAAGAAGCTAAAACAATGATAAAATACCATCTCCTCAGTTATGACCAAACATATAAGAAAATAAATAAAGTATGTTAATCATACCAATAATAACTCTTGCAGCTATTCAAAATCAGGTCTGCAATGTTCAATGACAGAAGGAAACAATAACTCACATTAAGTGAAAGAAGAAAGTTAGAAAACTCTGCAATACAAATTAATTTTGTAGAAAGTCTTTATGTGTACATATAAATTACTGTATTGAAATGGCTGGGGAAAAAATACCCTAAGATATTAATACGGGCTAACTATGAGGGTGGTGTGAAGATGAGTTCTATTTTCTTTAGACTTTACCAAATATAGAATATGTATTCTGTTAATAATCAGTAAAATTAAATTCTAAAAAAATACACAAAGGGGCTGGAATTGTGGCTCAGAGGAAGAGCACTTGCCTCACATGCATGAGGCACTGAGTTCGATCCTCAGCACCACATAAAAATAAAATAAAGAGATTGTGTTAACCTGTAACTAAAAAATAAATTTAAAAAAATACACAAAACCTCATACTTACTTAACTATTAGAACTGCAACCATGAGAAAAAGAAACACAAAAAAGGCCGTTTTCTTTTCTTTTTGGTATCGGGGATTTAATCCAGGGACACTAAGTTGCTGAGGCTAGTCTCAACCTTGCAATCCTCCTGTCTCAGCCTCCCAAGTAGGATTATAGGCATGCACCATAGCACCTGGCTAAGAGGGCCATTTTCTGACAAAACCATCTGTTGTTACAAACAGTACCAGGATCTCCAGGCATGGTAGTGCATGCCCATAATCCCAGTGGCTCAGAAGACTAAGGCAGGAGGATTGCAAGTTCAAGGCCACCTCAGCAACTTAGCAAAGTCCTCGGCAACTTAGTGAGACCCTGTCTCAAAATAAAAAATAAAAAATAAAAAGGGTTGGAGATGTGGCTCAGTGGTTTAAGCACCCCTGGGTTCAATCCCCAGTACAAAAAAGAAAGAAAAGAAAAAAACAGTACCAGGATTTACAAATTGTTACACCAGCTCCAAATATAGAATGGCCTTAGAAAGGTAAAAAACACACAAATCCAAGCAGCAATCACACATAGTGGTGGGACTCCACAGCATTATAAAGATGTCACTCTCCAAATCAGGAAAGCATGGGGCTGGGGATGTGGCTCAAGCGGTAGCTCGCTCGCCTGGTATGCGTGCGACCCGGGTTCGATCCTCAGCACCACATACCAACAAAGATGTTGTGTCCGCCGAGAACTGAAAAATAAATATTAAAAATTCTCTCTGTCTCTCTCTCCTCTCTCACCCTCTCTTTAAAAAAAAAAAAAAAAAAGGAAAGCATGTGTAACAATTTTTTTGGTCATTGTGAGGGTCACACAATGCCCTGAGAAGCTGTACAGAGCACATAAGCTCAAGCCAGACTGCTCAGCTTCAAATTCTGGCTCCACCAACTAACTTGATGTTAGGCAAGTCCCTTAACCCCCTCTGTGCCCAATATCCTTATCTATGAAATGAGAATTATGATATCTAAATCTGGGATAAGAATGCACCAAGTCAATGAATGTAAAAGTACCCACGGGGGTTGGGGATATAGCTCAGTGGCAGAATACATGTTTAGCTTGTACAAGGCCCTGGGTTTGATCCCCAGTACTAGCAAAGAAAAAAAGTACTTAGAATAGGGTCAGAGTTGATAAATGCCCTTTAAGCATTAACTATCACTGTTATTTAAGTCTCAAAATGAAGATAACCTTATGGGTTACAAAAGTAACACATGCCTATTATAAAATATTAAGACAATATATAAAGAAAAAATGCACACCACCTTATCAGCACAGAAACCAATAGCACTCCCCCCCCAAAAAAAAAACTTAGCTAACATTTAGCTGACATGTACTCAGTCTCAGCCAGGCCTCATTCATATCCACTCTGTAGAAAAGCACACCATGTATTTTTAAACAAAAATTGGATTATACCATTCATGCTATTTTATAGCTTGCTTTCTTCAAATAATTTATCTCAAATGTTTATGTTATTAAATATAAATACACAGTAATGGTTAATGTCACATAACATTCTGTGGCACGGATATACCATATATTATTAAATCCTTCCCTTTTGGAGCTCATTTAGAAATTTTTCCAGGTTTCCCCTAATAAAAAAAAAGTTTTAATTAAACACCCTTTTCCATTACCTTTGAATACGTATTTGGTCATTTTTAACTTTCCTATATATTTCTAGAAGTGGAACAGTTAGGTTAAAGAGATAAACTTTAAAAATTTTGGATATTCTATTACCAAACTGCCTTCAAAAAGGTGATCAGGTAATTCATTTTAGAATGTAATTTAGGCAGGAAATGATTCCATAGTTACTAAAGAACTGTGTCTCACAAGTTATTACTATTTTACATATATAAAGCTAAGTACAGGCCATTAAAAAATATGTTCTTTTCAACTAAATTGGGTAATAGGATACTAGAATTCAAACTTTCTTTGAAGTTCATGTTTCATAGGTTATTTTAATGTTGAAACACTAAAGATGATAAACATGAATCTTTTTTTTTTATAATTTTTAATATTTATTTTTTTTTTAGTTTTCGGCAGACACAACATCTCTGTATGTGGTGCTGAGGATTGAACCCTGGCCTTGCGCATGCCAGGCAAGCGCGCTACCGCTTGAGCCACAGCCCCAGCCCTTGTTCCACTGAGTTTATCTTGAAAACAATTTTAAAATATGGAACCATAAAACATTTCAGAAAGGCCTTAGCCAGGATTTTTAAGAAAGCCACTAGTTAAGCCACCATACCTGAGAAATAGGTGTCACCACAAGTTGATCAATCCCTGTCTTGGAATTATAAACTTTCTGTTTCACAAATCCGGGGTCCACGACATAATAGATGCCATCAATAGTTAGTGATGTCTCTGCAATGTTGGTGGCAATCACGACCTGCAGGAGGGAGAGGCACAGCTGGAGTGAGCTAAGGTATGACAAGACTTCCAACCTCTGACATCTTCCCTAGGGAGTGTGCAGCTATCTCCTTTCAAGCAAGTTAAGATGACTTTTTTTTTTTAAAGGCATTCACAATTTTTAAAAAAAATTTTTTTTAATATTTATTTTTTAGTTTTCGGCGGACACAACATCTTTGTTTGTATGTCATGCTGAGGATCGAACCCGGGCCCCACGCATGCCAGGTGAACGCGCTACTGCTTGAGCCACATAGTCAGCCCTAAGATGACATTTAATCCAAGCTCAGCCTCCAATGGGCAGAGAGAAGGTTCCTTCATCTGGTAGGTTACATTGGAGAGGGGACGGTACCTGAGAGAAGTGGAATAGTGAAGAGCTAAGGCTGATGGAAGCCAATTTCATTTAGTGCAAATGGCTGCATATCTCACTGTCTAGATCCAATGTTGATTACTACAATTTTAATTTTCTAGCACCCTGGGAAAGCAGAAATTTCCTGGCATCACATGTGCCAGTGCAAAATGAGATTTTCCTTCCCCCCACCGAGACATCTGGACTACAAAATGGGCTGTATGTATATGTGGAACAAGAGGGAGATTGTTTATTTTTTCCCGATCATAAAATGAACCACGAGGCAACAAAGGAATTTCATGGTTTGTCTGTGTGCAGCAGTCTATGTGATCCAGAAGATTATTATTCTCAGCTTGCCCCTGCCACTGTTCTTCCACCCAGAGGTTCAGCTCATAAAATACAATTGCTTAGAAAAATCATTGCTAGGAGGCACCCAAATATCTCTCATCATTCCAGCATCTTACTGGCCGTAAAAGCCTTCTACCTGCCACAGAGCTACAGAAGCCCTGTTTTAAAACAAGTTCAGGGGCTAAGATTATGGCTCAGTGGTAGTACACTTGCCTGGCATGTGTGAGGCACTGAGTTTGATTCTCAGCACCGCATATAAATAAATAAAAGAAAGATCTATCAACAACTAAAATAATATTAAAAAAAACACAAGTCCAACCACCAGGAATAAAATAGAGGAAAAACTCACCATTCCCCCCCCTCAAACCTGCTTCCCCTCCTGTGTTCATCTCCTCAGCACCATCTTCCATCCAGATGTCCAAGTAGGAAACCTGGGAGTCATGCCTGACTTTTCCTTCACCTTCTTCCCTCCACCTCCCAGTACCCACCAGGTCTCATTTATTTGAGCTCTTTAGTGTTATTCAAAGTCATCTGTTTATCTCCTAGGTATATATTTAAGAGAAATGAAAACATATGTCCAAAAAAAACCTTGTAAACAGATGATACATGCTTATAAGCTCAGCTACTCAGGAGGCTGAAGCTTGAGAATGGCCAGTTCAAGGCCAGCTTATGCAACTTAGCAAGACACTGTTCAAAAAATAAAAAGGTTGGAGACATAGTTCAAACATAGAGTGATTGCTTGGCAAACACAAGGTCCTGGGTTCAATTCTCCATACATACATACATACATAAAACTTGTAAACAAGTGTGTATAGCAGCATTATTCATGATAAGCCCCTAAGAACAAAGAGTCCAAATGTCTATCAACTGATGAATACTAAACAAAATGTAGTACATCAATACAATAGAACAGTATTCAGCAATAAAAAGAAATTTAGGGCTGGGGATGTGGCACGCTCGCCTGGCATGCGTGCGGCCCGGGTTCAATCCTCAGCACCACATACCAACAAAGATGTTGTGTCCGCTGAGAACTAAAAAAAATATTAAAAATTCTCTCTCTCTCTCTTCTCTCACTCTCTCTTAAAAAACAAAAAAGAAAAGAAATTTAGTGTTGACATGCTACAATGTGGATGCATCTTGGAAACATGCTAAGTGAAAGAAGCCAATTACTAAGGACCACATATTATATGATTTCATTTATATGAAATGTAAAATGTAATAGAATAGGCAAATGTAAATGTATATGTATAGGCAAACATAAATATACATGAACTGTAAATGCATAGAATAGGCAAATCCACAGAGATGGAAAGTATATATTAGTGGTTCCCAGAAGCTAAGCAGAGGGGTGAATGGTGGGGAGGATGACTGCAAAAGTGTACAATTTATTTTTTGAGATGATGAAACTGTTCCTAAGATTTTGTGGTGATGGCTACACAATCCTATAAATATACTAAAAGAAACTGAACTGTTCTCTTGAGAAAAGTGAATTGTTTTACGATTTGAATGAATGTATCCTTCAAAGTTCATGTGCTGGAAATTAATCCCCAATGTAATAGTATTGAGAGGTGGGACCTTTAGAAGGTGACTGGATCTGTCTGGAAGGCTCTGCCCTCAAGAACAGATTAATATCATTACCAGGGGAGCAAGTTAGCCATCTCAGGATTCTGATGAAAGGAGGAATTCAGCCCCTTCCCTACTCATCTGTGTTTTCTGCTTTCTTGTCCCTGTGCTCTCCATCATGGGATAACACAGCAAGAAGGCAATTGCCAGATATGGCCCTTGATCTTGGACTTCTTAACCTCCAGTACTATAAGAAATAATCTGTTCTTTATAAATTATCTAGTCTCAGGTATCTTGTTATAACAGCACAAAACTGACATAGGTATATAATTATATCATATTTCACTAAAACTTCTATTTTTTAAAATATTTTCCTATTGTCTTAAAAGCATAGTCATACACTTAGTTTCTACTACTGGAACTACACAGCTTTGAACTGGCCCCTTCTGCTAGCCTCCACGCCATCACATGAGGTCTATCTCTCCAGAATGCAGGTCCCCCTGCCCTTTACCAGTTCTGCATGATTAGCTTTGATCCTTACTTCTTCTAAAAAGACAGGGTTGGGTGCTACCATTCTGGGTATCTGAGCACTAGAACACTTTCACAATAATATGCTGAAGGCCTATTTACTGGTGGATGCCCCTCAGCAGGTAGAGAGGCCTTTCCTTATACTGCTACCCAAATGTCTAGTTCACAGCCTGGCAGATGTCAAAAAATATTTATCATATTCATTTGGGATGATGGATATGTTAATTACCCTGATTTGACCATTATATCTTGCATATTTATATCAAAATATCACACTGTATACAATTAATATGAATAATTACATGTTAATTAAAAAGAAAAAAATTAGCATATGAAGACAGAAGAGTAGAAGTCATATATAAGACCCCTGTTCCTAGATAAACTGGCTGGACCAGTCTCTAAAACATATCATACAAGCCAGGTATAGTGGTGCAAGCATATAATCCAGTGGCTTAGGAGGCTGAGGCAGGAGAATCAAAGCCAGCCTTAGCAATTTAGTGAGGCCCTAAGCAACTCAGCAAGACTCTTGTCTCTAAATAAAATACAAAAAAAGGCTGGGGATGTGGCTTAGTGATTAAGCATCCCAAAGTTCAATCTAAACAATCAAACAAATGGAACACACAAGACTCATGTACACCTTAAGCACTTACACAATCTCCTCCACAGCTGGCTACATAGACCA
This sequence comes from Ictidomys tridecemlineatus, assembly GCF_052094955.1. Classification (NCBI taxonomy): domain Eukaryota; kingdom Metazoa; phylum Chordata; class Mammalia; order Rodentia; family Sciuridae; genus Ictidomys; species Ictidomys tridecemlineatus. The sequence goes on from NC_135479.1 coordinate 19,175,887, forward strand.
CATGATTTCAGGGCACAGAGGAGCATCTTATTTTAGCTCAATGTTACCTTTCTGCTGCCAGGAGGAGCTGGGTCAAATATTCTGGTCTGCATCTCACTGGGAAGAGCAGAGTACACTGGGAGGATAATTAATTCTGGAACATCAGGTCCTAGTGATTTCATTCTTTCATACAGGATTTCACAAGCAGTATCAATCTCTTCCTGACCAGTCAAGAAAACCAAGATATCACCTATGAAGAGAACAGAGCATTAATTTACTTTGTGTGCATTGTTGTTATTGTTGTTTTTAAAGTAAAGATAGTCTCCCTAAATTGTCCAGGCAGGCCCGAAACTTCCAGTATCAAACAACCCTCCTGCTTCATCCTCCTGAGTATCTGGAGTCCCAGATATTACAGTGCCTGGCTTGTATGTATTCTACACAAAGGTTATAACAAGGCTAACAGACCTTCAAATGACAGAAAATACACATTCACATTCTGACCTCTAGCTAAACCAAGAAATCATCATCTACCCATATTTAAATAGGTGCATCTAAACCCAGCACAACACTTTTTTTATACTTTGACCACCATCATTTCTTTCTTTCTTCTTTTTTTCCCCAATACTAGGAATTGAACCAAGGCCTACACATGCTAGACAAGCACAGAGCCATGCCCCCAGACCTTTATATTTTGAGACAGGGCATCACCAAGTTGACCAGACTTGTGATCAAACTTGTGATCCTTCTGCCTCAGCCTCCCGTGCAGCTGAGGTATGTTGCCACTGTGCCTATCTACCACCACCATTTTAAATATGCAATCTTGAGACTTACAGAATCTCCAGAGACCAGTATTTAAAAGGTATACCCACATTAGGATTTTTTATCTTAGAGGAAAAAAAAACATTCTTTCTTCTCACCTGGTGGCTCAGTTAAGTGGATCTGCATGACAGTAATCAGGCTCGCATCCAGATAATCTGTCTCAGGTTCCTTTGTGTACAATATTTCCACTGGGTATGTTCGACCTGGGATGGTGAAGATAGGAGCTTCATAGAAGTACTGAGAAAATTTCACTGCATCCAAGGTAGCTGACGTGACAATCAGTTTCATGTCCTGTCGTTTTTGAACCGTCTAAAGGGAAATGCAATGTGGCTTATCAAAAAGACTACCCAAAGGACATAGGTACTCAGAGCCTGTTCTCAGAAATCAGTTTTCATTAAGTAAAAGGGTCAGTAAAGACTACCTTTTTCAACAATCCAAAGAGCACATCGGTGTGAATTGTCCTCTCATGTGCCTCGTCCAGCATGATGATTGCATACTGAGTTAGGTCAGGGTCAATCAGGCACTCTCTGAGCAACATACCGTCTGTCATGTATTTGATGACTGTTTCAGGACTGGTGCAGTCCTCAAACCGAATGGTATAACCCACCTAAAGCAGAACAGAAGTCGAAAATTTAAGGCATAAACCTCTCCCTTTTGCAATTATCAGACAAGATTTCAAACCAGTCATACTAGCGCTCAGAACTACTAGAAATAGATAAGAATCTATTTCCTCTAGTAAAATCTGCTTTGGACCTGATCCTGAATAGATTGATGATAACAATGAAAATTTTCCCTCAGGAGAAATCTGAAAAAAGGTAGTATTATTCTCATTTTATAGATAAAAGGTATGGGCCTTTATATTCTTCTTCTTTTAGCATTTCCAGAGTAGCTTCACTAACCACCTACCTCTTGACCTAAGCAACAACCAAACTCCTCCGACACTCTTTTGGCCACGGACATGGCTGCCACTCTTCTGGGCTGGGTACACCCAATCTTGCCCCTGGAAGTGTAGCCTGCCTCTGCCAGGTACTGGGTGATCTGTGTTGTCTTTCCAGACCCTGTCTCTCCAATAACAATCAGGATCTGGTTGTCATGTACAGCCTGAAAGCAGCAGAATTTGAATCAAGTCATTAGAATTTGCCACACATTACACTGGAGTAAAATAATGAATGCTTATGTTCTAACACAAAACAAGGAAAAGAGACACACATATATAAAGAAGTCAATATATAAAGAATTCAACAGCATTTTGAACGACCAACAATAAAAAAAAAAAAAAAATAAAAAAAAAAAAAAAAAAAAAAGAATTCAACAGCAAATTTATAATAATAAAAAGTGTTCTTCCCACCACCACTCCCAAATCTCCAATACCTCACCCTCCAAAATTATCTATTTCATATTTTCACACTATTTGTAAAACCAAAAGATTGTGATCAACCTATATGTCTATAAATACAGTAGTAATTAAATAAGCATATCCACACAAAAAAGCACTAAAAATGTATTTTAAAAAAGGAACAATCTGGGCTGGGGTTGTGGCTCAGTGCTCACCTAGCATGTGCGAGACCCTGGGTTCAATCCTCAGCAACACATAAAAATAAAAAGGATTCACTGAAAGCTAGTACACTTGATTACTTCCAGGAAGGTTTGATGATCTTAAAATTAGAACTCCAGAGATGGAAAGAAGTATCTAAAGAAAGATTTTGCCATGGTTTACTGAGTATACCTATTTTTAATTACTGCCCAGGGCTATTGTTCCATGTGCCATAATACTCCACCCACCAGAACTGATCCAGGGTGCCCAATTAAAAAATTTATCTCCTCATAGGAAAACAAAGAAATATAGAATAATAACATTTCTTTAAAAAGTATTTGCAAATGTTTAGTTTTTTTTTCCTTATCCCTTTTGAAAAAGCCACTTCAAATATGCACATACTTGTCTAATTACTTCAAATTTTAAAACACCATCCATCCCTCTTAGCAAACACCTCTATTCCCCTATCACCAATACATCTTAAAAGCACTTCCCACCTGAACCAGTTGCTCCTTCAGTTTGTAGATGGGCAGACTCTCCCTCTGCTCAAGGATTGACATTTGGGTCTTTTTTCCATAAGAAGCTTTGTTGCCCCCAAAGGCATGCTTCTTCCACTCTGGAATGTCATTGGGCATCATCCCAATCCCCCTCATATTGGCAGCAATCTGCCTGCCTTCCGCTGTAAAGGAAAACAGGCAAATGAGTAGCGTCCTCATGTTACCTCAAAGATAAATGAAGGGAATCAACAAAATGGTAGGTCAGCACATGTGTTCTGCCTGATTCTTGACCAACAGTACTCAGAGAAACAAATTAATGTGAAGAAAAGGACAGAGAAGGGGAAACAGGGGATAGGCAAGGGGAAGAGACCCTAATAAGTGGTGCTACAATCTGTGATACCTCCTAATAGAAAAAAGGAAGGTTAGTTGAGAGAGGTCAGACTTGATTGTTTGATCCTAGGAAAAAAAAAAAAAAAAAAATATATATATATATATATATAATATATATATATATATATTAGTAAGTGCTTTATTGAGATATAGTTTATATATGATATCATTCTTTTTTTTTTTTTTTGGTACCAGGGATGGAACCCAGGAGGACTTAATCACTAAGCCACATCCCCAGTCCCCTTTTTTTTTTTCTTTTTTTCTTTCTCCCCAGTCCCTTTTTTATATTTTATTTAGAGACAAGGTCTCACTTAGTTGCTTAGGGCCTCTTTGAACTCAGATCCTCCTGCCTCAGCCTCCTCAGCTGCTGGAATTACAGGCATGCGCGCTGTACCGGCTGATATCATTCTTTTCAAGTGACAACTCTGTGGCTTACTGTTTATTCACAAAATTGTGCAACCATCACCACCATCTAATTTTAGAACATTTTTATCACCCCCAAAAGAAATCTCTTTCCCCCCTTTTCCCTTCCCTTGGCAACCAATTAGTCTACCTTCTATCTCTTTGGGTTGACTTATTCTGGATATTTCATTGGATAAGTGGTGTTTTGTCTAGTTTATTTCACCTGGCTTAATGTCAACCACGAATTTGTGATTTGAATAAGAAGCAAAAGAATCAACAGAATTTTAGTGGCTCTTCAGAATAAGCAAATATATTATAACTTTGAACGGTAAAAGTATGCTATAACAATGTACTTCAGGGCTGGGGTTGTAGCTCAATGGTAGAGCGCTTGCCTTGCACACGTGAGGCCCTGTGTTCGATCTTCAACACCAAATAAAAAAAAGATATTGTGTCCATCTACAATTAAAAAAATATTTTAAAAATATATATATATATATATATTTTCCTGCCCCTCACTCACTATTCTCCAGCTACACAAACTTCCTATAAGGTCCTCTACTAACCCCACAGCGCCAGCTATTCCTCTACTTCAAACACATTCCCAATGCCCTCTGATAAACTAGGTTCTATTTATCCTTCATATCTCAACTTCCCCAGTGACATGACACCTCCACTAGCCAATTATGCTACCCGTACTTCTTCAGAGAGCACTGACCAGAATATAATTAATTAGTTAGTTATTTGGTAGTTATTTGGTTAATGTCCATCTCTCCTGCCTCTAAGAGCAAGGATCATGTCTATGTAATTCACAGTTGTATCCTCAATTGCCTAATGCAAATTAATAAGAATCTGTTATGACATGTCCAGTAATTAGCTAATATTTACTGCACAAAGAAGTATACGGTACTGGGGATTAAACTCAGGGGCACTCTACCATTAAGCTGCACCCCCAGTTTTTTATTTTTCATTTGAGATAGGGTCTCACTAAGTTACCCAGGGTGGCCTAAACTTGTTATCCTCCTACCTCAGCCTTCCAAGTAGCTAGGATCATAGGCATGCCACTACAAAAAGGAAAGTTGAAAGTTGGTTTTCGCTAGGCATGGTATAATCCCAGCAACTTGGGAGGCTTAGGAAGGAGGATCTCAAATTTGAGGCCAGCCTCAGCAACTTAGCAAGGCCCTAAGCAACTTAGTCATGCCCTGTTTCAAAAGAAAAAAGAAAAACAAAAAGGGCTGGGGATATGGCTCATTGGTTAAAAACCCCTGGGTTCAATCCTAATACCAAAATAAATAAGTAAAAAGTTGCAATATTTTTAGAACAAAACTTTTAAAATATTTAGGATAAACAACTAGCCAATCTAATTATCTGATCAGAGTTACTAAAACATTTTAAATATTTGTTTCAAAAAAAAAACCATATACCTAGAGTCAGCAACTTGGGAGGCTGAGACAGGAGAATTCCAAGTTTAAGGCCAGCCTCAGCAACTCAGCAAGCCCCTGTCTTAATATAAAAAGGGATGGGGATGTAGATGAGTGGTAAAGTGCTCCTCGGTTCAATCCTCAATACCAAAAAAAAAAAAAAAAAAGCCAAGAAAACAAACATTCTCTAATGGAAGGGGAAAAATGAGGCTAAATTTTCAATGTGTCCTGGCAGTACCTTCTATGTGTATATGTAAAGGCTCAGATTTTTAAAAAAGGTATAGCCCCTCCAAGGGTCCTACCATCAGGCAGAGGATCAACCCAGTGTTTATTGAGTCCCATAGGAATAGAATCCATCTCAGCTTCACGCTGGGCCTGCTTGAGTTCCCGCCTTTCCTTGGCCAAGGCACTCTGCATCATGGCTGCTTGGGAGAGGGAGCCATCTGGGTTCTAAAGCAACACAAGAAAAAGCAACATGCATTAAATGCCTGGGAAATAAAATGCAGATGTTAAGACACTGTAATCTAAAACATGAGACCAGAGCTAGAATAAAATTCTGGACTACATAAAATAAATGGATAAACTGCAGCACAGGGGGATAAAATTTTAAAAATCACTCAAAGAATTGGGATTTTTAGCTTGATGATGAGAACCCCAAAAGAGTTAAGAACAGTGCAACCTCTAAATGTATGAAGGATATAAAAAAGAGACAGAAAAGAATTCCTGTATGACCATAAGAACAAAAGAACCATAAGAACAATCAGAACCATCCAAAGATGAAATATGCTTCCTTAAGGGATGGTCAATTTCCCTGTCACTAATGTCAAGCAATTATGAGATAATCACATGGGAGGAACAATACAGAAGAGTTACATAAGTGGATTGTAAGCATTACATGGGTGTTTTTTCCCCACACCTAAAAGTTTTTAATAGTTCTATGGATTCTGGTTTGCATTCTCCTCATGGCTCTGCCCTCCAACACCCAGGCTATAGTTTATTAAGGGGACAAGACAAAACTGACCAAATGACCCCTTGAAAACTGCATTTGAGCCAGACTTGGTAATGCATGCCTGTAATTCCAGCAGCTGGCGAGGCTGAGGCAGGAGAATCATGAGTTAGTTCAAAGCCAGCCTCAGCAAAAGCGAGATGCTAAGCAACTTAGTGAGACCCTGTCTCTAAATATAATACAAAATAGGGCTGGGGATGAGGTTCTGTGGTCGAGTGCCCCTGAGTTCAGTCCCTGGTACCAAAAAAAGAAAAAGAAAATTGCTTTTGAATCTACAAGATAATGACTTGAGCCCTAAGGAATGTAGGCAAAGGCAATGAGAGTAGATCCATACTCTCATTTATCTCTGTTTCTTCCCAAAATGAGTTCAAACAAAAACTAAAAGAGCAAAAGCAACAGAGCCCAGCCAATCTCCATTTAAAACAAAAATATTCTAGATTTGCCTAACAGTAAGTAATATCTTAAGTGGCCTGAGTTCTGCTTACACAGCTCTGATAATTTGACCTATTCCTTTAAGAAGTCTATGGAACATTTCCAGGTTGAAGTCCCAGCACTTCTTACCTTAACGATTTTAATGGGGCTCATATCCATGCTTTGCTTGGTGTGCCCTCTCAGGAATGGAGGCTCTTCTTCAACCAGTTCGATCTCAAGGTCCTCATCTAAAAGTACCCAGAAAAGAATTAGTCATAAACAAATAAGAGAAATGAACAATTATTTTCACCCAAACAATTAATTTCTATTAGCACCATAATCAAAAATAGTTTCCAAGGTCAAAAAGACAGCAATGCAAGTGAAACTAGCCCAGGTGTCTATTCCTCCCCCTTGAAAACTCCCCAGCCATTTCTGGGGCATTTGTGCTCCAGCCCAAGAACTGATCAAAGTTGCTTTCAAAAGAAGCTAGGCCACATTAGGTATGGTGGCCATACCTGTAATTCTAGCAACTACGGCAGACGGATCATAAGTTTGAGACTGGCCTCAGGAATTTAGCAAGACCCTGTCTCAAAAGAAAAAATAAAAAGGGATAGGGATGTAGCTCAGCAGTAAAGTACTCTGGGTTCAATCCCAATTACCACAAAAACATAACAAAACAAAAAAAAAAATGAAATAAGTAAAATCAACAAAAAAACTGTGCAAATATGTTTTGCTATTTTAACTGGTATTAAGAGGGACTGGGGGTGTATCTCAGTGGTAAAGTGCCTCTGGGCTCAATCCCCAGTTAAAAAAAGAATGTAAAATGGGTAAATTTATATAACGCTTTACAGCAATGAAAATATGAAATGCAACTATAAATAGGAACAAGAATAAATAGTAAAAATACAAGAGTCACAAAAAGAAAAAGGAAACCAAGGGGTTTAGCTCCAGTGGTAGAGTGCATGCCTAGCATACAAGTACACAAGGCCTTGGTTTTAATCCTCAGCATTGCAAAAAACAAAACAAAATCCACAAATGAACTAAGTTAAAAAACAGACTAACTATACAATATTTAGGGATAGATATTTAGATGAAAAAACTGTAAGGAAAATTAAGTGAATGACTGATGCAAAATTTAGGATGGCAGTTACCCCTAAGAGGAAAGAGTAAGATTTAATCAGAGGAGGGCATATAAGGACTTCAAAGGTGCAGGTAGTTTTCTACTTCTTCAACTGGGCAGTGAGTACACAAGAGTTCAATTATTATTATTATACTAGTTACATATGCTCCATTACAGGATTTATTTCACAATTAAAAAAATTACTAATAGGTTGAATTAATAGTTGTTACTAGAGCAAATTCAGAATAATCTAAATAGATCCAGGGATTTCAGAATAGTAAGATTATGAGATCAAATTTATTCCCCAAAATACAACTTTATAACTTTATTTTTAAATATTTTTAGTTGTAGATGAACACAATAGTTTTTATTTTTTATTTAAAAAAAATTTTTTTTTGATACCGGCGATTGAACTCAGGGGCACTCAACCACTGAGCCACAACCCCAGGCATATTTTGCATACTTATTTATTTAGTTAGTTGGTTAGTTGTAGATGGACACACAGTATATTTATTTATTTTTATAAATAAAAATGGCAGGGTTAAGGATCAAATCCAGTGCCTCACACATGCAAAGCAAGCACTTTACCACTGAGCTACAGCCCCAGCCCCCTATTTTGTATTTTATTTAGAGACAGGATATCACTAAGTTGTTTAGTGCCTCATCATTGCTGACACTGGCTTTGAACTCTCGATCCTCCTGTCTCAGTCTCCCCAGCCATGGGATTGCAGGTGTGCACCACCATGCCCAGCAACACCTTTATTTTATGTATTTATTTTTATGCGGTGCTGAGGATTGAACCCAATGCCTCACATGTGCTAGGCAAGTGCTCTGCTACTGAGCTACAACCCAGTCCCTCTAAAATGAGAACCTATTACAAGCAACTAGCATAATATATAAACACTTTTTTTCTTTTTTGCAGTGCTGGGATTGAATCCAGAGCCTCATGCATGCAAGACAAGTGCTCCACCACTAAGCTACATCCCCAGCCCAATAAAATGAATACTTGACAGGCAAATGACCTTCTTGCTTATATCAAGAGATGAGTGGTGAGATCCAAGGAACAAATGATTTACAACCACTAGGTTAAACTATAGACAGCCCAGTCTAATGACTCAATTTGCCATTATCCTCCCAATCCAATATCCTGGTCAATCCAAGTGGCTAGTTACCTTCTTCATCATCCACCTTAGGGAGAATGCCAGTCTCTTCATCAAAGTCTGGAAACTCTTCTTTGGAAAGAACATTGGCAGCAATCATCTAGCCAAAGGACAGAGGCAACATTTATAATATGTCAGAATCAAAACTCTTTTCCAGCAGTTAATTACAGAGGTTTCATGCAGGAAACCACGGGTATTTTTTCCTCCTCTGACCCACAATGTCAGAGCCTATAATGTCACATATCCCATCCCTGGGGAGCACTATGACAAGGTGCTGAAAAGCATCAGCTCCAAGGTATTATCCCTAGGAAGAATTACCTGTCCCTTCCCTTATTTCCATAGTACTCTTTATATTTCTTATTCTTATATATTCTTATTCTTACGTGACATGTAACCCTTCACAAGTGTTTGTTTAGCTCTGTCTCCTCCACTGGACTTTGAGCTCAAGGATAGGAATCATGAAATTTTTGTCTTTGGGCTGGGGATGTGGCTCAAGCGGTAGTGCGCTCGCCTGGCATGCGTGCGGCCCGGGTTCGATCCTCAGCACCACATACCAACAAAGATGTTGTGTCCGCTGAGAACTAAAAAATTAATATTAAAAATTCTCTCTCTCTCTCTCTCTCACTCTCTCTTTAAAAAAAAAAAAAAAAAAAGAAATTTTTGTCTTTGTAGCCTCAGCACTAAACAGAGCCTGACACATCATAGTTCTAATGTTTACTGAAGAATGATGAAAACAATAACAAAGACTTAAATAGCAATTACCATATGCCAGGCACGAACCTAAGAGTTTCAACTCTATTCATCTGTTTAATTCCCACAACACCATCATTAGACCTGTTTTACAAATGAGGGCAATGAGTCACAAAAAGGAACAAGAACTTGACTCAGGATAACAAACTAGTAAGTGGCCAAAAGTCACTCCAGGCCATCATACTCCAGGGTCCCCACTCCTAACCACCACTCTACATAATAGATAACTGTAGCCATGAAAGTTAATAGCCCCAACCTGTTTGATCTCCCACTTCTCTGGATCAGAGATGCGGGTGAGGCGCTTGCGCTCCAGTGAGTCATCCTCTACTTCAGGGGCACTGACAAGGGAAAGGTGAGTGGGTCTATCTGGATTCCGCATTGAGGTCTCTTCATTGGTCTCTCCAACCAAATTTCGTCGTCGATTTGGGTTTAGATCTTCTCCAGTCTCTTGATCTACATCCTAGGGCAGAGAAACAAGGGTGTTATCTCACTTGCTGTCTCACACTCCTTTAGTCATCAAATGTAGAAATAGGCTGGACACCTCACCTACCTTCATGCTCAGGCTGGTCTTGGTCCCTGTGAAGGACAGCACTTTGACCTTGACCCTCTGGCCTTTGCTCACCACATCAGCCACATTGGCCACACGGCCTTCCCGCCGGAGCTCAGAGATGTGCACCAGGCCTTCCCATCGCTTCCTAAAAGAGAATCAGACACATCTGGTACATGCCAAAAAACACCTTTTCCCCAAGCAATTCCAACCCTTATTGGAGATAAACAAACAAAATGGTCTTAAGCTCATGAGATAAGTACCAAGAAGGTGGTATTACCACCTTTCTAAAGAAAATACTGAATAATGGGGAAGAAAGAGGGACAAATTCTCATTTGTCCTAAGAAGCAAAGGGCAGATCTACTGAAGGCAGAGGAAGAAATAAATGTCTCTGAAGCATTTCATTTAAAAAGTCAAAGTTAGCTGGGCATAGAGGCTCATACTTATAATCCCAGAAGCTCAGGAGGCTGAGACAGGAGAATCACAAGGTAGAGGCCAACCACAGCAACTTAGCAAGGCCCTAAGCAATTATTTATTTATTTATTTTTAGTTTTAGTTATAGGTGGATGCAATATCTTTATTTTATTTTTATGTGGTGCTGAGGATTAAACCCAGTACCTCATGGATGGTAGGTAAACATTCTACCTCTGAGCCACAACTCTAGCCAGAGGCCTTAAGCAATTTAGTGAGACCCTGTTTCAAAATAAAAAAGTAAAAAGGGCTGGGGATATAGCTCAGTGGTAAAATACCCCTGGATTAAATCCCTAGTACAAGAAAAAAAAAAAGTCAAGGGCTGGGGATATAGCTCAGTGGTAGAGTACTTGTCTAACATACACAAGGTTCTGGTTTCAATCCCCAGCACCACAAAACAAACAGAAAAGTTAATTTCTAAGAACCAGGAATAGCTGATTTCATTAATATGTCATTGATCATAACTTTTTAGAATGTGAAAACTGCCAGTAATAAAAGACATTCTGCCCTCATTCTGAAAGAACACCAACATTACCTTAGTCCCTCCAGCTGCACAAAGCATCCAAATTGCATGATGCTGGTAACTTTGCCATTGTATATGTCCCCGATGGCAGGTTCTTCAGGGGGAGGGCGGTCCACATGTTTATCCCGCCATCTGTCCAGATTTCTCTCCCCATACTTGTCACGGTCCTTCCTATCTTTGGGGGGACTCTGACTTCTACTCCTGGACCGATATCTAGACTTTCCTTTATTCCTCTCCCGGGTCCTAGAATGTGATCGAGAACGGGATCGATGTCTCCGCTTGTGGTCTCTGTCTCGCTCTCTATCTCGTTCTCTGTCACGATCACGGTCACGGTCTCGGTCTCGGCTTCGACTCCGCTTCTTCTTTTTTGTCCTGTCCCTAATAAATCAACAAGTACCTGTTTGAAAAAGAAATCAGCCCAATTTCATCTTTGCATCCCTAAGCACCCAGTACAGTGCCATGCACAAGGTAAACACAGCTAAGTGCTAAAATGAATTAAGCATTTCAATGATTATGACATCCCTATAGGCCAATATAGGATCATAGCACAAACCTTTAGTCTTTCAACCCCAATTTCTATCTTCTGAACATCTTAGCATTTAATGCATAAATACACTTGGCAGTGAGCAATGAAAAGAGATCCAAGACTAGGATACATGACCAGTTCAGATTTTGTAAATTTGCCTTAAATTTTACTTGACTGGTCCACAAGATACAATTATCACAGTATTCAAAACTTCCAAAGAAAAAGACACTAAAGACAAACCGGTGCTCAGTATCTCTTTGCTTCTCCTGGCCTGCTGCACTGGGCATTAAAGCTTCCAGTTCTTTTAAGACATCCACAGCAACCTTCACGTCATCCTCATCCAGCATGGTCTGCAGGGACAAAGGCCAGCAAAGTTAGGAGGAGAGGGAAAACAAACTACTCAAGAATCAGTATGTATTTCAGCTATATCTACAAATCTGACCACCCTCCACATCACTAAAAACCTATGTAAAGGAAGCAGAGGGGACACAGATTTCTAATGTGATTAGAGACAACCAGAAGGAATGGGCAAAGGTTCTTGAGCATCATGTCTACATGTACTAAATCCCATTTGACCTTAATACAATCCTAACGTAGGCAATTATATATTAATCACCTCTCTCATAAATGCATGCAAGTAATAATTACAACTAGAATTCAGATATAAAAATTTATAAAAAGCAACTATCCCAAAGCACTCCCCAACTTCCTCCCAATTTATTATTTTCCATAGCTGTGTCTCAAAAGAAAAAAGGGCGAGGAGGGGAAGTTGGGGATATGGTAGAGAACTCCTGGGTTCAATCCCCAGCACACACCCAGAATAGTAGTAACAATTTATATAGCATTTACGTTGTATTAGGTAATACAGAAATGATTTAAAGTATATGGAAGGCCAAGCTTAGTGGCACACACCTGTAATCCCAGACTCAGGAGGCTGAGGTAGGTTTGAGAATAGCCTCGAAACTTAGAGAGGCCCTGTCTCAAAATTAAAAGCATAAAAAGGGCCAGGGATGTAGCTCAGTGGTAAAAAGCACCCCTGGATTCAAATCCTTGTATCAAAACAAAAACCAAAACCAAAACCAAAAAATAAACCATAAAATATACAAAAGGATGTAATTTATGCAAATACTACACACTTATTTATCTATCTTTTTTGTGGGACAATTATGCTTATTTGTTTATTATCTGTCTCTTCCCCCACTAGATTACTTATATGTTAATTTCTAGCTCTTCACCCAACATTAGGGTATAATCTGCAAAAAGGCAGACACGCTTATCTGTTCACTGTTTTTTACCTTGTACTTAGAACAGTGCTTGGCATACAGTAAGTACTCAATAGATAATTAGCTAAAATGAATTTTAAAAACCAAATTACCTTAAAAAAATTGCTCCTCTAACAAGTAATGGAACAAAAGTCTAATTTCACCCATCAGTCACCTATTTCAGAACCTTATCATTTCATGTGTACTTTATATCTCAATTCAACACTATTCGATACATAGAACATGATCAGGGAGTGATGGCATATTTTCACTTTGAGAAACATGGAACAACAAAGGTAAACAATTATTAAAATTACTAAAAAAATTATAAAATTACTAATGATACAAAGAAGAGGAATGGAAGACATTTATAGCAGACATTTTCAAAATGGGTCCGTACCCGAACGGAAGGGTTGTCTGGCTGGCAAAGGACTGGGAAAAGTTCCTTCAGCTTTTCTTTTTCGGTTTTTGGCTTAACAACTGGATCTTAATTCATTGAAGAACAAGAAAGAATTAAAGAGAAAAAAAAAGATATATTTAACGTTATTAAATATTACAGATCACAAAGTAAATTCAATGTTAGATTTGAATTAACCTGAAAAAGGACATGGAACTTTGCTACACATAACCATAGTTATTATATATACAATTTAATTTTCTAAACACATTAACTTCAAAACCTCAACAAACTCTGGACATATAGAGGGGGAGTACATCAGTACTCATTTGATTATGTCGTATAATTTTAATTTTGTTTTAAATCATTTGAAAAATTCTTATGAACATTTACTTGCTCAGCAGCTACATTGATAAAAATAAAAACAATTTAGAAGGTGCTCACAATCTAAATCATTCTGGAGGCTAAGTTCAGTTGGAAGTTTTGCTCACCTTTGCCAGCAGAAGGCTTTGCTGGAGGTCGCATGGTTTGTATGAGACGCAGAAGGTTACTAATAAGAGAATCCTTTGAAAAAAATACAGGAGAAAAATTGTCAAACCCTCAATCAGTGATTAAACATACTTAGAAAAGTAAGGGATCAGGGGCTGAAGTTGTGCCTCAGTCATAGAGCACTTGCCTAACACGTGTGAGGCACTGGGTTCGATCTTCAGCACCACATAAAAATAATAAATGAAATAAATAAAGGTATTGTGTCCATCTACAACTGAAAAGAAATATAAAAAAAAAAAAAAGAAAGAAAGAAAAGAAAAGTAAGGGGGCTGGGATTATGGCTCAGCGGTAGAGTGCTCGCCTAGCATGTGTGAGGCCCTGGGTTCAATCCTCAGCACCACATAAAAATACATAAATAAAATAAAAGTATTATGTCCAACTACAGCTTAAAAAAAAAAAAAAAAAGAGCTGGGATTGTGGCTCAGCGGTAAAGCGCTCATCTAGCACGCGAAGGACCCAGGTTCAATTCTCAGCACCACATAAAAATAAAGGTATTGCATTGTGTCCATATACACCTAAAAAATGAATATAGGGGGCTGGGGCTGTAGCTCAGTGGTAGAAAAATGAAGATACTATGTTCCAGGGCTGGGGATGTGGCTCAAGCGGTAGCGCGCTCGCCTGGCGTGCGTGCGTGCGGCCCGGGTTCGATCCTCAGCACCACATACCAACAAAGATGTTGTTGTGTCCGCCGAGAATTAAAAAATAAATATTAAAAAAAATTAAAAAAAAAAAGATACTATGTTCCATCTATAACTAAAAAAAAAAAAAAAAAAAAAAGTAAGGGTTCAAGTATGGCACAGACATGTAATCCCAGCTACTCAGGGGGTTGAGTAAGAAAAAGCACAAGTTCAAGACCAGCCTCCACAACTTAGTGAGATCCTGTCTCAAAATAAACAGGACTGTGGATATAGCTCAGTGGTGTAATCCTCAGGAAAGAATGAGAGGGAGGGAGGAAAGAAGGAAGACAAGGGAAGAAGAAGGGAAGGAAAGAATAGGAAAGGGAAGGGGAAGAAAGGGGGAAGAAAGGGAAGGGAAGGAAAAAAAGAAAGGAAAAGAAAAGAAAAAGAATGTAAGACCTGGGCACAGTGGTGCACACCTATAATTCCAGCAGCTCAGAAGGCTGAGACAGAAGGATTGTGAGTTCAAAGCCAGTCTCAGCAAAAGCAAGGTACTAAGCAACTCAGTGAGACCGGGTCTGGGGATGTGGCTCAGTGGTCGAGTGCCCCTGAGTTCAATCCCCAGTACCAAAAAAAAAAGAATGTGAGGGATAATTACGCACTTGAATTTAGCTAATGGAACAAATGAACACAAAATTCAACCTGGTACAACATGAAGCTAGAAATAGCAGCTTTAGAGAATGCTAACTTTACGAATCCTTAGTGGAAAAGTTATTTAGTTCCCTTCAACCATTTTATTTCCTATTCTTTAGCATCACCTCTAAAACCTAGATTCTTGTTTCAGACTTTCTGATTCACAGAACAAGAATGTAAACATCCAAAAATATTTAATGATGGAAATCATAATGCAATATCCTAGAAAGGAGGCACAGGAAATCCAGATTCATCACCACTGCCTCATGGCATGAAAACATTGCACATTAAATGGCTTATTTAATAGGGATATACAAACTGCCTCCTTCCTACATCCAAATCCTACCATTAAATCCTCCCCAAATTTAAACTCAATAATGACATCAAAACAAAAAAATAGTCTTCAAATATACATACTGTGAATTCTGCACCATTTTTGACCAACGAAGTCTTAAAGGTATCAAAGGTAGTATTTTTCTCAGCAAGGCTGATCACAAATTCAGCTGCAAATGAGAAAAAGAATTAAGAATAGAAACTTGAGCAAGAAATTAGTTTTAAGTACAGTGAAAAAAAAAAAACTAATCAGGTTATCCAACAGTCATAAAAGCCAAAGACTATCATCTAGTGAAGGTAAAGAAAGAAAATTTAGATGGCTGAGATTATCCATATATGTTCTAGTCAATTTTTTATAAGTGAAACCATTATTTAAAAACAGCTCAATCAAGTCCTTGAGTGCATTTAAACTAGGAAGAGCTATTTGCCCAGACTGTCATACCCTCTACTCACAAAATTATCAGCTATGGCATAGTGCAGTGGTGCATGTCTATAATCCCATCAATTTAGGAGGCTAAGATGGGAGGTTCACAAGTTCAAGGGCAGCCTCTATAACTTAGTGAGATCCTGTCTCAAATTAAAAAATAAAAAGGGCTGGTGATATAGCTCAGTGGTAGAGTGCTCCTGAGTTCAATCCCCAGTACCACAAAAACAAAACAAAACTATCAGCTATGCACATTGCCACATAGACTCTAAAGGTGAAAATGTACAAAAGCATGAGCCCATGCATATACACACAGACACACACAGAATGCTTTCTATGGTTTCTAGAAGGTCCGACCCAATCTATATGTAAAAGTCAGGGAGATACTGGATGATATAATTTCCAAGTTGATGAAAGACTTAATTGTTCCCAAAATTGTCTCCTCAAACATGCTTAGTTCTTAAAACTTCTAATAGTAGCCATGCATGGTGACACATGCCTATAATCCCAGTGACTCCAGAGGCTAGGCAGGAGGACAAGTCCAAGGCCAGCCTCACTCTTCAACTTAGCAAGGGCCTCAGCAACTTAGTGAATCCTTGTCTAAAAAGGAAAAGTAAAAAGGGCTAGGGATGTAAAGCACCCTTGGGTTCAATCTCCAGTACCAAAAAAAAAAAAAGAACAAAAATACTTCTAATATTACAGCAATTTATTCATAAAGAGACTTTCAGAAAACAAGTACATTATTAACATAGGCTGAGATAATAAACCTCACACTGTGAGTTCCACAAGAAATTACTAATGATTATTTTCTTGAATGCTAATCCTAAAATAAATAAATAAATAGATAAATAGATAAATAAATAAATGGAAGATCTGGGTGACTGGTATTACCACACCATTTTCATGGTAGAATTTGCCTTTTTTTTTTTGTAATGATACTAAGCATAATGCTTATGCATAATAACAAACTAACAGCATAGGATGGCACATGCCTATAATCCCAACTACTTGGGTGGCTGAGGGAGAAATCTGAGGCCAGCCTGAACAACTCGGTGTGAGGACCCTGTCTCAAAAAAAAAAAAAAAAAAAAGGACTGGGATGCAGCTTAGTGATAGAGCACTTGCCTAGCATATGTGAGCCCCTGGATTCGATCCCCAGTAGCCCCTCCACACACACACAAAGTTAATAACAACAATGCTAATGGTTAACACTTTTTGAACATTATTATCTGCAGAGCACTAAACTAAGGGTTTTATATGGGTTATCCCCAAGACCCTCACAACAATTCTCATTAGTAGGTACTGTTATTGTCCTATTTTATAGTGTTTGAGACACCATCTTTCCCAATAATAATTGGAGACAAGACTGGAACCCATGCAATCTGATTTCAGCAACATTCTTTAGAGAAAGGTAGAGGGACAATTAAGTCATTTGGTGCCCAGTATTCCATACTCAAAGGATCCCAAAGCAAGCAGCAATATATTCAGACTGCCAGCATTATGCTGATACTCAAAAAACTGTCAGATTTTGTGTTTTTGGGTTAGGGATTCTTGATTTGTATAAGATAGGCACATCTTGACTGAAAGGCCAAGAAAAAAATGAACTAAAATGAACTGGCTTCAGGGCATCTTCCAAGGTGCTATATAGTAACCCTGTGAAGAAATATTATCATCCCACTTAACAGTTGAGAAAAACAGCTTCTGAGAAACTAAGTATCTTATCCAAGGTCAGGAATCTAACCTCCTTGACACCCAGCCACCCCCTTTCTTGGTAATGCTGGGGATCAAACCCAGAGCCTCACACACCTCTCCAGCCTCTTATCACATGCCCCTTCCCACCATTCCTCCATCTGGTAATTTCGCTACATTTTCATTTTGAAAACAAATGGCACTCTCTCACTCATCTTCCTACCATCAATCTCTAAAGTTAGTTACATCTATGGTCATATTCTCCTGTTACAATAGCTGAAACATCCTGGTACCATCAAAAGCAATTCCGTCACTTATACCCTTGATTTCTACCCATCCCTATTCACCTCCATCTGCCTATGACCTTAGCTGTAGGTCGGTGGCCTTTTCTAATTTTTTAGTTTGGATGTAGGCTGCCCCTAAACGCCTAAATGACGGCTATCTGAGACATGGTAAAGCACAGAGCTCAAAGGATACTATCTAAAAGAGTGGCGAGAACAGCGGCTTAGGAGGCTGAAGCAGGAGTATTCCCAGTTCAAAGCCAGCCTCAGCAATTTAGAAAGGCCCTGAGAAATTTGGCGAGACCCTGTCTCAAAATGAAAAAAAAAAAAAAAAAAAAGGGCTCAGGAGTGGCTCAGTGGTTAAGACCCCTTGGATTCAACTGCCGGTACCAAAAAAAAAAAAAAAGTGAGTGAAGACCAAATAGAATAATATAAATAAAGACTTGACCATACTATCTGACACAGTGAACACTCGGTAAATGTCACCCATAATTATCATCCTCATTGTGGCGGCGGCTGCTGCTGTTGTTCAATAACTTGGGACGGGGGTATCAAGCAGAGATGGCAGCCCCAGGCTTCACTGACAGCTTTGGAAAATGGTTTCTAATAAAATGACGGGACCGAGGGAGAGGGGACCTCTCGAGCAGAAGCCACCGCCACAGATTCTCTGGGTCCAAATCTGTGACAGATCGACACGAACACACACAGTCGGCCCATCAATCACCCGGCTTCTTCTTCCTTAACCTCATCCCTGAGGCCGCTGAGACCTCCTCAAGCTTACCTAGGTCCTTGTCGTTGATCCCCAAGTGGTTATCGAGCTCGGTGCAAACCTTCGACACCAAAGACAGATACTCAAGTTTGGCGAGTTCTTCCGCGGGGCCTGGCTCCGAGCCGATAAAGACTCCCGCCGCGGCCACAGCCACAGCCATGGCTGCAGCTTCCTTTCTGCCTTCTTCCGGTCGGCCGGCGCTGGAAGCCACTCAGGTCAGGCTCCAGTTTTCACTTCCGGGTTGGAGCAGGTCTCTTTTGTTTACTGTAAATTGAAAACTTTAGGAACTTCGCCCGTCGCAACAGGATGGATCATAGAGATCAGACAGGAAGTCCTTAAGGAAGGAACTCCAAGAGTGGGCCTACTCAGCGCGACGAAGGGCGCCCTCTATAGGCGAGATAAATCCACCCTCAGGCCTGGAAATGTTAGCTCTCCGCAAGTTGCCACACACGTCAGCAGAGGGCGACCATGGACTACTCAAGGGGCGCCGGAAGACGGTGGCTAACTTCCCGCGCCTGCGCTTTAGAAACCTTGAAAAAGGAACCCAAACAAAAGTCTGGAAAAGCCCAGCTCACTTGTCGGTAGATCGGAATAGTCCAGGGCCTCTTCTCTTCGTGTATTCTCACGCTCGATTTCAAGCAAGTCAAACCAGCAGACGATGGATTCTGGTTCTGTTAATAACTCCAGTTTACAGATGAGATGAGGAGAGTGGCATTTCTCCAACTGGGTGGCCTTGACCAAATTAACTGTCTGGAGCCTTAGTTTTCTCATCTGCAAACTGGGATAGTGTTCCTCTTACTGGGTTTAGATGAAGACTAAATGAAATGACTATCTAAGGAGCTTGACGCACAGTAGGCATGCACGACAAATAGCAATGATTCTTGTATCCCAAGGCAGAGACAGTGGTCCCATTGAAGCCTGTCAAACACATGCCCCCTCCCCCAGTCTGAGACCCCACAAAGCCACCTCCCTCCTTTCTTGTGAAATTTAACCCTCAGTTTTCCTATTGCCAATATCCTTAGTGCCTTCAGAACTTGTTCTCCCCCAATATAAGTTGTGCTGCTAACCTGTTGTCATACACTTAGTTCTCTCAACTTCAGTTTTCTTTTCCCCTCTGGCAGCCCTAAAGTCAGGTGAGTATTTCTTGTGTGACAAGTAGGGAGATGGAGGCACTCCAAAGTGAATAGCCCTCCCATTAATCAAAAGGAAGAAAATCAGCCCCTTCTGCTTTTTTGCTTTGGCTACATGACACGGATGATCTATGCACTCTTTCTTCAGCGTCTCAGCATCTCCCCACAGATTAAAGAATTGCAGGCAGGTGGAGAAAACCAAAATAGTGCACTGCCTCAAAAAGATTCTTGTTTCTAGATTCCTAAGGAATCAATACTGACACTCGGAGCTTTTGAGTCTTCTCCATTTTCTCTTCCTCCTTTTCCCTATGAATGAAATAGAAAATCCTGCACTTGGGGCTGAGGTTGTGGCTCAGTGGTAGACTGCTCGCCTAGCATGCACGAGCACTGGGTTTGATCCTTAGCACTATATAAATGTAAAATAAAGATATTGTGTCTACCTAAAACTAAAAAATAAATATTAAAAAAAAAGAAAATCCTGCACTTGATTCAAAATGGTCAACTTGCCCGCTTGGAGTTGGGATTTCAGGAGCTTCTTCCACTTGATTTCCTTTCCAGTGCGTGTTTGCCTTTAAAAGTTGATATTTCTATTCTGTTTTACTCTGACATGTAATAGGAAAAGGGAACAGATTATGGAGTTTGTTCTAAAATCTATGTCAGAAAAGGGATTAAAGATGTAGAAATAGCAGTAAATATTTGTAAGAGCTTTTGGGGGGAGGGAGGGAAGGATTGAATGCAGGGCCCCTTGCATGGTAGGCAAGTGCTCTAGTACTGAGTTCCATCCCCAGCCCTTTTTATTTTGTGATGTGGTCTTCAGTAAGTTGCTCAGACTGGCCTCAAACTTGTGATCCTCCTGCCTCAGCCTCTTGAGTAGCTAGAATTATACACTTGTGCTACTGTACCTGGTTCTGTAAGAATTTTTTTTTAAATTTGGAATTATTGAACATGTTTCAAGAGTAAATATTAACAATATTTATTAAATTTTATTTATATAATGCCATTAACTGCATATTTTCAGAAGTGACAGTTTTATTCAGTATCACATATTTCCTGTACTACCATGGAATTTTTTAATCAAAGGAAAGCAAGTAAATAAACAGATAAAAATAATAACTTGACAGCCTAAACAGAGGCACATGGAATCTTCCTATGCACTCTCCTTATAAGAGACATGGAACCATACGTAGTTAAATAGTGAATATAGTGGGGCTGGGGTTGTGGCTCAGTGGTAGAGTGCTTGCTTGGCATGTGTGAGCCACTGGGTTTGATTCTCAGCACTACATATAAATACATAAATAAGTAAATAAATAAAGGTCCCCCAACAACTAAAAAAAATATTTTTAAAAAGAGTGAATACAGGGTTGGGGGTATAGCTCAGTGATAGACTTTATGCTTAGCCTGGGAAAGGCCCTGGGTTCAATTCCCAGCATGAAAGAAAAGGTAAGGGGAACATTTTAACAGTCTTTGAATACAATATATATTTTTAGTATAATCAGACAATTGTTCACTACATTATTATTTGGGGGGGAGTAACCACATCCCCACCCCTATTTTGTATTTTTATTTACAGACAGGGTCTCACTGAGTTGCTCAGTGCCTTGCTTTGCTGTGGCTGGCTTTGAACTCAAGATCCTCCTGCCTCAGCCTCCTCAGCTGCTTCGATATAGGCCGTGCACCACCACACCTGGCTGTTTACTATATTATTATTGTAAAGCCTTCCTTGGACAGTCTCCATGTGACCCTTTAACACAGCCATTGATAGTTCTTAATAAATAATTTACCTCTGCAAAAAATACTAAAACAGGGCTGGGATTGTGGCTCAGCAGTAGAGTGCTCGCCTAGCATGGGAAGGACCCGGGTTTCCTCAGCACCACATAAAAATAAGGACATTGTGTTGTGTCCATCTACACCTAAAAAATAAATATTAAAAAAATACTAAAACAAATAGACTATACTCAGTCACTACTCACTATTACCCATGATGGATAAGTATTACTTCCAATTACCATCCTTGAAGTAAAAAGGGGTGTTGCTTGTTTTGTTCTTGTTGTTCTAGAAATTGAATGCAGAGCCTTGGGCTTTTATGCTCTCCCACTGAGTTCACCTCCAGCCCCAAGACATGTAAGTTCAATCCTACCCCCCAATTATCATACGATTTCTGCTCTATAAAAGAAACTAATCCCAGTTACTGGCATATGGGTAAGAACTTGGGAGTTAGGAGGTGGTAGGAAGCAGAGAAAAATGTACCAGCCAGGCACAATGGTGCATGCCTATAATTCCAGCAGCTTGGAAGGGTGAAGCAAGAGGATCACAAATTTAGAGCCAGCCTCAGCAACTTAGCATGGCCCTACGCAGCTTAGCAAGACCCTGTCTCAAAATTAAAAACAAAAAGGACTGGGGAATGTAGTTCAGTGATAGAGCACTCCTGGGTTCAATCTCAGGTACCAAAAAAAAAAAAAAAAAAAAAAAGTACCAGACCTCTTAGCAATCTTAGATTGAGTGGGAAAGGGTAATCTAGGTATATGTAGCTGAAAATGGTATCCTTAAGAAGTTGGTAAGAAAGGGCATCCTGTCACCAAAACAAAATAGTGTTATAGCCTTGGCCTTTTTTACTGGAGTAAAAGAGATCAGATCTCAAGGGGAAAATCTCTGCTCTAGAAGGCAAGATCAAAATGATTTGTTTCTAAGCATGTGACTGCCATCCAAAAGTTATTGTCATTAATGCAGAAAAACTTCAGAAAAGTTAGCCTAAACCCAATGGCGAGCCTAGGAACAATCTTCAAGACACTTCTGAGAATAACCCGAGCCTTGCATCTGAGGCCCCTGCTTGTTGGGACAAGACTTCAAAGAAACTGAACAGCCCCTCATTTTTTACTCTTTGACCCACCCCCTGCAAAATTCCTCTCCACTTTTGAACCATGTATCATATTTATTGATGGAGCATGCCTGTAATCCCAGGTGACTTGGAGGAAACAGGAGGATCAGGTTTGAGGCCAACCTTGGCAATTTAGCAAGACCCTGTCTCAAAATAAAATTTAGCTCAGTGGTAGAGCACCCCTGGGTTCAATCTCCAGTACAAAGAAAAAAAAATTTTCACATCTACTTTGTGCCTAGGCACTGTACTATGTCCTGGAAAGAATCATAAGAGATCTGAAAGATAGTGGGAAACATCAAAAAAGGATGAGAATGCTCTAAATGCCACACTCAGTCAAGGAAGCTCATGGCAGAACTGTGTTTATAATTCAAGTCCCTCTGCTAATGAAACATAAGGGAAGGTGACTAGAACACAAAAAACAAAGTAAGTCTGTTTCCTGTCATCTGAGGGCAGCCAGGCCAGGGGGAGACAGGGGCAGACAGGACCAGGGCCATCTTACTGGGCAATTTATCCTGTTGCAATCCATTATTTGTCTGTCTTATCTTGAAATGGCCAAGCACAGCCTCAATTTTGCGCAGAACATTCCTGACCTAAAATTTACTCTCAGGGCATCAGTAATAAGGACGCTTTGGGCTCAAAATCCACCAAGTCTTCATAGTATTAGATAAAAAAAAATCCCTCCTCAGCAGGCTTTTTTTGTTTTTGTTACAGTCTGGTTTCCTCTTTCTCTCTCACTTTAATATGTCTTTAAAATGCCTGGCAAAGCCGGATACATATCAATAATTCTAGTGGTTTGGGAGGCTGAGGCAGGAGGATCACAAGTTCAAAGCCAATTTCAGCAACTTAGTGAGAATCTAAGCAATTTAGTGAGATCCTGTCTCAAGAGTTAAAAAGATAAACAAAATTGGGCTGGGGATGTGGCTCACTGATCAAGTGCCCAAGTTCAATTCCCAGTACCAAAAAAAAAAGAGAGAGAAAGAGAGAGAGAGTGTGTTAAATAAATAAAAAGGGGATGTAGCTCAGTGGTAAAGCTCCTCTGGGTTCAATCCCCAATACTCCAAACATTTAAAAATGCCCAGCAAAACCAAAACCAAATAAACAGGTACTCAAACAACCTTATGATATAAACTAAGCAAGAAAGTTTGGTATGGACCTCCTCACCTTCTGTGGGAATGGTAAGGAATTTTCACATATTTACAAGATTTCTTTCTTTTTTTTCCCTTTAGTGCTTGGGATCGAACTCGGGACCTCCCACCTGCTAGGCAAGTACTCTACCACTCATCTACATTTTCCACCAAGTGACTGATTCAGGATCTAGTTTGTATACCTAAAACTTAGTTTAGGTTTTTTTAATTTTATTTTTTAAAATCTATATTACAAGTATAAATGTTAAAGAGGTAAGTTACATTGGAATTTCTTTTTTCCTCTCTGATATGAGATAATTCTTTGGGACTTTCAAAGCTTTCCTCAGGAGAGATGCAATAATAACGCCACACCAAGAAATGAGTTCATGAGAAAAAGGGAAAGAAATGAGGACTGAAGTTTTGTTGAGTTCTGTTTGCACACCACCATGTAAACAGCTGTCCAAGGCCAAGGGCCTTTTTTTCCCCCCTCTCTCTCTCTTTTGGGTTCTGGAATTTGAACCCAAGTTCTCACACATGCTAAGCACATACTCTACCACTGAGGAACACTCCAGACCCAAAAGTCTGTCTTAAACTGCAGACCCTTGCTGCTAGTTCAGAAGAAGCTGCTCCTCTCAGGACTGAGTTTTCCCCCAGGTAAAGGAAAATAGCTGCCCAGCAAGCCCTCCATCCCAAATCCCAGAGTGTCTTTTCAGGGCAGGCCAGACACTCTCCAACCTCTGAGCACCCGGTAGAACAGCTTTGGTGTAGCAATAGCAATAAGCTGCTACCCTAGTGCCAGAATATCTGCCTCTCTGTTTGGGGATTACAGTAATTATGGTGATTTATGCCGCCAGATTGAAAATTAGCAATCTGATGAGGTAACTAAAAATGAATGCATCTCTTCCGAGAGTTCACTCCACCCAGCTGAGCCACCAAATAAAACCACCATATGGGGCAATTAGGAAGCCAAACTCTGGCTCTCAGAACACAGCAGAAAGAGAGTTCAGGGGCTCAGGTTCCACTATGTGGATCACAAGTAATGATCACAAGACCCCGGAAAAGCATCCTGTTAGCCTCACAATGGAGTGTGAATCTGAGTCCTCCCATAAACACCAATGTGTGGTTTAAGTAATCTGTTCTAGGATATCGCCATTTTACTTTTTTTTTTTTTTAATTGCAATTTGCCCAAAGGCAGAGAAAGGGAAAAGTGAGATTAGCCTTTATTGCATGAGAATGTGCAAGGCAGATTTTTTCATTCTCAAATATTTACTTTTATATGACCCAGAAAGATTCTCATGTTTCCCAACTTCCACAGCCTACTCTTAAATTTTAGTGTCAGTTGAATTTATATAAAAAAATTTGAAAGACATTGAGGCCCAATACTGATTGATCATCTTCACCACTGAGCACATGCAGAAGGCCTCCCAGATAGTCCCTCCCTATGGACACAAACCACTTGGAACTTCACGTGTAAAAAAGATCAATTAGGGTCACATTCTTAGCTTCTCAGAAATTAGGATGTAAATTCAGAATCCAACAATTCACATTTCTCATAGACTTTTTTTTATACTTAAAAGGGCTTTAAAAGATAATACAATCAAACCTACACATTAAATTTGATCATTATTTGAACTTATTCTACTCCCAGATCTTAATCTATGAAATTTTCTCTGACCCAACTTCATCTTTTTCTCTACCATTGAACCTCCTTTTAATTTTCCTGACATCTCTAAGTCTTCACCTACCATCATTTCTCCAATCCTTCAGCACTATTTTATTTTATTTTATTTATTTTTTTTAAAGAGAGAGAGAGAGAATTTTTTTTAATATTTATTTTTTAGTTTTTGGTGGACACAACATCTTTATTTGTACGTAGTGCTGAGGATCGAACCCAGGGCCGCGCGCATGCCAGGCAAGTGTGCTACCGCTTGAGTCATATCCCCAGCCCCATCCTTCAGCACTATTTTAATTTCACTCATATTTCCTCCTGACCTAGATCTCATGTTCAGCCATCTTGGAATGTGATCACAAATGCCAAAGAACTCTGCCCCACCCCCACCCACCCTTTCCTTTTGGTGTTGAGGCTTGAATTCAGGGGATTTGCACATGCTAAGCACAGTTTTCTAACTCAGCCCCAGCCCTCTCCATTGGTTTTCTACTGTCCCTGCTTTACCAGCCCCAACTGGCTCCTTTTGACTTGTTTCTCTCCTTCCACATTACTGGAGAAAGGCCCAAGGTCATGCTAGTTTGACCTAGTATAAATTCACAATCTCAAAAAATTCTCTCTGCCCACTCAGCACTAGGGATTGAAGACAGGGGTGCTCTATCCCTCAGCTACATCCCCAGCCCTTCTTATTTTATTTGGAAACCCTGTAAATTGCCAAGACTGGCCTCAAATTTGCATTTCTCCTGCCTCATCCTTCCCAGTAGCTGAGATTACAGGCATGTGCACTATACCCAGCACCGGACTCTTTTTTTTTTTTTTTTTTTAAGTGGTGCTGGGGATTGAATCCAGGACCTCACACATGCTAGGCAAGTGTGCCACCCCTAAATTATATCCTCAGCCCACCTGTGCTCTTCTTCTTTTTAAGCATTTATTTTTTAGTTGTAGTTGGACACAATGCCTTTATTTTATATTTATGTGGTGCTGAGGATTGAACTCAGTGCCCCAGGCATGCTAGGCAATCACTCTTTCTCTGAGCCACAACCCTAGCCCATACCTGGGCTCTTCTTAACAATGGTTTTTCATACAGTGTGACCCAAGACTTCTCCACATTTCTCAAGTTCAAAATCCACTCCCATCATATTTATTTTCAGAAGATTCCTCACCTCCCATCCACTTATAGGGAAGATGGAGGTCATTCCAGATTCTACTAGCCAGGGGTGGTGGCACATGCCTCTTTTCCCAGTGGCTCTGGAGGCTGAGGCAGGAGTACCATAAATTTAAGGCCAACCTTGGTAGTTTAGCCAGACCCTGTCTCAAAACTCAAAAAGGGATGTGGATTTAACTCATGGTAAAGTGCTTCATGGGTTCAATTCCCAGTCCCAAGAAAAGAAAAGGGGGCTGGGGGAGACTCTGGCCCCAACTTTATCCCCATTTCAAAATTAGTCCATATCTTCACCTGAGTTATCCTTCTGTGTCTAAGAATGTGTCAATTCTTCTCAATTTCATGCCTCGAATCGTTCTGTTTGTCTCATACCCTCTACTAATGTCTCCTGTTCTCTCTCATATCCTTACCCCTTTTCCCTCTCCTTATTCCTTACCCTCTTCCTACAAACAATTCTCCGTCAACCTAAAAACAGAAACTCTTTTCTCTATCAGCTTCTTCCTCAACCTACTGCCCTTCATGTTTCCAAATATAGCAATAGTTCTAAGAATAATCTGTAAGCAAAACTCTCCCTCTACCTCCACCTCCAATCTACTCCCTTAACTCCTGACCCTTTACTTCTACCCCACATGATGTTATTACTTACATATTTGCTCATTCCTCAGATGTTTACTGAGAACCCACCATGTGCCAGGAATCATTGAAATTCCCCTTAGAGTTTACCAGATCCTTTAATCCAGTGGTTCTTGAACCTTGCTACATTTTGGAATTACCTGGGATTATTTGAAAATACTGATGCCTGAGTCTCACCAAGAGATTTATTGGCCTTGGTCTGAGTTGGGTATTTGGAGCTTTAAAAGCTCCCCGGGTGATTTGAATGTGCAGCAAAGTTTGGGAACCACTGTCCTCATCTCCTAATATGGGATTTCTCAAGCTCAGCACTATTGACATTTGGGGTCCAGATCATTCTTTGTTGCTGGGGGTTTTCCTTTGCATTGTAAACTGTTTAGCAGCATCCCTGACCTCTACTTGCTAGAGGCCTGTAGCACACACAAACCCCAGTTGTGACAACCAAAAATATCTCTAGAGAGCCTTGGGACCAGGTTGGGGAGTGCAAAATCACCCCTGATTGAGGACCACTGCCCCCATGCTTTCAATTCTCCTCCTCCTTCACCTGAGGCACCCTGAAGTCCTTCCCTCAGAAGACTCATTTCATAATGCTATACTCTGTGACAGTATTTGAGAATATATTGATATTTAAAATATGTTTGTAGGAGGCTCACATGTCTTTTGCTTACCTCTCATTGGCCACATTATCTGCAAGGGAGAAAAGTAGTCTTTGTTGTGGGCAGCCACTGGCTGGAAGAACAGATTTGGTAATGTTGACTCATCTTTGTCCATGTGAATGACCCTGGGCTTGACAGGGCAAAAAGAAGATGTCTGCATCTTTGACTTTCCAGAGTACCATACTATCCTTTGACTGCTTACTCCTGAATAATGTGAGAAAGAAAACCACTTCTATATGGTTTAAACCACAAGTATTTTGGTATCACTATTTTAGCAGTGGAAACTATATCCTAATCAGTGATTCAAATACCACTTTGGGTGGGGGTACTGGGGATTGAACTCAGGGACACTCGACTACTAAGACACATCCCCAGCCCTATTTTTTTTTTTTTTTTTTTTTAAAGAGAGAGTGAGAGGTGGGGGGGACAGAGAGAGAGAGAGAGAATTTTAACATTTATTTATTTTTTCTTAGTTCTCGGCGGACACAACATCTTTGTTGGTATGTGGTGCTGAGGATCGAACCTGGGCCGCACGCATGCTAGGCGAGCGCGCTACCGCTTGAGCCACATCCCCAGCCCCTTTTTTTTTTTTTTAAAGAGAGAGTGAGAGAGGAGAGAGAGTGAGAGAGAGAGAATTTTTAATATTTATTTTTTAGTTTTCAGCGGACACAACATCTTTGTTGGTATGTGGTGCTGAGGATCGAACCCGGGCCGCACGCATGCCAGGCGAGCTCGCTACAGCTTGAGCCACATCCCCAGCCCCCCAGCCCTATTTTGTATTTTATTTAGAGACAGGGTCTCACTGAGTTGCTTAGTACCTTGCCATTGCTGAGGCTGGCTTTGAACTTGAATCCTCCTGTTATAGCTTCCTGAGCAGCTGTGATTACAGGTGTGTGCCA
Source organism: Ictidomys tridecemlineatus (assembly GCF_052094955.1). Taxonomy (NCBI): domain Eukaryota; kingdom Metazoa; phylum Chordata; class Mammalia; order Rodentia; family Sciuridae; genus Ictidomys; species Ictidomys tridecemlineatus. Next base: position 19,204,595 of record NC_135479.1, read on the forward strand.
CCACACCTGGCTCAAATACCACTTTAAACAACTCTCAGGTCTATTAGCTTCAGCCCCTGCAACTCTTCCAAGCTGGATGTCCACCTAGCCAACTAGGATTTTTTTTTGTGGTGCTAGGGATTGAACCCAAGGCATTGCACATTCTAGACAAGCATGTTATCACTAACTATATCCCTAGCCCAGTACAAATATTTAAAATTAAAGTCATTATTCTTCATACTCACTCCTTCTCTTATTTTTCCCTAATATTGCTTAAAAGGTATCCCATTCTTCAAGTCACCTAAATTCAGATCTATGCCACCTCCCTCCCTCCTGACCCCTATATGGATATAACTCCCCAACACCTTAGCTCCCTACACACCTTAGCTTCATGTCTTATAAACTTCAGTCAACCCAGACCACTTGCTAGTCCTGACTCTAAATATGCCCTATGCTTCTAGAACCATTGCAGATTCTGTACTTACTTCTACTGAAAGTCTTTCCAACAGGCCCCTCTCTTTAAAGGCATGTCTGAATCATCTCCCAGATTCCATCTCGAAGCTTCACACGTGTTAAGCACACAAGTGTTTTTCAAATTGAAAATACCAAGTGGTTTGCCCAAAGCCACATGGCTAGTTACAGATGTTCTGCCATATGATAGAGACTGCACATTCACATAATATAAACCTTATTTCTTTCTTTTGATTGTGCTGACAATATCATAAGGACATGGACTTGTTAGGAAAAAGTAGTGATTTGAGAAATTCTAAACTATAATTTACATAACTATTCCGATATTTTGAGCCTGTGGCATACTGTACACTATAATTATATCCACGTGTCTATATATACACGGTAAATAAAATATATACATATATATTTACACACATATGTTATTTATGCATATACACACACACACCACACACACACATATATATTTGTGGACTAGATGTGTTTCTTCACATGCTTTCATCTGCTGAATTCCTAATGGGTCAGGTAAGCATTTAGAAAATACTGAGATAGCTGGGCATGGTGGAAGGCACTGTAATCTAGTGACTCAGGAGACTGAAGCAGGAGGATCACAAGTTCAAGGGCAGCATCAGCAATTTAGTGAGACTGTGTTTCAAAATAAAAAGGGCTAGGGAAGTGGCTCAATGGTTAACTGCCTCTGGGTTAAATCCCCAGTGCCAAAAAGAAAAAACTGAAATAGATTTCAAATTGAGTTTTCTCAGGCTAAATTGAGAATCATGGTGGGATCCTCAAAGCCAATTTAAAAACAAATCAGAGGACACTACAGTCAGTATTTGAGCCATGTGACCGATTCCTATAATGGAATGCCTATACCCAATCTCGTTTCTCTCTCTCTCTCTCTCTCTCTCTCTCTCTCTCTCTCTCTCTCTCTCTTTTCTTTTCTTTTCTTTCTTTCTTTTTTTTTTGATGCAGGGGTGAGGATGGGAGTCTTGCTATGCTGCCCAGGCTGGTCCTGACCTCCTATGCTCAAGCAATCCTCTTACCTCAGTCCTCCCAGGTAGCTGGAGCCACAGGTACACACCACTGCACCCCGTTCCTCATGAAATTCTTTGCAAGAGTTCTTAAGACATGGGGAAAAGAAAGTGAATCAGTATTTACTGAGTATCTTTGTAGGCTGCAACTAGATACTTTTAGCCATTGTTACTACAACCCTGGAAAGTAGATAGGAACTATAGGAAGATACAGGAGGTGTGCAGACAAACAACAGGACCATTTGACCAGACCTCAAATGATGGGCCTCAATTTGGGCTGTTTTCTAAGACCTGTATTGCCCCCAATTGTCATGGTCTCGATTAGTCATTCATAGCTACTTATAAATGTCAGCTGGGTTTATGAACAAGAAACCATCCTCTTTACCACATAGGAGACGGTGCTCAATATATTTTTACTCCTGCTCACAACGAGACCGTTCTTTCTCCAAAACACAAAGAAACAACTGGGCACACTGGCTCACACCTGTAATCCCAGCTACTCAAGAGGCTGAGGCAGAAGGATCATGAGTTTAAAGCCAGCCTCAGCAACTTGGCAAGGTCCTAAGCAATTTAGCAAAAACTTGTCTCAAAATAAAAAGGGCTAAGGCTCAGTAATAAAGGCACTCCTGGGTTCAATTCCCAGTACCAAAAACAAAAACAAAAAAACAGGGAAACTCTTTGGGTGTCACCCAAGTATTTTTGTAACTATAAAAGAAAGACTGAATAATCGCATAATCTCTTGTATATTATAAATACATGTATATCATATCTACTTTATTTTATTTTTATTTAATTAATCAATTAATTTTCTGGTCTTATGGATCAAATCTATGGTTGCTTTACCTCTGAGCTACATCCCCAGCCCTTTTTATTTTTTTCACTTTGAGACAGGGTCTCTCTAAGTTGCCAAGACTGGCCTCGAATTTACTATCCTCCTGTCTCAGCCTCCCAAGCAGAACAATATCAACTTTTAAAAATATTTATTTATTTTTAGTTGTAGATGGACACAATACCTTTATTTAATTTATTTATTCATTTTTATGTAGTGCTGAGGATCGAACCCAGGGCCTCGCACATGCTAAGTGAGCCACAACCACCACCCCTCTACTTTTAATCTATTCATTTATTGTAGCTTAAAATTCTTTATTTATAAAAAAAAAATTCTTGTAAATTCTTAACATTGTATCTTCCCCTTTAGTAGTTTTAAATTTGGATTACAAAAACAGAAACATTTCATATTCAAACATGGGATTTTTGTTATTGGTGGTAGTTTTGGATAATGGGGATTGAACCCAGGGGTGCTTTACCACTGAGCCACATTCCTTCTCTTTTTTATTTTTATTTTTTTGAAACGGTGTCTCAATAAATTGCTTAGTGCCTCACTAAGTTGCTGAAACTGACCTCAAACCTGTGATCCTCCTGTCTCAGCCTCTCAAATAGCTGGGATTACAAGGGTATAGCACACATCCAGCTTCAATTATGTATTTGTATACCCACACTAGTATTTTCATCTTTTTGTCAGTTCTGTAAAATAATCTTTTTAAAAATATTTTTTTAGTTGATGTTGGACACAATACCTCTATTTTATTTACTTATTTTTATGTGGTGCTGAGGATCAAACCCAAGGCCTCAAGCATGCTAGGCTCTACCACTAAGCCACAACCCCAGTCCTGTAATAGTAATCTTTAGATAAGTTTGCATTTTTAAATATTCAAACATTTTCATTTACTATTTTTAAAAGTACTATTTAATTAGACACTAAATTACAGAATATAGGTCTTGTCCCAAAATAATTTAGATATAAAAATAACTGCTTTATGCATGTCACCAAATCTCTTTTTCCAGGAGGGGGTTACCGGGGATTGAACTCAGAGGCACTTGACCACTGAGCCACATCCCCAGCACTATTTTGTATTTTTATTTAGAGACAGGGTTTCACTGAGCTGCTTAGTGCCTTGCTTTTAATGAGGCTGGCTTTGAACTCGTGATCCTCCTGCCTCAGCCTCCCAAGCTGCTGGATTACAGGCGTGCGTACTGCATCCCCCAAGCCCAGGAGTTTGGGACCATCCCAAGCAACATGGTGAGAACCCATCTTAAAAAAACAAAACAATGAGCTGGGGTTGGGGCTCAATGGTAGGGCACTTGTCTAGCATGTGTGAGGCACTGGGTTCAATCCTCAACACCACATAAAAATAAACAAAATAAAGGTATTTTGTCTGTCTACAACTAAAAGAATACATTTTTAAAAATCTGGTTTGTCTCATCATTTTTCAGCCCCAAGTAAAACTAAGGGCAAGATGAAAATGAAAGCTATATATGGTGTTGGGCCATATTAATAGTCCTATTTTACATAATAAGAAAACAGGCTCAGAGAGGTGAAGTAACTGTCTAAGTGCAAGCACATGAGGCTCCGGTGAGTTTCAGAATCTCTGGGAGTGGTACCCATGGTCTTGCCTCTACTCCATGACCCTGCCTCCACCCTGCCACAGTTGATTGGTCTGGGACCTAACTATTGACCTAAGTTAGGCCAATCAGAGTTCCACTCCAGGATTTTTGAAGTTGGGACTGAGAGAAGAGACCAGGGCTTTTCTGATAATAGAGCTATAACCCATGAGACATGAGAGCTATCAAAGTCATGGTTCCCTCTCTAGGGAAAAATCATGACTGAAAGAATGACATAGAAAAAGAGGAAGAAACAGGAAAATTTATCCTGAAGGCATTTAAATCCCTCATTTCAGTTATCCCTGATTGTAGAGGCCCTGGAATCCTTCCACTATTTCCCTTTTCTCCCAAGCTGGGTTAAGTCATTGACCAGTTTATGTAATTAGTAACTGGCAGGGCAAGGAGTCCTGGATGGAATGGTTTGACTTCTGAGCCCGTGCTCTTTTTGCTGCAGGTGACCAAATTCACCTGGTCACTCAGATCTTGTCTCTGATAATGTGGGAATGAGTAGCCCAAAAGCTCCAAAACCAGCCCTTCAACTTCACGTGACTCACACACATTTTAGCTGAAATCTCCTACAATGTGTGGGAAGCTGATGTTCCCATGGATGTTGTACATTTCAAGATGACATGTACACCTAGGGGCATGAGATCAGGAGGAAATGCTACTCTCCCAGCTATGTGCCTGCACTGGACTTGGATGGGGCAAGATGAATAATCAGTCCCATGAAGCCACACCCAGGCAAACTCATACAGATTTAGGATGAAAGGGAAAAAGAGAAGAATGTAGAAAATCTGAATTAAAGGCAAAGGCGCTGGGCTTGGTAGTGCATATCTGTAATCCCAGCAGCTCCAGAGGCTGAGGCAGAAGGATCACAAGTTCAAAGCCAGTTTTAGCAATTGAGCAAGGCCCTAAGCAACTTAGCTAGACCCTATCTCAAAATGAAAAATAAAAAGGGCTCAGTGGTTAAGTGCCCTTGGATTTAATCCTCAGTACCAAAAAAAAAAAAAAAAAAAGAGAGAGAGAGAGAGAAAGGTAATTAGACTTCTACATTGTTATATCTTTATTCCTTCCCACATTATCTTGTTTTGTCTTTTGAAAACACTGCAGGGATAGAGAGCAGATATAGAATTATTAACCATATTTTACAGAAACAAAGACTTGTGAAAAGAAACCACAGAGCCAGAGGCATAACAGGTACTCAGTACTATGGGTTCATTCATTCCATGTGCTATCAATGCTCAGTGACCATTTCAAGTGTGGCTCAGGAGCATGAAGTGACTCATTCAATATGACAAGTAATTAGATTTGGAGGAGGTACTTAAATTTGGGTTGTCTTAGGCCGTGCCACACTATAGGAAGCTATATCTCAAACTGTGAGCATTTCTAACCTGGTCATAACTTCATGTACTGCAAGTTCAGGGACCTTAATTCCCTACTGCATGAGAAGACACTTGTGCCTGCTGGCCCTGCAAATAAATGCTTGCTGACCCTAGAAATTATTATATCTTCCAGCATAGAAAGGTCTTGCTTCTCAAGCAAGCTATTTAAGAAACCTATGACTCACAAAAAAATGTTCAAGAAAAAAAAATGATCATAGCAGGAGCTAGTAAAAGATTACAGATTGGACATGCAACCTGGATACCCTTTTGCTAGTCTCAGTGGCATGAGACACTAATTCAAGGAGACAGTAGGACATTCCATTGCTTAAGTCCATGGAGATAAAAACCCTGCCCTTCTACTAGCAGGCAATCCCAGCAGTAGAAAACGTGATTTTTTTTTCCTGTCATGCACATGACGGTGATTCAGGCCTGTCATTGCTTTAGTTCCTCATCACCCGAAAAATATCAGTTCTAAAATCACATGCAGAAATTAGATCAAAATGTAAATGTGGGTAGAGGCGTTGCTGTCACTTGGGGAATCTCTCTCAGCTGAAGTTGCAGAATCGCTTCCTGCACCCAGAGAGGCATCTGTCACTGACTCCCTGGCACTAGACAGATGGTTCTGTTCTCTGGTGTTTGAGAGCCCCCCAGCTAAATTGGGGTTCTAGTACCAGAGGAACTAGCAGCCAGGCCCTAATAGGAAATGAAGAGGAGCTAGAAGTGGGTGTTTGCAGTGTGTCTTTCATGGGTTACTTCTTTTACGTGGAGGGCAACTTAATGCCTAGTTGTTCAACCCACAACCAGGGGGTTTCTCACAAGGGAAACTTGTTTGTATTGGCAGACATCACTGTGACTCTTGTCCCATACATGTCCTATTTATGCCTGCCTGACTATGGTTGAAGCCCTCTCTGGGAAAACCCAATCTGGGTATCTCCTGGATTTTCAAAAGAAAGATTCAAATTCAACACACCACCACAAAGGGAAATGAGTTCAAAGATTTTGACTCGACTCACAGATCCTGGACAGGGAAGCACAAAATGAGTCAAGAGGGCATCCTCCATCTTGGGTCATTTGAGGCAGGAAAGAAGAGTCAGAGAGAAAGCCAGCAATATATATCATATATATGGGTCACTTGAAGCTCAAAGAAAATTCTGAATGCCTGTGAGTTCTTGCTGCCGATCACAGGTTTGACCCTTTGGGTGTGGTGTTCCACTTTCAAAGCCTAGACAGCAATCTTTGGTGTGTCCTTCCGGTATACCTGGGCAGGTTGATTGGTTGAGTATGAATCTCTAACTCAAATTCATATTGGACAATCTGAGGTCCTGGTTAAATTCCAACCCAACCTAATCCTAAGAAAATAAATGGAATAATACCCAGGAAGAGATTATTTGCTCCTTTGAACAGACTCCCCCAGGACAGCCAAGGCTAACCAGAAACCCCTTGGACTTTGGACAAAATGAGAATCCATATTTATTCCAGGTGTCATAGTGGCTCCAGGCATTTAATTGTTCAAGCCAACAATTGATTAAGCAAAGCAACTGAACACTTAGTATGGACTAAGTGCTGTAGGAGATCCAAGAATGGGTAAAAAAAAAAAATTCCTGTCCATAGAGTTTATAATCCACAGACAAGATAAATCACATTGTACTTATTTATTTATTTATCTGTCCTTTGATACCAGGGATTGGACCCAAAGGTGCTTAACCACTGAGCCACATTCCCATCCCTTTTTATTTTTCATTTTGAGACAGAGTCTTGCTAAGTTAGCCAGGGCCTCACTAAGTAGCTGAGACTAGCCTCAAACTTACTATCCTCCTACCTTAGCTTCCCAAGTTGCTGGGATTGCAGGCATATGACACTGCACCCAGCTTGACTAGAAATTCTTAAAATGTTCACCAAGGGTAAGTAGTAGGAAGGATAGGAAAGAGCTAGAAAGGTTTTCAAGCAGAGCCTTTAAGGACAATAAAGAGACTAGATTGTAGATCATATTGATCACCCTAAATTGACAGTCTCTAGAGAATGAATTGATACCAAAATCATCAAGAGACTGTCTTAGAAATCAGAAGACCAAGATGTTCATTTATAATGAGAGCAAAGCTTCTCGGTGCTACAAAGATTCCAGCCTAAAATGATGTAGGTGCAAGGACAACATAGACTTCCTTCAGTTGCATGGTCCTTATTGACTGGCTGAAGATCTCTTTAGTTTATAGCCATTCATAAAGCCATTAGCAGCCTTCTCAGATTAGCAGTTGACTTAAAATCTTATCCTTCAATATCTGGAAATATCTATCCAAAAAAAATTTTTTTTTCTCTTGATGCCAAAAATGGAAACCAGAGCCTTATGCAAACTAAGCCTGTCTACCACTGAACCATACCCAAGCCCTCCATCTAACTTTTAAATCTTATTTCTAAGAATTTATCCTATAGGTATGTATACACAATTAAGCAAACTATGTAAAAATAAGGAAGTTTATTGCCATATTGCTTATAATAGTGAAAAACTACAAGCAATCCAAATGTCTATCACCAGGAAAATGGTTAGATGAATCATGGCACATGGATGAAATGAACATAATGTAGCCTTGAAGTGATAGAGTGGTACAAACAGTAAGATTCCATTGTTGTAGTTTCTTTTTTAAAAGAATAGAGCTGTGTGGCGCATGCCTATAAACCCAGTGACAGAGGAGTGACCCAGGAGGCTGAGGCAGGAATATTGCAAATTCAAGACCAGCTTCAGCAATTTAGTGAGGCCCTGTCTCAAAATTAAAAAATAAAAAAAAAAGAAAGAGCTGGGGGTGGGGTTGTGACTCAGTGGTAGAGCACTCACCCAGCATGTTTGAAGCACTGGGTTCGATCCTTAGCGCCACATAAAAATAAATAAAGAAGCCGGGCGCAGTGGTGCACACCTGTAATCCCAGTGGCTAGGAAGGCTGAGACCCGTGAATCATGAGTTCAAAGCCAACCTCAGCAAAAGGGAGTCACTAAACAAGTCAGCAAGACCCTGTCTCTAAATAAAATACAAAATAGGGCTGGGGAATGTGGCTCAGTGGTTGAGTGCCCCTGAGTTCAATCCCTGGTACAAAAAATAAGTAAATACATAAATAAATAAATAAATAAAATTAAGGTATTATATTCATCTACAACAAAAAACAAATATTTCAATAAAAATTCAAAGAAAAGAAAGGGCTGAGGATGTAACTCGGTGGTAAAGTGTTCCTGGATTTAATCCACAGTACCAAAATAATAAATAAATAAACAAATAAATAGGGCTGGGGATGTGTCTCAGTGGTTAAACGCCTCTGGACTCAATCTACAGTATAAAAAAAGTAAATAAAAATCAAAAAGGAGGGAGGACAATGAGGAGTCATTGTTTAATGGTTACCGAGTTTTAGTTTGGCAAGATGAGAAGAGTTCTGTGGCAGGATGGTGGTGATGGTAGCATAATAATGTGAACATACTTAAAGCCATTGAACTATTCTCTGAAAATGGTTCCGGAGGTACAATTCAGATTTACATGTAGTTTACCACAATTTTCTAGAAGCATTCAGGTAGTACACTTTGATTCAAAATTACTTACTAAATCACACTTCACATATCCATTAAGTCAGAGTTTATTTTTTTAAAGTAGGTAGGCTAAGGATATAGCTCAGTGGTAGTTACCTGCTTAGCATGTAACTGGGTTCAATCCCCAGCACTGAACAAAGAAAGAAAGAAAATCTTTATAAAAAAGAAAGGGGGTGGGGGTAAATAGTAATAACAAAATAAATAGTAAATAGTAATAACAAAATAAAGCAAATATAAAAGCCCTACCCTCATCCCTTTTAAAAAAAAAAAAAAACATTCTAGCCAAACACAATGTCTCACACTATAATCCCAGCTACTCAGGAGGCTGAGGCAGGAAGACCACAAATTCAAGGCCAGCCTCAGTAATTTAGGAAGACCCTGTCTCAAAATTAAAAGGGTTGGGGATATAGCTCAGGGGTAAAGTGCCCCTGGGTAGATTCCCAGTACTGAAAAGAAAAAAAAAAATCCACATTCTCCCTGAAAATAGAACCAAGGATAGCCACTGATTATTACAAATCAGGTCCATCCGATCCTCAGAACAAAACAAAGTCCTTCATGTATTTACCCAGCTCTAAAGAGGTCTTTTCTACCTATTACAGGGGACTATTTTAAAAGGAGATTTTTGTATACCAGTGGGAAGCCAGCCATTTATAACCCACTTGTAAAAAAGCCAGGACAAATGAAAATTAATTGCAAGCCCTTGAGGGTGACAGATGAATAATTCGCTAAGGTGTATAAAATGAAACTGGCTGTTCCAGAGGGGCCTGGGCGTCTCCCAAAGCAATGGGACATCTAACAGGGGCAATCACTGCCGTGTTTTTTCATCAGTCATTCATTAACATCCAGTTGTCCAGCCAAGACACACAGGAGACGCCTGACTTGCCAGCTGTCAAACACCAGGTCACGTGGCAAGCTCTGCTCATAAAAGCAGTTTACTGATTACAAAACTGTAGTCTTTATGGTGAGTGAAAGGTCCAGGCTGCTCTTAATCCTTATTCTGATTTCCAGTTCAAATGTGGGCAAACCACTGGGGCTGGAAAAAATGCCTCTGTCCTCAGGGATTCTGGAAACAATATGAGTAGGAAACATTTTGAAACAATCTTTCAAGTCAAGAATAGGCCTAAGCCTACATCTTTTTCACAGGGGTTTTCTTTTTCAAGTTATGCCCTCCTGGGGCAGGTCTCTTTCTCTGATGCAACAAGGATTCTCCCAGTTTAACATCTTTGAGTCTCAGTTTTAAATAATGTGTATAATAGTGCTACCTCACATGGCTGCCCGAGCATTAAATGAGTTAATCCTTATAAGATGATTAGAAAGAACCCAATGCTGAGCATGATGGCACATGCCTAGAATCCCAGTGGCTAGGGAGGCTGAGGCAGAAGGATCGTGAGTTCAAAGCCAGCCTCAGCAAAAGCAAGGCCCTAAGCAAATCAGAGAGACCCTGTCTTTAAATAAAATATAAAAAAAAGGGCTGGGGATGTGGCTCAATGGTTAAGCGCCCCTGAGTTCAATCACCAATACCCCCCCAAAAAGAAAGAACTGACACATGACATTCAACTATCACCATTATCACCTTCATTGTTTGGGGTATTTCCAACTCTCTTTGCCTCCATTGCAGCCAGTCCTTTGCCAATCCCATTCTCTCTTAGTCATTATAGTTCATTTGGAACTGTTTTCCTTGGCTCATGTTTTTGTCCTCTCCACAGATCTCTCTCCATATTACCTAGTTTACTTTAATAGCAACAGCCTAACAAGGTCATTTTCACAATTCCCCTATCTTCTTAGCGATCAGCACACTGGATGCTGCACAATCTGGATGTAATTATGGCTTTATTTACAAAATTGCTGACCAAAATCGGGGAAGTCCTGGGCAAACCAGGACAAGTTGGTTGGCTACCAGAACAGCATAATGTAAGCATAAGAGCCTGGATTCAAATGCTTTCTCTACCATTTCCTGGCTGTGTAACTTCTCTGAGCCTCCGATGCTTTTTTTGGTTGTTTGTAAAATTGAGATAATAAAAATACCTAGATGGGTCTGGGGTTGTGGCTCAGTGGTAGAGCACTTGCCTAGCACATGTGAGGCCTGGGTTCAATCCTCAACATCACATAAAAATAAATAAATACAATAAAGGTGTTATGTACATCTACAACTAAAACTTAAAAAAAAAAACAGCTAGAAAGGATTTGTTCAAAGGATTAAATGAGTTAATAAATATAAATTACTCATGAGAGTACATGCATGATACATGTCACCTACTATTATTTGTTCAAAGTTTTGTAATGTAAAAGCATAGTTCAAATGTACAATAAAATCCCTGTTGACCAGACACAATCCTATCTAGATCTTTAACTGACTTTTGTTTGTTACAGTACTTCCCTTGTAATTAAAAATACAAAATACAAAAACGGGAGAATGCAACATTTTATTGCCTAAATTCAGATTTAGTCTTATGTGTTGCTATAGTTTTAGTCCAAATCACCATATTTTCCATCAAGTATGTCATTGATGTAACCACTTCAAAGTAAGCCCTTTGACCTTGAATCAAGAAACATCCAGCTGCATATGGTAGCATGTACTTGTAATCCTAGTTATACCAGAGGCTGAGGCAGGAGGATCGCAAGTTCAAGGATAGCCTTGGCAATGCTGTGAGACTCTGTCACAAAATAAATTTAAAAATAAAGGCTGAGGATGCAGCTCAGTGGTAACACGCACAAGACCCTGAGTTTGATCCCCAGCACCACAAAAGAAAAAAAAAAAGGAAGAAAGGAAAGAAAGATAGATAAATGCAGGATTGGAGTTGTAGCTCAGTGGTGGAGCGCTTGCCTAGCATGTTTGAGGCACTGGGTTTGATCCTCAGCACCACATTAAATAAAGAAATAAAATAAAGGTATTGTGTCCATGTACATATATATGAAAAATGCAAAAGTTCAAATGATATTACCTGTTGAATCGAATTTCTCTGTTGAGGTACAACATATGTAAAAGTTCCCAGTACAGTGCCTAGCACAAACAGTAGGCAATCAATAGACACATAAACCAATTTCATAAAATATTAGAAAAAGAAACCTTATTCAGACTTCAGTGCAGGAAAGTGATTCTGGATTAATGGTACTAGTTCTACAACAACATCAGTCTATCTATGTGTCAGACTTTTCCTCTGAAAGCTGGTTATATAGTCCACACACATGTAATTCCAAAGACTTGGGAGGCTGAGGCAGAAGGGATCATAAGTTTGAGGTCAGCCTCAGCAACTTAGCCAGGCCCTAAGCAATTTAGCAAAGCTCTGCCTCAAAATAAAAAATAAAAGATGCTGTGGATGTGGCTCAGTGTTAAAGCACCCTTGGGTTCAATTCCCAGTACCGAAAATAAAAAGAATTTTCTTCTAAAGAGGGCATTCGTTTTAACCTGGACAGATCTGTGACAAACATGGTCCCTGTTCATTCATCCAACAAATTCTGAGAATCACTTATGGGTCAGGTACTCTTCTCTCAGGTGCTAATTATAGAAGAGAGAAAGAGAGAGAGAGAGAGAGAGAGAGAGAGAGAGAGAGAGAGAGAAATGTCTCTGCTCCTGTGAAGACAGATGACAAACAAGTAAATAAGTTAACAGATGTGTTTTTTTTCAAACCCAGGGATGCTCAAACACTGAGCCACATCCCAGCCCTATTTGTTTTTTATTTTGAGACAGGGTCTCACTAAATTGCCCAGGCTGGCTTCTAATTTGTGATATCTAAGACTCTGGATAGAATGCAACAGATTCAAAGGCCCTGCTGAGTCAAAATGTCAGTTTCCAAAATAAAAAGGCCAATGTAGAAGAGCTATAAAGAGGGCCACTTTATGGAAAAAGCTATAGGTTCCAAACTTCCAAACTTTTAATTGGCCAAGAGGTTCCTCCTGGGAGTAGTGCTGGGGAATAGTGTGGTTTCTACCTCCTTCCACTTACCTACTTCCTGTGCCAAAACAGTACCATGAAAGGGACATGTCCCCCTTTCTATCCCAAACTCTTTGAGAAGGAGAGTACAGAGGAGGAAACACGGCATGCTGCCACCAGGCCAGAAACCAGACACCCCTCTTCACATTTCAGAGGCTCTCTCAGCTGGGTACATTACCCACTTTTGTGCTACAAAGGTTATAGTCCTAATCTTTTCTTTTCTGCTGTACTGGAGAGAGAACCAGGGCCTTCTGTATGCTAGGCAAGAGCTTGACCACCAGCTACATCCCCAGCCTATAGCACCAAGTTTTTCCAGCATCCAGCATGCACCACCCCTCACTTCCCTGCTCTGTTAAAGCTCAGAATTCATTTCTGCCCTCAGATGCGGAATGTGAAATAAACCGAGGTTTGATGTGCTCTGGCTAGGTCCGTTTGATTTCTCCATCTAGGGAATTCCTTCCACCCCTGTGCAGTGTAGACAAACCTATTTTCACTCCTGTGTGTTTCCCACTTCAGAGTGTGAAGCTGTCAGGCCCAACAACTGGCTACACAGCTGGCAGCCTCTCCAAAAAGGTGCAACATGAGACTTTTGGAGGTAATTTACACTGGAAGTAGCTGTTGGGAAGTTATTCTCTTGCAGCTCCCAGCAAAACTCGTGTGTCTTCACAGGAAGGGGGCCTCTGTAGACCAGGTCAGCAATGTCCTGGCCCCCCATCTCGGTACACACATGGGCAGGCCCACACACGCCACACAAAATGTGATTTGCCACCTTTCCATCTACTTCAAAGGAAACAAAAGAGTTCAGAGCCACACACCCAGAGCTGGCAGGCAGGGACAGGGTGGGTCAGGACCTTCACTTCAACACTCACATCCTGGTCTACCAAGTGTGAGAAAGAACCTCCCTCCCTCGCCCCAGGCCTGGCTTAGCACTTCCTCTGCTTCCCAGCCTCTTCAGGGAAGGCTCTCCCTCCTCAGGAGTGCTGAGAAATTGGCTTCTTTTCTAATACTGCAAGAACTCCCATCCTCCAAGGATTGCCAGGTGCCAAGGTGAGGACTTGGGAGAAACTCCATCTTTAATTAGTTTGGGCAACCACCTCCTTGGCAGATTTCTAGACGCTAATGGACTAAATTTTGTCTGTCTCCACAGTCTTTCAGGAGGGTTCTCTATATAGAGAAACAAGAAGCCCAGGGGAACAGGGACCTTATTTCCCAGTTCTGGGAAGAAACAATGGGGTAACCAAGGGGTGGTTTAGAGAGGCTTCACCGGCCCTTGTAACCAGCTAGTCCTGCCCCCTGCACTGATGGACATTAAGATTAATATCGACTATTTCTAAATGTTTTGAAAAGAGTAAGTTATGCCATCCATTTTCCATATTGTTGCCCTTTAAGCATTCTTGGATAGAAATTTTGAAGCCATCATAGTAAAAATAAGATTAAAACAAGCTAGTCAGGCACAGTGGCACATGCCTGTATTCCCAGCAATTTGGGAGTTTGAGACAGGGGAAGGGCAAGTTTGAGTGAGGCCAGCCTCATCAGCTTAGTGAGAACCTGTCTCAAAATGAAACATAAATAAAAAAAGATAAATAAAAAGGGCTGGGGGTGGGGGGCTGGGGTTGTGGCTCAGCAGTAGAGCGCTCACCTAGTGCGTGTGAGGTCCGGAGCTGGGGATGTAGCTCAGTGGTAGAGCATTTGCCTGGCATTTTCTAGGCCCTGGTTTCAATCCCCAGTACCTCAAAAAATAATAATCCAGAAACCACTTTAGACCCTCTGCCATCCATATTCTACACATACCTCAAAATATTTTGTGTTTATGGAACACTTCACAGTTTACAAACTCTTTTCCCCATAATTATCGAATTTTATGGCACACCCATGAAGTAATAGTTATTAGTCCTCTTTTTACTACAAAAGAAGCTGATGTTCGGAGAGGTTAAGTAACTTGTCCAAAGTCATCCATCCAGCTGGTACAGAACTGATGAAACAGAGACCCAAATCCAACCACCCTAATTCCTAGTTCAAAAGGCTTAATACCGTGTCCCCTCTGTGGTTGGCAAACAGAGACCATGTGTGCCTAGCTCAGTTGGGACAAGGAACTACCTCTCCCATCGGAGGTAGCAGAGTGTGCGCTCAGTGACAGCCTCATTATAATGATTAAATCATCCTGTGCCAGTGACAGATTGGAAGACTGGGAGGCAGGTGGACAATGGACTCAAGGGTGCCTCTGGGACAGCCCAGCCAATGTGAACCATCCATCACCAGGAACTGGCAGGGCGCTCTGGGCTTCTTGGGCACCTCTGGGGACAAGATAGTGGGGGAGGGAGGGGGTCCTGATGGGCCAGATGTTATCTCCAACAATTTGCATCTAAAATTCCTTATTTTCTGGCACGAATTGATGGAGGAGACATGAAGGGCTGGTATAATGGGTTTGGCACTTTCAGTTCCTTTCTGATCCCCATTTAGAAAATCCCCCAAAGGTTAACTGACTTAGTGACATAGGAATATAATTACACAACCTGGCCAAGAAGTTTTGGAGTCCTATAGAAGGCAATTTAACAGAATCAACCAGACTTTTAAACAAATGAATTTATTCCACAAGTAATTATCTCATGGGCCCAATGAAACATTCATGAAGACCATCATTGTAACATTTGTCCATGTGTTGAACAAACACATCTTTTAAATACCAAGGATCCTACAGGGAACACCTCAAAGTAACTTTCCTGGGCTGGGGTGGTGGCTCAGTGGTAGAGCACTTGCCTCACGTATGTGAGGCACTGGGTTCAATTCTCAGTACCACATATAAATAAATGAACAAAATAAAGGTCCATCAACAACTAAAACAATATTTAAAAAAATAACTTCCCTTATGAGCTTTCATTCCAGAGAAGGAACATTTATCAATTTATTCAAAAAATCTTTACTGAGTCCCTATAGAATGCCATAGTAAATTTGAATTTCAGATTAAACAACATTTTTTTTTTGTAATATAATTATGTCCCAAATTGCCTACTTTATTTTTGAGACAAAATTATGGGACACACTTATACTAAGAAATTATTCATGGTTTATCTGAAATTCAAATTTAATTGGACAGCCTGTATTTTAATTCGCTAAATCTGGCCATCCTTTTCTAAGAGCACTATTTATAGGAACAAACGTTTGGAAATAACCTAAGTGTCCATCAATAGGGAAACTTGTGAAGTTAATTATGGTAAACTCAAACAATGGGAAATTGTTAGTGAAGAAATAATGAGGTAGATCTCTATGATGGTTTGGAACTATTTCTAAGATGCATAGTTAGGTTTTTTTTTAAAGGGAACTTTCAAAAGAATGGATGGGCATGGTGGCAAATGCTTATAATCTCAGCTACTTGGGAAGCTGAGGCAAGAGGATCTCAAGTGCAAGGCCAATCTAAGCTAAATTGCTTAAACAAAACACTGTTAAAAAAAAAAAAAGGATGGGGATGTAGCTCTGTGATAAAGTGGCCTCTGGGTTTAATCCTCAGGATCTCCAAAAAAAGAAAGAAAGAAAGAAAAGAAAGAAAGAAATGTATACAAACCAACCCACCATATGGTAAAGAAAAAAAATATAGAAATATATACATGTGTCTTATCAAAGCATAGACTCTGTCTGCTGGGTGCCCAGAGATGGATAGCAGCACTTGCTTTGCAGAAGGGGAACAAGGAAAATAAGATGTTAGCCCAGCCTAGTAGCACACGCCTGAAATCCTGGAGGCTTGGGAGACTGAGTTGGGAAGATCACAAGTTCAAGGTCAGCCTTAGCAACTTAGTGAGGCTCTAAGCAACTTAGAGTGACCCTATCTCAAAGTGAAATATAAAAAAGACTGGGAATGTGACTCAGTGGTTAAAGACCCCTGGTTTCGATCCCTAGTATCAAAAATCAATAAATAAGTAGGGAGTTAAGCTCCAGGTGATTGTGTGCTGAGGTCTCAGCTGAGGTGGAGACTGAGTCAGGAGGATTGCTTGAACTCAGGAGTTTAGGGTCAGCCTAGGCAACATAGCAGGACCCCAGTCTTTAAAAAAAAAAAAAAAAACAGGCATGGTGTAGCATACCTGTAATCCCAGCATTTTAGGAGGCTGAGGCAGGAAAATCACAAGTTTTGAAGCCAAACTGAGCAATTTATCAAGACTCTGTCCTAAAATAAACAATTAAAAGTGCTGGAGGAGGAGGAGAGAAGAGGGGGCACATCATGAACTGAAATCAAATTCCATACGTGTATGAATTTGTCAAGATAAACTCAATTACTATGTATAACCATAAAGCTCTAAAAAAACAAAAAGTACTGGGGATGGAGCTCAGTGGTTGAGCATATTTGTGTTCAAACACCAGGGAAGAAAAAAACAAAACAAAACTAGAGGATCACAGTGGAGCCCTAGTGTACACCCTTCTGCACCTTTTGAATTTTGAAATATAACCATGCATTGTTTATTTTATTTTTTATTACATTATTTATTTATTTTTCATTTAGTTGTAGTTAGACACAATACCTTTATTTATTTATTTTATGTAGTGCTGAGGATTGAACCCAGAACTTTGCATGTGCTAGGCGAGCACTCTACCACTGAGCCATAACCCCAGCCCCACATTATTTATTTTTAAATAAATTATTTATCTCTATGTATGTTTTATGATACTTTAGTTGGTGGGACTATAAAACTTCTGTACAAAGTCCCTATGGCCTTCTAGAGGTCATCACTCAGGATTCCAAGATGGCCTTAGAGCAAGAAAGAATAGAATTACCTTGGAGGTCACCTAACCTCAATTTAAAGAACTGGGGATATGAAATACACACATACTTGGGGCTGGTTGCAGAATTTTTAGGGCCCTATTATGATTTGGATATGAACTGCCCCCCAGAAGCTCATGTGTTAAAGACTTGGACCCCAGTGCAGCAATGCAAAAGAGTGGGGTCTTCGGGAAGTGAATAGATAATGAGGACTCAGATCTTAGTGTGGATTAATCTGCTGATGGATACATAGCTGACTGGACTACTGGGAGGTGGTAGAAATGGTAGGAGGTGGCCTAGTTGAAGAGAGTAAGTCCCTTGAGCCTTGCTCTTCAGGACTGTCTCCTGTCGCTGGCCAAGCCAGGCTGAGCCCCTTCCTTCCTTCTGGCCACCATGAGATAAGATCTTTGCTCTACCACACCTTCTCCACCATGATATTCTGCTTCACCACAAGTCCCAGCAATGGAGCCATCATACTATGGACTGAAACTTCATAAACTACAAATCAAACTAAACCTTTCCTCCTTTAAATTGTTTTTTCAAGGTATTTTGTCCCTGCAAAAAGATGTACTAAGGGGCTGGGGCTGGGGCTCAGTGATAGAGTGCTCACTTGGCATGCATGAAGCACTGGGTTCAATCCTCAGCACCACATAAAAATAGAATAAAGGTATTGTGTTTACCTACAACTAAAATATAAATATGTGTGTGTGTATTCATACATATATATAATCTTAAAAAAAAAGCTGTACTAACTTAGGTCTAGTACAAAATGTGTGACTCCTTATTCATAAAGTATTGAGGTTCTTCCAGTATCTTCCAGGCTCTTGGCAGCAGAAGCAAGATCACGAAGGGAATGTCATCATTTGGACAGAATCATAATAAGATGCATACACTGTGCCACCACTGTGGCTCTAAGGCCTGCCATCTTCAGACGTCAATCTGTGACATATGTGGCTATCCTACCAAGTGCAAGAAAAAGTATAACTGGAGTGCCAAGGCTAAACAACCAAATACAGCTGGAGGGGTGGCACATGCCTGTAATCCCAGTGATTCAGGAGGCTGAGGTGGGAGGATGGAAAGTTCCAGGAGCCTCAGCAACTTAGTGAGACTCTGTCTCAAAAAGAAAAAAAAAATTAAAAAAGGGGCCTAGAGTCTTAGCTCAGTGGTAGAGCACTTGCCTAGCATGTGTGAGGCATTGGGTTTGATCCTCAGCAATATATAAATTAATTAAATAAAGGTATTGTGTCCATCTACAACTAAAAATATTCTTTAAAAAAAATTTTAAAGGGCTTGGGTTTTGGCTCAGTGGTAGAGCACTTACCTTGCACGTATGAGGCACTGGGTTCAATCCTAAGCACTACATAAAAATAAATAAACAAAATAAAGATATTGTGTCCATGTATAACTAAAAAGTATTTTTAAAATTTTTAAAGGGCTAGGGACTTAGCTCAGTGATAAAGTGCCCCTGGATTCAATCCCCAGTGCCCCTCTAAAAATAATAATAATTAATTAAATTAAATTGGAATACTACCTGGACTGATCAAATAAGGCACCTAAAAATTGAATACCATTGGGTATGGTGGCACATGCCTGTAATTCCAGCAGCTTGTGAGGCTGAGGCAGGAGGATTGCAAGTTCAAAACCAGCCTCAGCAACTTAATGAGGCTTTGAGCATCTCAAGGACAGCCTATCTCTAAATAAAATATTAAAAAGGGGCTGGGGATATGACACAGTGGTTAAGTGCCCCTGAATTCAATCCCTGGTACCAAAAAAAAAAAAATCACACACCACAATTTCAGACATGAATTCTGTGAAGAAACAGCTCCTACACCCAAGAGGGCAGCTGTTCCAGTGTTCAGTTTGTCTTGAGAGTTTCAATGATTAACCTCCCAGTAAATGTTTTTTTTTTTTTTTAAACATTTTTTTTAAAGAGAGAGTGAGAGAGGGAGAGAGAGAGAGAGAGAGAGAGAGAGAGAGAGAGAGAGAGAGAGAGAGAGAGAATTTTAATATTTATTTTTTAGTTATTGGCGGACACAACATCTTTGTTGGTATGTGGTGCTGAGAATCGTACCCGGGCCGCACGCATGCCAGGTGAGCGTGCTACCACTTGAGCCACATCCCCAGCCCAAATGTTTTAATTTAAACATTTATTTAGTGGTAAAAAAAAAATTTTTTTTTTTAGTTGTAGATGGACACAATACCTTTATTTTATTTATTTATTTTTATATGGCACTGAGGATTGAACCCAGTGCCTCATATATGTACAAGGCAAGTGCTCTGCCACTGAGCCACAATTCCAGTCCATGTTTAATGGAAAATTTAATAAAATTTAAATGGTTTTAAAAATGGAAAAAAATTAAGTACTGATAATATCAAAATGGTAGCAGCAGCAGAACATTAAATCCAAATAGGGTCAGTCCTTCTAGACAAGGGGCCCTGCACACATGAAGTGATCAACCTAGCAGAAAGAGGCAGTTTTATCACAAGACATCCCAGCTGTAAAAGCAGAACAAACCCACAGCTGCTGGTGACTGTCCTCGAGAGGACATCCAGGAGCCTAATTCCTCACAGAGCCATTTCCATGTTCACTATTGCTATGGTCACAAGTTCAGCAGAGAAATCAGAGCAATAAACATAAATCAAAGCCAACCATGTTAATAAAATGGACCCAAAAGGTCAGTGTGGCAGGTGGGACATTAGAATTCAGACAGCTTTAGGATCTGCCTGGACAAATTACACAAATCGCTGTCAGAGGTACCCCACAGTTCACACAAAATATGCCCCCTGGCTCATTTTGCTCCCATTTCCCCAGCAGTAAATTATTAACTGAACAGGCCTGAGCTGGGCGAGCTGTTATCCTAACATGAGCCTGATGTCGACACAGAAAACCATTCAATAATTTGTAATAGAAGTAACCCAGCTCTAAGTCCATCCCCGCCCCCCAGCGCTGGCACCAGGCTGCAGGAGAAGAACCCTTGACAGAATCCTGCTTCCACTCGGATCTAGATATTGAGTCCCCAGGGAAGGGCCAAAGGTGGACCTGCAGCCTCAGAGCATCAGTCCATTACCCAGAGGTCAGTGACTTCATAAAGTCAAGGACACCAGAAGGAAAAAAGAAAGAGATAGGGAAAGGAAAGACAGTGCAAGAGAAGAGAACAGGATGAAGAGGAAGGGAAGAATAGAACAAAAAAAAAGAGAAAAGAAATACTTTTCTTTAGGGGAGAGAATATATGGTTTGGTTTGGTTTGGTTTTGGTACTGGGGATTGAATCCAGAAGCACTTGGACACCGAGCCATATCCATCTCCAGCCCTTCATATTTTTATTTTGAGTTAGATTCTCACTAAGTTGCTCAGAGCCTTGCTTAGCTGCTGAAGCTGGCTTCAAACATGGGATCCTCCTGTCTCACCTCCCTGAGACATTGGGATAACAGGTGTGTGCCACCATGAAAATATATGGTTCTAAAGAGCAGCTTCCACTCCATCAATGCCTCCATCTCAATTTCCGGAAGTCCTTCTAGATCTTGAGGCTCAGCTCAAAAAACACCTCTTGGGCTAGGGGTATAGCTCAGTGGTGGAGCACTTGTCTGGCATGCACAAGGCCCTGGGTTCCATTCCCAGGGATTATATTAAAAACAAAACCACCTCTTCCTGATTCCCACAGAACAAATGTTTGTTACAAAAACAAATAATAAGAGTTAACACCCATGGAGTTTGCTATGTACCCCCTAAATCATCTCATTTAATCTTCAGCAATACTTTAGTGGGTGTTATTACTACCCTAATTTTGAAAAAAAAAAAAAAAACTAGAGGTACAGAGAGATTTATGACCTGCCCAAGGTCACATGGATGGCAAGTTGTACAGCTGGAACCAGATGACCTGAATCCAAAGTCCTGACTTTTAACCACTCAGCCTTACATTTCTTGATATATAGACAAGAGAATAAAATGTATGTTCAAACAAAAATGTGTATGCAAATTTTTTAGCAGCATTATTTACAATAGTAAAAAAAGTGGAAAATATCCAAATATTCATCAACTGATAAATTAGTAAACAAAATCTGGTATTTCCATACAGTGAACTATTATTGGGCAATAAAAGCATGAAAACTAATATATGTTTCAACATTAATAAGTCTCCTCCTCCTCCTCCTCCTCCTCCTCCTCCTTCTTCTTCTTCATGCTTTACTACTGAGCTACATCTTCAATCCTTTTTTTATTTTTTGTTTTGAGACAGGATGTCTCACTAAGTTGCTGAAGGTCTCACTACATTGCTGAGGCTGGCCTTGAACTTGCAATCTTCCTGCCTGAACCGCCTATATTACTAAGATTATAGGCATGTGCCACCAGGCCTGGCAACATGAATGAATCTTGAAAATACTGTGCTAAGTGAAATAAACCTGATACAAAGGGCCACATGATATGTGGTTCCATTTACAAGAAAGATCAATAATAAGCAATTCCATAGAAACAGAGTAAATTCATACTTGCTAAGGGTCAGGGAGAGGGAGAAATGGGAATAGCTCCTAATAAGTATAGAGTATTTAGAGAAAATGATAAAAATGTCCCAGAAAGCTGCATGTGGTGGCACATACCTGTAATCCCAGTGACATGGAGAGACTGAGACAAGAGGATCTGAAATTCATGGCTAGCCTGAACAATTTAGTGAGATCCTGTCTCAAAAAGAATATAAAGGATGCTGGAGATACAGCTCAGTGGTAAAGTGCCCTGGGTTCAATTCCCAGTACAGAAAAAAGAAAAAGAAAATATCCTAAAATTAGATAGTGGTGATGGCTGTACAAGTTTGTGAATACAATAGAATATAATAAAAGCCACTGAATTATACACTT
Source organism: Ictidomys tridecemlineatus (assembly GCF_052094955.1). Lineage (NCBI taxonomy): Eukaryota > Metazoa > Chordata > Mammalia > Rodentia > Sciuridae > Ictidomys > Ictidomys tridecemlineatus. The sequence goes on from NC_135479.1 coordinate 19,226,989, forward strand.
TAAAAGGGTGAAGTTTATGGTATGTAAATTTTATCATCACAAAACAATTTATAAAACTGAGCTGATAGCATGGTGGTGCAGGCCTATAATCCCATAGACTTGGGAGGCTGAAGCAGGAGGATTTAGCAAGGTCCTAAGCAATTTAACAAGACCTTATCTCAAAATTTAAAATAAAAATGAAAAGGGCTGATGATGTGACTCGGTAGTTAAACACCCTTGGGTTCACTCTTCAGTACCAATAATAATAATAAAAATAATGTCATAAAACTGTACACCACCAGAAAGAAAGAAATGTTACTGTTTTGTTGTTGTTGTTTTGTGGTGCTGGGAATGAAACCCAGAGCCTTGGGCCTTGGATCTTGGACATGCTAGGCAAGCATTCTTGGTCCAGTGCCAAGAGATTTTAAAGCTTTCTAGATGATTTTAATCTGCAACAAAATTTGGGAGTCACTGATTTAATAAATGAACAATCATTTCTAGGAGCCAAAAGCTCACCCCCTTTTACCTTTACCTTCATTTCAGAGCAATCAAGATCAGATTTATCTTTGCCAAACTGAACAGCTACAGTCATTCCTGCTGTTCACAAGCCAAACAAATAAATCTGAACATTCTGTCCAGTTCCTTAAGGGCCACTGCTCGCTCTCTGTAAACATGTGGTGTACATGTCAGCTATTCTGCAGGAGGATGCTTCCTGCAAAACCCAGCCTCCTCCATTCTCCAGGTGCTCTGGAGCCCATATTTGTTGCTGGGAGAATGGAGGGAGAGGGAGGAAGCCACTTAATAACCACACCCCCCCCACACACACATTCATATTTTTCAAATTTGGCCTATGAAGAAAAGGCATGAGTCTCCAGCGATAGAGCTTCAGGTGTTGTGAGGAAAGATCTTAGGGGTGAGGGCCTCTTTCCCTTGACCTTTTAGGAACAAACCTGGACAGGTCCTGGCGGCTTAGCCTGTCTCTTAGAATAGCAAATGAAATCCTAGCTAGCAGCATTCCATTCACTTAATGACTTGTCATTTGCATTGAGATTTCACTTAATTTTGATTAGGTATTGTCTGTACCACTTCTGGTCTTTCTATGCCAAGCAATCCCTTACTTAATGGGAAGCATTTTTATATTACCTATTGTTGCTTTTGGTGAGTCTTTTTTACCTTGGTTGATAAGACTTTTGGACTGGGGATGTAACTCATTGCCTGCCTCGCACATGCAAGGCCCTGGGTTCAATCCCCAGCAACTTAAAAAAAAATAAATAAATAAGATTTTTTGGTTGCAGAGTACAATAACCAACCTTCAGTGATAAGGGGAGTTCACAGTAGGACTACAAGTGGTGGGGGCTAGGGTCCTAGCTCAGTGGTAGAGCGCTTGCTTAACATATGAGAAGCACCGGGTTCAATTCTCAGCACTGCATAAAAATAAATAAAACAAAGGTCTATTGACAACTAAAAATATATTTAAAAAAAAAAAAAGACTACAGATGGCACCAGGGAAAATTAAGCCTCAGGAATCCAGATATGTAATCAGGATCAGGGAGTAGTAACTGCAGTCCTACCCCTATGGATGGGGAAGTCAGACCTCAGAGAATAATAATCACCTGGCATTAACTGAACTGGTAAAAGCACTGTTCTAAGCTCTACATATATTAAGTCATCCTAAAAAAAGTGACCCTATGAGGTTATTTTATATTATTGTGAATTCTGTTACTATTCCCATTTTACAAATGAAGACACTGAAGCACACAGAAGATAAGCAACATGTCCAATGGCTTCCAGCTCACATTCTCCCCCCCCCACACACACACACCCCGGGATTGACCCAGGGCTTGTACCTGGTAGGCAAGTGCTTTACCAGTGAACTACATCCCTGACCTCCAGCTAGCATTTGAATTCAGGCAGTCTGGGTTCAGAATCCATGCACTTAACCACCACATGAATTATATTGTTGAGAATTGTACAGTGGACAACCTGCACACCCATAATGATGGGCCCAACTATGGACTAGATCAATGTTTCTCTGTCTCTATTTTCACTTTTATTTATTTATTTTTTGTGGAACTGGGGATTGAACCCTGGGGCCCTCTCCTCTGAGCTATATCTCCTAGCCCTTTTTATTTACTTTTTAAATTTTTGAGATAGGCCCTACTAAGTTGCCAAGATTGGTCTTGAACTTGTAATCCTCCTACCTCAGTATCCTGAGTGGCTGAGATTGCAGATTTGTGCCACCACACCCAGTTTAGATCAGAGTTTCTCAACAGGGGCATTCGTTGTGCAGGACCATCCCATCTTCCATTTATTAAATCTTAGTAGTAGCAAGATAGTAGGGACAAGGAGCAAATGTATTCATGGACCTTGGCTCATAGCCTGACAGTGATTAAAAGGTCCCACTTTACAATTTATCAGATGCTAAATGTACCATATTTACTGGCCCTCAAAGAATACAAAGGTGCACCATTAGAGCCAGGACACTTTCACTTACCTCATCAGAACAACATTCTTCAACCCCACCCCTGTGAGCAGCTAATAAAACCAGGTCCTTTGTAATTGTTGTTCCAGAAAGTCAGCCCGACACTTTCTGGTTGAAGCCATCTCCCTTTGCAACTGGAGGTCCCATATTGTCTGTATATTTGAACTTGTGTGACTCAATGTCATTTATATTGTCAATTGTGCCCAAATTCCCAGTGCCTGATCAGGTACAGCAGATTACAGCACATACCTATAATTCCAGCAACTCAGAAGGCTGGGGCAGGAGGCTCACAAATTTAAGGCCAGCCTCAGCAATTTAGTGAGACCCTCAGTAACATAGGGAGACCCTATTTCAAATTAAAAAATAATAAGAACTGGGATGTAGCTCAGTGGTGAATTCCCCTGGGTTCAATCCCAAGTAACAAAACAAAACAGTTCACTGTGCCCAACATTAGTAATCCTCCCAATCATGGGCCAATCAAACCCATCCCTTGAGGAAGGGAAAGCTGAGTTTAAAACCATAAATATTTCTATTTTATGAGCCTCTTCAGAAATAACAGCTTGTGTCTTGTTTTCTTCCCACAGCAGTTACACCACAGAACTATAGACACACTCCACAAATACTGAATATATATTGTCCCTGAAGCCTGAAAGCACCCAGAATCCTCACCCTGGTGTCCTTACCCAGGATTCAGCTTGATATGGAATAAAAATGGGTGTGGTGTGTGTGTGTGTGTGTGTGTGTGTGTGTGTGTGTGTGTGTGTGTGTTTATACTAAGAACCCAACCCAGGGCCTCTCACATGTTAGGCAAACACTCTATTGCTGAGCTAGATCCTCAGCCTCTCCATTATTAATTAACTAGGACGACAGGGATAAAAACATGAGTCATAAATAGTAGATTCCACCTCCAACAATTTTCATAAACATAAAATAATTTTCTATTATTCATTTGGTCTAATAAACCAGTATGGTAGGAAGGGCAGGAATTAATAGTTTCTCTTAGGAAAATAAAGAATGTAGCAGTTAAAAAAAGAAAATTGAATTGAGCCCAGGGCCTTGTGCATGCCAGGTAAGTACTCTAACACTGAATTCACTCATCTGCACATGATTTTTATTGTTTATTTTGAGACAGGGTCTTACTAAGTTGCTAAGGCTGGTCTGGAATTTGTACTCCTCCTGCCTTACCCTCCCCAAGTAGCTGGGATTACAGGTGTGTGCCACCATGCTTGGCAATAAAAATTGTTTAAGGTTTAGTTCTGAAGGTGTATCTCAGGGGTTGAGTGCTTGATATATATATATATATATATATATATATATATATATATATATATGTTATTTTTTTCTAGGTTTGATTCCCAGCAATGCAAAAAGATGAAAAATATTAAATTTAAAAATATTTAGGCTTCAACAAAGAAATATATTCCCCTCTGAACTCCTCTGTTTTACATGTTACCTCCACTCCCTTTCTAAACTGTCACAGTGTGCATGATTGTAGTAGTCAGTGTACTATTTGGGTTTCTTTTTTGTGTGTGTGTGTGCCAGGGATTGTACCCAGGGGCACTTAACCACTGAGCCACATCCCCAGCTTGCTTTACTTTTTTTTTTAATAACTTTATTTATTTTTATATATTTTTATTTGTCAATGGATGTCTATTTTATTTATTTATTTTATGTGGTGCTGAGAATTGAATCCAGTGTCTCATACATGCCAAGCAAGAGCTCCACCACTGAGTTGCAACCCCAGCCCTTATTTTTTTATTTTGAGGCAGGGTCTTGCTAAGTTTCTTAGGTCCTTGCAAAATTGTTGAGGTTGGTTTTGAACTTGCAATCCTTCAGCTTCAATCTCCCAAATCGCTAGGATTAGAGTTGTGCACCACCAAGCCTGGCACCATTTGAGTTTCCGCTCTCCTCACTCAACACTTGTGAATGTTTCCCGTGTTGTTAATGGTCTTCATAATGAATGAGCTTTTTTTTTTCGGGGGGGGGGGATGCCTGGGATTGAACTCAGGGGCACTTGGCCACTGAGCCACATCCCCAGTCCTATTTTGTATTTTATTTAGAGACAGGAGCTCACCGAGTTGCTTAGCACCTCGCCATTGCTGAGGCTGGCTTTGAACTCTCAATTCTCCTATCCCAGCCTCCCAAACTGCTGGGATTACAGTGGGCACCACTGCGCCCAGCTATGAATGAACTTTTTGTTTGTTTGCTTTTTGTTTTGTGGTGCTGGGTATTGAACCCAGAGCCTTGCACATGTTTGGCAAGCATTCTACCAATGAACTATAGCCTCAGCCCTTATTTTATTTCATTTCATTTTGAGACAGGGTCTCCCTAAATTGCCCAGGCTGGACTTGAATTTGGAATGCTACTATGCTGCCTCAGCCTCCTGAGTAGCTAGAATTACAAGCACTCATGCCTGGCATAAGTAATCATCTTTTAAAGATCGGCATAATTTCCATGCAGGGATGTGCTTTTATTTTAAATAGTCATCTCCCAAGTCTTTTAAAGTTTAGCTAATTTCCAGGCTTGTTAGTTTTTGGTGTTTGGTTTTATAAGTAATGCTTCAATGTATGCTTTTATATATATAACTCTGCTTTTGTTTTAATTATTTTAAACTTGAAAAATAATTAATTTAATCATTCAGATAATTCTCAGAAATGGGATTATTGAGCCAGTGGGTGTGGACATCTTTATGGCTTTGGCATAAAGTTCCATGTTACTTTCCAAGAAGTATATACCAATTTATAATATTTCCTGGCAGTTTAGAGATGTATCAATTCCACCACTGTTTCATCCACAGCAAGGGCTCTAATTTTAAAAAATAAGATGTCTGTACATGTGAAAAAGTATTTCAAAGTGGTCTGATTTTGTATTTCTGTGATTTCACATATTTTCCTGTTACTGTTGATTATTCACATTCCTGTCTGTGTATGTGTGTTTTACTGGGAATTGGACGCAGAGGTGCTGTATCACTGAGCTACATTCCTCGATCCTTTTATTTTTAAAAAAATATTTATTTTTTAGTTTTAGGTAGACACAGTATCTTTATTTTATGTGGTGTTGAGGATCGAACCCAGTGCCTCATGCATGCCAGCCGTGCGCACAATCACTTGAGCCATATCCCCAGCCCCAATACTTTTATTTTTTATTTTGAGACAGGGTCTCCCTAAGCTGCTAAAGCTGGCCTCAAATCTGTACACCTCCTGTCACAGCCTCCCAAATAGCTGGGGATTACATGGGTATTATAGGCTTATACCATCATGGGAGCCTTGCATTTCTTCTTCTCCTTTTTTCTTTTCTTTTCCTTTTTAAAATTTTTAATGTTTGAAATTGAACACCGGGTCTTACATGCTGTGTTACATGAGCTTAAGCACATGCGTTACCACTGAGCTGCTTCCCAACCTACATTTTTAAAAAATATATATATTTATTTTTTAGTTGTAGCTGGACACAATACCTTTATTTCACTTATTTATTTTTATGTGGTGCTGAGGATCGAACCCAGGGTCCCGCATGTGTGAGGCAAGCTCTCTACCGCTGAGCCACAACCCCAGCCCCAAGCCTACATTATATATATATATATATATATATCTCCATATATATATATATGGTTGTAGGTTAATACAATACCTTTATTTTTATTTTTATGTGGTGCCGAGGATCAAATCCAGTGCTTCAGGCATGCTAGGCAAGTGCTCTACCACTGAGCCACAACCCCAGCCTCTACATTTCTCCTTATGTTAGTAAGTTGTTCATAATGTCTAGAATGGAAGTTTTCTTAATTTTACAAATAAGACCCTTGGATCTCAGAGAAGTTAAGTTGCCCAATTTGACAACGTTGGCAAAACTAAGAATGAAAATTTTCAGCTTGCTTAGCCCAGTGCCCTTTCTACCCACTCTGCCCTTCCCCAGCTCAGATGTGGTCAGTGAAGACTCAGGCTCCAAAATGCAAGTCCCACTAAATAGCAAAGGAGGAGTTGGTTTAAAGGCTTCAGGCCTTGAGGTTCATACCCATCTGAATAAGGTGGGCCAAAGTCCCAAATGGAACACAAGGAGGCTGGGGTTGTAGCTCAGTGATGGAAGATTGGCCTAGTGTGTGTGAGGCCCTGGGTTGGATCCTCAGCACCACATAAATATAAATAAATAAAATAAAGGTATTTTGTTCAATTACAACTAAAAAATAAATACTAAAAAAAAAACAAGGAACACAAGGCAGTCCCCAGAAGAGATCATGGCAATGTGTTCTCCTCCCCTTCTGCTTCAGGTTCTGTGGAATGAATAGTGGTCTCTGAATAGTTCACTTTTGGTAATTTTTGGTAGTGGGGATTGAACTCAGAGGTACTTTTACCAGCTGAGCTTAGTCCCCAGTCCTTTTTTTTTTTTTTTTCTAATTTTTTTTAGTTATACATGGACATAATATCTTTCTTTTTTGCTTATTTATTTTTATGCGGTGCTGAGGATTGAACCCAGTGTCTCATATGTACAAGACAAGCACTCTGCCACTGAGCCACAACCTCAAACCCAGACTTTTTTTATTTTTTATTCTGAAACAAGGTCTCACTAAGTTGCTGAGGGCCTCTCTAACTTTCTGAGACTGGTCTGGAGCTTGCTATCCTACTGCCTCAGTTTCCCAAATTGCTGGGATTACAGGCATGAGCCACAGGGCCCGCTACCTTTGATAATTTCTTAAGGTAAAGATTCCTAGACCTGGCTGCTTCCCAAACTCTCTTGGGAGAAGTTTATGGAATCAGAATCTCCAAGGACTGGAGCCTGAGGATATCTAGTTTTTAACCCCCTTCAGGAAATTTTGAGGCTCAGCTAGTTTTAGAACCTGAGTTCATGAGACCACCTAGGGGAGCTTATTAAAAATGCAGATTCCCAGCCACCCAGGGCTTGGGATGAGGTCAAGGAATCAACATTCCAATAAACATGCTGTCCACAAACTACACAAAGGAAACCTTTGGGAAAGGGCCTCTACAGCCACCACTTTTCCATTTTAACTAATATGTAGAGGACCCTCAATTGGAAACAGCTCTTCCTTCTTCCCAGAGGAACACACTGGACTCCTGTGAATCCAGTGTTCCCTGTCCAGCATCAGTATAAAAGCATCAGAAAGCGAAGGAAAGAACTGCTTTTCTCTGCAGGAGAAAACTCTCCCTCCCAAGAGGGAGGCTGTAAGGACAGTGTGGCAGGTGGTGTTTATGTATAATCATGGGCTATTCACCAAACCCCCAAACTGCCTCTTAGACACAAATTGTTCATCAGCATCATCATTTAACCATTCATCCCGGAAGGATGGCAGCTACTTAAGTCGACTCCCCCCAACAAACACACCCTTTTCCACACAGCAAACCCTTAAAGAGCATGTGGAGCCTGGAAACCACACAAAGGCACCACCTCCCTTGTGACCACCAGCTCCTGAATTTTCAAGGGTCCAGTTTGTTTGCTGGAGCATAATCACAAAGATGTTTTTACATAAGTTCCAAAATATTGCTCCCTTTATTGGAAGTGGGAGAAAGAAGGTATTTAACTTCAGATTGACAGCAACCTTCCTACCTTACGCTACTGTATACATATTTGTGAGCAGGGCTGTCAGAGTTTGCCCTGAAAGACGTCATTTGATGATGTTAATTAATAAAATTGATAATTTGTCACATACTGAAAAAAAAGTAATTTGCTTATTTAACTGTCCTTTGTGCAGTTTCACAGCATGTCAAAAAGTCAACTCCCTGGAGACAAAGGATCTGTAAAACCACTATGTATCTCCACATCTTGATATGTCATGACCTGCAAATACTAATTCTGAAGTGGCAAAATCATTAATTGAAAACAATATAGGATTAAAATTACAATTAAAATAGTTTTTTAAAAATCCATCAAATTACTTGGGCAAGGTAGCACAAGCTTTTATAATCCTAGTGGCTTAGGGGGTGATGACAACAGGGAGTTCAAAGCCAGCCTCACCAAAAGCGAGGCACTAAGCAACTCAGTGAGACCCTCTCTAAATAAAATACAAAATAGGGCTGGGGAGGTGGCTCAGTGGTCAAGTGTCTGTGAGTTCAATCTCCAGTACCAAAAAAAAAAAAAAATCCATCAAATTAACAACTGAATATCATACCTGTTGCCAAAAGCTGTCTTTGTCCCTGATGCCAATTCAATAACAAGAACACAGCTGAGAAAAAGGAAAAACAAGGTTTATTGCCTTGCTAGCCATGGAAATACACAAAGCCCTTCAGCAGGAACAGGGGGATTTTGAAGAGGTGAAATAAAGGTTACATTCCAGGTGTTCTCTGTTGGAGTTGATTCACTTGTTAATTTGGGAGATAGTCATTTCTGAGATCTTCTGATACCATTCCAAAAGTCTGGATTAATTCATCTCTATGGTGGGCGTGCACTCAAGGGCAGATAAATCTGCCTAAAATGGGAAAGAATGGTAATCTTGTTTCCCCCTGAGATTAGGATGGAGCAGGGAGAGAGGAAGAGAAAGAAACATATCCATTTTTTTTTGAGAATTTTTTTTTTAATATTTATTTCTTAGTTTTTTTCGGTGGATACAACATCTTTGTTTGTATGTGGTGCTGAGGATTGAATCCGGCCTGCACGCATGCCAGGTGAGCGCGCTACCGCTTGAGCCACATCCCCAGCCAACATATCCATTTTAAAACTAAATTTCAGTAATTGACGTGGTCCTGCACACCTGTAATCTCAGTGGCTCAGGAGGCTGAGAATATCCTCCCTCAGGAAAAATGAGCCACCCTCAGGATAAAGGAGGCACTAAGCAACTCAGTGAGACCCTGTCTCTTAATAAAATACAAAATAGGGCTGGGGATGTAACTCAGTGGTTGAGTGTCCCTGAGTTCAATCCCTGGTTTAAAAAAAAAAAAAAAAAAAAAAGGGCTGGGGATGTGGCTCAAGAGGTAGTGCACTCACCTGGCATGTGTGCGGCCTGGGTTTGATCCCCAGCACCACATATGAAATAAAGATGTTGTGTCTGCTGAAAACTAAAAAATAAATATTAAAATTCTCTCTCTCAAAAAAAAAAAAAGAGACATTAGTTTAAATTAAAAAAAATTCAGTGGCAGAACAGCAAGGGCATATTCGAAGCATGAAGTGGATCACTGTGGTGCTCACCTAGCATGTGAGAGGCCCTGGGTTTGATCCTCAGCACCACATAAAAACAAATAAACCAAATAAAGGTATTGTGTCCAACTATAACTAAAAAATAAATTTTTGAAAAAAGTGGACCACTATTACATATCTAGTATCAACAAGAAAGAAATGTGCAGCCCTCTTTTCCATGGTACTTTCTCAAAAGGCAATCAGGAAATTTGTGTCATAAACCCTAAAAATTAAGCAAATCCCATGACCCAGCAATTTTAATTCTAGGAATCTATCCTAAGGGAAAAAATGCATAGATACACCAACATTACTTGTAGTGATTATTTGAAATACTTAAAAATGGAAAATATCTAAATGTTCACAAGTAAAAGAAAAGTCCACATGCCTGTAAATCCCAGAGACTCCGAAAGTTGAGGCAGGAGAATCGCAAGTTCTAGGGTGAGGATGCAATGGTACATTGTACGTGGGTTCAATCCCCAGTACCAAGGTATCAGGGAAGAGGCAGGATCCTATAAAACAGAAGTCAGCAAACCAAACCCACAGACCAAATAGACCAGTTTCCCATTTTGTGTCCCTTTGTTTTGTTTTGTTGAGACAGGGCTGGGGATGGTTTTACAGGTTCTTTGTTTCCAGGGAGTTGACTTTTTGGCACGCTGTAAAACTGCACAAAGGACAGTTAAATAAGCAGTGTCAAACTCCTGGACTCAAGGGATCCTCCTGTCTCAGCCTCCCAAGTGTAAAAGGGGTTCACTTTTTGCTTTGATTATATCCCTTGTAGCTTTGAAAAACGTACACACTTTTTTTCTTTTTCCCAGTCTTCTTTTCCCTAAACTTCTTCCTGATCTTCTTTTCCCTGATGTCTCCTTCCTGATTTCTCCTCTCTAATCTCATTTTCTCTGAATCATCTCTATGAAAGCCCCCTGTTCCTGTGGATTGGCAGAATCACAGCCTTTGGGACAGGAGTTCCCTGTGTTTCTCCTTTGCTAGCAAAGTAATAAATCTTCTTTTTCCTTTTTCTCAAAACCGTTGTCTTCATTATCGGGTTGGCAACGGGGACAAGGACCTAACATCCTGCCGCACATGCACAGGGATGCTTCCTGGTTTTGTAAATACAGTTCTATGGAACACAGACACATGAGCATGTTTGTGTGTTGTCTTGGCTGCTTTCATGCTGTAACAGCAGAATTGCAACAGATGGTGTAACCCACGGAGCCTAAAATTTTATTTTCTGAATCTTCATAGGAAAAGTTTGCCTACCCTTGCTATAGAAGAATATTTATTGACAAAGGCAAATGTTTATAATATGTTACTAAGTGAAAATAAAAAATCAGGCCACAACATAATACCGTTTTTATTATGCATAGGAATAAGATGGAAAGAAATCCCAATGGTTCTCTCTAGGTGGTAGGATTATGGAAGGTCAGATGTGATGTTTCTGACAGGCTTTTTTTTTTGGTCTACAATGAACTGCATTATATAAATGACTGCAGCAAGAGGAAAATATGATAACTAGGTCTCTTTATACATAGAAGTACCTTCTCTGTGCATGGCATCATGGAAAGTATTAAAAATATATATATAAACACATTGGCTTTCAGTCAAGATGAACATCAAAATCACCTGGGAAACATTTTTTTAAAATACAGATGTCAGAAACTAACTTTGGGGGTGAAATCCAGGAATCTGGTTTTGAAAGCTCTCCCAGAGAGCTCTGCTATATACAAGGCAAAAGTCCAAATGATTAAATAGTTGGTTCTGGGACTTGGCCACACATTGAAATCACCTGGAGTCTTTAAAAATCCCAAAACCTATCAGAGATGATGGCATACACATGTAATTCCAGTGACTCAGGAGACTGAAGCAGGAGGATTGCATGTTCAAGACCAGCTTCAGCAATTTAGCAAAGCCCCAAGCAACTTAGGGAGAATGACTCAAAATAAAAAACTAAAAGAGCTGAGGATATAGTTCAGTGGCAAAATGTTCCTAGGTTCAATCCCCAGAATTAAAAAAAAAATCCAAAGCCCAGTCTGGCACCTGGACCTATTAAATCAGAACTTCTGTGAGTGTCACTAGGCAATGGTATTTTTTTAAAGCTCCCCTGGTGATCACAACAAGCAGCCAAGTTTGAGAACCACTGAACTGTAGGAATTCAGAGGTGATAAGAGGGTAAGCCAAAGAGGCCAAGGAATGTTTCTGCAGAAGATGGGATCTGAGCCATGTCTTCAAGAACAAGCAGAAAAGAAGAAAGGAATTTGAGAGTGGAGAACAGCATAAGCAAATGCTTGGCTTAAGTGAAAGATTCATAATGAGAAATAGGCTTAAAGGCATAGGGTGGAGCCAGAGCTTAAGAGGCAGATAATGCCAAGTAAGGGATTCATTTATACCTAAAAGATAGTCACAAGAGATTTTGAGCAGGTCATTGCTTTCAGATTTGAGGGAAGGAGTATCTGGGAGTAGATAGCAAGCACAGAGAGAAAGACTGGAGCCAGGGGGACCTGATAAGAAAGCATTAAAATTTTTCTAAAGTGATAATACAGAGAGATTCTAGTGCACTGCTGGTGAGTATATAAATTGATACAGCCTTGCTGGGGTCAGTGGTGCATGCCTGTAATCCCAGTGGCTTCAGAAATGAGGCCCTAAGCAACTCAGTGAGACCCTGTCTCTAAATAAAATATAAAAAAGGGCTGGAGATGTGGCTCAGTGGTTAAGTGCCCCCGAGTTCAATCCCCCATCCCTAAATAAATAAATAAATAAATAAAAATTGATATAGCCTTTCCAGAAGGCAGGGCAGCCCAGCATTTAAGGTACCTTTGTGGCTACTGGAACAAGATGCTTCTAAAACCAAATAGACACCCCATGCCACAGCTGAATTTTCAGCTCTGTCTTGCTCCCGTTGACACTGGCTCTTCTGTGTAGTGAACAACCCTTACAACTGCCTCCAGCAACCCTGCTAGAGCTCAGATTCATAAAACTGTAGCTAGGATTGCACACAATTAGCCTCAGCTATGAACCACTAAACATGGAGCATTTAAGGATTGTTCCTGCATGGGGCAGTTTCACTACAGAGCTATGGGTATCTCAGAAGTGACCAAGAGAGCCTGGTGAGGTGATGCATGTCTGTAATCCCGCTATTTGGGAGGCTAAGGCAGGAGAATGACCAGCTTTTGTAACTTAGCAAGATTCTGTCTCAAAAATAAAAATAAAAAAATAAATAAAATAGACCTGGTAATGTAATTCAGAGGTAGAGTGGCTCTGAGGTGTTCAATCCCCAGTACTCAAAAAAAAAAAAAAAAAAAGAAAGAAAGAAAGAAAGAAAGAAAGAAAAAGAAAATAAAGAAGTGCTCAAGAAAGATAGTAGTAGAATGAAACAGACATTTTACTTTATGTATATATGTGACTGACCAATATGATTCTACAATACGTATACTCAGAAAAATGAAAAATTATATTTATGTATGATATATCAAAGTATATAAGTGCATTCTACTATCATGTATAAGTAAAACAAACAAACAAAAATAATTTTTTTAAAAAAGTGCTCAACATTGCATGCATAAGGCCCTGGGTTTGTTCAATCCCCAACATCACACACACACACACACAAAGTGCTCAACAGGGGGTGGGGATGTTGCTCAATGGTAGAGCAGTTGCCTAGCATGCATGAGGCCCTGAGTTCAATCCCCTGTACCATAAAAATATATATAAAAAATAAAAATAGGCCCAAGAAAACAGGGTCCTAGAAAAACTTGGACCAGGACAGAGTACATCAGCATGGCAATATCATTGATCATCTGTCCAGTGGATACTCTCTCTGCTTTGATTCAGAGCCCAGCTTCAGTCAAACAGTAGTGTGCCCAGCATCACAGATGACTCAGTTTGGTCTAAACCAGTCTTAGTAATTTCTGTTCTCTTTGCCAGAAATGCATCCAAAGGGGTATATAACACAGTTCCAGTTAACAATACTGAGAGGTATTTCTGGAAGGATTTGCCTCTCTGCAAAGGGAGAAATATGTGAAGTGGAAGCCCTTTTGCTTCCACCAAAAGCCCACTTCTCCTGTTGCTTGTTTGGAAAACCCTTGTGTGAAGATATCTTGAGCCAAAAGAACCTCAGAGATTTTGACTCAGTTCCCTGAGCTTGCTGAGCTGCTTAACAAATCCTGGAACCACCTACCTCTATACTTCACATTTTGTGAGGTAATTAAATAAGTGCCTTTTACAAGACTGACCAGCTTCCTCTACTGCATGTTCATATTTAAGTTACTATTCTTTTTTGTAGTTGTAGATGGACAGAATGCCTTTATTTTATTTATTTGTATGTGGTGCTGAGGATCAAACCCAGTGCCTCAAGCACGCTAGGCAAACATTCTACCACTGAGCCACAACCCCAGCCCTAAGTTACTATTCTTTAGGTATTATATTACTTGCAGCTGAACACACCTGAACATCGGCCAATTAATTTTTTTTTACAAGAACTCAATGCAATCCTACTTGATATTAGGGATTCAAAACTGGATAAGGTAAGTTCCAGCTCTCTGGGAGTTTAAATTCTAGAGGGGAAGATACACAGTTAAATAAACCCAAGGGACAAATGCTCTAGCAGAGGTATGAACAAAATACTGTAGGATACAGAAAGCAAACGGACATGGTGGGAGAAAAAGAGGATATACAGATGGGGTTTGTATTAGACCTTAGGTTGAGGGGCATTCAGGTGAAGATGTCTGTATTGGGAGGGAATGGTACAAAGATGGTAACTGAAGTCATGGGAGACTTAATATCTCTCTGTGGATCCTTCAGGAGTGCTTTCAGCTGTCAGTAGCAGAAGCAGCAACTTATAGCAGCTTAAAAATGAAAAGAGCCAGTTCAGTCCAGAATTAATTCATTCACTGGCTTAACTACATCAAGACTTCAGGGCAGCATCCCTGTGATTGATTCTGTTGGACTTCTCTCCAGGCTTGCACATAGGTGGTTTCAGGCAGCATATCATCAAATCTTGTTTAAAGGGATGAAGGGAAGCCCAGTGCAGTGGTGAATACCTGTAATCCCAGCTATTGGGGAAGCTGTGGCAATTTAGCAAAACCTTGTCTCAAAAAATAAACTGTAGGCTGAGACAGAAGGATTGCAAATTCAAAGCCAAATTCAAATTCTCTCTCTCTCTCTCTCTCGCTCTCTCTCTCTCTCTCTCTCAAAAAAAAAAAAAAAAAAAAACAAATTCAAAGCCAGCCTCATCAACTTAATAAGGGCCCCCCAAGTAACTTAGCAAGACCCTTCCTCACAATAAAAACATCAAAAGAGTTGGGGATGTGGCTCAGAGGTTAAATGCCCCTGGGTTCAGTCCCCAGTACCAAAAATAAATTTTAAAAATGCTGGGGGTGGGGGGCTTGGTGGTAGAACTGCTAACCTGGCATACATGAGGCCCTAGGTTTGATCAAAAAAAAAAAAAAGAAAGAAAGAAAGAAAAAAAAAAAAGGTTAGCTTCTCTTTACACTTTTATTATTCCCTGAAACCACTCCAACCCAAATTTCTATTCATGCCCCCATTGACCAGCATTATGTTACATGTCTATCCTTAAATAAAACATAGGCAAAGAACCAGGTGTGTTGGCACACACCTGTAATCTCAGCAGCTTGGGAAGCTGAAGCAGGAGGATCATGAATTCAAAGCCAGCCTCAGCAACTTAGGGAGGCCCTAAGCAACTCAGTAAGACCCTGTATCTAAATAAAATACAAAAAAGCACTGGGGGTGTGGCTCAATGGTTAAGCGCTCCTGGCCTCAATCCCTAGTACCAAAAAAAAAAAAAAAAATAGACAAAGATAAATGATTATCATGATTGCTTGGACCAGTCAGGATTCATAGCTTGACACAGAGGAGGGGTCACCTTCCCTGAACGAGAAGAGAACAGAACGGGTTGTTGAATTGACAACCAACAGAGCCTGCCACTACCTGAGGGAGTGAGAGTAGGAAAAGGCTGGAGGACTGGGAACTTATCTTCAGGGTAGGAGGTTGGGGGTGGGGGAGGAATGAAGATAGAGAGATCAAATCAGAAAAGCAAAAGGATGGACTCCCAGAAGACAAGGATTAAGCTTTCAGAAGCAAGAAGTGGCCAACAGTTTCAAATGTTATATGGAATTCAAACAGATGAGGACAATCCCAGTGGACATTAATCTTGGTGAGTAGGAAATCACTCTTAATGCTAGTAAGTGTTGCTAAGAAAATAAAAACATTGAATCCCAGCAATCTGGGAGCTGAGGCAGAAAGATCACAAGTTCAAGGTCAGCTTCAGCAACTTAGACCCTATCTCAAAATGAAACGGGGTGGGGGTGAGGGGACTGGACCACCAAAAAAAAAAAGAAGGAGAAGGAGAAAGAGAAGAAGAAAGAAAGAAAGAAAGAAAGAAAAATTGAAGAGTGAGTGGGAAGTGAAAAATGAAGTATGTAGGAAAAGCCAGGAAATAAAATATGCAACCAGACAGAGAAGGCTTGAAGAGAAAGTCTGTACCAAGCATAGAGCCTGCCAGAATCAGAAGCTATAGCTAGAACTGACTTCAGCTAAACTGGAAGACTGACCAGCTTCCTCTACTGCATATTCATCAGGGAACCTTCTTGCCAGCTTGAGAAAGAGTCGGGAGACAGAAGAATCCCTCCCACCCCGCTCCATGATTAATTCCCGTCTCCCTTGGGGTCTGGCATAAAAGAAGGGCTAATCATGCTCCCTCACCATCTGGGCAATTATGGTCTCCCATCAGCTGATACAAAATGAAGGGTTTGTGACACTTAGTGGCAGCCCTGCCCCCATCACATCTGGTCCTTAATCTCTTGAATTAGACAAATCAAGGGAAATTTGGAAATGCATTGTGATTCAAGGAATGGAATAAATAACCCATTGGCCGGGCTGCCCTCCAAGTTGCTCCGCCTTCATCATACTTAATTGGAGAAGGCTAAAATGGCAAGACCAGCCCTATAGATGCCATAAGAGAGACAGTAGGGTCAATGCTGGTGAGGTTACAGCAAGAATGTGCCCAATCTGGATTCCTAGAGTTTCCCCATTAGTGGTCAGACAAGGACTGACACAGAGAAGGACTAAAGGAGTGTTACCCACATGATCAAATAAATGAATGAATGAGAGAAGGTAGGATGCGAAGAATACAAGCATGCTACTGCCAAACACTCCTCAGAGGGCATTTCTTCAGGAACCACCTGGTGGTCATGGGTGGGACACTGTGTCAGAAGAAAACTGTTTGCCCCAGTGAAGCTCCTTCTCTTTTGGAATCTCATGTGGCATTCCCAGTCACCTTGATAGGATGGGAAGAAGAGGAAATAACTAAGTGAAATTCTTTTTTTTTTTTTTTTTTTTTGGTACCAGGGATTGAACCAGAAGTGTTTTATCACTGAGCCACATCCCCAGATTTTTTTTATATTTTATTTAAAGATAGGGTCTTGGGGCTGGGGATGTGGCTCAAGTGGTAGCTCACTCGCCTGGCATGCGTGCGGCCTGGGTTCGATCCTCAGCACCACATACAAAGATGTTGGGTCCGCCGAAAACTGAAAAATAAATATTAAAAAATTCTCTCTCGCGCGCTCGCTCTCTCTTTCTATTTAAAAAAAATGTAATTTAAAAAAATAAAAAATAAAGATAGGGTCTTGCTGAGTTGCTTAGGGCCTCACTAAATTGCTGAGGCTGGCCTTGAACTTGTGATCCTCCTGCCTCAGCCTCCCGAGCCACTGGGATTACAGGTGTGTGCCATGGCACACTGCCCAAGTTATTTTTCATTTAGAGGAATACCAGGGATTGAACTCAGGGACACTCAACCACTGAGCCACCTCCCCAGCCCTAATTTGTATTTTACTTAGAGACAGGGTCTCACTGAGTTGCTTAGTGTCTCCCTTTTGCTGAGGCTGACTTTGAATGGGCAATCCTCCTGCCTCAGCCTCCCAAGCCTGGGATTACAGGCGTGTACCACCATGCCTGGCTCCAAGTGAAATTCTTAAACAGAATCTATAGGGACCTTCTTGCCTCTGTCAGGGATTCTGATAAGGCAAAGAATCGCCTTCCCATTTGGTACCCATCAGTCCCACAACAGGGATTGTTTCCCACTTTACAAATTAAGAAAACAAAACAACAACAAAAAATAGTTTTTTGTTTTGTAAATATTTTTTTTTAGTTGTAGTTGGACACAATACCTTTATTTTATTTATTTATTTTTATGTGGTGCTGAGGATCGAATCCAGTGTCTCACATATGCTAGGCGAGTGCTCTACCGCTGAGCCACAACCCCAGTCCCTAGGGGGTTTTTGTTGTTATTGTCAAAGAAACAATTTACCGATTCATGTATACCTGACAAGAAACAAGACAAGCCAGGACTGGAACCCAAGCCAAGCTCAACCCTCTTTCCTCTCTACTACCTTGCCTGTTACGGTTTAGATTTGAGGTATCTACCCAAAACTCATGTTTTGAAGACTTGGTTCCCAGTGCAGCACTATTCAGAGGCAGGGATTTGGGAAAGCAATTGGATCATGAAAGCTCTGACCTCATCAGTGGGTTAATCCATTGATAGCTGAATGGACTACTGGGAGGCAGTGTAGACTGTAGCAGATGGGGCCTGGTTGAAGAAAGTGGGTCACTGGGGGTGTGCCCTGGGAGGGTTTTTCTTGTCCCCAGCACTCTGTTCCTCTCTTTCATTCTCTGTCTCCATCTCCATCTCTACCTCTCTCTCTCTCTGTGTTTCTCGACTGCTATGAGTTGAACAGCTTTCTTCCACCATGCTCTTCCATGCCATGGTGTTCTGCCTGAGGCCCAAAGAAATGAAGCCAGTCAACTGTAGACTGAAACTTCTGAAACCATGACTCAAATAAATCTTTCTTCCTTTAAGTTGTTTGTGTCAGGTATTTTGGTCACGGCCATAAAAAACTGACTGATACAGTACCCCTCTACCTATCCTGGGTTCTGAGTTCTCCCTTTGCCCAGTATTTTCAATTGGCAAAGTCATCTCCTCTGATCCCATAGAGGAGCAAATCAGCTGGGTAGAGTTTGAACCC
Organism: Ictidomys tridecemlineatus; assembly: GCF_052094955.1. Taxonomy (NCBI): domain Eukaryota; kingdom Metazoa; phylum Chordata; class Mammalia; order Rodentia; family Sciuridae; genus Ictidomys; species Ictidomys tridecemlineatus. The sequence continues at coordinate 19,245,598 of NC_135479.1, forward strand.
ATCCCCCCCACCAACCAAATGCTTTATTCCCAGCCCAAACCTACCAAGCAATCATAACTGAACCACAGGCTTCCAGGTGCCATGTGAGCCCATCCTTCCAGGAAACACTTTTATCTTGGGGCAGTGTCAATTCCAACACCTCTGAGGAATGGGGGCAGGGCCCGGGTTCCCCACTCTCCACGCCAGGGCAGACACAGCTACTGAGAGTTGACAACTTGGGGAAGCTTTGGCACTTGTAGCTATGTTCCCTTTGTCTTTTAATTTTTATCTATCCACTTTAAATTTTTTTCACTAATTTCTTTTAAAAATAAACCTTCACTGGGCCTGGGGTTGTGGCTCAGTGGTAGAGTACTCACACTTAACATGTGTGAGGCACTGGGATCGATCCTCAGCACCACATAAAAAAATAAATAAGCAAAATAAAGGTATTAGGGGCTGAGGATGTGGCTCAAGCAGTAGTGCGCTCTCCTGGCATGCGTGCGGCCCAGGTTTAATCCTCAGCACCACATACAAACAAAGGTGTTGTGTCTGCCAAAAAACTAAAAAATAAATATTAAGATTAAAAAAAATAAAAATAAAAATAAAGGTATTAAAAAAAATAAACCTTCACCATCATGGAACATTTGAGAAAAATACCCAAAAGATTTAAAAGGAGAAAGGACAACAAGTACCCATAACTTACCCCTTAAAAAAAATCAGTGTATTTCCCCCGTTTTTTTCTTTCTTTCTTTCTTTTTTCTTTTTTGTGGTGCTGAAAATTGAACCCAAAGTTTCATGCATGGTAGCCAAATACTCTACTGCTGAGCCACATCCCCAACCCCTTCCATCATTTTTCCAGGCATTTGTTACATTGTTGTGGGTATGTATAATTTTGTCTTTCTTTTACTGAAATGGAACATCTTTGTTGATTTTTATAATCAAAGCAATCTGTTCTAAGCCAACATATACCTAGAATAAAACCAAGGAAGGCCAGATAATGCAGAAACTAACAGATATTTATGTGCCCTACTATATTTTAGGTGCTTAGGATACAAAGTTGAGTGAAGTCTTTCCCTTCAAGAGTTTACTTCCCTGGTCAGACATACTGATGCAGACCTATAATCCAGGTAAAGGCAGGAGGATCATAAATTCAAATCCAGCTTCAGTAACTTAGTGAGGCCCTAAGCAAGAGATGAGACCTGTCTCAAAGTTAAAGATTAAAAAAGGAGGGCCGGGGTTGTGGCTCAGTGGTAGAATGCTTGCCTAGCAGGCACGAGGCAGTGGGTTTGATCCCTGGCACCACATAAAAATAAACAAATGAAATAAAGGTATTGTGTCCATCTACAAATAAAATATATTTTTTAAAAGGAAATGAAATAGAAAAGAGGGCTTTTGGTGTAGCTCAGTGATTAAGCACCTCTGGGTTCATCCCCGGTACCAATAAATAAATAAATAATAAAGATAGAAAGGTCTAGGGATGTGGCTCCATGGTTAAATGCCCCTGGGTTCAATCCCTGGTACAAAAAAAAAAAAAAAAGAGCTTACATTTCAACTGGATGAGAAAAATAATAAACAGGTAAACCAATAAACAAGATTCATTTCAGGAACTGGGAATATAACTCACTTGGTAGAGTGCTTGCCTCACATGCACAAGGCCCTGGGTTCAATCCTCAGGACTACATACACACACACACCAAAAAAAAAAAAAAAAAAAGATTTCGTAGTGGTAAGGGCTTTCAGGAAATAGGATAGTGCAACAGAGAAAATGAGGGTAGAAGACAAGTAGAAAGGGGCATGAGAGATGGTCTCTTGTAGGAAGTGACATTTGAGATAAAATAGACTTGGATATTGTTCCAATTGCCAAAGACAAACCACCCAGATGTAGTTTCTAGAGAGCCTGGTACCACCCCATAATCTTCCCAGGGTTAAAGTTCAAGACAGAGATTTGGTTAATATTCATCAAATATTTATTGAGTCTCTACTGTGTGCTGGCATTGAAGACACAGTAAAGCACCAATCAGAAGCAATTTGTTTTCTTGTTGCTTACTGGGGTGTATTAGTCCAATACTATAATGAAATACTTGAGGTGGCACAATTTTATAAGGCAAATAGCTTAATTAGCTCACAGTTTTGCAGGCTAATGGGCATAATGCTGGTGTCAGCTAAGCTCTGGTGAGGGTCCTCTTGACTGCTTGACATTATGGCAGGACCAGATTATGTGTGAAAGAAATCACATCTTTTTTTTTTTTTTTTTTGGAGGTGCTGGGGATTAAACCCAGGGCCTCATACATGCTAGGCAAGTGCTCTATCACTGTGCTACATCCCCACCCCTTGTATTCTTCTACATTTATTCTATCTTCTACAACAGTCAATCCTTTAAACTCTTTTGTGTTTAATAACTATTGAGCATTCCATTGCATCCATTCTAGGCTTACAATCTGTTGACATTATGTATGTCATGAGGTAGCAACCATCAACACTGCAGCCCACAGACTGGGCAGTTTCCCAGGGCTCTTTAATAGTTTCCAGAAAGTTAAAAAAAAGAAATAGTTTCCAGAAAGTTTTTTAGCTAAAGATTGGTGCCACACCTGTCAATCAAAGTTGAAAATCTTGTTGAAAGTGATATTTCCAGTGTTTGGTATTTTCCTGATTTGTTTTGTTTTGTATTTCTCTTGGCAATTACTAGAGGACTTTGATGATTAGGGCAAAGGCAGAAGTTTCTACCTGAATCTAGGCCTCTCTATTGTAAATGGCCAGTTTCACTATAATTTTTAGACTCTTCCAGGCACTAACTGCCTTAATGATGTCACCATCAACTGTTTTTTAATTCATATACAGGGGGCCAGGACACATGTGTCACTTACCTGTCTCTCCATTAGTATCTCAGATGCACACATGACTTTGCTCTCCTTGGGATTGAACTTGGTGACATGGTGGAAGTGACTGGTGTCAGATGAACCCATATTCAAGACTGCCAAAGAAAGTTTCACCTTAGCCTCCTCCATGTCATAACCAAGAATTTCCTCTCACCCCCACCCCTACCCAGTTCTGGGGATTGACCCCAGGGCTTCATACATGCTAAGCAAGTGTACTACTTCTGAGCTACATCCCCAACCTCCAGACTTTTCTTTTTTTCCCTCCAGTACTGGGGATCGAACCCAGGGACACTTAACCAGTTAGCCACATCCCCAGTCCTTTTTATTTTTTTTGTTTTGAGACAGTGTCTCACTAAATTGCTTAGGGCCTCACTAAATTGCTGAGGCTGGTCTCAAACTTAGAATCCTCCTGTCTCAGCCTCCCAAGTTGTTAGGATGATAGGCATGTGCCACTGCACTCAGTTGTGTTTTTTTTGTTTCGTTTTTTTAATAAGTAAGTATTGTGTCCTTGGGTATGTCAAATGATTCTGGGGCTTCATTTCTCATATATTTAAAAAAATTGGGCGGGGGGGGGGTGGTGCTGAGGATTGAACCCTGTGCCTTGCACATGCTAAGCAAGCACTCTGCCAACTGAGCTACATCCCCAGCCCCCTTATATATAAAATTTAAAAATTGGACCATATTCTTTAAGAACCTTTCTAACTCTTATGTTCTGTAAGGTTCATTTAAATCTAGGATACACTTCAGTGGCCCCCAAAAAGATAATGATGATGGTTATTAGTTTATATGAATTGAGTTATTACTTTGTGTCCATCAGTTTATACAGTGTCATTGAATCATCACAAAGCTAAACCTGTGAGATGAACTGTATCAGGATGTCCTTTTTGAGATTGAACTCAGGGATACTCAACCACTGAGCCACATCCCCAGTCCTATTTTGCATTTTACTTACAGACCGGGTCTCACTGAGTTGCTTAGTGTCTACCTTTTGCTAAGGCTGGCTTTGAACTTGCAATCCTCCTGTCTCAGCCTCTGGAGTTTCTGGGATTACAGGTGTGCACCACCACTCCCAGCAGGATGCCCACTTTACAAATGAAAGAACCATGCTTCACAGAGGCACCATAATTTGCTGAAAGTTCTACAGCTTTCTGCACTGCAGAAAGAATTGGATTGACCGATAATCCCAGCAATTTGGGAGGCAGAAGCAGGAGAATCACAAGTTTGAGGCCAGCTTTAGCAACTTTGCAAGGCTCTAAGCAATTTGGCGAGACCCCATCTCAAAATTTAAAATAATAAAAAGGGCTGGGATGTAACTCAGTGGTAAAGTATCCTTGGGTTCAAACACAATACCAAAATAACAGTTAATGCTCATAGTGTGTATTATGTGCCTGGCATGGTTCTTTCATCACATGGATATTAGTCTGGGTGTGGCTCAGTGGTAGAGCACTTGCCTACCATGTGAGGGTCCCTCAGCTTGATCCCCAACATTGAAAAAGAAAAAATAGGAGCATGGTACAGATATTTATCACAAATCTCTCTGTTAGGCAGTGTTCTAAGTACTTCAGACTCCTCCTTTCTATAACTTCCATTTCATTTTGGGAAATAAACAATGGGCAGGTAAACTACCCATCCTTGTGGGCTGGGTTTGTGGCTCAGTGGTAGAGCGCTTGCCTACCATGTATGAGGCACTGGGTTTGATTCTCAGCACCGCATATAAATAAAATAAAGGTCCACTGACAACTAAAAAAGTATTTTTAAAAAAAGTATCAATCCTTTAAAAACTATATAGCAGTGGCATGTGCCTGTGTACTCTGGAGGCAGAAGCAGGAAGTTTACAAGTTCTTGGAGAGACTCACCAATTAGTGAGACCCTATTACAAAATAAGAAAATAAAAAAGAAATGGGAATGTAGTTCAGTGGTAAAACACTCTGGAGTTCAAACCCTAGTACCCAGGGGTGGAAGGATGAAGTCTTACTATGCTGCCAAGGCTGGCCCCAATTTCCTGGGTTCAAGTGATCTTCCCGCCTCCTGAGTAAATGTGGCTACAGGTGTGCACTCCTATACCCAGTGATTATTGGCATTTTTTAAATGAAGAAACCAAGGCATAAAAGGCTAAGGGACCAATTTCCAGCACTGCCAAAGGGAAAAAGGAGAGAGAGAGAGAGGGAGGCTAAGGGATTTGCTCAAAGTCCCACAGCCAGTAAGCAACAGAGATGGATTCAAATGTAGGCATTTAGACTCTAGAAGGGCACTCCACTAACTGCTTCAAAGGTATTTTATGAGAATCAGGAGAAAGTGAGTGAAAGCATTTTTTAAACTGTAAAGCACTGTACACAAGCTGGAGCTGATGATGTGGCTGGCCAGGACCTGCTGAGACACTTTATCCGAGAGTCTGGCCTCTCCACCAGGCCTGGGCCTCTTTTTCTGCTTCTGCTTCCCTTTAGCTTGCTTCTGCTTCCCTCTTTTTCTGCTTCTGCTTCTTCAGCTTGCTCCTGAGATGTGTTGGGGCCTGGGAGAAGGGTAAAACAGTGACTCGGTGCCCTTCTTGGTGGCTTAGAAGCCTTTCAAAGACACAGCTTCAGCTGTATGTGTTTGGAGTTCATCATCTTGCTGGGCAGAAAAACCCCATAGGCAGTGTGGTGACTAAGGCTGGTGAGTCACACACCCTGCTGGCCTCCTCTGTGCATCTGCATCCTTTGGGAGGGTGGTCTAGAGACGTGTCCCTGCCTGCCTGCACCCGGGGGCGAGGGCTGGGGGCCCCAGGGAAGCTAGGATTTCCCTTCAGACAGAACAGATGGTTGCTATTTAATCCAGCCACGATGCAGTCCCACAGACTCTCACACATGCGCACCACATGGATCCAACAGGCTCCTACCTTGAGTAGGGACCTGTCAGGCCTTAGGAGATGGCACTTGATAGTGACTGATTGACTGAATCCATAGATAAATGGAAGAGTAAATAACAGTTCACATTTGCACAGCACTTTACAGTTGACAAATCATTGTCACATGTATCAGATCTTATTGTCCTCCCAACAGAACAATGAGTTGAGTGTCATTATTATTCCAATCTGATATGTAAGAAAACTGAGGGTTGGAGAACTGATGTCAGTTATTCAAGGGTCTCAGCCAATCAGGACCCTTACCCAATGGTAAAAGAGGATCGAAACCACCTTGTCTTCTCTAAATTCAGTACTCTTTCTGTCGTGTATGAGGCTACTCTTTTCATGAAGAGTTAAACAGAGTCTCCTCTGAGGTAGGAGTTGGAGGTAGGTGTGAGAAAAAGACTGCAGAAATCCTAGAAGCCCAGTGTCACCTTCAGAGGTGGTGCCTTTCCTTGGACAGAGTGGCCAGTTTTCCTCCAAGCCTCTCAAAACCTCGCTCGCACAATGTCAGTCCACACAGGGCTGCTGTATTGTGACCTGTCAACTGCTGGCCTCAAGGGGAGCACTGTGCCTCATTCACCTCCATGTCCTCAGCATCTGGCATCACACAAGTACTCAATAGATGGATGGATGAATGAATGAATGAGGTATGGCAGACTCTCTGTTTCTATGTTCCTCAAAATAAGGAAATAATGACAGCCTGACTCCCAACATTCTACCTAGAGGTCTGGTATCAAGGAAATGTACAAGGCCAGTTCAGAAAATCTATTCTCTCTCTCTCTCTCTCTCTCTCTCTCTCTCTCTCTCTCTCTCTCTCTCTCTCTCTCTGCTTGCCAATGCTCAGGAGGAGGCTAAACATCAACAGGATGATCCCAGCTCCCAGAGAGCAAAAGGGGACAAGTGCATCCCAGCTGCTCTGTCCCATGCACCCCCAAAAGAGAGCAGTTTTCGTTCTCCCTCCAAACGGCCCACATAGCCATCTTCCACCCACATCTCGGCTCTCCCACAGCCCTCTGCTTTCCAGCAGACAGCCCATCGCTGCCTCCCTCCCACCAGGCTCTCTGTTATCAGAGCTCTGAACTCCCAAAAAGGAAAAACGATTTGTGCTGAGCGAAGACAGAGCCAGGGAGGAAGGGAAGGGCTGCTTGCTGCCAGCTGACATTCTGCAGGCCGAGCTGCCTGTGTTTGTGCCAAGGGTGTGGCACCGGTGGATTCTGAGAGATGGAGGAAAAGGAAAGAGAAAAACTTACTGATTTTCACAGCACTCTGAGTCCTATCTTAAACTGCACTCCATTGACTTCCCCCAGAGAGAGGATGAGATCAAACGCCTGTAGAAGATAGAGAACTGCAAGAGGTTATTTATTCACCTTCAACAGTTCCTGGCCAAGTGCAGGTGGGGCAGGCCTGTAATCCTAGTGACTTGGGAGACCGAGGCAGGAGGATTGAAAGCTCAAGGCCCTAAGCAATTTAGTGAGACCCTTTCTCAAAATAAAAAAATAAAAGAAAGGGGGACTGGGGATGTGGCTCAAGCGGTAACGCGCTCGCCTGGCATGTGTGCTGCCCAGGTTCGATCCTCAGCACCACATACAAAGATGTTGAATCTGCCAAAAATTGAAAAATAAATATTAAAAAAAATTAAAAATAAATAAATAAAATAAAGGGTCAGGGATGTAGCTCAGTTGTAAAACATTCCTGGGTTCAGGGATACAAAAAAATAATAAAAATAAAATAAATTTTAAAAAATAACAGGGGTGGGGCTGGGTTTGTAGCTCAGTGGAAGAGTGCTTGCCTAGCATGTGTGAGGCATTGGGTTTGATCCTCAGCACCACATAAATAAATAAATAAATAAAAGGCATTGTGTCTGTTTACAACTAAAGAAAATAAATAAATAAATAGATAGATAGATAGATAGATAAAAGGGCTAGGGATGTGGTTCAGTGGTTAAGCATCCTTGGGTTTAATGCCCAGTACTGAAACATGAACAAACTTACTAGTCACTCTACATGCCAGGCGACACACTTAGCATAAAAAATGCAGACATGGGGGCTGGGATTGTGGCTCAGCAGTAGAGTGCTTACCTGGCATGGGCAGGATTGGGTTCGATCCTCAGCACCACATAAAAATAAAAGCATTGTGTTGTTTTCATCTATAATAAATATATTTTTTAAATGCAGATATGCAGATATGCCACAGTGGTACATGCCTATAATCCCAGCAGCTCAGGAGGCTGAGACAGGAGGATTGTGAATTCAAAGCCAGCCTCAGCAAAAGCAAAGCCCTAAGCAACTCAGTGAGACCCTGTCTCTAAATATAATTCAAAATAGGGCTGGGGATGTGGCTCAGTGGTTGAGTGCTCCTGAGTTCAATCCCCACTACCAAAAAAAAAAAAAATGCACACATTCAATATAGGACACTTGTCCTAGAAAATCTCACATTTGAGCAGAAGAGACAGAAAAATAGGTAACTGTAATACAGTGAGATCAGCTCTGACAAAGAGACAAGCACTTGAACACAATAAGAACACAGAGAAGGGCTGGGCTGTAGCTCTGGGGTACAGTGCTTGCCTAACACATGTAAGGCACTGGGTTCGAGCCTCAGTACCACATTAAAATAAATAAATAAATACACAAATAAAATAAAATAAAAAATCCCAGAGAAGGGATACCTGACCTGACTCAAGAGCAGAGTTGGGTAGAGAGTTGGTCAGACAGTTGGCCTGAAAGAGGCGACATACTGAATTGTGAAGAATGGGAGAAAATTCGATTTATGTAAAGGGAGGAAAAGCATTCCTAATCAAAAATAGCCTATGCAGAGGGCCTGGGCATGATGGCACATACCTGTAATCCCATTGGCTCTGAAGGCTGAGGCAGGAGGATCACCAAATTCAAAGCCATTAAAGCCAGCCTAAATCAATTTAGCAAAGCTCTAATCAATTTAGCAAGACAGGGCTGGGGATGTGGCTCAAGCGGTAGCGCACTTGCCTAGCATGCATGCGGCCTGCGTTTGATCCTCAGCACCACATGCAAAAAACAAAGATGTTGCGTCCACCGAGAACTAAAGAATTTTAAAAAAAATAAAATAAAATTTAGCAAGACACTGTCTCAAAATAAAAAATAAAAAGGGCTGGGGATGTGGCTCAGTGGTTAAGCACCCCCAGGTTCAATCCCCAGTACTCCCCCCACAAAAAAATGGGGTATCATCAGAAGGCTTTGGGGAAGATATGCCTGATGAAATGTGCACTTTGAAAAAGTAAATCTGGGGCTGGGGTTGTGACTCAACAGTAGAGCGCTTGCCTCATGTGCAGGGCCCCGAGTTTGATCCTCAGCACTACATAAAAATAAATAAATAAAAATAAAGGTATTTATTTTATTTATTTATTTTATTTTTATTTATTAAAAATAAATAAAATAAAGGTATTGTGTCCAACCACAACTAAAAAAATAAATATTACAAAAAAAATAAAAATAATAAATAAATCTAATTGGGCTGGGGTTGTGGCTCAGTGGTAGAGCACTTGTCTAGCATGTGTGAGGCACTGGGTTCGATTCTCAGCACCACATATAAATAAATAAAATAAAGGTCCATTGCCAACTAAAAAATATTAAAAATAAATAAATAAATTTGGCAACCAACTGGGGGGCATAAGATGGGAAAGTAGGAGGCCACAAGGAAGCAGGGTAGTACCCCAGTGAGAAATGATGAAACTTAGTAGGTTTACTAGACATGATAGCCAGAATTGTGGGGGAGCACGTGGCATAGGCAGGGAGAAGAGGATGGTCAGCTGATGGTGCTGTGAATAGAGATGGGGAGTCTAGGCAGAGTAACAACTTTAAAGAAGGACACAGATAGGTTCTATGTTGGGTCTCTTGAGTTTAAAGCACCTGTGGACACCCAAGGGGAGATAACCAGAACCAAGATGGAGGTATGCTGTTGGGCTCAAGAGAAGGTCTGTCCTGCAAACATTTGGGAGTCAAGGTGGCTGTTGTGGTTAAAACCATCAGTATGGGGCTCAAGCGGTAGCGTGCTTGCCTGGCCCAGGCTGGATCCTTAACACCACACACAAACAAAGATGTGTCCGCCGAAAACTAAGAAATAAATATTTTTAAAAAATTCTTGGGCTGGGGATGTGGCTCAAGCGGTAGCGTGCTCCTCTGGCAAGCATGCGGCCTGGGTTCGATCCTCAGCACCACGTACCAACAAAGATGTTGTGTCTGCCGATAACTAAAATAAATAAATAAATAAATATTTTTTAAAAGGATTTAAAAAATAAATAAATAAAATAAAATAAAAAATTCTCTCTCTCTCTCTCTCCCTCCCTCCCTCCCCCTCTCTCTTTAAAAAAAAATAAAACCATTAGTGTGGATGAGATCGCCCAAGAAAAATGTGTACATGGAGTATGTGTGGACTTGGTCTTCCTGACCTAGCATGATCGGCTGAGACAACACAAGTGAAAGTATTTCACCTACCTTGTGGGTCAGAATGTATGATCAATATATTTTAGCGGAATGGACTACTCGTAAGTGAAGAATCTTGAATAGGAGCCAGGCATGGTGGGGCACATCTGTAATCCCACTGATTTGGGACGTTAAGGCAGGAGAATTGAAAGCTCCAGATCAACCTCTGCAATTTAGCAAGACCCTATCTCAAAATGAAAGTCTGGTGTTGGGGTTGCAGCTCAGAGGTAGAGTGCTCGCCTAGCATGCATGAGGCACTGAGTTTGATCCTCAGCACCATGTGAAAATAAAATAAAGATATTGTGTCCACCTATAAGTAAAAAAACAAATATTTTAAAAAGTAAATAAATAAAGGTCTGGTGTGGTGGAGCGTGCCTGAAATCCCAGTAGCTCAGGGAGGCTGAGGCAGAAGGACAGAGAATTCAAAGCCAGAGCTGGGGAGATAGCTCAGTTGGTAGAGTGCTTGCCTCACAGGCACAAGGCCCTAGCTTCAATCCCCAGCACCATCAAAATTAAAAAAAAAACTGAAAATTCAAAGCCAGCCTCAGCAACGTAGCAAGGCCCTAAGCAATTTGGCAAGACCCTGTCTCTAAATAAAAGACCAAAAAAAAAAAAAAAAGGGATGGGAATGTGGCCAGTGGTTAGGTGCCCCTGGGTTCAATTCTCCAGTAACTAACTAAATAAATAAATAAAAATTTAAAAATATGGGGCTAGGGTTGTGGCTTAGCAGTAGAGAGCTTGCCTAGCAAGTGTGAGGTCCTGGGTTGGATCCTCAGCACCACATAAAAATAAATAAAATAAATGTATTGTGTCCAACCACAACTAAAAAATAAATATTATAAATAAATAAATACAAAGTTCTGGGGATATATCTCAGTGGTAGAGAACTTTCTTAGTGTGAGTGAGGTGGAGCCCTGAGTTTGTTCCCTGTTCTGCATTAAAAATAATAATAATGGGGGCTGGGGATGTGGCTCAAGCGGTAGCGTGCTCGCCTGGCATGCGTGCGTCCTGGGTTCGATCCTCAGCACCACATACAAACAAAGATGTTGTGTCCACCGAAAACTAAAAAATAAATATTAAAAAAAATTCTCTCGCTCTCTCTTTAAAAATAATAATAATAATAATAATAAATAATCATTTAATCTAATGATTTACTTCCAAACCACAATTATTGCCATGTCCCTCTTTCTTTCAAAACTTTTTATATTGTTGTCTCTTGATCCTGATAATTGGGAAGTCCTTCTAAAGGGTATCCTCATTCCTCTTATCCCTTTCCAGCCCAGTCTCAATTGTCTTGCTCATTATATTCAGCAATGGTTTACCCTGGCTCCCTGCCTCCTACATACTCCCTTGTCTGATATTTTTAAGCTGTTTTATTTTCAGACAGTCTTCGTCACTGCCATCAGCTGCCTATTTGAGGTATTTTCATCAAATATTGTATTTGTGTAATTAAACCATAACTTTCTGTAGATGAAAGCAATGGCACAAATTATTCCAAAATAATACACTTAAAAGATTGCTAATTGTCTTGGGAAGTTGCTTTGATCCTTACATCTAAATGTACGTGTGTTAGATATTCTAAAAATGAAATTCAAGCAAAATGTCCATAGTGGAGGGAACGGATGTAAGAGGAACTTGCCTAGAAACTGCCTAATTGTTCCATCCCATCAGCAAGGCACCCAGCCTTCTATTCATCCTGCTCTCCACCCTTCCAGCCAGCCATCTATCTTCCAATCCACCCATCTTCAAACTCCATCCATCTGTCTACCTATTTATCCATCCATCTATCTGTCTTCTCTGTGCCAGACACCTCACTAGCTGTCAAGGGATATGAAAATAAGTGGGACTTAGAAGCAAGAATCTTTCTGTCCAGATGGGGAAAAGACCCTGGATTAAAAATAACTCTGCCTGCCAGGCACAGTGACACACACCTATAATCCCTGCAACTAGGAGGGCTGATGCAAGAGCATTGCAAATTCAAGGTCAGCTTCTGTAATTTAGTAAAACTATCTCAAAACAAAAAGTAGGGCTGGGGCTATAGCTCAGGAGCAGAGTGCTTGCCTAGCATGTGTGAGGCACTGGGTTTGATCCTTAGCATCACATAAAGAAACTAAACCAATAAAGGTATGCTGTCTATCTACAACTATAAAAAAAAAAAGTGTTTGTTTTTTTTAATAAAAAAAATTCAGTAAAAAAATAAATAAATAAAAAGGACTGGGAATGTAGCTCAGTGGTAGAGTGATCCTGGTTTCAATCCCTAGTACCAAAACAAACAAACAAAACAAAACAAAACGTTGCCTTAGAAGAGCAGGCCCATCTCTTTCTAGAGAAATCAGGGAAGGCTTCACAAGAGAGTGTTTTGAAGGAGATTTGGATGTGGACCATTTTATCTCTCACCAAGATACAGGACATGGAAGTAAAATTTAACCCCTTATACAGACCACTCTTGGGCATAGTAATCTATCTACTGGACTTCAAACCACAACTATCCTGGCCCCAGTATCTTCATCAATAGATCAAAGCAGTTGTAACCATGGCTTTCACGCTATGCTCCATTGAACCTAGGACAACCAACTGTTCCCATATGTTCAGGTTCCAGGAATTTCTTGGGATGCAGGAATTCCTTTCACCACCACCACCACCACCACCATCATCACCACCATCACCACCCTGCCCCTTGCTGTACTGGAGATGAAACCCAGGGGAGCTCTAGCAGTAAACTACCTCCCAAGCCCATTTATTTATTCATTCATTCATTCATTTATTGGTACCAAGGATTGAACTCAGGGGCACTTAACCACTGAGCCACATCCCCAGCCCTTTTTTTGTATTTTATTTAGAGACAGGGTCTCGCTGAGTTGCTTAGGGCCTGCTAAATTGCTGAAGCTGGCTTTGAATTTATGATCCTCCTGCCTCAGCCTCCAGAGCCTTTGGGATTACAGGTGTGTACCACTGTGCCCGACTGTTTTTAATTTTGAAACAGGGTCTCACTAAGTTGCCAAGGATGGCCTTAACTGTAATCCTCCTGTTTCAGATACCTGAGTCACTAGGATTACTGGTATGTGCCACCATGCCTAGTGGGCACAGGACTTTCAATGCTAAAACTGAGCAAAGCAGGACAAGTTGGTCATCCTAAGTGAACCTTACAGATATCATAGGCAGGCCACTGAACAGGGGGTATAAGAGGCAGGAAACAAGAAAGAGGCCAGTCTAGTGGGCTCAAAGTCTCCCCAATTCTACTTTGTGTGTATGTGTATGTATACTGGGGACTGAACTCAGGGGTACTTTACCACTGAGCTACATCCCCAGACCTTTTTATTTTTTATTTTGAGACAGAGTCTTATTAAATTGCTGAGGCTGGCCTTGAATTTATAATCCTCCTGCCTCAGCCTCCCAAATTGCTGAGATTTTAGGCCTGTGCACCACACCCAGTCCCTTTGGTTTCTTTCTTTCCCTCCCTCTCCCTCCCTCCCTCCCCTTCCCCCGCCCCCTCTGAGTTTGTTTGAAAGCCTTTGACTGAAATCCCTAGCACCCAAACCAACCTATAAGAAGGCATCCTTCATTTGATACTGTCCTCATTCTCCATGTCAGTCAGTACCTCTTTTTCTGAAATTATATCTTTAGAGGTAAGTAGAGGTTCAATCAGCTCGCCTAAAGAACCACCTCTTGTTTAGGGCTACGGAAGAATGCTCAGAGGTGTAATCAAAAGATCCATAGGTCCTTGTCCTTGATACCAATTCAATAACAAAGACGAGGTCTTGAGAAAAAGGAAAAAGAAGGTTTATTGCTTTGTTAGCAAAGGAAAAACAGGGGATTCCTGTCCCAAAGGCTGTGAGTCTATCCAGCCTCAGAAATAGGGGGCTTTTACAGAAGTGATTCAGAGAAAATGAGATTAGGGAGAAGTTTAGAGAAAAGAAGATCATGTAAGTTTCAAAGCCACAAGGGATATAGTCAAAACATCAAGTGAACCCTTCTTACAAGGGGACCAAGAGAAGGAGTTGGAAACAACACTCAGCTCCCCCTCCTACCCCAGATCCCTTGGAAACTCAAATTGAGGCCTGTCACAGTGAGAGAAGCCAGCTGCAAATTGCATTCATCAACGAATTACAGCAATTACAGCTCTAGCCCCAGCCTAATGGGGGTGACACATCCAGTCAAGCAGTCCCTTCTCCTGATTCAGAGATGCCAAACGCTTTGGGCTGCCAAGGTCATTTTCCCCAATACAAACTCCAGACTCTATCCTAAGTCTGTCCTTGACCTTCAGACAATACATGAGGGAGCTGGGGCTCCCTAAATCTTCAAAAGTCCTTCAAGGCACATCTCTGGACAATCATTGAAGTTTAACAAATGATCCAGGCTCAAAGTCCACTGCTATGTTTTAAATTGAATTCTCTCTAGATCTGGTCCTTGGTGGGATTGATTTACAGGCACTTTGAGAACCAGCTGAAAATTCCTTGTTGGCATAGGACCAGCTCAACTCCTCCATCCTTCCTGCCCACCCTGACAACACTGGGCCCAGGCTAGGGTGAGGTTCACATGAAACCTGTGGAGGTGTAGTGGAAGTGTCACCTCCCAGGAGGACAGGTATGTGATCACCCACATCTGTCCATAGCTTCTTCCTCACTCCCCTCCCTGGAGCCAGCAGTTCTGGTTTCAACAATGTGAGGGTGTGTGTGCGCGTGTGTGTGCACGCGCGCGCATGCACATACGCACCTGCGCACATGTACCCGTGTGTGTCTATGGGGCATATCACAGGACATCTAAATGTTAGAACAAAAAGATGGGGAGGGTGTGACACTAAACTGTTTGATCTTGGGTGTAAAAGAGCAGCCAAATGCCCTCAAAGAACTTTTTTTCCTGTATTTCTCTTGCTGTTTTTCCTTAGGATTCTGGCACCTGTACAAATAGGGCTGTGCCAGAAGAAAAGGAAGGTTCAGAGGCCAGCCTCCCACCCCAGCCCCACCCCAAACAATCATCTCTTCCGCTCTCCCACCCTTGATTGATTTGGGGAGGAGACAGGGAAAGGAGGTGTCTCTTCTGTTCTGAAGCTTCTAAGGAAGCCAGCCTAGGCGCACCCTTCCCCTTCCAGGGAATGTATCCTGTGATGTTTAAGTAGGAGTGAAGCCTTCAGAATGAATTCCTCTTGAACTGTCCCTTCTCCAGGAAGTGGGGCTGGATACACCCAGTAAAGGGAAAGCACAAGAGAAGGGTTAGTGTCAGATGTCCCTGGGACACTAAAGCCCTCTGCCTAGAGGCTCAAGAACCCATCAGCAAAAAATGATTCTTGGCCTGTGTGGTGGCACACACCTGTAATCCCAGTGGTTCTGGAGGAGGCAGGAAGATCACGAGTTCAAAGCCAGCCTCAGCCACTTAGTGAGGCACTAAGCAACTCAGTGAGAACTTGTCTCTGAATAAAATACAAAATAGGGCTGGGGATGTGACTCAGTGGTTGAGAGCCCCTGAGTTTAATTCCAGATATCCCCTCACCCCCCCGCAAAAAAAAAAAAAAGAAACGACTCTATACTCCAGTTCCCTGGAGGATCTCAAAGAAGGGCATGGTTTCATCCTGAATATCTTCCTGATAAACCTCAAGAAAGACAAGGCAGGTTTGGAGGCAGGGACCAAAGTCAGGGGCGGGGAGGGGAGGGAGAGACAAAGAAATGGAAGAAGGGAGAAACAAGGTGGGACAAGGACAGATAAGAGTTGAGGCCAGGCCTAGAGTGAGAGTAGAAAGAGGACTGCATTTCCACACACGAGAGCAATCAGGAGTGTGGCTTGCCCAGGTCAGCTTGCTTATCTCGGGCTACACCCTGGGTAGATGCCCTTAATGCTCCACCCAAATCTGTACTGGTTGAGTGCTGGCTGCCAGGGGTTTCCCTTCTCTGGATACTTGCCCTTGGCCTAGAGGACACCCAGAGCAACTAACAGCCAGTCAGCTGATCAGGTCATAAATGACCAGCCTCCCTGCTAAGATGAGAATCTATCTGGGATGTATTCTCAGAGCTTCTGCAGGGTCAAACCCAAACCAGGTTCCACTGTGAAATATCCCCTTGTCTAGCTCCTCTTCTGCCCTGTCCAGCTTCTTTCCCTATTCTTCTCCTGAGGGTCTGCTCGTCCATAAACCATGTAACCCCAGTCTCAGTCTGTGTCCAGGAAACCCCATCTAAGACATTTTTTGTACGTGTGTGTATGCTCAAGATGGCATCCAGGGCCTTGGGAATGCTAAGCATGTGCTCTACCACTGAATACAGCCTCAGCTCAGCTAGGATATTTCTTTGTGTACAAATTACTCCTTGTCTCCAGTGGCTAGGATGGTGTGTCAGGCTCTAATAGGCCTTCAGTTTACAATAATGCTAGATACTGTCATCAGCCATCCATGGGCTGTGTGTGTGCAAGCTATGCGCAATTGAGCCTATGAGGGGACTGGTCTAGCCTTATGCCCTTCTTGGGTTCTGCATGTGGGTGTGCCTTTTCTCTTGCTCCACCTTGATCCCAAACAGCACCTAAGATGGGCGTGACTTGCCAAAATGTCAATCAATCTGCTGACCACAAGGCATCACCAAGCAAGACTCCACCCTTTGAAACCCAATCCCCTGCCTTATTTGGGTGGAACTTTCTATGGAATGTCCTTCCCCCCAATAAATAGAGAAGTTCCTGTTGTTCTTACTCTCTTGCCCCACTTGCCCTCTTTTCCAGCGTGGGAGGTAATCTTTGAGGTCACAGAGCCATCCCTGACCCCAGCAATTGAGAAAAAGGTATTTTTGTGTTGTGTGGTTTCTTCGTTTTCATAATTATTGATACAGCCCATCTGGGTTCCTTTGAACCCTGCCCATCTCATCAGCCTGGCCAGCTGGCAACAAGATACTATTTGGATTATATACGGTTGGTTGAAAGAATAAGTGAGCCGAATGCTGGTATTATGGCCCAAATGCCCATAATACCAGCAGCTCAGGAGGCTGAGGCAGGAAGATCATGTGTTCAAAGCCAGCCTCAACCACTTAGTGACACCTTAAGCAATTAGGTGAGACCCTGTCTCTAAATAAAATACAAAAAGGGCTGGGGATAAGCACCCCTGGGTTTAATCCCAGATTTTTAAAAAAATAAATCAGCAAGCGATTGAATTAATGTTCTGGATTGGAGGTAAGTAGATGGGCAATCTATTGTAGGACTGCCCCTCCCTGCCCCACACATACCTGATCTCCATGGCCTCAGTATGTCCTGTCCATATATAGACCTCCTGCTTATGTATGTGCAAAGTCAGGGCCAGATAATCCAGTCTGTGAATTAACCAAGCCCCCAGCTGGTGTCTTCCCCCTTAGTATGGCCTCCCTGGGCCCTCCCTCTGCTCTGGTACTTTTAAGAAAGCAACAAGATAAAAACTCAACAGATACAGTTGCTGCTGCTTCAGCAGTCTGATGAAAGATTAGAAACTCTCTGGTGAAATAATGTTAGGAATTTTCTGAGGATTCTAGTTATCATACAGTAGATTGATAGTAGTTTGTAGAGTGAAAATATCCCAAATGAAGCTAAAAAATTCACCTGCTAAGTAACCAGGTTTGGATAATTGAGAACCATAGTTTAGTAATGCCTGAAAATAGTTCAAGATATGCAAAGTCCTTTCCTATTCTGAAAGCTATACAGGAAGGGGAGTAGGCAGATCTTTCAGGTTTTTCAGTCCTATCAAGAAGGCCTTCCTGGCTGGGCACACCGGTGCTCACCTGGAATCTCAGCTACTTGGGAAGATGAGGCAGGAAGATGGCAAATTCCAGCTTGGCCCCAGCAATTTAGCAAGACCCTGCCTCAAAATAAAAGATGGGGATGTAACTCAGTGGCAAAGTGCCCCTGGGTTCAATCCCCGGTTTGAAGAAAGAGAAGAATCTGCCCTTGTTCCAGATTCCTGCACTTTTGGTCTGTTTTTCTTCTGATTTTAGAAGAAAGGAAAAACAACAGATCTTTCCTTCTTTTAGCCATAATGTTTCCTCCCTCCAAATATGTGGACCTAACAATTAGAATGTGAGCCAGGTATGGTGGTGCACACTTATAATCCCAACTACTTGGGAGGCTGAGGCAGGGGACCAGCCTGGCAATTTAGGGAGACCCTGTCTCAAAATTTAAAAATAAAGTGGGGGGGGGGATCTGGGTATGTGGCTCAGTGGTAGAATACCCTGGGTTCAATTCCCATTACCAGAAATTAAAAATAGGAAAAGGAAATAATTGAATGTGATTTGGCCAGATACAGTGGTGCACACCTGTAATTCCAGCTGCTTTGGGGGCCAAGGGAGATCCCAAGTTTCAACTAACCTGGGCAGTTTAGCAAGACCTTGATTCAAATTAAACTTTTTTTTTTTAAGAGAGAAAATTTTTTTTTAATGTTCATTTTTAGTTTTCGGCGGACACAACATCTTTGTTTGTATGTGGTACTGAGGATCGAACCCAGGCCGCACGCATGCCAGGCGATCGAGCTACTGCTTGAGCCACATCCCCAGCCCTCAAATTAAACTTTTTAAGAAGGACTGGGGTTGTAGCTCAGTAGTAGAGTGCTTGCCTAACATGTGCAAAGCCCTGGGTTCAATTTTCAAAATCACCAGAAAAGAAAAGTAAAGGAATAATGTAATCCATAAATTTAATTTCAATTTCTGACAGCCTTATTATTATTATTATTATTATTATTATTATTATTATTATTATTATTATTAACAAGGATTAAATCCAGGGGCACTTGATTACTGAGCGACATTCCCCAGCCCTTTTTATTTTTTTATTTTGAGGCAGGATCTTTTTAGCTCCTGTGGGGCCTTGTTAAATTGTGGTGGCTGGCTTTGAATTTGCAATCCTCCTGCTTCAGCCTCCTGAGTCACTGGTATTACAGGTGTACACCACTGAGTCCAGCTTGTCAGCCAAATTCTTTAAAGATTAAAAAGAAATAGGTGAAACTAACTTTAATAAAAGTATTTTACTTGACTCAGTATAACAAAAAATTATGTCAATATATAAACAATGCAAAAAAGTACTGAGATATTTTATATTCTTTTTTTGTACTGCATGCCCAATATCTGTTGTGTATTTTACATGTACAGTGTCTCTCAGTTTAGACCAGCTACATTCCCTGTGGTGTTGCCATGTGTAGCTTGTGGCTGCCATGTTGGATAACAGGTCTTGACCTTGGGTGTTCCTTCCTAGATACCTATCCTATACCCTGCTCCTCTAGGGTGGGAAAGAGAGAATGGAAATCTAGATAAACCTGGACTGTCTTCAGATGACAGTAGGAGGAGCTGGGGAGGGGAGTGGTAGACAGTCTCTGGGGAGTGTCCTAGGCCAGATAATTACTGGGAAGGGAAGAATGAAACTGTGCCTATTAACCTTCAGGCTCAGGTCTTTCCTCCTGAGTGGTAGGTAGGCAGGGCCAGAAAAGTGCTCCTAAGCCCAGGGTGCTCCAAGTCCCTCATTAATCAAGATACTTCATTCTGGATCCACGTTGTCTTTTCCTCACCTCCTCCAGGAAACCTTCTGAGATACAGTATAGAAACTGACTTAATGGCTCCCTTTCTTTTTTTTTCTTTTTTTATAATATTTATTTTTTAGTTCTCAGCGAACACAACATCTTTGTTGGTATGTGGTGCTGAGGATAGAACCCGGGCCGCACGCATGCCAGGCGAGCGCGCTACCGCTTGAGCCACATCCCCAGCCCGATGGCTCCCTTTCTTGAGGAAGCTATTTATAAACCAAATCCACATCCTTACCCCCTCCCTCCAACCCTCTAATGTCCCATGGATATGTGACGAGCACCTACTTTGTACCTGCATATAGAGTAATGAATAAAATAAATGAGGCCTACCCTACAGAATAGATAAGTTGGTGAAGACAGACAGACAGTAAATAAACTTAAAGCAGCTAGGTCTGGTGGCTCATGCCTGAAATTCCAGCAGCTTGGGCTGAGGCAGGAAGATCATGAGTTCAAAGTCAGCTTCAGCAACAGCGAGGTGCTAAGCAACTCAGTGAGACCCTGTCTCTAAATAAAGTACAAAATAGGGCTGGGGATGTGGCTCAGTGGTTGAACGCCCTGGTACAACCCCCCCCCTCAAAAAAAAAAAAAAACTTAAAGCAAAGCAAGTAAGGTCATTGCAGAGAGCGATAAGGGAAGAAAGACCATTCAAGAGTTCTCCATGCCAACCTGGTGCTGATGACAACAGAAAGTGAACCAGAAAAGATCTGATATTGTCCACTCAACCCCACCTCTGTACAGATGGGTACACTAAGGCCAGTAGACTAGGAATGGCTTGGTCAAGGTCACATAAGTTGGTGGCCAAGCCAGGTCTTATCCTTTTGTTGCTTTGTGGGTTATTTTCTGGGGTGCTGCTGGTCAGACTGGTGGTTCTATTTCTCTCCATTGGGTTGGGAGAGCTCCAGAGAAATGTGTAAGCAGTTTTGCCTTCTGTCTAAGGATAAGCATCTGGAATGGAACACAATAGATGATTTTATAAAAACAAACACAACTCAAAGCAGAAAACCTTACTTTTGACAAGTTTTCAAAAGTCATCTCTACCCTCCTCCAAGGAACATTCCACCAGATTACAAGGGGCTGCAAACAAGATAAAGCCTTCTGCCTCTCCACCTCTCTATCTCCCTACCTCCCCCACTCTGAGGACAGGCATACACCCAGGACTAACCCAGGAGCTGGAATGAATCAGAGAGATCATGCCCTGAACATCCCAGAGTGGACCAGGAACCTGATCCTTGGAGTTTCTGCTTCCTGTTCCAGGAGTCCATGAGCTAAAGCAGTTGGTGGGGACCCCTACCAGAGGGGGCAGGGGATTGTCCTAGGAGTGGTTCAGGGCTTCCACAGCCATCCTCCTTCTCCCTCTTCCCTTCTGAGCCTGCACTTCTTGTGTCAGCTCCACTCCCTCCCTGAACCAAGTCCTGGGAATTTATTTCAGGACTTGTTTCGCCCACTCTCTCTGACTTCTGTGACAAGCTCAGAGCTAGGGAGTCCTCGCCATCTGCCTACCTCCACCACCAGCCAGGCAGCTCCCAGTGGTACTCAATCCCTTGGCTGGGAAAGTGAGCCCAAGCTTGCTCCCCAGTCAAGCAAATCCTCTACAAGTTGCTGGTGATTTTACTTCTTACCTCCCCAAAAGCAAGGGCACTATGGTGCCTATCCCACCACATACACACAGCTCACTGTAAAGAGGCTTCTGCATCAGCCAATGGGGAGTGAGGAAGCTCTGTTTAACTTTGGGCTCCTGTCAGACCTTCCCACACAAACACATAAACTTTAGCAATATCAATGGAAGCTTTAAATATGTAAACCTTTGACACAACAATTACTCTTCTAGGACTTTATCTTACAGGAAGTTATCTCTAAGTGTACAAAGAAATATGTGCAAGAAGATTCATGCTTCATCCACTCTGAATTCAAAAGAGGATTTAATTAATAAACGATGATACACTTTTTTTTAGAGAGAGAGAGAATTTTAATATTTATTTTTTAGTTTTCGGCGGACACAACATCTTTGTTTGTATGTGGTGCTGAGGTTTGAACCCGGGCCGCACGCATGAAAGGCGAGTTTGCTACCGCTTGAGCCACATCCCCAGCCCCTAAATGATGATACATTATCACAACAGAATCTCATGTGGTCGGGCTGGGATTGTGGCTCAGCAGTAGAGTGCTTGCCTCGCACGGGCGGGACCTGGGTTCGACCCTCAGCACCACATAAAAATAAAGGCATTGTGTTGTGTCCATCTACACCCCAAAATAAATAAATATTAAAAAAAAAATCTCAAAAAAAAAAAAAAATCTCATGTGGTCATCAAAAAGCAGTAGAGTGCTCATCTAACACATGCGAGTCATTGGGTTCAATCCTCAGCACCATATAAAAATAAATAAATACATGTCCAACTGCAACTAAAAATATATATTCATAAAAAAACCACAAAAGAAAAATCTACATGTCCTGTCAGTGAATCATATTCAAGATATAAATGAAAAAAGCAAGACTGTACAAAAGTACATCTTATATAATCCTATGTGTGTTATTATAGACATTCCTTTTTTGTATATGAAGAGAAAAAAAGTATCTGGAAAGATATATAAAAACCTGTTCACAGTGGCTAGTTCTGAAGTTTAAATTAAGGGGTCTCTCCATTTTCTTTTCTCTTTTTTTTCCCCAGAGGCACAAAGATTTATTTAGGAAAGGAGATACACATTCAAGAGAGAATGCTGGTCATCTTAAGGGTAAGAAGCTTTTGGGGTGAAACAAGGAATACATCTCCAGAGGGAGAGACTTATTTTCCCATTTTCTGATTTTACATTTCTTTCACAATAAAGACCTACTGCTTTTGTAAATAAAGGGAACAGGACAATAAAAAAAAAAAAATAGGAGTAGGGCCAAGGGCAGAACTCAGTGATAGAGAACATTCTTCCTAGTATGTAGAAGTCATGGGTTCAATCCTCAGCACCAAAATAAATAACTTTTTAAAAATTTTAAAGGACTTAAGAATGAATACCCTTGTTTCTTCTAATTCAGCCAGGGTAGGAAGTCCAATGATATCCGCCCACAAACTCCCTAGCAGATGGTCTTGGGAATGAAGCATGGCCAGACAGCCCACCCCTTCCAGCCAATGCTGGCCTGGGCCTCTCTTTCTGCCTCCACTGTTCTCCTTCCATAGCCTATTAGCTCCCTTTTAAAACAGAACCATTCTGGAGAACAGGCGTAAGAAAGACATGAATGATACACAGTCAGTATGAAAGGAGGGTGGGAACTTCTGGGCAGATTTGAGGCCAGAGCCCTGTTGGGCTGCAGAGATAAAGCTCCCACTCTCCAGGAAGGGAGTAGGGGAACCCAGGGTTGACCCTTAATCTAATCAATGATTAGAGGGAAGAGGGAGGGAGGGAGCAATCAGAGCTCGGAAATGCTGGACTTGTCTCCCACCTCCTGTCGCCTGTCCTGGGAGAACAAAGAACTGGCCTGGGAGCAAGGATCTAGATGTACCACTAAGTAGCTGTGTGTCCTGTTCATGTCACTGCTGACTCTGAATCTAAAGACCTCTTCCTTTCCTCTTTCTTCTCTCCTCCTTGAGTTTGGGCAGCAAAGGGAAGACTGGAAGGAGCATGAGAAAGAGGGGAACCGCTGCTACCTTTTCCCTTAGGTAGAGGGACTCCAGCAAGGGATGGCATTCATAGAAAATTCCTTCCACCTGGATTTTATGTTCAAATCTGCAAGGAAATGGGGAGGAGCCGAGGGGCCTGTTCTGAAGGGAATTCCAATTTGGCCTGCAGGTTTCCTTCAATTCCATATTCATCGAGCTCCTGTCACCACTCCTGGCCCCCCAGAAACTCTCCTCAGCACTCCTCTCCCCTCAGCATTCATATCAGAGACTATTACTTAAGAGGAAGCTGGGACAAGGGAACAACAACCTTTCCCCAACCCTGCCCCTCGGTTGGACCAGGATTCCTAGCTGCCCTGGGGCTAGGGCATGGGGAAGCAGATTCTAGTTCTAACCAGATTGGAAGGGGAGATGGTTGGCATAGCCAGTACCAGAAGCTGACACCTTGGAGGCCCCTCTGCTAGGAATGGGAGAATACATCTGCATGTCTTTCCCCCATATCAAGAACAAGAGCCCTTGGTTCCCTGTTGACCATAAATGAGAAAGAAAAAAAAAAATGTATACATATCCTTGAAGATTTTGAGACAAAGGAACAGAATTGGAGAGGTGGGGGAAGATCTTCCAGCAGGACAGATCTTTCTTGCCACATCCTTCCCAGCCTGCACCAGGGCCTTGTACTGTTCCTGGGCTAGAAGGCTCTGCCCCAGAGGCTGGGAGAGATTAGTCACAGGTGTATATCAGGGAAGCCAGGTAGCACAAGTCCCTGGCAGAACTAGCCCAGTAGCTGTCAAGCAGTACCCAGTGCTGACGCACACTTGAGCACCCTTCTGGATCAATGCACATTCACCCCCATCCTGCCAGCTAGAGTTCTGGAGTGGGGGATCTAAATGGGCCCAGATTCAGCAGCAAAGCTCAGCTTCTGGCAGTCCTGTGTGGGAAGAAGCAAATTCTCAGGAAGTCTCCCTTACAACAGAGAGGAGATTGCCAGCACCTTTCCCCCCTCCCCAGCCCTTTTATCTGATTCTGTAACGGGAACTGAATGTACCTTAGGGATCAATCACGTTTGCACAAAGGGTGGGAATAAGAAGGAGAATGGGGGGGGGCACCCTGGGATCCCATGTTTGCACAAAGGGTGGGGGCAAGACAGGGGATAGGGGCTGGGGGACTGGAAAGAAATGCTCAGATTTTAATCACCACTCCCACCCAGAAGGATTAGCAGAAGCTAATTGTTTTGCATTATCAGAAACAGCTGGCCCTAGGGCTGATGAGAGGGGACCAATCCCCCACCCATAAATCTCATCAGGAACACTCAGGTACTGGCAACATTAGCATTTTATCCTTACTACCACTAACATTGGTGACTGTCTTCTCCCTTTCTGTTTCAGAGGGTGGGAGGTGGGGGATGGACAGCTATGGCTCCTTTCATGAGAACTACCTTTCCCATAACTGGAAGACTCAGGCTTACTCATTGGGCCAGCCCAGGCCTCCCCAGCACTAGCAGTGCTGTCACTGCCAGTGAGCTGCAGTCAGCAGGATTAAGCACACTGAGGTGGCTTAAGGCCAAGGAGGAATTACTTTCCATTATCACAGTTTATCTTCCTGGGGAAAAAAAAGTCAGACTCTGACTACTGGGGAAACAAGAAAGATGGGGAGGCATGGTTCTTCCAGGAGGAATCCCAAGGTTAAGAACCTATGACCTGCTCCAACTGGCAAAATTTGAAATCAAATCTACAAGAGGCAGCTGGTATCAGGAGCAAGCAGCAGAGGATAAGAGGAAGGGAGGAAACTCAGAGAAATAAGGCGTGATCCCCTAAAACTACAGAAATCAGACCAATAATAGCTACAGAATTTTTCAATTACCTACTTAACTTTTTCCATCCCTCCCATTAGTGTGTAATCTAATTTTTATCAGTGCTTACTTTACCAATTCAGCTGTGAGATCAGCCTCCACCCTCCACCCCATATAGAAATCCTGAACTCTCCCTGGGGCTAGATAAAGAGAGGAAAATGCCAGACCAGATAAGAACTAGAGGCATCAATCTTTAATAACTTACAGGCAAATGCTAAAAAATAGTTAATAATAATACAGAGAACACACATGGCTTATAAAAAGGGTTGTGGGTCTACAAATGTGAGGGAGAGATTTGGTATTTTCACAGAGACACAAAAAATAAAGACTATTATGACTGGCATTTCTATAAAAGCAGCTGGGGAACCCTCCAGCTGGAAGAAGAGAGAATGGGAAGATAGTTCTCATTCATCCTAAATGCATTCTCAGAACTTTCTACCCCCCATAAAATACATCCAAACAATAAGCTAGAGAAGGAAAACAAGAAACAAGCTCGAGGTAGAGTCAGCATTTACATTTGTCTCCAATCTTGCAGCCCCTACTTCTCCAGAGGAGAGAATAAAGGAGATATGTGCAACAACATCCCCTCTCCCATCCCGTCCCCCAGTGTGGCACCAAAACAGGACCCCCTTGATCCTTGGTCCTTCATTAAGGTGAACAGATCCTGCATCTGGGCTGACCAAGAGGTCACAGGCCCTGCCTGGCTATCCAAGTGTACAGACCCCTAGTACATGGGGAGGAACAGCCTCAGGTCACCGTCTCTTCTTGCTTGCCCGGGCCACCTTCTTCCTCTTGAGGATCATCTCATACAAGCGTTCAAGGCCTGGCTGCAAGCCCAGCCCATCCACAGCACTGCAGCCCTGCACGTGGGTGAGCGTGGCAGCTGCCAGCTCACGGACTGCCAGCCTCTTCTCCACCTCTGCTGCGCTGAGTGCCCCAGGCTGGTCCTGCTTGTTGGCCAGCACCAGGACGGGAACCCCCTGGTTGTCTGAAGCCCGACTGATTCGATGCAACTCCACCTTGGCCTCTTCTAGTCGCTCAGTCTCTGCAGCATCTACTACAAACACCAGCCCATCTGTCCGGCGGGTGTAGGAGCGCCAAAGTGGTCGCAGCTTCTCCTGACCCCCAACATCCCATACTTGGAAGGTGATTCCGCGGGAGCCCCCCAAGGGCACCCGGATCTTCTCAGTGTTGAAACCTTTTGTGGGGACGGTCTGAACAAACTCCTTGAACTTGAGGCGGTAAAGGAGGGAGGTTTTTCCTGCTGAGTCCAGCCCGATGACTACAACATGCAGGGCCTGGAAGTGGGGCAAGAAGGAGGCGGTGGGCGCCATCTCAGTCAAATGGTTCCCCATTCTGAACTAAGGGGCAGGTCAGAACTAAGGAGTAAGTCTCGGCTCTCAGTTGAAGGAGGGGGCCTTGAAACTGCAGGCCAGGGGAAGCACGGCTGGGTTATCTAAACAGGGAAAGGTCATGGGAGGGGAAGAAGGAAAAAAAAAAAAAGATGTTTAGCAATTAACACACAACTTGCAACTTCTTGATCCTTTCCTTAACCCACCCTTTTGAAAATTCCTTTCATTTACTTATACATTTTTTTAAGCAACTGCAGATGTAACAGGGGTGTGCCCCACTCCCTAGGGGCCCTAGGAGAGGCGATGAAACCTAGAGAAAACCTCAGGTCCCAGGATCTCAGGTGAGGGGTGAGGACTAGATATCATGGAAAGTCGGCTTCCAAACCTTTTCCCAAGCTTGTAGCAGGGAAGCAGCTGTGTGACCTTCAATCCCCGGCCGAGAATCCTCGCGGAGAAGGAAAACTCAGGAAGTGCCCCCAAAATAAGTTAGCGTGCGAGCGCTCCCTGAGACGGGAGACGGAGTCCTGCTAGCACACGCCTTTTGCGTCCCGGAGCCCCAAGCACGCCCCTTCTTCGCTGTGACCCTCCTGTTCACCAACCATTCTCTGTTCACCACAAGCCACTCTCGACCACTAACCCCAGCTCCCCGGAGCCCGCTGAGGGCTGCCTCTGCACGGCCAGAGCACCTCTTTACCTTCAGCTCTCTCCCAGTGCCTTTCTGGGCCAGTCACGGATGCAGCCACAACACCTTCCTACGAACAGCCAGCTCAACGCCACCGCGGATTCTGCGGCGCTGGCCTGGGTCTTCGCCTTAAAAACCCTTACGTGACGTCACGAGGCGCGGGCCAATCAGCGGCCCCGCGGCAGCGGGACAAGGCGTGGAGATCCGCGGGTTGCCGCGGTGAAGGCAGGGTGATGAACGTTTGCTCAATCTGTGACCGTTTTATTTGATATTTTCTACCATAGTCTCATGTTTGAAATTAAACTCACGGGGTTCAGGATGTAGCTTGCTTTATTGAGCGCTTTCCTGGCGTGGGCGAGGCCCTGGGTTCAATCCCACCACCACTGCCCGCCACCCACGGAAAAAAAAACTGGAATTAAACCCAGGATTAATCGGGTTCGAAGGTGAGAGGCGAAAAGGAATGCGGCACCGCCTGACTCGAGGGAAGGGAAGGGAATGTCTTAATACTCGCAATACCATCACATCCTCTTCCCCAGGCAGTTAACACTACGTGTACTCTCCTTCATCCAGAGGGTCTCCTCAGAAATGCCAAAGATGTCTATCTTTCCTGATTCCATTTTCAAACTAGTGCTAAACCCATTACCCCCATAGATCCTCATAATAGTTGGTTAAGGATTCTTGTCTGTATTAAAACACACACACACACACAAAAAAAAAAAAAAAAAAAAAAAAACACCTCTGAAGGTTAAACGTCTTTAAGGTCATGCATGGCACCAATAGCTAGTATGTGGATGAATCCTCACCACTTGACTATCCAGCCTCTCCCATTGGAAAGCTGTAGGGCTAGGCATCCTCAGCAGAAGTCCCTCCCTGTTGCTCTAGAGTTCAGTGCAGTCGCAAGCCCTCAAGATTCTCCCTTGTTTAAATAGACTTTTGGCCTCATATTGTGCCTCTGCAGGAACCAGAAAGGCTATGGGAATATAGAGACCTAAAAGGGCTTACACTCTTAATAATAAGACAGGAAGGACTGACCACCGACAGGAAAGGCAGTGACAGGATAGGAGAGCACATGTATGGGCCTTAGAAAGTAGTGAGCTAAGCATTTATAGGACTTCAAAAGCGGGAAAGTGTCAACTGGAAGCTTTTGGAAAGATTTCAAGATATTCATTGTTCCTGTTTAGGACCAATTAGGAGGGCCACAGGACTAGGTAGCATCACACCAACCACTGCAGTCTGCTACAGTCTGGAAGCCTTGAATAAGGGATGTCACAAAGAGGCAGTGTGACCAAAAGGACAACAGTGATTATATGCGGGGAGATAGGTAGAACTGGGGAGCGAGGTGAAAGCAAAGAAATCAAAGGAGGATGATATTTTCAGTTTTACATCAAGACTGGATTCTTTTATTATATAATTCAATATTAGGGTTTGTGTAAATGTGATTTTAGTGGGTTTTTCCCCCCAGAATTACCCTTATCACCTTTTACTTTTTCAGAAAAAAAATGTATGCTTCTCTGGAACCATAAATAATGTTAACACAGACATTTATAAAATGTGAAGGAGGATTTCACCGGAAGTTCAGCAATTTTTTTTTTTATAATCTTTGGCATTGCACCCATGAGCAGGTCATAAGTGACATTTCTCTAATTAAAAAGAAAAAAACAGAATATAAAGTGTTGTGTTGTTGGTGGTGGTGATGGTGGTTTATTGGTTTGTTCTTTAATTTGGTACTGGAGACTGAACTCAGGGATACTTTACCCCTGAGCTACATCCTCAGTCCTTTTTATTTTTTATTTTTTAATTTTGAGACAGGGTCTTGCTAAAATGCTTAAAGTCTCACTAAATTGTCCAAGCTGGCCTCTAATTTGTGATCCTCCTGCCTTAGCATCCCAAGTTGGTAGGATTACAGGTATGTGTCAATATGCCAGATTAGAATATAAAACTAAATGTATTAGTTCTGTTGCCTATGTTTTGCTGATCTCATTTCAAAGTGTGACCATTTCTTTTAATATTTTAAGTATATACTGTACTACTAATTTAACCTATTCTTGGGCTACCTTCAGCAGTTCTACAGCTTTACCATGATGTTCTCCTTCGGCGTTGACTCCATTAACAGAAAGGAGTTGATCTCCTCATTTGAGGCCTTCATGCCTATCAACAATTCCACCTGGAATTATTCAAAATCTATAGATTGGAGAGTTTTGTTCCTTGCCTCTCATAACATTGAATAGAACAGTCTTCTGCTTTTGGTAGCTCAACAACTTGAGGATGAGAATGTCCTCCACTGGCAGCAAATCAGCGACTTGGAAGTTGCATTAGCTCTCACTTCAGGACTGCTACTTATATCCATAGTCTCATAAACATGTTCATATACCTCTTTTACAGCATTACAGAACTCACTTTGAAGGACTCTTTGGTGGTGGTACCTCTTCACTCCTTTGTAGTTTTTTTCAACAATTTAATTGCTCTACAAATATCCCTCTGCAGGTGTACAAGTTATCCCAGCACCACCATCTTCTCCCTTAGCAATAGGTTTTTTGTTGCGGTTTTTGATATTTTGTACTGGGAATTAACCCAGGGGCAATTTACCACTGAGCTGCATTCTCAGCTCTTTTTATTTTTTATTTCAAGACAGAGTCTTGCAAAGTTGCAGAGACTGGCTTCAAAGTTGTGATTCTCCTGTCTTACCCTCCCCCAAGCTGCTGGGATCACAAGCATGAGCCACTGCGCCTAGCTCTGATTCCTTTTTTGATGCACAACTTAAACCCATATGTATCCCATAAATATGAATAGTCAAAAAAGCAGAAACTGAAGCACAGAATGGTTAGGAAATTTACTCAAGTTTACCCAGCTTAAATTGGCCAAACCTGGCTTTGAACAAATGTCACATTGGCTGTAAAACTGAAAACACACCAAAACTGAACAGTTTATTGTCTCCTTTGAAGATTCCTTAACATTTCTTCTATAATATCTCCTGAGATTGGCACCCAAGAAGGAAATTGTCACTTATCTGATAAAGGAAATGAAACTGACAGTCTCACCCCACCCTTTATCTTTCATGTTTGCCAGGGAAGGTGTTGATGAACAAATGGTAAGGAGAAGGTGGGGCAAGAAAGGGGCCTAGCTTGACCAGATATCAACAGGCCCTGGGCCTACCCCAATCCCTGCCCCTGACTGAAAACTCTATTCACTGCATCCCCACCCCCTCCTTGCCCCCAGACTATTCTCTACCATCAATGACTTCTGGGCAGCTTCACCTCTTCAGCCCTTCTTCTCAAGAGATTACAGCCCAGGACCTAAGGCCTTGAGGGATTTATTGAGAGAACACTGGGACTTAAGCACAGTGAACATTATATATGGAAATACTTATTAGCTGTTAGGCATCATTCTAGATTCTGAGTGAAACAGACAAGGACCTGCCCTGATGGAATGTAAATTATAATGGAGAATGGGGAGAGTTAATGAATAAAAAATCAGATAGTGAGACATTCTATGGAGGAAAAGAAAATAGAGAAATGTGTAGGAGCATGCCTGGGGAACAAGAGCTAATTGAGACCCGAGGATGGTGCTCAGGAGGACCTTACAAAGAGGTGACACCCCTGGGTTCAATACCTGGTACAAAAACACACACACAAAAAAAAAGAAAGGGAGGGAGGGAGGGAAAGAAGGAAGGAAGGAAGAAAAAGAAAGGAGGGAGAAAGGGAAGAAAAGAAAAGAAAACACAAACTGCCTTTCTGAACAAGTAGGGTGGGGAGGAATGTGTAAAGGGAGATCCTAGCTACTCTTCACCCTAACAAGAGCTGTTTCCGAGGCAACTATGCCCAAACCCTGTATCCAAAGCCAAGGATTGGAAAGGAGCAGATGCTGCCGCCTGGCGGATGTGTTTGTCACAGAAGAAAAGCAGAGTACAGGGTGAAGTTTTCAGTGGCTTTGCCTCCTTCTGAAGTGACACCTTCTCTCTAACTAAAATACAAAAATAGGGCTGGGGATGTGGCTCAGTGGTCGAGTGCCCCTGAGTTCAATCCCCGGTACCAAAAAAAAAAAAAAAAAAAAAAGAGCTGGGGATGTAGCCCAGCCACCAGGTGAGAACTAGGGAGAAAGGAAACATCAGGCAGAGGCAGCTGTAGGGGACGAAGCCCATTTTAACAAGCACCATCAAAAACGGGTTCTGGAACAGGGGAGAATCCCTCCTTCTGCCCTGAGGGGCTCACCCCACCTGAAGAGCTTGCAGCCTTCTGCCTTGCAGAGAGGACCTCTGGATCACCCTGACTCAGAACAAGCCTCTGCAGACGGGTCAGGTCTGAATCTGGTCTTCCTCTCTGCTGGCAAAGAACGAATTAAAAACCTTACAGTCAGGGTTGGGTTGTGGCTCGCCTAGCACGCGGGAGACCCTGGGTTTGATCCTGGGCATCACATAAAAATAAATAAATAAATAAATAAAAAGAAATCATCAAGAATATCTCAAAGGATTGAAATTATAAAAACAACAACAAAACATATATTCTGGGCATCTTTTGCAAATGTCTTGCAACAGTGTCCTTGGGAAAATTGGGCCCGCTCGCAGCCAACAACTCCCTTGGGCAGACAGCCCCCTCTAACTGGCCAGTCCCAGTCCCCTGGGGTTCTGCTTTTTTTTTTTTTTTTTTTAAGGATCAAGAGATAATATTTATTCAAGCCTAAGCATGTGATATATACTAAATAATGTCACCTGGGTTCTCTCAAATAATGTCAGTTTTAATATTCTCCTCTTCCATCCCACTCCAGAGACATCACTGATAGGTTTTACATTAGACTTTACAATACAATTCTCTTTCCACACAATCCTTTATACTCATATATCTATGAAAAATAAATATTATTAAGTGTATTTTTAAATTAAATTAATAACAGTGTAGTCCAAATCCTGTCTCTCCTCAGGTCTTGATTTTTTTCTTATCTTTTTCTTTTTTTATTTATTCATCTGTTTATTTATTTCTTACATACATGACAATAGTGAAGTGCATTACATTCATAAATATCCATTCACAGCACAAGTGTATATAAAGAATGTTCACGCCAAATTATGCCATTACACATGAGCTCTTATATTTTTTTGCATACAATTCTTTTTTTTTTTTTTTAAAGAGAGTGAAGGAGAGAGAGAGAGAATTTTTTTTTTAATATTTATTTTTTCTAGTTCTCGGCGGACACAACATCTTTGTATGTGGTGCTGAGGGTCGAACCCGGGCCGCACGCATGCCAGGCGAGCGCGCTACCGCTTGAGCCACATCCCCAGCCCTGCATACAATTCTTAATACACCTTTATATCACAATTTATCATATCTCTGTTTGTATTTAATGTATGTTGACACCAAATTCACATCTTCAGACCGGGGTTCTGTTTTTGTCAGTGGGTGCGCGGAAGAGAGGAAGTCCCCGCCGGTAGCCACGCCTTCCTGGGGACGGGGCGGGGTATGCAAAGTAGTTGAGGGCTCCTCTGCTCTGAAATGCCTGAGCCGCTAGAGATTGTTAAAATTGCTTGTTCCAGGTGGGTCCAATAGTGAATCTGCGGTGGGCCCAGTGGACCGCGTGCGAGTCCGAAGGAGACACGGGGAAAAGAGAGTAGGAGTAGGCGTGGCGGCGCTCACCGCGAGTTGAAAGTGGGCGAGCTGAGGGTGGTGAGGGCGAGGGGCGAATGGCGCGGTATCGCTTCTCGGCCTTTTGGCTAAGATCAAGTGTAGTATCTGTTCTTATCAGTTTAATATCTGATACGTCCTCTATCCGAGGACAATATATTAAATGGATTTTTGGAGCAGGGAGTTGGAATAGGAGCTTGCTCCGTCCACTCCACGCATCGACCTGGTATTGCAGTACTTCCAGGAACGGTGCACCCCTCTGGGGGAACCTGTATACTGGTTTAAAAGTCAGACTCTACACTGCCCCTTAAAGCATTCTTGCTTAAGTTCTCTCTAACCTGATTTTTATTCAAATACCTCCCCAAGATTGTTTTCCCAGCGTCGGGTTTACTAGTCTGTCTCTCCTGCCACTTCCTGCTACTCTTAACTTTCTTGAAAAACTGGACTCTTTCAACTGTGGTTTTCAATTTTGTCTTTGATGTTCATGTCCCCTTTTCCATTGCACATCTAGATTGCTACAGTGCGTTCCAGGAGGGATTGTCCTAGTGTTTCTTCATTTTTAAGGCTCACATAGCAAATTACTATTCTCCTGTTACGTCTGTGCTAAATTAAACACGAAGCCCACTGGAGACCCAACAACACCAGAGGCTGACATCAACAGCTGAACAAGGCCTTAAGCAACATGGTGAGAGCCTGTCTCAAAATGAAAAGCAAAGGGCTGGGGATGTGACTCAGTGGTAAAGTGTCTATGTTCAATCCCAACACCAAATAATAATAATAATAAATGAGTCCACCTGGAACCTGGGCAAAGGTCTTGTGCTATTTAACTCAGTTGTGTCTTGCTGGTACCTGGGAATTGCACTGGATTGCGGTGACTGGGTGATAACAAAGATGTCAATGCCCTCAAAAATTTTATTCCCTACAATGTTAAAGAAAAATTATATTCCTGATACCTGTACAAGATGGCCAGGCCAGTTTGTTAAGATTCCAAAGAGGCTGTGGTGATAGATAGGTACAGGTAGGTACAGGGAATAGAGAGAGAGAGAGAGAGAGAGAGAGAGAGAGAGAGAGAGAGAGAGATTTTTTACTGGAAATAAGCAGATGCTGCCTTCTGGTAGATGTGTTTATCACTGCCTGCTTTCTAAAAGCTGAGGCTCTGGCTCAGCAGTAGCACACTTGCCTGGCATGTGTGAGGCACTGGTTCAATTCTCAAAACCGCATTGTATAAATAAATAAAGGTCTATGACAACTAAATATTTAAAAAAAAAAAAAAAAGGAAGGCAAAGGTAGAGGCTGAAGTTTTCAGTGGCTTTTTTTTTTTTTTGTAACATGGATTGAACCCAGGGATGCTTAACCACTGAGCCACATCCCCAGTCCTTTTTTATATTTTATTTAAAGGTGCCGGGTTTCTGTTCTTGTGACTAAAAGGCTCAGGGGTCACTCTAGTTAAACTGGGCTAACTGGGCTGCACGAAATAACCACACAAGAGACACAAATACCTTTTTCTTTGGGGTTGCTGTGACGGCTCTAATGAGCTTAAGGGTCTGCAGAAAGAGAGAGCGAGAACACAAGCTGACCCCTTTTATTGAGGAGAAGCTATTCAAATGAGGCAAGGGGTCAGGTTTCAGGGGGCTGAGTCTATCTTCATGATGTCCACTGTCAGCAGGTTGACTGACACCTGGGTAGGCCACACCCAAGGGCCCAGTAAGAGGTCGGGACACACACAAGGCACTTCCATGGAAGATTCTATCCTAAATAGGGCAAGGGATTATATTACAAAGGAACATGTAAGCATAGCTTCACCCATGGGGCTGTAGCAAGACACACCCATTTGTCGGAGACCAGCTCCAACAGGGGGTCTCAGGAGGAGATAGATGATGGTGAGGAGTCGGCGAAAGAGGGGGTGGAGAAACAACACAGACACCAAAGTGAAGGTGTTGATCCCAATCTTTACTTGTGAAGTTGATCATATATACTTTTCATTTTGGCAGGCTTACAGTACTTTGTGGTTACAAAACAGGAATCATTATTCAAACAAAACAAAATATTACGTAGCTACAATTAGAATAGAAGAATGTATCTTGGCTTATGCATAAGCAAGCATTTGTACTTTCAGTTCGAGTTTTGCTTTGAGCTGTTCTGCTTAGTTAACTTTTAATAATAGTTACAAATGTCCCAAACTATTGGTCTATACCTTGACTATTCTTTCTTGACTTACTGACTGGAATCGGTGCCATGGTTACGGCAGTAGTTGATTTGTTAATCAAACTTTTAATCAAACAAAAGTAAGAGCACAAACCATTGTGCACAGGAACAAGAACAAGTTGCCCAGTACTAAACACTAAACTATCTTCTTAACATTAATTTTTCTTCTCTAGATTTTAATTTAATTTCTCAAAAACTTCCTTGACAGGAATACAGGGAGTTTTTCTTTAGACATTAACAATTTACACTCCACAGCTGAATCATTGCATTTAGAGCAAACAGATCTATGCTTTAGAAGTAGTTGCATTAATTGGGAAAGTCATGATTTTTCCTTCATACTTAATGGTCATATGAGAAATCGCAACTATACTTATTAAAGGAATACAAAAACAAATCAGCCCATTCCCAGAAACATACTGCGCTCCTCCAGAGGATGGACACCTTGCGCCATCCACCTCAGTAGGGCCTTGCCATTGCCTGAGTCAGGGGAGGGGCGCAGCACCCATTTCTGTGACTGAGCGCCTCAGCACCTAGGTAGGGAGTGTAACTCAGTCACCCGTAAGGTTGGCCTCCCACAGACAGGGTCTCACTAAGTTACTTAGGGCCTCCCTATTTTGCTGAGGCTGAGATTGAACTCAGGGGCACTCGACCACTTCTGCTCCCCAATCCCAACCCCAGCCCGCATCCCCAGCCCTATTTTTCTATGTTGATGATCCTCCTTTCCTCAGCCTCCCAAGCCTCTGGGATTACAGGATGTGCCACAGGGCCTGGCTGAGGTCTTCCTTTCTGGCAAAGCTATTCCTACAGTTTGAACTCAGGGATGGAAAATGCACCCTGCTTGACCTTTTTGTGTGAGTAAGTAATATTAAAATGAACATTATCTAAGCAAAATTTTAATGACATTCTCCATACATTAACTGAGGGCCTCGCAAGAGGTCCAAAGTATGTGGAAACAGGAGGAGACTGCAGGGTAGGAAGATTAAGAAGAGCTCATCTGAAGCCACCTAGCAGTGCCAGTGGGGTGTCATCCACGTGGACACCTCAGTGCCTGAAATAAAGGAAAGTAGAAACTCAGGGAGGAGAAGGGAATTGCCAGAAGGAATTAGGACAGGCTGGGGCTGGGGCTGGGGCTGGGGCTGGGGCTGGGGCTGGGATGAAGCTGGGGCTGGGGCTGGGGCTGGAGCTGGGGATTCTTGAAAGCAATGTCCAGAGGTGGCTGAAAATTTGAAGGAAGTGAGGGGGGCGGTCATCTCAACAGAGGAGCCAATGGTAGAATGGTTCTCTCTAGAAAACTTACCCTTTATGAAGGACTGAGCTGACATGGACATGCAGGAGCCTAGAGACAAGAGAAGATGGAAGTGATTCCTTCTGTGCCCTTGTTGGAGGGTGGTTTTTGGTGTCCCAGGCCAAGTCCTTATGGAGTACAAAAGACAACTCCTGGGCCCTGTAGACACATTAAGGGGAGATGGCCCCAGTCCCCAGAAAGAATGTGAAGACTAAGAAGCAAGATTCCAGGCTTGGGTTCAGGGCTTTTTGAGAAGCAGAATGGGGGCCTTGTCTGCAATTAAGAGATATTTTGCGCCAGATGATCCTCAGAGCGTAATAGACACTGAGCCCCAAATTGGGGTTCCTCTGTGCTGGGGACCTCTCCCTCCCTGAAGGCTCCAGAACAACCCCAAATTGACATATCCCCACTGCATCCTTGTAGAATGTACCACCAATTTGCTGTGGGCCAGTCACTCAGAAAACACCCTCAGTCTGAATTCTGTCCAAATTGGAGAGTCTTTATCTAGCCAGCTGGTGACTGCTCCCTGCAGGACCTATCTCTGCCAGGAACAGTGCCGGGTCCGAGTTTTCTGGGGTTTATAAGGGGGAAAGAACTATATCCTCGAAAATGTAGGTGCAGACAAGCAAGCAGGACACAGAAGCTTATGGGGCAAGGAATATGGAACACAGAAATTGGCTATTCAGAGTGACTTTGAAATAATTCCAGTTCCCTTCCCTGCCTCCTGCTAAGGAGGCCTCTGTGGACTACACACACACAAGGGCACACTCACTCAGCCAGAGTTTCTCTTCCTCTGTGCTCTGTCTCACCTTGAAACGTGAATATCCAGGGTGTTTGTTAAGGCTAGAAAGGCAGGAGTTCATGAGACCTGGTGATGAAACAAGCATAAGTTACTCATCTGAAAGTTTCTTTTTTCTTTTTCTGGTAGTACTACTAAACTATACATCTACATCTACAAACTCAGCCCTTTTTTTTTTTTATGTTGAAACAGGGTCTCACTAAGTTGCTGAGGTTGGCCTCAAAGTTTTGAGCCTCCTGCTCCAGCCTCCTCAGTATCTGGGATTACAGGCATGCTCCACTGTACCCAGCTCATCCCGGAGTTTCTGAGGACAGAACACATCAGGACTGGACTTTTTATCATGTCTGGGGCCCAGGTACAAGTCTGATGGTCAGGGGCAGACCCCTCCCTGCCCCAAAACACATTCTGAACCCACCCTGAAGATTCGGAACTAGGAAGCCATGCTGTGGTTCCCTGTTCCCGATCTCCCAGGGCTCAATATATCTGCTGATAAGCTACAACTCACATCCCACCATCCCCACTCCCTCTTCTGTCATCCTCACCGTGGAAGAGAGGCTGACACCACATCAGACACCCTCTGCAGAAGATGACAAGCTTCTTTGCAGCCCCAGTTTGACACAAATTCACCCAGAGGCGGTAGCTACAGAGGTAGTAAAGGCTGAGGGTGCTGAGGAGGACTGGACAAGCTGTGGTGGCAGATAGGGATTCTGGATCTGGGGCTGGGATGGGATCCAGGGGTTCTCTCCTCAGCCTCTCCCTCCCAGGAGCCTCACTTACCAGGACCTGAGAGGTTATACAATTGCCCTCCAGCTTCACGAGCCCCCAGTGAGTCAGGCTGGGGTCCTTGCCTTTGGGAATCCTGGACACTGGACAGAAAATTGCACTGAGTAACCGGATCCTGATCACTTCCTTGTGGTGGCCGTGGTGGTGGTGGTGGTGGTGGCGGTGGCGGTGGTGGCAGTGGCTCTGGCTGCAGCAGAAGCTGTGCTTGTGGTGGCTGGTGCCGTGGCTGCTGTATTGGTGGCTTTGGCTCTGCTGGTGTTTTTGGCTGCGCTGGTGGCTTCGGCTGCACAGATGGCTGGTGCAGCTGTGCAGGGGGAGCCCAGGACTCCTGCAACTCCTGATATGTTTGGGATTTTTTTCTCAGATCGGTATTCCTCCATTTGGTGTTTCTTTGGTTGCTGACAAGAAGCTCCAGCCAAGTGGCATCTTCCACCCTCCCACCCTGTCACCCAGGAGCCACAGAGGTTTGAGACAGTGAGGCAAGTGAATAGAGAGCAAGGGTGGTTAGAAGCATCTCTGTTCCCTGCAGTTGGAGGCTGAAGCTGGGGCCCAGGCTGCCTTCCCTCACCTGCCACAAAACCCAAGAAGTATTTCCTGGGACTGTGCCACCCAGCACAGCCTCTTCCCAGGAGATGGCACTGTCTGAGCATCTGAGCCTGGCTTGGAGCCGGGCACTGAAAGGAATTTTCATTGCCAGAGGATAAAGAATAAGTCTTTACTTTGATTTTTTTTGGGGGGGTGGTAGAGTGGGGGGGACACAGGGAATTGAACCCAGAGGTACTTAACCACTGAGCCGCATCCCCAGTCCATTTTTTATTTTATTTAGAGACAGGGTCTCTCTGAGTTGCTTAGGGCCTTGCTACATTGCTGAAGCTGGCTTTCAACTCACCATCCTCCTACTTCAGCCTTCCAAGCATTCCCCACCGCCACTGCCACCGCCAGATATCAAGTCCTTAATTTGAACCACCACTGTCCAATAAAAACAATGTATGCCACATGTGTAATTTTACATATTCTAGTAGCCACACACGAGATCAGGAGGAACAGATGAAAAAGGAAAATATATATATATATCCCTCCCCCGCCGCAGTACTGGGAATTGAACCCAGGGTGTTTCTAAGACTGAGCTACATCTACTGGCCTATTCTTTTTGTCTTTTCTTTCTTTAATTTTTGAGATTGCATCCAGAATTACCCAGGATGTTCCTGACCTTGGACTCCACCTGTCTCAGTATCCCAAGTAACTGGGATTAGCAGGATACCACCATGTACTGTTAATATTATTATTATTTTTTAAAGACAGAGAGAGATGAGAGAGAGAGAATTTTAATATTTATTTATTTATTTATTTTTTAGTTCTCGGTGGACACAACATCTTTGTTTGTACGTGGTGCTGAGGATCGAACCCGCGCCGCACGCATGCCAGGCGAGCGCGCTACCACTTGAGCCACATCCCCAGCCCCGTACTGTTAATTTTACTATATTTTATTTAACCAAATACATCCCAAACCTGTGATCAATATGAAAATACTAATATTTCAGCCACATTCAGTGGCACATGCCTGTCATCCCACCAGCTCAGGAGGCCAAGACAGGAGGATCAGGAGTTCAAAGTCAGAAACTTAGCGAGACCTAAGTAATTTAACAAGTCCTGGTTTCAAAATAAATTATAAAAAGGGCTAGGGATGTGTCTCAATAATTAAGCTCCCTGCATTCAATCTCTGGTACCAAAAAATAAAATTAATATCTTATGTTCTTTGTTTTGATACCAAGTCTTCAAAACGCAGTACACATTTTATACTTAATAGCACATCTTCATTTGAACACTAAATTTTCACCAAAATCGTTGATCTCTATTTACTTCTTTTTTTCTTTTCGATCTTTTTTAAATTTCATAAAATTTACAGTAGAAAATGTAGATTTAGGGGGCTGGTGTTGTGGCTCAGTGGTAGAGCACTCACCTAGCATGTATGTATAAGGCCCTGAATTCAATCCTCAGCACCACATAAAGATAAATAAATAAAGGTATTGTGTCCATATACAACTAAAAAGTATTTAAAACAAAAGAAGAAGAAAATGTAGATTTAGACATCTGAGTTACACCAAACATTTGTAAAATTTTCCTAATATGTAAGTTGAATATTTGTTCTAAAAACTTTATATTTAAATTAATCAAATTTATATAAAATAGTAAACTCAGCTCTTCATTCTCACTAGCCACATTGCAGTAGCTCAATAGCCTAGAGGCTGGTGGCAACTATATTAGACAGCCCAGCTTCAAAACCTTTCAGCCATGCTGAGCACAGTGGCACATGCTGTAGTCCCAGTGACTTGGGAGGCTGAGGCAGGAGGATTGCAGGTTCAAAGCCAACATCAGCAACTTTTTGGGGCCCTAAGTAAGTAAGTGAGATTCTGTCTCAAAATAAATAAAAAATATATATATATATATGGCTGAGGATGTACTCAATGGTTAGGCACCTCTGGTGTTTAATCCTGTCCAAAATAGACAAACTAAAACCCTCCCAGCCTAATTTCCCTGTTCCTACCAGCCTACAACAGCCAAAACTAAGGTGATAACTCACCACCACCACCACAGTTTCTCTGAGAGAACTCTAAATGACCGTGCTTCCCTCCTACCCCAGTATGCAACATTCACCAAATAGCAGCCTTCTCCCTAGGGGATTGTCTTCCCCCATTTTCTTCCTACTCATGGAGAACCCTGTGGACCTGGTCCTTCCTATGTACCTGTTCTTGCTGCTGCTGTTGTTGCTGCTGCTGCTCAGCCATTAGCCACCTCCTCCGGTCCAAAGCCATCTGTCGGCGCCGGGCTTCCCAGTGGTAGGCACTACCCATGATGGTGGGATGGTGGAAGCCCCAACAGGGAGTGGGGGCAGGCAGCCCAGGACAATGCCCCCACCACCTCTGTCACCTCCTGCCCCAAATGCACTGCCTATAACCACAACCACCTCACAATGTGGCCACTGCCAGGGCAACTGGGCAGGTCCCCCGCCCTGCCTTGGTGGGGAGTTGTTCTTCTCAAGGCTCCTGGTAAACACCTGTAAGTCTGCTAAATTCCTTTCTTTCTCTCCAGGGTCTTGAACAGATAGAAGACACTTTCCCATCTTAGTGTGAAGTCTCAGCGGGCCCCAGGAACAATTGTGCAGGGAAGTCTTCTCATTTTTCTTTCTGTCTTTTTTTCCCCCTTACTTCTCCTGAGGCGTTTCCAGCAGCAACCACTGGCCCTCTGTTGACCCTCTCTCCCTCCAAAGTCTCTGAGATTGCTTTTCCTCATCCTTTGTCTTTCTTCCTCACTCTCCCCCTTCCAATAAATGTCTGTGTTGAGTCAAGATAAAAGAAAATACAAAATCCACTAACCTTCACTGAGGGTGGAAAGCAACCTTTGTATCAGATCAGCTCCAAAGAACCTGTTAATCCTAGCTGTGTAGTGGAGTTACCTTGGACTTTGGTATTAAACAGCTTCAAATTCAATCCTGGCTCTGTCACATATTTGCTCAGGGGACTTAGGCAGACCACAGTCTTGGAGGCTTCCCTGTGAAGGTTATTGGTTGACCTCAAGGAATGCTGGAAATACCAGCTCTCATAGTGGGGCATCCAAATATGAACAGCTGTTAGGGACTTCACAGCTCTGCTATGGGTCCAGAGGGATGCTGAACCTTTTTGGATCTTTTTCTCCTTTGGTAAAACAGTCGCTGGTTCCTTCTCCCAGCACCAAGGAGTGCTGTTGTTTGCAACAATAGGTTTATGAGAGTTGCCAGATGCAATAGATGAAATAGAGGCTAGTTACTGGACATCTATCTTCACAGCACATTTATATTCATATAAAATAACTCTAAAAATATTGCAATGGAGAGCCAGGTGCAGTGGAACATGCCTGCAGTCCTAGCTCCTCAAGAAACTGAGGTCTCAAGTTTGAGACCAGACTGGGCAATTCTGTGAGAACTTCTTTGAAAATAAAATAAAAAGGATTGGGGATGTAGCTCAATGCTAGAGTGCTTGCCTAGCATGAGTGAGCCCTGGGTTTAATCCCCAGTATGGCCCAAAATTAAAAAATAAATTTAAAAAAATCTGTAAAACACAGGACTCAATGGAGACTTTTTTTATTATAAAATTTCACAATGTCTAACATGTCATGGCATTATTGTTTTCTGTATCTCTAAGAAAGCAAAGAAGACAGACTCTGTCCCATAATGGCAGCACATCTTTCTGTGCATCAAACATAAGATGCATCCTGTTTTCTGACATGTAAAAATATGAAAGCGGGGGGCGCAGGGAATGTTCATCTTCGGATAAAACCAGACACCATCATGGAGTGTAGCCACCTGATCTAATGGCTCTGAACAGGAAGGCTGGGCTTTGAGCCTCGGTCTGTCCACCACCTGGTGTCCTTGACTTTCTCTCTCGAGACCTTGGTTTTATCATGGGACAGGTAAGCAGAAAATGGATAAATGCCCTTCTGGCATGGACTGCCTTTGCTGCTCTCTGCTGCCCCCACTGCTGAGAAAAGGGAATCGGGTCTCGATGGCACAGCTCCCCAGGGATGGTGAAGCTCAAATAAAGGTACCAGAGGACCCCCTTATTTTAAGAACTAGACCAAGCTCCCCATGTTTGGCCCTCAGCACCCACGTGTCCAGCTTCTTGAATCAGTTCCCCCCACAGCTGAGGTGGGCTCGGTTCCATCCTTAGTATCTTGAGGGGAAAAAAAAAAAGTGCCTGACATTCATAATTGAGTGCCCACCGTGTGCCAGCCAATCGCCTTCAGCAACTGTCCCAAGAAACAAATAAAAAAGACTGTGTATTTTACTCAGTGGTAAAATGCCACTTGGTTCAATCCCCAGCACGAAACAATAAATCTTTTCTTCTAGATTTTTGAAATCTATACCTCATTATTGTTATCAATAGTCACCCTACTTTTCGATGGCATGTCTTTCTTTTTTTTTTTAAAGGACTCTCATTTTCATTTTACATCAGACCCCACAAATTATGTAGGCAGTCATGGAGTCAGTCTATATATTGTTGCAAGACCCGAGTAATTATCTAGATAGAACAGTTGCAGTCCTATCTCAAAACACAAAGATAATACCAAGTGGATCAAAAATTCAAAGTGGAAAAAAATGGAACTATAGGGCTGAGGCAGTAGCTTATTGGTAAACAGCTGAACTAGCATACCCAAAGCCCTGAGATCAATCCTTAGTATAGGAAAAAGAAAAATTCTAGGGGGAAAAACTGAGAAAATTCACTTTAACTGGAAGGTTTTTTAATGATGTCTCAAACTTCAGAAAATATGCAAGAAAAGAATAATTATTTGACTACACTAAAACACACACACACACACACACACACACACCCCAAAATCTCCATAAGGGGCTGGGGTTGTGGTTCAGTGGCAGAACACTTGCCTCTCACTTGTGAGGCACTGGGTTGGATCCTCAGCACCACACAAAAATAAAC
The DNA here is from genome assembly GCF_052094955.1 of Ictidomys tridecemlineatus. Taxonomy (NCBI): domain Eukaryota; kingdom Metazoa; phylum Chordata; class Mammalia; order Rodentia; family Sciuridae; genus Ictidomys; species Ictidomys tridecemlineatus. Next base: position 19,288,930 of record NC_135479.1, read on the forward strand.
AAAGATATTGTGTCCATGTATACAAAAAAATATTTTTAAAAAATCTCCATAATAAAAACTTAAAATAACACACAAGATAAGAAAGGTACCAAATTAAGAAAAAAATTACAATATATACTACAGAAAAAGTATCTTTCTAAAATATAAAGATCTCCCAGAAATAATTATAAAAGACAAACTGCATTTAGGAAGGGGAATGCACAAAGGCCCAAAACAGACAGTATATCTATACACACACAAGAACAGTTCTTAAGCAAGTATAAAAATTAGGGCTGGGGTTGTGGCTCAGCAATAGTGTGTTTGCCTAGCATGGGAGAGGCCCTGAGTTCAATCCTCAGCACCACATAAAAATCAATAAAATAAAGGTATTGTGTCCAACTACAACTAAAAAATAAATATTTTTAAAATTAAATAAAATTGGGCTCAGTTTAGCTCAGAGGTAGAGCATTTGCCTAGCATGCACAAGACCCTATATGATAGAGGAAGATGAATGGAAAAAAAAAAAAAAAGAAAGCCAGGCAAGGTAGGACAAGAAGTAAGAATGCCCAGGACAGGCAGGGGGAGATTCTGTAAGATGGATATTATTCCTATTTTGCAGAAGAGAAGTGGCTTTCTCTGGCATGCACTTAACAAATTCCTACACACTCTTCATTTCTCCTTGTAGCTTCATAAGGAGCCTACTTAGAGAAGTGTTATCATCCCCGCTATACAGTATTAAAAAATAAAGACTCTGGGCACATTGGTTCACACTTGTATCCCAGCCACTTAAGAGGCTGAGGCAGGAGGATCGCAAGTTCAGGGCAGAATCAGGAACTTAGCAAGACCCTGTTTCAAAATAAAAACTAAAAAGGGCTCCGGATGTGGCTCAGTGGTGAAGCACCCTTAATTCAATCCCCACACACAAATAAAACAAAAAGTGAAGACACCCCCCCCATGTAGTTAAAAGAAACATAGGACCAAATTCTGAAGGTGTTTCATATTAGCTGTGTGACCTTGACCAATTGCTTAGGTTTTCTGAGCTAACTTCTTAGCCTATGAAGTGAGCCTGCTAAAGATAAGTGAGTCATATGTGTAATATTAAATTATCCAGAAGGCACGGATTATGTGTACAATTAAGGAAGATTTTATTTTTTTCGATATTGGTGGTAATTATAGCAATATATTCATTTTTGTGTGTGTGTGTGTGTGTGTGTGTGTGTGTGTGTGTGTGTGTGTGTGTAAGAGAGAGAGAGAGAGAGAGCCTTTCTTATGGAAGGCATCCTAAAGGAGGAGAATCCCAAACGGAGTTCTCTCTGCCATTAAGAAGTGACTGGGAGCTGTGGTTGTAGCTCAGTTGTAGCTTGCCTAGCATGTGTGAGGCACTGGTTTCGATTCTCAGCATCACATAAAAATAAAATAAAGGGGGGAAAAAAGGGACTGAGCCGGGCACGACAGCGCACCACTGCAATACCAGCAACTCAGGAAGTCAAGCCAGGAGGATCCCAATGTGTGGCCAGCCTCAGTAATTGAGCGAGGCACTAAGCAACTCAGTGAGACCCTGTCTCTAAATAAACTACAAAAATAGGGCTGGGGATGTGGCTCAGAGGTCGAGTGCCCCCGAGTTTAATGCCTGGTACAAAAAAAAAAAAGAGCTGAGGATGTAGCCCAGCCACCAGGTGAGAACCAGGGAGAAAGGAAACCTCGTCGGGCAGAGGCAGCTGTAGGGGACCCAGCTCTGGACGACGATCATTTTTACAAGCGCCAACAGGCACAGGTTCTGCAGCTGGGGGGAATCCCTCCCTCTGCCCTGCGGGGCTCGCCCCACCTGAAGAGCTTGCTGCCTTCTCCCGCTGTCAGCCACCAGCCTTCCCCCTGGCAGACAGGACCTCCGGACCGCCCTGACTCAGAACAAGCCTCTCCCAGAAGGGTCAGGTCCGAAGCTGGTCTTCCTCTCTGCTGGCCAAGAACAAATTAAAACCATACAGTCAGGGCTGGGTTGTGGCTCGCCTAGCACGCGCGAGGCCCTGGGTTTGATCCTCGGCACCACATAAAAAGAAAGAAAGAAATAAAAAGAAATCATCAAGAATATCTTAAAGGATTGGAATTATAAAAACAATAACAATTATAAAACAACAACAACAAAATATACAGCCTGGGGGCTGTTTTGTAAATGTCTCCCAACGGCGTCCTTGGGAAAATTGGGCCCGCTCACAGCTCTCTCTAGCTGCCCAGTCCCAGTCCCCCCGACCCCCAGGGTTCTGTTTTGTCAGTGGGTGGGGGCGAGAGAGGAAGTCCCTGGCGGTAGCCACGCCTCCCCGGAGAAGGGGCGGGGCATGCAAATAGGGGAGGGCTGCTCAGCCCCGGAAAGCCGGAGCCACGAAGGACTGTTAAAATTCCTAGTTCCAGGTGGGGCCAATGGTGAATCTGCACGCGGGGGCAGTGGACCCCTTGCGAGCCCGAAGGAGACATGGGAGAAAGAGAGTGGGAGTAGGCGTGGGGGCGCTCACCGCGAGTTGAAAGTGAGCGAGCTGAGGGCGGTGAGGGCGAGGGGCGAGTGGTACGGTATCGCTTCTCGGCCTTTTGGCTAAGATCAAGTGTAGTATCTGTTCTTATCAGTTTAATATCTGATACGTCCTCTATCCGAGGACAATATATTAAATGGATTTTTGGAGCAGGGAGTTGGAATAGGAGCTTGCTCCGTCCACTCCACGCATCGACCTGGTATTGCAGTACTTCCAGGAACGGTGCACCCCTCTGGGGGAACCTGTATACTGGTTTAAAAATCAGACTTACCACTGTCCCTTTAAGCTTTCCTCAAGTTCTCTCTTCTCTGGTTTTTATTGAAATACCTTTGTTTCTTCTGCCCAAGATATGGGTCGCGTCTACTTAATATGTCTTTGTCTTTTTACTTCTGTTTTCGCTTTTCTCAATGCCTATAGGGAGCAAGTCAGCCTCTCATGCCGCTTTCTGCTCCTTTTCACTTTCTTGCTAAAAACTGAACTCTTTCAACTATGGTTTTCAGCTTTTTCTTAGACCATCAGTCCCCTTTCCATTGCACACCTAGATTGCTACAGTGCGTTCCAGGAGGGAGTGTCCTAGTGTTTCTCGATTTTTAAGGCTCACATAGCAAATTACTATTCGCCTGTTATGTCTGTGCTAAATTAAACACGAAGCCCACTGGAGACCCAACAACACCAGAGGCTGAGGCAGGAGGATCCTAAGTTTCAGGCCAACATCAACAGCTGAACAAGGCCCTAAGCAACATGGAGACAGCCTGTCTCAAAATGAAAAGCAAAGAGCTGGGGATGTGACTCAGTGGTAAAGTGTTCAATCCCCAATACCAAAATAATAATAATAATAAATGAGTCCAAGAAGATCCACCTGGAACCTGGGCAAAGGTCATGAGCTATTTAACTCAGTTGTGTCTTGCTGGTACCTGGGAATTGCACTTGATTGGGGTGACTGGGTGACGACAAAGATGTCAGTGCCCTCAAAAGTTTTATTCCCTACAATGTTAAAGAAAAATGATATTCCTGATACCTGCACAAGATGGCCAGGCCAGTTTGTTAAGATTCCAAAGGGGCTGTGGTGATAGATAGGTATAGGTAGGTAAGGGGAATTGAAAAAGACAGAGAGAGAGAGATTTTTTTTACTGGAAATAAGCAGATGCTGCCTGCTTTCTGAATAAATGCTGAGGCTCTGGCTCAGCAGTAGCACACTTACCTGGCATGTGTGAGGCACTGGTTCAATTCTCAAAACCGCATTGTATAAATAAATAAAGGTCTATGATAATTAAATATTTTAAAGAAAAGGAAGGCAAAGGTAGAGGCTGAAGTTTTCAGTGGTTTTTTTTTTTTTTTTTTTTGGTAACATGGATTGAACCCAGGGATGCTGAACCACTGAGCCACATCCCCAGTCCTTTTTTATATTTTATTTAAAGACAGGGTCTCAGGCTGGGGATGTGGCTCAAGCGGTAGCACGCTCGCCTGGCATGCGTGCGGCCCGGGTTCGATCCTCAGCACCACATACCAACAAAGATGTTGTGTCCGTCGAGAACTAAAAAATAAATATTAAAAAAAAAATTCTCTCTCTCTCTCTCTCTCTCTCTCTCTCTCTCTCTCTCTCTCTCTCCTCTCTCTCTCTCTCACTATCTCTTCTAAAAATAAATAAATAAAGACAGGGTCTCACTAAGTTACTTAGGGCCTCTCTATTTTGCTGAGGCCGAGATTGAACTCGGGGCACTCGACCACTTCTGCTCCCCAATCCCACCCCAGCCCTATATTTCTATGTTGATGATCCTCCTTTCCTCAGCCTCCCAAGCCTCTGGGATAACAGGATGTGCCACAGGGCCTGGCTGAGGTCTTCTTTTCTGGCAAAGCTATTCCTACAGTTTGAACTCAGGGAGGAAAATGCACCCTGCTTGACCTGTTTGTGTGAGTAAGTAATATTAAAATGAACATTATCTAAGCAAACTTTTAATGACATTCTCCATACATTTACTGAAGGCCTTGCAAGAGGTCCAAAGTATGTGGAAGCAGGAGGAGGCTGCAGGTTAGAAAGATTAAGAAGAGCTCATCTGAAGCCACCTAGCAGTGCCAGTGGGGTGTCATCCACGTGGACACCTCAGTGCCTGAAATAAAGGAAAGTAGAAACTCAGGGAGGAGAAGGGAATTGCCAGAGGGGATTAGGACAGGCTGGGGCTTCTTGAAAGCAATGTCCAGAGGTGGCTGAAAATTTGAAGGAAGTGAGGGGGGGGGGTCATCTCAACAGAGGAGCCAATGGTAGAATGGTTCTCTCTAGAAAACTTACCCTTTATGAAGGACTGAGCTGACATGGACATGCAGGAGCCTGAGGAGCTACCAGAGGCAAGAGAAGATGGAAGTGATTCCTTCTGTGCCCTTGTTGGAGGGTGGTTTTTGGCCTCCCAGCCAAGTCCTTACCGAATACAAAAGACAACTCCTGAGCCCTGTAGACACAAGTAAGGGGAGATGGCCCCAGTCCTAGAAAGAATGTGAAGACTAAGAAGCAAGATTCCAGGCTTGGGTTCAGGGCTTTGTGAGAAGCAGAATGGGGGCCTTGACTGCAATTAAGAGGTATTTAAGGCAGATGTTCCTCAGAGCGTAATAGGCACTGAGCCCCAAATTGGGGTTCCTCTGTGCTGGGGGACCTCTCCATCCCTGCAGGCTCCCGAGAGAACCCCAAATTGACATATCCCCACTGCATCCTTGCAGAATGCACCACCATTTTGTTGTGGGCCAATCACTCAGAAAACACCCTCAGTCTGAATTCTGCCCAAATTGGAGAGTCTTTATCTAGCCAGCTGGTGACTGCTCCCTGCAGGACCTGTCTCTGCCAGGAACGGTGCCGGGTCCGAGGTCTCTGGGGTTTATAAGGGGGAAAGAACCATATCCTCGAAATGTAGGTGCAGACAAGCAAGCAGGACACAGATGCTACAGTTAGCAGTCAGCCAGCCAATGCATATAACCACATCCTTCTTCTGAACACATCTAGTACAGAAACAACTTCTACTTAAAACAAGTTATATGACTAGGGTTAAATCTAGGTCAGTATGGCGGAACTTCAAAATGGAGTCACTGGAGCTAAGTTCTTTTGAGTACTATTTCTTTTTTTCAACATTTGTTTAGATGTCAACGGACGTTTATTTTGCTCATTTATTTATATGCAGTGCTGAGAGTCAAACCCAGTGCCTCACCCAAGCCAGGCAAGGGCTCTACCGCTGAGCCCCAGCCCCAGCCCCTTAAGTATGGCCAGGATATCTTAACATTACTTATTCTGTTATCCTACCTTGTCTTATCTATTAATATCCTACATTTTATAGGGTGCTTACTGAGCCGAGCCATGATCTAAGTTGGCCGAGCCATGATCTAAGTTGGGCTATAACAATTTAAGAAAATCAGCCACGAACTGTGTTAAGACACCTGTCCTCATCTCATCCCTCCTGAAGTTTGGAGTCCTATAAGGTCTTGCCATAGATCAGTGTGGGAGGCCAACCTTACACATGACTGACTTACACTCCCCCGCTGGGTGCTGAGGCTCAGTCACAGAAATGTGGCACCCTTCTTGGGAGCGAGGGTCAGTGTCCTCTGTATGGGTGTGTCTTGCTGCAGCCTCATGGGTGAAGCTACGCTCACCTGTTCCTTTGTAATAGAACCCCTTGCCCTGTTTAGGATAGAATCTTCCATGGAAGTGCCTTGTGTGTGTCCCCTTCTCTTACTGTGCCCTTGGGTGTGGCCTACCCAGGTGTCAGTCAACCTGCTGACACTGGACATCATGAAGATACTCAGCCCCCTGAGACCTGACCCCTTGCCTCATTTGAGTAGCTTCTCCTCAATAAAAGGGGTCAGCACGTGCTCTCGCTCTCTCTCTTTCTGCTGACCCTTAAGTTCAGAGGAGCCATCACAGTGACCCCAAAGTGTCACTGTATCTCTTGTGTGGTTATTTCGTGCAGCCCAGTTAGCCCAGTTTAACTAGAGTGACCCCTGAGCCTTTTAGTCGCGAGAACAGAAACCCGGCAGATCAGTGTCAGGCCAGGGAGGCCCTGTGGGTTTGGTGATTGCCTGTGAGCTTTGAGGAAATCCTGACCAGGGCATAGTGGACTAGAAGACAGACTAAGGGGCAGCGTGGTTGTAGGGACAACCATGTGGACATTTCTTCTTTCTTCTTCTTCTTCTCTTTTTTTTTTTTTTTTTGACAGAAGGGATTGAAGTCAGGTGCACTTACCCACTGAGCCACATCCCCAGACCTTTTAATTTTTGTTTATTTTGAGACAGGGTCTCACTAAGTTGCTTAGGGCTTCATTAAGGCTGGCTTTGAACTCCTGATCCTCTTGCCTCAGTCTCCCAAGTCTTTGGGATCACAGGGCCTGTGCCACTATACCAGGTCATGTGGACATTTCCCTTGGGCTTCTGTCTCAAAATTCAAAAGCCATAAAAGAAAAATGTAAATTGACTATTTTTTTTCTTTTATATCGATGACAAGCTAGGTGTGGTACAGCACGCCTGTGATCCCAGCGGCTCAGGAGGCTGAGGCAGGAAGATCACGAGTTCAAAGTCAGCCTCAACAAAAGCATGGCACTGAGCAACTCAATGATATCTGTCCCTAAATATAATACAAAATAGGATACGGATATGGCTCAGTGGTCGAGTGCCCCTGAGTTCAATCCCTGGTATGTCCCCACCCAAAGAAAAAAAATCCATGGCAAAAAAAGAAAATAGATAATAAAAAAAAAAAACAGATAATAAAAAAAATAGTAAGTAAGTAACACATTAATAAAAAATATTATTTTGCACATAGAAAAAGAATGTAACTTTCTAATATGTGAATAGATCCTGGATGGGTGTGGTATAACATACCTCTAAGCCCAGAGACTCTAGAGATTGAGGCAGGAAGATCATAGGTCTGAGGCCAGCCTCAACAACTTAGTGAGGCTCTAAGCAATTTAGTGTCTGAAAAAGGGGAAGGACAAGGGAATGTGTCTCAGTGGTGAAGTGCCTCTGGTTTCATTCTCCACGACCAAACAAAAAACAAAACAAAACAAAAAAAGCACCTATGGGGCTAGGGCTGGGGCTCAGTGGTAGCGCACTCACCTGGCATGTGTGAGGCACTGGGTTCGATTCTCAGCACCCCGTATAAATAAATAAAATAAAGATCTATCAACAATGAAAAAAAAGCACCTAGAGACTTTATAATAAACGACAAAATGCACATTAGGAAAAATAAAATGGGCAAAGGCCAAGCGTGGAAAGTTCACAGGAAAGAAGAAGAGATTCTAAAGCAGATATAAAAAATTAAATAAAAACTCCACTGAAAGGCAAATTTTCCCCTCAGGAATTGGCAATTTTCCAAAAATGTGATATCGTGCCTGCTGGTGAGACCCGGGCAACATGCACCGCTTCTCAATTTTCACTGTGCCCTTGGAGTCGGTGTCCTGCCACAGAAGTCCCCAAATCTCTAGCCTGGTGCTGCAGCACTGAGGAGGTCACAGGCACCCAGAGGAAGCCTCCCTAATATCATGTGCTTCTGTTGCCATCTCTTGAGGTGATCTGGTCTGTGCACACATGGGACAATCACGGTAAACCTCACGGCTGATCATGAACCAGAAAGTGGAGTCCCTAGTTTGCAAAGAGAGATATTCCATTCCAACGACCTGCACCCTCATGCCTACAATCCCGCACACCCCCTTGTCAGGAAAACCAAATCAGTGAGCAGAAGGCAGCCTGATGCACACAGAACTAAACAGGAATCATGGGATGGGGGAAGCCCACAGAGTCCCAGTCATACCAGTATATTTGTAAATATGCTATATAGCCATATGTCTGTATTTCTATCTTGGGAATTGTCTTTTACCTTTTTAGAGGTACTGGGGTCCAAACCCAAGGGCCTCACGCATGCTGGGCAAGCACTCTACCACTTAGCTACATCATCCCCATCCGCACATTTTCTATGTACATTACAAAAGATAACGAATGACATGAAACAAAGAAAGCCAGGCAAAGCGGGACATGAAGTAGAATGCCCACGACGGGCGGGGGCAGGTTGTGCACAGCACTGTAAAGTGGACATTATTCCTATTTTACAGATGAGAAGTGGCTTTCTCCGATGTACACTTAAGAGATTCCTATTCGCTCCTGTTTCCCCCATAGCTTCAAAAGTAGCCTACTTGGAGAAGTGTCACCATCACCCCCACTATACAGTTAAAAAACGAAGACACCGGGTGCAGCGGCACAAGCCTGTAATCCAGCAACTAGGGAGGCTGAGGCAGAAAGGTTTGCAAGTTCAGTCCAGCATCAGCAACTTAGCAGGACCCTGTCTTAAAATAAAAAATAAAAAGGGCTGGGGATGTGGCTCAGTTGGTACAGTACCCTCAGGTCAATCCCCCGTGTAAAAAACGAAAAAGAGAACAAAAAACATGAAGACACCCCACCCCATGTAATTAAAAGAAGCTTGGGTTCAAATTGTGTGACCTTGCTGCATATTAGCTGTGTGACATTGGTTAATTGTTTAGGCTCTCTGAGCAAAGTTCTCAGCCTAAGACAGTGCTGCCTGCTGGAGATACATGAGCCACGTGTGTAATATTAAATTATCGAGGCAGCACGTTCTTTGTGTTCAATTTAGGATGATTTTATTTTTTGGATGTTGTCAGGAACTACAGAAATATATTCATTTTTTTTTGGGGGGGTGGTACTGGGGATGGAACCCAGGGCCTTGTGCATTCTAGACAAGCACACTACCACTGAGCTACATCCCCAGCCCTATAGCAATATATTCACAAATACCTAATTATTACATTCAACAAATAACATCACAACACAGAAAATGGAAGCAAGTACCTCAGTGGACTTTAATTTTATGTGGTGCTGAGGATCGAACCCAGCGCCCCCCGGCGCAGGGCAGGCGAGCGGGCTACCCCTTGAGCCACATCCCCAGCCTGAAACCAAGCACCTTAGAACAGGCTTCATTTCACATATCTCAACTGCCCCCACCGTGACCCAGGTACCATTGAGTCTGGGTCTGCTGTCCTAGCAGTGAAGCACAGGGTGTGCACAAGTAACCTACCTGTGAGCCAAATCTTCCTCAGGTCAAGGCAGTATCTAAAAGCATGGATCAAAAGACTGGGGACATAGTAGTTTTGAAAGGAAAAAAAAAAAAAAAAGAGGGGAAATCAAGTTTAGTATCTTGAAATAATATCAATTTATCTTGATAAATCCAAAATCTCGCTTGAACACCACACAGATGTAAAATCACAAAGGAGATGTTCCACATTTGAACCCTGTATTTTACACTCACAGCACCACTGAACTACAAGGAACCACCTTTCCAGGGCTCCATGTGGCCCGTGGTTGCCATTCAGCACTGGTCAGGAGAATGGAGGTGATGATAACAAAGGCAGGGACCAGGGTGGAGTGAAAGGAGCCAGACGGGGGCCTTGAGCAAAGAAACAAACACGAACCCCCCGACCACCCAAAAAAAAAAAAAAAAAAAAAAAAAAGCCTCGGTAATCAAGATGCATATTTTGATCGTCTTGATGGGTAAGATACATTGCACTAAAATATTATTTATCCCCAAACTGGAAAGTTTTTAGAGAGGCACTCCCTTAAAATGTTATCCTAGAGGACTTGGCTCTTCCTAAACTCGGCCCTAGACAATAACACCCACCTCACGGTGGAGCGGACTAAAAGCAGTACACAGAGAGCACTCAGTTTCTGTTGGCCCTGGCTGTTCTTCAGGCTTTCCGCCTGGCAGGGGGAAAATGACTGAACTTCACTCCTACACCCATGATAGCCTCTTGCTTTTCTGCGATCAAACCAAAGAAACTGAAGTGCTGTAGGCAAAGAGAATGGGAAAGGCAAATGTCGACTCTGCCGCAGAGAGAAACTTTACCCCAGCCCTTCCCCAGAGCATCCCTACTCAGGTGTCCGGCCTTAGCCCCTACACAGCTAGTAGCCTCCTCCACGCGTCTTCTCTGGTTCATTCCCTGGTGCCCATCACGTCCTCTCCCACGGCTTCCTTCCTCTACAAAGGTTAGCTGAGCACTCTCAACTGCTGGCGTTGACAGGACTAGTGCCCGTGAGGAGAGTTTCGGTGGGGGAGATGAGGAATGGCTCCAAACGGCCCGCCATAAGATAACAGGGTGCAATCAAATGTACAGGATGGATGCCGATTACATTTGAGTGTGGTGAGGAAGGGCCCTTCCTTAAGGAAGACGTCCTGGAGGAGGCGACACCCAAACGGATTTCTCCCTGCGATTAAGAAGCAACTCAGTGAGAACCTATCTCTAAATAAAATACAAAAATAGGCCTGGGGGGTGTGGCTCAGTGGTCGAGCGAGTGAACTCATTCAATTCCCGGTACTAAAGGTACAAAAAAAAAAAAAAAAAAAAGAGCTGGGGATACTGTAGCCCAATGACCGGGTGAGAACCAGGGGGAAAGGAAACAGCGTTGATTTGAAACCGGTTCTCTGCAGCTGGGGGGAATCCCCTCCCTCTGCCCTGCGGGGCTCGCCCCACCGGAAAGAGCTTGCTGCCTTCCCCCTTGCAGAGAGGACCTCTGGACCGCCCTGATCCAGAACAAGCCTCTCCAGACGGGTCAGGTCCAAAGCTAGTCTTCCTCTCCTCTGGCAAAGAACAAATTAAAACCATACAGTCAGGGCTGGGTTGTGGCTCGCCTAGCACGCGCGAGGCCCTGGGTTTGATCCTCGGCACCACATAAAAAGAAAGAAAGAAATAAAAATAAATCATCAAGAATATCTCAAAGGACTGAAATTATAAAAACAACAATAACAAAACATACAGCCTGGGAGTCTTTTGCGAATGTCTCGCAACGGTGTCCCCGGGGAAAATTGGGCCCGCTCACAGCCAACAACTCCTTCCGGCATTCAGCCCCCTCTAACCTCTCAGTCCCAGTCCCCCCGGGTTCTGTTTTTGTCAGGGGGTGGGCGCCAGAGAGGAAGTCGCTGGGTAGCCATGCCTCCCCGGGTAAGGGGCGGGGCATGCAAAGTAGGGGAGGACTCCGCAGCCCCGGAATGCCGGAGCCGCGAAGGACTGTTAAAAATTCCTAGTTCCAGGCGAGGCCAATAGTGAAGCTGCACATGGGCCCAGTGGACCGCCGGGAGAGCCCGAAGGAGACAAGAGAAAAAGAGAGTGGGAGTAGGCGTGGCGGCGCTCACCGCGAGTTGAAAGTGAGCGAGCTGAGGGCGGTGAGGGCGAGGGGCGAGTGGTGCGGTATCGCTTCTCGGCCTTTTGGCTAAGATCAAGTGTAGTATCTGTTCTTATCAGTTTAATATCTGATACGTCCTCTATCCGAGGACAATATATTAAATGGATTTTTGGAGCAGGGAGTTGGAATAGGAGCTTGCTCCGTCCACTCCACGCATCGACCTGGTATTGCAGTACTTCCAGGAACGGTGCACCCCTCCCGGGGAACCTAACGTCTGGTTTCAATGTTAGACCTAAGAATCAAACTGGCTATGTCTTTCCCGCCGTGTTTTTTCTTTTTTTTTTGTTTTGTTTTCCTTCTTGGTTGTCTTGCTCTCAAGTACTAGAGCGTGCGTTCTCAGCCTCGAGGAATATTAATAATCCTCGTGTGTCTCTTCCTTTACTCCAATCCAAAGGATTTCAGGAGGAATGGTCGTCCTTTCAATCTCACTTACTTCTAGTTCTAGCGTTTTCACCCTGGACCCTGGCTAAAGTCGCGGGCTACTCAACTCACTTGTGTACTGCCCGTACCTAGGAATTACACTAGATTGCGGTGACTTGAGTGACAACAAAGATGACACTCAGTGCCCTCAGACGTCTTATTACTTCCAACGTTAAACAAAAGTTTAACAAAAGTTATATTCCTGATTCTTGTACAAGATGATGAGGCTGCTTTGTCAAGATTGAAGTGGGGCTGTGCCCCGACCGGCAGGACACAACGTGGGCAGCGAACCTAGATGGGGAGGAATGAAGGGACAAGAGACACGAAGGGTGACAGCAAGACAAAAGTTCTGATCAAGCTGCAAACTTTTATTGTTCACACAGGGGTATTTAGGGGCTGGGGCTGGGGCTGGGGCTGGGGCTGGGGCTGGGGCTGGGGCTGGGGCTGGGGCTGGGGCTGGGGCTGGGGCTGGTTCTCTTATCATCAGCAGTTGCTAGAAGTCTTCACAAGGTGAGATAGCGCAGGATGTCTCAGGGAGATGGATGGCTGCAGGGTGTCTCCCAGACGAGATGTCTCCTAGGGGGCTGTTTCTTGTAACTGTCAGGCTATTCTTTGAAGGAGAACTCCCTTTTGGTCCCTGGCAGGGCTGTGGTGATAGATAGGTACAGGGACCACCCCAATGTGGAGCGAGATTGGATTCGACTCCAAGGATAAGTGAAGGTTTGCAGACAAACTGCAGAGGGGCAGGCTGGGTGCAGTGGATGGACAGTTACTAAGAGAAAACACCTGGGGTTGAGGGGGAGAGCAGGGACACATACTCCTAAATAGCAAGGTAGCCTTCCAAGGGTTTAGTCCTTCAAGAAATATTTAGTGGATAGCCACGCATGGCGACCCACACGTGTAATCCCAGTGACTCAGGAGGCTGAGGTAGAATAATCGAAAGTTCGGGGCCAACCTCAGCAATTTAGCAAGAGCCTATGCAACTAAGCGAGACTCTCAAAATAAAAGAAAAAAAAAATTACTGAAGAGCTGCTATGTGCTCCTCCTACTGAGAAAGGAAACAGCAACAGAACACAGGCTCCTCTTCTTTTTGCTGCTCGGGTATGGGACCCAAGGCCTTGCTCCTTTACGCAAGCGCCCCACCGCTGGACTATATCCTCAGCCCGGGAGTCAGACTCTTCATTCCAGGCGGCAAGTTGTTCTCTCCTGAAATCGGGGTGAGAAGCTGCCATCCATGGGCACCCTGTAGATGAAAAGGGACTATTTGTGATCCTGCCTTCGAGGTTGAACAGCTAACAAACATTGGGTTTGATTGGAGACCAACAGCGCTTGGCTTCTCGGGAAGATGGTTCCCAAAGGGAACTGCCTCTCATCTAAGGAGGAAGGCTCCAGACCGGGGCTGTGGTGTTGGGTGTGGACAAGGTGGAGGTGGGCACGTGACTTGCGGGGAGAAGCCCACCAGCGTGCTGAGTCTGGGTCAGGAATAGTCTCTGAGGGGATGGATATGTGGGGGAAGCACTACAGTAGGGAGGTGCGCAGGCAGAGTAAGGGTTTCAGGGACGGGCCTCTACCCAGATGGGTACCCTTCCAGGGGGCTGGACCAATCGGCGGGGTCCAAAACCGGTTCCTCGGTCCCTGGTCGCCCTGTGCTGTACACCTCTGGATCTTTGCCCAGGCTCTTTTGTCAAACCCCACTGCCCAGATTTCCCTATCACCTGAACGTGCGCCCCCCCCCCCCCCCCCCGCTGGAAATCTGGACCTGTCTTCAACCGCTACTGGGGGCCTTCCAGAAGGCCTTCTAGATTCCACCACCAGCCTCCTGTTCCCGTGTGCCACTAGGTCTCCAACAAGTTCATCTCTCCAGGTCCCCCTCCTCATCTGATCCTGGTGTTCTAGCCCACTGGGGGAGGTGTCCGGTGGGAGTCCTGTGTGGGAAGCCATTCTCTCACGTGATTGGGCACCTCCCTGTTCGGGTGTGAGGGGTTCTGGCCAAACTGTGTGGGAGCTAATCCCCACCCTCTCGAGGTGCGAGAGCCTGTCCCTGTGAGGGTGTAACTGACCACTGACCCTGAGACCAATCACTGACCCTGACCTTGGAATGCTGCCCCCCCCTAGACCTTCATTGGATGGAATTTTCCCCTGAATTTCTTGTTCCCCAATAAAAGGCCACTCCCTGGCGTGCTCCCTCTCTCTCACTCCTGCTGGTCCTGAGTAAGCCTTGCTGCCCCACCGGATGGTTCCAGGCGAGAGCCAGAGGGAGGGCCGTCTGGGACCTGGTCAAAGAAAAAGGTAATGGAGTCTTGTGTGTTTATTTTGATCTCACTAGTTAACTTCTATGCTAGGGACCTCTTGTATGAAACCAGCGTGCTGGTCGCGCGGTGGAGTCCTGGACGCAAGGAGGCCGCCAGAGTGGGGCAGGAACAGCGTCTGGCCCATCTCTACTCCCAGCACCAAGTGCAGGCCCTGGGAGAGTCGGGTGGCTGGGGATTAACAATGGTGTGGGTGTGTTCAGTTGGAAACGGGGGGGTGGGGGGGTGGGGGTGGTGGCCGGGGTCCCCAAGTCAGGTGGGGGTGGCACCCGGACCCTAGCTCTGCGGTTCAGCCTTGTCTTCCCAGGCAAATCCATTGGCTTGGGAAAAAAGATGGGGAGGCTTATCACTCTGCCTCCTGTGTACTCTGAGGGCCTGCCCTCCCCTTAGTAGATTTCTCTACCGCTTGACACCTCCAGAAATGGCTGGCGAAGGATTGTCCATCCCCAGGACCCCTACTTGACAGTGAACACTCAGAAGGTAGGAGTCCTGTCACCTCTGGCTGTCGGGCCCTGAACCAGTGCCGGTCAGCCCAGGACCCAAGAGGATCATAGTGATACTGAAAGCTCCGCCCTTGTCTCCGTTGCCAAGTCAATGAGGACAAAGTTTTGAGAAAAAAGGAAAAAGTTTTATTAATTTAGCTAGCAAATGAGAAACACGGGGACTCTCATCCCCAGAGGCTATGACTGTCTCTGCCAGGGGGAACACTGGACTTTTTATAGAGGAATACAAGGGCTGGGATCCAGAAATTATCTGTAGATATAATCAATTGGTGTCCATCGGGTGTCCTCGAGAAAGTTGTCGCTCCACTTTCCAGATTAGGAGCTTGTTGTTGTTGTAATTTTCTAGCTGAACATGGACACATTACCTTTGTTTTACTTCCTTATTTATTTATTTTATGTGGTGCTGAGGATCGAACCCAGTGCCCCACATGTGCAAGGCAAGTGCTCTAGCACTGAGCCACAACCTCAGCCCCTGTTTGTTTTTATTTTATTGTGGGCAGTGACATTGTTCCAGGAGGCAGTGAGGGCAGTGAAGTGAGCTTGGCCTGGAACAGGGCAAATGTTTTAGTCTTGTTGATAGACCCAGTCTGATTCCCTCTTAAAATTGTGAGCCATCCCGCCACAAAGACATGAAAGGCTAATTTCCGCTTTACTATAAATGACTGCAAATTCTGAACTTGCTTGGAATGCCTGCCGGTGCCTGTGCCTTGAACTCACCCATGCCTGGTTCTCTCTGGCCAGATAGCAGCCCTCTCTAAAATTTTATCTTGGCCTTCCCTGGCCAGATAACGACCCTCTCTGAGGCTCTAATGACCTTCATAAATTCTGATGTCGGGGCCAGCAAAAATGTTAACTAGCCTTTGTGTTATGCTCCTCAGAGTTTTGTTATCCTTAACCCCCCCCTCCCCCGCCCGCCCGCCCGCCCGCTTTGTGTAACTTTCTGGGCTATAAAGCTGGGCTGCAAGAAAGATGCAGTGCTGTCTTGTTCCCTCGGTTTTTGTTGGGAGAGGCAGCCCCGCGGGTGGAAATAATATGCTTGCTTTAATTTGATTTTAATTGGAGTCAGTGGTCTTTTCTTTTCGTCCTGGTCTAACATTGTTTTCCCTATTGTTAGGGAAGGAGAGAGTTAAGCAGAAGAGGAAGAAAAGGAAGAAAAAGACAGACATGTGATTTTAAAAATAAGCCACGTAGCAGGATGTGATGGAGCACGCCCGTAATCTCAGCGACTCGGGAGGCTGAGTCAGGAGAATTGCAAGTTGGGAGTCAGCCTCAGCAACTTAGCAAGATCCTGTCTAAAAATAAAAAAGGGATGGGGAGGGGGTTGGGGTTGTGGCTCAGTAGCAGAGCGCTCACTGGGTTCGATCCTTAGCACCACATAATGCCGGGTTTCTGTTCTCGCGACTAAAAGGCTCAGGGGTCACTCTAGTTAAACTGGGCTAACTGGGCTTCACGAAATAACCACACAAGAGACACAGTGACACTTTGGGGTCACTGTGACGGCTCCTCTGACCTTAAGGGTCAGCAGAAAGAGAGAGCGAGAGCACGTGCTGACCCCTTTTATTGAGGGAAGCTATTCAAATGAGGCAAGGGGTCAGGTCTCAGGGGGCTGAGTATCTTCATGATGTCCACTGTCAGCAGGTTGACTGACACCTGGGTAGGCCACACCCAAGGGCACAGTAAGAGAAGGGGACACACACAAGGCACTTCCATGGAAGATTCTATCCTAAACAGGGCAAGGGGTTCTATTACAAAGGAACAGGTGAGCGTAGCTTCACCCATGGGGCTGTAGCAAGACACACCCATGCGGAGGACACCGACCCTCGCACCCCAAAAGGGTGCCACATTTCTGTGACTGAGCACCTCAGCACCCAGTCGGGGAGTGTAACTCAGTCATGTGTAAGGTTGGCCTCCCACAACATAAAAATGAATAAACAAAATA
Organism: Ictidomys tridecemlineatus; assembly: GCF_052094955.1. NCBI lineage: Eukaryota > Metazoa > Chordata > Mammalia > Rodentia > Sciuridae > Ictidomys > Ictidomys tridecemlineatus. The sequence goes on from NC_135479.1 coordinate 19,305,815, forward strand.
AAGGTATTGTGTACAACTAGAAAATATATATATATTTTTTAAAGGGGTTGGGGTGGGGTGGGGATGTGGCTCAGTGGCTAAGGGTCGAGAATTAAGTCTCCAGTACCCAAAAAATAACAACAAAAAAGTATCTATTGCCTTAGACACCTGCCCCCATCCCGGGCCCAGACCGCCCCAAAGCAAGCAATCCCAAGTTTGAGGTGTCGAGGACCAGGCTGGGGCGAGTGGCGCTGCCTGAGAACTCCCTCCACGCTCTGGATCCCCTAGAAATTCAAGGTTCAGGTGCAGCGAGGGTGGTCGGGATCACCAGGACACCGCGACACCGCGGCGCGCTTTCATCAAAGGCACAAGGACATCCGGCTGACCTCTGCACACAGCGCGACCAGGGCCCAGCATTGAGTGCACGTGGATCTGAGCAAACTCCGCGGGAGTGAATCACAAGGAGAAAACTGAAAGGTCAATCATTTGCGGCGGGAAGCGTTCCATTCCAGTGAAGGGGAGCCGGGGACGTCACCCGGGGACGCGAATCATTGGGCAGATGGCCTGAAGAAGCAGGGAAGTACTGAGAAGGAGCCATCCCAAGCTCGGTTTGTCGGGGTTTGGCCGAGCGTGTGGGAGGCACGATCTCATTCACTGAAGAGTTACTGGTTGAGTGTGAAGTAGGTGCGGGGAACAAAACCGAGTTCTGGCTTTCCGGAGCTCCTGGCTCCGACTTGGACTCGGAGTCAGCGGCAGTCGCTGCTCCTCTCTGGTCTCGGTATGTCTGGAAGTGGGAACAGAGCCCGTCCTGAGCTGCCTGGAGACCTGGAAGCGGTCGCCAGGTGGAAGGGTGGGTCCCACGGTAGCCACGCCTTTCCGGTGAGGGGGGGCGGGGACATGCAAAGTATTGGAGGGCGCCCCGCCCCTGAACGCCAGAGCCGCCAAGGGCAGCTAAAATTCCTCTATCTAAGTGAGGCCAATCGGGAATCTTCACGGGTCCAGTAGGCCCCTTGCGATGCCCAAGGAGACACCGGAAAAAGAGAGTAGGAGTAGGCGGGTGGTGCTCACCGCGAGTTAAAAGTGAGCCATCGGAGGACGGTGAGGGCGAGGGCGGGTTGTCACGGTATCGCTTCTCGGCCTTTTGGCTAAGATCAAGTGTAGTATCTGTTCTTATCAGTTTAATATCTGATACGTCCTCTATCCGAGGACAATATATTAAATGGATTTTTGGAGCAGGGAGTTGGAATAGGAGCTTGCTCCGTCCACTCCACGCATCGACCTGGTATTGCAGTACTTCCAGGAACGGTGCACCCCTCACCCATTTTCAAGGTTTTCAAAATCAGTTTAACGACCTTTGTCTTTCCTTATGTCTACTCTCTCTTCCTGTCTTTTTTTCCGCCTTTCAAAAGGCGTAGATGCGGTGGCCTTTTTGGGGCGGGGCGGGGCTTTGAACGTGGTGGGCGTGTTTCTGGTTTCTTTTTTGGTTTTTTTTTTTTCCTTTTTCCTTCCGTTCTTTTGAGACTAGAGGAGTCTCGCGGGTGGTTGGGCTCCTGAGCAAGTGTTCCTCCTTTTCTCTGTTCAACAACCACTGGAGCCCATCCCACTGTACCCGCCTACTGTTGCTCCTTGATCTGGCCGGCTTTTATAGCTCCTGAGCTACTTGTTTCTATTCTTTTTGTCTATCATAATCCCTCCAACACCTTTGCTTGACGTTGGGCCTACCCCAGCCAACCACTCCCGTGGTCTGACTCTGGATCTTGTCCTTAACAACTGCTATAAACCCTGTCCACTTCTGCTATGACATTCTCTAACCACCCTCTAGTTGCCACCTTTCACGGTTCTTTTCCCCTGCCTCCCCTTCCCCTGCCCCCAGGGTCCCTCCATCTCCATTTACCTGGATTAGTTTCTTTGCTTATATTCTCAGCTCCCTTGCCCCTTTCACAGGAATCCTCCTGGATGAGGGTCCCACCCTTATGACCTCATTTATCCTTAGTCACTTTCCTAAGAGGCCCCAGCTCCAAACACAGCCCCAGTGGGGTAAGGTCCTTACACAGGAATGGGTGTTGGGGCTGGGGGCAGGACATCAACATTCAATCCACAACAAAGAACAACTATAACCCTGGATCCTGCGCACCCTGGAGGTTGACGAAGGGGTGAGTGAGTAACTTTGCCCTCACTGACAGGCAGGCACTCTTAGAGCTGTGCAGAGCAGCTAACTCATCTTCTTCTTCCCTACTCCATTCATCTTCCACTTTTCCAGACATCTGTTTCTTACTTTCCTCTCCAACCTGCCCCCCTCTCAGCTGACTGACTACCTTGCTTGCGACGGAGGACGTATCCACCCACCTCTTAGATCTGTGACCCCACTCCCACCCCCAGGTGCTGCAGATGAGCCGCCACAGCTCCTGGCAAAGGCCTGCCCTGCACCTGGGCACCCCTCCTTGCCTCTGGCAACTCTCTCCTACTCTCTTCTCCCTCATCATCGATATTCTCCTTTGGATTGGACTTTTCCCACCAGCATGTAAGTTGTATTATTTCTTTCCTCCTTAACATAAACTCTACCTACTTCACCCTCTAGCCACCACCCCATTTCTCTTTTTGCAGGAAAATTCCTCCAAATGTTATGGCGAGGTTGCAATAAATCACCGAAAAGCCGGAGACGGAACCATCTTAATTCACCAGCTGGCAGTCCAGACCCACCAGCTGGCGGGCCAAGGGCCAGGCTGCAAGTCCACACCCTTCGACCCCCTCCTGGGGTTTGAGTACACCTTTTATAGTCCAAAACCATATTAATCATAAGTGGCTGTTGCTATGATTCAAAACCACAAACAAATGTCATGGGATCCAAAATCATAAGGAGAAGGGGAAGTGGGACAAAACCACCCTAGTTGAGTACAAGTTAAAGAATGGTTACTAACGGCTGAAGAATCATTCTCTGAGAGGGTACATTGTCCAAGCAAAATGGGAACCAAAGAGAAAAATTTTACATTGTATACCAATTGCCATTTTAGCATGTTGCCAAACATGCTAAACTAACTGTTGATGGGCACAGAGGGCGGGGCTTTCCCATGGGACAAGCATCTCTTATATGACATGAGTCTCAAGGGTAAAATTAAGTCTGTTTGGTCATTCCCATATAGCCTGGCCCATAACACAAACAGTCGTCTATATTTTTCCCTCCCAACTTTCCTCTCATCCTCTCTCTACATTATTGAAATAATCTTAAAATAACTTCACACTTGGCGGGGTGTGGTGGCGCATTCCTGTAATCCCAGCGGCCTCAGGAAGCTGAGGCAGGAGGACAGCAAGTTCCAGGTCATTCTCAGCAATTGAGCGAGGCTCTAAGTAACTCAGTGAAACCCTGTCTCAACAAAGGGCTGGGGATATGGCTCATTGGTAAAGCGACCCGCTCCTGCCCCCGTTCAATCTCCCATTCAAAACACACACACACACACACACACACACACACACACACACAGAAAAGTTACAAGAGTTATACAGAGAATTTCTCTGTACCCCTTACCCAGGTCTGCCAACCGTCAACAGGGCCACATTTTGCTTTATAATTCTCTCCTTTTATAATATTCTCCCCCGAAACACACACACACACGCACACACACCCATATATTTTTCTTTATTGAACCACTTGTAGGTTGCACACGCAATGTCCCTTCACCCCCCCAGATACTTAAGTGTGTGTTTCCTGGGAACATGGCCATCTGGAAGTTTGACATGAACACCATACTATAAGCTACACTCCCAAGTTCAGATTTCTCCAGCTATCCCAAAGCGTCCTTTAGAGAGATTTGTTTTCCTGGCCCAGGACCCAGTCTGGAATCCCTTGCTGCATTTAGTTGCCAGTTCTCGTTCCGTGCCCTTCTGCCTTTGCGCCGTCTTTCACAACCGGCACGCCGTTCTTTGAAGACGCAGGATACTTATTCTGTAGAATGACCCTGGGTTTGGATCTTGCCCTCTTTTGAACCTGCCCCAGTCAGTCTCTTGTGCACTGCTCTCCTCAAGGTCCATCTCCAATCCCCCCCACCTCACCGGAATCCTTCAGCAGCACTCTACTGGGTTGGGCGGTCCCTCGTTCTTGAAATACCTTGTCTGGGCTTGGGTTCCAGAACACCTTGCTCTCCAGATTTTCCTTCTGCCTGTCCTTCTAATGTCCTTGACTTTGGGCTCATGCCTCGGCTCCGCCCTTTTACTTGTGGCGGATGGACACCCTCTCCCTTGGGGAGCTCCTCCCAACTCCTGGCCGAGGGTCCTCACTTCTCTGCTGACAGTTCTCAAAATAGCTCCAGGCTGCAGTCCAGCCTGGTACACCCAGCTGCCTACCTGCCACCTCCTCTTGACTCTCTGAGGCGCATCTCTAGCTTGTGCTCTCCTAAACTGAGCTGCAAACAGGGCAACACGCACCTCGCTCCGCCTCCACCTCCAGCCTCCTCGACAAACTTGGTCCTCGCCCAACTCAGAATATGACAACCGTGTCCTTCCTTCCAGTAGCTCTGGCCAGAACCGCTGGAGTCACCGTCCACTCTTCTCTTTCACACCCACATGTTCCCCGTGTGTCCGCAAATGCCAGCGGCTCTACTTTCAAAATACAACCAGAATCTGGCCACTGCGCACCCCCTGCACTGCGACAACCCCGGGCCCAAGCGCTCACTATCTCTTTCCTGGGAGAACTGCAATCCCCCTTTCCTCACCGGCCTTTCCGCTTCTCTGCACTCGCCCCCGCGTCGGGCCTGTCAGAAGTATTAAGTCGTGATACGTCCCTCTCGCGCCGCGGCCCACGCTCAGAGCCTCTCGCTTTCTCCCCAGTAGGAGAGCCCACTAGTCCCCGCCCGACCTGCTCGCCACGCCCTCTCCCGCCGGGTCTCCTCTTGGTGACCCCGCCCCAGCTATTCGGGCCTCCCACGCCGGTCGTTGAACCGGCGTCTGAACCAGCGGTTTCCTCTGCCTTTCCAGGCTCCTCCCCTCCTGCCCTGGAAGCAGCGGGCTTAGCTCCGCTAACGGCGTAGGTCCTCCGAGGGCCCCCTTTGCCAAGACTCCGTCCACCCCTTGAGGCGGCGAGAGCGTGCGTTCCTGCGGGGACTACATTCTGGAGACCGACACCTCAACCTCCAGAAAGTTGACTTCATCTCTTAAGAAAAGAAAATATTGAAAGATTAAAAACAAAGAAGAATGCTGGGAAGAAAAACCTCGTAGAGTTGTTTGCGTCTTTCTCGTCCAGGCTTTTCCTCCTGGTTCCGGGGCAATGAGGCCGGAAGAGCTTTCTAAGCCAATTGTTTTAGAGGCGGTGTTCTATTTCAAGGCAAGAGGGCGGGCACCGAAGGCCCGGCACTGCTTGTGTGGGGCGGGGCATGCAAATTTACAGTGTCTCTTTCTCCCGGGAGCTATGGGAGCAAAGAGAAAGGTGAAAGTTTCCCCCCGGAATAGCAATAATCTGACAAAATTTTTATGCTTTCCAAGTTGAATCCCTTATGCACAGTCACACTCGCGTGAGGGTGAGTCTTTAGTTGAGCGTGACGGTTCTCACCGTGAGCTGAAGATGTGTGGCGCGACGAGTGCCACGGGTGACCATGACTAGCCCGGTATCGCTTCTCGGCCTTTTGGCTAAGATCAAGTGTAGTATCTGTTCTTATCAGTTTAATATCTGATACGTCCTCTATCCGAGGACAATATATTAAATGGATTTTTGGAGCAGGGAGATGGAATAGGAGCTTGCTCCGTCCACTCCACGCATCGACCTGGTATTGCAGTACTTCCAGGAACGGTGCACCCCCCTCGGGGGATAAGTCGGTGAGTCTAAAGTTAGACTGTGTTTGCTTCTGTGCTCGTGACGTAGCGGCTGCCTCGGCGGACACTGGCTGACGCTTACCTGCCGGCGGGGTTTCTCTAGTTTCTTCTACTTCCCCAGGCAAGCCCACTTTTTCGCCTGCCAGGGGTGTTACATTTAGAGCGGTTTCATGTCTCCCGCCCGCTCGCTCGCTTTCTAAAGCTTTTTGGTTTCCTCACTTCGCTGCTTTTAGGAGGGACACAGATTTATTTCTTCTTCCTAAGTGCTGTTTGTGCCTGTGTTCGTTCCCGTCCTTCTAAAAAAACACGGCCACAGCAGGGGCTAAGGCTCCACTCAAGAGTGTAATGGGAGTTTTGGGGCCCCCGAGGGAGCCTCCTCTACGTGAGCAACCATCTTCCTTTTCCCGGTCCCCACTTTATGAATACTGTTATTATTCCCAAGAAATAGAAAGTAATAAGAAATAAAGCCTAGTGCCCTGGAGATTTCCTGTTCTTTCATTAAGTATAGGAGACAATTTACCGGAGCCTGAGATGAGGATGTACTGGTTTTCCTGTTTTTTCCTAGATCGAGGACATGCTGGTTTCCCTATTCCCCCTTTGAGAGATAAGAAAACTCTCTTTGTTCCCAAGAAACAAACTTACCTCCCACAAGATTAGGGGTTGCTTACTATGTCAGTCAAGACTGAACCCGCCATAGCACCCAGCCATGATTCCAGCATATAAGAGGTAACACATTCAAGGGGGCGTTGTTCTTTTTTTCTTTTTTTTTTTTTTTTCTTTTTTTTTTTTTTTGCAGAATAGCCTGTCAGGCTCCTGATAATAAACCAGATTTTTATCCCGGGTGTCATAATCCAATGACACTTTTCTTTGAAGTTGAAAGCCATCCTTTAATAATTTTCCTTGGTTTTAACCTGTTCCAGTCTGGGCTTGGATGTGGTGACCGTTAATCCAACTTGTAGATTCTTGAGACTTTCCTGTGAGAGTAATGTGTATGATAAAGTAGAGTTGTGACAATATCTTGGGCCTGATCAAATCGTGATACATGGGTCACAGGTGAGGGGCTCAACCAATAGCAACAAATAATATTTCACATGAGTTTCAGACTTTTTTTTTTTTTTGAAAGAGAGAATTTTTTTAATATTTATTTTTTAGTTATCGGGCGTACACAACATCTTTGTATGTGGTGCTGAGGATTGAACCCAGGCCTCACGCATGCCAGGTGATCGCGCCACCTCTTGAGCCACATCCCCAGCCCGAGTTTTAGACTGTTAATAGGAGCTTTTTAATTCAATACTAACTGGCTAGAGCAGTTTCTGTTAATCCTTCAGTGACAACTAAGGCTAAAACTGTGGCAACTGAGAGGTTAAAGTTGGCAGTGCAAAACTTTACAATAAATAGACCAATATAGCAATCCATGGATCCGAGGCAGTGGGTGATTCCTCAAGATTTTGTTGTGTATAGATTAGTCACCTGAAATTCTTCAGGGGGTCACTTTTGGAGACTAGTAAGAAGCTTCCTGTTTTAGTTTCCTTTACCAGTTGATCATATATGGCTTCCCTTGGAAGCATTAGGGACATTTTCCTTTTTCATTTACCAATTTATAAAACTGCACATGATACTTAAATATATATTATTTTATGGAATTAAAAAGTCAGAAGTACTTGAATTTCTACTTAGCAATTGATATTTTAGTATTTTAAGTTTGTAAATTAACTGAATGTCTCCTCTAACAAACACATTTATGAAAACTAATCCCATTATGTTTAATCTCAATTACTCAATTTTAATTGTTAAGTTACCCATAAAAATCAAGATATCAGACAAGTGTAGTTAACAGTAAAAGCCATCTGTCCCTGCTAAAAAAAAAAAATCTATAGAAGCAATGGATATTACACTTTAAACATTTTATAGAGGGCTGGGGATGTAGCTCAGTTGGTAGAGTGCTTGCCTCACATGCACAAGGCCCTGGGTTAAATCCCCAGCACCACACACACACACACACACACACACAAAAAAAAAAAAAAAAAAACCCCACATTTTATAAAAACCAAGACTCTATTGTTTGATCACCTAGAGAAAAGTGTGGGTTAATAATTGTAAATACATTTTTATTTTGATATGTTTAAACCAATGTAAATTGAACTTTTAAAGAAAGTTCAATTAAAGTTCAATTTTAGTCCACATAACTTGTCCACATGTGTAGATTGGGCCATGCTGTCTTTAAATTTAGATTCTTGCCCAATGCTAAAACTAAATATTCAAGGTCATGAGTTTAATGGGCTACTGGACACAGGTGCTGACCTTAGCATCATATCTCTTCAAGAATGGCCAAAACATTGGCCATTACAACAAGCCACTCAAACACTTCAAGGCCTAGGAGTGGCGATTAATCCCCATAGAAGTGCAATGATATTAGATTGGAAGGATCATGAAGGATGTGAAGGAACTATACAGCCCTATGTATTGGATCATCTTCCCATAAACACATAATAAAACAATGTCAAAATTGTGTGACCTTTTTACCACAAGTTAATCTTGGAGTCAATCCTAGAGGACTGATATCTAACCATATTTGGCAGATGGACGTCACACACTTGCCAGAATTTGGAAGATTAAAATATTTGCATGTTACAGTTGATACTTCTTCCGGATTTTTGATGGGCTCCCTTCATGCCGGAGAAAAAACTAAAGATGTTATAGCTCATTGCTTACAAAATGGTCCTGGTTATACTTCTACCTCTTTAAACAATTTTGCTCATCATTTGGTATTACTCATATAACAGGAATCCCATACAATCCACAGGGACAAGGCATAGTTGAAAGAGTTCATCAAACTATTAAAACGTACTTATTAAAGCAAAAAGAGGGAATTGGAAAGTGGTATATATTCCCCAAAGATAAACTTAAAATAACCCTTTTTACTCTAAACTTTGTAAATTTGGATTCATCAGGACTTAGTGCTGCAGAAAGACATATGTATCCGAAAAATGTACATAAGCCTAAGGTACTTTGGAAAGATATTCTAACAGGACAATGGAAAGGTCCTGACCCAGTTATTGTCTGGAGTCGGGGTTCCATTTGTGTTTTTCCACAGGGAGAACAGCAGCCAATTTGGATTCCAGAGAGATTAACTAAAGCAATTTCTACAGAAAAAGTAGATGATTTGGCTCAAATCCATAACAGCCGATATCCAGAGCTCCAGCTTGGCTATTCTTATATCTGCAACAGTGATTAACCAGGGTGCTTTTTTCAATATCTATTTTATTATTGCATTTTTCCCACATCATAAAGTTCTATTTTATTTTTGAGCTCATACGAACCTAGGTTAATGTTTTTCTGATCAGTTTTATTTTTTGACTGTGGAGTTTTTAAACATTGCAATGGAGATTTCACCTAGGTAAAGCTACAAGGCCTTATGTGTTGTATGTGTGCACACTTCTGTTTTGTGTTATATGTCTGTATGTGTGTATGTCCATATTTCATATATGAGGAACGCTCATGAAAAAATGGATCCGAATTTTTTTTTATTTACATGATTTAAATGGTTTAATTTAATTTAGGTAAACAGCTGTTAAGGATTGTTTTTAAACGTGGTTAACAGATCTCTTTGCTTACTAATTTAAATTAGGTAAACAGCTGTTAAGGATTGTTTTTAAAGGTGGTTAACAAATCTGTTTGTTTACTTTCACCTTTCCTTTTCCTTATACTTAATAATTCTGTTCAGGATAATGTCTCTTTAGCATCATTGCTTCTTCCCAAGATGTTTCTTTTAATCTCTATTAATAGCTGCAACCTGCTACTTTCTTATTCTATAATCATGCTTGTTCCGCAGCTATGGCAGGAACCAGTTCTGCCTGGAGAAATGGGCAGACATCAAGGTTACTCCAGGAGAGTCTTAAAACCCAAAGTCTGTACTGTGTTAAAGATACTGATCTGTGCTCAGCCTTTTTTTTTGAGAGAGAGAGAATTTTTAATATTTATTTTTTAGTTCTCGGCGGACACAACATCTTTGTTGGTATGTGGTGCTGAGGATCGAACCCGGGCCGCACGCATGCCAGGCGAGTGCCCTACCGCTTGAGCCACATCCCCAGCCTCATGTGCTCAGCCTTTGGAAAAGATTCCACTGAGACCTCACAAGTGCTGAATAAATCTTGCTCTTCTGTTCCCAAATGCTGCTTGTCTTTCCAGTGCCACAATTTTATGTAACATATGTTGGTGAGTTGGCTAGGAAAATGGCAATTGAGCTAGCCTTTTGTGCCACTGACATTGAGAAACTAGAGAAAGCCACAGCCACTGGCCAGGTGACAGATAGATAGTCACTACCTGGCCACTTGCAGAATCCCAACTCTCACTTGAGTGAGGCTGGCCTCACTGTTTCCTGAACAAACTCAAAGAGAACAAAAGCAGGTTTCATTAGCAGATATGTAAACCCATAAGTCCCCTGGGGGCATCTGCCCAAGTCAGGTCCCACCCTATGGCAGAAGGAGAAACTGATTCTCCCCAGTGACAGGAGTATCCCTCAGAACAGGGTTTGCTTATGCAGGAGGTCTGTTTGTAAGTTCTGGGGTGTGTGTATGTGTGTGTGTGTGTGTGTGTATTCATGCTCTACCTTCCTCAGGCTACAGAGCCTGAGTGAGTCTTAACCTGCGGTTCCTTGGTGACCTCATAAGGCTTAAGGCAGTGCTAACCCTTAGGGGATCAAAAGTCCCTCTCTGCAGTGTTGGTCTGTCAGGGGCTTATACCGACTTGCCATTGATGCTGAGAGGCACCTACATATGGAAAGAGAGTGGTCAGGCAGACAAAGGTGTGTGATCCTCATAATGTGACACCATCTCGGAATGGGAACTTTTTTTTTTTTTACTATTTAAAAACAAATTTTTATAAATATTTATTTTTTAGTTTTCGGCAGACACAACATCTTTGTTTGTGGTGCTGGGGATCGAACCCGGGCCGCACGCATGCCAGGCAAGCGCGCTACCGCTTGAGCCACATCCCCAGCCCTATTTTTTAAATTTATATATGACAGAAGAATACATTACAATTCTTATTCCACATATAGAAGCACAATTTTTCATATTTCTGGTTGTATACAAAGTATATTCACACCAATTCATGTCTTCATCAGAGTGGGAATATAATGGGCAGCTCAGCTTGAAAACCTCTATCTGTTCTAGAGACAGGATGCTGGCAGGGGAAGACCCAGCACTTCCCCAGATAGCCCTTTGGGCCTTATGTTAAAATGTTTTTTGAAAGTCCTAGGATAAATCAGGTGCAACAGTGCTTGCCTATAGTCCCAGAAGCTCAAGAGGCTGAGGCAGGAGGAGCATGAGTTCAAAGCCAGCTGCAGCAACTTAGCAGGCCCTAAGCAATTAATCGAGACATTGTCTCTAATAAAATACAAAGAGGGGCTGGGGATGTGGCTCAGTGGTCAAGTGCCCCTGAGATCAATCCTTGGTATCAAAAAAAAAAAAAAAAAAAAACCAAAAAAAAAAACCTAGGTTAAAAGGGAAAAAGAACCCAAGAGAGGATGAAATACTGTTGTTTTATTTAGACTCAAGAAGCGTTCCAAATACCTTCAGTGTTCCAACTCAAAGTTTAAGCCTCCTCATGGTCAAAATTCCCTGACTTCTGCTTCTGGGAATGATGCCAACAATGAGGGGAGAAGGAACTCTAAGCCAGCTACAGTGGCTCCTACTCCTCCACCTGCCCTATATCCTTCATTATCCAAGCTAAGGAAATAATTAGAGCACTACCAAAACAATATTCACATTTTGTCGTGGTCAGAAGGACAAGGACAAGGAATAATTTGAAGGACAATAATAACAGCTTGGGAATAATTATGGCCATGTCTTTTTTTTATTCAAAACCTCTGTCTTGTGTAAGTTCATAGTTTCTATGATCAATTCACATTTGGTCCTGCATGCCTAAATTAATACATTTTGTTCCAATTAGTCTTTTTTGTCCAACTGGAGTTTTTAGTCCTCAAGAAAAAGCTATAAAATATTTGTTTCATGTTTGTTTTATATGTACTTTTATACATCTGTACATTATGTTTGTGTCATGCATGTGGTATTAATATTGGATTATAGATAAATGTACTTATAAATTTAATACATGGACCAAAATACTTTTTAGTCCACATAACAAGTTATGTGGACTAAAATTGAACTTTAATTGAACTTTCTTTAAAAGTTCAATTTACATTGGTTTAAACATATCAAAATAAAAATGTATTTACAATTATTAACCCACACTTTTCTCTAGGTGATCAAACAATAGAGTCTTGGTTTTTATAAAATGTGGGGTTTTTTTTTTTTGTGTGTGTGTGTGTGTGTGTGTGTGTGTGTGGTGCTGGGGATTTAACCCAGGGCCTTGTGCATGTGAGGCAAGCACTCTACCAACTGAGCTACATCCCCAGCCCTCTATAAAATGTTTAAAGTGTAATATCCATTGCTTCTATAGATTTTTTTTTTTTAGCAGGGACAGATGGCTTTTACTGTTAACTACACTTGTCTGATATCTTGATTTTTATGGGTAACTTAACAATTAAAATTGAGTAATTGAGATTAAACATAATGGGATTAGTTTTCATAAATGTGTTTGTTAGAGGAGACATTCAGTTAATTTACAAACTTAAAATACTAAAATATCAATTGCTAAGTAGAAATTCAAGTACTTCTGACTTTTTAATTCCATAAAATAATATATATTTAAGTATCATGTGCAGTTTTATAAATTGGTAAATGAAAAAGGAAAATGTCCCTAATGCTTCCAAGGGAAGCCATATATGATCAACTGGTAAAGGAAACTAAAACAGGAAGCTTCTTACTAGTCTCCAAAAGTGACCCCCTGAAGAATTTCAGGTGACTAATCTATACACAACAAAATCTTGAGGAATCACCCACTGCCTCGGATCCATGGATTGCTATATTGGTCTATTTATTGTAAAGTTTTGCACTGCCAACTTTAACCTCTCAGTTGCCACAGTTTTAGCCTTAGTTGTCACTGAAGGATTAACAGAAACTGCTCTAGCCAGTTAGTATTGAATTAAAAAGCTCCTATTAACAGTCTAAAACTCGGGCTGGGGATGTGGCTCAAGAGGTGGCGCGATCACCTGGCATGCGTGAGGCCTGGGTTCAATCCTCAGCACCACATACAAAGATGTTGTGTACGCCCGATAACTAAAAAATAAATATTAAAAAAATTCTCTCTTTCAAAAAAAAAAAAAAGTCTGAAACTCATGTGAAATATTATTTGTTGCTATTGGTTGAGCCCCTCACCTGTGACCCATGTATCACGATTTGATCAGGCCCAAGATATTGTCACAACTCTACTTTATCATACACATTACTCTCACAGGAAAGTCTCAAGAATCTACAAGTTGGATTAACGGTCACCACATCCAAGCCCAGACTGGAACAGGTTAAAACCAAGGAAAATTATTAAAGGATGGCTTTCAACTTCAAAGAAAAGTGTCATTGGATTATGACACCCGGGATAAAAATCTGGTTTATTATCAGGAGCCTGACAGGCTATTCTGCAAAAAAAAAAAAAAAGAAAAAAAAAAAAAAAAAGCAAAAAAGAACAACGCCCCCTTGAATGTGTTACCTCTTATATGCTGGAATCATGGCTGGGTGCTATGGCGGGTTCAGTCTTGACTGACATAGTAAGCAACCCCTAATCTTGTGGGAGGTAAGTTTGTTTCTTGGGAACAAAGAGAGTTTTCTTATCTCTCAAAGGGGGAATAGGGAAACCAGCATGTCCTCGATCTAGGAAAAAACAGGAAAACCAGTACATCCTCATCTCAGGCTCCGGTAAATTGTCTCCTATACTTAATGAAAGAACAGGAAATCTCCAGGGCACTAGGCTTTATTTCTTATTACTTTCTATTTCTTGGGAATAATAACAGTATTCATAAAGTGGGGACCGGGAAAAGGAAGATGGTTGCTCACGTAGAGGAGGCTCCCTCGGGGGCCCCAAAACTCCCATTACACTCTTGAGTGGAGCCTTAGCCCCTGCTGTGGCCGTGTTTTTTTAGAAGGACGGGAACGAACACAGGCACAAACAGCACTTAGGAAGAAGAAATAAATCTGTGTCCCTCCTAAAAGCAGCGAAGTGAGGAAACCAAAAAGCTTTAGAAAGCGAGCGAGCGGGCGGGCGGGAGACATGAAACCGCTCTAAATGTAACACCCCTGGCAGGCGAAAAAGTGGGCTTGCCTGGGGAAGTAGAAGAAACTAGAGAAACCCCGCCGGCAGGTAAGCGTCAGCCAGTGTCCGCCGAGGCAGCCGCTACGTCACGAGCACAGAAGCAAACACAGTCTAACTTTAGACTCACCGACTTATCCCCCGAGGGGGGTGCACCGTTCCTGGAAGTACTGCAATACCAGGTCGATGCGTGGAGTGGACGGAGCAAGCTCCTATTCCATCTCCCTGCTCCAAAAATCCATTTAATATATTGTCCTCGGATAGAGGACGTATCAGATATTAAACTGATAAGAACAGATACTACACTTGATCTTAGCCAAAAGGCCGAGAAGCGATACCGGGCTAGTCATGGTCACCCGTGGCACTCGTCGCGCCACACATCTTCAGCTCACGGTGAGAACCGTCACGCTCAACTAAAGACTCACCCTCACGCGAGTGTGACTGTGCATAAGGGATTCAACTTGGAAAGCATAAAAATTTTGTCAGATTATTGCTATTCCGGGGGGAAACTTTCACCTTTCTCTTTGCTCCCATAGCTCCCGGGAGAAAGAGACACTGTAAATTTGCATGCCCCGCCCCACACAAGCAGTGCCGGGCCTTCGGTGCCCGCCCTCTTGCCTTGAAATAGAACACCGCCTCTAAAACAATTGGCTTAGAAAGCTCTTCCGGCCTCATTGCCCCGGAACCAGGAGGAAAAGCCTGGACGAGAAAGACGCAAACAACTCTACGAGGTTTTTCTTCCCAGCATTCTTCTTTGTTTTTAATCTTTCAATATTTTCTTTTCTTAAGAGATGAAGTCAACTTTCTGGAGGTTGAGGTGTCGGTCTCCAGAATGTAGTCCCCGCAGGAACGCACGCTCTCGCCGCCTCAAGGGGTGGACGGAGTCTTGGCAAAGGGGGCCCTCGGAGGACCTACGCCGTTAGCGGAGCTAAGCCCGCTGCTTCCAGGGCAGGAGGGGAGGAGCCTGGAAAGGCAGAGGAAACCGCTGGTTCAGACGCCGGTTCAACGACCGGCGTGGGAGGCCCGAATAGCTGGGGCGGGGTCACCAAGAGGAGACCCGGCGGGAGAGGGCGTGGCGAGCAGGTCGGGCGGGGACTAGTGGGCTCTCCTACTGGGGAGAAAGCGAGAGGCTCTGAGCGTGGGCCGCGGCGCGAGAGGGACGTATCACGACTTAATACTTCTGACAGGCCCGACGCGGGGGCGAGTGCAGAGAAGCGGAAAGGCCGGTGAGGAAAGGGGGATTGCAGTTCTCCCAGGAAAGAGATAGTGAGCGCTTGGGCCCGGGGTTGTCGCAGTGCAGGGGGTGCGCAGTGGCCAGATTCTGGTTGTATTTTGAAAGTAGAGCCGCTGGCATTTGCGGACACACGGGGAACATGTGGGTGTGAAAGAGAAGAGTGGACGGTGACTCCAGCGGTTCTGGCCAGAGCTACTGGAAGGAAGGACACGGTTGTCATATTCTGAGTTGGGCGAGGACCAAGTTTGTCGAGGAGGCTGGAGGTGGAGGCGGAGCGAGGTGCGTGTTGCCCTGTTTGCAGCTCAGTTTAGGAGAGCACAAGCTAGAGATGCGCCTCAGAGAGTCAAGAGGAGGTGGCAGGTAGGCAGCTGGGTGTACCAGGCTGGACTGCAGCCTGGAGCTATTTTGAGAACTGTCAGCAGAGAAGTGAGGACCCTCGGCCAGGAGTTGGGAGGAGCTCCCCAAGGGAGAGGGTGTCCATCCGCCACAAGTAAAAGGGCGGAGCCGAGGCATGAGCCCAAAGTCAAGGACATTAGAAGGACAGGCAGAAGGAAAATCTGGAGAGCAAGGTGTTCTGGAACCCAAGCCCAGACAAGGTATTTCAAGAACGAGGGACCGCCCAACCCAGTAGAGTGCTGCTGAAGGATTCCGGTGAGGTGGGGGGGATTGGAGATGGACCTTGAGGAGAGCAGTGCACAAGAGACTGACTGGGGCAGGTTCAAAAGAGGGCAAGATCCAAACCCAGGGTCATTCTACAGAATAAGTATCCTGCGTCTTCAAAGAACGGCGTGCCGGTTGTGAAAGACGGCGCAAAGGCAGAAGGGCACGGAACGAGAACTGGCAACTAAATGCAGCAAGGGATTCCAGACTGGGTCCTGGGCCAGGAAAACAAATCTCTCTAAAGGACGCTTTGGGATAGCTGGAGAAATCTGAACTTGGGAGTGTAGCTTATAGTATGGTGTTCATGTCAAACTTCCAGATGGCCATGTTCCCAGGAAACACACACTTAAGTATCTGGGGGGGTGAAGGGACATTGCGTGTGCAACCTACAAGTGGTTCAATAAAGAAAAATATATGGGTGTGTGTGCGTGTGTGTGTGTGTTTCGGGGGAGAATATTATAAAAGGAGAGAATTATAAAGCAAAATGTGGCCCTGTTGACGGTTGGCAGACCTGGGTAAGGGGTACAGAGAAATTCTCTGTATAACTCTTGTAACTTTTCTGTGTGTGTGTGTGTGTGTGTGTGTGTGTGTGTGTGTGTTTTGAATGGGAGATTGAACGGGGGCAGGAGCGGGTCGCTTTACCAATGAGCCATATCCCCAGCCCTTTGTTGAGACAGGGTTTCACTGAGTTACTTAGAGCCTCGCTCAATTGCTGAGAATGACCTGGAACTTGCTGTCCTCCTGCCTCAGCTTCCTGAGGCCGCTGGGATTACAGGAATGCGCCACCACACCCCGCCAAGTGTGAAGTTATTTTAAGATTATTTCAATAATGTAGAGAGAGGATGAGAGGAAAGTTGGGAGGGAAAAATATAGACGACTGTTTGTGTTATGGGCCAGGCTATATGGGAATGACCAAACAGACTTAATTTTACCCTTGAGACTCATGTCATATAAGAGATGCTTGTCCCATGGGAAAGCCCCGCCCTCTGTGCCCATCAACAGTTAGTTTAGCATGTTTGGCAACATGCTAAAATGGCAATTGGTATACAATGTAAAATTTTTCTCTTTGGTTCCCATTTTGCTTGGACAATGTACCCTCTCAGAGAATGATTCTTCAGCCGTTAGTAACCATTCTTTAACTTGTACTCAACTAGGGTGGTTTTGTCCCACTTCCCCTTCTCCTTATGATTTTGGATCCCATGACATTTGTTTGTGGTTTTGAATCATAGCAACAGCCACTTATGATTAATATGGTTTTGGACTATAAAAGGTGTACTCAAACCCCAGGAGGGGGTCGAAGGGTGTGGACTTGCAGCCTGGCCCTTGGCCCGCCAGCTGGTGGGTCTGGACTGCCAGCTGGTGAATTAAGATGGTTCCGTCTCCGGCTTTTCGGTGATTTATTGCAACCTCGCCATAACATTTGGAGGAATTTTCCTGCAAAAAGAGAAATGGGGTGGTGGCTAGAGGGTGAAGTAGGTAGAGTTTATGTTAAGGAGGAAAGAAATAATACAACTTACATGCTGGTGGGAAAAGTCCAATCCAAAGGAGAATATCGATGATGAGGGAGAAGAGAGTAGGAGAGAGTTGCCAGAGGCAAGGAGGGGTGCCCAGGTGCAGGGCAGGCCTTTGCCAGGAGCTGTGGCGGCTCATCTGCAGCACCTGGGGGTGGGAGTGGGGTCACAGATCTAAGAGGTGGGTGGATACGTCCTCCGTCGCAAGCAAGGTAGTCAGTCAGCTGAGAGGGGGGCAGGTTGGAGAGGAAAGTAAGAAACAGATGTCTGGAAAAGTGGAAGATGAATGGAGTAGGGAAGAAGAAGATGAGTTAGCTGCTCTGCACAGCTCTAAGAGTGCCTGCCTGTCAGTGAGGGCAAAGTTACTCACTCACCCCTTCGTCAACCTCCAGGGTGCGCAGGATCCAGGGTTATAGTTGTTCTTTGTTGTGGATTGAATGTTGATGTCCTGCCCCCAGCCCCAACACCCATTCCTGTGTAAGGACCTTACCCCACTGGGGCTGTGTTTGGAGCTGGGGCCTCTTAGGAAAGTGACTAAGGATAAATGAGGTCATAAGGGTGGGACCCTCATCCAGGAGGATTCCTGTGAAAGGGGCAAGGGAGCTGAGAATATAAGCAAAGAAACTAATCCAGGTAAATGGAGATGGAGGGACCCTGGGGGCAGGGGAAGGGGAGGCAGGGGAAAAGAACCGTGAAAGGTGGCAACTAGAGGGTGGTTAGAGAATGTCATAGCAGAAGTGGACAGGGTTTATAGCAGTTGTTAAGGACAAGATCCAGAGTCAGACCACGGGAGTGGTTGGCTGGGGTAGGCCCAACGTCAAGCAAAGGTGTTGGAGGGATTATGATAGACAAAAAGAATAGAAACAAGTAGCTCAGGAGCTATAAAAGCCGGCCAGATCAAGGAGCAACAGTAGGCGGGTACAGTGGGATGGGCTCCAGTGGTTGTTGAACAGAGAAAAGGAGGAACACTTGCTCAGGAGCCCAACCACCCGCGAGACTCCTCTAGTCTCAAAAGAACGGAAGGAAAAAGGAAAAAAAAAAAACCAAAAAAGAAACCAGAAACACGCCCACCACGTTCAAAGCCCCGCCCCGCCCCAAAAAGGCCACCGCATCTACGCCTTTTGAAAGGCGGAAAAAAAGACAGGAAGAGAGAGTAGACATAAGGAAAGACAAAGGTCGTTAAACTGATTTTGAAAACCTTGAAAATGGGTGAGGGGTGCACCGTTCCTGGAAGTACTGCAATACCAGGTCGATGCGTGGAGTGGACGGAGCAAGCTCCTATTCCAACTCCCTGCTCCAAAAATCCATTTAATATATTGTCCTCGGATAGAGGACGTATCAGATATTAAACTGATAAGAACAGATACTACACTTGATCTTAGCCAAAAGGCCGAGAAGCGATACCGTGACAACCCGCCCTCGCCCTCACCGTCCTCCGATGGCTCACTTTTAACTCGCGGTGAGCACCACCCGCCTACTCCTACTCTCTTTTTCCGGTGTCTCCTTGGGCATCGCAAGGGGCCTACTGGACCCGTGAAGATTCCCGATTGGCCTCACTTAGATAGAGGAATTTTAGCTGCCCTTGGCGGCTCTGGCGTTCAGGGGCGGGGCGCCCTCCAATACTTTGCATGTCCCCGCCCCCCCTCACCGGAAAGGCGTGGCTACCGTGGGACCCACCCTTCCACCTGGCGACCGCTTCCAGGTCTCCAGGCAGCTCAGGACGGGCTCTGTTCCCACTTCCAGACATACCGAGACCAGAGAGGAGCAGCGACTGCCGCTGACTCCGAGTCCAAGTCGGAGCCAGGAGCTCCGGAAAGCCAGAACTCGGTTTTGTTCCCCGCACCTACTTCACACTCAACCAGTAACTCTTCAGTGAATGAGATCGTGCCTCCCACACGCTCGGCCAAACCCCGACAAACCGAGCTTGGGATGGCTCCTTCTCAGTACTTCCCTGCTTCTTCAGGCCATCTGCCCAATGATTCGCGTCCCCGGGTGACGTCCCCGGCTCCCCTTCACTGGAATGGAACGCTTCCCGCCGCAAATGATTGACCTTTCAGTTTTCTCC
The DNA here is from genome assembly GCF_052094955.1 of Ictidomys tridecemlineatus. Taxonomy (NCBI): domain Eukaryota; kingdom Metazoa; phylum Chordata; class Mammalia; order Rodentia; family Sciuridae; genus Ictidomys; species Ictidomys tridecemlineatus. The sequence goes on from NC_135479.1 coordinate 19,325,268, forward strand.
TTGTGATTCACTCCCGCGGAGTTTGCTCAGATCCACGTGCACTCAATGCTGGGCCCTGGTCGCGCTGTGTGCAGAGGTCAGCCGGATGTCCTTGTGCCTTTGATGAAAGCGCGCCGCGGTGTCGCGGTGTCCTGGTGATCCCGACCACCCTCGCTGCACCTGAACCTTGAATTTCTAGGGGATCCAGAGCGTGGAGGGAGTTCTCAGGCAGCGCCACTCGCCCCAGCCTGGTCCTCGACACCTCAAACTTGGGATTGCTTGCTTTGGGGCGGTCTGGGCCCGGGATGGGGGCAGGTGTCTAAGGCAATAGATACTTTTTTGTTGTTATTTTTTGGGTACTGGAGACTTAATTCTCGACCCTTAGCCACTGAGCCACATCCCCACCCCACCCCAACCCCTTTAAAAAATATATATATATTTTCTAGTTGTACACAATACCTTTATTTTGTTTATTCATTTTTATGTTGTGGGAGGCCAACCTTACACATGACTGAGTTACACTCCCCGACTGGGTGCTGAGGTGCTCAGTCACAGAAATGTGGCACCCTTTTGGGGTGCGAGGGTCGGTGTCCTCCGCATGGGTGTGTCTTGCTACAGCCCCATGGGTGAAGCTACGCTCACCTGTTCCTTTGTAATAGAACCCCTTGCCCTGTTTAGGATAGAATCTTCCATGGAAGTGCCTTGTGTGTGTCCCCTTCTCTTACTGTGCCCTTGGGTGTGGCCTACCCAGGTGTCAGTCAACCTGCTGACAGTGGACATCATGAAGATACTCAGCCCCCTGAGACCTGACCCCTTGCCTCATTTGAATAGCTTCCCTCAATAAAAGGGGTCAGCACGTGCTCTCGCTCTCTCTTTCTGCTGACCCTTAAGGTCAGAGGAGCCGTCACAGTGACCCCAAAGTGTCACTGTGTCTCTTGTGTGGTTATTTCGTGAAGCCCAGTTAGCCCAGTTTAACTAGAGTGACCCCTGAGCCTTTTAGTCGCGAGAACAGAAACCCGGCATTATGTGGTGCTAAGGATCGAACCCAGTGAGCGCTCTGCTACTGAGCCACAACCCCAACCCCCTCCCCATCCCTTTTTTATTTTTAGACAGGATCTTGCTAAGTTGCTGAGGCTGACTCCCAACTTGCAATTCTCCTGACTCAGCCTCCCGAGTCGCTGAGATTACGGGCGTGCTCCATCACATCCTGCTACGTGGCTTATTTTTAAAATCACATGTCTGTCTTTTTCTTCCTTTTCTTCCTCTTCTGCTTAACTCTCTCCTTCCCTAACAATAGGGAAAACAATGTTAGACCAGGACGAAAAGAAAAGACCACTGACTCCAATTAAAATCAAATTAAAGCAAGCATATTATTTCCACCCGCGGGGCTGCCTCTCCCAACAAAAACCGAGGGAACAAGACAGCACTGCATCTTTCTTGCAGCCCAGCTTTATAGCCCAGAAAGTTACACAAAGCGGGCGGGCGGGCGGGCGGGGGAGGGGGGGGTTAAGGATAACAAAACTCTGAGGAGCATAACACAAAGGCTAGTTAACATTTTTGCTGGCCCCGACATCAGAATTTATGAAGGTCATTAGAGCCTCAGAGAGGGTCGTTATCTGGCCAGGGAAGGCCAAGATAAAATTTTAGAGAGGGCTGCTATCTGGCCAGAGAGAACCAGGCATGGGTGAGTTCAAGGCACAGGCACCGGCAGGCATTCCAAGCAAGTTCAGAATTTGCAGTCATTTATAGTAAAGCGGAAATTAGCCTTTCATGTCTTTGTGGCGGGATGGCTCACAATTTTAAGAGGGAATCAGACTGGGTCTATCAACAAGACTAAAACATTTGCCCTGTTCCAGGCCAAGCTCACTTCACTGCCCTCACTGCCTCCTGGAACAATGTCACTGCCCACAATAAAATAAAAACAAACAGGGGCTGAGGTTGTGGCTCAGTGCTAGAGCACTTGCCTTGCACATGTGGGGCACTGGGTTCGATCCTCAGCACCACATAAAATAAATAAATAAGGAAGTAAAACAAAGGTAATGTGTCCATGTTCAGCTAGAAAATTACAACAACAACAAGCTCCTAATCTGGAAAGTGGAGCGACAACTTTCTCGAGGACACCCGATGGACACCAATTGATTATATCTACAGATAATTTCTGGATCCCAGCCCTTGTATTCCTCTATAAAAAGTCCAGTGTTCCCCCTGGCAGAGACAGTCATAGCCTCTGGGGATGAGAGTCCCCGTGTTTCTCATTTGCTAGCTAAATTAATAAAACTTTTTCCTTTTTTCTCAAAACTTTGTCCTCATTGACTTGGCAACGGAGACAAGGGCGGAGCTTTCAGTATCACTATGATCCTCTTGGGTCCTGGGCTGACCGGCACTGGTTCAGGGCCCGACAGCCAGAGGTGACAGGACTCCTACCTTCTGAGTGTTCACTGTCAAGTAGGGGTCCTGGGGATGGACAATCCTTCGCCAGCCATTTCTGGAGGTGTCAAGCGGTAGAGAAATCTACTAAGGGGAGGGCAGGCCCTCAGAGTACACAGGAGGCAGAGTGATAAGCCTCCCCATCTTTTTTCCCAAGCCAATGGATTTGCCTGGGAAGACAAGGCTGAACCGCAGAGCTAGGGTCCGGGTGCCACCCCCACCTGACTTGGGGACCCCGGCCACCACCCCCACCCCCCCACCCCCCCGTTTCCAACTGAACACACCCACACCATTGTTAATCCCCAGCCACCCGACTCTCCCAGGGCCTGCACTTGGTGCTGGGAGTAGAGATGGGCCAGACGCTGTTCCTGCCCCACTCTGGCGGCCTCCTTGCGTCCAGGACTCCACCGCGCGACCAGCACGCTGGTTTCATACAAGAGGTCCCTAGCATAGAAGTTAACTAGTGAGATCAAAATAAACACACAAGACTCCATTACCTTTTTCTTTGACCAGGTCCCAGACGGCCCTCCCTCTGGCTCTCGCCTGGAACCATCCGGTGGGGCAGCAAGGCTTACTCAGGACCAGCAGGAGTGAGAGAGAGGGAGCACGCCAGGGAGTGGCCTTTTATTGGGGAACAAGAAATTCAGGGGAAAATTCCATCCAATGAAGGTCTAGGGGGGGGCAGCATTCCAAGGTCAGGGTCAGTGATTGGTCTCAGGGTCAGTGGTCAGTTACACCCTCACAGGGACAGGCTCTCGCACCTCGAGAGGGTGGGGATTAGCTCCCACACAGTTTGGCCAGAACCCCTCACACCCGAACAGGGAGGTGCCCAATCACGTGAGAGAATGGCTTCCCACACAGGACTCCCACCGGACACCTCCCCCAGTGGGCTAGAACACCAGGATCAGATGAGGAGGGGGACCTGGAGAGATGAACTTGTTGGAGACCTAGTGGCACACGGGAACAGGAGGCTGGTGGTGGAATCTAGAAGGCCTTCTGGAAGGCCCCCAGTAGCGGTTGAAGACAGGTCCAGATTTCCAGCGGGGGGGGGGGGGGGGGGCGCACGTTCAGGTGATAGGGAAATCTGGGCAGTGGGGTTTGACAAAAGAGCCTGGGCAAAGATCCAGAGGTGTACAGCACAGGGCGACCAGGGACCGAGGAACCGGTTTTGGACCCCGCCGATTGGTCCAGCCCCCTGGAAGGGTACCCATCTGGGTAGAGGCCCGTCCCTGAAACCCTTACTCTGCCTGCGCACCTCCCTACTGTAGTGCTTCCCCCACATATCCATCCCCTCAGAGACTATTCCTGACCCAGACTCAGCACGCTGGTGGGCTTCTCCCCGCAAGTCACGTGCCCACCTCCACCTTGTCCACACCCAACACCACAGCCCCGGTCTGGAGCCTTCCTCCTTAGATGAGAGGCAGTTCCCTTTGGGAACCATCTTCCCGAGAAGCCAAGCGCTGTTGGTCTCCAATCAAACCCAATGTTTGTTAGCTGTTCAACCTCGAAGGCAGGATCACAAATAGTCCCTTTTCATCTACAGGGTGCCCATGGATGGCAGCTTCTCACCCCGATTTCAGGAGAGAACAACTTGCCGCCTGGAATGAAGAGTCTGACTCCCGGGCTGAGGATATAGTCCAGCGGTGGGGCGCTTGCGTAAAGGAGCAAGGCCTTGGGTCCCATACCCGAGCAGCAAAAAGAAGAGGAGCCTGTGTTCTGTTGCTGTTTCCTTTCTCAGTAGGAGGAGCACATAGCAGCTCTTCAGTAATTTTTTTTTTCTTTTATTTTGAGAGTCTCGCTTAGTTGCATAGGCTCTTGCTAAATTGCTGAGGTTGGCCCCGAACTTTCGATTATTCTACCTCAGCCTCCTGAGTCACTGGGATTACACGTGTGGGTCGCCATGCGTGGCTATCCACTAAATATTTCTTGAAGGACTAAACCCTTGGAAGGCTACCTTGCTATTTAGGAGTATGTGTCCCTGCTCTCCCCCTCAACCCCAGGTGTTTTCTCTTAGTAACTGTCCATCCACTGCACCCAGCCTGCCCCTCTGCAGTTTGTCTGCAAACCTTCACTTATCCTTGGAGTCGAATCCAATCTCGCTCCACATTGGGGTGGTCCCTGTACCTATCTATCACCACAGCCCTGCCAGGGACCAAAAGGGAGTTCTCCTTCAAAGAATAGCCTGACAGTTACAAGAAACAGCCCCCTAGGAGACATCTCGTCTGGGAGACACCCTGCAGCCATCCATCTCCCTGAGACATCCTGCGCTATCTCACCTTGTGAAGACTTCTAGCAACTGCTGATGATAAGAGAACCAGCCCCAGCCCCAGCCCCAGCCCCAGCCCCAGCCCCAGCCCCAGCCCCAGCCCCAGCCCCAGCCCCAGCCCCAGCCCCTAAATACCCCTGTGTGAACAATAAAAGTTTGCAGCTTGATCAGAACTTTTGTCTTGCTGTCACCCTTCGTGTCTCTTGTCCCTTCATTCCTCCCCATCTAGGTTCGCTGCCCACGTTGTGTCCTGCCGGTCGGGGCACAGCCCCACTTCAATCTTGACAAAGCAGCCTCATCATCTTGTACAAGAATCAGGAATATAACTTTTGTTAAACTTTTGTTTAACGTTGGAAGTAATAAGACGTCTGAGGGCACTGAGTGTCATCTTTGTTGTCACTCAAGTCACCGCAATCTAGTGTAATTCCTAGGTACGGGCAGTACACAAGTGAGTTGAGTAGCCCGCGACTTTAGCCAGGGTCCAGGGTGAAAACGCTAGAACTAGAAGTAAGTGAGATTGAAAGGACGACCATTCCTCCTGAAATCCTTTGGATTGGAGTAAAGGAAGAGACACACGAGGATTATTAATATTCCTCGAGGCTGAGAACGCACGCTCTAGTACTTGAGAGCAAGACAACCAAGAAGGAAAACAAAACAAAAAAAAAAGAAAAAACACGGCGGGAAAGACATAGCCAGTTTGATTCTTAGGTCTAACATTGAAACCAGACGTTAGGTTCCCCGGGAGGGGTGCACCGTTCCTGGAAGTACTGCAATACCAGGTCGATGCGTGGAGTGGACGGAGCAAGCTCCTATTCCAACTCCCTGCTCCAAAAATCCATTTAATATATTGTCCTCGGATAGAGGACGTATCAGATATTAAACTGATAAGAACAGATACTACACTTGATCTTAGCCAAAAGGCCGAGAAGCGATACCGCACCACTCGCCCCTCGCCCTCACCGCCCTCAGCTCGCTCACTTTCAACTCGCGGTGAGCGCCGCCACGCCTACTCCCACTCTCTTTTTCTCTTGTCTCCTTCGGGCTCTCCCGGCGGTCCACTGGGCCCATGTGCAGCTTCACTATTGGCCTCGCCTGGAACTAGGAATTTTTAACAGTCCTTCGCGGCTCCGGCATTCCGGGGCTGCGGAGTCCTCCCCTACTTTGCATGCCCCGCCCCTTACCCGGGGAGGCATGGCTACCCAGCGACTTCCTCTCTGGCGCCCACCCCCTGACAAAAACAGAACCCGGGGGGACTGGGACTGAGAGGTTAGAGGGGGCTGAATGCCGGAAGGAGTTGTTGGCTGTGAGCGGGCCCAATTTTCCCCGGGGACACCGTTGCGAGACATTCGCAAAAGACTCCCAGGCTGTATGTTTTGTTATTGTTGTTTTTATAATTTCAGTCCTTTGAGATATTCTTGATGATTTATTTTTATTTCTTTCTTTCTTTTTATGTGGTGCCGAGGATCAAACCCAGGGCCTCGCGCGTGCTAGGCGAGCCACAACCCAGCCCTGACTGTATGGTTTTAATTTGTTCTTTGCCAGAGGAGAGGAAGACTAGCTTTGGACCTGACCCGTCTGGAGAGGCTTGTTCTGGATCAGGGCGGTCCAGAGGTCCTCTCTGCAAGGGGGAAGGCAGCAAGCTCTTTCCGGTGGGGCGAGCCCCGCAGGGCAGAGGGAGGGGATTCCCCCCAGCTGCAGAGAACCGGTTTCAAATCAACGCTGTTTCCTTTCCCCCTGGTTCTCACCCGGTCATTGGGCTACAGTATCCCCAGCTCTTTTTTTTTTTTTTTTTTTTGTACCTTTAGTACCGGGAATTGAATGAGTTCACTCGCTCGACCACTGAGCCACACCCCCCAGGCCTATTTTTGTATTTTATTTAGAGATAGGTTCTCACTGAGTTGCTTCTTAATCGCAGGGAGAAATCCGTTTGGGTGTCGCCTCCTCCAGGACGTCTTCCTTAAGGAAGGGCCCTTCCTCACCACACTCAAATGTAATCGGCATCCATCCTGTACATTTGATTGCACCCTGTTATCTTATGGCGGGCCGTTTGGAGCCATTCCTCATCTCCCCCACCGAAACTCTCCTCACGGGCACTAGTCCTGTCAACGCCAGCAGTTGAGAGTGCTCAGCTAACCTTTGTAGAGGAAGGAAGCCGTGGGAGAGGACGTGATGGGCACCAGGGAATGAACCAGAGAAGACGCGTGGAGGAGGCTACTAGCTGTGTAGGGGCTAAGGCCGGACACCTGAGTAGGGATGCTCTGGGGAAGGGCTGGGGTAAAGTTTCTCTCTGCGGCAGAGTCGACATTTGCCTTTCCCATTCTCTTTGCCTACAGCACTTCAGTTTCTTTGGTTTGATCGCAGAAAAGCAAGAGGCTATCATGGGTGTAGGAGTGAAGTTCAGTCATTTTCCCCCTGCCAGGCGGAAAGCCTGAAGAACAGCCAGGGCCAACAGAAACTGAGTGCTCTCTGTGTACTGCTTTTAGTCCGCTCCACCGTGAGGTGGGTGTTATTGTCTAGGGCCGAGTTTAGGAAGAGCCAAGTCCTCTAGGATAACATTTTAAGGGAGTGCCTCTCTAAAAACTTTCCAGTTTGGGGATAAATAATATTTTAGTGCAATGTATCTTACCCATCAAGACGATCAAAATATGCATCTTGATTACCGAGGCTTTTTTTTTTTTTTTTTTTTTTTTTTTGGGTGGTCGGGGGGTTCGTGTTTGTTTCTTTGCTCAAGGCCCCCGTCTGGCTCCTTTCACTCCACCCTGGTCCCTGCCTTTGTTATCATCACCTCCATTCTCCTGACCAGTGCTGAATGGCAACCACGGGCCACATGGAGCCCTGGAAAGGTGGTTCCTTGTAGTTCAGTGGTGCTGTGAGTGTAAAATACAGGGTTCAAATGTGGAACATCTCCTTTGTGATTTTACATCTGTGTGGTGTTCAAGCGAGATTTTGGATTTATCAAGATAAATTGATATTATTTCAAGATACTAAACTTGATTTCCCCTCTTTTTTTTTTTTTTTTCCTTTCAAAACTACTATGTCCCCAGTCTTTTGATCCATGCTTTTAGATACTGCCTTGACCTGAGGAAGATTTGGCTCACAGGTAGGTTACTTGTGCACACCCTGTGCTTCACTGCTAGGACAGCAGACCCAGACTCAATGGTACCTGGGTCACGGTGGGGGCAGTTGAGATATGTGAAATGAAGCCTGTTCTAAGGTGCTTGGTTTCAGGCTGGGGATGTGGCTCAAGGGGTAGCCCGCTCGCCTGCCCTGCGCCGGGGGGCGCTGGGTTCGATCCTCAGCACCACATAAAATTAAAGTCCACTGAGGTACTTGCTTCCATTTTCTGTGTTGTGATGTTATTTGTTGAATGTAATAATTAGGTATTTGTGAATATATTGCTATAGGGCTGGGGATGTAGCTCAGTGGTAGTGTGCTTGTCTAGAATGCACAAGGCCCTGGGTTCCATCCCCAGTACCACCCCCCCAAAAAAAAATGAATATATTTCTGTAGTTCCTGACAACATCCAAAAAATAAAATCATCCTAAATTGAACACAAAGAACGTGCTGCCTCGATAATTTAATATTACACACGTGGCTCATGTATCTCCAGCAGGCAGCACTGTCTTAGGCTGAGAACTTTGCTCAGAGAGCCTAAACAATTAACCAATGTCACACAGCTAATATGCAGCAAGGTCACACAATTTGAACCCAAGCTTCTTTTAATTACATGGGGTGGGGTGTCTTCATGTTTTTTGTTCTCTTTTTCGTTTTTTACACGGGGGATTGACCTGAGGGTACTGTACCAACTGAGCCACATCCCCAGCCCTTTTTATTTTTTATTTTAAGACAGGGTCCTGCTAAGTTGCTGATGCTGGACTGAACTTGCAAACCTTTCTGCCTCAGCCTCCCTAGTTGCTGGATTACAGGCTTGTGCCGCTGCACCCGGTGTCTTCGTTTTTTAACTGTATAGTGGGGGTGATGGTGACACTTCTCCAAGTAGGCTACTTTTGAAGCTATGGGGGAAACAGGAGCGAATAGGAATCTCTTAAGTGTACATCGGAGAAAGCCACTTCTCATCTGTAAAATAGGAATAATGTCCACTTTACAGTGCTGTGCACAACCTGCCCCCGCCCGTCGTGGGCATTCTACTTCATGTCCCGCTTTGCCTGGCTTTCTTTGTTTCATGTCATTCGTTATCTTTTGTAATGTACATAGAAAATGTGCGGATGGGGATGATGTAGCTAAGTGGTAGAGTGCTTGCCCAGCATGCGTGAGGCCCTTGGGTTTGGACCCCAGTACCTCTAAAAAGGTAAAAGACAATTCCCAAGATAGAAATACAGACATATGGCTATATAGCATATTTACAAATATACTGGTATGACTGGGACTCTGTGGGCTTCCCCCATCCCATGATTCCTGTTTAGTTCTGTGTGCATCAGGCTGCCTTCTGCTCACTGATTTGGTTTTCCTGACAAGGGGGTGTGCGGGATTGTAGGCATGAGGGTGCAGGTCGTTGGAATGGAATATCTCTCTTTGCAAACTAGGGACTCCACTTTCTGGTTCATGATCAGCCGTGAGGTTTACCGTGATTGTCCCATGTGTGCACAGACCAGATCACCTCAAGAGATGGCAACAGAAGCACATGATATTAGGGAGGCTTCCTCTGGGTGCCTGTGACCTCCTCAGTGCTGCAGCACCAGGCTAGAGATTTGGGGACTTCTGTGGCAGGACACCGACTCCAAGGGCACAGTGAAAATTGAGAAGCGGTGCATGTTGCCCGGGTCTCACCAGCAGGCACGATATCACATTTTTGGAAAATTGCCAATTCCTGAGGGGAAAATTTGCCTTTCAGTGGAGTTTTTATTTAATTTTTTATATCTGCTTTAGAATCTCTTCTTCTTTCCTGTGAACTTTCCACGCTTGGCCTTTGCCCATTTTATTTTTCCTAATGTGCATTTTGTCGTTTATTATAAAGTCTCTAGGTGCTTTTTTTTCATTGTTGATAGATCTTTATTTTATTTATTTATACGGGGTGCTGAGAATCGAACCCAGTGCCTCACACATGCCAGGTGAGTGCGCTACCACTGAGCCCCAGCCCTAGCCCCATAGGTGCTTTTTTTGTTTTGTTTTGTTTTTTGTTTGGTCGTGGAGAATGAAACCAGAGGCACTTCACCACTGAGACACATTCCCTTGTCCTTCCCCTTTTTCAGACACTAAATTGCTTAGAGCCTCACTAAGTTGTTGAGGCTGGCCTCAGACCTATGATCTTCCTGCCTCAATCTCTAGAGTCTCTGGGCTTAGAGGTATGTTATACCACACCCATCCAGGATCTATTCACATATTAGAAAGTTACATTCTTTTTCTATGTGCAAAATAATATTTTTTATTAATGTGTTACTTACTTACTATTTTTTTTATTATCTGTTTTTTTTTTTTATTATCTATTTTCTTTTTTTGCCATGGATTTTTTTTCTTTGGGTGGGGACATACCAGGGATTGAACTCAGGGGCACTCGACCACTGAGCCATATCCGTATCCTATTTTGTATTATATTTAGGGACAGATATCATTGAGTTGCTCAGTGCCATGCTTTTGTTGAGGCTGACTTTGAACTCGTGATCTTCCTGCCTCAGCCTCCTGAGCCGCTGGGATCACAGGCGTGCTGTACCACACCTAGCTTGTCATCGATATAAAAGAAAAAAAATAGTCAATTTACATTTTTCTTTTATGGCTTTTGAATTTTGAGACAGAAGCCCAAGGGAAATGTCCACATGACCTGGTATAGTGGCACAGGCCCTGTGATCCCAAAGACTTGGGAGACTGAGGCAAGAGGATCAGGAGTTCAAAGCCAGCCTTAATGAAGCCCTAAGCAACTTAGTGAGACCCTGTCTCAAAATAAACAAAAATTAAAAGGTCTGGGGATGTGGCTCAGTGGGTAAGTGCACCTGACTTCAATCCCTTCTGTCAAAAAAAAAAAAAAAAAGAGAAGAAGAAGAAGAAAGAAGAAATGTCCACATGGTTGTCCCTACAACCACGCTGCCCCTTAGTCTGTCTTCTAGTCCACTATGCCCTGGTCAGGATTTCCTCAAAGCTCACAGGCAATCACCAAACCCACAGGGCCTCCCTGGCCTGACACTGATCTGCCGGGTTTCTGTTCTCGCGACTAAAAGGCTCAGGGGTCACTCTAGTTAAACTGGGCTAACTGGGCTGCACGAAATAACCACACAAGAGATACAGTGACACTTTGGGGTCACTGTGATGGCTCCTCTGAACTTAAGGGTCAGCAGAAAGAGAGAGAGCGAGAGCACGTGCTGACCCCTTTTATTGAGGAGAAGCTACTCAAATGAGGCAAGGGGTCAGGTCTCAGGGGGCTGAGTATCTTCATGATGTCCAGTGTCAGCAGGTTGACTGACACCTGGGTAGGCCACACCCAAGGGCACAGTAAGAGAAGGGGACACACACAAGGCACTTCCATGGAAGATTCTATCCTAAACAGGGCAAGGGGTTCTATTACAAAGGAACAGGTGAGCGTAGCTTCACCCATGAGGCTGCAGCAAGACACACCCATACAGAGGACACTGACCCTCGCTCCCAAGAAGGGTGCCACATTTCTGTGACTGAGCCTCAGCACCCAGCGGGGGAGTGTAAGTCAGTCACGTGTAAGGTTGGCCTCCCACACTGATCTATGGCAAGACCTTATAGGACTCCAAACTTCAGGAGGGATGAGATGAGGACAGGTGTCTTAACACAGTTCGTGGCTGATTTTCTTAAATTGTTATAGCCCAACTTAGATCATGGCTCGGCCAACTTAGATCATGGCTCGGCTCAGTAAGCACCCTATAAAATGTAGGATATTAATAGATAAGACAAGGTAGGATAACAGAATAAGTAATGTTAAGATATCCTGGCCATACTTAAGGGGCTGGGGCTGGGGCTCAGCGGTAGAGCCCTTGCCTGGCTTGGGTGAGGCACTGGGTTTGACTCTCAGCACTGCATATAAATAAATGAGCAAAATAAACGTCCGTTGACATCTAAACAAATGTTGAAAAAAAGAAATAGTACTCAAAAGAACTTAGCTCCAGTGACTCCATTTTGAAGTTCCGCCATACTGACCTAGATTTAACCCTAGTCATATAACTTGTTTTAAGTAGAAGTTGTTTCTGTACTAGATGTGTTCAGAAGAAGGATGTGGTTATATGCATTGGCTGGCTGACTGCTAACTGTAGCATCTGTGTCCTGCTTGCTTGTCTGCACCTACATTTCGAGGATATGGTTCTTTCCCCCTTATAAACCCCAGAGACCTCGGACCCGGCACCGTTCCTGGCAGAGACAGGTCCTGCAGGGAGCAGTCACCAGCTGGCTAGATAAAGACTCTCCAATTTGGGCAGAATTCAGACTGAGGGTGTTTTCTGAGTGATTGGCCCACAACAAAATGGTGGTGCATTCTGCAAGGATGCAGTGGGGATATGTCAATTTGGGGTTCTCTCGGGAGCCTGCAGGGATGGAGAGGTCCCCCAGCACAGAGGAACCCCAATTTGGGGCTCAGTGCCTATTACGCTCTGAGGAACATCTGCCTTAAATACCTCTTAATTGCAGTCAAGGCCCCCATTCTGCTTCTCACAAAGCCCTGAACCCAAGCCTGGAATCTTGCTTCTTAGTCTTCACATTCTTTCTAGGACTGGGGCCATCTCCCCTTACTTGTGTCTACAGGGCTCAGGAGTTGTCTTTTGTATTCGGTAAGGACTTGGCTGGGAGGCCAAAAACCACCCTCCAACAAGGGCACAGAAGGAATCACTTCCATCTTCTCTTGCCTCTGGTAGCTCCTCAGGCTCCTGCATGTCCATGTCAGCTCAGTCCTTCATAAAGGGTAAGTTTTCTAGAGAGAACCATTCTACCATTGGCTCCTCTGTTGAGATGACCCCCCCCCCTCACTTCCTTCAAATTTTCAGCCACCTCTGGACATTGCTTTCAAGAAGCCCCAGCCTGTCCTAATCCCCTCTGGCAATTCCCTTCTCCTCCCTGAGTTTCTACTTTCCTTTATTTCAGGCACTGAGGTGTCCACGTGGATGACACCCCACTGGCACTGCTAGGTGGCTTCAGATGAGCTCTTCTTAATCTTTCTAACCTGCAGCCTCCTCCTGCTTCCACATACTTTGGACCTCTTGCAAGGCCTTCAGTAAATGTATGGAGAATGTCATTAAAAGTTTGCTTAGATAATGTTCATTTTAATATTACTTACTCACACAAACAGGTCAAGCAGGGTGCATTTTCCTCCCTGAGTTCAAACTGTAGGAATAGCTTTGCCAGAAAAGAAGACCTCAGCCAGGCCCTGTGGCACATCCTGTTATCCCAGAGGCTTGGGAGGCTGAGGAAAGGAGGATCATCAACATAGAAATATAGGGCTGGGGTGGGATTGGGGAGCAGAAGTGGTCGAGTGCCCCGAGTTCAATCTCGGCCTCAGCAAAATAGAGAGGCCCTAAGTAACTTAGTGAGACCCTGTCTTTATTTATTTATTTTTAGAAGAGATAGTGAGAGAGAGAGAGAGGAGAGAGAGAGAGAGAGAGAGAGAGAGAGAGAGAGAGAGAGAATTTTTTTTTTAATATTTATTTTTTAGTTCTCGACGGACACAACATCTTTGTTGGTATGTGGTGCTGAGGATCGAACCCGGGCCGCACGCATGCCAGGCGAGCGTGCTACCGCTTGAGCCACATCCCCAGCCTGAGACCCTGTCTTTAAATAAAATATAAAAAAGGACTGGGGATGTGGCTCAGTGGTTCAGCATCCCTGGGTTCAATCCATGTTACCAAAAAAAAAAAAAAAAAAAACCACTGAAAACTTCAGCCTCTACCTTTGCCTTCCTTTTCTTTAAAATATTTAATTATCATAGACCTTTATTTATTTATACAATGCGGTTTTGAGAATTGAACCAGTGCCTCACACATGCCAGGTAAGTGTGCTACTGCTGAGCCAGAGCCTCAGCATTTATTCAGAAAGCAGGCAGCATCTGCTTATTTCCAGTAAAAAAAATCTCTCTCTCTCTGTCTTTTTCAATTCCCCTTACCTACCTATACCTATCTATCACCACAGCCCCTTTGGAATCTTAACAAACTGGCCTGGCCATCTTGTGCAGGTATCAGGAATATCATTTTTCTTTAACATTGTAGGGAATAAAACTTTTGAGGGCACTGACATCTTTGTCGTCACCCAGTCACCCCAATCAAGTGCAATTCCCAGGTACCAGCAAGACACAACTGAGTTAAATAGCTCATGACCTTTGCCCAGGTTCCAGGTGGATCTTCTTGGACTCATTTATTATTATTATTATTTTGGTATTGGGGATTGAACACTTTACCACTGAGTCACATCCCCAGCTCTTTGCTTTTCATTTTGAGACAGGCTGTCTCCATGTTGCTTAGGGCCTTGTTCAGCTGTTGATGTTGGCCTGAAACTTAGGATCCTCCTGCCTCAGCCTCTGGTGTTGTTGGGTCTCCAGTGGGCTTCGTGTTTAATTTAGCACAGACATAACAGGCGAATAGTAATTTGCTATGTGAGCCTTAAAAATCGAGAAACACTAGGACACTCCCTCCTGGAACGCACTGTAGCAATCTAGGTGTGCAATGGAAAGGGGACTGATGGTCTAAGAAAAAGCTGAAAACCATAGTTGAAAGAGTTCAGTTTTTAGCAAGAAAGTGAAAAGGAGCAGAAAGCGGCATGAGAGGCTGACTTGCTCCCTATAGGCATTGAGAAAAGCGAAAACAGAAGTAAAAAGACAAAGACATATTAAGTAGACGCGACCCATATCTTGGGCAGAAGAAACAAAGGTATTTCAATAAAAACCAGAGAAGAGAGAACTTGAGGAAAGCTTAAAGGGACAGTGGTAAGTCTGATTTTTAAACCAGTATACAGGTTCCCCCAGAGGGGTGCACCGTTCCTGGAAGTACTGCAATACCAGGTCGATGCGTGGAGTGGACGGAGCAAGCTCCTATTCCAACTCCCTGCTCCAAAAATCCATTTAATATATTGTCCTCGGATAGAGGACGTATCAGATATTAAACTGATAAGAACAGATACTACACTTGATCTTAGCCAAAAGGCCGAGAAGCGATACCGTACCACTCGCCCCTCGCCCTCACCGCCCTCAGCTCGCTCACTTTCAACTCGCGGTGAGCGCCCCCACGCCTACTCCCACTCTCTTTCTCCCATGTCTCCTTCGGGCTCGCAAGGGGTCCACTGCCCCCGCGTGCAGATTCACCATTGGCCCCACCTGGAACTAGGAATTTTAACAGTCCTTCGTGGCTCCGGCTTTCCGGGGCTGAGCAGCCCTCCCCTATTTGCATACCCCGCCCCTTCTCCGGGGAGGCGTGGCTACCGCCAGGGACTTCCTCTCTCGCCCCCACCCACTGACAAAACAGAACCCTGGGGGTCGGGGGGACTGGGACTGGGCAGCTAGAGAGAGCTGTGAGCGGGCCCAATTTTCCCAAGGACGCCGTTGGGAGACATTTACAAAACACCCCCCAGGCTGTATATTTTGTTGTTGTTGTTTTATAATTGTTATTGTTGTTTTTATAATTCCAATCCTTTAAGATATTCTTGATGATTTCTTTCTTTCTTTTTATGTGGTGCCGAGGATCAAACCCAGGGCCTCGCGCGTGCTAGGCGAGCCACAACCCAGCCCTGACTGTATGGTTTTAATTTGTTCTTGGCCAGCAGAGAGGAAGACCAGCTTCGGACCTGACCCTTCTGGGAGAGGCTTGTTCTGAGTCAGGGCGGTCCGGAGGTCCTGTCTGCCAGGGGGAAGGCTGGTGGCTGACAGCGGGAGAAGGCAGCAAGCTCTTCAGGTGGGGCGAGCCCCGCAGGGCAGAGGGAGGGATTCCCCCCAGCTGCAGAACCTGTGCCTGTTGGCGCTTGTAAAAATGATCGTCGTCCAGAGCTGGGTCCCCTACAGCTGCCTCTGCCCGACGAGGTTTCCTTTCTCCCTGGTTCTCACCTGGTGGCTGGGCTACATCCTCAGCTCTTTTTTTTTTTTGTACCAGGCATTAAACTCGGGGGCACTCGACCTCTGAGCCACATCCCCAGCCCTATTTTTGTAGTTTATTTAGAGACAGGGTCTCACTGAGTTGCTTAGTGCCTCGCTCAATTACTGAGGCTGGCCACACATTGGGATCCTCCTGGCTTGACTTCCTGAGTTGCTGGTATTGCAGTGGTGCGCTGTCGTGCCCGGCTCAGTCCCTTTTTTCCCCCCTTTATTTTATTTTTATGTGATGCTGAGAATCGAAACCAGTGCCTCACACATGCTAGGCAAGCTACAACTGAGCTACAACCACAGCTCCCAGTCACTTCTTAATGGCAGAGAGAACTCCGTTTGGGATTCTCCTCCTTTAGGATGCCTTCCATAAGAAAGGCTCTCTCTCTCTCTCTCTCTTACACACACACACACACACACACACACACACACACACACACACACACACACAAAAATGAATATATTGCTATAATTACCACCAATATCGAAAAAAATAAAATCTTCCTTAATTGTACACATAATCCGTGCCTTCTGGATAATTTAATATTACACATATGACTCACTTATCTTTAGCAGGCTCACTTCATAGGCTAAGAAGTTAGCTCAGAAAACCTAAGCAATTGGTCAAGGTCACACAGCTAATATGAAACACCTTCAGAATTTGGTCCTATGTTTCTTTTAACTACATGGGGGGGGTGTCTTCACTTTTTGTTTTATTTGTGTGTGGGGATTGAATTAAGGGTGCTTCACCACTGAGCCACATCCGGAGCCCTTTTTAGTTTTTATTTTGAAACAGGGTCTTGCTAAGTTCCCGATTCTGCCCTGAACTTGCGATCCTCCTGCCTCAGCCTCTTAAGTGGCTGGGATACAAGTGTGAACCAATGTGCCCAGAGTCTTTATTTTTTAATACTGTATAGCGGGGATGATAACACTTCTCTAAGTAGGCTCCTTATGAAGCTACAAGGAGAAATGAAGAGTGTGTAGGAATTTGTTAAGTGCATGCCAGAGAAAGCCACTTCTCTTCTGCAAAATAGGAATAATATCCATCTTACAGAATCTCCCCCTGCCTGTCCTGGGCATTCTTACTTCTTGTCCTACCTTGCCTGGCTTTCTTTTTTTTTTTTTTTCCATTCATCTTCCTCTATCATATAGGGTCTTGTGCATGCTAGGCAAATGCTCTACCTCTGAGCTAAACTGAGCCCAATTTTATTTAATTTTAAAAATATTTATTTTTTAGTTGTAGTTGGACACAATACCTTTATTTTATTGATTTTTATGTGGTGCTGAGGATTGAACTCAGGGCCTCTCCCATGCTAGGCAAACACACTATTGCTGAGCCACAACCCCAGCCCTAATTTTTATACTTGCTTAAGAACTGTTCTTGTGTGTGTATAGATATACTGTCTGTTTTGGGCCTTTGTGCATTCCCCTTCCTAAATGCAGTTTGTCTTTTATAATTATTTCTGGGAGATCTTTATATTTTAGAAAGATACTTTTTCTGTAGTATATATTGTAATTTTTTTCTTAATTTGGTACCTTTCTTATCTTGTGTGTTATTTTAAGTTTTTATTATGGAGATTTTTTAAAAATATTTTTTTGTATACATGGACACAATATCTTTGTTTATTTTTGTGTGGTGCTGAGGATCCAACCCAGTGCCTCACAAGTGAGAGGCAAGTGTTCTGCCACTGAACCACAACCCCAGCCCCTTATGGAGATTTTGGGGTGTGTGTGTGTGTGTGTGTGTGTTTTAGTGTAGTCAAATAATTATTCTTTTCTTGCATATTTTCTGAAGTTTGAGACATCATTAAAAAACCTTCCAGTTAAAGTGAATTTTCTCAGTTTTTCCCCCTAGAATTTTTCTTTTTCCTATACTAAGGATTGATCTCAGGGCTTTGGGTATGCTAGTTCAGCTGTTTACCAATAAGCTACTGCCTCAGCCCTATAGTTCCATTTTTTTCCACTTTGAATTTTTGATCCACTTGGTATTATCTTTGTGTTTTGAGATAGGACTGCAACTGTTCTATCTAGATAATTACTCGGGTCTTGCAACAATATATAGACTGACTCCATGACTGCCTACATAATTTGTGGGGTCTGATGTAAAATGAAAATGAGAGTCCTTTAAAAAAAAAAAGAAAGACATGCCATCGAAAAGTAGGGTGACTATTGATAACAATAATGAGGTATAGATTTCAAAAATCTAGAAGAAAAGATTTATTGTTTCGTGCTGGGGATTGAACCAAGTGGCATTTTACCACTGAGTAAAATACACAGTCTTTTTTATTTGTTTCTTGGGACAGTTGCTGAAGGCGATTGGCTGGCACACGGTGGGCACTCAATTATGAATGTCAGGCACTTTTTTTTTCCCCTCAAGATACTAAGGATGGAACCGAGTCCACCTCAGCTGTGGGGGGAACTGATTCAAGAAGCTGGACACGTGGGTGCTGAGGGCCAAACATGGGGAGCTTGGTCTAGTTCTTAAAATAAGGGGGTCCGCTGGTGCCTTTATTTGAGCTTCACCATCCCTGGGGAGCTGTGCCATCGAGACCCGATTCCCTTTTCTCAGCAGTGGGGGCAGCAGAGAGCAGCAAAGGCAGTCCATGCCAGAAGGGCATTTATCCATTTTCTGCTTACCTGTCCCATGATAAAACCAAGGTCTCGAGAGAGAAAGTCAAGGACACCAGGTGGTGGACAGACCGAGGCTCAAAGCCCAGCCTTCCTGTTCAGAGCCATTAGATCAGGTGGCTACACTCCATGATGGTGTCTGGTTTTATCCGAAGATGAACATTCCCCACGCCCCCCGCTTTCATATTTTTACATGTCAGAAAACAGGATGCATCTTATGTTTGATGCACCAGAAAGATGTGCTGCCATTATGGGACAGAGTCTGTCTTCTTTGCTTTCTTAGAGATACAGAAAACAATAATGCCATGACATGTTAGACATTGTGAAATTTTATAATAAAAAAAGTCTCCATTGAGTCCTGTGTTTTACAGATTTTTTTAAATTTATTTTTTAATTTTGGGCCATACTGGGGATTAAACCCAGGGCTCACTCATGCTAGGCAAGCACTCTAGCATTGAGCTACATCCCCAATCCTTTTTATTTTATTTTCAAAGAAGTTCTCACAGAATTGCCCAGTCTGGTCTCAAACTTGAGACCTCAGTTTCTTGAGGAGCTAGGACTGCAGGCATGTTCCACTGCACCTGGCTCTCCATTGCAATATTTTTAGAGTTATTTTATATGAATATAAATGTGCTGTGAAGATAGATGTCCAGTAACTAGCCTCTATTTCATCTATTGCATCTGGCAACTCTCATAAACCTATTGTTGCAAACAACAGCACTCCTTGGTGCTGGGAGAAGGAACCAGCGACTGTTTTACCAAAGGAGAAAAAGATCCAAAAAGGTTCAGCATCCCTCTGGGCCCATAGCAGAGCTGTGAAGTCCCTATCAGCTGTCCATATTTGGATGCCCCACTATGAGAGCTGGTATTTCCAGGCATTCCTTGAGGTCAACCAATAACCTTCACAGGGAAGCCTCCAAGACTGTGGTCTGCCTAAGTCCCCTGAGCAAATATGTGACAGAGCCAGGATTGAATTTGAAGCTGTTTAATACCAAAGTCCAAGGTAACTCCACTACACAGCTAGGATTAACAGGTTCTTTGGAGCTGATCTGATACAAAGGTTGCTTTCCACCCCTCAGTGAAGGTTAGTGGATTTTGTATTTTCTTTTATCTTGACTCAACACAGACATTTATGGAAGGGGGAGAGTGAGGAAGAAGAGACAAAGGATGAGGAAAAGCAATCTCAGAGACTTTGGAGGGAGAGAGGGTCAACAGAGGGCCAGTAGTTGCTGCTGGAAACGCCTCAGGAGAAGTAGGGGGAAAAAAAGAAAGAAAAATGAGAAGACTTCCCTGCACAATTGTTCCTGGGGCCCGCTGAGACTTCACACTAAGATGGGAAAGTGTCTTCTATCTGTTCAAGACCCTGGAGAGAAAGAAAGGAATTTAGCAGACTTACAGGTGTTTACCAGGAGCCTTGAGAAGAACAACTCCCCACCAAGGCAGGGCGGGGGACCTGCCCAGTTGCCCTGGCAGTGGCCACATTGTGAGGTGGTTGTGGTTATAGGCAGTGCATTTGGGGCAGGAGGTGACAGAGGTGGTGGGGGCATTGTCCTGGGCTGCCTGCCCCCACTCCCTGTTGGGGCTTCCACCATCCCACCATCATGGGTAGTGCCTACCACTGGGAAGCCCGGCGCCGACAGATGGCTTTGGACCGGAGGAGGTGGCTAATGGCTGAGCAGCAGCAGCAACAACAGCAGCAGCAAGAACAGGTACATAGGAAGGACCAGGTCCAGCAGGGTTCTCCATGGAGTAGGAAGAAAATGGGGAAGACAATCCCCTAGGGAGAAGGCTGCTATTTGGTGAATGTTGCATACTGGGGTAGGAGGGAAGCACGGTCATTTAGAGTTCTCTCAGAGAAACTATGGTGGTGGTGGTGAGTTATCACCTTAGTTTTGCTGTTGTAGGCTGGTAGGAACAGGGATATTAGGCCTGGGAGGGTTTTAGTTTGTCTATTTTGGACTGAGGATTAAACCCAGAGGTGCCTAACCATTGAGTACATCCTCAGCCCTATATATATATATATATTTATTTATTTATTTAGAGACAGAATCTCACTTACTTACTTAGGGCCTCAAAAAGTTGCTGATGTTGGCTTTGAATCTGCAATCCTCCTGCCTCAGCCTCCCAAGTCACTGGGACTACAGCATGTGCCACTGTGCCCAGCATGGCTGAAAGGTTTTGAAGCTGGGCTGTCTAATAGAGTTGCCACCAGCCTCTAGGCTATTGAGCTACTGCAATGTGGCTAGTGAGAATGAAGAGCTGAGTTTACTATTTTATATAAATTTGATTAATTTAAATATAAAGTTTTTAGAACAAATATTCAACTTACATATTAGGAAAATTTTACAAATGTTTGGTGTAACTCAGATGTCTAAATCTACATTTTCTTCTTCTTTTGTTTTAAATACTTTTTAGTTGTATATGGACACAATACCTTTATTTATTTAACTTTATATCGTGCTGAGGATTGAATTCAGGGCCTTATACATACATGCTAGGTGAGTGCTCTACCACTGAGCCACAACACCAGCCCCCTAAATCTACATTTTCTACTGTAAATTTTATGAAATTTAAAAAAGATCAGAAAGAAAAAAAAGAAATAGAGATCAACAATTTTGGTGAAAATTTAGTGTTCAAATGAAGATGTGCTATTAAGTATAAAATGTGTACTGCGTTTTGAAGACTTGGTATCAAAACAAAGAACATAAGATATTAATTTTATTTTTTGGTACCAGAGATTGAATGCAGGGAGCTTAATTATTGAGACACATCCCTAGCCCTTTTTATATTTTATTTGGAAACCAGGACTTGTTAAATTGCTTAGGTCTCGCTAAGTTTCTGACTTTGAACTCCTGATCCTCCTGTCTTGGCCTCCTGAGCTGGTAGGATGACAGGCATGTGCCACTATATGTGGCTGAAATATTAATATTTTCATATTGATCACAGGTTTGGGATGTATTTGATTAAATAAAATATATTAAAATTAGCAGTACTTGGTGTTATCCTGCTAATCCCAGTTACTTGGGATACTGAGACAGGTGGAGTGCAAGTCAGGAACATCCTGGGTAATTCTGGAGACAATCTCAAAAATTAAAGAAAGAAAAGAAAGAAATAGGCTGGTAGATGTAGCTCAGTCCTAGAGACACTCTGGGTTCAAATCCCAGTACTGGGTGGGGGGTGGGAATATATATATATATATTTTTTTTTTTTCTTTTTTCATCTGTTCCTCCTGATCTCGTGTGTGGCTACTAGAATATGTAAAATTACACATGTGACATACATTGTTTTTATTAGACAGTGGTGGTTCAAATTAAGGACTTGGTATCTGGCGGTGGCAGTGGTGGTGGGGAATGTCTGTAATCCCAGCAGCTTGAAAGGCCAAAGCAGGAGGATGGCAAGTTCAAAGCCAGCCTCAGCAATTTAGCAAGGCCCTAAGCAACTCAGAGAGACCCTGTCTCTAAATAAAATATAAAAAAGGACTGTGGATATGATTCAGTGGTTAAGTACCTCTGGGTTCAATTCCCTGTGTCCCCCCCACTCTACCACCCCCCAAAAAGAAATCAAAGTAAGAACTTATTCTTTATCCTCTGGCAATGAAAATTCCTTTCAGTTCCCGGCTCCAAGCCAGGCTCAGATGCTCAGACAGTGTCACCTCCTGGGAAGAGGCTGTGCTGGGTGGCACAGTCCCAAGAAATACTTCTTGGGTTTTGTGGCAGGTGAGGGAAGGAAGCCTGGGCCCCAGCTTCAGCCTCCAACTGCAGGGAACAGAGATGCTTCTAACCACCCTGGCCTCTCTATTTACTTGCCTCACTCTCTCAAACCTCTGTGGCCCCTGGGTGACAGGGTGGGAGGGTGGAAGATGCCACTTGGCTGAAGCTTCTTGTCAGCAACCAAAGAAACACCAAATGGAGGAATACCGATCTGAGAAAAAAATCTCAAACATATCAGGAGTTGCAGGACTCCTGGGCTCCCCCTGCACAGCTGCACCAGCCATCCGTGCAGCCGAAGCCACCAGCGCAGCCAAAAACACCAGCAGAGCCAAAGCCACCAATACAGCAGCCACGGCACCAGCCACCACAAGCACAGCTTCTGCTGCAGCCAGAGCCACTGCCACCACCGCCCCCGCCACCACCACCACCACCACGGCCACCACAAGGAAGTGATCAGGACCCGGTTACTCAGTGCAATTTTCTGTCCAGTGTCCAGGATTCCCAAAGGCAAGGACCCCAGCCTGACTCACTGGGGGCTCGTGAAGCTGGAGGGCAATTGTATAACCTCTCAGGTCCTGGTAAGTGAGGCTCCTGGGAGGGAGAGGCTGAGGAGAGAACCCCTGGATCCCATCCCAGCCCCAGATCCAGAATCCCTATCTGCCACCACAGCTTGTCCAGTCCTCCTCAGCACCCTCAGCCTTTACTACCTCTGTAGCTACCGCCTCTGGGTGAATTTGTATGAAACTGGGGCTGCAAAGAAGCCTGTCATCTTCTGCAGAGGGTGTCTGACATGGTGTCAGCCTCTCTTCCATGGTGAGGATGACAGAAGAGAGAGTGGGGATGGTGGGATGTGAGTTGTAGCTTATCAGCAGATATATTGAGCCCTGGGAGATCGGGAACAGGGAACCACAGCATGGCTTCCTAGTTCCGAATTTTCAGGGTGGGTTCAGAATGTGTTTTGGGGCAGGGAGGGGTCTGCCCCTGACCATCAGACTTGTACCTGGGCCCCAGACATGATAAAAAGTCCAGTCCTGATGTGTTCTGTCCTCAGAAACTCCGGGATGAGCTGGGTACAGTGGAGCATGCCTGTAATCCCAGATACTGAGGAGGCTGGAGCAGGAGGCTCAAAACTTTGAGGCCAGCCTCAGCAACTTAGTGAGACCCTGTGTCAACATAAAAAAAAAAAAAAGGGCTGAGTTTGTAGATGTAGATGTATAGTTTAGTAGTACTACCAGAAAAAGAAAAAAGAAACTTTCAGATGAGTAACTTATGCTTGTTTCATCACCAGGTCTCATGAACTCCTGCCTTTCTAGCCTTAACAAACACCCTGGATATTCACGTTTCAAGGTGAGACAGAGCACAGAGGAAGAGAAACTCTGGCTGAGTGTTTGAGTGTGCCCTTGTGTGTGTGTAGTCCACAGAGGCATCCTTACAGGAGGCAGGGAAGGGAACTGGAATTATTTCAAAATCACTCTGAATAGCCAATTTCTCTATTCTCTATTCCTTGACCCATAAAAATATCTGGCTAAGTCCTGTTGCTAACACTAAGCATAAGGGAGGAGTTGAACAACCTGTTTCGAAAGATAGGTACCAAAGAAGGTAAATGAGGGGGATTTTTTTTTTTTTTGAGAAATGATCTCACTAAATTGCTTAGGGCCTCACTGGGTTGCTGAGGCTTGTCTTGAATTTGTGATCTCCCTGTCTTAGCCTCCCAAGGTGTTGGAATTATAGGAGTGAGCCTAAACTTCCAAGAATCTGTTTTTTTGTTTTTCTTTGAATGTAGGGGCACTTTACTGAGCCACATCCCCAGCCCTTTTTATATTTCATTCAGAGGCAAGGTCTTGCAAAATTGGTTAGGACCTTGCTGAGTTGCTAAGGCTGGCCTTGAATTTACGAACCTCCTGTCTCAGCCTCCCAAGCCACTGAGATTATAGGCATGTGCCACCACACCTGAGAAGGGGCTGTTTTAAAGCTGGCTAAAGAGATAGAGGCAACTGGAAGAGGAGGAAAGCAAGACCTAAATCAGAGGCTGAGTCTCAGGATCACCACTCCTTTGTAGCATGATGTGAGCTCTGAGCCTCATACATAAATACCACTTTCTCTAGAGTAGTCAAGAGGACTGTATGTGGTAATTAAAGGGGATAGCATCAAAAGCACTCATCTGAGTCTGGCTCAATGTAGGCCATCAAATCTAGGATGGTAACAATATTTTTTTCTTTAAATCAGTGACATAGTCACTTATAATCACTATAAGATTGGTAATTTTTTTTTTTCTGGTACTGGGATTGAACTCAGTACTTGACCACTGAGCCATATTCCCAGCCCTATTTTGTATTTTTATTTAGAGACAGGGTCTCTCTGAGTTACTTTAGTGCCTCAAGTTTGCTGAGGCTGGCTTTGAACTCATGATCCTCCTGCCTCAAGGCTCCCCATCTGTTGGGATTACAGGCTTGTGCCACAGCGCCCAGCTAGAATAGTAACTCTTTTTTTAAAAAAGAATTATTATTATTAGTATTATTAGTTGTAGTTGGATGCAATACCTTTATTTTTATTTTTTTTATATGGTGCTGAGAATTGATCCTAGTGCCTTGTGCGTGCTAGGCGAGTGCCCTACCAATGAGCCACAACCCCAGCCCTAGAATGGTAACTCTTTAAAAAATTTATAGTTGTAGATGGACACAATGCTTTTATTTTATTTGTTTATTTTTATGTGGTGCTAAGAATCGAATCCAGTGCCTCACACATGCCAGGCAAGTGCTCTACCACTGAGCCACAACTCCAGCCCCAGAATGGTAACTCTTAATGAGCATAAAAAGGTGCAAGCTTTGGAATGGTCTCTGAGATAGGCACAAAGGATGAGGAGGTTTAGGATATGGACCAGGCTGCTGCCTTTCACTTTGATTCCTCTAACCTTGAGGTGCTTAACACAGTGTCCTGAAGCCAGCATACCCAGGAATTGCTAACTTGTTTTGTTTCCTGTGTCTCCCTTTTCTCAGTCAATTAATTATATCCAGCAGTGGTAATCCAGGCACAGATTCAAGATTCCACTGTTCACCGCCAAAAACCAGATAAGCAATCATACCTTCTTATTACCCCTTAAAAGCCATCCACTCTGCAAGACTAGCTAGGAGTAAAATGTGATCTTTCTCAGAGCCAAGAGAGTGGTCAGTTTTCTGAGATTGGGATGAGGGGAATGGAGAGGATGGAAGTGAGAGGAAGGCCTCTCCTTGCCTCTTGAAACAAAGCCATTGGGAGATCTTGGGCCCAAGTCTCCACCTCCTACTGACCTTTATTACCCAGTGGTAAGTCCATTGGGGCTTCCAGTTTATGCTCATCATTGGAGCTACTGCTCCTCCCGCAAGCCCATGCCTAAGGATGGAATCAAAAAGAAGACAGGGCTATGTAATGCCATACCAGGCCTGGGGCAGCAGCAGAGGTGGCAGGCAGGGACATCTATCTAAGCCTTGTGCAGTGTTTGGCCCACAGTGGGCACTCAGCTGTTGAATGACTGATGGTGAAGGGAAGAACTCAGAAGAGAGGCTTTGGTTTTCCCAGGCAGGGGACACCTGACCCTGGGAAGGAAGAGAGTGGGGGTTTCCTACTGAAATTCTCAGGCCTGTCCCATTCTGGGTTTCAGCCCTTTACATCTATCAGAGAAAACCAGGAGGCTCCAAAAGCCCCAGGCATTCCTCCCTCATCAGCCCCAGTGGAAGAGGCCAGGGCTGGGGGACCCCCCAGTGTCAGGCTTCAGAAAGAAGCAAGTCTGACATAGTCTTATGAGACAATGTCAAGTCAGACTTCCCTGAGATAGACAAAGGGCAGGATCTGATGCTGGTCCCTGAAAGAACTTTAGAAATCAGAGGGTGGTTGTGTGTGTGTGTGTGTGTGTATGAAATTAACATCACACAAAGCTCCCTGTGCTGAGGGTATGGGAAGGGATGAAAAGTGAGGCTCTTCCTTTGGAAGTCACTGCAGTCCTTCTTGGGGCACTGTGGAGTTGTGGGAGATGTGGACCAGGTTTACAGGTGCCCAGGGTACAGGGACGGCAGTCGGGTCACGGTGGGTGAGGGATCAACAGGTGTGGCACTGACATGTTTCCCCGGCAGTCCACATATTCATAGCTGTCAAAGACCAGCTGCTCTGAATGGCTCAGGTGGGACCAGGTCAAGGTGCCCCTGGAGAGGAAGCAGGCCTTGTTATGTCTGGGAGGAAAAGGACAGGTCTGACCCTGTTTTGCTGTCCGGGGAAGATTGGCTCCCTCAACCTCCCTCCTCCTTCCTTCTGTTCCCTGCTGTTCCAAGGCACCAGGAACAGCTGCCCCACCTGTGTTCCAGCAACTTCCATTATGAGAAAGGCTGTCTGTCACCTCAGTCACATTCTGGGGCTGAGAAACCAGAGGGGTGTGTATGTGCGTGTGTGTATGCACATGTTAGGAATTGAACCCAGTAGTTTACCACTGAGCTATATCCCTACCCCTTTTCTATTTAAATTTTGAGACAGGGTCTTGTTAAGTTGCTGAGACTGGCCTTGAAATTATGATCCTCCTGCCTCAGCCTCCCAAGTTGCTGGGATTGTAGGAGTGCACTACTACACCCACTCAGGTCATTTCACTGTAGTCCATTCAGCATCCACTCTGGGTCAGACTGAAGAAGCCAAGCCTGATCTTAGTGTAACCCAGGGATGTTTCCTGAGGGGAGCAGTGGGGGGGGGGGTTTGGGATGGATGGAAAGATACAGAATAGGAAGCTAAAGTTGGGAGAGAGCTTAGAGATTACACAATTAGAGGGAGAGAATGAGCTCCTGTGAATAATCTCTCAGAAGCCAGCAAAGCAGGATATGTTCTCAGCAGCCTTGATGCTCACTGGAACATTAAGAAATAGTTTATGATAAGACTAGTGTCTGCCAGCTCCCTCCTACTCTCAGGAGACTTTAACACACACACACAGTTGAATGTTGTTTATTGAGTACAATATAAATCTTTTACATTTGGTGACCTATATACAGAAGCTTCAGGTTGGACTCCTTGGACTTCTGCACTCTTGTTGGCACCAGCTTGATCCCAACTATCCAGGTGTGAGCTTAGAGCCAGCAGATTCCTTCCTCCCCCTCACAGTCCCAGCTAGTCTGCTAGTTCTTTTACCACAGTCCCCTCCATTTACCTTACTCCAAATTCAGCTTTCATCCATTGCCTAGCTTTGTCACTCCACATGTAAAGGCCTAACCTTATTTAGAGAACAGATATCATTTCTGCTTTGCTCAACTACAAAAATCGCCTCCACTTGAAGCCCTATGGGAATCTGGGAATTACCTGACCAACAGGAAAGGGAGGGTAGCCTGGTCCTCGTGAATGGGCTCCTTGTGTCAAAGCCTGGAGAGCAGGGGCTGTTCGGAGCAGAGGGTGGGATCTGGGGCAGAGAAGGAAGTGGAACAGAGCCCAGAAGTTTTGTCTAGACACTGAGAGCTTCATCCCCTGCAGGCTTTCACAAGACAGAAGCTGGGCCCAGTTTGAACTGCCTGGGTCCACTCACATCGACTCTGGCTTGTGGGCTTAGAAACTTTGATAAACACATTTGAAAATGATTCTGGCCATAACTTCTTTCTTGTGTAGACTCAGGGGGTTGCCAGGTGCCTCCTTCCCCTCTCCTTTTACTTTAACTCCTGCCATGAAATAAAAGTACAACTGTTCTGTCTAAAGGAAAAGCTTTTGATGCAGGCAGCTTTTTCTTCCTAGAAACCAGGGATGGTCACTAACCCACTAACAGGGGGTTAAAGGGCTTGCCACTCTGTTAGATGGGTGGAGGACAAGTTACCAGAGAGAAGAGGCTACCACTATCATTTTGTCATATGAGCAAAGCAGAGAGGCACAGGGGAACATCTGAGGGCCTTGTAGATAGCATTGGATGTCCCCAAAACACTTTCTTATCACTGGGTGGAGAACCTAAAAAGGGTCAATGTTTTAAAAGCCAGATAAAACTACAGCTTTTCCCATGTTCAGACAGGTGGAGGACGTGTTGCAGTAGAGCTGTGCAATCAACATGCTCAGCACAAAAAGAACAGGTACCAGTCAATGGACTCCAAGGAATGCCCCAGGGAAGTCAGACTTTCTAAGGCAGACCAAGGCAGAAGCTGATGCTCTAAAAGAACTTTAGAAATCAGAGGGTATATGTGCGTATGAAATTAACGTCACACAAAGCTCCCTGTGCTGAGGGTGTGGGAAGGGATGAAAAGTGAGGCTCTTCCTTTGGAAGTCACTGCAGTCCTTCTTGGGGCACTGTGGAGTTGTGGACCAGGTTTGCAGGTGCCCAGGGTACAGGGATGATAGACGGGTCACGGTGGGTGAGGGATCAGCAGGTGTGGCACTGACATGTTTCCCCGGCAGTCCACATATTCATAGCTGTCAAAGACCAGCTGCTCTGAATGGCTCAAGTGGGACCAGGTCAAGGTGCCCCTGGAGAGGAAGCAGGCCTTGTTATGTCTGGGAGGAAAAGGACAGGTCTGACCCTGTTTTGCTGTCCGGGGAAGATTGGCTCCCTCAACCTCCCTCCTCCTTCCTTCTGTTCCCTGCTGTTCCAAGGCACCAGGAACAGCTGCCCCACCTGTGTTCCAGCAACTTCCAGACAACCCTGGGACTGCCACACCAATAACTTATAAGCAAGGTGAGACCCAGAGAAAGGTGTGGACTTGCTATTCTCCAGACACAAATATTCACAGGGTCAGCTGCAACGACTCTCTCTCCCCATAGGAAATAAAGCTGAGTGAGAATAAAGTCAAAAGTGGGACAGGAGACACCAGAGCTCCAAGCCCTACTTACTGGATGTGCAAAAGTACATGGTGGACTTTGATTTTCAGCCAGGTACAGATTTTGCTGAGAGAGAGAAAGAGAGCATGGGGTCACGTTTCATACTGAACAGCCTCTCAGAAAACTTGGAGACCTGCAGGTCCTGAAGGGCCTCATGGCCCTGATTGCAATATCACTCCAAGCCCCCAGTGCTTAGCCCAGGTACATGCTGGCCTTTGCCCTTAGCAGAAAACAAAAGACTCCTTTTACTCAGTGATTCAGATCCCCAAGATCACATATTGAAAAAATTAACCAGGGGCTGGGGATGTGGCTCAAGTGGTAGTGAGCTTGCCTAGTGTGTGTGAGGCACTGGGTTCAGTTCTCAGCACCACATAAATGTGAAATAAAGATACTGTGTCCACCTAAAAATTAAAGAAATAAATATTAAAAAAATTAGAAAAGATTAACCAAATTCCAGCCTGTTTTTTATTCCAATCTGGGCCCTATAGGCAGAAGCTAAGGACCCTAAGTCCTTGTATGCTTAAGTCCCAGCTACAAGGGGACAGGACTTAAGAGGCTGAAGAGTTTGCTAAGCAATGAGGAAACCCAGTGGGTATTATATGGGTTTCCAAGTCAGGCAAGGGACTATGGGAAAAGAGGGTCAAGAGGTACTCACTATGTGTTTTCATCCTGTATTCTGCTGGCTACTGCATAAAACACCTGTTAACCAAATGGGCACAAGGTTAGCCTCACCTTAGGCTGCCTCCTTCCCAACACCACACACATCTGAATATCTGCAGGCAAGGCTGGCTGGGATCAGGGAAGTCACCTGTTCACTGGCCAAAGGGCCGATGTGTAGGAAGAGACTGTTGGAAACTTGTCCTACCACAAGGGACAGGTGCAGAACCTCGATGGTCAGCTGGGTCACAGTGATGGGGTAGTAGTTGGTATTGGAGATATTCAAGATACTCTGGGGATAAAGACAAGGAAAGGGAGGGTAAGAGTGGCTCATCTTCGAAAGGGAGAAGCCAAATAGTTTCAGAAGTCTGGCTCTTGGGCCAGATTCCCAACCAACCATGACAGATCTTAGGTACAGAGAATCAGTACCAAGAGCTCCTCCAATTTTTTTTTTTTTTTTAATACTGGAGACTGAACCTAGAGGAGCTTAACCACTGAGCCACATCCCCAGCTCTTTTTGAGACAGTACTTCACTAAGTTGCTTAGAGCCTTACTTAGTTGCTGAGGCTAGCCTTGAACTTGTGATCCTCCTGCCTCAGCCTCCTGAGCTACTGGGATTACAGGTGTAAACCACCATGCCCAGCTTCCAATGGGCTTTTTTTAAAACATGTATCAGGAGGATTCTGTTATAGGAAATCTGATATAAAGTTCACTGCTTAAGTCAGAAGCAGAATCGGACAAATGGAAAAAAGTTTTTAGGTACAGACACAAGGATTATTTTCAGTAATTTATTAATAGTAACGTGAACAGAATGCTGTGTTGATGGTTGGCTACTTGGGTCCCAACATTGAGTAGGAGGACCAGACAGCATGGCTTGTGGTATCACCACAATACGGAACAAGTAACTTCTTCAAACCCTACCATTGTCAGATGGTCTTTATGAACTGCACAAAATATGGAATGCTTCACGAACTAACCTGCAGGTCATTTGTGTGCAGGGGCCATGCTAATCGTTTCAATTTTAGTATATGTGCTGCCGAAGCGAGCACACCAATGGGCTCTTAATGGTGAGGAGTCACCTTTAAGAAGTTGCTCTGAGCCAGGTGAGAGGGCACATGTCTATAATCCCAGTGACAGACGAGGCTGAGGCAGGAGGATTACAAGTTTGAGACCATCTCAATAACTTAGCAAGACCCCACTCAAGATAAGAAATAAAAACATTAAAAAAAAAAAAAGAAGCTACATTGAGCTAGGTGTGGCAGCACATGCCTGTAGTCTCATCTACTCAGGAGGCTGGGTCCCAACATTGAGTAGGAGGACCCAACATTTGAGTCCAAGAGTTTGGACCATCCTTGGCAACAGTGTGAGACCCACATTTCAAAACAAATGAACAAAAACCACACTGGCTTAGGATCCAGTCCCATTTTATATGGCTTCTTTCCATTCTGTCCGTCCATCCAGAGTTTCAGGCACTGACAACTCTACTCCACACTATGATTTATTAATCTGACCTGGATTCTGATCCCTGATTGTGGAGAGTTCCAGTTCTATACAACTTGTTATCAGATAGCTCATGCTATTCCCTACTTCTCTCCTCTGGGTGCCACGAGATCCTTGGCTATCCACACCTAAATTGGACAAAGGCTTTAGGGAAGTACAGAGGGCAGAGCCAGGGCACCTACTACACACACACCGTCATGTTGAGGTGGATGTCAGACTCATCAAAGGCCACGGTGGAGGAGTTGAGGCCTGCAGGCTGCACACCGATGGACCGGGGAAACAGGAAAAAGATGATAGAGGAGGAAGTCATCAGGCAGATGAACACTGCCAGGAACACAGAGAGCTTCCTGTGGGAAAGCAGCACACAGGATGGAGGAGTGTGAACACCAAGGAAACCTGGGGTTCTCACACTCCTCTCCAGATACAAGGCTCTCCACACATATCACCTCCATGACTGCTCATTTAGCTGTCCAGATGTGGTTCAGCATGGGTAGTAAGGAGCACAGCACTAGGAGGAAGGTAGCTTGGCTTCCATTCCCACCTTCCTGTTCCCGTTGACCTCATAACGTCAAGCAGCACACCTACCCTCCCAAATTCCCACTTTCTTTGTAAAATGGAGATAATTGTACCTACGTAATAGAATTTGCTTTGATATAATACATGGAAAAATACTAATCACAGGTCCTGGCATGTAGAAAAAGCTCAATGAATGCTAGTAAGTATCACTAGAAGAACTAAGTCCACATTAATTTTTTGAGAGTTCTGATTTGTATATTTAGTTAAACAATATTCAGAAACAGGAAACCATCCATCTAATTCAAAACAGATAATTAGAGACAGTTGGGCTGGCCACTGGGTTCCATCTTCAGCACACATAAAAATGAAACAAAGGTAAAGGTATGCTGTCCATCTACAACTACAAAATTAAAAATAAATAATAGAGATAGGGGCATTGCTAGTTTCTAATTCTGATGTAGTAGTGGGAAGGCTGTATGGAGGGTCTCCAGCTCAAGCTGAGGATTTTGGGAGGAGGTTGCAGGGATTCATAACAAATGGACCCTGATCTCACAAACAGGGTCACAGACATGCCCCCCCCCCAAAAAAAAAAAAAAAAAATCCAGGGCTACTTCTGAGGTTTTGAATTGTGCCAGAATAAGCAGCAGCTGGTTTTCTATCTCTAATTTGAAGAAAAAAAGCAGGTCTAAAGACTGCCAGGGCAAGAGAAGCTCCTAAGAAAAACAACTTCCCAAATCAATTTGCAAACCAATTGCAGCCAGGTCCGTCCCCTCCCTCCCAGGAGGATTTGCAGATCCTTTCTGTTTTGGAGAGAGGACCATGCCTCTAGAAGCAGTGATACTCCAGGAAAGGTAGGAAGTGGCCTCAGACAATATTTGCTATGCTCATTTTTTTGTGTGTGGGTGAGTGGGGGAAGAGTTTTATTCCTATTTTTGATGCACTGGGGATTGAACTCAAGGGCCTCACACCTGTTAGACAAGTGTTCTACCACTGAATCATTTTGTGTATGTTTTATTTATTCTTTAGGTTTTGTGGATTGAACCCAGGGCACTGTACCACAGAGTTATATCCCTAGACCTTTTTTTCTTTTTTTTTTTGGGGGGGTACCAGGTATTGAACTCAGGGACACTCAACCACTGAGGCATCCCCAGCCCTATTTTGTATTTTATTTAGAGACAGGGTCTCACTGAGTTGCTTAGCGCCTTGCTCAAGCTTAGCGCATTGCTGAGGCTGGCTTTGAACTCTAGATCCTCCTACTTCAGCCTCCCAAACTACTGGGATTATAGGTGTGCACCGTGCCCAGCTTAGACCTTTTTGAGACAAAGTTTTGCTAAGTTTCTGGCTTTGAACTTGTAATCCTCCTTGCCCCAGCTTCCAAAATCACTGGGATTACAGGCATGCTCTATTGTGCTCAGTTTGGTTTTATTTTTATTTTTGGTGTAGTTGGACAAAATACCCCCATTTTATTTATTTTTATATGGTGCTGAGGATTGAACCCAGGCCTTGCACATGCTAAGCAAGCGCTCCACCGCTGAACCACAACCCTAGCCCCTGTTTTTATTTTTAAAAAATAGTTTTGCATGGGCTGGGGATATAGCTCAGTTGGTAGAGTGCTTGCCTTGCATGCACAAGACCTTGGGTTCAATCCCCAGAACCCCCTAATTTTTTTTTTTTTTTTTTTTTGCAGAGCTGAGGATCAAACCTAGGCTGGGGATGTGGCTCAAGCGGCAGCATGCTCGCCTGGCATGTGTGCGGCCCGGGTTCGATCCTCAGCCCACATACAAAGATGTTGTGTCCGCCAAAAAATATTAAAATTCTCTTTCTCCCTCTCTCTTAAAAAAACAAACAAAAACCCCAAAAAAACCTAGGGCCTCCTACATGGTAGGCAAGTGTTTTACCATTGAGACACAGCCCTAGTCTGTGAATTTTCTGATTGACAAATAATTGTACATATTTATGGGTACAATGTAATGCTTCAATATAAGATATATTGCATATAACAGGGTAATTAGCATATATACAACAATTATCATTCTTTAAATTTTTGGGGGGATGGTGCTGGGAATTGAATTTATGGCTTCACAAATGCTAAGCAATGTTCTACCACTGAATAATCCCAGACCTGACACTTACCATTTTATATATACATGTTTAGTTGTTGATGGACCTTTATTTTATTTATTTGTATATATGCAGTGCTGAGAATCAAACCCAGTGCCTCACACATGCTAGGTAAGCACTCTACCCCTGAACTACAACACCAACCCCAACACTTATCATTCTTTTTTTAATACCTTTGTTTTGTTTATTTTTATGTGGTGCTGAGGATCGAACCTCGCTCGCTAGGCCAGCGAACATTCTACCTCTGAGCCACAACCTCAGTCCCCCAACCCCCTATCATTCTTAAACCAGGAAATTCTTTGGAAACAAGGAGGCAGGTTAAGCTCAGACTACCTGGGGAAGAACCAATGGGAAAAATGGAGGGATCACAATGGTGACTCTAATGGGTAAAGCAGCCCCCTGGGGTGATGACCTGTGGAGATGGAGGAAAAAGAGTGCTTACGTGTGTCTGGGCTTCAGCCTCTGGTCCCCATAGGGGATGAGGGCCACCAGCTGCTCCTCCAGCTCTGTAGAAAGATGATGAGAGGGAGGACCAAGATGTATCATGACAAATGTTTCCTGGACCAGCCTCCTAAAAGCATCCTTCCTCCACTCTATACAGCAGTATCAGAGGCATGCAGCCTCAGCCTCAGAGCAGGACTGGAAGCCTTGGATTGTGCTACTGAAGTAGCTAGCTCAGCTTTGAACCAGAAGGTAAGTAAGATTTCTAATAGGTAAGAAGACTCTCTGAAAGTCACTAGTGAATCAGAAAGGCTTACCTTCTTTGGAGAGGTCATTTGTTAACTTCCTGAATCCTAAGACACAGAGTGATGCTTGGGGAGCAGAGTGGCAGAAAAATACATCTAATATAGGAAGGGGGGGGTTCTCTGCAGGGAGTCCAAGGCTAAATGGGTTAATACTGACTAAGTTGAGAGCACTATTCAACCATTCAAGGAGACTCAAAAGGGCTGCCTCAAACTCTGGCTAGCCAAAAGCACTTCCTGGATTCCAGGCTATTTCCAGAGATTTGGTCAACTTACCTTGGGGGATTTTCCCACTGCCTTGGCAGGTAGGGCAGGGCACAAATTTGGCACTAGCAGGCACACAGGAACAAAAAGATTTGCTGCTTCCAAAGCTGGAATAGCTGGGAGCTGTATCACCAATGGCCGAGTTGGGGGGCAGTATTGACTTGATTTCATCTTTCTGACAGCCCAGCTGGGAGAACATATCACCCATTGTTCAAGGGGAACGGTTCACTAGTGAAAAAAGAACAAAGTTCAATATTAAACTTCTTTAAAAAAATTTTTTTTTTTAGTTTTAGCTGGACACAATATCTTTATTTTTTAGAGAGAGAGAGAGAGAGAGAGAGAGAGAGAGAGAGAGAGAGAGAGAGAGACTCTTTTTTGTAGATGGATACAACAAATTGCCTTTATTTTTTTTTAATGTGGTGCTGAGAATCGAGTGCTCAACCACTGAGCCATAATCCCAGCCCAATATCTTTATTTTTATGTGGTGGTGAGGATGGAACCCAGTACCTCATGCATACTAGGCAAGCACTCTACCACTGAGCATCCCCAGCCCCATAATTCTGGTTTTAAGTTATCAAGATTAGCAAAGAGCCAAGCATTGGGGTGCACACCTGTAATCCCATCAACTGGAGAGGGTGAAGCAGGAGGATAGCAAGTTCAAGGCCAGCATCAGCAATTTAGTGAGAAGCTGTCTTAAAACAAAAGGGCTGGAGATGTGGTTTAGGGTTAAGCTCCCCTAGGTTCAATCTCCAGTACCGCCCCCCCCCCACCAAACAAAAAAAATTGGCATGAGCCCTACCATAATCTAAGCAAGCTAAAACCTAAGGAAGATAGACTTGAAGAGTTATATGGGGCTCTCAGATTGGAACTTTAAATGCCTTTCAATTCCTTTAATTATTGTTAAGAGAAATCAATCTGCCTACAAAAAAAGAAAACCAAAGAAAAGCAGAAGTTATTTCACTTTAAGGAACTTCCACAAGAGAATGGTACAGTTCTTTTTTTCTTCGAAAGTTGCTGAGCTGTCATTTTAAAGGAAGGCAACTGGATAAAGCTCAGGGCAGGGAGGGGAGCAATCTGGAAGGTCCCTTCATCTTCCCCAATTACTCTTAAAAAATGTCTCTAAGAGCACCCTGACAGAAAGGCTGAGGTTTGAGGAAGGCTGCCTCCTGGGCGTTGCTGGCTTAATAGGAAGGCAGCTGCTCTTTAAACAAAGGAGAAAGGAAGCTACAGGTCACAGGTGTAGGTAAGAACCTGTCTAAAAATATCCCAGGTGTGAGCAAAAGTGTCTTCCTCACTACTTTTGAGATGGGGTAGGAAGAAAGCCCGGGGAATCCCTTAGTCATGTCAGGGACTGCCCTTTATTAGGAGAGAGCAAGACTAAATCTGGACCCCCCCCCCAAAAAAAAAGACCCCCAAGAGTGGTACCAGAATGAGGTGGGTAAGTTGAGCCACTCGGATCTTTCTGGACTAAAATAAGCCTCACCTGGTTTAGGTATGGGATCCGGGATTCCTTTTCAGTTGCAAGAAGGTGAATCTTCTGGAATGTGCCCTTGGGGAGAAGAGCCTCCAGCGCAGGCAACTAGCCCTTCAGCGGAGTCGTGGGGGAACTTCGGAAGTTGGGGAGAGAAGGGGTCCTTGCCTCCAAGGCCAAGCTGTTTCCCAACCGGATCGGGGCTCTGCCAAGGGCCGGCTGGTGGGCGTGGACGGAAAAGGTCGGATTTCATTGAGGGAGAGCTTCAAATTTTACTAGACAGCTTTAGTCGAGTTTAGTACGTAGGGCGAGCAGGAGATACAAAAGGCCCTCGTCTCCAAAAGAGGAAAGCAGAGGAGAGTCCCGAGAATGCCTTACCCAGGGACGACGGCAGCGACAGAAACGGCAGCTTTCGGAATTGAAAGTGAGGGAACTGAGCCCTCGCCCCAAGCTTCGACTTGAAGCATCGGGAAGCTCCGCCCCTCCCCTCCGGCCCCTCCCTGCTCCAGGACCCCGCCCTCTCCACGAAAAGAAGGGAAGCTCTCCGATGTTTAAAGGTCACGGGAGGGTACCGGCGCTGCTTCCGTAAGGACCAGCAGATACATACAGGAGTTTAAATGAACATTTATTTCACCATTCTTTAAGTGGCTGTGCACAAGAACAACCGGCCGGACTGTCCGACCCACGGGCCCTTCTGGACCCCTATTGCAGGACCCAGAATGTCCAGGCAGGTCCTGCCCCAATCAATCCAATTACAGACACCCGCAGCTCGATCGCTCTAGAAGCCAAGATCAAAACATTTTAAATAATGAACAGCCTGGTTGGCTTGTAGTCTGAATTCTGGCTTGTTTAGTAGCATTCAAGAGTTATACTGCAAATAAACATCATTATGACTAATTAAAATTGCCATTCATTATAAATGCCAATCAGATTAAATACTATTTTATTATCCTTACCCCTTAGGGTTGGGGGTTCAGATTCTTCCTTTTCAGGAAGTAATTTTCATGAATATAATTTAGCGTCTTCCTTCACCAACTGTCCCCAAGATTCCCTTCTACAAACAAATGAGTACCTGGGTCCCTGGGAGCAATCTCTCACTTAACCTGGAGTTAAATCAGTGAGTTTGCCCCATCCAGGTTTTGAAAAACACCAACCACAACTTCCTGTTCTAGACTCTCTAGGGCTAGATAACCTTTGAAAGGATTTCAAATATTCAAGAAGTCAGTAGCATATCCTATTTGCCCCCCACCACATTCACTCCTCCAATCCTGAACTTAGATTAATATAGGAGCTTGCCTTTCACCTGTTTCCACTTCCCTTACTCTACTGTAAAATAAGATCTGCCCTGACATGAAGAAAAAAGGTAACTGTTAAAGTGACTTTTCCCTTTAAGTAATAGAGGGGGTATTTTCCTTCCCTATAAGACTAGCAAAATATTTCACACTACTATTTTTCTCCTTAAATAAAAGAAAAATATATGCAAAATTACTACAATAGACACTGCTCACTAGGTGCTGGTGAGTTAACTTAGCACACTCTTCCCTCCTTTCATGAGATTCCTGCAAGGTGGATATTCATGTGCACCAATATGGTCCTCAGAAAGCAACAGTGTCATTTACTAAGAACTCTTGCAGGGAAATAATTTTTTTCTTTGAAAAAGGAAGAGCAGCAATACTTCTATCATGTTCTTGTATCCTCTTTCAATGCTACATTGAAAGTTACTGAGGGTAGGAGGAATTGGTTACAGAAATCATAAGTCTTGAAAACAACTTCCAGTTCAAAAAACTGACAACAGATATCCCCATGAAAAACATCCACATCAACTGAACAAAAATATTTAACTTCAATACAAGTAGGGAACAAAAAAAAAAAAGGTTCTACAGGAAGTTCAAATTACACTCTTCGATGCACTGAAATGGAGAAGGGAATTTTATCCAAATCAATTGAAAAACAGCTTCCTCCTATTCATCCAATTCCTAAAGTGAAAATTTAAGTTCTGGTCTTTGATTTGTTCCAAAATATATTGTAATGGGTATTGTCTTGACAATTCAATGATGATCTCCATATAGACTCATCAGTTTAAAAAACAAGCAAGGGCTTCTACCCCACACCCCAATGAAAGAATAAAGATCATCTCTGAGCAGCAGGCAGTTATTTAATACAAGGTCACTCCTCAATATCGGTGGCTGTACCAGTCATTGTTGTTGACCTGAAGGAGTTCTGTCACAACCTGCAGGATGTTGTAATTGTGTTTCTTCAACAGCCTTAGGTTCAGCTGCCTGTCACAGAATCCCATTTCAAAGAGATGGGCCATCAGAGCTGCTGTCTGATCTTCAGAAACTATTGGCTGTGCAGACAAAAAAAAAAGTAGACAACATTTTCTGTATAATTTGTTTATCCTGCAAATTTTTATTATCTTGCCATACTAGACTTTCCAGATTTATTCAAAATGCAAAGAAACTAGATGCAAGGGTACGATATTCCTGTCTACCTGACATTAATGGGTCTTCTGAGCTGAGGAAATATGCTTCAAATTCGGTCTGTCAGTACCCAAAGAAAAAGCTGGGAGATGATGAACTATCCTTAGAACTAGGAGAAGAGGTATGGGGTGAGGGGCGGGCGCCCGGCGCCCTGGGGTTGTGACTCAGTGGTAGAGCATTTGCCTACCATATGTGAGGCACTGGGTTCGATTCTCAGCACCATATATAGTAAAATAAAGATCCATCAAAAAATAAAGGCTACATTTTAAAAAGAGAACTAGGAGATGGCTTCAGAGAGGACTTTCAGAAAGAAGCATTCTTTGACCAGATGAGGTAAAAGTAGAAAACAAGGCTTAGGGGCACTATGAACATGAAGATCATTGTGACGATGGGGCAAATATAAGCAAGGAAAGAGACTGTTACAGGAAGATGGCATGAGAAATTGTGTCGGATATGCAGAGGAGGTAGACAAAAACTGCTTGGGAAATTATATCCTATAGTATTTTTTACTTTTTCCTTCAAAATAAAGTGGTCCAAGTTATGAGGAAGCTAACATTCACTACTCCCTTCTTTAAGCTAAGCCCTTCTGTGGTCAAAATTACTTCCATAAATGGTTGGTCTGTTATTATCTCTACTTCACAGATTGGGGAGGGGGAAACTGTAGAGCAGAAAGATGACTTGACTTTGGAGGCAGACAAGCTTAGGCCCCAACCCTCACTCTACCATTAACTCACCAATTGGGGTGAGTGTCAATCCTAAATTTATAAAATGCAGATACACCATACCTCTATTTTGCAGGCTTGTTGAGAAAGTATGTAAACATGTTGAGCAGTCTCTGGCAATTTTCTCTATACCTAATTCCAATGTTCCCTTCTTCCTCTTATTTCGGAATAGGTTATCAATCCTTCTTTCCAGGTTTAATCCTTCCACATGGATGTTGCTTTGTATCTCTTTACCTCTTACCACCTCGGAAATTTTTCTCCATTAATTGTTCTATCATCTTTATTGTTAACCCCTTTCATTACTGGCTTGCACACTTCAAGTCTCACTCATCTTTACAAATGTCTCCTTCTGATATTTGCCCCCTTTTTTCTTCTCAGCACTAAGGCTTGAACCCAGGGGTACTTTACCACGAAGCTACATTCACAGTGCTTTTTAAAATTTTGAGACAGGGTCTTGTTAAGTTGCTGAAGCTGGTCTTGAATTTATGATCCTCCTGCCTTAGCCTCCCATAGCTGGGATTATAGGCATACCAACCATGCCCAAGACTTCTGCTCTCTTTCTCTCTTTGTAGTCTATTGGAAAGTGAGGTATACTTGAACTCTCAAAATTCCTCATTACCAATTCACACCTCTCAGCAGAAGCTAACACTGCTGAATACATCCCTCTCATTAAAACTTCCTAAATTCTAGTAGATAATTCTTCATTTTCTTCCTAGTTTTGTCTTCTTTGCAGGATTTTCCTTTCCCTGATGTTAAGGCTCCTTTTTGCCTTCCCCATTCTTCCTGGATAATCTCATCCATCCACATGGCTCTTACTATAACCTGTATGCAAAAAGGCTCTCAAACTTTTGTCACCAAGCCAAACCTCTCCCCTGTGATCCAGATGTATGTATTCACTGTACTCTGGTTATCTTTACTTTTACTAGGCTATGCCTCAAACAACCCTATCCAAAACCGAATTCCTATTCTCCTCTTACTCAAATATATCCTGCCTGCATAGCCGCTCATAATGCATGCTACTATGAACTGTGTAACATAGATTTGGGATTTATCCTTGACTTCTTTTTTTTTTTTTTTTTAAAGAGAGAGTGAGAGAGGAGAGAGAGAGAATTTTCAGTTTTATTGTCTAGTTCTCGGCAGACACAACATCTTTGTTGGTATGTGGTGCTGATGATCGAACCCGGGCCG
The DNA here is from genome assembly GCF_052094955.1 of Ictidomys tridecemlineatus. Taxonomy (NCBI): domain Eukaryota; kingdom Metazoa; phylum Chordata; class Mammalia; order Rodentia; family Sciuridae; genus Ictidomys; species Ictidomys tridecemlineatus. Next base: position 19,365,761 of record NC_135479.1, read on the forward strand.
CACGCATGTCAGGCGAGCGCGCTACTGCCTGAGCCACATCCCCAGCCCTATCCTTGACTTCTTTTTAGTCACTTAATTATGGTCTCCAAGTTCTGAGATTTATATTTTAAATTATTTCTTTGAATCTTCCTTTCTAGCTATATATGTGGGTTTTCATATGGATTTCTTTACTGGCTCTATCCAAGCCTCCAGATTATAGCAGAGTGATCACACTAAGAACAAATATGTTCCTGTTAATCACTTCCTTAGAAACATTGTATGGTTCTTCATTAGTATTAAAATAAAATCTAACCCCTTAACCTACAGTTGGTCTTTTCTTATTCTTTTCAGACCAGAAGCACCCTCTATTTCCAAGTCTTTTTTTTTTTTTTTTTTAAGAGAGAGTGAGAGAGAGAGGGGGACAGAGAGAGAGAGAGAGAGAGAGAATTTTAACATTTATTTATTTTTTCTTAGTTCTTGGCGGACACAACATCTTTGTTGGTATGTGGTGCTGCTGAGGATCGAACCCGGGCCGCACGCATGCTAGGCGAGCGCGCTACCGCTTGAGCCACATCCCCAGCCCCTCCAAGTCTTTTTTATTACTAGCTATTCCCTTTGTCTACAACACTCTTTTTGTTTTAAAGAGATGAAAGTCTTGCTGAGTTGCCCAGGCTTGACTTGAACTTGTGACCCTCTTGCATCAGCCTCCTGAGTAGCTGGGATAATAGGTGTGCACCATCATGCCTGGCTTATAATACTCTATCACTCTTTTTATTTTTTATAACTTTATTTTATGTATTTATTTTTATGTGGTGCTGAGGATCGAACCCAGTACTAGGCAAGCACTCTACCGCTGAACCACAACCCCAGCCCCATAATACTCTATCACTCTTCCCTGACAAACATTTGCTTTATCCTTTAGGACTCAATTCAGGTATTATCTACTAGTGAGGCTGAAATGTTTCATCTGTTTGATTATATCAGCATAGTATCTTACCCTGTACTGTAAATGTGTTCACCTCTCTTGTTTCCCATTACCTTTGGGCAAGAACCAGTGTCTTATTTATCCCAAAGTGCCAACACTTGGACTAGCTCCTCTCTCAATCTAAAGCCTATGCTCTTTCCACAATGTTAGTTTACTGGCCAATCCAGACAAATGCCATTGTTTTCAATGGTGATTTGTGAGTTGAGGTTCAGGAAAATAAAACATACACTAACCTGTGCAGTGACTGGTGGTGTAGAAAATAGGGCCTTGTATGCAGAGGCAGCAACAGACAAAGCCCCTTTCACCAGTCCTCCAGCAATGCTGCTCCCATGGTGGTACCTACAGAGGAAAACCAAATTATCTCCCCAAATACAAGAAACCATGACTTCTTATAAAATAATCTGGGTGCTAATCCCTGAAAAAAAAATTTCCTTAAGGAAAAAAAAAAATCAGACGTAAAAAGACAATGTGATGATTTTTTTTAATCAGTTTTCTAGCTATCTTGGTTTGATGTAGGGCCCAGCTCTACTGGTACATTGTATGGGCACTGCAGGAATCATACCACTCTGGTTATCATGACAGCTTTCAGTCCTAGTTGATTATTAATGTGGTCATGGGCACACTGGGGTACTGACTGACAGCTCACCTCAGAGAGGCAAGTGAGTCTATGAAAAAATTACTAAGATGTGCACTGGGCTTGACCTTCCTGCTTTCTCTGGCACTAAGAGTGAGGTAAACTTTAGGGCACTCCCTTTTTGTCTGGAATACAAAAACACTTAAATATCAGTTTTAGCCCTCTGTCCAGTGTTGCTCACAAGCCTTAGGTGAAATCGGAACAAGAAAAAATGCTCTTTTTTTCTGCTCTCTGAAAATGGACACATGCTCTGAGAGGCTCTTTGAAGCAGAAGCAATACTAGGATATCCACCTGCTTCTGAAGAAGAGACTGCACAAGGTCGTTACCTTGAGTGGTCATAGCTCTTCTGTCTGCTGTTTACAAGTCCTGATGAGCCTCTGGGCTCTAAAAGCAAAAGATCTGTTGGTTAGATGCAGCATCCATAAGTACCTAGTCACATCATGGCTATCATAGAGGCAGGTGGCAATCTGTTCACAGTGTTTGAAGTCTTTCTTTCTTTGTTTCTTTTTTAAATTTATTTTTTAGGTGTAGATGGACACAATGCCTTTATTTTATTTACTTATTTTTATGTGGTGGTGAGGCTCAAACCCAGGGCCTCACGTGTGCTAGGTGAGAGCTCTACTGCTGAGCCACAACTCCAGCCCCATGTATTTCTCTCTCTTTTTTTTAATGTTTGGGAAGTTCTGTTTAGGGAAGTAATACAGAGAAACTATCTAGAAATGTAAAATGACTGTTGATTGATCCAAAAAATTAAGCCTACAATCCTATCACATTGATACATTAGTTCTCAAATGTTTTTACGCTTGACTTTTTGGGGAAGAGTGAGAAGTGATGCTGAGAGCCTAATCACACGTTCACTGTGATACTGTCCTGATTTTGCGGGGGTGGAAGTGGGGGGAGATGGTATGTCTCGCTCTACTGCCCAGATAGTTCAGTTATTTATTTATTTAATATTTTAGATTCTAGAAATTGAACCCAGGGGTGCTTAACCACTGGGCCACATCCCCAGCCCTTTTCAGTTTTTATTTTGAGACAGGGTCTTGCTAAATTGTTTTGGGCTTCACTAAGTTGCTAAGGTTGGCCTTGAACTTGTGATCCTCCTGCCTCAGCCTCCCAAATCATTGGGATTATGGTGTGCACCAATACACTCAGCACCCAGGTAGATCTTAAACTTATGAGCTCAAGAGATCCTCCCACATCAATGCTATGCCATTGCATCCAGTTTTAAAATCCTGATTTTATAGATAAAGAAACAGACCCATAGGCATTAACTGAACTGCCACAAGGGCTCCATCAGGAAAGGTAGAACTAGAGCTGGAAACCTATACTAACCTGATGAGCCTCTGGGCTCTAAAAGCAAAAGAGCTGTTGCTTAGATGCAGCATCCATAAGTACCTAGTGTATCCTAAGTCACATCACGGCCATTATAGAGGCAGGTGGCAATCTGTTCACAGTGTTTGAAGTCTTTCTTTCTTTCTTTTTTAAAAATTTTTTGTAAACAAAGGGAAATGTCTAGCTTCCGGGGAAAATGGTAAATTGTACTCAAAGCTCCAACATTTTATACTATATGTGCCTGTCCATTATAGCACAATACCTACCTCTAGGAGGTCTCATTTAATAAATATTTAGCTAGAGAATAGAAATAAGAAAGTATGAGGGAAGAATGAAGAAAGAAGGAAAAGGCAAGTTTCTAAAAACTGCCAAGAATTATGAAGATGGAGAGCCTATTTATACCTGGTTTCCATTAGAAAGGAACAAAGAAAAAGAGATGACGTTCAAGCTATTCATTACCTCCTCTGATCTGGTCAGGGACTGAAGAAACTTCTGGTATGATAACTGGTAAATCCACTCCTGGGGAACCATGCTGTACACAAGGAGGGCTCCTTTCAGAAAGACACAATATTCCAAGTAAGTTAAAAACATCTATTCATGCAAAACAAAACAAAATCAAACCATCTATGGTAATGGTGGAGAAAAGTAAACACAGCACAGCAATGCCAAATTCTTCATAGTGGCTTTATATTTTTGATCCAGAGAACTTAGCAATTCTGTCACAAGGGCTACATTCTATTCCTGGCTTTTCTGCTGAACCACGATCAAGTTAGAAAGATTGGCTTCAGTCTGGTTACTTCCCCATTACTTTAAGTGATATAAACAAAGGGAAATGTCTAGCTTCTTGGGAAAATGGTAAATTATACTCAAGGCTCCAACATTTTATACTATTAGGAACAAGCAATAATTCAGATCTAGTAGAAATTTAAATAATTTCTTTCTGGTTTTGTAGTGTATTTTTTCCATAATGGATTTAGCTTCCTAATTATGCTTTGGATTAATATATAAATAAGTTTTTGCTGCCTTTACTCATGAATCAACAGAACAAGGAAAATCCAGGGATGTTTGTGTTTAAAAACTGTTTCTCAATAATCAAAAAATAAGTAGACAGGCTATATTTAGATATCTAAGGTTGATGTTTAAAACAAGTATTTCTTTAAATCCAAAATCCACAAATACTAGAAAATATGATTTTTATTCATCCAAATTCAGAATTCACTACAGGAAATAGTCTATTCCCAAACAGATGAAAAAAAATATTTTGAGATTAAGTTCTCTCTTCCCACTATTTCACCTCTGAAGAACACCCCAGCTGAGGTGGGTGTGAATGGTACCTGGGCAGTGGTGGTGGGAGGCCCACCACCTCTGGAATTAGGGGAACTGTTTCCAGAGTCTGTGAGGTTGTGAGGATGTCATTGATGCTGTGTTCCTGTGGCTGGTTCTTCTCTTCAGGAAGTCTCTCCCCAGCCTCTGCTGGTTCCTGTCCAGCCTCAACCCCAGGCTCGCCTTCAGCCCCTCGATCCAGGCCTGGCTGTGAGAGTGCAGAGCTATACATGGAGTCCCCTAGGGGGCGGCTGGTATCAAAACACTCAGGTAGGATGATGATATAATCCTCTGAGGAAGCAGAGGACTGACTCTGAACTTCATCTTTGAGTTCTTCCTCTTCATCCTCCTCCATAACAATCTCTTCCTGTTCATCTCCAAGTGGTCCTTCTTCAGGCAACGCAAATTTCACTAAAGGATGAAAGTAATCAATTGAATGTAGAATCCTAAAAGCAGCCTCTGGTGTTATTCTTACTTGGTAAAGCTTTTTGAATCATGAGCTAGAATTATAAATGCCAGAGGAGAGGGAAGAACCAAAGGGAAGGGCTGCTATTGGAACCAAGGCTTTACTCTAAGTTTGAAGACTATGCAAAAACAAAAAGAACCAAAGCTCACAAAAACAAGGCAGGCAGAACATCCAGGCTCCTGACAAGCAATATGAATCTTTTTTTTTTTTTTTTTTTTTCAGAACTGGGGATTGAAGCCAGGGCTCACGCATGTTAGGCAAGCACTCTACCACTGAGCTACACCCTCAGCCCAGCAATACAAATCTGAAAAAGAGGAGGCACCATCATAAGAAGAGGAAAAAGGATGGAGCATTTTGATAAGCCCTTCCAGGGCTTTTTGTTATACATTTACACATGTTTGAAAAAAACATAAATATGTCATATATGTGTATACTTTAAACAAAAGTGAGACAAATCATATTTAAAAGTACTGACCAAATTAGATGCCCCCCCTTTTTGGGTGGTACTTGGGATTAAACCAGGGATGTACTACCATTGAGCTACATCCCTAGTGCTCTGCACCTACCTTTTCAATCTTGAAACTGAGTCTAAGTTGCCCAGGCTAGCCTCAAACTTATAGTCCACTTGGCTCTGTATTATTTTTATGCACCAGAATTTGAATTTTTTGACAGTTCTTAAAATACATACTATTGGCTCTACCTACTTGACTCTAGAATTTTCTGTTATAAAAGTATTTATTTATTTATTTATTTAAAGTGCCGGGGATTGAACTCAGGGGCACTCGCCTGCTGAGCCACATCTCCAGCCTTATTTTGTATTTTATTTAGAGACAGGATCTCACTGAGTTGCTTAGCACCTTATCATTGTTAAGGCTGGCTTTCAACTCATAATCAGGATTCCTGTTTCAGCCTTCCAAGCGCTGGGATTACAGGTGTCCACCACCGTGCACAACTACAGAGATATTTATTATAGCAGGATTTAACGGCAAGAAATTTAGTTTGCAGCTGGGTATGTTGGCACACACCTGGTAATCCTAGGGGCTTTGGAGGCTGAGGCAGGAGGATCATGAGTTCAAAGCCAGCCTCAGCAAAAGTGAGGCTCTAAGCAACTCAGTGAGACCCTGTCTCTAAATACAATACAAAACAGGGCTGGATATGTGGCTCCGTGGTTGAGTGCCCCTGTGTTCTATCGCTGGTACGAACCCCCCCCCATACACACACACACACACACAAAAAAAAAACCCACAAAAAACTTAGTTTGGTATTCCTTCTTCTCCTCACTATTTTCCTGACTATTGCTCTTGGAGAAAGCAGACAACTTAGATGCTAACAGGGGTCTGTGCCGAAGAGCTCTGTCAACTTACGGGAAGACTCCTTTCTGCAGAATCCAGGCAAAACAACTGATTGCTGTTCCTCTGTGGAATGCAGCTGTACTTCTGACCCTGAGAAAGTGCAGAAGTAAGTTAGGGCATCTTCTTCTTCTCTCTTTTTTTGGTGGTATACTGAAGACTGAACCTAGAACTCTGTACATGCTATACAAGTGCTCTACCACTGAGCTACATCCTGTCTTTTTTTTTTTTTTTTTAATGTTTATTTTTTAGTTCTGGGCGGACACAACATCTTTGTTGGTATGTGGTGCTGAGGATCGAACCCGGGCCGCACGCATGCCAGGCGAGCGCGCTACCGCTTGAGCCACATCCCCAGCCCTACATCCTGTCTTAATATTTATTCTGAGACAGAGTCTTGCTATGTTGCCCAGGCTGGCCTCGAAACTTGGGATCCTCCTGCCTAAGCCTCCCAAATAGCTGGGATTATGGGTGTGTGCCCATAATCCTTTGCTCTTGATTCTTTAATGAGAAGAATCAGACAGCATGCATAGTCTAAAGAATACATGTCATCAGTTTCTAACAAAGATCATATTCCCTCGCCTCTCAATGAAGTAGAGTACTTCTAACTATTTAGGTCTGGCAATCACAATTCAGGTGTCACCCTGCTGGCTGGTGAAAATGCAAGGAGAACTCACTTTTCAGGGACTTCTGTCTGCAAGGTGGGTTGTGGTCTGGGGCAGCATCCAAGGTAAGGGATCGGATTACAGTCTCACACACAAACTGGGTCCCACTCAGGTCTTCTTCTGCTTCCTCCATTGAAGCAATGTTCTCAGCTTTCCTCTTTGTGGATACTGTGGAATCTGAAAGAGACATAAACCTTGTCTGCACTTGGTGTTTCAAGATTTGAGGACTTTCACTATTCATTATCCATGCTAAGACCAGGTCAAGGAATAGCTGCTCTCTGTGCCATCTAGGGAGACAAGTGAGATGCTCTTGAACACCCATTTATATGTTAAGGTTAGTAAGAAAAAAGAGTTAAAAACGGATGTGGTATTAGAGAGGCTGCAAATGCATTACAGACATTTAATCCCTTACCAGGAAGTGCTTTAAATCCCGCCCCTTCACTTTCTTCCTGTATCTGCCCCAAGCCTGGCTTCTCTATTAAAGGACTGTCATGTGGCAGAGGAGACATGCAGGGAGTCATATCTGGAGAATTGAAGACAGGAGAACCATCAATTGAGAAAAAGCATCACATCATAAACAGTCAAGTGTCCAGAAGTAGCAGTTCATAGGTTTCACATCTCCTGCAGGGCTAAAATAAAACCAGATATGCTTCAACACCTGTAGACCAACAGGTGTGCAACTACCTCAGACAGATCAACCGATATGGGAAGGATCATAAAACAGTTACTTGGCCTGCAAGGCAATGGCCAAGACACAAAATCATGAAATATAAAGGAAAAAAGGCAGGAAAATAGAGAAAATGATCTCTCTATGGTGGAGAAGCCCTGCACAAACTTTCATGTTGCTTCTGATAGATAATGGGAAGGAAAGAAGGAAAATGGACCCATGGGTGCAGCTTTAAAATCACATTGTAGGAGAAATCCTTGCCATCTATTTCTTCAGAATAAAACAGCAACTGCCAGAGCATAGGCTACAGTACCTTTGTGCCTGATAATAACATAACCACCATAAACTGAGTGACAGTCTTACCCACAGGTGTGTTGTGAGGTACTCTCTCCAACTCCTGAACAATGTTTATATCCAATAGCTCAAAGGACAGCAGGTCCTAGAAAAAATACAGGCCATGTTAGGCAGCTTGTAGTGAATACTAGGACTGTGTTGTTTTGATGAGATCTGTAGTTCATTTGCAGACCATGCTGGATTCAACTGAATTCATGCCTCCCATCAGTCAAGTGAAAACAAAAAGAGTTAAATGGGAACTAGATGTTCACATGACCAAATGTCAAGAAACAGAAAAAATGCGGTGGATATGAAGGTAAACCAGACAGGCTATGCGGTGGATATGAAGGTAAACCAGACAGGCTAAAACAAAGAGGCAACTAAAGGAAAGTTGCAGTTAAGCACAGGACTGAATTCCTAATTCAATTAGTAAACACTCAAGTTCAGAAACTTAGTATATTGGGTGATCTCATTCCTATTAATTACATTTGCCTGGGAACCACCTATGGCTATACCACCTTCTCTTCAACAAGGTTAAAAACTCTTTCCCCAATGTGGTTTCTCTTGTCCCTTGCCCCTCAAAGTGCTGAATCTTCCACCTGCGCAGTCAGAAGATCCACAGATGGAATGTAGAGTTCTCTCTCGCTGGAAACATTTTTTGTCTTCTGTTGAATGCAGGTTCCTGTCCCTTCTGTCTGCTGAGTCACTTCACCCAGTGGAATTTCTTCTTTAGCCAGAAGAACCTATAAAGTCAAACCATTGGGGACAAATTTAGGCCGGCAACAAAATTAGGCTCACAATACCTCTCCCCTGAAACACACACACACACACACACACACACGAACTACATTTAAAACTGATGATGAGATCTAATAATTTTAGAATTAAAACAGTACAAAGGGCCAGGTACAGTGGCACACGCCTGTAATCCCAGCAACTCAGGAGGCTGAAGCAGGAGGATCACAAGTTCAAAGCCAGCCTCAGCAACTTAACAACACCCTGTCTCAAAAAATAAAAAGGGCTGGGAATGTAGTTCAGCGATAAACCACCCCTGGATTCAACTCTCAGTATCAAAACAAAAAACAAAAAACTAGCTACCCCCCTCCCAAACCAGCCCCCCCCCCCCAAAAAAAAACCCTCTCTCTCTTTTTGTTGTGCTGGAGACTACAGCCAGGGCCTGTGCATACCAGGTAAGCATTCTACCAACTGAGCTATATCCCCAGCCCCCAACCTTTCTCTTTTTAAGTTAATTATCTCAGGTATTTTGTTACAGTGACAGAAAGATGACCAACACACTAACCTTTCATGATTTCTGGAAGAATAGCCAGCTATAAGTAAGCTATTTTAGTCTTACTCACATCTGCCCTAATTCTTGAGAAAATACCTTGGCATACTGAACCAAAGTCTATCAATCCTCACCTCTTGCTGGCAGGTGAGATCATCAGCTTTGCTTGCACCAATCAGGCCCCTTTCAATATTATCAGGGCTCTCTGCAGAGGAGAAAGGATCCACTATGATACTGCACCAGACTCGAGGCCCAAACTGCTGGCCTTTGTGAGAAAGACGCCAATGGGAAGTGTATGTTCCCTCCAAGGTTGGGGCGATGAACTCCACAGACACAACCCCCACATGGCCTGCCTTTAGGCAGGGAACCAAAACATCCTTCTTTTCTGTAGAAGCCAAAGTCAAATTTCCCCACATGAACTTGAGCTGAAAAGAACAGTGACCAGAGAAAGAAAGCTTGTCAGGTGAAAGCTATGGCATTTTAAATCACCTCATCTTCACTTTTTGTGAGAAAAAATACCTTTGTGTCTGCACTCCACTTTACATTTCCTGTATTTTTCATTCTCCAGTGTTTTATAAACTTGGTTCCTGGTTGAAGATGAGTCCCATCAGGCAAATTCTCATCCACAAATGCTGCACTGAGTGTTGGCATAACTGGGGCACAGGGTTGCAAGGGGAGCCTGAAGACAAATTCAGATGCTTAGTCACTTGCTGTTGAGTGTGATGGCTTAAGAATATCTCACATTGACTCTAGAAACTGACTCACTCTTGAGGATGTACTAATGCATTTGCCTTAAAATGTGAGCCAGGCACAGTAGTAGCATATGCCTATAATCCCAGTGACTCGGGAGTCTGAGCTAGAAGGATCATGAGTTCAAAGCCAACCTTAGCAACTTAGATCTGTCTCAAAATGAAAGATAAAAAAAAGGGCTGGGAGACTGGGGTTGTGGCTTAGCAGTAGAGCGCTTGCCTTGCCCGTGTGAGGCACTGGGTTTGATCCTCAGCACTACATAAAAATAAATAAATAAAATAAAGGTATTGTATCCATCTACAACCATATATATATATATATATATACACACACATACATACAGCGGAGGGGTGCTAGGGATGTGGCTCAGTAGTAAAGTGCCTCTGGGTTAAATCTTCAGTAACTCCCAACTTCCCCCAAATAATAATAAAAAGTATTGTGGGCATGCTGGTACACATCTGCAATCCCAGCAACTTGGGAGATTAAGGCAGGAGGACTGCAAGTTCAAGTTCAGCCTGGGCAATTTAGTGAGACCAACAGCAAATAAGCAAGACCTTGTCTAAAAATAAAAGATAAAAAGAACTTGGGATATAGCTCAGTAGTAACATACCCCTGGATTCAATCCCAGTACCAAAAAAACAAATCAAAATGACAATAAAAACCCCAAAAAACTGTCCTTATTTTTTTGGTGGTGGTACTGAGGATCAAATCCCAGACCTAGGAATGCTAAGCAAGCACTCCACACTAAGCTACAGCTCCTAGACCATAAATCAAAACATGAGGAAGAAAATTAAAAGGGTCCATATAAAAACAACTGGAGTGTAAAACTCTTAAATAATTTTTCCCTTTCGCTTCAAATCTAGACTGCTTCCATCAAAAAGGGGTCACAACCATCCCAGTTCTGAGCCTTACTAGTTTCTAACTTTCTGAAGAAGGCAATAAAGCAAGTGTCAAAAATAACCATTAAACCACCCAAAGCTAGGATCAGAGAAGGGAAGTTATTATTTTTTGAGGTACTGGAATTGAATCTAGGGCCTTCACATGCTAGGCAAATACTCTAATATTGAGCTATATCCCCAGTCCAAAGAATGGGAAGTTTCAAGGTGTGCATATTAGGAGCCGCCAATGGATAAAGATTAAAGATGGCTAGCCAAGCACAGTGGTACATGTCTGTAGTCCCAGTTACTTGAGAGGCTGAGCCAGGAGGTTTGCTTGAGCCCAGGAGTTCAAGACCAGCCTAGGCAACCTAGAGAAACCCTCAACTTGAAAGAATAAAAATAAATAAATAAAGCTTAAGTTATAGTTTTAGAGAGCTGGACCTGAAGTTTTTGACCCCCACCATGGCCCTAGGCTTACATTAGGGTGTTAGACTGCAGCAAGCTCTCAGGTCGGCCCAAAGAGGACTTGGGGCTCTGCAGTCCATGGATAGAATTCCAAAGATGAATCTTCCTGTGAAGTTTAAGCTGCTTTTTAAGTTCCTTGACCTCTGCTTTACGCTGTTTCTTCTCAGCTCGCAATCTCTGCTTTTCTGCTTTAAGAAAATTCTTATCAACCTGTTTCTGGAGCCTGTGAGATAATAACAAACATCTTTAAAAAACAAAAAATGCACTCACAAACAAACCTCAAAGCAATTTGGAGCCAAGTCCAGTCCTTATCAGTGTCAACTTCTAGTTTAGCTTCTTAAATTCTAGTTACAGTTATTATTGCCACTTCATTAGCCTTGGATAACTGCCTTCATTATAGCACATCAACAAAAAGAGTAGAAATAAGGAGACTATCTACAGTCTATGACATTACATATTATCACCATATTTTTTGTTTTTGTTTTTTTGAGTACTGGTAATTGAACCCAGGGGCACTTTACTATTGAGCTATATCCCAGTCTTTTTTTTTTTTTTTAATTTTTTAGTTGTAATTGGACACAGTACTTTTATTCCATTCATTCATTTTTATGTGGTGCTGAGGAGCGAACCCAGAGCCCTGCACATGCTAGGCAAGTGCTCTAATGCTGAGCCACAACCCCAGCCTACATCCCAGCTCTTTTTGAGACAGGGTCTCACTAAATTGCTGAGGCTGGCCTCAAACTTAATCCTCCTGATTTAGCCTCCCAAGTGATTACAGATGTGTGTCACCATGTCCAGCTCACCAGATTTTTTTTTTTTTTTTTTTTGAATCAGGGATTGAACCTAGAGAAGCTTAAAAACTGAGCCACACCCCCAACCCTTTTTATTTTTTATTTTCTGATAGGGTCTTGCTAAATTGCTGAGGCTGGCTTTGAACTTGTGATCCTCCTGCCTCAGCATCCCCAGTCTCTGGGATTTCAGGTGTCTGTCACCACGCCTGGCTCAGAATTTGTTTTAGGAATCTTTTTATTTTATTTTTTTTAATGTAATTGTATTTTTTATACCTTTATTTATTTTTAAGTGGTGCTAAAGATCAAACTCAGTGCTTCAGACATGATAGGCAAGCATTCTACCAATGAGCTACAACTGCAGCCCCACATTTTTTTATCATTAGCATTTTGTGTTACCAGAACCAAGAAGCCAATCAGAGAACAATGATCTTCAACTATATGGTTTTACCTGACTTGTTCCAGAGCAGCAGGAAGACGAGGAGTAGAGTACTTTGACTGAGGAAATGGTTCAGAGGAACTCACAACAGGTCTCCGTAATTTCAGCAGGACATGGTTAGTGTCATGGGCATATGGTCCTGCTTCACAATCTTCACAGATGTTGTAGGATGGGCATAGGCTTGAGGAAAAGAATGGCAGAGTACAGAATGGCATAGCAGGTACCAAGGTAGGGAGGTGAAGATAAGACTTCTATATTTGCTCCAATACCAGCTTGGTGGTAATCTGACCAGGCACCTCACCATACCAAGTCTTAATGTTCCTCAAAAATAAAATGAGGACAATAACATTTAACTTGCATCCATTTCTGTGGGACAATCTAAGTGAGGAAACAAGATATGAAAGCATTTGGAACAAGAGGGGAACTATCCTTAGTTATCTAATTTTGTTTTGGGGAACATGACTTTGCCTGGCTCTGTTAATACAAATGCATATCTGAACACAGCAATCTGAATAGTCATCCCTCAAACCACAAAGCACGTGTGTGCTTCCCTTCTAGAGCTACAACATCTAATGTTCAGACACACCCAATTTTCTTTTACCAACTGAGAATGCTAGGAAGTCACTGCTTTAAAGCCCATCAATCCTAGCTATTCTCAGGTAACTGCTTACCTACACTGGTAGCGCACACCAATGATCCTCCTTTGGCAGTTGCTGCAAGCAATATGCCAGCTGAACTGGTTTTCTGGCAGAAATAGTGTTTCCTCTGAAATAGGCATTGAGACTTCTGAGGGACAAGAACCCAAAGGTGGGTTTTGGAGAACAAGCTTCTCATGTAATTTCTGTTCAAGCTTCTCAACTGTTTCTTTAACCACTTGCTCTCTGAACTAGAACACAGAACAGAAGATGGAGACAACTCAGTTCCAATATTGCAAAAAGCTGTAACAATATCAACAAATCTGAAACCTCACTATCTCTGGTGTAACATAAGAACATAATAAACAACTAATACCTAAAGAATGAAATAAACAGAAATGTAACAAAAGGTCCATTCCTAGTTCAAAGAAAACAACAAATCCTTTTGATTTGTTGCTCTACTGCTGAGCCACAACCCCAGCCCACCGCCCCCAGCCTTTTTTTTTTTTTTTTTTAATTTATTTTGAGACAAGGTCTCATTAAGTTGTTTAGGTGCTCTGTAAGTTGCTGAGCCTGGCTTAGAACTTGCAATCCTCCTGCCTCAGCCTCCTGAGTCGCTGGGTTTACAGGTGTAAGCCATCATGCCCTGCCCCAGCCCTTTTTTTCTTTGTGACAGGATTTAAGTTGCCCTTGTTGGCCTCATATTTATGGTCCTCCTGCCTCAGCCTCCCAGGTAGCTGGGATGACAAGTGTGCACCACCACATGTGGCCAAAGACTAGTATGTTCTTGACTAGATCTACCAAGTTTGGAAATCACTAGCTACCACTCTTCAAGATTCACTTGCACCAGAGGCAGCAGCCATTTGGGTTCAGCTTTTTATTTTCCATATTCCACCTGGGCCAACAATGCTGCTAAAACCCAATCCAGAGAGAACACTCACTGTCTCCAAGTAGCTTGTGAACCAGTCTGGAGGCTTGTCTTGAGGCTGGTCTTTGTCACATGGGGTAAGTGGAAATGGCTGTATGAAAACACAATTCAAGATCTTGAAGTTTACTTTTTCTATTTAAATTAATTGCCCTGAAATGTATTATTTTGAGTTTGTCAAACTATACAGCATAAGGTTTTAAATAATCAAGGTGTAAAGGAATACAAAAGGAAAATAAAGCCTCTATCCTACTCTGCTCTCCCTTCTCCAGAAGCATACCAAGAAGTTTCAAAAAGTCAGACAGATGGTCCCAATAACTTTTCATTTTGGTACTGGGGCTTGAACCCAGAGTCATTAACCACTAAGTCATAACCCCACCCCTTTTCTTTACATTTTGAGACAAGGTCTTGCTAAGTTGCTGAAGTTGGTCTTGAACTTGCAATCCTCCTGCCTCAGCTTCTTGAGTTTCTGGGAATACAGGCATGTGTCACCACGCCTGGCCAACTCCCACATATTTGATGAATATTCAAATCTTATAGAAAAGGAAATGAGATGTAAGGTGAGAGAATTTGACAGACAGGTCCATCTCTTCATACCTGGGCTGCAGGTTCCTCTGGGGTCTTCATGTCTGATCCCAAGACTCTCACCAGTGAAGAATAATGTGCAAGTGGCTTCTTCCCTGTCCTGGCAGCTACTCGTTTTTCTGCTACAACTGGGAGTGGGGTTTCATCAACAACATGGTGCCCTTCATGTACTTGCATCTGCAGTTGGTTTCCCTGCTTAACTGCCATCTGAGAGCATATGTTATGAAACAAAAACACATTGTGTGATTTTCTTTTCCCAAAGGAAATTTCAAAACACAAGAATAGTATGGTAAATTAGAGAATTTGGAAACTTTTGTTTGCATTGTTAATAAATATACAGGTTGAGCATCCCTAACCTAAAAATATGAAATAAATTCAAAATTTTATGCATACTGGCATGACGCCACAAGTGGGAAATGTTAATCTGATCTCATATGAGTTGCAGTCAAAATGCTAGAATATTAGGAATATTGTAAAAAATTATCAGGCTGTGTATAAGGTCTATGTGACATGTAATTCAATTCAAGTTTAGACTTGGGTCCCCCCAAGATATCTGATTATATATATGCATATATACTCCCCCCCCCGAAAAAAAGAAAGAAAATTCCAACACTTAATTTTTGGATAAAGGATACCCAATTTATCCATTACTATCCCTTCTATTTCCTTGCCAAGATTATTATCTATGAGTAGTTTTGCTGTTAAACCTAAACAGTAAGTTTTTAGTGAAGCAACTTGGTGAGATTTTTTCATTAACTGAATTATTACCTGTTTTTTTTTTTTCTTCTTTTTGTACTAGGGATTGAACCCAGGGGCACTTTGTCACTGAGCTACATTATCCCCAGACCTTTTCATTTTTTATTTTTACACAGGGTCTCATTAAGTTGCCAGGTTGGCCTTGAGTTTGCAATCCTTCTGCCTTAACTCTCCTTAGTAAGGAAACTTAAGTATGTGGTACTGAGGCTTTCAATTTTTTTTTTTTTTTTTTGGTAGCAGGTATTGATCTCAAGGGCACTTGACCACTGAGCTACATTCCTTGCCCTATTTTGTATTTTATTTAGAGATAGGGTCTCACTGAGTTGCTAAGGACTTCACTAAGTTGCTGAGGCTGGCTTTGAGCTCTTGATTCGCCGATCTCAGCCTCCCAAGCTGCTGGGATTACAGGCATGCACCACCATGCCTGGCTCAATTGGTTTTTATGAAATACTCCATCTTTGAATTTTAATCTCTAAGATCTCAAAAAATTCAATCCTAGACTAACAAAACTGGAGGAACTTAAAACCATATCCTACAATGAATCATTTACTTTTCTAACAACATATTTTGGAAAATAAGCTTAAGTGGTCACATCTTTACAAGTTTAGGGGCCAAGTCAATGGGGTTCTAATTCTCTCTCACTGTCACCAATAACTGTTCTTTATTACTATATTTTTTTGGGTATGGCAGGGGGTCAAGGTACTAGAGATTGGAACCCAGGGCTTTGCATATGCTAGGCAAGTGCTCTATATCTGAGCTATATCCCTAGCACTTTTTGTTTTTATTCTGAGACAGTTCAAGACTGTCCTTGAACTTGGGATCTTTCTGTCTCAGCCTCCTGAATCCTCCTTGGGATTATAGAGGTATACCATTAAGTCCGGGTGCTAACTGTTCTTTTATCTGTTTTTCTACCTTACACTTAAAAGATTTCATTTAAAAAAAGCACTTCATGGATAACTATATGAGGTGATGGATATGTTTCTTAGCTTGACTGTGGTAATAATTTCACAATATACACATGTATCAAAACATGTTGTTCTGGAAGTGTAGCTCAGGAGTAGATCACTTGCCTAGCATGTGCAAGGTCCAGGGTTCAACCCCTATAACCACAAAAAAAAAACAAAGAAAAATCATGGGACTGTATACCTGTTTTTTTTTTTTTTTTTTTAAAAACAAGGTCTCCTATGTTGTCCAAGGTGGCCCCCAACTCCTGGGTTCACATGGTCTTCCTGCCTCAGCCTCATGAGTAGCTAGGACTATATGTGCATGGCACTATACCCAGCTTCTTTGCATGTTTAAATGACAGGATAATGGCACCAGGACCAGCAATGAGATGAGACAATAACAGAAGAAACTTGTTTTTGGAGTTGCCTTTTGCTGAGATATGCCTTCTCCATCAGAATCTCCCTAAAAATATGTTTCACTGTGTTTTTACTTACTAGTTTTTAATGAAATTCAATTTCAAATTTTTGTCAATAAATCTGTTTAAAATTACTTGCAAACAGATTAAATAACCATTACCTTAAGTGCTTCTTCATATTCTCCTACAAGGACAAAAAAAATACACAGTGAAATTCAATATAGTCAATTCTGAAGATCTAATTACAGTATGAGGACTATAGTTAATAATAGTGTACTGTATTAAGGATTTTTGCTAAAGGCATAGATTACAGCTGCTCTTACCATGGAGTGGCAGCGGAGGGTAGAAGAATAGGTAACTATGTGAGGATAAATGTTAATTTTTTTTACTATAATAATGATTTACTATGCAAATGTATCTCATAATATCATGCTGTTATTTTATACACAATAAAATTTATTTTTTAAAAAAGTATAGGCAGGGGCTGGGGTTGTGGCTCAGCGGTAGAGCGCCTGTCTAGCATGGGTGGGGCCCAGGTTTGATCCTCAGTACTACATAAAAATAAAGGTATTGTGTTGTGTCCATCTATACCTAAAAAATAAATATTAAAAAATAAATAAATATAAAATAAAGGTATTGCGTCCAATTACAACTAAAAAAATAAATATATATATTTTAAAAAAGTACAGGCAATTTTAATAAATTTTAAGAATTCTAAGAAATCTTAGCTTACTATTTTTTTATTAAAAAAACCCAAAAACTGGAGGGGACAGTGCTCGGAAAATCCAGGGGTCTCTACTACTGATCTACGTCCCCAGTCCTTTTTATTTTTATTTTGAGTTAGGTTCTCACCAAGTTACCCAGGCTGGCCTCAAACTTGTGCTCCTCCTGCCTCAGCCTCCTGAGTAGCTGGGATTATAGTTATGCACCACCATGCCTGGATATTAGCATCTTAAATACAAGAGAACTTTGCATTAAAGCTATTCAAAGGCACTAATCTTATATACAAAAAAAAAAAAGAAACACAATAAAAACCCAGGGCTGGGGAGGTAGTTCAGCGGTAGAGTGCTTGCCTAGTATTCATGACACCCTGGGTTTGACCCTCATCACTGCAAAAAACAAAAAAACACAAAACCTCATGTAACTAATGCCCATGGAGACTGAGATCAATGTCAATTTATAGTATACCAAATTTGATTCTAAAATGAATATTACAGCAAGATCGAGTGTAAGTGGAATCATCTCATTGCTTCAATGAACAGATTATGGCATTTAAGTAAGACTGAATATATCCTCTCAGGGACTCACCTTGACTGTTAATGGATACCTGTAAAAAGGAAAAAGCAACAATGATTTCACATGTCACCAGTTGAGTATTTCTTTTCATGGGGGCACGGTGGGGAGATGGTACTGGGGATTGAAACCAGGAGTACTCGACCACTGAGCCACATCCCCAGCTCTATTTTATTTAGAGACAGCATCTCACTGAGTTGCTTCATGCCTCGCTTTTACCAAGGCTGGCTTTGAACTCTAGATCCTCCTGCCTCAGCCTCCCCAGCTGCTGGAATTATAGAAGTGCATCACCTGACTTCAATTGAGTATTTCTATTACTAGGAACAGGATAGACACAAAAATCTCAGGTTGGGAGTTCAGATTTTCCACTACCACTTCTATTCATGAATAATAATTAAGGAATTTTATTTCTTAAGTACTGTGCCTTTCTTTATTTCAGGTACATCAAAAGGCAGCATAATATATGAATTCATATAATAATATATTAGCTCTGAAGCCCGAGAATATGAACTGAACCCCTATACTCCATTACTTCCAAGTTTTTGTGCCTTTGGGAATGTTACTTAAACTTAAGATTGCTACATAATTGTAAAGTAATTTCTCAGATATTCTTCTTCAATGTTGTTTCCCTATTTTTCAACTCCATCGGAGGTGCCATAAACCTTCTTAGAACATGCAATTATCAAATATATTTAAACCACTGTATAAATGAGATAAACACTATTCCTGACTTTTCAAGCCCCATTTCATAAATGTTGAAATAAGATCCCTATTTTGAGTATCTAGTAATAGAGCCATAATATAATTTACCTTTTCATTTTCTTCATCTAGGTATTTTATTTGAATAGTGTTCAGGTCAAATGAAACTTTCACCTGCAAATGAAAAACATTTGCTATATGATCCAGACATCAAAAAGGCAGTTTGTAACAGAAACCCAGAAGTCATAAAGGAAAGGGTGGGCACATTTCACTATATTTAATTAAACATTTAAAAAAAAAAAAAGTTACTGATGATTGAACCCAGGGATATTCTAGCACTGAGCTACATCCCTATCCCTTTTTTGTTGTTTTGAGACTGAGTCTCACTAACTTGTTGAGTCTGGCCTTGAATTTGTGATTTTTCTTGCCTTAGCCTCCTGAGATGCTGGGCTTATAAGTGTGTGCTACCATACTCTGCAAAAATTAAACATTTTATATGGTGAAAAAATACTACAAGTCAAAAGCCAAACAAGAGACTGGGAAAAATATTCACAACTGATTATAGACAAAAGCTTAATATCCATAACACATAGAAAGCATCAGCAAAACTATAACTAATAAGATTAACAACCCAAGCGAGCCACCATGGTACATCCCTATAATCCTAGCTACTCTCAGGAGGCGGAGGCAAGAGGATTCCACATTCAAGGCCAGCCTGGGCATCTCAGGAGGACCCTGTCTTAAAATAATACTAAAGAAAAGGACTGGGGATGCAGCTCAGTGGTTCAACACTTTCTTAGTATGCATGTGGTTCTGGGTTCAATTCCTGGCACTATAAAACAAAACAAAACAAAACAAAACCCATGTAAAAATGGCCAAATTTATTCTGAAAATTCAGGAAATAAAAATAATACATAGGGGCTGGGGATGTGGCTCAAGCGGTAGCGCGCTCGCCTGGCATGCGTGCGGCTCGAGTTCGATCCTCAGCACCACATACAAAGATGTTGTGTCTGCCGAAAACTAAAAAAAAATAAATATTAAAAAAACAGTAGGTCCCCTTGATTAAAAAAAAATACATAATAAATGTTTGATTTTACCAATAGTCAAAACAATGCAAATTAAAGCAATAAGATATCAATGCATCAGAACAGAAAGAAAACAAAAACAAAAAACAAAACCGAGAGCACTTTTTAGTGTTTATTTTGACAGGGTCTCACTAAGTTGCCCAGGCTGGCCTCAAACTGGTGATCCTCTTGCCTTAGCTCCTGAGTAGCTAGGACTATAGGTGTGCTTCACTGAGCCCAGGATACAAGGGCAGGCTTTTAACACCAGGGTTTCATTAGATAAATAAAGGCATGTATGAAACATTCACCATTGCAAACCCAACAAAACCAGAAGAGTACAAAGGGCATCCAAAGACAAGGAAAAGCACTAGCAAAAAAGGAACAGTTAAACTGTTGTCTAAGCATTTGTGGGAGTTTTTTCAGGCCAACTTCAGATATTCAACCTCTGACCTGGCAATAAAAACAATCAGGCTCTTGCAAAATACAAGTTATATCCTTAGTAGTGGACAAACAACAGTGACATATCTGCTCTCAGGCAACAGACATTCCTCTGAGGCCTGGTTGGGTAGGACTAATTCTTCAGACTGTTTCTGAATATTTCTAACTCCTATCTCATTTAAATAAAAGTAATTTTACCTTCCCTTTGTAAACTCTTTAAAAGCAACTTAGTTGTTTGTTCCCTTTATCAGGGCACATCTTCTACACAAATACTAAATCCCTGTCAAACACAATTTTCCAAAAGGCCCAGAAATGGTAAATATGACAGATTTAACAGCCACGAAATAACAATGCTAAAAATAGCTACTTTGAAAAAAAAAAATCCATGCTTAAACTACTGAGAAGCAAAATAAAACAATACTCACCATAGCTTCAACATCAGCCCAAGTTGTATTTTCTGGATCCGAAACCAGAAAGCTCTGAGTTTCATTTTTAAAAGTCACATTTAGAGTAACCTGTGGTTCCATGCTGTGGGGCTACAGTTGGGAGGGTGGGCAAAAGAAAGAGAGAGAAGAAAAAACATATATACACACATTAAAAAGGTTCTGTAAACCGAACAAACATTTACGAATACTTGTGAGGATCTATTATGGACTATGCTTGAGAGTGACAGAAGCAAACAGAGAAACAAAGTCCTTACTCTTGGGGAATTCACAATTTAATAGGTGTTTTATTTATTTACTCTGGTGCTGGGGATCAGACTGAAGGGGGATTTTCCATTGAGCTACATCCCCAGCCCTTTTTATTTTGAAATAGGTTTTCACCTTGCTGCTTATGATCTCACCAAATTGCTAAGGCTGGCCTGGAACTTGTGATCTTCCTGCCCTCAGCCTCCCCAGTGGCTTGGATTACAACTGTGTGCCTCTGCTCCCAGTTCTAGTAGTTGCTTTAAACCAATTTCATTGTTAAATAGGAACTGCTGGCTGGGTCTAGTGGCACAGGCCTATAATCCCGGCAGCTCAGCAGGCTGAGGCAGAAGGATCGAGAGTTCAAAGCCAGCCTCAGCAAAAGCGAGGTGCTAAGCAACTCAGTGAGACCCGGTCTCTCTGTGCCCCCGAATCCCCCCCAAAAAACAGAAATTGTTCTAGCTGGGCACAGTGGTCCATGCTTGTAATCTCAGCAACTAGGGAGGCCAAGGCAGGATTCTGTCTTTAAAAAAAAAAAAAAAAACAGGAGGGGGGGCAGAGGCTGGGGATGTAGTTCAGTAAGTGTCCCTGGGTACTAGTACTGCAAAAAAAAAAAAAAAAAATTAAATACCTTTATTTTATTTATTTATTTTTATGTGGTTCTGATGATTGAACCCAGGGCCTCACAAGTACAAGGCAAGCTCTCCCCCGCTGAGCTACGACCCTAGCCTGGAATTATTTCTTCTAAGAAATAAGGATATTAGTGCCTAAACTATGTCATAAAGACTTTGACTTAAATAAAACACAAAAATTTAGTTATTAGAAACCTCCACATTAGAAATAGAAGTCGAGCGAGGTGCAGTGGCATAAGCCTGTTGTCCTAGTTACTTAGGAGGCTGAGGCAGAAGTATTGCTTGAGCCCAGGAGAGGCCAGCCTGGTTAATATAGTGAGACCCCATCTAAACAACAACAAAGTCTGCTCAGTATTTAATTTTTTTTTTTTTTAAAGAGAGAGTAAGAGAGGAGAGAGAGAGAGAGAATTTTTTTTAATAATTATTTTTTAGTTCTTGGCGGACACAACATCTTTGTTGGTATGTGGTGCTGAGAATCGAACCCGGGCCGCACGCATGCCAGGCGAGCGCGCTACCGCTTGAGCCACATCCCCAGCCCCTCAGTATTTAAATTTTGACTACATGCACAGAAATCATCTAGCATTTGTAAAATCTCTAAGGACTGACTGCACTTTATAGGCCCTAGGCAACTTAGCAAGACCCTATCTCAAGAAAAAATTGGGGGGGGACTAGAGTAGATACTAGATTAAGAAATTGTAATGATATGATAATGGTATCATGGTTGTTTATACACACATGTATACATATGTATATACATATATGTACATATATACACAACCATATATATATATATATGTATATCTTTTTGGTACTGGAGATTTAGCCCAGGAGTGCTTTACCATTGAGCTATATCCCAGCCCTTTTAATTTTTAAATTTAGCAAGACCCTGTCTCAAGGAAAAAAAAAAAATCTTTTTAAACCAGAATAGATACTAGATTAAGGAACTGTTAACTTCTTAGACACAATAATGGTATTATGGTTGTTTATACACACATACATATCCCAGCCCTCTTAATTTAAATTTGAGCCAGGTTCTCGCTAAGTTGCTTATTGTCCCACTAAGCTGCTGGGGCTGGCCTCAAACTTGTGATTCTCCTCCTCAGCTTCCTAAATGGCTGGGATTACAGGTCTATGTGCCCAGGCCCAGCTCATCCCATTTTTAGTCTGCAGCTACTCAGATTCTGTCCCGCATATAGGCGATATGAGGCGAAGTTCCCAAGAAGGGGTAGGAAGACTTAGGTTCTAGATATAGCTCTGGCACAACATGAGTCATTTAATTCTGAACAGTCTGTTCATCTCTGAGCTTTAGTTAATTAATCTGTGTAACAGGACTAATATCTCTGCTTTGCCTATCTCACAATTTTATTGTAGGGACTAAATAAAAATGAGGGGGTGCTAGGATTATAGATTAATGGTAGGGAGATGCTGGCATGTGCAAAGGCATGGGTTTACTCCTCAGCACAAACACAAAAAGTGTGTGCAAGTTCTTTGAAAACATTTAAAATACAAAATTATTATTATAGTAAACCAGTCCTTAGGGCATTAAAATAGTATAAAGCACTGCCCTGTGAAACAATACACTTGAGATTATCATTCTGAGAATCTTGAACTCTCTGAAGATTACAGATTTTTTAAAAAACCCATAAATTGGGGCTGGGGATGTGGCTCAAGCAGTAGTGCGCTCGCCTGGCATGCGTGCGGCCCGGGTTCGATCCTCAGCACCACATACCAACAAAGATGTTGTGTCCGCCAAGAACTAAAAAATAAATATTAAAAATTCTCTCTCTCTCTCCCTCTCTCTCCTCTCTCACTCTTTCTAAAAAAAAAAAAAAAAAAAAAAAAACCCATAAATTTTTTCCCGTTCTTTGTCTTCACCTAAAGTTCAGTTCACTGCCAAAATAATACTAGTCTCTAGCCCGAATCCTGCTGCCATCAAGCATTTATTCACATTGCATAAAATTCTTGGAGTCCTCAAGATTGGTCAGAATTCCTATAAAATTCCCAGGACTTTGTGAAAAAAATGAGGGGAATGAAGTGATTGATTCAGTCTGCCAAAAGTGACATTCCAAAGTACATTCTCACTTTCCAACTTCAAAAAACATTCTTCCCGCCAGGGATGGTGGCACATACCTGTATTCCAGCAATTCAGGATGCCGAGGCAGAAGGATCTCAAGTTTTGGGACAGCCTCAGTGACTTAGGCCCTAAGCAACTTATCAAGGCCCTATCTCAAAAATAAAAAGAACTGGGAATGTAGCTCAGTAGCAAAGTACCTCTGGGTTCAATTCCCAGTACCCCACCCAACCCCAAAAGAAAAGAAACATTCTTTTACACCTTTTGAGAATCTGGAAGGAAACTAATGTATCCTTCCCTTTTCTCAAATTACACAATTAGAATTAGTTGGATAATCTGGAACTCACCCAGCTGGTTTGCCAATAGCAGAAAACAGGAAGTCAGAGATTCTAATTCAACTGGACCACAGCCAGGTCTTCATAAAGAACTGCCTAACACCGGATGTGGTGACACATGCCTTTAATCCCATCTACCATGGAACCTGAGGCAGGATGATCCAAGTTCCAGGCTAGCCTGGACAATTTAGTAAGACTCTGTCTCAAAATAAAATTTATAAAGAGCTAGGGACATAGCTTAGTGGTAGAGTCTTGTCTAGCTTGAGCCAGGCCCTGGATTCATCCACAGTACCACACACACACACACACAAAAAAAATCCATGCTCATCTCTTTTGCTTACATTTGAGAATTCTTTCAGTAAGAGCATTAATCTTGAACTTGTGGAAATACCAAAGCTATAGTTAGTTCTATTTGTTCCTGTAGACTTTAAACCAGTAGAATCAGATAACTTGGGCCTAGAACTTCAGCTTTCATAATTGGTGTTATAAGTTCATGCTACTGACTCACCTTCACTTGGCACAAATCAGCTTTTCCTCTATGCAGATTTTTTTTCAGCTTCAACAAATACTTTTAATGAAACCGACCTGAGAACCTAATCTTTGATTATTGTCTTCACCAGAAGCCTGTGCAAGCTATCCAGGCTTTCAAATGTGTGACCTGAAAACTAGATAGTTGATAAATAGGAAAGAGTGACTTTCCAATACCAAAAGTCTCAGACCAAGGAGATCTCTTTAAGATCTGTTTAAGAGGGTCTCAAAAAAAAATAATAAAAAATAAAAGGAGGATGGAATGGGGAAGGTGTATGGGTAATGTCATTTCTTTCTTGCAGTCTTAATCCTAGTCTTCCAATTATCGTTTCCTAGTACTCGATGTCCCCAAGACAGTGTCACCACTCCCTTAGGGCTCTCATTTTCTTTGCCTAGGAGCTTTTGAACTGGAGAATCTCGGTCTTCCTTCGGAAGAAACCCAGCGTTCTGATTCACGGACTCTCCATCCCTCCAGCGGTATCCACCCTCA
This sequence comes from Ictidomys tridecemlineatus, assembly GCF_052094955.1. NCBI lineage: Eukaryota > Metazoa > Chordata > Mammalia > Rodentia > Sciuridae > Ictidomys > Ictidomys tridecemlineatus. The sequence goes on from NC_135479.1 coordinate 19,390,594, forward strand.
CGATCCCTCAGAACACGAATGGCTCTCTCATCTGGTCACTAAAAAGATTGGCTGCCCTAGACACGGAAAAAAGTCTCTCTTCTTTTCAGGAGTCTCCTCTGAACTTTCCTAAGCCCTCTTGGTGCGACGTGACCCCACACCAAGGTAACCGCATTTGCTTCCTTACCAGCTCACCGCCCCCGGGGGGCGCTTGCCGGAGGCCAGTGCAAGGACCGTTCGCTGCTTGGCCTGCTGTTATCCCTGCGGAGTGAATCTAACATGGCGGATAGAGACAGGGCCTAGTCCTCTGTTTCTCTGAGTTTCCAAAAAGATGATTGGCTCTGACAATTTGTCCCTCAAAATTATTACCCTGCTGATTGGTTGAAGCTGCGTTGGCGGGGGCGGGGCAGGACAAGCCTGAACCTCACAACAATAACAAACACTGGGCCGGAGGGGCGGAACTACAGGTGCGCAGACGTGGGCCTGGGCGAATTTCCCCTTCCTAGGCGGAGAGGGTAACTCCTGCTTTTCCTCAGTTCACTGACCTTAGAGGACTACTTGCCAGAGACTTGCAGGGCTGATGGGAATTGTAGTCTTTCTAACGTTTAGTCCAGTGTCCGCTCTTAAGATGCGAAGAACACAACACTCCAATCCATAGCTGTTGATGTACATAACGTGAAGAGGTCTCCAATCTACCGACTGGGTTGCCTTAAGAATTGTGTCCGCTTCCGGTGTCGGAAGCTCCTCTTCCTAAGACTACAGTTTCCAAGAAACACTGTAACGAAGGCCTTTCGTTCCGCAATGCATGCTGGAAGTCGCAGCCCCTCCTACCCCACTATCCTCTTATTTATCTAAACTGAAGACTTCCATTGCAGTGGAAGGTTGGGGGGGCAATGTAGCCTCCTTGCCACTGCTTTGGGTACTATGTTGCGCTCTTATTCGAGTCTTACATGACTATTCCAACACTTGTACCGTAATTACTGTGACGTAATACCCCACAGCTGGAAATTTAGAGGCAAGCTGGCGCGCGCGTAATAGAAGACTCAATTCTTTCTCTTCCGTCTCTCGCTCATTACGTCATTCAGGGAAAGAATGGCTAACCAATCCCGAGCCCCGAAAGTCCCTCGACCCTTTTATGCCCCGCCCTTCCGCCAACGTGTCTTGATCTTGCATTCTGAGAGGCTGTCGCTCGGCTGCAAAGGCCAGTTTCCTTGGCGACAGAAAGCGCGGGAATTACAGATAAATTGAAACTGCGACTGCGCGCCGTGAGTTCTTCGAGACTTTCTGGATAGTCCATCCCCGGAGCTTTCTCAGATATCTGGGCCCCTGGGCCCGGGAAACTTGGATGCTTTGCTCTGGGTAAAGATGGAAGAGCCCTAGGGACGGGAGAGGGGTCCAAAGAGAATTCATGGTGACAGGCGGGAGGCTGGTGTGAGAATAGCGTTCCCTAAAGGAGAGCAAGACGGGTGTTATTCGGCTCCGGGAGAGGGTGCCGCGGACGGATCCTGAAGGGCCTAAGACAGTGTGAATCTGAGTGAAATCCTGGGAGGGGAACAGTTTGTGGATTGGAAGGGGCGCTCTCAGAATAGGAAGGCGGCACAATGTGTTGGAGGGAAAATCCTGGTGTTAGAAATTGGAATGTGCCTTGAGGGGGACACCATGAGTATAAGAATATTGGCTGGTAAATGTGAGGAGAGGATCTTTACAAAGAGGAGCAGACAGGATTTTGCGGAAAAGAACCCTTAAGAACTGGATCCAGCTGGATGCGGTGGCCCACTCCTGTAATCCCAGCAATTTCGGAGGCTGAGGCAGGAGGATGGCAAGTTTCAGGCCTGCTTCAGCAATTTAGCGAGACCCTGTCTCAAAGGAATGAATAAATAAAAAGGACCGGGGATGTAGCGCAATGGTAAAGCATCCCTGGGGTTCAATGCTTAATATCAAAACGAAAAACCTAACTGGATTTTATGCGTTTTGAGATGGCAGTAGAAGGAAGTATATGTTGGGGGACATCAGTAGTAACAGGTGCAACTGGCTGAGACATTTGTGGAGTATTGTGAAATGAATGCAGATCACTGGGAAACACTGGGGAAGAGGTGGAGTAGGGAAGGGTTGACGTGTATTGGTTTTATTGATGGTGGTGTTTTGGGGTGCTTGTTAAGAGGTGGAGTCTCCTGTTGCCCAGGCAGACCCTGCCTCCGCTTCCAGAGGACCTGAGGCTACATGTACATGCTATCATGCCTTGCTTATTTTTGGTTTCAAGCAAGAAAAAGAAAACAGCCAGGATGATGGAGAAAGCTGACAATACCACCCCACACCCAATCAGTCACCCACAGTGGCTTTCCTTTTCTTGGAAAAAGGAGAAGACCAAAGGAAAGGGTTGGAGGCTATGTATGAGTGAATTGAGAATTCAAATAGTCTAATCACAAAAAGCAACTGCTAGAATTTTTTTGAATGAAACCTTTGTCATTTGGTCTGTGGTTGAAATAATTATAAAGCACTCCAGTCTTAATTTTCTTTTATTTAGAACTTAAGATGCTGTTCTTGTAAACCTTCTAAAGAGGTTTATTTATTTATGTTTTGTATTTTATGTGTTAAAGTTCAATGGAACAGAAAGAAATGGATTTATCTGCAGTTCGTGTTGAAGAAGTACAAAATGTCCTTAATGCTATGCAGAAAATCTTAGAGTGTCCAATTTGGTAAGTCAACAGAAGAGTTTATTAGTTTGTGATTCTTCCTTGTATGATTATCTCTTAAGCAAATGAGAAGAATTGACCATACATAGTAGGAAGGAAAAAATATAATAAATCTATTAAGATTAGGGTGATTGGGCTGGGGTTGTGGCTCAGTAGTAGAGCACTTGCCTGGCATGTGTGAGGCACTGGGTTTGATCCTCAGCACCACATAAAAATAAATAAATAAAATGAAGGTCCATGGACAATTTAAAAAAAAAAAAAGATCAGGGTACTTAAGTCAGCTCCCTTTTTCTCCAGTTTACAGACTGTCTGGATTAGTGCTGCATTGGAACAGGTATCTGTTTTGGATTAAGTGGTACTTAGGCTTTTCTTCCAGCTCTAAAGTCAGCTTGATTGCTTGAATGGGCATAGTTAACAGAAAAATAAAATCACAAATGCTTGGTGTCTCTGAGATGATTGATCTTTGGAATAATATTTGATGAAAATTGACCCAGTTAATTTAAATAACAAAACCTCAAGTAACTGAAGTGTCATAGCACACAAAGTTTGGGGCCAGCCTGGGCAACTTACAAGACCTTGTCTGAAAATTAAAAATAAAAAGGTCTGGGGATATAGTTTAATGGTGGAGTAGCCCTGGATTCAATCCCCAGTGTTACAAAACAAACAAAAAAAACTGAAAGTGTTTGAAGCTTTTTAGAAGGTCTGATTCTGAGTGAGTCTTTGTTTCTCTCCATGAAATGAAATGAAGAGAGGGCTGGATTATTCAATTTTTTTTCTTTTTCTTAATTGAGGTAAAATTTACGTACAGTAAAATACAGAGATGTTAGGTGTGCAGTAGAGATGTTAGGTGTGCAAGGCAGTGAATTTTGACAAATTATATATCTAGGGTTGGGGAATGTGGCTCAGCAGTAGAGCACTTACCTAGCACACTGAAGGCACTGGGATCAATGTACAATCAAGATATAGAACCTGGGGCTGGGGTTATGACTCAGGGGTAGAGCGCTTGCCTCACACTTGCAAGGCCCTGGGTTCAATCCTCAGCACCACATAAAAGTAAATAAATAAAATAAAGTCATTGTGTCCAACTAAAACTACAAAAAATAAATATTAAAAAAAAAACTTTGCCATTATCTGATAAAGTTTCTTTGTGTATATTCTGGAGTTCTTGTAGACCCTCCAGGACCCTTGTAGGTTAGATTTTTGTATAATTTTGTATCGTTAGGCATAAAAGCATTACTCAGGGCTGGGGGTATCGGTCAGTGGTAGTGCACTTGCCTAGCATACTCTAGGCCCTGAATTTGATCTCTGCAGAAAAAGTAAATTAAAAAAACTTAAAGTGTTACTCTGAGAAGGAGTCCATGATACAACAAAGGTTAAGATTTAGTTTCTCTTAAATCTACTAAATAGATGGGAATCCATATTTTAGACCCTTTTGGTAAAAAAAAAAAAAAGGAAAATTAGAATTATTGCCACTCTCCTCTCTGGACTTGAGACTTTGGCTTTTTAACTGTTCTTCATATATGACATATTCTGCCTCTGAACTGTTGTATTTCTTGTTCCCTCTGCCTAGAATTTCCTTCCCCTGATAATTGTGTGGCTTAAAAATCTTGTTTCATATAACACCTTTTCAAAAAGTATCTCCAGGCAATCCTATTTAAAATTATAATGTCCCAACATGCCCCTTATCCCCCTTTCATGTTTTATTTTTCTCTGTAACTATCTGAGTTATGTATGATTTATTCATCTCCCTACAAAATATAAACTCTATGAGGACAAAAGTTTTTGTTTGTTTGCTTAATTATTTATCTTCAATAGTTAGAATAGCCCTTAAGATATGGAAGCCACTCAATAAGCTAAATTAATTGATAAGCTAAATTGAGTTTTTTTTTTTTTAAACAGAGAGAGAGAGAGAGAGAGAATTTTTTAATATTTATTTTTCAGTTTTCGGCGGACACAATATCTTTGTTTGTATGTGGTGCTGAGGATCGAACCCGGTCAGGACGCATGCCAGGCGAGCAAGCTACCGCTTGAGCCACATCCCCAACCCCTAAATTGAGTTTTTGATAGTTTATTTTCATTTTTTTCTTGGTGCTGGTGATTGAACCCAGGATTTCTTAAATGCTAAGTACATGTTCTACCACTCAGCTATACCCCAACCTCAGCCCCATTATTATTATTTTTTTTAAATATAGTGATGATTAGTAGTGGGTAGCACTCAAAAACATAAATTAAGGCAGGCATGGTGACAAGCACCTGTAATCCCAGCAACTCATGAGGCTCAGGCTAGAGGGTTACAAGTTTAAAGCCAGCTTCAGCAATTCAGTGAGACCTTCAGCAACTTAGCGAAACCCTATCTCTAAATAAAAAAGATTTTGTAAAAAGTTGTACCTCTTGCCCTTTACCCTCAATGAAGAAGGGAAAATTCAAGTAAATTTGCTTTCATGCTTCATGAGAATTGTTTTTCATATTTGGAGTCAAGTTAATAAGATTAAAGAAAATACAAGTTGTGTTTTCAGGGAAATAACTAAATTTATAAGTAATCATTCTTTTACCTCTCAACATTTCAGCTTGACAAAAACAATAGATAAATAAAATTTACAGCCTAATTTATGAAACATCAGAACAGGAAAGCAGGAAATAACATTGTAGGGAGACAGCTGCTTTTGAAAAAAAATCACAAAACATATATGATAATTATAGTGATCAAAAAGTTTTCAATAATGTGGCATCTGGGTCCATTTATTTTACATGCTCATGGGACGCAGTCATAAAAATATAATGTGCTTTCTCATTCTGGCAAGTTAAACCATCAATTTAAAAACTTACACAGTGAGCTGGGATTGTAGCTTAGTGGTAGACTGCTTGCGTAGCACATATGAGGCACTAGGTTCAATTCTCAACACCACATATAAATAAATTAATTAATTAAAGGTCCATCAACAACTAAAAAAAAAAAAAACTTACACATTGCCAGGTGCACTGGGCAAGTCTGTAATCCCAGTGGCTATGGAAGCTGAGGTAGGAGGATCTAGAGTCAAAGTCAGCCTCAGCAAAAGCAAGGTACTAAGCAACTCAGTGTGACCCTGTCTCTAAATAAAATACAAAATAGGCCTGGGGATGTGGCTCAGTGATTGAGTGCCCCTGAGTAGCTAGAATTAAAGACTTGCACTATTGCTGGGTGCAGTGGTGCATAGCTGTAATTCTACAGGCACAGGAGGCTGAGGCAGGAGGATGGCATGTTCAAAGCCAGCCTAAGGAACTTAGTAAGACCCTGTCTCTAAATAAAATATAAAAAGGGCTGGAAATGTGGCTCAGTGGTTAAGCGTCCCAGGGTTCAATCCCCTGTACCAAAACAAACGAAAACCTGTCACTACTGCCTCTGGTCCCAACTTCATTATTTTTTTCACAGTGCTCAGAATAGTACAATAGTTCAATTTGCAGTTATATCTTTTTTTTTTTTTTCTAGTCTGGAACTCCTAGGCTCAAATAGTCCTTCCATATCAGCCCTTCCACCATGTGTAATTATAGGCCTTTGATACTATACCCAATTCAGTTGGCAGTTTTTTGTGATAACTGGTTACTCTTTCTAACTTTTTACATGTAAGTATGTAAAAGTTTTGACTTTTCAGAAGAATTTGCTAAAATGTGTAGTCTTGTCAGGCACACTGGCACAAGCTTATAATCCTAACTACTCAGGAAGCTGAGACAGGACGATGCCAAGTTCAAAGCTACCCTGGCAACTTAGCAAGACATTGTCTCAAAGAATAAAAAGGGCTGAAGAGCTGGGCATGGTTGTGCATGCCTGTGATCCCAGTGGCTTGGGAGGCTGAGGCAGGAGGATCCATGAGTTCAAAGCCAGCCTCAACAGAAGCGAGACACTAAGCAACTCAGTGAGACCCTGTCTCTAAATAAAATACAAAATAGGGCTGGGGATGTGGCTCAGTGCTTAAACACCTTGAGTTTAATCCCTGGTGCCAAAAAAAAAGGGTGGTGGTGGCTGAGGGTGTAGCTCTGTTAAAACACTCCTGGGTTCAATCCCCAGCACTGTACAAAAAAAAAAAATACCCTGGTGGTTTGTTGTTTTTTAAACCTAGGCTCAAATATTGCCTGGTTTGAAAGAGTTTAAGATATATTTTTTTAAGTTTTCAAAAAATATTTATTTTTTAGTTTTAGGTGGACATAGTATCTTCATTTTTAAATGGTGCAGAGAATTGAACCTAGGTCCTCATGCATTCCTAGGCAAGCACTTCACCACTGAGCCACAACCGCAGCCCGAGTTTAAAATATTTGAATCACCTTTATAGTAAACATTTATTCTTATCAGGACTGAGACAGGGAACATTTAAAATTTTTTTTCTTTTTTGCTCCTGTTTGGTCTTCAAGCTCTTCTTTCAGTAGTCATTACCTTTTTACATATTGGAGTTTTCATCTGTTCAGAGTTTGTGTTTACAGTATGTTTGTATAGCTTGGATTATAATTACCATACTGAAATATAATTATTTCAGAATTGAGTCAGTGGTGAGAATGTAAGCCATCTGGTATCATAGCTAAGTCCAATTTTCTCTTTTACTGAGAATTTCTTTCATATCTAGCTTTAGTAATTTAGTAACAAATTGGCATTCTTTTTTTTTTCTTTTTAAAATCACATTTGGTCTCAATAATAATACTGACTTTGGTACAAGTCATCTCATATTGTGAAGCAGTTGCCCAAGTAACGTTAAATTTTATTTTCATAATAGTCCCAGAAGACTGGAAGGATAGGTGACAGAAGGAAACTGAGATTCATGTAGAGGACTTGGCCCAAGGGTATGGTGCTGATTAAAAATAAAGAGAGAGAACTGGGCTTAGGGATGTAGCTCAATGGTAGAGCATTTGTCAAGCATGTAAAAGGCCCTGGGTTCAACCCTCAGTACTATAAAGACAAAAAAGAGATGAAGAGAGAACTGATAGTGGAAACCTAACCTTCTGACTTTGGCCAGTACTTTTCTTTTCATTGCCCTGTCCTGCGTCAAAAACCCCATGATTACTAGAGTTGTATTACCAAACCCTTTAAAACAAGGCTATTGTCCCCCCAGCTTTTCTTGTGATCCTTTTCTAAAAAGTTAAACATTTAATGAAAAGAACCATATTCCTCTCAAATGACCAGGTTATACCCCTTCTTTAATGTCCTGTCTAGACTTGACCACCAAAGTTCAGTTTCTAAAGCTCTCATTCAGTACGAATCTAAATAACTAACAGATTCCTACCTGTTTAGGCTTCCAGCTACCTCTCTACTTCTTTTACTATTTCATCCTAGTACCCTGACCTACCTGCTGTCTGCATAAACACCAGGCATAATCTTGTTCAGGGTTTATCTTTGCTCCCTCTGCTGGAATATTCTACCCACAATTATTGTATAGCTGATTTCATCACATTATTCAGCTGTCTTCCATTGTCACTTTCTTAGGCCTCTTATGACCTATATGTGTGTGTGTGTGTGTGTTTGTGTGTGTTTGTGTGTATGATCCTCCTGCTCCATGTATCCCAATCATTGAGATTATAGGCCTAATACCACTCTTCCTAGCCTTAAGTCTCTTTTTCTATAGATTTTTCCCCTCCTGTTTTTCTTCCTTGTCATTTGTCAAAAACATATTTGTGTGTGTGTGTGTGTGTGTGTGTGTGTGTGTGTGTGTGTGTATCCCCCATTACACACACATTGCACTCCGTGTCCCCTTTGTCCTGCCTTATTTGTCTCTTTAACATTTCCCCATCTATTCTTATTTGTCAACTGCCTACTGCAACTGGAATATAAGCTTTATGAGGGGAGGCTTTATTTTGTTCACTGTTATATTTCAAAACCAGTGCCTTCCTGGTAGATGCTCAATACATGTTTGTTGTATTACTTAATGAATTAATTTCAAAAAGGCCTTGAAATTTTTTGGATAGACAGGTAGGGATGGGAATTTCCTTTAGTGAGTATTAGTTACATTGGGGATTTTTTGTGTGTAATGCTGGGAATTTAACCCAGAGGTGCTCTACCCCCAGATCTTTTTTTTTTTTTAAATGTAAGAAAGGATCTCATTAAGTTTCCCAGGATGGCATCAAACTTGCAATTTTTGTACCTCAAACTCCCCAGTCACTGGGATTATGGGCATGCACTGCCTCATTCAGCTATATCACATTGTTTTTACCAAGTAATGGAAAATCAAACATGACCCTTCCGAAGTGATGTAATAGAAGTACACAGTACATCTGTAAAGTGTTCTTGCCAAACAATTGAATCTGACTTTGATTGAGCTTATTGGTATACTTTACAAAAAATAAAGAGGCTAAAAGAACATGTTAAATCACAACATAGAGTTACAATCAGCAACATCCAGAATATGGGAAATTTTGAAGGTCAGATGATCTTTTTGCTTATTTATTATTTTTGTGTGCTGACGATTGAACCCAGGGCCTTACATGCTAGACAAGTGCTATACCACTGAGCTATACCACCAGCCCTTGTTTTTTTTTAAGTTTGTTTTTAGTTGTCAATGGATTTTATTTATTTATATGTGGTGCTGAGAATCAAACCCAGTGTCTCACATATGCCAGACAAGTGCTCTACCACTGAGCCACAACCCCAGCCCTTTTGTTATGTTTTTGACATAAATGACAAGGAAGAAAAACAGGAGGGGAAAAATATAGATTAAAAGAGACTTAAGGATAAGCACAGTGGTACAAGCCTATAATCCCAGTGGTTTGGGATACCGAAAGCAGGAGGATCACAAATTCAAGGTCAGCCTGGGCAATTTAGGAAGAACTTGTCTCAAAAAAAATGTAAAGGGGCCAAGTATGTAGCTCAGTGGTAGAGTGCCCCTATACCACCAAAAAGAGAGAGACTTAAGACATAGCAACTAAATACAATGTATGAATCTTGTTTGGGTCCTGATTTAAACATATCTTACTATTTAAAATAATTTTTATGAGACAGCAAAGCAACTTGGAACATTAGTTATATATTAAATTATATTAAGGCAATTCTTTTTAGAACTAATAATGGTTTCATGATCTTGCTAAAAAAGTGTCTTTTTTGAGAATATAGTTAAAATATTTATAGAGGAAATGATATGATGGCTGGGATTTGTTTTAAAATAATCTAAGATAGAGGCAAGTATGGATAAAAGAAGATTGGCCATTTGTTGAAATCTGTTGATGTACCTGGAGTTTATTTTACAATTTTTTTTGTGTGTGTGTGTAAATGCTCAAAAATTCCCACACTGAGTTACAAAAACAATCACATACCAAAAAGTATTTTGAGGGAATTCAAAAGAAATACATATCTGTGTGGGATGCATTTCAAGATCCCTAGTGGGTGCCTGGATATACTGAACCCTATATATACACTGTTTTTTCCTCTACACATACATAAACTAAGATAAACTTTCATTTTCTCACTTAAAGCATTTTATGCTTTACTTTGGTATATCCAAATTGCCAGCATCACTATTCTTGTGCTTTGGGGCCATATTAAATCAAATAAAGATTACCTGAACACAAGCATTTTCATACCCTGACATTCAGTACAATAAACAAGACTTCTTACTAAGTGACTAACAACAAGTAGCAAATACAACCTGAATACACTAAGAAAAGAGATGATTCAAGGTCCAGAAGGGATGAAGCGTGATTTCATGGTGTTACTCAGGATGGCATGCAATTTAAGACTTACTGTTTATTTCTAGAATTTTTAATTTAACATTTTGGGACCATGATTGTCTGTTGGTAACTTAAGACTTTAGAAAGTAAAACCAGGAATAAGGGGAAAGTAACGTAAGAGGAAATTTTTTTGTTTTTAATGGAGTTTCATTAGGTTGTAAAATGCATACTCAACATATTAGCTCAGAAATATATATCAGTGAAAAGTAATTAATTAAAGAATTATCAGCTGATCTTTTTTCAGTGCTAACAATTAAATATAGAGTATTAAGTTCACATAATTCTGTTTTAATGTCTGAAAGTTCAGTAAAGTTAAGGATCATATTTTCTGCTGTATTCTTAGCTCCTAGCATAGCAGACATTTAATAAGAATTGAATGAACTTAAATCATACTTTGACTCAGTTATAACTGCTTAAAGTTGAACTTCTTTACTAAAAGTTATTTATTTTTAAATAAATTATTAAGCCTTATTTATTTTCTCTTGTTTTTTTTTTCCCCCTACCCCTCTAGTCTGGAATTGATCAAAGAACCTGTATCCACAAAGTGTGACCACATATTTTGCAAGTAAGTTTGGGTATTTTTGTGACTCCATTATTAGCTTTTTTGCTTATTCTTTATAACACAGGAAACACCTAACTTTATAGAATCTTTAGTTTCTTCAATTAAATGACAACATAACCCAATTCTATTCATTCTTCCTCAGAGAATTACTTAGGAAGTCATCATAAAGTGATTGTAGCCATAGTTCCTACATAGCTTATCTGTATATAAAAAGTGATGTAAAGGGGCTAGGGTTGTAGCTCAGTGGTAGAGTGCTCGCCTAGCATACACGAGGCACTGGGTTCAATCCTCAGCACGACATAAATGTCACCTAAAACTTAAGAATAAATTTTTTTTTTCCATTTTTTTTATTGATTGTTCAAAACATTACAGAGCTCATGATATATCATCTTTCATACATTTGACTCAATTGGGTTTTGAACTCCCCAAATACATATTGCAGACTCACTTCTGTTACATACTCACATTTTTACATAATGGCATATTAGTGACTGTTGTATTCTGCTACCTTTCCTATCCCCTACTATCCCCCCTCCTCTCCCCTCCCCTCCCATCTTCCCTCTCTACCTCCTCTGCTGTTGTTCAATTCTCTCCCCTTTTTTTCCCCCTCCCCCTTGCCCCTCATAACCTCTTATAATTTTGTGTATCACTGAAGGTCTCCTACCATTTCCATATGCTTTCCCATCTCTCTCCCCCCATTCGTCTTAGTTTACTGTTAGTCTTTTCCTCATGCTCTTCCTTCCTGTTCTATTAGAATAAATATTTTTTAAAAAATGATATAAAATCACTTTGAATAGCTGTTTGGTTTTTGTGTCCAAGGATAAAAGCAGTTGTGAAACAAGCAAATTGTTTTTCAGCCTACCCAGTTTCTCCTTTCTATTCATTTCTGCATGCCCTTCTCTTTTCCCTCTTTTAAGGTTCAGTGCTTGCCTGCTTTATCATCTTTGCAAAGATAGGAAGGGAACTGAAATTAGTTTTTATTTAGGCTGAAATTCATTCATATCAGTGATTCAACTTAGACAGTCAGCCTTCCATCTGCCCTCGAAATCTGTAGGCTCTCTATGCTTGGATTCAACCAAACATGGGTCAAACTATTCAGAAAAAAAAAAAAAATGTCTGCACTGAACATGTACAGACCTTTTCATCATTCTCTTAAATGATACAGTATAAAAACTTTACACAGCATTTACATTGTATTAAATATTATAAGCAATCTAGAAATGACTTAAGATTGTATGTACTTATATGCAAATACTATTTCATATAAGGGATTTAACCACTAGGAGATTTTTGGTATCCATGGAGGAGTCTTGGAACCAATATCCTCTCATAGGGGATGAGTGTATTTACATATTTAAGGGTCTTACCCTTTGAAATGAAAATGTCTCTTAATTGAAGAATTTCAGGAAAAGTAGTGTAGGTAATTTAGTGAAACATGACTTTCTCTTTTCCTTGATGTTGAGCTATTGATTGAATCTTACTCTGAATGTCAGCTAGTTTGTTTGTTTTTTTTTTTTTTTTTTTTTTTTAGAGAGAGTGAGAGAGGAGAGAGAGAGAGAGAATTTTTAATATTTATTTTTCAGTTCTCGGCGGACACAACATCTTTGTTGGTATGTGGTGCTGAGGATCGAACCCGGGTCGCACGCATGCCAGGCGAGCGCGCTACCACTTGAGCCACATCCCCAGCCCAGTTAGTTTGTTTAAAGTAATTTTTCCTTTAATTGAAAAAGCAAGCCATGTACCTAGTTATGAGTTTATTAATACAAAAAGGTACATGATACACAGTATGTTTTCTTCCCACCCAAGAACCCCACCTCCTGCTTTCCTCCCCAGAGTTGACCACGATTACTAATTTTCCTATCTATCATTTTGGAACTTATTCAAGAGTTCTTAATTTGTTCATGAATAGTCTTCATGAATGTCCTAAAATTATATTCAATTTTAATCTTAATTACATTAAAAGCTATGAGCATGTACTTTTTCTGGGAAAACAATCCATAATTTTGATCAGTCTTAGGATGTTTCCATAATCTAAAAAAAGGGAACAGCTGCTGCTTTAAGGATAATGAGTGCTGGCTGAAGCTATAGGAAACCTGTTCCTTTGGAGGCATACCCTCTGAGCACAAGTCTGCCAATTGGCTGGTGTCTTTCTTCCTCTGAATTCTATCTTATTCTTTCTTTTCTTTTGTCCCAACAAAGACCCAGAGACTCATTTCCACTGTCTTTTTACTCCTTTCCCATGTTACCCCACTGGTTTAAATCTGTTTCCAACAGTTTTCTTGTGATTCTTCAGCCCAGTTTCTTCACAGATTGGTAACTTTGTGAAACAAAATAATAAAGTCCTAGTTTTTAAAAGTTGAAAGAAAGTTGGAAATTAACCTCTGTTTTCTTCTTTTTTTAATGGGGCTGAATTTTGGACTCAAGGCCTCCTGTATAGCTAAACCAGCATTGTACCACTGAGCTGTATACCCAAACCTAAAGGGTTCTTCTTTTGTTTTTTGTGGAATGAACCCAGGATCTCACAAATGCTATACAAACACTTTACTACTGAGCGACCCTAACCTTTTTTATTTTTGTATTTTGAGACAGAATCTTGCTAAATTGCTGAGGCTGGCTTTAAACTTTTGATCCTTCTCCCTCATTAACACTAAATAGCTGGGATTGTGGGTATGCCCCACTACACAAGTAAATGTTGTGATTTTCCTTGTTTCTTTTTTTTGGTAAAGGGGATTGAACTCAGGGGGGAATCGAACACTGAGCCACATCCCCAGTTCTTTTTTGTATTTTATTTGGAGACAGGGTCTCACTGAGTTGCTTAGTGCCTCACTGTTGCTGAGATGGGCTTTGAACTCCCATCCTCCTGCCTCAACCTCCTGAGCTGCTGGGATTACAGGCATGCACCATCCCTGTTTCTTGATGAGAATCTTTTTGATATACACTATATGCTTTCTGGTCATCTTGACTAATGAATACTGAATATAATATTGTAGTGAATTAAGAAAAGGTTGAATTGGGGTACGTGCTTAGCATATGTCAGGCCTTGGGTTCAATCTCCAACATGGCTTCCTGCCAAAAAAAGAAGAAAGAAGAGCCAGGCATGATAAGGCATGTCTGTAATCCCGGCTACTCAGGAAGCTGAAGCAAGAGATCATAAATTCAATGCCAACACAGGCCACTTAGAGCCTATCTTAAAATAAAAATGGCTGGGATGTGGCTCAGTGGTAGAGCACTTGTCCCTGGGTTCAATCCCTAGTACTGCAAAAAAGGAAGGGAGGGAAAATGGACTAAATTAGTTACTTTGAAAGAGTTTATAGAAAAAGAAAATTACAGGCAGAGGAAGTAACATGAACAAAGGTAGGAAGAGAAGAAAATAGAATATATCTAGGAATAAAGGACCTAACTTTGCATATGTTTATTGTGTTAAGAGAGGAATGACCCCTCAGGGAGGAAAAGACATTAAGAGAGAAGGTCCAAGAAAAGGCAGAATGGATTGGAAATGAAAAATGGATACAAAAAAGACAGGGGGGATATTACTTATAAGCAATAATGAATGAAAAGGAGAATGATTCTACAGGAAGCTTTTTCGGGGGAATAAGGTGGTTGACCTTGGCAGAGATGGAGAGAAAGACAGTTGTTGAGATCCAGATCGAAAGGGTTTGTGTTTTTAAGTAATTAAGAGTGAAGAAGGCTTGGAATTCCTAAAATAGACTTATGTTAAGAACAGCCAGTCTTATGTTGTGTTTTGAATGATAGACTAGATTAAAATCCAATATAATGTCTGCTTTGGTTTGGATATAGTTTGTGTCCTCAAAGGGTTCATGTATTAAAATTTAACTCCCTTTGTAAGGTACTAAGAGGACTGAAACTTAATCTATACTGTGTGGGGGGGGGGCGCGTGCTTTAGGAGATGATTAGGTTTAGATAAAGTCATCAGAGTGGAATACCCTTTACTGGATACTGATACGTTTATAATAAGAGAAAGACCAAGGGCATACTTGGTACTACCCATATCTTGTCATGTGATTCATTGAATGAACTGCCAGCAAACAGGCCATCAATAAATGCCTTGAGCCTCTTGAACTGTGAGCGAAATAAACTTCTTTTCTTTCTAAGATTATCTAACCTTAGGTATTTTGTCATAGAAATACAAAAATGGACTAATACAATGCCTATGTAATACATCAAGTTTTTCATGAAATTTCTTCTGTATTACCTTTATAATCTATATAATACCTTGATCTATATAGTGAGAAAGCTGGGAAGAATATTCCCAAGCATTAACTGTGCTAACTGAATTTTCTATGGGTAAACTCTGATTGCTGAAAATAAAATAGTTTTATTGACCTGGGTAACTATAGAAATCCGAAATATTTAATGAACTTTACCCAAAAGATAATAGTACTAATCTGAACAAGAAAATTACCTAGGACATTCATTACTGACCTGAAGTTTTCAAACAATAAATGAAATTTATAATACTTTCTAGAAGAGCTAGAATCACATGTGAATCATAATGTAACTTAAAATTTCTAATAAACACTAAGTTGCTGAGTGCCTTGCTAACTTGCTGAGGCTTACCTTGAACTCGTGATCCCCCTGACTCAGCCTCCCAAGTTATTGAGATTATAGGCGTGTGCTTATACCTGACTAATAACCACATTTTAAAAAGTAAAACAAAATACGTAAAATTAATTTTAATTTTTAATTTATGTAGTATATATTATCTAATTCAATTGTGACTAAGATTTTATCATTTCAAATTATAATCAATGTAAAGAATATTAATGAAACCAGGAGTGGTGCCAATTGAATTACATGCCTGTAATCCCAGTGATTTGGAAGGCTGAGGCAAAAGAAATGCAAGTTTAAGACCAGCCTCAGCAACTTAAACCCTGAGTTTTGGGTTTTTTGGGTTTTTGTTTTTGTTTTTCAGTACTCAGGGCACTCAACCACTGAGCCACATCCCCAGCCCTATTTTGTATTTTATTTAGAGACAGGGTCTCACTGAGTTGCTTAGTGCCTTGCTATTGCTAAGGCTGACTTTGAACCTGTGATCCTCCTGTCTCCTGGGATTATAGGCATGTATCACCTTGCCCGGCTAAACCCTAGGGGTTTTTTGTTGTTGTTGTTTGTTTGTTTGTGATACTGCATTGAAACCAGAACCTTGCACATGGTAAACACTACCATGGTGCTCTACCACTGAGCTACACCCACAGTCTGGCTTCAGCAACTTAGACATGTCTCCAAATAAAAAATGAAAAGGCCTGGGGATATAGCTTAGTGGTAAGAGTACAGTGAGGTTCAATTCCCAGTACCACAAAATATATTTATATATACTAATGAGATATTTGACATTCTTTTTTTTTCTTGTACTAAACCTGCCTTTTTACATTGTTTGAATACACCTTAGTTGAGACTAGTCACACTGTAAGTGCTCAGTAGCTGTACATGTAATGGTGCTATATTGAACAGTGCACCTCTAGGAACTTACTACTCAAAAGTAAAGCTTATGTGTCAACAGCAGTAGCATCACTTAAAAGCCTGCTAGAATCTTACCCCTGCCCTAAACCTACTGAATCAGAATCTTCTTCTTCTTTTTTTTTTTGTACCAGCGTTTGAACCAATGGTGCTTAGTCACTGAGCCATATCCCTAGCCCTTTTTTATATTTTATTTAGAGACAGGGTCTCTATGAATTGCTTAGGGACTTGCTAAGTTGCTGAGGCTGACTTTGAACTCATGATCCTCCTGCCTTAGCCTCCTGAGCTGCTGGGATTACAGGCATTTACCATCATGCTGAGCAGAATCTTCATTTTTTTTTTTTTTTTTTTAAGAGAGAGTGAGAGGCAGTGAGAGAGAGGGAGAGAGAGAGAGAGAGAATTTTTAATATTTATTTTTTAGTTCTCGGCGGACACAACATCTTTGTTGGTATGTGGTGCTGAGGATCGAACCCGGGCCGCACGCATGGCAGGCGAGCATGCTACCGCTTGAGCCACATCCCCAGCCCCCAGAATCTTCATTTTAACAAGATGCCCCAGGAGAATTTTTTTTCCCTCTGACAAGGTTACAATGTTGCCCAGGCTACTCTGGTTTCTTATGTACATTAAAGTTTGAGAAGCAGTGCTCTGGAATGATGAGACCTTCTTGTACATTTTTTGGTGTATAATAAGATGAAATAGACTAAGGGTGGTTGAGTTCTAAAGACCAGATAGGGGCTGGGGATGTGGCTCAAGCGGTAGCGTGCTCGCCTGGCATGCGTGCGGCCCGGGTTCGATCCTCAGCACCACATACCAACAAGAATGTTGTGTCCGCCGAGAACTAGAAAATAAATATTGAAAACTAACACTCTCTCTCTCTCTCTCTCTCTCTCTCTTTCTCTCTCTCTCTCCCCCTTCTCTCTTTTAATAAATAAATAAATAAAATAAAGACCAGATAGACCAAATAAGGTATGTCACGAAGTGACCAACTGTGGAAATCCAGTTAAGTGGTGAGTTAGTCAGTGTTAGGCAGGTTTAATACCCAGATTATTAGATCATGATTTCAGAGAATTATTGTGTCTAGTAATGGGTTTGGTGTATCAGAGAGATCCAGAAATAGGCAAGAGATGGCTTATCTAGCAATGTATATTGAACAGTCTCTCAGGAATCTAGCAGCAGAAATGAGAAGAAATTCAGTAGCAGGGATCAAGCCACAGGAGGGTGAGGGTTAAGGGTAAAATTCTTGTCTCTAGGAGACAAAAAGCCTTGACCCATGGTACTGGGATAACAAGCAGGAAATCTAGGCTGAATCTTCCAAATGAAGAGCTCAAGACAGATGTGTAATTGTTAGAACTAAAGTACAGACAGTATGTTTGCTCAAGAAAACAAAGCTTTGCCAAGCAGAGTATGTATGCCTGTAATCCCAACAACTCAGGAGGCTAAGATAAAAAGATCAGAAGTTCAAGACATCCTCTGCAGTTTAGCAAGGCTCTGAGCAATTTAAGTATGACCATGTCTTTTTTTTTTTTTTTTTAGGTTTTAAAATAACTTTTTTTTTAAAGAAATTAGATTTTTAAAATTTGTTCCAATTAATTTTACATGACAGCAGAATGCATTTTGACTCATTGTACATAAATGGAGCAGTTTTCATTTCTCTGGTTGTACATGATGCAGACTCACACCATTTGTACAATCATACATGTACATTGGGTAATAATTACCGAAGACCCTGTCTTAAGATAAAAAAGGACTGGGGTAAAACTCAATACAAAAAAGGAGGGGGAGGGGAAGGGGGAGGAGGAGGAGGAGGAGAAGGAAGGAAGGAAGGAAGGACAGACGGACAACAAAGTCTTGTTGAAATGGACAAGATTTGGAGGAACCAGTCACAGGATATCTCAGGATATGTATTTTCCTTCTTAGAGGATATATTGGTCCACAATCTTATCTCTGTTGACAAGGCAGTTACGAGAGTAGGAATCCTGAGTACCCAAGATAAACAAAGGTAGCCAGAAATCAATCTGTCATTATTTTGCCAATTTAAGATGGATTTAGTGTTCTCTGCCAGAATAGACTTGGACAAGCATTAATAAATTAGATGAGTTTCTTCAACATTGTTAAACTGCTTGGAGTATAGATGTTCCCCAAACTGAGTACTCTGAAAAATCTCCAGAATTGGTTTGTGGCACTGTGATTTGCTGTTTTCTATTTGCTGAAATCACCTTTCAGAAAATTTGCATTTGCTTAAAAAATGCATTGTTGGGCTGGGGTTGTGGCTCCGAGGTGTGGCTCTGAGGTGGAGCACTTGCCTATAGAATTACATAAACAATGCAAGGGAACTAGGTATGTGAAAATCAACCAAGAAGGGATTCTAATCTATCATTATGTTAGGAAAAGAGCACATAAATTAAACTCAAAAAAGAAAATGAATTGTATATGACATGAAAAGACTGAGCTAAGGAAAATATTGACAGATCAACAGAACATTGGCATATCCTTCAGGACTCAGAAAAAGAATTCATTAAATTCTGTTTTGGAGCTCTGGGGAGTCTACATGATGTACCAATTAAAGAAAAACATATATATAAGTTTTAAATAAGGTTCTCAGTGAAAAGGTCTGAGGCAAGTTTTGGCCTTTTTGGATTGCTAAAGCCCAAATGTTAAACAAATGGTAATGCATTTTTTTTTTAATATTTGTTTTTAGTTACAGGTGGACACGATACTTTATTTTTTATTTTATGTGGTGCTAAAAATCGAACCCGGGTCCCGCCCATGCTAGGGGAGCACGCTACCGCTGAGCCACAATCCCAGCCCCATCTATTTTGTATCTTATTTAGAGACACGGACTCAGTGAGTTACTTAGCACCTCACCAATGCTGAGTCTGGCTTTAAACTCACGATCCTCCTATCTCAGCCTCCCGAGCCATTGGGAATACAGCACTACTGCACCTGGCCCCAGGTAGCTTTTTGACATCTTCATCCCCAAAACTACAGAATCATTATTGAGTACAATATGGTAGTTGAAGCATTTTTGTAGGTAAAGAAGGACAAAGTCTTCATCAGATCTCTATACATTCACTGACTCTGTTAGAAAGACCATGAGAAAGACCTCCGGCCTGTTGCAGTTCAGTACTAGATCCAGAATCATCTTCACCACTTGATTACTGTGATTTGGGACAAGTCTCTATTTTAAATGGAGATAATTTTTTTTTAAATATTCACAGCAATGTTACTGTTTTTTTAAAAATAATTATTTTTTAGTTTTAGGTAGACACAATATTTTATTTTTATGTGGTGGTGAGAATCGAATCCAGTGCTTCATGCATGCTAGGCGAACACGATACCTTTTAAGCCACATCCCCAGCCCCTCTTTTTTTTTTTTTTTTTAATATTTATTTTTTTAGTTGTAGTTGGATACAACACCTTTATTTCACTTGTTTATTTTTGTATGTGGTGCTGAGGGTCTCGCAGGGTCTCGCACGTACGAGGTGAGCGCTCTACCGCTAAACCACAACCCCAGCCCCTAAATGGAGATAATTTTTTAGGGTTGTTGTGTGGATTAAGAGAGGGCAGTACACATATCTAGGACATACATCTCCCTGACCCTAACCCTGGAAAAGAGTCTGTGTTCACCAAGTGTCCCTATCAGGAATTCACCAACCATCTTGTAAAACCCACACCAGTGTGGGTTTTTTTGGGGGACGGGGGTACCAGGGATTGAACTCAGGGGCACTTGGCCACTGAGCTAAATCCCCAGCCCTATTTAGAGACAGGGTCTCATTGAGTTGCTTTGTACCTTATTTTTGCTGAGGCTGGCTTTGAATTTGTGATCCTCCTGCTTCAACCTCCCGAGCTGCTGGGATTACAGGCATCTTCCATTGTGCCTGGTGGTTTTTAAAACCTGCACCAGAGTGGGTACAAAGGATCCAGACTCCAGCTGTGGCTACAATATAAGGTTTTTAATACGAGAAAAATAAAGTGAATGTAACCTATTTAAAAAAAGAGAGAGAAGCCAATACATGTGGGCTAAGGATATAGCTTAGGTGCCATTACCACTGAGCTACATCCCCAGCCCCAGGTGCTGAATTCTTTAATGAATTATAATCATTTTACATGAACTACTTACCATTTATGTCTAATTATGCAATATGAAATAATTATGAATATACCATTAAATATGCCATATTAACTTTTTAATAAGTTTTATTTGATCATAACCTTAAGGTATATGCAGGTAAGTTCAGTTTTCATAGATCATTTCTTACATAGTTTGGTTTTCTGCTTATGAAGCATCTAAAAAAATTAGAGATAACCATTGGTTGTAATTCACCTGTCATTACTTTTTAAATGATTCTTCAGGGCAGTTATGAGTTTATCTTTTCATGGCTGTTTGGCTTTTGAATGTTCTCTCTACAAAAGAAAGCAATTTGAATTGTTCTTTTCTTTCTTTATAATTTATAGATTTTGTATGCTGAAACTTCTCAACCAGAAGAAAGGGCCTTCACAGTGTCCTTTGTGTAAGAATGATATAACCAAAAGGTATATAATTTGTATAATGGTGGGAGGTTGGAAGCAACAATGGCAGGAAAACGTAAAGATTCTTTGATAGCATAGCTAGTGTTCCTAAAAAACTATTCACCAGTAGAAAAATGTATAAAAGTGTGTTTAGCAGACAGAGTAAATTATTTCTAAGGTTATTTTCCTGAAAGTTTTATGGGACATCTGCTTTACAGAGCAAACTGATGCCTTTATTTTCCCATCCAAATACCAACCAGGCCCAATCCTGATAAGCTTCCAACATCAGAGGAGATCAGGCAATGGTAATGCTGTAGATAAGTTATTGCCTTTTTCTAGTGTTTCTGAGTAATGCAAGGACTTGCATTCTTATCTAAAATACAACAGCACAATCCTGCCCCAATTATCCACTAATTCTGCTTTTATTTTTCTTCATTTCATTTATTTCTACCTAATTATTTATCTGTACACATGTATTTATATACATATGTATTTATTTATATATCTTTCTTGCCATAGTGGAAGTTCTGTTAAGACAGTGACTTTGTCTGTCTTGATCCATAATGTCTCTCCAATGTCTGGAATGTTGTAGGTGCTCAGATATTTAAAAGAATGAATGAGGGCTAGGGTTGTAGCTCAGTGGTAGAGCGCTCGCCTCGCATGTGGAAGGCACTGGATTCGATCCTCAGTACCACATACAAATAAAACCAAGGCATTGTGTCCATTTACAACTAGAAATAAAAGAATGAATGAGGGGCTGGGGCTCAGTGGTAGAGTGCTCGCCTGGCATGCATGAGGCACTGGGTTTGATCCTCAGCACCACATAAAAATAAAATGAAGGTATTGTGTCTACCTGCAACTAGAAATATTTTTTTTAAATGAAATAATTGGCTGAGTGTGGTGGCATATGTCTGTAATCCCAACAACTTTGGAGTCTGAAGCAGGAGGATCAGGAGTTCAAAGCTAGCCTCAGCAACTTGGTGAGACCCTAAGCAATTTAGCAAGACCTTGTCTCAAAAAAAAAAAAAAAAGGGGGCTGAGGATGTGGCTCAGTAATGAAGTACTCCTGTTTCAGTCCTCAGTATCAAAAAGAAAAACAAAAAAATATTAACACTGCCACACAATATATTCTGATGTCAATGATATGTTAATTATAGTGCAATGTCACTAATAGCTCTAGTTTTTAAATACGGTTTTCTACAATAGCTGTAGTAGAAAACAGTTATAATCTTATATTTATTTGTTTATATTTCTTTCCTTATTTAGTGACCTTAAAAAATTGATAATCAGGGCTGGGGTGTGTTCAGTGGCAGAGCACTTGGCTGGCTTGTGTGAGGCACTGGGTTTGATCCTTAGCACCACATAAAATTAAATAAAAGCATTCTGTCCATCTATAAGTACCAAAAAAAAAAAGTTGATAATCACTTGCTAAGTGTGCCTCTCAAACAATTTAATTTCAGAAGCCTACAAGAAAGTACAAGATTTAGTCAACTTGTTGAAGAGCTATTGAAAATCATTCATGCTTTTGAGCTTGACACAGGATTGCAGTGTAAGTATTGCATAGCCCCAGAGGCAGTGCTGTCCTTAAATTCTCAGGAAGTCTGAATAATTATTTTCTGTGAACAGATGATAAGACCTCCTTGGTCTAGGTTAATTTTAGCTCTGTATCTGTATTTTAGCTCTGAATCTATATTTTAAATCACTCCTATTAATCTCAGACCTTATTTTATTAATCCTGATATGCACATCTTAACATCTCTGAAATTGGGAATATTTTAGTATCGATGGTGTGTCATTGTTTAATTTTTTTTTAGTGACCCATAAAATAATGGTTTAGCTTACATCATTGCTATCTCATAGTCAGTGAAATATAATATTAATAGGCAAATTTGTTAGTTTTAGGTGGACAAGAAGAAATAGAAATCACTTTGACCGTCTGTATGTGTTTGTTTCTTAGAAGTAGAATTTCCAAAGTTGATTTTTTAGAAAATTAAGGTAAACTTAATGCATTACCTTAACACAACAAAGCACACACAGGATATTTCTTGGTTTCTTTAATGAAAATTAATGTATTTTTTTCTAACTGAAAAAATAATGTGTTCCAGGCTAGGGATATATATAGCTCAGTGGTAGAGTGCTTTCTTAATAGCATGAAGCCTGGGTTTGATTTCCAGCATTCCAAAGATAAGAAAATAATGTGTTCCCTTATAATTTATAGTTGCCAACAGTTATAACTTTCCAAAAAAGGAAAATAACTCTCCTGAACATTTAAAGGAAGAGATTTCTATCATCCAAAGTATGGGCTACCGAAACCGTGCCAAAAGACTTCGAGAAAGTGAACCTGAAAATCCTACCTTGGTAAAGCCATTTTCGTTTATTCTGTTAACATTTCTTCATTAAATAAATGTTCGTGGCATTATTTGAAGTATCAGTAAAGAAAATATGGGCTGGGCATGGTGACACATAACCTGTAATTATAGCTACTCGAGAGGCCGAGGCAGGAAGATCACAAATTGGAAGCCAGTCTTGGCAATTCAGTGAGACCTTGTCTCAAAATAAAAAGGACTTGGAGATATAGCTCAGTGGGAGAGTGCTCCTGAGTTCAGTCCCTAGTACTGGGGGGGAAAAAAAAAAAAAAGGAAAGGAACGTGGTAAATTAAGTGGTTGGACAAGTGTTCTAATCAATAAGAGTTCAAGGAATTTGGAAAGGTCAGGGTGACTGGTATGTCGAGAGAGACATTTTAAGAACTGACCCTACTTTGGAGCTTTATCAGCTCTGATGTATGTCAAAAATAGCTTCAAGGGGCTGTGTTTGTGGCTCAGTGGTAGAGCACTTGCCTAGCATGTATAAGATCCTGGGTTTGATCCTCAGCACCTCCTTAAAGTAAAGGTATTGTGTCCAACTACAACTAAAAAAATAATAAATATTAAAAAACAATAGCCACAAAGTCCCTGATCTTTTTAAGCATTTGAAAAGTGCTTTAACCCAGGCATGGCTGTTCCTAGCTATTTGAGATGCTAAGGCAAAGGATCTCAAGTTTGAGGTCCAGCTGGACAACCAAGCAAGACTCTATCTCAGAAATTTTTTAAATGGGTTGGAGTTGCTAGGAATGTAGCTCAGTAGCAGAGTGCTTGCCTAGCATGTGTGAGGTCCTGGGTTCAATCCCCATGTCACCAAAAAAGGGGGCTGGGAAAATAGCTCAGTAGTAGAATGCCCCTGGATTCAATTGCCAGTTTCAAAAAACCAAAACAAACTTCAATTAAAATGTGTAATCAAAGGAAATGCAGTTATTTGCTCTGATGTTAACTAATATGTGAATGCATAATGGATATCTTAAAAATAACAGGTCTTATGGTATTAACATTCGTTTTTCTGTAGAAGGGCAAAATAGGAAGCAGAAAAATCTTTATTCAAAGCGATGTTGGGCCAGGTTGCCATGGCGCATACATGTAATCTGAGCAATTTGGGAGGCTGAGGCAGGAGGATTACAAGTTCCTCAGCAATTTAGCAAGGTCCTGAGCAACTTAGTAAAACTCTGTCTTGAAATAAAAAAGTTTTTAGAAGTTCTGGGGATGTGGCTCAATAGTTATGTGCCTCAGGTTCTATCCCCAGTAACCTGCCCTCCCCGAACAAAAGTAATGTTGGACAGTGCTCAGTGGCAGACACCTATAATCCCATTGACTTGGGGAAAAAGATGACAAGTTCAAGGCCAGCCTAGGCAACTTAGTATAGACCCCATCTCAAAATAAAAAATAAAAAGAACTGGGTATGTAGCTCAGTGTGAAGCACCCCTGGGTTCAATCCCCAGTTCAAAAAAGTATTGTTGGGACTTTTAAATATTCTGTTACTAAATTTGTTCTTAGGTATACTGGGGTTTTATTATCATCATTTCTCTCTTTTTAAAATTTATCTTAGTTGCTAACCCTTCATCAGATGTGGTCATAAGTATATATCAATTATTAGCTTAAAAAAAATATATATATATATACATACATATATATTGAGCCACTGGGATTACAGGTATGTGCCACTGTACCCAGCAAATTTTAATACTTTTAAGAATATACATAATGGGACTGGGGTTGTGACTCAGTGGTAGAGCACATGCCTTGCATGTATGGGGCACTGGGTTCAATCCTCAGCATCAAATAAAAATAAATAAAGGTATGTGTCCATCTACAACTAATAAATAAATGAATGAATGAATAAATAAATAATTAGAAATGTATATAATGGCACATAATCAGTTTGGAAAATTTTTAAACAATAGAGAGGAAAAATACTCAACTCACAAATAACCATGACATTTTAGTGAATAGTTTGTCAGGTTTTTCCCCAGGTATCATAAATTTTATTTATCTGATTGTGGTGGATTTGTTTTGCCCATGGTCTCAAGTTTCTCTTTAGGAAAAAAAGCACTGAACTGGCCATCGATTTGTTGACCATTCTTTACTGTACTGCTTAGCAGGAAACCAGTCTTAGTGTCCAACTCTCTAACCTTGGAATCATGAAATCTCTGAGGACAAAGCAGCAGATACAACCTCAAAATAAATCTGTCTACATTGAATTGGGTAAGGTCTCAGATTTCTTAAGTTAGAATAATAGTTACTAGATTGCTTATCTTACTGTTTTACCAAAAACCTTAGTCATAATTTATACATGTGACAGGGAACTTTTGGAAGTGAAAATAAAATAATGTTATGGGCCCTATGGTGAGTTATAAATAATGAAAAAGATACAGTTTACACCTCAAAGAGTCTTACTTTATAAAGGGAGCAAAAGAATGGTTATAAGCTAGTATGAATCAATTTTGGAAAAATGGAAAATAGCCGTAAGAAAGAACATGATGGATTTCTATATCATTTAAAGGGATCCAAAATAATTTTTACTAGTTTAGTAAGCCATTTAAAAACAAACCTGGGGGGCTGGGGATGTGGCTCAAGCGGTAGAGCGCTCGCCTGGCATGTATGCAGCCCGGGTTCGATCCTCAGCACCACATACAAACAACGATGTTGTGTCCGCTGAGAAATGGAAAATAAATATTTAAAATTCTCTCTCTCTCTCTCTCTCTCTCTCTCTCTCTTTCTAAAAACAAACAAACAAACAAACCTGGGGCTGGGATTGTGGCTCAGTGGTAGAATGCTCGCCTAGCACAGATGGGACCCAGGTTCGATCCTCAGCACCACATAAAAAAATAAAGGCATTGTGTTGTGTCCATCTACACCAAAAAAATAAATATTAAAGAAAAATAATAAACTAAGAGTTCAAAAAAGTCTAATTGCCTTCTCTTTTAGAATTGGGAAAGGCGGTCCTCTTTTGAGCTTTTAAAGACTGCCATGTGTTTCCTTAACACTTATTGGATTTCACTGAAATTACCCATATGTCTCCTACCCATAAGATAATAAATTCATGAGCAATAGGTATATGTCTCAAAAATAATTACAGTATTTAATATTTAGGACCACTTACTTGTATCCCTGGCACTGTTGGTTTTTCTTTTATAACTCATTTAAAATTGCATGTCAAACTTCTGAGATTATAAATATGTATACTTATTTTACAGATGAAGAAATTAGTCACAGAAGTTAAATATTGCTAAGTTAGTAAAGCTAGTAAGTGGCAGATCCATTTTTTAAATAAGCTTCAGAAATACGCTTCAGAGCCTGTACTTTCTACTTCTCTGTGTTGCATGACTAATCTGTCTTGCTTGCCATGTAATGTAGACATTCAGTAAATGTTTCTAAGTGAATGAATATCTACGCAACAAGTACATTTTTCAAATTTAATCCTTTTAATAAACAAAAACTGACTGATTTGTTCTGGGGGGTTTTTGATGGATATTTTTAGGATCTGATTCTTCTGAAGATACAGTTAATAAGGCAAATTATTGCAGGTGAGTCAAAAAGAGCCTTTGTCTCTGAAACTGTTTTGTTTTTTTTTCATATTTAACATTTAGGATTAGTATTTTCCTAGATTTGAATAAAGTCCTTGGAAGAAACTTTAGAGATCATCTTATCCCCTCATTTTATATCTGAGGAAATACTGTTTTTGTTTGTTTAATTTATTTATGAGTAGTGTCCAAAGGACCTTAAGATAACATTGAAACTCTATAGAAACTTGCTTTTAGCAGATGGTTATTTTCTAGCTGATTTTCTCATATGTAGTATTGACCCAGTGATAATTGCTAATGGAATTATTAGAGGATTTTATTTGTAGTTTTCTTTCTTTCCTCAGTTCTTTCATTTCACCTATTCCCAAACTTTATCAATATAAGTAACATAATAATCTACAAGGGACCCCCAGTTGGGTTACCTGCAAGAATGCTTTCCTTAAGAATTATTGCTTGACTCTGATTAAGATAACTGATCTGAATTATGGTGATGTCATTAGCAATCAGTTTTTGTTTAAAAATTACTTTTTCCTAATCTTGAAATTAGAAGGACATTATTGTTGGCCAGAAAAGAATCAAAGAAAGCAATGAAGCAAACTAGTAGCTTTTGCATTTCAATGGAATGCCTGCTCTTCTAGTGCTTCCTTTGTTGTTTTTTGCTCCTACCTTCTCATTAATATACACTTTTTTAGCTGGGTGTGGTAGCACATGTCTGTAATCCCAGTGTCTCAGGAGGCTGAGGCAGGAGGATTGCAAATTCAAGGCTAGCCTCAGCAATTTAGCAAGGCCCTAAGCAACTTAGTGAGACCCTGTCTCAAAATAAAAGGACTAAGGATGTGGCTCAGTGATTAAGTGCCTGGGTTCAATCCCCTGTAAAAAGAGGGTTTTTTTTGTCCCTTTTTTTTTCTTTCAATACAGAGGATTGAAACAGAGGCTCTGTACCACTGAGCTACACCTCCAGTGCTTTTTTACTTTTAGTTTTGAGACAGTCTTATTAAATTGCTAAGGCCGGTCTTGAATTTGTAGTCCTCTTGCCTCAGCTTTCCAAGTCTCTGAGATTATAGGCATGTGTCACTGTGCCCAGCTAAGATATTCTTTTATTTTAGGGAACTGGGGTTGAACCCAGAGGTGCTTAACCACTGAGCTGTAACCCAATCAGTCCTTTCTACTTTTTTTTCTTTCTTTTTTTTTTTTTTTTTTTGTGTGTGTGTGTGTGTATGTGGTGGGGGTGGGGGTGGAGAGATGGTTACTAAGGATTGAACCCAGCAGTCCTTAACCACTTTACTACTGAGCTACATAAGGTGGAGTCTCACTACATTGCTTAGGGCTTCACTGCATTGCTGAGGCTGGCTTTGAACTTGTGATCCTCCTGCCTCAGCCTCCTGAGCCTCTGGGCTTACAGGTGTGGGCCACCATGCCCAACTAAGCATTTTTTAAAAACTATCTTTTAGCAGTCATGTAAATTGTGGCTCTCGTTTGCATCTTTATAAAGCAATGTTCTGTCTTGCAGACAGAATTTTGTGACTGGATATTCTCAGTCTAACCATTTCATTTTGATTAGAGGTTACTTAAAGGAAAGACCAGGAATCACAAAATGAGTCAAATTGGTCAGCAACTACAGCCCTACCTAGAGGAGTTAAAATATTTGATCTTGCTCATTTGACAGTTCTATGAACATATAACTAATGATTCTAATTAAGGCTTCTGTGTTTTCCTTATAGTGTGAGAGACCAGGAATTGTTGCAAACCACCACTCAAGGAGCCAGGGCTGAAACCAGTGTGGATTCTGCAAATAAGGGTAATGGCAAGTCTTCCCAACTTAATAGACACTGAAGATAGAGAACTGTAGATAGAGAACCCAGGCATCATGCATGCTAGGCGAGGACTCTACCACTGAGCCACAACCCCAGCCCTGCCTTTTACTTTTAATTGACATATTTGTATTTCAGTTTTTTCCAACTTCCTTCTAAGTGTATGGAATATGAGTGTGTAGATAGAATAGAATACTGTGTGTCTGATGACCAAACAGACTGCATTTAATTCACTGTTAGAAGTTGGGGGATAGGAGATGTGGTTTATGCATAGGGAACATTCTGAAATTGATTTTTTGATTGGCTTGAGGGGAATAATGAGAATTTAGGCAAATAGAAATTATTTGAAAGAGCATGAGTTACATCTTCAGTATATTTGGTAGTTTATGATATTAGTTTCTCTAAAACTAGTTGCTTGATTTCCACTCCCAAGTTGTATTAATTATGTATTTATTTATGATAATTCAGTTTTTAAACATCTTGTTATTTTTATATATTTTCAGCTGCTTGTGAGTTTTCTGAGAAGGACATAGCAAATATTGAACATCATCAATCCAGTAATAAAGATTTGAACATCATTGAGAAGCATGCAACTGAGAGGCATCCAGAAAAGTATCAGGGTATTTCTGTTTCAAACTTGCATGTGGAGCCATGTGGCACAAATACTCGTGCCAGCTCATTACAGCATGAGAACAGCAGTTTATTACTCACTAAAGACAGAATGAATGTAGAAAAGGCTGAATTCTGTAATAAAAGCAAACAGCCTGGCTTAGCAAGGAGCCAACAGAGCAGATGGGCTAAAAGTAAGGAAACCTGTAACGATAGGCAAACTCTCAGCACAGGGAAAAAGGTAGATCTGAATGTTGATCCCCTATATGAGAAAAAAGAACCAAGTAAGCAGAAACCTCCATGCTCTGAGAATTCTAGAGATACCCAAGATGTTCCTTGGATAACACGAAATAGCAGCATTCGGAAAGTTAATGAGTGGTTTTCCAGAAGTGACGAAATGTTAACTTCTGATGACTCACATGATGGGGGTTCTGAGTCAAATGCTAAAGTAGCTGGTGTATTAGAAATTCCAAATGAAGTAGATGGATTTTCTGGTTCTTCAGAGAAAATAGACTTGTTGGCCACTGACCCGCATAATGCTTTAATTTTTAAACGTGAAAGAATCTGCTCCAAAGCAGTTGAGAGTAATATTGAAGATAAAATATTTGGGAAAACCTATCGGAGGAAGGCGAGCCTCCCTAACTTGAGCCATGTAACTGAAAATCTAATTATAGGAGCATTTGCCGCAGAACCACAAATAACACAAGAGTGTACCCTCACAAATAAATTAAAGCGTAAAAGGAGAACTACATCATGCCTTCATCCTGAGGATTTTATCAAGAAAGCAGATTTGGCAGTTGTTCAAAAGACTCCTGAAAAAATAAATCAGGGAACTGACCAAATGGAACAGAATGATCAAGTAATGAATATTACTAATAGTGACCAAGAGAATGAAACAAAAGTTGATTATGTTCAGAAAGAGAAAAATGCTAACACAATAGAATCATTGGAAAAAGAGTCTGCTTTCAGAACTAAAGCTGAACCTATAAGCAGCAGTATAAGCAATATGGAACTAGAATTAAATATCCACAATTCAAAAGCACCTACGAAAAATAGGCTGAGGAGGAAGTCCTCTACTAAGCATATTCATGCGCTTGAACTAGCAGTAAATAGAAATACAAGTCCACCTCATCACATTGAATTACAAATTGATAGTTTTACTAGCAGTGAAGAAATAAAGACAGGAAATTCCAACCAAATGCCAGTCAGGCATGGCAAAAAGCTTCAACTCATGGAAGATGCAGAACCTGCAACTGAAGTCAAGAAGAGGAACCAGCCAAATGAACAAATAATTAAGAGAGATACCAATGATGTTTTCCCAGGATCAAAGTTAACAGGCATATCTGGTCTTTTTACTAACTGCTCAAGTTCTAGTAAAGTTAAAGAATTTGTTGATCCTAACCTTCAGAAAGAAGGAACAGAAGAGAACATAGAAATAATTCAAAGGTCTAATAATACCAAAGACCCCAAAGATGTGCTAAGTGGAGAAAGGGGTTTGCAAACTGAAAGATCTGCAGAAAGTACCAGTATTTCATTGGTACCTGATACTGATTATGGCACTCAGGACAGTATCTCATTACTGGAAGCTAACACTTTTGGAAAAGCAAGAACAACATCAAATCAACATGTTACTCAGTATGTGGCAATCGAAAACCCCAAGGAATTTATCCATGGTCATCCTAAAGATACTAGAAATGACACAGGGGGTTTCAAGAATTCATTGAGACACGATGTTAACCACATTCAGGAGATAAATGTAGAAATGGAAGAAAGTGAACTTGATACTCAGTATTTAGAGAATACATTCCAAGTTTCAAAGCGTCAGTCATTTGCTCTGTTTTCAAATCCAGGAAATCAAGAAAAGGAATGTGCAGCTGTCTATGTTCCCTCTCAGACCTTACAGAAACAAAGCACAGAAGTCAATCTTGAATGTGAGCAAAAAGACAAAAATTGGGGAAATAAAGAGTCTAAAATTCCGAATGTCCAGGCAATTAATGCCACTATGGGCTTCCCTGTGGTTTGTCAGAAAAATAAGCCAGGTGATGATGCCAAATGTAATATTACAGAAGTCTCTAGAATTTGTCCTTCATTTCTGTTCAGAGGCAGTGAAACTAAACTTATTACTGCATATAAACATGGAATTTTACAAAACCCATATCATATGCCATCAGTTTCTCCCATCAGGTCATCTGTTAACACTAAATGTAAGAAAATAGAAATAATTCAAAGGTCTAATAATACCAAAGACCCCAAAGATGTGCTAAGTGGAGAAAGGGGTTTGCAAACTGAAAGATCTACAGAAAGTACCCTATTAGGGGAAAAGTTTGAGAAACATTCAGGGTCACCTGAAAAAATAGTGGGATATAAGAGAATCATTCAAAGTACAGTGAGCACAATTAGCCAAAATAACATTAGAGAAAGTGCTTTTAAAGAAGCCAACTCAGGCAGTATTAATGAAGTAGGCGCTAGTACTAATGAAGTAGGCTCCAGTATTAATGAAGTAGGTTCCAGTGGTGAAAACATTCAAACAGAACTAGGTAGAAACAGAGGACCCAAATTAAATGCTGTGCTTAGATTAGGTCTTATGCAACCTGAAGCCTATAAACAAAATCTTTCTCTTATTAATTGTAAATACCCTGAAATAAAAAGACAAGGAGATGATGAAGTAATTCAAGTTGTTAATACAGATTTCTCTCCATGTCTAATTTCAGATAATTTAGAACAACCTATGAGAATTAGTCCTGTCACTCAGGTTTGTTCTGAGACTCCAGATGACCTGTTAGATGATGATGATGATGAAATAAAGGAAAATACCAGCTTTACTGAAGGTGGCATTAAGGAAAAATCTGCTGTTTTTAGTAAGAATGTCCAGAGGGGAGAATTTAGCAGGAGCCCAAGCCCTTTAGCCCATACATCTTTGGCTCAGAGTCACCAAAAGGGGGCCAGGAAATTAGAGTCCTCAGAAGAGAACACCTGTAGTGAGGATGAAGAACTTCCCTCCTTCCAACACTTACTATTTGGTAAAGTAACCAAAACACCTCAGTCTACCAAACACAGCACTATTGTGACAGACTGTCTGTCTAAGAAAACAGAGGAGAACCTGGTATCATTTAGGACTGGTGTAAATGACTGCAATAATGAGGTGATACTCGAAAAGGCCTCCCAGGAACATGACTTTAGTGAGGAAGCGAAAAACTCTGGTAGCTTGTTTTCTTCCCAGTGCAGTGTATTAGAAGACTTGACAACAAATACAAACTCCCAGGACCCCTTCTTGATGTTTGATCCTCCTTCCAAACAAATGAAACATCAGTCTGAAAACCAGGAAGTTATGCTGAGTGACAACAAATTGGTTTCAAATGATGAAGAAAGGGAAACTGGCCTAGAAGAAGATAATCACCAAGAAGAGCAGAGTGTGGATTCAGACTTAGGTATTAGAACCAGATTTTTGTGTTTGCCTCTGCCTGTTTTATAAAATGAGCTAAATGTTTATGCCTTTTGGGGAGCACATTTTATGAATTTCCAAGTACAGTTACTTAAACTTGAAACATGTTTCTTCTAAGATTCTTTTCCTTAAGTCAGAAGTCCTTCACCCAGCTATCACATCTTCCCTGATTGAATGAGCTTTTAAATATCCTATTTGTTGGTGGACTTGCTTCCAATTTTTATTGTTAAAAAGTTGTAAGAGGAAATCCTAGTAGCAAGGAGGTTAATCATTTTATGTAACATGAAGATGAAACCAGTCCTGCCAATGGGAAGAAACAGTTAAAGCAAGTTGCAATTTTTATAGTCTTCCTACATCTGAACCTGTTTTTATTATCGTTTAAGGTGAAGCAGCATCTGGCTATGAAAGTGAAACAATCCTCTCTGAAGATTGCTCAGGGGTGTCTTCGCAGAGTGATATTTTAACCACTCAGGTAAAAAAGGCATGGGATGGTGCTGGGGATATGGCTCAAGCAGTAGCATGCTTGCCTGGCATGCGCACGGTGCTGGGTTCGATCCTCAGCACCACATAAAAATAAAAAAATAAAGATGTTGTGTCCACCAAAAACTAAAAAATAAATATTAAAAAAAAAATTCTCTCTCTTAAAAAAAAAAAAAAGGCATGGGTACTTATGTGTATTATGTGTATGTGGTATCCTCTGCATTTAGTGGTATGTATCCACATTCTTAAGTCTGCTGATATCTTCCTGTGAATTAATGGCATAACAATTAAGTATGATGCCTTGCTTCCCCAAATCAGATTATAAACACCTCTGTGGAACTCATGTCATACACATACGTACACCATCTAGCTCTCTGAAGAACACTAAGTACTAAATTTAGTAAATAAGCTGAACCTTGAAAACCATATGCCCTGTTACAAAACATATAAAAGCACTTTGGTATCCAGAGAGAGAGGTGATTAATCTTGGTGCTTAATTGGAGCCTGTAGGGCTCTCTTCCCATTAGAGACCATCTAGTATTTCACTGTTTTGTGCGTATTTTTTTTCTGTTTATGTCTTTTATGTGAAATCTATTAGTTGAGTTTTCTGTAGTGCCTGTAAATCATCTTTAACGACAACAACAAAAGGGCATAATTTGGAACCCAGTAGATAAGGCCAATAATTTGGTTACTTTTTTTGAGTGTATATGTGGTACTGGGGGTTGAACCCAGGGGCTCTCTATCCCTGAGCTATATCTGCAGCCTTTCTATTTTTTATTTTAAAATAGGATCTTAGGAAGTTGCTGAGGCTGGCCTTGAACTTGTGATCCTCCTGCCTCATCCTTCTAAGCTGGGATTACAGGCATGAGCCACCTACACTTGGCATAAATAAAGGTCTATAACAACTAAAAAAAATTTGAAAAAGAAAAAAAAATTAGGGGACTACAACAGATAAACAAGAATCATCCATGGATGAACCTTGAAAACATTAAATAAAATTTTATATTCCAAAGGACAAATATTGCATAATTTCTCCTTATATAAGGTACTTAGAATAGTCAAATTTATAGAAACAGAAGATAGAATAATGGTTATCAGAGATTTGGGGGAGGAGGGAGTAGAGAGTTCCTTGTTTAATGGGTATCTGTCTCATTTAGAGAGGATGATGATGATGATAAAATTTTAGAAATAGTGGTGATGGTTACACGACCTTGAGAAAATACTTAATGTCACTGAACTGTACTGTTCAAAATGGTTAAGATGATGAATTAGGGGCTGGGGTTGTGGCTCAGTGGTAAAGTGCTTGCCTAGTGAGGCACTGGGTTTGATCCTCAGCACTGCATAAAAATAAATAAATAAAGGTATTGTGTCCATCTACAACTTAAAAAAAAAAAAAGATGGTAAATTAGATAAATTTTATAAGCTATCCAGAGATGGTTATAGTAACTCATTGGTCTATGTCCACTGAGTCTTCTTTCTTTGTGTATAGGGTGTTTATGTATACTTTATCATTATTTATTTATTTCTTGGTGTTGGAGATTGAACCCAGTCCTTGTGTATGCTGAACACACTCATTACAACTCAGCTATGCCCCCAGCTCCCCTACACCTTATCTTTTAAAAAAATCATTTAGATAAGGCTAGGATTGTGGCTCAGTGGCAAAGCACTTGCCTAGCATGTGTGAGGCTCTGGGTTCAATTCTTAGCACCATATAAAAAATAAATAAATAAAATAAAGATGGTGCCCACTACAGAATGAATGAGTAAATAAATAAATAAATAATACTCTATATATTTACATTGTAATTTAATTTTTATCATGTCATTAAAATTCTTCAGTGCCTTTAGTTTTAATTATTATATAGCATTTTATTCTGTTGGGTGTATTATGATTTATTCAACCTATTGTTAAATGTTGAAGATTTCAGGGTAACAGTCACAGTTTGCTGTTATATATAATACTATGGTAGACCATCTTGATAGCTAAATATTTGTCCACATCTCTGATGATTTCCTTTGAATAAATTCCTGAAACTGAAATTTTTTTTTTTATCTTTGATACATATTGTTAAATTGACCTTTAGAAGGATTAAACCAAACCAGACAGATGGCATATGCCTGTAATCCCAGTGGCTCGGGAGACTGAGGCAGAAGGATCACAAGTTCAAAGCCAGCCTCAGCAATTTAGTGAGGCCGTAAGCAACTTAGTGAGACCCTGTCTCAAATAAAAAAGGGTATATAGGGATGTGTCTCAGTGGTTAAGCACTCTTGGGTCAAACTCTAGTACCCCCCCCCCAAAAAAAAAAAAAAAAGATTAAATTAATCTGTGCTTTTTCCAGCCTCTGTGGTATTTGATGGTTCCCGTTTCCCTGTACTTTTGCCCACACTGGGTAGCATCCAATTTTAAAATCTTCCAAATCTTGGCATTGTTGTGAGGAGCAGAGATAGAAAGGATATGTCTCCTACTGCCTATTCTCTGTTAAGAATAAATCCCTAGACCTGAAGCCCCTTGGAATCAGGGAAGAAACCTTTGGGATGACTACATGTTTGATACCTGAATTGTCACCAGTATTCAGTTCTACTGGATTGTTATGGTGACTAAATTGATGAAAATACTTAGGTGACCTTTTATTTATTTGTAATTCCTCAGATTATTTCTGAATATGGATTTGGAGCTCTGTCAGTAATGCCTGTCAACTAATTGTTTCTCTTGTGTTTTAAAGTTTTAGGTTCCATTTTTTTATTCCATCTACCTTAGCCATTTTGTGTTATAACTGACATTCAAATAAACTACTCCTTTGCTTTTTTATATCCTTGATATTATTCCCAGGGATAGGTTTATTTGTTCTGGATATATTTTACAAAGTTCTTCTTATCATACATCTACTCAGACAGGTAGAATGATTGAAGTAGGCCAGGTGTGGTGGCACGTGCCTTTAACCCCAGCTACTCAGAGGCTGAAGCAAGAGGATCACCAGTTTGAGGCCAGCCTGGGCAGCCTCAAAAAGACCTTGTCTCAAAAAATAAAAAGGGCTGGGATGTAGCTCAGTGATAGAATGTCCCTGGATTCAATCCCCAGTACCACAAAAAAAAAAAAAAAAAAATCCCCGGTTTATACAGAGCCCAAGAATTATGTAGAAGATAAAGAATGTCTAGGGCTGGGGTTGTGACTCAGTGGTATAGTGCTTGCCTAGCATGTGCGAGGCCCTGGGTTTGATCCTCAGCACCATATAGAAATAAATAAGTAAAATAAAGGTATTGTGTCCAACAGAAAAATAAATATTTTTTAAAAAAGAATGTCTAATTTGGTATCAATAGTATCTGTTCAAGGGGCAGTTCTTTCCATCAAGTAGGTCATATGTCCCACTTGTAAATACTAATATTAGTAGTATAGTCCCACATAATGAGGGAATCCTCTGTTCATGATGGATAGATTATTGGTGGGGACTTCTAAGAGAGACATTTGAGCTGGTCCTTGAAGGATAAGAAGAATTTTTCCAAGTGGAAAAAAAGAGGAGGCAGCAATTGAGGCAAAGGTTCAAGAGGCATGAAATGCCCAGGAAACACAAAATTGTCCTGTGTCATTGAGAAATGGGCATATGGGAGATGTTGGAGAGAAAGAAGAGAAAATCAGGGTGTGAAGGGCCTTTTGAATGCAGTGCTTAGGAATTTGGACTTTACCCTGAGGGCAGTAATGACTAACAATTATATAGTGTTCAGAAAATATTAACTAATCATCTGAGCAGTGGTATATATACTACTAAAAGGTCCTCATAGAAGAAAGAGGCATGATGTACATAGCTTTCAGGGAACTTCTGCAGTAATGTAGCTGTATTAAAAGTAGGATAGAATAGGGATAAAAGAAGCTCTTTAAGAAGATATTTCAGGGCTGGGGCTGGGGCTCAGCGGTAGTGTGCTTGCCTGGCATGTGTGAGGCACTGGGTTCGATTCTCAGCACCACATATAAATAAATATATAACAACTAAAAAATATTTTTAAAAAATGAAGAAGATGATATTTCAAAATTAGAAGCAAGAAGACTTAGTAACCTGTTTGGTTTTGTTCTCCCTAAGTATTGAGCCAATTGCCTATAAGGGAATTTGTCCAAGTTATAAGTAATTTGTTTGAGAAAATCTAAAGGAAAGTTATTTAACTCTAATTTTCCCATTCCTGTTTTTTTTTTTTTTCCTGATTTAATGGCCACATAAAGGATAGATGTGGTGATTGTAGCCCTACTCACTAATTAGTTTCTGAAGCATTGGTCAGGCATCTGTGTACAGTTTTTTTCTGGGTTTACTGAGGCAGGGCCTTGGCTCCGGTTTGATCAGTGATGTAAGTACTCAGGAGTACCACGTGGTGGCAATGGCGTTGCTGCAGATGTTGGCAACAAAGCAGTCTCGAGACAGCAGTAGAAACCTTTGTGAAACTGGAAATGCATTTTCTATCATAAAAACCTCCTGAAAACTATGAACTCAGTGTAGCAGGAAAAAGAAGATGGCTTGTTTTTAGTAGAGGGCAAACTCATTTTCAAGGATCAGAAGAAGAGGAAAGAAACAGAGGGTGGAACAGTCTGTGTTTACACTCTCCCAGGTTGCCAACAACCATCAATGTTCTTTTGAAAAGTGATGAAGAAGTGTATATTTTGGAAAACTCCTTATGTACCTAAATTCTTTGCTTATCAAATACCTTAGACTTCACAGATTGCTTCTTGAAATGGAGCAATAAACAACAGGAGCTTCATAAGCAAAGAGAATCCATTATCTTGAATTGAAAACAGTTAATTGTCCTTCAGGTTTTCTTAGGACTCTTTTTGTTAGATGCTTTTTTCTAACAGCACATTCTAAAATGAACTACAGGTATCCTGTACCAGTTTAGAATCATGAGGGCCACATCCCCAAAATTAGGACAGGGCTTGGCTCAGTAGTTGTTGAATGAACTGAACAAATAGCTAAATTAAAGAATTTACCTTTTCATTAGAAACTAAAAAGTCAAAAGAATCCCAGAAAAGGAAGAGTCTCATAAGCTAATAATGTAGGCAGGATTATTGATAGTATTTTGTAAAATACCATAAGAAATATTCAACATTATATCAGTTTTTTAAAAAATCAAGATTTTTGTGGGGACTAATTTTAAAGTCTTATGAATTTCATAATATCAAAACTTAGAAACAGCAGTGTGAAATGTTATCAGATTTGTGCTAATTTTAAATATCAATAGTGCTTAAGTACCTAAATTATTTTTTCACTTCCTACCTTTATTTTATTTTATATTTTTGCTTTTTGTGGTGTTAGGGATTATACCCAAGGCCTCACACATGGCTAGACAAATGTTCTACCATTGAGCTGTACCCCCCAGTGATAACCAGCTACAAAAAGACATCACAATAAAGCAAGTCTATTTGTGAGAATTGGAGGGTGTTTTTTTTTCCCCTTCTAACATCATTTTGAAATAATTTCAAGGACATTAATTTGCATAAATATGGTTGAAATAAAAGGTGTTCAGCCCGAACTTATAATTCCATACTAGGTGATTTCACTTCCCATGTTAAAATTAATTGGTGTGACATATTTTTGTTTTATGGCAAGTTTTTCAAAATGTATAATTTTCTTGGTGTCCTTTCTTGTTTTTGCAGCAGAGGGATACCATGCAAGATAACCTGATAAAGCTCCAGCAGGAAATGGCTCAACTGGAAGCAGTGCTAGAACAGCATGGGAGCCAGTCTTCTGACAACTCCCCTTCCCTGGTAGCTGACTCTTGTGCCCCTGAGGATCTGCCAGATCTGGAACAAAACCTATCAGGTGAAGGTCTGTAATATCAGCCAAGTGCCAGTACCTTTATTTTTTGTTTTTAATATTTATTTTTTAGTTGTAGTTGGACACAATACCTTTATTTTATTTATTTATTTATATGCGGTGCTGAGGTTAGAACCCAGGGCCTCACATGTGCTAGGCAAGCGTTCTGCTGAGCCACAACCCCAGTCCAAGTGCCAGTATCTTTTTTTTTATTATTATTATTTACTTATTTATTTAGTTTTAATTTGAGGTAGACACAATATCTTTATTTTATTTCTAATGTGGTGCTGAGGATTGAACCTAGAGCCTCAGGTATGCTAGGCAAGCGCTCTACCACTGAGCCACAAACCCAGCACCTGAGTGCCAGTATCTTTCTTTCTTTCTTTCTTTCTTTCTTTCTTTCTTTCTTTCTTTCTTTCTTTCTTTCTTTATTTTAGTTTTCAGCGGGCACAACATCTTTGTTTGTATATGGTGCTGAGGATCGAACCCGGGCTGCATGCATGCCAGGCGAGCGTGCTACCGCTTGAGCCACCTCCCTGAGTGCCAGTATCTTAAGCACTGTCCTAAGCCTATCTCCTTCTGAAAAGTAGGCCTAATTCCAAAGCTTTATGACTTTTGCTCGCCTCCTGTTTACTGAGTCACTCTAAGGATAATCTGGGAGCCTTGGTTCTAGTCCCTGTTCCAACTTATGTGCCATTTAGAGGGACCTAAGACATTTATTCATGTCCATGTCTGAGAACCTATAAGTACCTACAGGCTATGAAGAGCCTGTAGGAGACTGACAGTATAGTTCTTGCTCTTGGAAGCTTAGTGTAATTGTGGAAATTTGCAAAAGGTAACCCCATAATATCAGAAAGCTATTGGGGGCTCAGACAAACTCTTTATAGCACTTTGTCAGAATACAAAGACATAGTTAATGTGCTTTCTGATTTATAAGAAGAGACCTCCTCTACTTCAGATAGGAGCAGGTTTTTGGTTTTCTGGATTTTTGAGGATGTTTTAGCTTTTTTTTTTTTTTTTTTTGAGGCAAGCTTTTAAATAGGGACAAACATTGACACAGAGAAGAAAGACTTGTTAGGGGATCCACATAGGGATCTTGGTGTTTAAGGACAGGCAAGGATGGTGAGCCCTCCCAAAGTACTCTTTTTTTTTTTTTTTTTTTTTTTAATATTTATTTTTTAGTTATCAGCAGACACAGCATCTTTGTTTTGTATGTGGTGCTGAGGATCGAACCCGGGCCGCACGCATGCCAGGCGAGCGCGCTACTGCTTGAGCCACATCCCCAGCCCCCAAAGTACTCTTCACAGCTATTTCAGAGACCCCCTAGCTGACTTAGTGTTGAAGTCCTTTCTCCAGTATTCCTTTCCACAGTCCTACTAGGGGCCTGACGGCTTTCTTTAGAGTCTTTCTAGGAATTCAACTCTATATAAAACAGTGTTCTTGGTCCACAAGTATGCCTTGCAGTATTTTTATGTTCAGAAAGAAACAGTAACTCATGCATGGAAGCTAGAAACTCTGTTGCTATGGCAGTGCTTCAAAATGTATTTTCCTTAAATGCTTTCTTTGTAACTGCATCTTCATTTAATTCTCCTAGATAATGAAGCTCAGAGTCCCATTCCTAGTAGAGTTCTTTTCTGTAGGGTACTCTCACAGTCTTCATTCTGAACACAGACTGGACTTTCAGTTCTAATGCCCAAGATATGAAATGTTATTGTCTGGCTTTGAATATCTGTGTAAATATACTATCTTGTCTTTGGCATATATGTGTGTTCATCTTTTTTTCTGAAGATCTGCAGAAAAAAATGTTTCTTTGTGAAACAAAAATATTTCTTTGTGGCTTCACTTGGAAAACTTTTTAAATTTTTTTATTTTTTATAGTTGTAGACGAACAGATGCCTTTATTTATTTTTTTATGTGGTACTGAGGATCGAACCCAGTGCCTTACACATGCTAGGCATGAACTTTGCTACTGAGCCATAGCCCCAGCCCTGGAAAATATTTTGTGTATCTCCTTGCTATCAACTCATGAAAATTAAAAGAGAATATCAAGAAAAATTTAAAAAGAATTTCTAGGCTTCTTCCTTGAGAATTCTGAATTAGTTGGGTGAGCCTTTTCCTCAAGATGATATGGGTCTAACTGAAACTCAAATTTCGTAACCTGGGAAAAAGACTTGATTACCTTCTGCTGTACTCATGACTTTTAAGTAGATTTTTTATTTTAAAATAATTTTGGATAAGTTGCAGAAAAGTTGTAATGATAGTGCAGTGTTCCTGCATATTCCTTACCCAATTTTAGCTCCTCCCTAATATTAGCTTATATTCCCATTGTATTTTTTGTCAAGTAGTAGATTATTATCTCTGTGTGTGTGTGTGTGTGTGCGCGCGCGCGCGCGCACGCATGCATGCTTATGTGTGTGTCTAGGAATTGAATCAATAGGTTTTCCACTGAGCTACATCCCCAACAATTTTTTTGTTTGTTTGTTTTATTTTGTTCCTTTTTCCCAGGGTCTCACATATACTAAACAAGTGCTCAACCATTGAACTACATCCTCAGCTTAACTCCCCAGCCTTTTTTAATTTTATTTTTTAAATTTTTTGTTTTGAGATAGTGTCTCACTAAATTGTCCAGGCTAACCCTGAACATGTAGTCCTCCTGCCTCAGCCTCTGAGTCACTTGGATTATAAGTGTGTGCCACCATGTCTAGCAAGATCTGGTTTATTTGTTGTTAGTACTAGGAATGGAACCCAGGGACCCTTAAGCACTGAGCCACATCCTCAGTTCTTTTATTTTTTATTTTGAGACAGGGTCTTGGCAGGTTGCTGAAGGTCTTTCTGAGTTGCTGAGGCTGGCCTCAAACTTTCGATCCTACTGCCTCAGCCTCCCAAGTTGCTGCAATTGTTGGTGTGTACCATCATGCTGGCCCAATAGTCTTAAAGATTATAAACCAACCAGGGTTTTTACATCAATGTTCTCCTATTCAGCATAGGCCTTCCTACTATTTACAAAGGGTTATTTCCAATAATATTTGAGTATTATTTTTTACCAGGTACTTTTATTTCCTTCCTGGATTTCCTATCATTCAAACCATAAATGTTAACATTTGTAAGAATATGACCCATTACAGTGCAAGATATGCCTGAACTTTTCTGTCCTACAATATATTTCATTCCTGGAAGCAACTGTTAAGAATTTCTAGGCTGGGCTCGGGATGTGGCTCAAGCGGTAGCGCGCTCGCCTGGCATGCGTGCGGCCCGGGTTCAATCCTCAGCACCACATACCAACAAAGATGTTGTGTCCACCGAGAACTAAAAAATAAATATTAAAAATAAAATTCTCTCTCCTCTCTCTCTCTCTCTCTCTCTCTCTCTCTCTCTCTCTCTCTCTCTCTCTCTCTCTTTCTCTCTCTCTCAAAAAAAAAAAAAATTAAAAAAAAAAAGAATTTCTAGGCTTCTTAGCCAGGCATGGTGGTGCCTGCTTGTAATCCCAGCAGCTTGGGAGGCAGAGACAGGAGGATCATATGAGTTCAAAGCAACTTAGTAAGACTCTATGTCTAAATACAATATTTAAAAAGGGCTGGAGATGTAGCTTAGTGGTTAAGTACCCCAGAGTTTAATCCCTAGCACCAAAAAGAAAAAAAAGAATTTCTAGGCTTCTTCCTTGAGAATTCTGAATTAGTTGGTGGATTGGTTAGGTACTTTTTTTTAAAGTTTGTTTTGTTTTGTTTTGTTGGTAGCAGAGATTGAACATAGAGGTGCTTAACCACTGAGCCACATCCTCTGCCCTTTTTATTTTTGAGACAGGGTTTCACTGAGTTACTGAGGCTGGCTTTGAACTTGCATGTAACACCATGCCCGGATGGGTTAGTTACTTTTTAAAGCCAAATTTCATTATGGGCTGTATATTTTCTATTTTACTATTTATTTTTAATATTTTTAGTTGTAGATGGACATGATACCTTTATTTTATTTTATTTATTTATTTTTATGTGATGCTGAGAATTGAACCCAGATTGAACTCCCACATGCTAGGCAAGCTCTCAATAAGTTACTGAGCCTCACTATCTCAAAACAGAAAATTATTCTCAATAAGTTACGTGTAGGGGCTCAGAGGTAGAGCGCTCGCCTAGCATGCGTGAGGCACTGGATTCAATCCTCAGAACCACATAAAATAAAATATATTTAAAATAATAATAATGTTATTTGTACAATGCTTAGTACAAAGTGGACAGTCAATAAATTTATTAAATGTTCAATCCAGCCCAAATTCCCTACCCAAAAAGAATGTAACATATTAAGATCCCAGATGAGAGAATGATTTAAGGGAGTTTCAGAGCCAGGCCTATAATTCCAGCTGCTCAGGAGGTTGAGACAGAAGGATCTCAACTTACTTGATAACTTACTAAGACCCTGTCTTGAAATTAAAAAAAAATTAAAAGAGTCCAGGCATGTTGGCACACACCTATAATCTCAGTAACTCCGCAAGACCTTCAGCAATTTAGTGAAACCCTTAACAACTTTGCCAGCTGTCTCAAAATAAAAACAGGACTAGGGATGTTGCTCAGTGGTAAAGTGTGCCTGGGTTTAATCCCCAATACCACAAAAAAAGGGGTTGAAATTTCTACACAATCCTGGAACCTGACCTCTGGATCCATACATTTATACTTTCTTAAAGTCAACAAATAGTTCATGATATCACAAGGTGTGGATTTGGCATACTGTTCAGAGAATGAAATAGAATTAAGGAAAAAGGAGAGCAGAAAAGTTTTGCTTTTCAAAACTTTTTGTTTGTTTGTTTTTTAGACTGTTAAGTTATTGACTCCTGACTCTGGTTAGCTTAAGGTAAATGTTTTGGTGATTTGTTTTGTTTTGTTTTGTTTTGGCAATGCTGTGGGTTGAACCCAGGACCTGGTGCATGCTACACTGAACTAAATCCCTTTTTATATTTCTTTTGAGACAGGGTTCCACTAAATGTCTATGGCTAGCCTCAAACTTGCAATCCTCATACCTCAGACTCCTTTGTTGCCTGGATTAAAGATTTGTGCCACTGCACTTGGTTCCAAGTGGCTTTTTAGTAGCTGTGTTTATATGTGAAGCTTCCCCTTTCCTTCCTTTCCTTTTTTTCCCTTTCTTTTTCACCTTCACAATGGTTTGATTCTTTAGAAGCTGCACAATTTCCTTTATCAATTATCACTCTGTATTGGAAAGATAAATGACACCTATATTTATGGTTAGTTTATGGTTAGGACCTACTTATTTTCAGCAGCTGGTGGCTTTACGCAGAGTTCTTGTGTTCCTAGAAACTTACAGTTCCAGAAAAGATGAGCATAAAAGAAACTATGAATAATGCATTTGAAGATTAACTCAGAAAATCAATGATTATCCCCCCTAGCAGTGTCTTAAAAAAGCAGTTTAATTAATAAAACCTTTTGTTTAAATTTTTTTGCCTCTATTTATGAATTTTAGCTTTTCTATTTAAAAGCTCAACATTAATTACAATGATCAGTGACTTTTTAAAGGATAAACACTTTATTTTTTTTGAACTGGGGATTGAATCCAGGGGCACTGTACCACTGAGCTACCTCCCCAGCCCTTTTTTATTTTTTATTTTGAGACAGGGTTTCACTAAGTTGGTTAGGGCTTCTCTAAGCTGCTGAGGCTGGCCTTAAGCTTGCAATCCTCCTGCCTCAGCCTCCTGAGTCACTAGGATT
Organism: Ictidomys tridecemlineatus; assembly: GCF_052094955.1. NCBI lineage: Eukaryota > Metazoa > Chordata > Mammalia > Rodentia > Sciuridae > Ictidomys > Ictidomys tridecemlineatus. The sequence continues at coordinate 19,435,227 of NC_135479.1, forward strand.
ACAGGTGTGCACCACCACTCTTCTCTTTAAATAGTTATGCCTTTAAGCCACAATAATATATTTGGAGGAGTTAATAAGTAAAATGTACTAAAATGCCAGAACTTTGCCTTAGGTCTGTTATGTTTTTTCCCTTCTTATGCCATTTCATTAGTTCCTTATGTCACTTCAAAGTTCCTTATCCACTAGTACCTTTTTGTTTGTTTGTTTTATTGGTTTTTTTTCTTTGGGGGGGGGTAGTATTTTTTTGCACTGAGGATTGCAGCCAGGGACACTCTACCACTGAGCTACATCCTCAGCCCTTTTTAAATTTTGTGATAGAGTCTCTCACTAAGTTAGTTGCCCAGGCAGCCTCAGACTTTCAGTCCTCCTGCTTCAGCCTCCTGGGTTGCTGGGATTATAGGCATGCTCCACTGTACCCAGCTAGCATCTTGTGTTGTATATTTAAGTGTTTATTTTTTCAGCTTGTTTGTTTGAGGAGTTGGTTTTTGTTCTGTTGTTTTAGTAAATTAAAATGTGAAGCAAAATGTGACCTGCTTCTTCTTACTTATCTTCATCTGACTCCTCCAACACATGCAAAAAAGCTGAAACCCCCATCTCACTCAGACTTGATGTACAGGCAGTGGGGAAGGAAAAGGAAATGTGCTTTGCGCTTTCTCATGCTTTTTATGTCCTGAGGGGTTTGGGTATAATTTAGTTTGCTGCAGAGATAAAAATACACGTATTCCTATTTTCTGATCATTTAGATCCAAAAAATAGAAATACATGTTTTTTCTAGCCTTGACTCAGCGGAGTGTTTTTAGTTATTGAATTGTATTCTTTTTTGTTATCATTTTTATTTACTCACTCATTTGTTCAATCAAACAGGGTGTCGTTGCCAGTCACAGTGGTGCATGCCTGTAATTTCAGCAGCAGCTCCAGAGGCTGAGGCAGGAAGATTAGGAGTTCAAAGCCAGCCTCAGTAACATAGCAAGGCCTAACCAACTTAGTGAGACCCTGTCTCGAAATAAAGAATAGGGCTGGGGGTATAGCTCAGTTGGTAGAGTGCTTGCCTCACATTCACAAGGCCCTGGGTTCAATCCCTAGCACCACAGAAAAATAAAGTAAAATAACAAGTAAAAAAGGGCTGGGATTGTGGCTGAGTGGTTAAGTTCCCCTGGGTTCAATCTCTGGTACCAAAAGAAAAGAAACAGAGTCGAGTAATTAGGATTACAGACCTGACCACCATATCTGACTTCATTTTTATTTTTTAATTATTTAGTTCCATTTGGTGCTAACACCTGTCTTGTATCACTTATACCTGTAAAATTCTGTCCAATATTTAAGAACAAATTGGAGCACAAATTGGAGAACAAATTGGGCGAGGTGGTACTCAACTTGTAATTCTACTGACTTGAGAAACTTGAGGCAAGAGGGTTGCAAGTTCAAGGCCATCTTGGGCAATTTAGAGAGTCTGTCTCAAAATAAAAATTAAAAGAGCTGAGGATGTAGCTCAATAGTAGAGTCCCCTAGTTTTCATCTGCCAACCTGGAGTAGACAATACATCCAATTTGATATTCACAGATTGCTGCTTTTACTTTTTTTTTTTTTAAATTGCAGTACTGAGAATTGAATCCCGAGATGCTCTACCACTAAGCTACCTTCCCAGCCCTTTTTATTTTTATTGGTACTAGGAATTGAACCAGAGGTCAATTCCCACTGAGCCTCATCCCTAGCCCTTTTTTTGTATTTTATTTAGAGACAGGGTCTCACTGAGTTGCTTAAGGCTTGTAATTTACTGAGACTGGCTTTGAACACGTGATCCTGCCTCAACCTCCCAAGCAACTGGGATTACAGGAGTGTGCCACTGTGCCTAGATCCTTTTTATTTTTTGAGACAATCTCAGTAAATTGCCTGGGTTGGCCTCAAATTTACAAGCTTCCTGAATTGCTGGAATTTCTGAACCACCACACCTAGTACAGATCACTGCTTTTAAAAAATAAATATCCTGCTGGATGTGGTGTGTGTACCTGTAATCCCAGCACCTTGGGAGGCTAAAGCAGGAGGATTGCAAGGTTAAGGCCAGCCTCAGCAACTTTGGCTCTAAGCAACTTAGCGAGACCCTATCTCAAAATAAAAAAAGGGCTGAGGATGTGTGGCTCAGTGATTAACTGCCCCTGGGTTCGATCCCTGGTACCAAAAAAAAATTTTTTTTAAATATATATCCTCTGGCTGATGTTGTGCCTCAGTGGTAGAATGCTTGCCTTAGTATGCATGAGGTATTGGGTTCGATCCTCAGCACCACATAAAAATAAAATATTGTGTCCACCTAAAACTAGGGAATAAAATATTGTTTTAAAAAATATATATTTTTTAATATTTCTATACACACACACACACACATATATATATATATATGTATATATATATATATCCTAAATTATACCCATCAGGACAAAGAATTAAAGTAGATTTCTTTGTTTTCTCGTTCCATTTAAACAGTGTTAACGTCACAGAAAAGTAATGAATATCCTGTAAGTCTGAATACTAAAAAGCTTTCTCCTGACAAGTTCTGGGTATCTCCAAATAGATCCATTAGTAAAAACAAAGAATTGGAAATAAAAAGGTAAGAAATGTCAAGTTGTGGTCTTGAAGTAACATATGTATGCACTGCACTCTTATTGTTAATTTTCCCCCTACTCTGCAGGTTTTTCCTTTTTCTTTTCTTGTAGAAAGGCATTTATAACCTCTCATTTTGCTCTTTAACACTTCCTTTTTTTAACTGTATATAGGCTTTTAGGACCTATACAATGCATAAGCTACACATGAGAATTGTACAGTTATTTGAAGGTCAGAGTACACTATGGTAGAACTAAAACCTAGACTGGTCTGGTGGCACATCTGTAATCTCGCTATTTGGGAGGCTAAGGCAGAAAGATTACAAGTTTGAGGTCAGTCTGGACAATTTAGCAAGACCCTGTCTCAAAATAAAAAAGACTGGGGATATTGCTTTGTGATTGGAGCACCCTGTGTTCAATGCCTAGCACTACAAAATCAAAAAATTAAATAGAATAGAACTAAAACCTGAGCAAGCCTGCAGGATGATGGTAGACTTCCCCAAGACATCCCTTTCTCTGATTGAAATGTTTGCCTTTCTAGAAAAAAATTGCCTGTTGATTTACCTCAGGAATTATTTAGAGTATTATTAAAGGATGTATGTTCAAAACATTGTTTATATATGACTGTATAGCACTTTATATTTTAAAAAATACTCAAGCCATTAGGGTCACATATCTCACCACTCCAGAAAGTATAAAGAATTCATATTTATTAAATCCCTACCGTGTGCCTTCGTGTATATGTTTCTTACTTAACTTTGGGAATGGTGCTAGGTTGTCAATAATCTAACCACATCCTATTTTCTAAATCCTTTGAGCTTAACTGAGGTCCTGGGAATTAAACTTAGTAGTGCTTTACCACTGAGGTACATCCCCAGTCTTTTGTTTTGAAGCCAGGTCTCACTAAGTTGCCGAGGGCCTTACCAAGTTGCCTCAAACTTGCAGTCTTCCTGCCTCAGCCTTCTGCGTTGTTAGGATTATAGGCATGCACAATCACTCCTGGCTTCTAACCAAGGATATATTTTTGAAGCTAGTGATTGTGATAGATAATGAAAAGATCTGGTTTCTTTAGGCATGAAAGCCATGTTTAGGAGTAATGTCCACATTGTCCTGCTTTAACCATTTGAGCTAACTGTCCACTTAATATTCAGATTAAATAGAGACTTTTATCATAGACCCTACACATAATTGAACTTCCTCCCTCTACTAGACAACTAGTAATTCAGTTATTGCTCATCTTCTGTCCACAGGGTTTGACTTTAATGCCTAACTCATAGTAAGAAGCCAGTAATTAAATGTTCAAGTAATTAATGTCTGAGCCCTTTAAACCTATTGATAATTATTTTTTCAAAGTCCTAAACACCTGAAAGAGTAGAGGAACTGCTTATGGTTGCATATTCTAACAATATTTAATGGTTGGCTTTTTTCTTTTTGGGGCAGGGGGGCAATGCTGAGATTGAACCCAGAGCCTCATACATGTTAGACAAGCTCTCTACTACAGAGCTACATCCCTGTCCATTATAAATGACTTTTGTTTTTGGACATTGAAAAGGCAAGGCATAAGGATGATTCTGTAAATTCTGCCCAAAGTAGGTAGAAAGAATAAGTATACAGATGTCAACATTAATCAAATTTCTATCTTCGTAAAAGGTCTGATTCTAATATATTCGTGTGGACTCAAGTAGAATACTATATAGAATTTGAGTGAGTGGTGGTGTATAATTTGGTAAAAATTACTGATGTGCTTTTCAACAGCTAGGAGATATATTGCCTTAGAGTAACCCCTCAGAGGAGATGTCATATGTCAGCCATGGCATGTTGGCAGGCAGCATGAATCCAGACTTCTAGGAGGTCATGTGAGCTTTTTTACTAGTCATTCCTTATTTCTCTGACAGTGAACTGTTTCACTTATGCTTTAGCTGCCTGGGAATTATGATCAGTCCTTTCAGAGTTGGTGGTGATGGTTTTCTTCTTTCATCTATCTTTCCAGGTCTTCTCCCACTTCTAAATCCCAGTTGGTAGATAATAGGTGGTCTGCACATAGTCACACTACGAGTCTTCAAAACAGAAACTGTCCCTCTCAAGAGGATCTCATTAAGATTGTTGATGTGGAAGAGCAAGAACTGAAAAAGTCTGAGCCACCTGATTTAATGGAACAATCTTACTTGCCAAGGCAAGATCTAGGTAATATTTCAGATATTCTAATAGAAAAAACACTTTATTTTATTTTAATCCTATATAAAGGTATTCTGGTTAATCAGGAATATAGTCATAAGCCAGGCACAGTGGTACAACTTCAGATATACTAACCTATCATGGATGCTTCTGTTATACTGAAGCCTAATTTTGAAAAATAGCTTGAGTTAACACTTGAATTACTCCAAGTTTACTTGAAAATTATTGTATTTTTTTAATCTGTTTATATTGGTTTAAGTAACAGTTTTAAGAATGAAGGAGTCAAGTATACTCTAAATATTTTACTTCAACTATTAGATAAAAGTTCTAAGGCCCTAGAGTAAAGTTTTACACCTGTTCTTTATTGAAAAGAAAACGGAATCCCAATGCAACCTCTTATTTATGAATTAATGAATACAAATAACCATATATTTTATACTTTATAAATCTCTTTTAATGGATAGTATCTTGGATGGCTTTTAAATCAAAGTTTTAATCAGTAATGAAAGTTTTTAATTAATCCTCAAAAACACATTATCATCAAAGGCTTTACGTGGCATCAAATGTGGCATTTGGCCAGGTTCATTAGGGTCAATTTTAAGAATCTCAGACCTTTTATTTATCTGCTTACTTTCTGACAGAATGACACTTTTTGAAATGTTTCAAGGATGGTGTCTACTGTTTCTAATTTGGTAGTGCTTTCTGTTGATTTATTAAATAGAAAATGTAATGGTATCATTGTAAGTGCAAGAAGGAAAATGGAGTCTTTCTCATATTTTCAACCTCCTTCTCCTTCCTTATAAAAGTACTGTATGTTCATTGTCCACAATTTGGACAATATAGGAAATAAAAAATGAGGGATATTAAAATTACCTGTGTTCCTATCCATTAACAATGAAACATTGCTTTTTTTTTTTAGTTACTTTATGTAAAATTTTAATTTTAAAATATAGTCAAGAGGAGGGATATAATTGGTATATTCCCCATTGGTAGATGCTTGCCTTGCATGCACAAGGCCCTGAATTCAATCCCCAGGACCACAAAATAAGTAAAGAAAAAAAAGCAAGGTACAGCCGTATAGGCCTACAGTTCCAACTACTTGGGGGATCACTTGAGCCCATGAGTTTGAGGCCAGCCTGAGCAATGTACAATCAAAAAATAATAATAAAATCGAATCAAGATAAATAATATCTTTGCTATCATCTTTAATATATTAGAAACATTTCTTCATTTTATTGAACATCAGCATTTGTATTCAAACTGTAATAAGGGAAGAGTAACTCCTTTGAAATAAATGTATCACAATTTATTTAATCTCATATTGGACATGAGATCATTTCTAAAATTAAACTATTATATAAACAGTGTTGCAGTGAACATCCCTATGACTAAACCTTTGCGTATATCTCTTATTTCCTTAGGATGCATTTCTAAAATTAGAATTGTTGACTGAAAGTGTGAACACATGTTAAAACTTTAGCTACATAATGACATATTGTTAAGCCACTGCACTTCCACCAACAATGTATCTGTGTATATTGTACCTGTTTCTGCTCTTAACCTAACTTCACCTTTAATCTTAGCCAACACTGAAATCTTGTAATTCAAGATTCATTGTCTTATAAATTAAATTTCTCTGGTTCCTTTCAGAGGGAACCCCTTACCTGGAATCTGGAATCAGCCTCTTCTCTAAGGATCCTGATTCTGATCCCCCTGAAGACAAAGACCCAGAGGCAGTTCATGTTTGCAATGTACCAGCTTCAACCTCTGCATTGAAATTATGCCAATTTCAAGTTGGACAATCTGCCAACAGTCCAGCTGTTGCTCACACTACTAGTACTGCTGGGTATAACGCACGGGAAGAAAGTATGAGCAGGGAGAAGCCAGAATTCACATCTCCAACAGAAAGGACCAAGCAGAGAATATCCATGGTGGTATCGGGCTTGACCCCCAAAGAACTTGTGAGTGTATCTATATGTATCTCTGTAATGACTAAAATTTAATAACATGCTACAAATAGTTTTACATAGTTTAAATAGTTATGTATAGTTTTATATAGGTACTAGCAATGAATAACCTATAGGAAGAAATTTATGCAATAAGCAGAATTATATGTGATTTAATTTTCACTCCTAATTTCTGAAAATTTGCACTAAAGCTCAGGTATGGGATTTCTCATATATTTACTTGTGAAAAAGAATTATTAAATATTAGCAGAAAAGTCATGCTTTCGAATATGATATAAAACTTTAGAATTAGAATTTTCTTTTTACTTAATAATTCAAGTAGGTATGGCTCTGCTCTCTGAGAGGCATTCTTGTTTTTCCCCCCTCAGTTTGAACTTACTAACATGTTTCTGCTTAACAATGGTGTTTTTTCTGTGTGTGTTTGTCTTTATCCTGGCTTCTAAGACAGCTATTCAGTAGCCTGCCCTGTCATTTCTGCCCTATAACAACCTTTGCTATTAGAATTTTGGCATCTCCTTGGACCCCTTGTGCCAGAAATGGGAATTGTTTCACATTGTAGAAATACCCACTAACATATTAAGACCCTTGAAATCTTGTTTGTTCTTAATTAGGCTTCTTGTAGATTTTAGGCATCCTGGGAAATTTACTTTACCTGTAATTGGCATTGGTATTACTTCATAATAAAATAATGAGTGAATTTCTTTAAGATAAGACTGGTGTGATAGTACATGATTCTAATCCCAACAACTCAGGAGGCTGAGGCAGGAGAATTGTGAGTTCAAAGCCAGCCTAGCAATTTAGCAAAGCCCTAAGCAACTTAGCAAGACCCTGTCCTAAAATAAAATTTTTTTATAAAAGCTGGGGATGTGGCTCAGTGGATTCAATCCCCAGTTCCAAAAAAAGAAGACAAGATAACATATCAGACTATCAATTGGATTCAATAGTTGGTGCCATGAACTGCACACAGAGAGGCAACCAATTCATTCTGAAGTATCTTTCATAATATATCCTTCTTAGGATAAGAACCATTTCTCATCCTAACTTCTCCATGGATAGTGACTCAGAATAACATTCTTTGGTCTGATGGTCTAAAGGGCAAAGAAGCAACCCGTGTGTGCCCTGATAGATACAATATTTAAGTGCAAGATGGCAGCTGTTGATGTTCTCACTTCACAGCAATTGGCTCTGAAAATTCTTATGGTATATCTGATTAAATGGCTCTTGATCACTTGTCCACACATTGAGAATTCCCATATATCCATTGAAAATTAGCATTCCTTATTCCTTTGTTTTGAGAGTTTAGGTTTTCAGAGATGCCTAAAATGATCTAATCTTTTTTGCCATGGGCAATTCTAAACTGCAGATTAAACTATAGTGGCTTGGGTACATGCTGTTTTTAAACAAGCAAAGAGGAAAACTTCGAGCTCTTTTCAGACTTGCTGAAGTGTGATAAATTTATGATGAAAGCTACTGACTGTATTACACATGATTAATTCTGAAGCCTGTATTAAGATGATCTTTACAGCAGTTGCTCTTCTAACTGAACACTGTTTCAAGGCTGAGGTTTCAGCAATTAATCAGTTCAGAATTGCTAATGATCCTGGCAGAGGGCAGTGGCAAAAGGAGGAGGATGTCATTAGCTTCTCTAGTCTGCCTTTTTTCAGTGCCTCATGGCAGTATGGAGTTGAGGCAGCATGAAAGAAAGATGGCCTGACCTCCATTACAATATTATACAGCACATAAATATTGGAGTGGGTGGTGATGGCTAGTAAATGATGGCCCTTGGTAAACAAAGTTATTTGCCATACAGTAGCTACCAATTATGTCAGCTGTGCTCATAATGGTTCTGCTTAATTTCTTTCACTGCCTATTGATTTTTATTTGGTTAATAGATAATAGCTAAAGGACTCTAGATTTCTTTTGCAAAGAATGAGTCTCTTTGAATCCTCCTTAGAGAGAATTGATAGTTTTTGCACTGACCTTTAGAAACATCTTCACTAAGTGTTTTTTAACTATCAGAGAATCGACTCTTGTTTTTTAGCCACATTTATCTGTAGCATAACTTTCTGTAGAGGTTAGTTACCTCTCAGTTTATAAAGTGAAAGCTAGATTATAGATAGATCTAAATAATAATAAATCTAAAGTATAGTTGAAAAGAAATTGTATTAGGGAATCAAATGATATCTGCTATTAATGATAAAATTTATATTATTTGAATTTTTGGTTTAATTCCATGTCTGCTAACACTGTTACATTATATTAGAATGTTTTGCTCTAGTTTGTACATAATTTTTATTAGATTATTCATTTTTGAGACTTCAAGCATGTTAAGATTTAAAAAATGTACCTTTTCTGAGAAAAATGGAGATTTAGAGCTAACATAATTAATACTTAATTCATGTACTAGATGTAATTTATTATAATACAGCATTTGATTTGATTTCAGATGCTTGTACACAAGTTTGCCAAAAAACACCATATCATTTTAAGTAATCTAATTACTGAAGAGACTACTCACGTCGTTATGAAAACAGGTATACCAAGAACCAACTATCTTCCTTCCTTCCTTCCTTTCTTCCTTCTTTCCTTCTTTCCTTTCTTACTTTTTGAGATAGGGTCTCACCAAGTTGCTGAGGCTGGCCTAGAACTTTCAATTCTGCTGTCCCAGGCTTCTAAGTAGATGGAATTATAGATGTGCACAACTGCACTGTCCTAAGAACCTTTATAGAATGTGTTGCATCTGCTGCATAAACCACATGAAGAAATAAGAGCCAGATCTTGGGCTGGGGATGTGGCTCAAGCGGTAGTGCGCTCGCCTGGCATGCGTGCGGCCCGGGTTCGATCCTCAGCACCACATACAAACAAAGATGTTGTGTCTGCCAAAAACTAAAAAAAAAATAAATATTTAAAAATATTTTCTCTCTCTCTCTCTCTCTCTCTCTCTCTCTCTCAAAAAAAAAAAAAAAAAATGAGCCAGATCATGGTAGCACACACTTGTAATCCCAGCTACTTGGGTGACTGAGGCAGGAGGATGACAAGTTCAAGCCCAACCAGGGCAATGTAAGTGAGACTATGTCTAAAAATAAAAGAGCTGGGCTATAACTCTGTGGTAAAGTGTACCTGGATTCAGTCCCAAGAATCAGGGTATTAAAAAAGAAGAAAAACTTCAAACCAGGTATAGTGGTACATGCCTGCAATCCTAGCACTTGGGAGGCTGAGGCAAGAGGATCACAAATTCAAGGGTACTAAAAGCAACATAACAAGACCCTGTCCCAAAAATAAATTGTAGGGGTTGGGGTTGTAGCTCAGTGGCAGAGCACTTGCTTAGCATGTGTGAGGCATTGGTTCAATCCTCAGCACCACATAAAAAATAAATTTAATAAATGATAAAAGATACTGTGAGGGCTGGGGATATAATTCAGTTAGTAGAGCACTTTCCTCACATCACAAGGCCCTAGGTTCTAATCCCCAGCACCACAAAAAAAAAAAGAAAAGAAAAAAGATATTGTGTGTCCCTCTACAACTAAAAAAAAAAATATTTAAAAATAAATAGATAAAATATATCTCAGAAGTAGAGTACCCTTGGGTTTGATCACCAGAACAACAACCAAAAAGAAAAAAAGACTTCAAAAATAGTGAAGAATTCTGTGAGGGAGAACGGCCTGCTGTGTTTAGCATCTAGTTAAATACATTTCTCTTGTTTAAAACTAAATGGCATTTTCTTGGTTTTTTAGTTCTTCAAAAGGGTCTTTGAAACACTAGGAAATAAATAGAAGTGATTTTTCAGTTACTGCTTTCAGAAATACTTATGTAGGGAAGAAAAAAAGCTATGAAGAGACTGTATTTTTCTGTCCCTCTCAGAGGAGTACAAGGCGGGTAGGATTCCCCAGGTAGAAGTTATGTGGGTGAAAATTTGTCATGTTGACATTTCAAAATTAGGGTTTCAACAATGTTTTCTTCTCCTTTCACATATTACCATCCAGTAAAGTAGATCTTTTCCATCTGCATCAATCACCACTGCTGACGTGGATAATTCCTTGAACACAATAGTGGAGCTCTTGAGCTAGCCTTGGCATCTAGAAGATGGGACAGACATTTCCTCTAGTCTTTCCTATCTTTTTCTTCGGGCTTCCAAAGATCCACATCTGCTGGTGATAATTAGTGATGCTTCCAGCCTCGGATGCTATCTCCTGGGATGTGGGAACCATCAATCCAGATTGATCTTGAGAGCAGGAACTGGGCTCTTTCTCTTCTTAGGTGTAACTTCCTGACTTTGTTTTCTTCTTGTAATCCTTCATATGCTTTTCATTTTGCAGATGCTGAGTTTGTGTGTGAACGGACACTGAAATATTTTCTCGGAATTGCAGGAGGAAAATGGGTAGTTAGCTATTTCTGTAAGTATAATACAGCTTCTCCCCCCATTCCTTTAACACCTCAGAATTGCATTTTTACAACTAACGTCTTAACACCTGAGGTTTTTGCTGATGCTGTGTCTGAATTACCAGAAAGGTCTTTATTGGTAACACAAAACTAGCCTTATCTTTAATGCATATTGCTTTGTTCAGTTAAGCTGGTGATGTTGGGAAATAGATTTATTTCATAACTAATAGGACCTAATCTGCTTCTAGCAATGTTTGCATATGAACTGAGAATTTATTTAATAGTAGGCAGAATTCCATGTGCAGCAGGTACTTTTACAATGTTTAAATTAAGCATCAACTGTGTCTCCAGGAGGAAATTTCTACCATAAGCCTCATTAAAGAACTATGGCTTCAGAGAGAACCTTCTTCCCATGCTCTTTTGTGAATTGCTCAACTCTCCACCTTCACATAAAAGATTGTGTTCTTCTGCTCTATGTAACCTGTTTTTTTCTGTGATCTTTTAAGGGGTGACCCAGTCTATTAAAGAAAGAAAGATCCTAGATGAGGTACGTATTTGATATTACAAACTAATCAAGAGACATTTGATATCATTGAGTCACACAGTTAAGAAAAATTTATCTGCTTCCTTCCATGAGTGTAGCACTTTCCATAAATTTTCCTTGACAGTGGAGATCATCAGGAGTGATATAGAAACCTGTGAGGTGATGCATCCCAGCTACTCATAAGGCTGAGGCAAGAGGATTTCAAGTTCAAGGCCAGCTGGGCACTTTAGCAAGACTGTCTCAAAATAAAAAATAAAATGGTCTGGGCATATAGCTCAGTAGTAGAGCACTTGCCTAGCATATGTGAGACTAGATTCAATCCAGTACCACAAAAAGAGAGAGAGAGATCTAGAACAGACCAAGAAATTCTGTGTTCTCATTCATTTATTCTAGATTTCAAAAGAAATAATCATCTCTTTGAGGGAAAGGGAAAGGAATTTATAAAACAAAGAAAAGATTCATAAGGACAAGGTTGGGATAGATCTTACATGTGTACATAAACTAATTCTTCACCATTGTTAAAGAAAAAGACTTTGTATTAATATGCAAATGTGTCTCCTTAGAAATCAGATTTCTTCAAAGAGATGTTGCTCTTGATGATACTGAGAACAGTGAGAGGTAAATAAGATAAAGTGTAGGAGGAGGAATAATTTTAGAACAGCCAAGAACTGCTGGTGACAATAGATCAGGCAAAATAAAATTAGCAAAAGCAGTTTTAAAATATTATGTGTTATTCAGTATATTCATAATTAATTGACATTTTTGTTGGTTTTAACATTCATTCAGTAACTATTAACTGGGAGCCTACTATGTGCCAAGCACTAGGAATACAATAATAAACAAAACCCATCAATTCTGTGCTGTTATATATTTATGTTCTGTTGAGGGAAGATACTCACTAAGATGAATTTAAGATACCAGGCAAGGTGGCACACACCTGTAATTCCAGTTTCTAGTGGGGGGGGGGCTGAGGCAGGAAGAGCACAAGTTCAAAGCCAAACTCAACAACTTAGCAAGATCCTGTTGTAAAATAAAAGAATAAAAAGGCTTGTGGATGTAGTTCAATTGTATATCACCCTGGATTTAATCCCCAGTACTCGAGGTAGGGGCAGTGGGACACAAGAAATGCTTTGAAGGGCTGGGGATGTGGCTCAAGTGGTAGCGCGCTCCCCTGGCATGCCCAGGGTGTTGGGTTCGATCCTCAGCACCACGTAAAAATAAAATAAAGATGTTGTATCCACCGAAAACTAAAAAATAAATATAAAAAAAAAGAAAGAAAGAAATGCTTTGAAGAACAACAGACTAGCAATCAGCTGGGGATAGGGTCATGGAAGCCCTTTCTGAAAAGATTGAGCTGAGACCTAAATGAAAAGAAAGAATTGTTAGTGGCACAGCGGCACACACCTATAATCCCAGCAGCCCAGGAGGCTAAGGCAGAAGGATTGTAGTTCAAAGCCAGCCTCAGCAAAAGCAAGCCACTAAGCAACTCAGTGAGACCCTATCTCTACATAATACAAAGTAGGGTTGGGGATGTGGCTTAGTGGTCAAGTACTCCAGAGTTCAATCCTCGGTATCCCCCAAAAAGAATTATTTTTGAAAAAATGTAGAGGACAACTGTTATAGGCAGAGGAACAGAAAATGTTAAAGGTCTTGAGGTAAGAATGAGCTGGGTTTACTAAAGAAAAATACACCATGGTTTGGGGAGGTAGCTCTGTGGTAGAGCACTTACCTAGTAGCATGTATAAGGCCTTACCTAGCATATATAAGGCCCTGAGTTTAATCCCCAGCACAGACAGAAAGAAAGAAAGACCAGTGTAGCTGGAGAGTAATAATTGGTGAATTACGTGTACAGGGCAGAGATTGGACAAGGGCCAGATCAGGTAAGTTTAGGTATAAGCCATGGTAAGGAATTTTATTCTTAGAATAACGAGAAGGTAAGAAAAGGTAGGTTTGGGGGCTGGAGATGTGGCTCAAGTGGTAGCGTGCTCGCCTGGCATGCATGCGGCCCAGGTTCGATCCTCAGACACCACATACAAACAAAGATGTTGTGTCTGCCGAAAAACTAAAAAATAAATATTAAAAAAAAAGAAAAGGTAGGTTTGGAATATATATAAAGCTAGGATCTGCTAATGGATTAAATTTAGAGGATGAAGTAAAGAGAAAGCAAAGAGGTAATTCTTGGGTTTGGGACCTAAACAACTGAGTGAATGTTAGTATTATTATAGTTGAAAAGACATGAGGGAGGAGCCCATTGGGAAGAGGGAGGACAGGAGTGGGATCAAGAATTCTTTTAGATGAGTAGATTTTTGAGATTTATACAAGACATCTGGAGAGAATGGTTAAATAAGCAGTTAGACACATTGTAAGAAGCTCAGGGGTGCAATCAGGACTATAAACATGGCAGTTATCTTTAAATAAATGGCAAATTCATCACTAGACTCTTCTTATTCAAGTGACTAGGAAATGTTAGGTGTTCTTTCCCCTAGTAATAGCCTGTGATTACAATCTTGCCTTTATTTTTCTTAGTAATACTCTTAGCAATACATGCAGTCTTCTCCATAATCTGAGTTTCAGTTTGAATGTGTGTGTTGGGCATGCATGTGTGGTTCTGGGGATGGAACCAGGGCCTCATGCGTGCTAGATAAGTACTCTACCACTGTCCTATATCCCTAGCCCCAGAATTATTTCTAAGCATTTTGCCCCAAGTTTCTCCCCAAAATTCTAAACTCCCCAATCCCATTAGTAGTAGTAGTAGTAGTAGTAGTAGTAGTAGTAGTAGTAGTAGTAGCAGCAGCAGCCAGGGATTGAACTCAGGGGCACTCAACCACTGAGCCACATCCCCAGCCCTATTTTGTATTTCAGTTACAGACAGGGTCTTACTGAGTTGCTTAGCGCCTCACTATTGCTGAGGCTGGCTTTGAACCTGAAATTCTTCTATCTCAGCCTCCTGAGCCATGGGGATTACAGGCATGTGCCACTGTGCCTAGTTCCCATTCTTTATTCTCTCTTCCTTAACCAAAGTAATGATTATGAAAGGCCTGTAACTTTCTTCACTATAGTAAATACATATTTTATCATTTTAGCTTCATTAATTATAACTCTCTCAGTGGAAATCTGAAAAGCCCTTATTTCTTTAAAAGGCAATATACAATTGATTTAAGAGATCAGGAATTCTCCAGTTATCTTTGTAACAGCACAGTATTAGCAGTTTAATCTAAATGCTAAGTGAATATTTTGAGAGAAGATAGATGTTGAAAATTAAAATACATTAAGTCCCAGTGAGGTGAAAAGCCAATTGTTAATTTCTGTATATGAAGATTTGCTTCAATGAATTGATTTCAGCAG
This sequence comes from Ictidomys tridecemlineatus, assembly GCF_052094955.1. Lineage (NCBI taxonomy): Eukaryota > Metazoa > Chordata > Mammalia > Rodentia > Sciuridae > Ictidomys > Ictidomys tridecemlineatus. The sequence continues at coordinate 19,450,232 of NC_135479.1, forward strand.
CTGAGATCCTGGTCATTTCATCCAGTCCACCAAAAAGAATGACTTTATTTATTTATTTTTGGTTAAAACTCTGGCAATTCTGGATTCTTTAAACAGATCTGTTTGTTCCACTTCCACTGAAGGAGGCTTCTCTTTCTCTGATCCTGATGGTTTGGGTTTGGTTTCTTTCAGCATGATTTTGAAGTCAGAGGAGATGTAGTCAATGGAAGAAACCACCAAGGTCCAAAGCGAGCAAGAGAATCCCAGGGCAGAAAGGTAAAAGCTCCCTCCCTCTTATTGACAAGAATTCCATGGTTCTCCATTCCAGCCAGCTTTGTGGCAGTGGTTTTCATCAGGTTAGGCACTGCTATAGCACCAGCTCAGTGTTTTCACACAGCTCTTTTTAGTTCTCCCAGCCCAACAAGGCAAATAATGTTTCTATTGTACGACCAAGAGAACACAGAGGTTTAGAGAGGCTGTATAATTTCGTGACTAGGAAATGTTAGGTGTTCTTTCCCATAGTAATAGCCTGTGATTACAATCTTGCCTTTATTTCTCTTAGTAATACTCTTAGCAATACATGCAGTCTTCTCCATAATCTGAGTTTCAGTTATTTCTAAGCATTCTGCCCCAAGCCCCGTGGGCTTCAAGTTCCAGCTGATAAGTGGCAGAGCTAGGTTTTTATAGAAGTGTAAATCTAAAACCTTTGCTCTTTCCACTTTACCATGGTATCTTCCTTAAAGCAGTGTAGTAAATACTATGAGCAGGGGATATAGAGGGCTATCTGCTGGAGCATATAAAAGGAAGTGGTTAATAATCAACAATAGCTGGCATTTATAGAACGTTTACCATATGTTAGGGAATGTTCTAAATCTTCAACCATATTTTGACTATCAATTTTCCAACGACCTTATGAAATATGTACTATTATTACCTATTTTACCTATGAGAAGAGCTCAGAGTTTGAGTAAGTGGCCCAAGGTCACATAGCTAGTTAGTAATGAAACCAGAAATTGAACCCAGTCCTCCTAGCCCCAAGTCTAAACTCTCAACCATGCCATGGCTTCTTAGAAAGTTACAGAAAGTTTTATAGAGGAGAAAAATAGATATTCAAACAATTTTGTAAATGAGGCCCAGGGAGATTCAGTGGCTTTCTCCAAATAATATTGTAGCAGATGATGTGGCCAAAACTGTGTCCTTTTCTCAGGGAGAAGTCCAAGCAAGATCTCACACTTGTCTGTCAGGCCTGAGCCAGCTGCTTTCTCAAGTTCCTGACTAAGTGCTTGTGTTCCTGGTGTTCTTTTCTTCTTTTCTCAAGAAAAAAAAAAAAAATGCCACAGGGCATTTCAGAACATCCCCATTAGGAGCACCTTCTGTCCTTTTACACAAACTTAAGCAAGAACCAATAGAGTTTTCTAAAGAAAACTGCTTTGGGAGACAATCATAAATCAAGCCTGGAGTTCTCCACCCTGGAGTTCTCAACCCCATCCTCACGCTCTCAGCCTATCAAGTAACTGTTGCTAATGTCAAGAAAAGTACTTGCCCTACTTCTTCCTCTGCCTTCTGCCCAGGGGAAGCTCTGTGAGAACCAACCATTTGTTTTTGACTCCATTTGATTCAAGGCAGAATTAGCACCAGATTCCTCCCACCTTCAAAGGAAATTCCAGTGCTTTGAGAATTTTCCTGCTTTCCAGGATGCCATTGCTGGGCTTGGTGGTTTGTGCCTGTAATCCCAGTAACTCGGGTGGCAGGAAGATCACAAATTCTAGACCTGCCTGGGCAAGTTAGCAAGACCTTGTCTCAAAAAGGGATAGTAGAGTGCCCTTGGTGCCACTGAGAGGAAAAAAGTACCTGGCCAAAGGAATGACATTCTAAAGATACTAAATGTCATCTAGTATTTTCCTCTAGAAGAGAAATGTATTTGTAGAAGTAAAGCTTCAAATTCCTTATCTCATGACTAGACATTCTCATCAGTGTCAGCCTGGATGCAAAAATTCCTAATATGTTGTACTTTTCATGGTACTATTTGGTTCCAGCTGGCTGCCTGGGGAGAACTCTTAGCATTATGATCATCTAGGTCCTATCAACAGGTTGAGGATGCATTTTATTCATGCAGATGGGAAGAATGGTACAAATGGAAGCTGTCACTTAAAACAAAAACAGACTTGTCCTGCTGTCTTTTCTTTTTTCTCTGCCTGTAAAGTGTGTGTATAGGGAGAGGGGGACACATTGCTGTGTTTTTAACTTCCTGATTTTTCTCTATTTTTGTCTTTTAGAGGCCAGATAAATTTGAGGCCTATGTAATTTTCTTTTTAGTTGAATGGGAAGTAGGAAGAGGGTCAAGACAATGAGAGTTGTCCAAAATAATATACTTTTTAAAAATAAATATTCATCTGCTGGGCATAGTGGCACATTTCTGTAGTCCCAGCTACTGGGCAGGCTGGGGCTGGAAGATTACTTGAGCCTAAGGGTTTGTGAACATCCTAAGCAACATAGTAGGACCCCTATCTCAAGGAGAAAAAAAAATAAAATATATACACACACACACACACACACACACACACACATTCAGGCTGGGAATGTGGCTCAATAGTATGACACTTGCCTAGTATACAAAAAGCCCTGAATTCCTCTCTTAGTATTGATTTTCTTAAAAGTGTGTATTTGTTTATGCATCCAACTGACACAAATTTATGGGGTATTTTTTTTTTTAATGCAGTGCTGAGAACCAAACTTGGGGCCTTGCACATGCTATGCAAGCGTTCTACCACTGATTTATTCCCCAAACTCTAGGTTTCTTTTATTTTTTATTTTTTTAAAGAGAGAGGAGAGAGAGAGAGAATTTTCAATATTTATTTTTTTAGTTCTCGGCGGACACAACGTCTTTGTTGGTATGTGGTACTGAGGATCGAACCCGGGCCGCACGCATGCCAGGCGAGCGCGCTACTGCTTGAGCCACATCCCCAGCCCGTCTAAGTTTCTTTTAAATAATACCCAAGTCCTTTTCTAAGAATCTGTGCCAATGAATTTGTACTGTCCAACACAGTTGCCACCAACAACATAGAACTGTTCAAATTAAGATTGAAATATGAAATTCAGGTGCTCACTCATCCTAACCACATTTTACAGGCTTAACAATCACATGTGACTTGTGGCTACCTTACTAGCACAGATACAGAAAATTTTCCAGTATCATTGAAAATTCTTTTGTTAGCACTGCCGAACACTTTTAAGTGGAAGTACCCCTAGGAGAAGTGTGTGATCTGTCTTCAGAAAACCAAGCAATCTGATCAACTTAAGATACAAACCAGGGCTGGGGATGTGACTCAAGCGGTAGCGCGCTCGCCTGGCATGCGTGGGGTCTGGGTTCGATCCTCAGCACCACATACCAACAAAGATGTTGTGTCCGCCGAGAACTAAAAAATAAATATTAAAAATTCTCTCTCTCTCTCTCTCCTCTCTCACTCTCTCTTAAAAAAAAAAAAAAAAAAGATACAAACCAGTCCTCGCGTTCACATTAAGAACTGCATATGCCAGGTACAGTGGCACACGCCTGTTATCCCAGCGGCTTCAAAGGCTGAGGCAAAAGGATCATGAGTTTAAAGCCAGCCTCAGCAAAAGTGAGGTGCCAAGTAACTCAGTGAGACCCTGTCTTTAAATATACAAAATAGGGCTGGGAATGTGGCTCAGTGGTTGAATGCCGCTGAGTTTAGTTCTTGGTACCCACAAAAAATAAAGAACTGTGTGTAGCTGGGCATGGTGGCACATGCTTGTAATCCCAGCAGCTCCAGGAGGCTGAATCAGGAGGATCACAAGTTCAAAGCCAGCTTCAGCAATGGCGAGGCACTAAGCAACTCAGGGAGACCCTGACTCTGAATAAAATACAAAATAGGGCTGGGGATGTGGCTTAGTAGTTGAGTTCCCCTGAGTTAAATCCCCAGTACCAAATAAACAACAACAACAAAAATCCTCCTGGACTGAAGTGATCTTCCTGCCTCAGCCTCCTGAGTGCTGGGATTATAGGTGGGTACAACTATACCTGGCTAGAAAACTTTTAATTTGTTAAAAGAGATTTCTGTGCTTGGTGCAGTGACACACACCCGTAATCCCAGCATCTCGGGAAGCTGAGGCAGGAGGATCATGAGTACAAAGCCAGCCTCATTAAAATTGAAGCACTAAGCAGCTCAGTGAGACCCTGTCTCTAAATAAAAATACAAAATAGGACTGGGGATGTGGCTCAGTGGTTGAGTGCCCCTGAGTTCAATCCCCAGTCTCCCCCAAAAAAAGAACTGTGTAGACCGCATAATATGCAATGGCCATTCTCAAAGGAAAGTGAGACAGAGAGATATTTGGGAATCAGAAGAAAGTCAGGAGAAAAGGAGCATGTAAACAAAAACATGACCGCTTTGCTGATTGGTCTCATGGTTAGTGCTGTGCCACTCTGGATAAGCATCAAATTTCAACCAGTAGCTTTGAATCTCTTGCCATCCAGGTCTTATTAAATATAAAGAAGTAATGCACTCTACTGTATATATATAATACATACAGTATATATATAAAGAACAAATAATTTAAAAATACGTGTATATATATGTAAAATTCTAGGTACTTGGGAGTCTAAAGCAAGAGGATTACAGTTCCAGATCCTGTGTCAAAATAAGGATCAGGGCTGGGGCTGGGACTCAGCGGTAGGACATTTGCCTGGTGTGAGTGAGATATTGGGTTCGATTCTTAGCATCACATGTGAATAAATAAAATAAAGTTATATCAACAACTAAAAAAATGTATTTTAAAAAATAAGGGTTAGGGATATAACTTAGTGGCAGAATAATTGCCTAGCATGCACAAGATCCTGGGTGTGATCCCCAGTATCACTCCACAAAAATGAAGAAATAAATAATACAGGAAGCTTCTTTTGAGAGTCTTTATTTTTTATTAAAACCCATACTCAATTATAACCATGTTTCTCTCCATCCCTTGTCCCTCTTTCTCTCCTTACAGATCTTCAGGGGCCTAAAAATCTGTTGCTATGGGCCTTTTACCAACATGCCCACAGGTGAGGATCTTAAAAGAAATACAAAGCTCCAGCTCCAGCCTCTTTCTTACATGGTGGAATAGTACAGGCAAGATCACACTATCGGAATCCTTCAAATCAATGAGATATTCTGAAGTTTATTCTGTTTGCCCTGCTCCAAGCAAAAGAGCCCTAAATGTCATCTTAGGGCAAAAATCTAGGCCTTCTGCCCCTTTCAAGAGCTTGAGGGCAGTGAAAAGTTAGGATTTAGGACACAGAGATGGGGTAAAATTGTTGTTAGTGCCCATTTGGACTAAGAAAGAGGTAGGGATAATAAATTAGGAAGAAGATACTTTGGGCTTGTCAATGTCAAGAAAGCGTTTTATTCTTCCTAAACCATCTTCATTTAATACAGAGAAGAAAGCACAGCAGTTGCATAAGCCCTGTGAGTCTGGGGCCATGCACAGGCCCAGAGCAGGGGCAGACTCTTGATGAATATTTTCTAATTACATTTGACATTGAATGTGATGATTAGGACTGCTGTGGGGCTCAACTCTGGTATTGTTTGACACTAAGGCCCTTGTGTATATATAGATTTTGTTCTTTCTTTTCAAAACAAAGACTACTCACCTTTGCTTCCTATGCCCCACTTCTGCCCCAGGAGCTCAGGTCTTCTTGCTCATGAGAAGAAGGCTTTAGCATTTGGTTACTGGCAGATAAGTGGCTACAAGGGAGACTGGCAATATAATTTTGCTTCCTACTTCCACTGATTATTGTTGGATTTTTATGAAATTTCCAAGTGTTCATTGAAGAATTTCTTCTTTTTTTTTTTTTTTACTTTGGTATGGTGAAAAGCAGGTATCTCTAGCAGGTTACATTTTTAGAATGAGTTAGTGAGTTTTGATTCAGTCAGACAGTCAGGAACACTTCAGCAATTCTCAGAAATAAACTGATAGGGAAGAGCTCATCCATGGATGACTTATTGCAAAGCATGTCCAAAGGGACCCAGAAGACACCCATTGATTTTACTGATTCTCCAGGTGCAAGTGGAACATCTCTTCAATCTCTGTTAATTTCTGTACCCCTGAGTCTGCTGATTCCATCTCGGCATGTAGCCTTTCCCCACTGATACACTGAGTCTCTGACCAGGATGATGTATATTTTTTTCACTGGATAAATTATCTTCCTATCTCTTGACATTTACAGTAATTACCACCAAGTATGGTGCTCTCAATGGCTGTGATTATCAATTACCAACACAGAATTAGGATGCAGGAAGGGAAGGAAGGTGGATGTTTTGTTATACAGTATCTTATCTAGCAACTTAGCAAATTAATGGAAATTAGATCTTGGATTTTTTTTTTCTTTCAAGCTTTTTTTTTTTTTTAATATTATAAAACCTTATCTTCCAAGTAGAGTTATGGAAATGGATAGCCAGAGTAGGTGGCAGCAAATCAGTGGCAAATTGACTTAGAATACTTTACAGCCTTTCTGTTCTTTGGGGCAGAGATAGAAACTCTCCTACTAAGGAATCTTTCCTCCAGGGATATGTGGTATAGGGTTATATATGTGGATCAACATGGTAATTTTGGGTCTGATTGCCCTGTTTAGATCAACTGGAATGGATGGTGCAACTGTGTGGAGCTTCTGTGGTAAAGGAAATTGCGTCACTCACCCTTGACACGGTAAGTATTTGCTGCCCTGTCCGAGGGAGGACACAGTATTCTGTCTTGCAATTGAGCAAGGCTGGTACCCAGCAGTCTCATAATTTCCCAAAATGTAGCCTCAGGAGCCTTCTCTGACCATGTACTTGTGTCTTCTGGGCCTCCATCTATGAGGCCCAAGTAAGAATTTGATAACTACAAGTATTTAATAGTACACTGAGAGGAGGTGTCTTCCTTCCCCTTCTTGCCATGTGCCTTTCCCCCTCTTTTCTGTGGCTGCTGCCAATGTATTCTGCTTTAGAAACCAAGAAGGTGTGAAGTGGCAGTGCCAGCACACATCTGTGATCTCAGCAGCTCAAGAGCTGAGACAGGAGGATCACAAGTTCAAGGCCAGCCTTAGCAACTCGAGACCCTATCTCAAAAAATTAAAAGTACTGGGGTTGTGGCTCAATGGTTAAGTGCCCATCAGTTCAATCCCTAATACCAAGACAAAAAAAAATGGTGATGTAACTATTGCAAAAGCCCTGCTCTGACACCCTCAATACTTTTTTCTTCCTGGGGATGCAGGGTGCTCAGCCAATTGTGGTTATACAACCAGATGCCTGGACAGAAGACAATGGCTTCCATGGTAAGATGTCTGCATGCTCCTATGTTATTTGGGGTTCTGTTGGATGGGTTTGGTTCACCACTTATCACCTGGTGCTTGAGTAGCATAGTTCTCAGCACATTTTAAATATTTATTGAAAGAATGGATAGTTACAATGTCTTTTTAGCCAGGTGTGGTGGTTTATGCCTGTAATCCCAGGGACTTGAGAGGCTGAGGCAAGAGGATCATAATTTCAAAGCCAGGGCTGGGGATGTGGCTCAAGCGGTAGCGGGCTCGCCTGGCATGCATGCGGCCCGGGTTCGATCCTCAGCACCACAAACAAACAAAGATGTTGTGTCCGCCAAAAACTAAAATAAATAAATAAATACATATTAAAAAATAATAATAATTTCAAAGCCAGCCTCAGCAACTTAGCAAGACCCTGTCTCAAAACCAAAAACGAAAGGGCTGGGGGTGTAGCTCAGTGGTAGAGTACTTGGGGGTGTAGCTCAGTGGTAGAGTACTGTGTGTGTGTGTGTGTGTGTGTGTGTGTGTGTGTGTGTGTGTGTGTGTGTGTATGTCGCTGATTTCAAAAAATCCCCAGTACTGCAAAAAATAATAATAATAATAATAAGTAAATGTCTTTTTAACATTGTTCTTGTTTAGTTTTTTGTTAGAGAAGTAATCATGAACTTTTTGCATGGGGGGCAGGGTTTTTTTGGGGGAGGGGGCATTATCATTTTGAGATGTGGGTCTCACTATTTGCCCAAGCTGTCCTTGAACTTGTGATTCTCCTGCCTCAGCCTCCTATGTTGTTGGGGTTATAGGCATACATCTCTTGGCCTGGCGTTGAAGGGTGAAGGAGGTTTAAATATGAATGTTTGTCACAGAAAACATAATCTAGCACGAGAACAAAATAATTGCTAAAACCCAGCACTTGAAGATGATCACCATGTTTTGGATTTTTGAGATATTTTTCCACATCATGTCAGGTGTGGCACACATCTATAATTCTAGTGATTCAGGAGGCTGAGACAGGAAGAGCACAAGTTTGAGGCCTGCCTCAACAACTTAGTGAGGCCATATCTAAACCACCTCTGGGTTCTATCTCCAGAACCTAAATAAATAAACAAAATTAAAACAAAAGACATTTTTCTAATCTTTAAATTGCAATGCCATTTTGCTCTTTCTGGTGGCGTTTCCTTTACCAGATTGTAGCCCATGTTAATAAAATTGCCAGAGGCTGGTTTTTAGAGAGAGGGGAGAGAGAGAGAGACAGAGAATTTTTAATATTTATTTTTTAGTTCTCGGCGGACACAACATCTTTGTTGGTATGTGGTGCTGAGGATCGAACCCAGGCCGCACGCATGCCAGGCGAGTGCACTACCACTTGAGCCACATCCCCAGCCCTATGTGCAATAATTTGGCTTTTACGCGATTAGCCCTAAGAACTCACATAGCCACGTCCCCAGAGTAGATTGATTAGAATCTGTTCTGAGAGAATGAACTGACATTAATCTCTTTGTGCTCTGTCCCCAGCAATTGAACAGATGTGTAAGGCACCTGTGGTGACCAGAGAGTGGGTGTTGGACAGTGTAGCCCTCTACCAATGCCAGGAGCTGGACACCTACCTGATACCACAGATCTCACCCAGCCACTGCTGACTGCAGCCAACCATGCATCTAGAACCACAGGACCTCAAAGATGAGCTTAAAAAATGGCCTTTCCAGCTGGGTGTGGTGGCACATGTCTATAATCTCAGTGGCTCAGGAGGCTGAGGCAGGAGGACTGAGAGTTCAAAGCCAGATTCAGTAAAAGCGCATTCCTATCAACTCAGTGAGACCCAGTCTCTATATAAAATACAAAATAGGGCTGAGAATGTGGCTTAGTGGTTGAGTGCCCCCGAGTTCAATCCCTGGTACCCAAAAAAATAAAATAAAATAAATGGCCTTTCCATCTTAGGCCTGAGGAGCTCCTCTTACTCTTGAGTCTTTCCATAGTTATTAAATATTTATACACATCAGCCTGAAAAGAACTTCTGGCTTTGTGAGGGTCTCTTAAAGATTTTCTACTTCAAATGTCCCTTTGAAATCTGCCATGAGAACAAAATTGTTGCAGCTTTTCACCTGAGAAGAATTTAAAACCATTTAAATTCCACCAATTGAGCTAGATACTGATTCATTTTTATCAGCCCTGTTTCTGGTACTGGACTTGTTGACTTAGGTCTAGAGACATATAGTGGCTTGGCCTCAAGAGAATAGCTGGTTTCCCCAAGTTTGTTTCTCTAAAACCCTGTGTTCATAAAGGCCAAGAGTCAGGCCCTTCAGTGAAAGGATCTGTAATACAACTTACAATCAGAACAGTCCTTGAGCAGCTCTTAAATGTTAGAGTAGAGCATTGGGGAAGAAATTCAGAGGCAGATAATGAATATGAATATGAAATTTGAGAGTGAGTCAAAGGAGATCTCCAAAAGTCTAGAGTATAAATTGCTAGATTTTTAAAGAATATGCTCTGAAACAGAATATTTTCAAGAACTCCCTATATCCAGAGAGAGCTCTCTAATTCCTCATTAGCAAAAAAAAAAAAAAGTTTATTGTTATTGCTCCAGTATATAATCCATTCCTCTTAAAATATAAGATCTTTGATACGAATATTTCATGCCTGTAAAATGATGGATCCCACGGAAAGGAGCTGTTGCTTTCTTTGAGGTAATTTTTTTCCCTTTGCTCCCTATTGCTGAACCATAAAATTTCATAAATAATTTTCCTTGCTGAAGGAAGAGGAAGTATTTTTCATATACTCGTTATGCAAAACTGTTTATAGCTTTTGGAAGGACTAGGTCTTCCCTTGTCCCCCAGTGTGCAAGGGCAATGCAGACTTGATTGTACAAAATATATTTTGTAAATATTGTGCTGTGAACACTGCAAATAAACTCAGTAGCAAACACCAAGAATGTTCTTGGGGCTTATACCTGCAGATTTTCTCTGTGCTTCAACTTCTTGGGGCAGCTAAAGGACCTTTTGTATTTTCTACTGTGGCCACAACAAATTATCACAAATGCAGTAGCTTACAGCAATATCTGTTTGCATGCGTGTGTGTGTGTGTGTGTGTGTGTGTGTGTGTGTGTTTGTGTGTGTGTTTTTAAACAGGGTCTCACTGAGTTGCCAAGGCTAACCTTGAACTTGTGATCCTCTTGCCTCAGTCTTCCGAGTAACTGGATTTATGGGCATGTGCCACTGCATCAGCACAACCTCTGTTTATTATTTCTGTAAGTCAGAAGGCTGGAGATGTAGCTTAGTGGCAGAATGCAAGTTTAATACGTATAAGGCTCTTGGTTCAATCCAAAACCAAGGTGTTGGCAGGGCTATGTTTATTTCTAGAGGCTCTAGAGGTCAGTCTGCTCATTCGTGTTATTGGCCAAATTGTTCCTTGTGGCTGCAGAACTGAGATCCTTATTACCTTGCTATTTAGCAAGGGTCATTCCAGCTTCTGGAGGCCACCCATATTCCTAGGCTCCTGACCACTTTCCTCCATCTTCAAAACCAGTCTTGCCTGGGCCAATTTTTCTCATGCTATATTTCTTTGTCTACTTCATGTTTCTAACTCCTGCTGAAGACTGTTCTGTTTTTAAAGGCTCGGATGATTAAGTTGTACCTACTAGGTAAGCCAGGGTGATCTCTCTGTCTTGATGTCCCTTACTTTATTAGCTACAAAGTCCCTTCACAGCATTATCTAGGTGAATATTCGATTAAATAACCAGGAGACAGCAATTGAGAGAGGACAGCTTTAGAATTCTGTCTACCACTTCTATTTAACATGCTTAATCCACAGATAACACTCTGTTCATCATTTCCTGGCCCTTACACTATTCAGAGATTGGAATCCTCTTTGAGGCAAAGAAAATAGTCATCACACAATTCAGTACTGCTGTATTTGTGGAGGGCGAGGAAAGAAAGAAAATGGAGCTAACTATTTTATCTGTTAGTCCTCATCATAGCCTTGTAAAGTGGATATTTATCACCTCTTGAAAAATGGGGACTGAGGTTCCAGTTCCTTATTTATAAGATGTTGCTCAAAAGTTTACATAGCTAGTAAATGACTGTATGGAGATCTGAAACTGCCTTTCCATCCCATCATTCAGTTTTCCACCTGAATTAGTCATGAACCCAAGCCAAAGGACTTTGGTTAAAGTCTTAAGGGAATTTTGGAAGAGGAGCAGGTTGTATAAGGAATTGGCACTTGCTTCCTTTGGGGGCCATGGTGAGAAACAGTAAAAGCAACCCCATGACAGGCAAGTAGACTTATAGAATTGGGTCATGGCTACCATTTCTACTCCCTTCCAACCTTCCAGCTTCTGACTGTATTTTTCAGTTGTCAGAGCCTTCCAGTTCAGCCTCAACTACATCAGGGCCTCCCCTGGACCAGTGCCAGCTCCCTGTCTTCCTGCCAGGGAGTTGATTGTTCTTGGGGTTAGTGGTAAAAGCAGGTGAGAAGCAAGCAGAAGTGCAATTGGTCTAGTCTTCTGTCTCAGTGTCTCATTTCCAGGGACCAGTCATGACTCACTGGGCCTTGGAGATGAATTTGGCCTCAGTCTTCTGCCCCCCATCACCTGATGGGTTAATAGAAAAAGCAATATCCATCTTGTAGTACATTACTGCCTTTCCAGGAATCCTAGATGAAAGCAGATTTTTTTTTAAGTCTTTTATAATTATCTCTCAAGGTTTTCTAACAACTGTATACCCCATCTGATTCATGCTCTGCAAAACCTTTCCCAGAATTCAACTTCTGGCCTTGTCCTCAGAGTGCCTGGCCCAGTTTGAGTCCTATCTGATGCTGGGATAAATCTTGTTCCCTTGACTTCTGACTTTAAGATGTCCTTCCACGTTTCCACCCCAAAATCTCTATCCCTCTCTGGGCACAGCAGCACTTGGGAAATAGTTCCTACACTGCCTTTTATCTCATTTCACAAAATGAACTGCAAAGAAGCTGGAAGGAAAAGAGGAGGAGGATTATAGTGAGGGCACAGAGGGCGGGGGCTAGAGAAGAGCTCCAGCAGATTATCTCCTTGCTAAAAAATGCAACCAGCATCATCAACAAAGTATCGGCTCAAAAACATGCAAGAAAGGAAAAAAAAAAATCAGTGTTTGGGTGGTCTGAGTGGAAGGAGCCAAGCTGCCCAGAATGTATCCTGCAAAGGCTGTCAGGAACCGATAAGGACAGCCCCAGATGCAGATGGCACAGAGAAGAGCAGGGTGAGGGAGAACTACAGATCTGCTGAAAGAAGCCTGAGAGAATAGGGCCTGCTACCCAGGGAATGTGGGGGCTCACTTATAAATAGCTGCAAAATGGCTGAGCTGAGGACCTCCTCACCATATTTCAATGAGGCCTCACTCCCACTAACAGCCTGTAAATCTGCCTGTAACAAGTAGAAAATTAAAGAAATGAATCTGGGCAAATAGAAAATTAAGGAGAGCTGGTACAGCCAGCTCCTGCAGAGAGCAGGGGTTGGAGGAGTATAGAAGGCTCTTATCCTGTGCATTAGGATGACTGGGAGAATTTAAGCCATTATTTGAAGGGCTGGAAGGAATTAAGATCTGGACATTTCCCCAATATTATGGTACCTGGGAACATGAACTTTGAAAACCTAGTTTCCAGGACCCAAAATGATACGGTAGCTTGAAATGCAGCTGAGTGCAGTGGTTCCCAAAGCATAGCCTCCATTCTCATTTCCATGTGAGCAGTAGCATCACCTAGTAACTTAAGTGTGCAAGTTCCCTGGCCTCACCCAGACCTGCTGAATTAGAAACTGGGGATGGGGCCCAGCAACCTGTGATTCTATAGCAGACTCAAGTCCCAGAACCTTGGGCTGAGTATAAGTCATGCTAGTTGGTATAAAATGTTATCTGTGGCCCCTTAACTTTTGTCTCCAGGAGAGGTTAGTCTTGGGCCTGTTGAGAATAGTCTGTGGGGTGGTAAGTGGTTCTTATCTACAAGGTTACAGCAGCTGGCTTCAGTTAACTCCAAAATGGCTCTTTAAGCAAATACAAAGCAAAGGACAAAAGATTAAATTATATTAGCAACTTAGGAGCAGAAGGGCCAAACTACTTAAAAAAAAAAAAAAACAGCTAGAGGTTTATGAGGTTTTATTAATATTTAAATTGCAGTGAAACCACAGCTGCAGCCTTTGACTCTAGCATAGAGATATGCAAATGTGGCTTTCAAAAGCAAAGCAATTTTAGACAGCCCTCAAGGTAATAAGAACAAATAAAACAAATGATTTTGTAATTTACCTTTATTGACTGATGTTGCCGAGGCATGAAGATCCCATACCCTGTGAGAGTCAGCAGCAACTGAGCTCTCCAAGGGGAGCAAAGGAAGCCCACCCAGAGGGAGAAATGCCAGCAGACTCAAGACTGGTGACAGAAAAGACCCAAAGAAGACAAAACAGAAGGAGATCAATAAGAGGGAAAGATGACTAACTTAAATTTAAAAGTAGAATGGAAATCCATCCCTGGGGTCTGTGGACCATCTGATCACAGGAGCAACAGCAATAATAGTCATTAATAATTATCATTTATAGGCTGGGATGTAGATCCTGGGTTTGATCCCCAGTACCACATACACACACATACACAAATTGCCACACTCCTACTATGTTTCATGCACTATTCCCCACATTCAAATGAGAAAAATGAAGCTTCAAGAGGTCAAGCAAGGGCTGGGGTTGTGGCTCAGTGGTGGAGCTCTTGCCTAGCGTGTGAGACACTGAGTTCAATCCTCAGCACCACATTAAAAAAAATAAAGATATTGTGTTCATCTACAACTAAAAATACTAAAAAAAAAAAAAAAAAAGATCAAGCAACTTGCTTAAGGTCACACAACAAAAGGAAGGGGTAGATTCAAATAAGTATGTGACCTTAAAGTTTGTCTGGCCTTGAATTTGTAATCCTTTTACCTCAGCCTCTGGAATCACTGGGATGACAGGCTTGTGCCTTGGCACCCAGCCCCAAAACAGTGTAAGTAATCAAAATGTCTTCCTCTTCTAAACCCATTCCCATGGATTTTCTCTGATTTTTTTTTTTTTTTTACTATCATGAAGCCCCGCCTCTTTAATTAATCAAATCAACACCCACCCACACAGCTTCCCCTAACATCAGTGAGTCAGGCCTTCTCCAGCCTGGACACTCAAGGCAGACAAACTGTTGCTGCCATCACTGAAAAAATAATTATGATGTTCATGGTAATCCCTTGGCAGGTTCAAAGCACTACCAGTCATCTCTCCTTACTATGGTAGAATGCTAACCCTACTTTACAGATGATAAAACTGAGGTCCAGGGCTTTGTCAAAAGGGTCAGTTCATGAGTTGGTGGCAGACTTGGAACTAATCAGCCCAGGAGTCCCTATTCATTAGACCACAGATGGAAATGCCCTCATTATGTTATCTGGACTATGTCTGGGAGAGAAGGAATATGGATTCCAGCCGGGGAGGAGGGGAGGCTGGAGAAGGTCAAAAAGAAAGCTTTTTCTTTGCAATGCTATAGTAGTTGGCACTAGATAATCCAGAAAGGTTTTTAAAGCATTTTACACGATCTAGATGAGGGGAGAAAGAATTCATCCAAAGGTAACAGACACACAGGTAAGCAGATGTTTTGCCATCTTTTCTTGAAAACCACATATGGTAGTGTATATTAGCAGAGGAAACTCAAGTTACAATTTAGAAGGGTCTTCCCAGGTGTTAGGCTGTAAGACTCAGATAAGCTAGCATATGTGCCAAGTAAGTAGAAAATCTTCTTTTGGCAAGCCCTGTCCTTGGAGCCTGGTGAAGGGGGGGGGTTTCCTGGAGACACAGGGTTTGTGGGGGCTGTCTCAGGGTCCTCCACGGTCCTAAAATGAGAAGGCTGCTGATGGGATCATCCCCAACTCATAGAAGCTCTGAAAGCCATTGAAACCAAGATCTGTGTAGAAGCTACCTCTGGTATCTAAACAAATACCAAGGAAATTGAGAGGGGGAAATGATCCTCTGAGAAATTTATTTCCTAAAGATATGTGGCCTCAGAGCTGGGCATGGTGGTGCATGCCTGTAATCCTTAGGGCTCTGGAGGCTGAGGCAGGAGGATTGAGAGTCAAAGCCAGCCTCAGCAAAAGTAAGGTGCTAAGCAACTCATTAAGACCCATAAATACATTTTATTTCTAGATAAAATACAAAATAAGTCTGGAGATGTAGCTCAGTGCCCCTGAGCTCAATCACCCGTGCTAAAAAAAAAAAAAGATGCGGCTTCAGGGCAGTGCTGGCCAACAGTGTGATCTCCCTCCCTCCCAAAGGCCAAACCTTCTTCTATAGCTAGTGGCATCCTAGAACACAGAGAATCATTCTGTTCACTTCAGACCAGCTCTGGGCTTTTCTTAGCCTTTAGCCTCTATTACTCTTCCACTCTGCTGAGGCCTCTGTAGCTTTTCTGCCCCACAGGGAGCAGAGGGTCACAAAACCTGAGTGCAGAGAAGTGTTGGTCACACCACTTTGAATGTACTAAATGCCATTGATTTGTATATCTTAACAATAGGTAATATGTGACATGAAATTCACTTAAGTTTTATTTATTTTGACTTTCGAGTACTGAATCACTGGGTGACAATCTCAGGTCCCTTTTTTTCAATTTTTATTTTGAGACAGGGTCTCACTAAGTTGCTCAGGCTGACCTCTCTAACTTGCAATCCTGCCTCAGCTTCCCAAGTAACTGGGATTACAGACATGCTCTATTTGCTCCCAAACTTTTTAAAAATTAATGTTGTTTATTCAATTTTTTTATTTTTAATTTTTTAGTTGTAGATGGACACAATACCTTTATATATTTTTATGTGGTGCTGAGGATCGAACCCAGTGCCTCACATATGCTAGACTAGGGCTTCTACCACTGAGCCACAACCGCAGCCTATTTATTCAAGTTTTTGAGGGTGTGTATATGTTAGTGTTGTGTACATGCCCTGGGCCTTGTGCATGGTAGGCAAGTGCTCTACTACTGAGTTACACTTCCAGCCCTCACTCAATTGAAATAAATAAACAAATAAACAAAAAACAAGGGTGCTAGACCTGACTCTGAGGCTTTGAGGGTCAGAGCTCTTTGCAGGGAATGACAATGAGCAACAATGCCAGGGCCAGGCTGGGCCTCCCCCTCCTCCACCAGGTCCAGATGGGAACTGGGGCTCTGGAGAAAGGCCACACTGGGGCAGCGCTGGGCTCTGGGCAGAAGAGAGGCACTCAGTGAATGTGAGGAGGCCACAGCCGTCAGCTCATTTGCATCATAAGTGATTGGTTTTCCCTGCTCGTCCCTCATTAGGACACAATGGACAGTTGTTTGCTGGCGCAGCAGATCATTTACCAAGGGAGAGAGGAGACAGAGCACAAATGACTGATGGGTCATGGGGGGGAGAGGCAGTCACCTCCCTCTCCTGCCCTCCCCGGGCCACTGGGACTCTTGTTCTCACACAATGAGAGGGAACCTTGGAGAGTAAACTAAACCAGTCATTTGACAGAGAGGGAACTGAGGTGATAAGAGGGTATATAAGACTTGCTTAAGGTCAAACAGAAAGTTCAAAGCAGAAATGGGGCTTCTAGAAGAATCTAGAGTCTAGACTCGCTCCTCCCTCCACCCTTTATTTTTGTGGTGCTGGGGGTTGAACCCATGGCCTTGTGCTTGCGAGGCAAGCACTCTACCAACTGAGCTATATTTCCCAGGCCTGGAGGGGCCCCCTTTTCTGCTGCAATACATTCCCTCTTCCCGTCTGATGGTTCTATATTTCTGTGGTCTTTCCTGTTCTGAGCATTGGTTTCTATCTTCCTCTCTTCTATGTCTGCCTTATCTAATCTCTCTGTTCTTGCCTCTGTCTGTATCTTGTCCAGGCAGCCAGGATAATTACTAAACTTCTAATTAATCTCTGGCCTAACAAGGGTGGGTCTTGGCAGGAGAGACAGCAATTTGGAAACTGTCTAGGATCTGTTTTGTTGGGGATAGGTGGGAAAAGAACAAGTATGTGTTGGGGACTATGGTAAACCAGGCATGTGGCACATTTCATTTCTTCCTTTCAATCTCACAAGGTAGATGTTCTTAGAAACAAGGAGAATGAGGCTCAGAGATATTGAGCAACTTTTGCAAGGCACCCAGCTGGCAAATATTAACTGATTTCAGAACTTCTATTCTTCCACCTTTGCATACCCTAGCACAGGTCTAAGGCAGGGTGAGGGGTCTGTTGATTCCAGGGTTCAGGTGAGACACAGCCTTCCTGAAGGAGGCCACTGCTGTGTTGTTCTCTAGGCAGTGACTGCCTCCCAGCAAACTCTCTCCTATTCTCTGACTCCCACCTTCCCCTAGGCCCCTTTTCTAGAATGATTAAACCTCACAAATGGAAGTTTTCACCCCTGGGGGGTTGGTGGGGAGTCAGTGATCAAGACAGAGAAACCCTACAAGCAGATCTCGGGGGTCTCCCTCCTGCTAACACCCCCTCCCTGTTCCCATCTGCCCCTCTCCTCCCCTTTGTGGGTCAAGGCTGCCAGTGTCTGGTTCTGTTTCATTGTGTTCTGGGGGAAGAGGAGAGTCGGGGGGTGAGTGGGTGTCTGTGTGCATGAACATAAGGCCTCCGGGTTCATTCTGACACTGAATGAAAAACTCACCAATTATTCGTCCAATCTCATTAATATGCAGACAGACATCTGTTATTTAGGAGTCAACAGCAGAGGCATTTTCTTGGGGGGGAGGGGCACTTGTGTACATGACTCTCTTGTCTCTAGCTACTGGGGGATATCTGCTTAGAAATCACCCCACTCCTCCAGACCTGGAGCCTCCCCTCTCTTATTCTTACCCTCAGCCTTGAGGAAAGCAGGAAGGGGTTGACTAGAGATGAAAGAGGCATGGGAACCTGGCTGGAAGGATGGAGGCAGGAGAGGAGAAAAAGTTATACAAGAAACTACTAGAACAAAGAACTAACCCCCTTCCTGGGGAAGACAGTAGAGTATGGGAAGAGAGCAATACCAGGTCCTGGTGTCTGCTGGGAAATGAAAGACATGACTTTGGGACATGACTCCTTCCCCACTTTCGCAGCCCCAATGAGGAGTTCTGGTGTAGCTGAGGAAGGTTACTATGGCAACATGGGGTCCTCACTAAAATTCTTCAGAGAAAGTAGTGAGGAGAGTTCAGAAAGATAGAGACCAAAGGACCCCAACCTTTGGAGGAGTGACTAAAGCTCTCTCCAGCTCCCAGGACAGGTAATAAGACACAGCCACTTCCATCTTCTTCCTGCACCTAAGTGCCCACACCAAACACTCCCTCAGGCCCAACTCAAAGTCTTCAAACCTGCACAACTATCTTGGTTATAAAGGTTGACAACAGCTCAGGCTCTGCCAGAAGGTCAAAGCTTTTCTCTCATTTTTTCTCCTCTCTGGAATCTTCTTCACTAGCACAATGAAGTAGATGTGATCAGCCCCCTTTTCTAGTATGAAGTCTGAGGTTCAGGCAGGTGCTGCCTTGCCAGTTGCAGCGTGTGGAGGTTAGTCTGAGTCCTCCCTCCTTCCCTTCCCGCCTCCCCCACAGCAGGCTGATTGCTGAGGTTAAAAAACATTGGCTGCATCACAGCATGATTAATTGTTTATTTCATTAAATGATTAACGAGGCTACATTGTTTCTCAAATGGGTGTCTAATTTGTGGGGGAAACAGCTGCAGAGGAGGAAGCTGGGTCTGACTCTTGCCTCTAGGGTGGGGGTGGCTCTAAGTTCCCCTCCCCAGTCTGCAAGGGCCTTTGAGGATCAAGGAATAGCCCCATTCCTTCCTCTCATCCACTGGGCTCCCCAGCCCAGAGGCACAGCCTCCTCCCCAGGAAAAAAAAAAGATCTGTAGCCCAGACCTGAAGAGGGGACCAAAATCCATTCTGGATGGTATTGGAAATGTATTAAACTTTGGGGGCTCCTCCAACTGATTTATCTTCCTAATTATGTTTGCTTTAGGCAGATATTGAAATGTGTTTGCATTCCCTGAGCGCAAATGGCAGGGGAGGGAGGCTGGGGAAAGGCGCCGATACAAACACTCTGCACTTTGGCAGCTGCAGGCTTCAGCCTGTTTTGTACTTGAGCAATTCAAAGTGGAGAAGGATCCAGCCAAAAATCCCAAGTTGATTTTTATGCCGGGTCCCTGTGAGGGAAAGGGTCCAGTCCTCTGGAACAGACAGCGACCCACCTAGGTAGGCCTAAGAACCCCAGCTATCTCCAGCACCCTCAGCCCAGGACTTGGGGTCCTTGAGGACGTTCTTAAAGTCAGCCCCTAACCAGGTCTTGGTTGACAGGGTAGGATGTCCAGTGCCCTTGAAATTATCCTAGAATCCTTGAAATTGGCCAAGATGAATTAGAATAGGGGTCCAACAGGAGGGTCCGCTGAGCCAGGGAATGGGTAGGGATTTCCTTTTGAAAGTCTGGGGCCTAGCATCAGGAAAGGGGAGCTCTTTTATGTGCTGTACCGCTAACCCTCACCATATCATCCAGATAACCATCTATCCAAAAAACAAGTCTGATCACTCTCTGTTTGAAATCCGTGGTGGCTGCTCACCTCCTCAGAATGAAGACCTGGTTCCCTTGGCTGTGCAGCCACCTCACGTACCTTTCCAGGCTTGTCTTTTGCTCTTGCTGTCATGGGAACCCCACCATGCCGTGCTCACTCTCTTCTCCACATTTGCACCTGCTGTTCCCTCTGCCCAGAGTCTTTCTAACCTTCCCCATCTGGCAAACTCTTCAACCCTCAGGACCTGGCTTAGGAGAAGGACCTCCTGCAGCAACTAGTTCTTTTACAAACATCCTTTCTCCCTTTGCCAAGGCACTTTCACACCTAAGGTTCCTCTCCTCCCCACTGGGCTGGTCTGTGGAAGCTCAGAAACTGGTTCTTTCAGGCTTCCAAGCCCCTGTGTGACCCATAATGGTCCATGCACATTTACTAAATGCCTAGGGCGGAATGGGCTGTGAATTAAGGTAGAATCCCCCAGAAGGGAAGTGAAGATCTGTGTTCTCTCCCAATGTGTCTGGAAGAATTGGCTGGGGTTAAGGCTGGGAGAGAAGGGGAGGGTCAAGTATAGTTCCTGGAGGAGAATGTCACCAAAAAGAGGCCAGTGGGACCAGAGCCAAGGAAGGAATACAGGACAATCTGAAACCAGACTCCTAAGAAAACAGACCAGCACTGTCCTTCCTGACAACAACTGTTCTTGCCATCCCCTCCACTGGTTTTCATTCTCTAGTGGACAGCAGGGGTGACCCTAAATTCAGAGCTGATGCTCCCCTATAAACATCAAGGAACTCAGGATGGAATGTAGAGAGTCCCTGTCTTTAGGGAGACCCCAGAATCAAATGAGTGACTTTTGGGGAAACTTTATGCAGTGTCAACTTATGTAACACGGAGGCTCTTGATGCCCTCCTACCCTGTGACCCCGATCAATAGGTATCAATAGACTCAAAGCCATGGGTGGAGATGGTGAGCAAGGGGCCTGCACCACTTTTGCAGGACCCCTCCCATGCTAGTGGCAGCCCCAGCTGGGCTGGGTAACGTGATTGCACATCAGTCCACTCCAAGACCCCTAATGGCCTGAGGATTGTCTGCCTCATTAACTGGAATGAAGAGTCCCAAGATATCTCGTCCCCTGACCTCTGGCTCCTAAAAGGACAGGCGTGATTCAACTCTGCTCCACCTGTGGGCATGGACAGGAAAGTCCCCTGCAGTGATTAACTTTCCCTCCTTGCTGCTAGAGACTAGATTGTTTTTTTGAGAAAGCAACAAAACTAAAGCCACAGCCGTTTTCCATGGACATGGGCTTTATTTGGGACTGTTGGGGGAAGGGAGGTGGAAAGCTAGGATTGGTGGGCTGATGGGGAAGGAGCTTCTCCTTGCTTTAAAATGTAGTGTGTGTTGCCTGGAGGTTAGAATGTGTGAGAACAGCTGTAGAAGTGAGAGGAGAGAAAAAAAGATCATAAAATGGACACTTTCCTTAGGGAAGGAAGCCAGGACTAGGATTTAAAGACCAGGGGTGGAGAGGGAAGGTACGCTTAATATAGGGACTCAACCAAAGTCATTGCTCGATGCCATCTTCCCTAATGCCCACATGCCCTATCCCAGTTCATGCCCCAGATGCCCACCCTGTTAGCTCCCTCAACTTCCAGAGGAGAGGAAAGGGGATGAGGATGTGGGGAATGGTAATACCCTCTGCCCTCCAGCTCTCCTGGCCAGAAAAACTTCTCATTCTAACTGCCCTGACCTCCCAGCCAGGGTCAGGAGGTCAGGAAGCCCAGATGCAGGCGAGGGAACAATTGTGCCCCTCACCACCCCTCCTCACACTCCCCACCGCAGCCCCTCACATGAGGTTGCAGCTCTTGGCACGATCCTTGTGTATCTCGCCCTCATTCCCCCGGTCTGGCCGTCCTGACAGCTGAGTGGACCGCTGAAGTCCCCGGCGTGAGTCAGTACGGCGCAGCTGCCTATGGCCACGGCCAAGGGAGGCCACTGTGGCCACATGAAAGACATCCCTGACGCTGCGCTCAGAGGACCTGGAGGAGCATTCAACATAGGACACGGCTCCCACCTGCTTGGCCAGCACAGTCCCCTGGAAAAGAAGAGCATAAAAGAAAGTTATAGGGCTTATACTGCGGCTCAGCAAAGGGCATGGATGCTGTGGGCTGAGGTTGGAGGTCAGTGTTTGGGGAAGGCCAAGGGTCAGAGGTCAGAGGACAGAGTAAAATGACGAGCCAGGTAGGGCGTTTTCAAATCAGAGGCAGAGAAGGGCAGAGGTGAGAGGTCTAGGTTAGGATTAGGTTAGAGGTCAAGGTCCCACCTGCTCATGTGTAACAGGGATAAGTCTCTGCTTGGACAGCTCCCTCAGTGTGGCCAGGTCCGTCCGCATGTCCAGTTTACAGCCAACCAGCACAACCTTGGCATTGGGGCAAAACTCCTGAGTCTCACCCTGCCACTATTTGAGAGAAGAAAATAGTTATGGAGGGATAAAGGGAGGCACAGGGAAAATTCCTGCTCCACACCAGGAGGATGCCCTTCCTTCCTCATAGCATGCAGAAACCAGGTATCCTTCTGCATTCTCCCATGTGAGAAAGGATCTGGGAATATTGGGCTTGGGTTGACAGCACAGTGGAGTTCAAGAGAAGGAGATAGTGAAGAGAGCTGCAATGGGGCTGTGGGAATGGGGCCCTCCTCTGCCCTGAAGGGCTAGGAAGGGTCTGCCAGCCTGGAATCTTCCCATTCCTACTCCCCTTTCCCATACTTTCTCTTGTGAACATACAAACCCCACCCTCCCTTGACTGGAAACTGGTGCTGCTAGCTGATTTCAGTCCATTCACCATGGGCTTTTCTCATGGAAATAGGGGCCTGAAGAGGAGGCCTCAGGGCTATCCTGAGCTCCAGGATCAACATTCCCATTCCCTTCATCTGGGGCTCCCAAACCAAGAAGAAGGGGAGAGCTGGTAGGGAATCCCTGAATACTTCTCTCTATTCTCCCCATATCCTCCAGCTATTGTTTTCAGCTGTGAAGGGGCGGGATAGGAGGAATGAGGGGAGAGTTGAGGGGGGGGAGCTTCACCCACTATCCAGCTGATAGCCAAGCCCCAGTCATCACTTCTTCCTCAGGACCATACTGTCCAGTCCCCTCAGTCTAGCTGCCCTGCTTCCCCAGTCTCCCACCTTCTTAAGGACACTGTCCAGTGTTTCTGGCCGGCTAATGTCAAAGCAGATGAGCACAGCATCGGAATCAGGATAGGCCAGAGGCCGCACGTTATCATAGTAAGAGGAACCTGAGGGAAGACAGTGAAGGGACAGACAAGGGTCCTGAGTGAGTGGCAGGCCTAGAAGGGAATAGTAGACTTAAGAAATCTTGGTTAAGGGATTCTGGGAGCAGAGAATGGAAAAGAGCAATCATTAATACACATCACAGAATTCTGGTATTATTCCAAGGAGAGGAGCAGGCAGAGGGGAAGTGAAATGGTGGGAAACATCTCTGGGTTTCCCTAAGAGTAATAATTCTCTACTCCCCCCATCCCCAAATACTGGGGACTGAACCCAAGAGTGCTCTACTACAGAGCTTGATCCCCAGTCTTTTTTTTTTTTAATACTCATCTTCTAGGTGTAATTGGACACAACATCTCCACATTATTTATCTGTCCCTATGTGTTGTTGAGGATTGAACCCAGGGCCCTGCATGCCCTAGGCAAGTGCTCCACTGCTGAGCCACAACCCCAGCCCCCTAGCCTCTTTTATTTTGAAACAGGGTCTCAGTTACCAAGGCTGACCTCAAATTTGTTATCTTCCTGCCTCAAGCTCCTGAGTAGTTGGATTATAGGCATATGCCAGTGCACCCATCTAACAGTAATAATTCTTAATCTTTTTGAGTTTCAGACCCCTTAGAGAAGCTCAGGAAATCTATCAACATTCTCACAAAATTCTGACTGTACTTTCTGAGCTTGTTTTGACAGACTCCCCTCCCCACCCAGTGGAACCCAGGGTCTTCCACATGCTAGGCAAGTGCTCTACAACTGAGCTATACCCCCAACCCTTGACAAACATCTTCTAAAGCCTTAAAATAAAAACCCTCCTCATTTTGGGGGGAAGGTAAGGAGCAGGGGTAGGGAAAGAGCTCTCCCATCCTCTTGGGAATGGATCTCAGATTTCTTTAGTTCAGCTCAGAGAAATCACTCTCCTTTACCCCAAGAAGGAATTCTAAGTATATCTCCTATACTCAGTTCCTAAAAACACTTGTTCCAAAATAAAAGCCATTCCTTCCCAACTTTCCTAGGTAGGCAGAACATAGTTGAGGGGCTTTCTCCTTCAGGACATGGTTTCTATTAGGCTGAGTGTGCTCTGCCTCAGTTTCCCTGGCTTTAAGCAGATATTTGATATTCTTTTCTCCTAGAATTGGATGGATGGGCTAGGATGACCTGGAATCTAAGGTTTACTCAAGGGAGAGGTCAGGCTGGGGGCCTCAGAAGTCAGGGTGACCCCGAGGGACTTGGCTACCTGAAGTATCCCACATGTTGAGCTCAATGCGGCGTTTGTCGATCTCAAAGCTCGCGGTGTAGTTCTCAAACACAGTGGGGACATAACTCTGCAGATACAGATGGGTCAAGATGAAATCCTTTCTCCAGTCCTCACAAATGCCCTCCTTCCTCCCATACCGGGTCCAGCCCAGTCCCTGGACAGAAGTTGGTCTGGGGTTGGGCAAAGGGGAGATCCCGGGAGCTGCTGCCTCCACGGATTTTCTGCTAGGTTTCCAGACCCCTTCAGGATCCCTTCAGCCTTTAGTTCTCTCCCTCTCAGCTGCCCAGAATCTCCGACATTACCCCCTGCGCGCCCTCCCGGATCCTCTGGTTCTCCCAAATCCCATCCATCTCGCTATGATCCCTAATTCCTTCCACCCCAATCCTCTGCAGTCCTTTCAGAGCCCCCAACATCTCTTCCCCCTCTCCAAGCCCCTCTCTCTTGTCCCTGGTTACCTTGGCACCCGTTTCCATCCGTCCCCGGGGCCCCTGTCACCCATCCCCGGTCCCCTCTCAAAAAGCGGATTCCTCACCCCGGGGTAGGCGTCCTTGGCGAACACCTGCAGCAGCGCCGTCTTGCCGCACTCTGCATCCCCCACCACCACGATCTTGCAGCGGCCGCTCTGCCCCTCCATAGTCCCGGCTACGCGCCGGCCCCCCACGCCGCCCCCCTCTTGGGCCCCGCCGCCTCCTCTACCGACACCTCCCTCGCCGCTGCAGCTGCAGCCGCTCGGGCCGCCGACACCGGCATCTCGCGGGCCCGCGCGGAGCCCCCGCCCGGGGCTGCGGCCCCCTCCGCCCCGCCCCTAGGCTGGGGGCCGCGCCCCCAGCCCCGCCTCCCGCCCTCGCAGCCGAGGGGCGGGGCTCAAAGGACCTGGGAGGAGCCTGGGGAACCCAGGTCCTTGAGCGGGGATCTAGGTCCCTAGTGCAGTCTAAGAGGTTCCTGAGGGTTTGGGGCTGGCCAAGACCCCGCTTATTTGAAGTCCTTGGGAATGGGGGCGGGGCGGAGTTCGAGCGAAGTTCTGAAGGGTAGGGTGTGAGCGTCACATTCACGAGGCTGGGACCCACGCGTGCACGCAGGTGTGCCAGTGCGGATACGCGCGGTGGCAGCTATCCACTTCCTGAACACAGGGGGCGCGAGATGACTGGGAAAGGAAAAAGTCTTTGGTTTCGTCTCCCTCCTCCACTCTTGTGTCCTGGCGGGGGATTTGGGGAAAATGGGAATATAGACTCCTACACACCCACTCAGTGGCGGGTGACATCATAGCTTTCCGTCCCCATGGCGACGGGTGGCCGTAGTCTGGGGCTGTAGTGACTTAACCGCGGGCCTGGACTAACAGGGAAACGTGGACTGAGTTCCTTAAACCAAGTGCTGAGTGGAAAGTTTTGGGGAAGCTGCGTCCCCTGGTGGAAGCTTGGGGAGAAGGAGAAAGGGAAGAAAAAGATGATGATGAACTAATTACCGAGGACTGGAGCCAGAGCCAAGCCCAAAAGTCAATTCAGGCTTGACTTAGATTCTAACAGTAATCAAACCCATGTTTGCATCTGCATGTCATCGTTTATCTTTTAAAAATGCTTCTTTAAATCGGAGACACTAGATTTATTTTTGCTTGTTGTAAATAACCCTATAAATATAACTACAGCACCAGCACCACTTTACAGAAGGCAAAATGAGGCACAAAGCGTTAATAAAGTCAGAAAGATTTAAAAGTTCGGTCTCCATGCTTTTAGTTTGCCACTGTAATGCCACAGTAAATGAAGCCTGATTCTTTGCAGGGTTACTGATGGATAGAATCAGAGCTTGAGGTACAACCTGATTGGGTTCTGGTCCACAAGTGGCTGGTTCCCCAAATCTGATGTAAACTCAAACTTCGGGACTGTCCTTCAGAATGCTTCTTAACATAGCTTTAAGTTTTCATAAGGTTTATTGTGAATAAGTAAGTTAAACACAATTTATTCATGTTATAAGAATGTCCTCATGTGTATCAGTGGTCCTATGCGACTGAACCCCTTTTTCCCCCGCTCTGGAAGCTCGCATTGCAGAGGCCTTGGCCCTTTAAGTCTGAACGCTAGGCCCCGCCCCAGACCCGGCGCCCCACCCAGCTGGTTGGAATCCGCAGCCGCCGCACATCCCGACGTGCGCCCCGCCCTCCCCAGCTGTGCACCCTCAGTCCAGCTGTGCTCGCTCGTCGGGAGTCCAGCCATGTCCGCCGAGAGAGAGGTAGCCGAAGCGGCCACTGTGGTGGTGGCGGCGGCCGAGGAAGGGGCCAAGGAAGATGTTCCTTCGCAGCCCCCGAAAGCTGAGGCAACTAGCGACCCGCAGCCGCCCGCGGCCTCTGAAGGAGCGGCCGCCGCCTCTCCGCCGCCGCCGCTGCGCTGCCTGGTGCTCTCTGGCTTCGGCGGCTATGACAAGGTGAAACTGCAGAGCCGGCCGGCCGTGCCCCCAGCTCCTGGGCCCGGTCAGCTGACGTTGCGCGTCCGGGCCTGCGGGCTCAACTTTGCAGATCTCATGGCCCGACAGGGACTGTACGACCGGCTGCCACCGCTGCCCGTCACTCCTGGCATGGAGGGTGCGGGCGTTGTGATCGCCGTGGGCGAGGGAGTCAACGACCGCAAGGTGAGCGGGCCAGTGCAGGGTAGGTAGGGACTGCGCAGGCCGCGGGGCAGTGGGGCACGAGTGGGCGGGCGCCGGGGGTGTGGCAGGGCGGGGGAAACTGGCACGGATCTGGGTAGACAGACATGGAAGACGTAGGAAAAAAAACTTATGTTTTGAGGATCTTGGAGAAAGGAAATTTGTTTGTCGAGGGGACAGTTAGCGTTCCTTCCCCAGCCATTTTTAGTTGCTATACCCCCCTAGTGGGGTTAGGTGGGGGGGGGGTGTGCGCGGGGGGTGGGGAGGAGACAATAAGGCGCTCGTGCGCATGCGCACTATGCCTCCTCGCTCCCCACCCCACACACACTTACACACTAAAACCACACCTGTCTGTACCCCTGCCCACCGAATACTCCCTGGGTAATTGTAGTCTGTGACCCTAAGTGACGGTTAGCGTCCTCTTATCCGAAGGGAGCTTGAGGAGCTGGGTAGTCGAGGTTGGGCGGGGGTGCAGTGGCCTTGCCAGAGCCCTAGTCACATGCAGCCCCGTGGTCTGTGGGGGTGTGAGGCGGCCCCTCCCTGAGCGGGGCCATGGAGGAGGACACGCCCGTCATGGAGGAGTGGGAGCCGTGCTGCCCCACCGCCAGCAGCCTTACACTACCCGACTAGTGTTGGGTGGAGGAGGTGGGATTGGGTCTCCTAATCTTTGTCTGGAGCTCTCTGTCTCCCGTGACTGCAATATCTTCTCTTCTGACTCAGCCGGCCGGCTACAACCCTGAGATGCCTTAGGGAGCTTCCAAGAAACGCTTCTGCCTTCCTTGGGGACCCCCACCTCAGAAAGCCCCCGGTTGGGAACCATTTGGGGCAAAGTGGGGAGGTGTGGCACCATGAGCAGGTTGGCCCAGCTCTGCCGGTCGTTTCTCCTCATTTGTCATTAATCTTGGCCACAACCCTGAACTCTAGAGACTTCCATATGAGCAACTTTTTGAAAAACCTGGGGGGACACATCATGTGTTTAGGGGTTTCTTTTCAAATCTTGTGTGAGGAGCGGATGCACTCTTCCTATTATCTGACCTAGATTTGTTGAGATTATTGTACATAAGCCCTTAAAGGTTTCTCCCTAAATTCAGCTGTGGCCCCACCCTCACCCTGACTTCTAAATAATCTCACCCCTGAGAAAATGCTAAGAGGAATTTGGGAAGGGGGAATTGTCATTCACCATTCACATTACTGCTGAAGGCCACACACCTATTCTCCTGTCCCCACCCACTTTCCGCCTGATAAATACAGGATTTCCTGACTAGGGAAGAATCTGATGTAAGAGCCTGGATTCTGTGGGGAGGGCCCTATCTCCCTCCTGTGGTCTGGGCTGGGAGGGTTAAGTCCCTGACCTGTGATGGGCTGAGGGTGAGCCATGAGCCAGGCTAGAGACTTGTCACTACCCCGAATGGCTGCACTGTTTGCAGCTCTCCTAGGACTTGTTAGACCTGAGTCCTGGGATGGAGGGCTTTGTTCCCCAGACCTCAGGCCACAACTGTGGAGAAAGATCCCAGTCTACTCTTAGTTCTCCTCTTCAGTGGAGTATAGGATCTTGAAGATGTGAAAAAGGGCTTGTGGCCATGGTGTATTCCTGTAATCCCAGACACACGGGAGGCTGAGGCAGGAGGATCACAAATTTGAGACCAACTGGGCAACTCAACAAGACCTTGTCTCAAAACAAAAAATAAAAAGGACTATGATGTAGGTCAGTGGTAGAGCGTCCCTGGGTTCATTCCTCAATACTACAAAAATTAAATTAAAAAAAAAAAAAGGGAGTGTGTAGGAGTCCCACTTCCTTTCCCTGTAGATCCTAAGTCTTGTTAATATAGATTCCCATCATTCCTGGCAGGAACTAAGAGAGACCTGGATTGTCCTGGAACAATACCCACACCTCCCTCTCCATACTCTTCAGAGAGCCAGGAGAGGCTCTTTCTTTCACCGGAGGACTGCCCCCTCCTCCTTGCTCTTCCCTTGCCCTGGTTGGTAAGCTAGAAGGATTGTTATCTTTGTCCCCTTTTCCTCCTGCAAAGAGGCTCCTGTGCAAGTGGCTGAGAATGAGAGAAAACACCTTTTCCTAGTGCGTGGGATGGTGTGTCATTCCTTATGCATTGCCCCTCCCACATGATCTCTGGGTGAAGGTGTTTTCTGAGCCCGTAATACTGGCTCAAATACAACTTTTTTTTTTTTTTTTAAAGAGAGAGTGAGAGAGGGGAGAGAGAGAGAGAGAGAGAGAGAGAGAGAGAGAGAGAGGAGAATTTTTAATATTTATTTTTTAGTTCTCGGCGGACACAACATCTTTGTTGGTATGTGGTGCTGAGGATCGAACCCGGGCCGCACGCATGCCAGGCATGGCGCGCTACCACTTGAGCCACATCCCCAGCCCTCAAATACAACTTTTGATGGATCACACCGAGCCCTAACCACTCAGAGACATTTACCTGTGCTTTGGCAAGGTCCTTACCACATGCTGCCCTCTTCCTTCAGTTATTTGTGTGACTTCCTCTTCTGCTATTATTGTTATCATTGTTATTACCTAACATTACCAAGTGCTTACAATGTGCTAGACATTGTGTTAAAAGTCCCTAACTAAGTTTTTTCAT
The DNA here is from genome assembly GCF_052094955.1 of Ictidomys tridecemlineatus. Lineage (NCBI taxonomy): Eukaryota > Metazoa > Chordata > Mammalia > Rodentia > Sciuridae > Ictidomys > Ictidomys tridecemlineatus. The sequence continues at coordinate 19,479,764 of NC_135479.1, forward strand.
TTAATTCTCATCATTCCCCTACTTTACAGATAAGAAAAACTGGTTAAATACTTTTATTTGCCCAAGGACACATTGCCAGTAAACAGTGAAACTCATTTTTATAACCAAAAACAGTTTGATCTCTTCAATAATACTCATGCTGCCCTAACTGTAATCTTCTTGCATTCAGAGTTCTTACACAATAATTAAGTGCATGATCTGTAAAATAGAGATAAGGATAGTATCTACCTCAGAGTTGATGTAGGGATTATTTAGGTGCTTATATATAAAGCACAGGGCATAGGGCCTAGCCCTCAGTAAGCACTCAGAGAAGGGTAGTGCTTATTGTTGTTGTTGATAATGTTGTTATTATTACAATGACTTCTATTGCTGTTTTTACTGCTGTTTCTTTTTTTTAATATTTATTTTTTTAGATATAGATAGACACAACATAATGCCTTTATTTTTATGTGATGCTGAGGATGGAACCCGGGTCCCACCCGTGCTAGGCAAGTGCTCTACCGCTAAGCCACAATCCCAGCCCCTCTACTGCTATTTCATCTCAAAGAAGATGGCTGGGCACATAGTGGAAAGTCAGTAAATCACCTTAGGTGAATTAATTGACTGAATGCTGCTATTCTCCCATTCTTCAAGGCAGGGGATCGGGTGATGGTGCTGAACCGGTCAGGGATGTGGCAAGAGGAGGTGACTGTGCCCTCAGCCCAAACCTTCCTGATGCCTGAGGCCATGACCTTTGAGGAAGCAGCTGCCTTGCTGGTCAATTACATCACAGCCTACATGGTCCTCTTTGACTTCGGAAATTTGAGGCCTGGCAACAGCGTCTTGGTACACATGGCTGCAGGTGACAGATCCTTTCTGTTTTCCCCTTTCCATACCAGATTTTCCTTCCAGGCTCTTCTAAAGCCTGTCTGGTTTGTTGTCATGGTAACACCAGGCTGCCTTGGCCTGTGGCACCTAGAGGCCTCTGCAGTGTAGTTGCCATGGTAACATTCAGGCACCAGGTCCAACCTAGTGTCCTTAGCAACATGCCCTCACTCCATACCTTCTCTTCTCCAGTGACCCTCCCTCAATTCTTAATTATGGAAATTGGACATGGGCCCCAAAGTGAATCTAGGCACAATAAAATTGATGGACTGACTGGTCCTTGGGAGACTAGTATGAAGAATAGTGACTTGGTGACTCCATATCCGCTTCTTCTGGATGGTTTTTTTTTTTTTTTTTTTTTGTCAATGAACCTTTATTTATTTATTTTTTATCTATCTACCTACCTGTTTATTTATATGGGGGTGCTAAGAATTGATCCTAGTGCCTTACCCATGCTAGTAGTACCTACCACTGAGCTATAACCCCAGACCTTTTCTGGGTATCTTGCTGCAGGTGGTGTGGGTATGGCAGCTGTGCAGCTGTGTCGTACAGTGGAGAATGTGACAGTGTTCGGAACAGCCTCAGCCAGCAAGCATAAGGTGCTGAAGGAGAATGGGGTCACACATCCTATCGACTACCACACAACTGACTATGTGGATGAGATCAAGAAGATCTCCCCCAAAGGTAGGGGGTCAGGGTATGGGAGTGGGTAGGATGTCACAAGACCGGAAGAAGGTCTTTAGATCTGTGGATCCTAATGTTGTTCCTGGATCCCCTACTTTGTGACAGGAGTGGACATCGTCATGGACTCTTTGGGTGGGTCAGATACTGCCAAGGGCTACAACCTCCTCAAACCCATGGGCAAAGTCGTCACCTATGGTGAGTTCTTGAGCCAGAGATGGAGAGGCTGTTAGGGGCAGGAGGGTGGGGTAGGTCTGATTAGTGGGAAACTGAGATATAAGAGCCTGTGGCTTTTGAATGAAGAAGGTGCAGAGACTTGGGGGCTCTACAGAGAGGATCAGGGTTACACTCAGGTTGCTGCCTGCTGGGTGCCAGCTACTTTCATTCTCTTTTGTAACTTTTCTTGTGAGTCATAGTAAATCATTGTGTTCTCTCTGTGCTCCTGTCTGGGGACAATTCCTGATACAAAACCAACCAGTCTGCTTTCCTTCTGACTTCCCCTGCTGGGCCTCTTAGGCAAGCTAGATTTTCATTTTAAAAAACTACTCCACACAAAAAGTTTAGGGTCAGGAATGCAGCTCAGTGGTAGAACACTGGCCTAGCATGCATGGGACCCTGGATTTGATCCCAGCACTGAAAAAAAAGGAAATAAAGATTAGATTCTGAGTGAGCCTGAGAGGATTTGGGCCAAGTAAGCAGAAGTAAGGAATCATCCTGCACTCTGTGGCAGTGGTATGGAGAATTGCAAGGAAATACAGGGGTACATGAGCATGGATTCATACATTCAGGCATGTACTTGGCACTTGGATCACAGGCCCTATCGCCCCACCCCTCAGGAATGGCCAACCTGCTGACGGGCCCCAAGCGGAATCTGATGGCCCTAGCCCGCACGTGGTGGAATCAGTTCAGTGTGACAGCTCTGCAGCTGCTACAGGCCAACCGGGCTGTGTGTGGCTTTCACCTGGGCTACCTAGAGGGTGAGGTAGAGCTGGTCAGTAACGTGGTGGCCCGCCTTCTGGCTTTGTACAACCAGGGTCTCATCAAACCTCACATTGATTCCGTCTGGCCCTTTGAGAAGGTGAGTGTGGTGACTTTTCAGGGTGGCAGGGCCTAAGTAGGCCTTGTGAAGGGTGTGGTCTCAAGGGATGAGGGAGGGAAACAACTCCTTTGGGCTGCCTCTTGTGGGACGGGGACCAGATGGGATCAGAGTCTTCTCTTTCCTTCCAGGTGACTGATGCTATGAAGCAGATGCAGGAGAAAAAGAATGTGGGCAAGGTCCTCCTGGTTCCTGGGTCAGAGAAGGAGAACTAGGACAAGGGACTGAGGACCCTTGAGGCCTGGAAAGGGAAGGGAAGGTTGGGAAGCCCCATTTCTGATGACCACCAGACTCTCACATTTCATCCTCTTATCATAATGCTCTTCCCTCCCTCTCTCCCCAAAGGTCTCTGTGGTGATGAACATTTCCGGGCCCTGTTCTTTCTCTTTGGTCAGGGCTGCTCCCTCCCCCCTTCCTGCCCTCAAAGAGGTTGGGAAGTGACCACTTGGATGTTTGGGGCCTGCCAAGGGGACAGGGAGGGTCAGAAGGAGGCTGATGGCTTCCTGCCCCCACCCTTTCCCGGGCCTGCTGTGCTGCTTTTGTGCCAAGGTTAGCTAATCCCTCCCCATCCTGTTGTGTGCTTCCGCTTCTGCCTCATCTTCTCTCCCACCCCTGCCCCACCACCTCTCCAAAGAATTGAAATGTCAGCTCAGGATATGGGGCCAATCTGTGTGAGCCCAGCATGTACCTGTCTCTCCCTAATGTCCCTTCAGCCCAGGGCCGACCAGCACCCACCTTTGGGCTTGATCAGTTCCCAACTTTGTCGACTGTCCCCAATTTATTAAGCACAGTTAGATTACTTCCACTTCCAGGTTTTCTGCCAACCTTAACCAAGGCCGCCTCTTATAACAAGGACAGGAAACAGACCCATGTCCCAGGTCACAACTCTGGGAGGAAGGCAGAGCACCCCTACCCTTCACTGAGGTCTCTGGATTTGTTCTCAGTGCCTTAGCATCGGAAAACCTGTGCTTGTGTGTGTGTATTTGAGGGGGGGGATCCCTGTCTCTGGCTTCCTCCTTCCTGTCCTCCCCAGTGCCTTCCTTATTCTGGTGGAGATGGGGTTTTACTTCTCCCCAGTCCTACAACACTGCCAAAAATCTGTGTATGTGCCAGTGGGTGGGGGGCCAGCCATTAGCATCTTGGGGTCAGGGCAAAAAGTAGTTGCCCTCAACGTGGTCTGTGCCATGTCCTGTCTTTTATCAGACCTGGAGGAGAACAAGAGAAGCTTTAACAGGCTGATCTGGGAGATGCAATGTTGTGTCTTGTTCTGGGACCAAAGTGAAAATCAAAGCACATTCCCTTTGTAGTCAAGGAGGCCTCACCACCTTCTCCCAGAGGGAGGCAGCTTTTCAGCTCAGCCCCAAACTTTGTTTACATGGTGGGGAGATAGAGCAGGAAAATAAAGGGGGTGGTAAGGATCTGTACCATGGGAACCAAAGTGGGGACTTCCTAGGGAGGAGAATAACTCCCTCTGCTGAGTTGGCATTAGGGAGGATTATTGCCCCAGCCATTGCTAATTGGAGGTGGGGGGTGGGGGGATTCAGCCTCTTCCTTGTCTAAATGAGGCCTACGTGTGGGAAGTGCGATTTCTGCTTTTGTGTACCCCACCCCATTACCGAAGCTGCCTTTGTGTTTGTGTCAATAAAAAGCCAAACCCTGGGTCCTTGATGTTGCCTTAGAGTGGAGGGAAAAGTGAACTCCTGGAAGGCCAGTGCTGATGGCAGGAAGTCAGGGTTCTTCCCTGTCCCAGTCTCCCTTCCATACCCAAATCAAGTTTCCTTTTATGAATGAAATGAGGAAGGACATCATGCCAAGTAGGCAGTTTTACTCTTCCCTGGCAGCGGTTCACAATGTGTAATCCCTTCCCCCTGTCAGTAAACGTAAAGATCTATGCTTACCCAACCGCAGCTGGTTGGAGAACCTAGACTGACTCAGAGGTGAAGACTGCCAGGCCCTGCTTTCCTGGGGGCACAACTGCCAGGGCTTCCACCTCCCCACCCCCTCGAGTGGGCTTCTGGAAGTGAATCTCTAAGATGTCATGCATCTCTGGGCCATCGAGGACATCGGGAATGTTGAGTACCAGCACTGAGCGGAGAACTGTCTGGGATCTGATCTGAAAAATAAGCCAGGAGATGGAAAAGACTCATCAAGAGATTGGGGCAGCAGATGCCCTGTGAGAATATGGAAGGGTCAGGATGGTGGTGGGTAAGGTAGGTAGGGTTTAGAGGCCCTGATCCTAGGGCAGGTTTATGGCAGATAGACAGGTCTAAATCCCCATCATCCACCGTTCCACTTACCTCAGCCTTCTGGATCTCCCCACTCACATAGGGAAAGACTCTCAGAGGAACCTCCTGCCTTCCCAATGGCACTCTGAATTGGCCAATCCGGCACAGGTTCTGGGCCACTGTGGGGAACAAGGAAGGGTAGACTTTTACCCTCAAGCCCTCTCCTCTCTTGTGACCTCATGCACACTGAAATCTAATCTCCCTGCAGTAGGCCCTTACCTTCTTCCTTAGCAAAACCCAACACAACACTTCCTTGCAGCAGTTCCCGAGTCTCCACGTCCCCACCCCCATTCCTGGCTTTGCCAAAGAAGATTTCCAGCTTGTCCAGTAGCTCCTCCTCACTCAGCCTGAGTTCAGCAGGAAATCCAGTAACCAATACCCTCTGGTCATTCCTCTGGCTGGACACCTAGGAAGAGACAGGCAGGAGTGATCCCAGACTCAGTCTATTTCTTGAAGCCCAGGTACAGCACACCCTTTCCATATCCCAGGATCTTATCATTCTGTTACCTGGATAGTGGTCACCATGGGTAGCTCCAAGGGTTGGACCTGTACCCGCAGCCAGCACTCCTCCATGTCAATCTTATGTTCCTTTTGTTGAAGCACTTGATCAGCAACTGGATAGCAGGAAGAACATGGTCAATACTGGGAGACCTCCCAGCCTCCCTCCTGAGATTCACCCCAAGCTCACCTTTGGGGTCATCAAAAATGACCAGAGCAGACCCTCCAGGCAGAGGGCAGCAGATCCGAAGATTGGAAACTAAAGACTTGGGCACTGGTCTGCCCTGCTTAGTGTGTCCTCGGAACACTAAGGGGAATTCTGGTACAGGGAATGGAATCTGGAGGTACAGAAAGGGAGGCTGATAAAGGGTTAGAAAGGTCCCTAATCCCTCCTGAGTAGATGGTGCCCCCAATTCAGTTTGATTGACAGAGCTGAATACATTTACTGAAAGAAGAGCTGGATTGATGAATGGATAACATAGCTCAGTCCCATAATGGACACTTTATATATAAGATTTTAGTTTGTTCTCATACAAAGCTGAGAGGTAGTTCTACTTTACAGATGAGAAAACTGTGGCTCAGAGAGTTAAAGTAACACATTGAGGTCACACAGCAAGGAAGTGGCAGGGCCCAAAGTAAAGAACTCCCCAGCTCTTTTCCAGCAGACTGAATGTCATCTTCCTGCTTACCTTGTCTTTGGGAGAATTCCTGAGCTCCCTTTTTAGCTGCTGCAACTCCTGCAGTCTCATCTTTAGTCTGACCTGCTCCTCCTGAAGGATGCAGAGGGTCTATTGGAACACAAGGGAACAAACAACTAGTCACCTGCCTTTCCAGAGAACAAGCAAGCCCAGGGGAAGAGCGTCCTTTTCTGGACTCCCCAGAAGCAGACATGATGATTGGCCTCAGAACAACCCAAACCCTTTACCTTGCCCTGGGCTGGTCCTGGCACACTCCACCTGGGGATGGCTAGCCTCAGCTGCTCTAGGAAGGGCTGGAGCATTGCAGCAGCCATGGCTGGTTTGTTACCGCAGATCTAGAGCTTAAAAAACACTCATCAAGCTGCCGCTATGAGACAGTGAGCCCTAACACAGGGCAGTGGAAATTAAGGGTCCAGCCCTGGGGCCTATACCAAACTACCTAAGATAGTCAATGCACAGTCACTGATTGTAAAGGTCAGCAGGAGTTTAGAGGAAGTAGTCCAGAGGGATTAACACAGCAAGGGAGGCCTCTAGGAGGAGTGGAGGTTGAGTTGCATAATGCCATAATACTGTTTGCTAACTTGTTTTTTTGTGGGGTGGGGTTAGGGATTGAACCCCAGGCCTTGCAAATGCAAGGCACACATTCTACCACTGAGTTATACCCCCAAACTATTTGCTATTATTTACTAAATAACTTACAATATGTTAGGCACTGAGCTAAGGCCTTTTATTTTTTTATTTTTTACTTTTTTTTTTTTTTTAAAGAGAGAGGAGAGAGAGAGAGAGAGAATTTTTAATATTTATTTTTTAGTTCTCGGCGGACACAACATCTTTGTTGGTATGTGGTGCTGAGGATGGAACCAGGGCTGCACACATGCCAGGCGAGCGCACTACCTCTTGAGCCACATCCCCAGCCCGCTAAGGCCTTTTATATGGATTATATCCCTCAATTCTCATGACAGCTTTATATGATAGTTATCCTTTTATCCTTATTTTACAAAAAAAGAAAACCAAAATTGAGGTTAAATGGCTTGCCCAAAGTCATTTGGCCCTAGGCAGGCTGATTCCAGATTCCAACCAGTGCTGTTCAGAGAAGAAATCAAGCCCAGAGCCAGCAAGAATTTATATATCTCCTAGCTTATCTCTTAACTGCAACTTTTTCCATGTGCCAACCTTTCAGGCTGATGTGATTTGGAGTAGGTCCGGAGAGACAGCCAACAGCACAGGCAGGGAAATGGCATCAGGGATACAGATAAAATATACCTTTGTTTGTGGGCTGGAGTAGACCCTGGCTGGCAGAGTTCACACTGTGGTTAGGAAGGTCAAATTTAACTGTGTTTAAATAAGGTTAGCTCAGAGAAGAGTGAGCTTACTTGGAAAGATGAGACTCTGTCCTGGTCACCTCTGTATCCCCAGTGTCCAGAAAAGTGCCTGACACAAAAGACTTTCACTAAATGTATGTTGAATGAATGCATGAAGTGAATGAATGATAGGGTGAGAGCATGTTACCAAAGGCACTGAAAAAATTCAGTGAGTTTATTTTTTTAAGCAGAGGAAAACTAGAGCTTGACCAAATTATGCTGGTTTATGAATAGTGAAAAAGGTCCCTAGCTGTGGTGGTACATGCCTGTTATCTCAGTTACTCAGGAGGCTGAAGCAGGAGGATTGCAAGTTCAAGGCTAGTTTCAGCAACTTATCAAAACCCTGTCTCAAAATTAAAAATAAATAAATAAATAAAGGATGAGGGAGGGAGCTCAGTGGCAGACCCCTCCTGTGTTCACTCCCCAGTACAAAAAAAAAAAAAAGACTCCTTGGAGTCTTGCCTTATTTAGCAGAGGGCAATGAACCAGAAACAATGCCAAGATTTTGGACCTGTGGGTCCCTGAGTTTTGTAGCCAAACAGGCATTATACCAACAGGCAAGGGAAGTGTGTCAGTGGCTATTAAGGACCTAATATGTATCAAGAATAGTCAGACTTATTCATGTATCATAAAACCACCTCCTGGCCTGAGGGTGTAGCTCAGTGGTAGAACCCTTGCCTAGCATGCAGTGAGGCCCTGGATTTGATTCTCCAGCACTGCAAAAATCAAAACATAAATAAATAAAAACAAAACAAGATGTTAAGAGCTTGCCTTTCTTTTTTCTTTTTTGTGGTACTGATTGAAACTAGAGGTGCTTTATCACTGAGCAACCTACATCCCTAGCCATACCTTTATTTTGAGATGGTCTCTAAATTGCTTAAGGACCTTACTAACTTGCTGAGGCTGCCCCTGATCTTGCAATCCTCCTGTTTCAGACTCCTGAGTCTCTGGGATTATAAGCATGCATCACTGTACCCTGATATAAAGGTCCTGAGACCAGTTTTAAGCTAGGTGTGGTGGCACATACCAGCAATCCCAGCCACTGAGGAGGCTGAGGCAGGAAAATTGCAAGTTAAGGGTGAAGATGTAGCTCAGTGATAAAACACTGTTGGGTTCAATACCTAGGATACCCCTCAGAAAAAAGTAAAAAGGGCTAGGGCTAGGGCTCAGTGGTAGTATATCCCTGGGTTCAATCTCAGCACTGCAAAACAATAGTTTTATCGGAGGTGGGAGTGAGGTGGGGTGAATCAAGGTTGTCCTTGGGAGCTCCATTTCTGAAAAGAGTATTGATGATAACAAACACATTGAGCATTTGGTATGTGCTATAGTAGCCTAAGTTTTTCCTATATTAATTTATGGGTTATCTAGTCTAATTCTTATCATTTTTTACCAAACTTAATAGTGTAATTCTTTTTTATTTTTAATTACTTGTTTATAGTACTGGGGATTGAACCTTGTATTATGGTAGGTTGTTAGAGGTAATTACTCAAGATAAACTACATTCCTCAGTCCCACCCCTTTCCTTACTCTTTTTATTTATTTATTTTTTGGACTGGGAATTGAAGCCAGTGTGCTTTACCACTGCGCTATTCACACCTTTTAATTTTTTTTTTTTTAAAGAGAAAGTGAGAGAGAGAGAGGGGGACAGAGAGAGAGAGAATTTTAACATTTTTATTTATTTTTTCTTAGTTCTTGGCAGACACATCTTCATTTGTATGTGGTGCTGAGGATCGAACCCGGGCCGCACACACGCTAGGCGAGCGCGCTACCGCTTGAGCCACATCCCCAGCCCCTAATTTTTTTTTTAATATTTAATTTTTTGGGCTGGGGATGTGGCTCAAACGGTAGCGAGCTCGCCTGGCATGCGTGCGGCCTGGGTTCAATCCCCCGCACCACATACAAACAAAGATGTTGTGTCCGCCAAAAACTAAAATAAATAAATAAATATTAAAAATTCTCTCTCTCTTAAAAAAATATTTAATTTTTAGTTGTAGTTGGACACAATGCTTTTATTTTACTTATTTTTATGTGGTGCTAGGGATCGAACCCAGGGCCTCACGCATGCTAGACAAGCACTCTACTGCTGAGCCATAGCCCTGGCCCTTAATTTTTTTTTATTTTATTTAGTTCTAATCAGTTATACATGACAGCAGAAAGCTCTTCAATTCATTGTACACAATGGAGCACAATTTTCACTTCTCTGATTTACATGAAATTGTCACATCATTCATGCAATCATACATGTACCTAGGGTAATGATGTCCGTCTCATTCTACCATCTTTTCTACCCTCATGCCCCCTCCCTGCTCTTTTTTATTTTTTGAGACAGAATCTTGCTAAGTTGCTGAGGACCTTGATAAACTGTTAAGGTTGGCCTTGAATTTGTGATGCTCCTGCTGCTGAGTAGCTGGAATTACAGGCATGTGCCATTGCATGCATCTGGCTATAGTACAATTTTTGTAGTATAATTCCTATACTTGTTTTTTTTAAATTATTTTTTAGTTTTAGGTGGACACAATCTTTATTTTATTTTTATGTGGTACTGAGGATCGAACCCAGTGCCTCATGCATGCTAGGCAAGTATTCTACCACTGAGCCAAAACCCCAACCCCCTGTAGTTTATTTTTTATTTATTTATTTTTAAGAGAGAGTGAGAGAGAGAAAGAGAGAATTTTAATATTTTTATTTTTCAGTTCTCGGCGGACACAACATCTTTGTATGTGGTGCTGAGGATCCAACCCGGGCCACACACGTGCCAGGCGAGCGCACTACCCCTTGAGCCATATCCCCAGCCCACCCCCTATAGTTTAATTAATTCTTGTAGATAGGTAATCTTGTGAGGAGGTTTAATATAATTCCCATCTCCATCTCTCTTTTCTTTTTTCTTTTTTTTTTTTTTTTTGGTACTGGGGATATGCTTTATCACTGAGCTACATCCCTAGCCCTTTTTGTTATTTTTTGAGTCAGGGTCTCCCTAAGTTGCTAAGGCTGGCTTTAAACTTGTGATCCTTCTATCTATCTCAACCTCCTGAGCCACTGGGATTACAGGTGTGCACCACTATGTTTGGCTCTCATTCCCATCTTATAGGTGAGGAAATGGGATAAGACTGTTTATTTTATTTTGTTTTTGCATTGCTGGGAATGAACCTAGGGCCTTGCACATGCTAAGCAAGTACTCTATCACTGAGCTACATCCCCAGCCCTAGAGTATAAACTTACTACATCTAATGATTTGCTCAGGGTGACACACTTTGAACAAATTAGGATTTAAAATCAACCAGGCTGGCTCCAGAGCCTGTGGTTTTTTGGGGGCAAATGAAAAATTGCCAAGGGAGAAATTTCGTTATGTGGAACACATAGGGTAGTATCAGGAAAGGCTGAAAAAACAGGAGAGAGGGTGAGATTCACTCATTCATTCAACAGTGTTTATTTGTTTATTTTCACTATTGGGAACTGAACCCAGGGTCACTTTACCACTGAACTACTTCCCCAGCCCTTTTTATTTTCATTTTTAAAATCAATCAGTCAATCACTCTATCTATCTATTTATTTTTGATGGTGCTGGGAATTGAGCTCAGGGCTTGCACTCACTAAGTAAGTACTGTACCACTAAGCCACATCGGCAACTCCCTTTTTTTTGACACAGGGTCCCACTAAATTGAGTAGGGACCTGCTAAATTAAGGGGACTGGCCTTGAATGGCAAGCACTCTATCAACTGAGCTATATCCCCAGGCCAAGGCCTTGAATTTGTGAACCTCCTGCCTCAATTTCCCAAGCTGCTAGGAATACAGAGGCAGGACATCATGCCAGGCTCAACAGTGGTTATTGAGTGTCTAATATATGTTAGGGACTGTACTAATCACTGGCAACCAATGCCAAACAGGGTATGCAGAGACCAGCCCTCACAGAGCTTAGTCTATAAGAGCATCATGAGTCAGAGAAATTTAACTCTCAGGGGGGAACACTTATTCCCAACCCTGGAGCAGGCCAGTGGTTAGGCTGGTATGGAAATATAAGTGAGGGTTATTTTGGGGAGGACAGATCTTTGGGAATAGGGCATGACTCATCATAGAAGTTCTTATTTGGGCCATAGGACCCTTTGAGTATCTTAAAAAAATGTATGGATTCTCTAGTGGGGCAGAGTGGTACACATCTGTAATCCCAGCAATCTGGGAAGCTGAGGCAGGAGGATCATAAATTATTTGAGCCCAGCCTCTACAATTTAACAAGATCACATCTCAAAACAAACAATAAAAAGGGCTGGGGAATGTAACTCAGTGATACAGCGTCCCTGGGTTCATACCAGGAAAAAAAAAAAAAAGCATGGATTCTCTCTTCTAAAAAATACACATTCACACAAGAAATTCACAAGATCAAGACTTGCTGGTTGGGAGGGATAATCCCAGCCTTGTTTCTTCCAGCCCTTCAGCAGGTCTGAGATGAGCAGGTTCACAAGTTCAAGATCCAGAGAAGAGCTCCTCTGCTTCCCCCCCCCAGCCCCCCTTCTTCTCACTTACAGTATTGATGGTCACTGACATGGGTCTGGGTCCCTTGGGTAAAAGTTGAGGCTTTAGAGCTGGTCACAGAGTGGCAGATTCCACCACAACAAAATTCTTGCTTATATGCTTTGAGGGACTTTGGTCTCCTCCAGCCCCAATGCGCCTGAAACAAACTTGTGAAGGTTCTGCAGGAAGTCTTTTTGCTTCCACTTTCATTTCAGGGAAATCCCAGCTTCTCCACCTCTAGGTGGAGCTTCCTGATGTTGAAAACTTGACTACCCAGTCATGCGCAGTGGGGCATGCTTGTGATTCCCGTGGCTTGGAGGCTGAGACGGAAGGATAAGCAAATTCAAGCCCAGTTTTAGCAATTTAGAGGCCCTAAGTAACTTAATTTGGCCCTGTCTCAAAATAAAAGGGGATGGGGATATAGCTCAGTGCTAAATTGCTTCAGGGTTAAATCCCCAGTACCCCCTTCTCCTTCAAAAACAAAAAAAATCCTGACTACCCAGCAATAAGGTTTCAAGAGAAGCTACCTCACAAGCAACTGCAAAGTAGATACTGGCCCCAGTCAACCATTTCCAGGTAATCTAGACAAACCTGTCAACAGAATTTTTTCTGTTCCTGAGTGTTTCTCCAGATCCTAGAATGATGTGGGCACATGTAAACATTAATAATGTACTTTTAAAAAACTTTAGTTGTAGATGGACACAATACCTTTATTTACTTACTTTCATGTGGTGCTTACTTTTATGCTAGGCAAGTGCTGTACCACTGAGCTACAACCCCAGCCCCTAATGTTTTTTTGGAGGGAGGTATAGGGATTGAACTCAGGGGCACTATTTTGTATTTTATTTAGAGACAGGGTCTCATTGAGTTGCTAAGTGTCTCACCATTGCTGAGGCTGGCTTTGAACCCACAATCCTCAACCTCCGAAGCTGCTAGGATTACAGGTGTCACCGCACCTGCCCTAATAATGGTTTTTATCAGTGGAGAATGCAAACAGGACAGAGAAAAGCTATAGCTGAAGTTCACAAAGTGTAATAGCTGGTGTATGAATTGTGCTATGAGCCCAATATTCTGCTACACATGAATTAGGTCTGTGAAATCCACAAAATTGGTTCTACTTTCCCCATTTCAGATAAGAAAATCAAGGCAGACTTAGAAATTTGCCAAAGGTCACACAGATGTATTGAACCCAGGGACACTTAACCAGTCACATCCCCATCCCTTCTTGAGACAGGATCCAAGTTGCTTAAGGGCCTTAAGTTGCTGAGGCTGGCTTTGAACTTGATTCTCCTGCTACATTCTCTTGAGTAGTTGGGGTTACAGGTGTGAACCACTGCCTGAGGCTTGTATTAGTTTCTAAGAATTTTTAACCAGTCCAGGATTTTTTCTACTGCAGTTACCCAAGTGAGGTGCTAATCTTTGGCAAACAGGCCTATTTGGAGGTTTTGTTGTTTTTTTTGGGGGGGGGGAGGGCAGTATTACGGATTGAACCTTGGGATTTGTGCATGGTATGGTAGGCAAGCATTCTACCACAGAACATTTCTAGCCCAAATGGGCCTTTCTGAATCCTAGTTCTACCGACAGTCCATCTTGAGTGCCAAAGAGTAAAACAAGGTCAGATTAAAAAAAAAAAGAGGTAAAATGCCAGATCTATGGCCAAATCTTTCCTGTATTGCACAATGGTGATACAATAGAGTTCCCAAGTCCCTTGAATCAAACTTTCATGCCAGTCTCTGCCACACTGACAGAGGGTAAGAGTCTCTTCATCTCCTTTAAAAATATGTGAGTGGGCTGGGGATGTGGCTCAAGCGGTAGCGCGCTCGCCTGGCATGTGTGCAGCCCGGGTTCGATCCTCAGCACCACATACCAACAAAGATGTTGTGTCTGCGAGAACTGAAAAATAAGTATTAAAAATTCTCTCTCTCTCTAAAAAAAATAAAAATATGTGAGTGCCAGGGACCAAAAGGGAGTTCTCCTTCAAAGAATAGCCTGACAGTTACAAGAAACAGCCCCCTGGGAGACATCCTGCTGCCATCTGTCTTCCTGAAACATCCTGCGTTATCTCACCTTGTGAAGACTTCCAGCAACTGCCAATAAGAGAGCTCCCCCATCCCCAGCCCATAAATACCCCTGTGTGAACAATAAAAGTTTGCAGCTTGATCAGAACTTTTGTCTTGCTGTCACCTTTCGTGTCTCTTGTCCCTTCATTCCTCTCTAGGTTCGCTGCCCACGTTGATGTGTCCTGCCGGTCGGGACATGTGAGGTACTAGGTTCAATCCTTAGCACCACATAAAGCTATTGTGTCCATTTACAACTAAAAAAAATTTTTTTAAAAATTAAAAAGTGCTGGAGATTTAGTTTAGACTGTTTTGCCTAGCATGTATGCGGCCCTGAGTTCAATTCTCAGTACCAAAGACAGAAACACTAAAAATGTAAACTCTGATTCACTAGTCTGGGGAAAGCTGGACTTTGGCAATCTGTGGGTCAACAAATCATACAGGTAATCTCCTGTGCTAAGGTGTCAAATGGGGACAAGTCATGGCTTAGGTTCTCCAGATTTGTAATGTGTAGAAACCAGGAATGCTAAGGAATTCTACACAGTGGTATACTACCTCAACTAAAAATGTCAGGAGCAGCCTTTTGGGGCAGCAGACCACACTTTACCTATAGAAGGCAGTCACATCATTAAAACATTATCAATCAGTGGACAGAAGTAGTCTTTAAGCCCTACAAAGATTTTTAAATATTCACCCACAGTTTTCTATTTACTAACCAGTTATCTTATCCTATGAATGTTCTCCTTTACCCAGTCTTGTACAACATGTAGACAAAGGTTTTTTTTTTTTAAATTTTGTTTTTAATGATGGAAACAACAACAAAAATATCTAAAACCGAAGCTTCTGGAAGAACCATTTGTTCTTGCCTGTCTTGTACCTAGAAAGGGGAAAAAAAGGGATAAAGATTAAGAATGGAACAAGAAGACCAAACTTTTTCATGTACATTAGTAAAACTATATGCTAACACATACTACAGAAACCACTTACCTCTCTTCAAACTTAATCTTGGCTTCCCGACGGGCCTTACGTTTAAGAGCAGGGTCTCTGAAGACATCCTTGTTGACGACAGTTTTGTCCAAGGGGATATCAACAGAGTACCTGGGAACAATGGTGGAAAGGTAGGATTAACTAGGGCTTTCACATAACCAAGTCCTCTGTGACACTGGGGTGGTCAGGGTCCGACTCCATAGCAGCTCTCATCAAAAACTGCTAAAGGGGCTGGGGCTGGGGTCAGCAGTAGAGCATGTGCGAGGTGCTGGGTTCTTTCCTCAGCACCACATAAGAATAAATAAATAAAGAGCACGGTGGTACATACATATAATCCTATATCTCAGGAGGCAGAGGTGGGAGGATCAAAAAGTTCAAGGCCAGCTTAGGCAACTTAGTGAGACTGTCGCAAAATAAAAAAGGGCTGGTGATGTGGTTAAGTGCCCCTGGGTTCAATCCCCAGTATCACAAAAATAAATAAGCAAACAAACAAATAAATAAGTAAATGCTGATGCCCCAATAATATTCTTTGGAAATCCTCATTACTAAATATTCATTTTCACAGACTCAAGTCATTGAAAAATCTCCTCTCAATTTTCCACAACTCCTATTTTTTGAGCTAAAAATCATCATACTGGTCCTTTTTTTTTTCTAACTTTCAAAATGGCACTTGGCTAAGTTTCTATTTATATCCATTTCACTTAGTATTATTCATATTCTGTCAAAGTAACCAGTAAGGAGCTAGCTATATCAATCTCACCATAGTCCAGCACCCAAGAAAGAGCAGTCATATCTTTTAAAATTAAAATTTTAGGTCTGGGGATTAAAGTCACATCCTCATTAGGAGAGTACCTGATCACTGAGCTACATCCCCAGACCCAGCCTGCTCAGCTTTTAGATTAGTAAACCAAAGCAAATGGGCAGTTCTAGCATGAATTTTAAGAAACATGCTGCCAGGCTCTGGCAATAATTGTTCAGGACTCTTGAGGAGGGACAGTGGCAGACAAGGTAGTGGGGACTGAACACAGGGGTGTTCTACTCCTAAGCTATACCCCGTTTTTGAGAGTGTCTTCTAAGTTGCCAAGGGTGGCCTTGAAATTGTGGTGATCCTTGTGTTTAAACCTCCCCAAGTAGACACAGGCCACCATACCCAAAAGGACTTGTGCATGCAAGGCAAGCACTCTACCAATTGAGCTATATACTCAGTCCAAGGACTCTCAATTCTTATAACCAGTGTACCAAGATAGTCTATGTTTTTCACGGGCTCACTAGGAACCTATGCCTGTGTTTATCATAAAAGACAAGGTGACAATCTTTAGCTAACATAAAGACAGATAAAGAGCAATTTTTTTCTTTTTTTTTTGTTACTGGAGAATTGAACCCAAGGATGTTTTTCTACCACATCCCAAGTCCTTTGCCAAGATAGGCAACTATGCAAGACCCTTCTTTTCCTCAAAAAAGAAAAAAATAGTCCAGACATGTAGTTCAGTGGTAGAGTACTTGCCTAAGATGAGTGAGGCACTGGGTTTAATCCCTAGTACCATGAAAATATAAAAATCACACTCCTATCAATTCTTAAATGCTCACCTTGTGGGCATGAGGTGATTGTAATTATAAACTTTCACAAAAGACTTGATCTTTGACCTTTTGGCGATTTTCTTCTTGCCCATGGCAGCTGTCACTTTGCGAGGATAGCGGTCGATTCCAGCCACCAGAGCATGGCTGTAGGGACGGTCTGATGTGCCATCATCAATATTCTAAATAAACGAGTATTACATTTGTTATTAACTGAGTGCCCGTTTAGGTCCTGTGCTAGATATGTGGAATATGTGTATGTGTCACAACAGCAAGACAGGTGATATGTGCAACTGGAGTACAAGGAAAACTTTAAAGAGGTCACAAAAACTGTGGGTAGGCAGCAAATAAAGAGTAAAATACACTCAGTCAACATTTTGACTAAACAGTTTCTCTTACAGAATTGCAGCAATTACCTGTTTAGTCTTAGCAAATTAAGTCCTCTAAACCTTAGCATTAGAAAGGAATTCTTTCATAGTTAAAGCAGAATTACATGACTACACCTATAAGGCGTCCAGTAAAACGTAGACCACTATTATAATTTAAAGCATCTTTGGTGGAGAACGTCTCACATTTGTTTTTTGTTTTTTTTTTAAAGAGAGAGTGAGAGAGGAGAGAGAGTGAGAGAGAGAGAGAGAATTTTTAACATTTATTTTTCAGTTCTCGGTGGACACAACATCTCTGTTGGTATGTGGTGCTGAGGATCGAACCCGTGCCGCACGCATGGCAGGCGAGCGCGCTACCGCTTGAGCCACATCCCCAGCCCTCACATTTGTTTTTATTTTGCATCTTCCCTTCCTCTCTTAAAAACCCTCATGCATCACCATTCCCCGGAAGTAGGTCTTAAATTCCAAGCCTCTTCGCCCTCCACAACCCCCCACAACCCTCCGGGTCCCCGGATGCAAGGGGGAGGAGGCCGGTGGACTGATACCTTCACAATGACAGCTTTGCGTCCGGAGTAGCGTCCGGCTAGGACCAACACCACCTTCCCGGGTTTCATGAACTTGCCCATTTCTGCAGAGAGCAAGGAGAAGGAAAGGCTCAAAAATTCGTTAAGCCAAAGACTCCCGAGCCAATGCCTGCGTGGGCCCGGAACTTCAGACTGCTCACTGCCGTCTTGACCCAAGCCACTCGCAGGCACTGGTCTCGGGAAGGAATCCGCTACGAAGCCGTCAGAGGCCTAAGGACTGAATGCACCCGGCAATTCAGCCCGCAAGCCAAGGATGGATGCGGATTGAAGTCCCTGACCGAACCTCTACTCACCGACAGCAAGCAGCCGGGGATACAGCAGAAAGGAAGAAAGTATACTTCCGCTAACCTTTCACCCTGCGGAGGAGTGACCTCACTTCCTGGCCCGCCCCTCAGGCCTCGCCTTGGTGCCTGTGTTGCGCCCAATAAGCTTGGAGGAGAAAGCAGGGTTTGGCAGCTTGTTTAGTTGAATCGAACAACTTTGTGTGTGTGTGTGTGGACTGAGGATTGAACTCAGGGGCGCTCTACCCCTGAGCTACATATACACCCAGTTCTTTTATTTTATATTTATTTTTTTTTACTTGTACTTGGACACATTATCTTTATTTTATTTATTTTATGTGGTGCTGAGGATCAAACCCAGGGCCTCGCACGTGCTAGGCGAGCTCTCTACCGCTGAGCCACAACCCCAGCCCCAGCCCCATCCTTTTTATTTATTTATTTATTTATTTATTTATTTATTTATTTATTTATTTTTAAGAGAGAGAGAGAGAGAGAGAGAGAGAGAGAATTTTTTAATATTTATTTCTTAGTTTTTGGCGGACACAACATCTTTGTTGGTATGTGGTGCTGAGGATCGAACCCGGGCCGCACGCATGCCAGGCGAGCGTGCCACCGCTTGAGCCACATCCCCAGCCCCCTTTTAATTTTTTTAATATTTAGTTTTTTGAGGGGTGGGGTACTTGGTATTGAACTCAGGGGAACTCAACCACTGAGCCACACCCCCAGGCCTTTTTCATATTTTATTAGTAGCAGGGTCTCACTGAGTTTCTTAGCGTCTCACGGCTTCTGAGGCTGGCTTTGAACCCACCAGTCTCCTGAGCCGCTGGGATTACAGGGGTGTGCCACGTGCCCCGTCCCTTTTTATTTATTTAAAAATATTTATATATATTTTTTAGTTGTAGACGGACACAATATCTTTTTTTCTATTAAGTTACAGTTGGATACAATACCTTTATTTTTATTTATTTATTTTTGTATGGTGCTGTGAATGGAACCCAGCGCCTCACACGTGCTAGGCGAGCGCTCTACCACTGAGCCACAATCTCAGTCCCCCTTTTTATTTTTTGGTATAAGGTCTCACTAAATTGTGGAGGCTTGTTTCGAATTTGCTATCCTTCTGCCTCAACCTCCGTTTTGCTGGGATTGGGAGCCTGTGCCACTGCTCCCACCTTAAATTAAAGTTTATTAGCAGCTCTAGCAGTAGATGAGAGGAAAGAAATCCAGTCTGGTTTATGCTAGCCAGAGAAGGGAGGGCGCGTCTATACGGGCTTTCTGCTCCACTGTCCCCTTTTTCGTAGTTCTCTTCACGAAGCTAGGTGGGGGAAATAGTCTGAATTTTCCTCTCCCGACCACCCCCCCCAAGGGAACACAATGGGACATTTATTAGTGCCCACTGTGTGCACTATCAGGAGACAGGAGGGAGAGACAAGATTTAAATAAGAGCACTTGACTGCAAGATTTAGAGTCTAATGATGTCAAATCCATTGCTGACTAGAATAAGTATGAGGGAGGTAGAGGAGGGTAATACCTTGTGCCAGGCCAGGTTAATCTATTTTCATACATTGTGTGATTTGGTCCTCAGAACAACATTAGGTAATAAATACTATTATCTTTCCATTCAGCAATTGAAGAAACTGATTAAAATATTTATATATTTTTTTAGTTGTCGATGGGGTGGCCCACGCCTGTAATCCAAGCAGCTAGAAGGCTGAGACAGGAGGATCTTGAGTTCAAAGCCAGACTCAGCAATCTACCGAGGCCTAAGCAAATAAGGGAGGCCCTGTCTCCAAATAAAACAAAAATGGGCTGGGGATGTGGCTCAGTGGTTGAGCATCCCTGGGTTTAATCGCTAGTACCAAAATAAAAATAATAAAAAGGGCTGACCATGTAAATAAGTGATAAGTTGTCCCTGGGTAAAATCCCCAGTACCCCTTACAAAAAATAAAAAATTTGCCCAAAGCCCACATCCTCGACAAGTAAGTGGTAGAGCTGGGTCTTGGACTCACAATCTGATTCCTAAATCCATACTGTCAACATACTGAGCACTTGCTCTGTGCCATGCAAGATGCTTGGCACTTTATATAAGTTTGACAGCCTTCTTAATACAACTCTGCATCTTGGGTATTTTCTTCCCAGACACTATGAAATTATGATCCAGAGAGGATCAAGTTACCTACTTGAGGTTGATCCTTAATCTGGCACAGATGGGATTCAAATGTAGCTGAGTCAAAGTCTAGCTAGCTCTCACACTTAATTATTTCTGATTACTATCTGCCATCACTCACTGAAGAAGTGTTTTCAGATGGTATTTCAGGTGGTCTCCAAATTAGAGAAACTTTAGGTTTTAGTTATCAGAACACTGAAGAACTGGGCTAGGGATATAGCTCAGTTGGTAGAGTGCTGGCTTGCAAGCAGAAGACCCTGCGTTCGATACCCCATCCCCCAAAAAACAAACAAACAAACAACTGAAGAACCTATGACTCTTCTTGAGCACATGTGGACCTATTCCAGGTCCCACTTTTTTGTTTGTACTGGGGAGATTTTGAGCACAGTAGTGCTTTACTACTGAGCTACATCCCCATTCCTTTTTGAGACAGATCTTGCTAAATTACTGAGACTGGCAACGAACTTTTGATCCTTCTGCTTCAGCTTCCTAAATCCCTGGGTTTATAGTAGTGCACCACCACACCATGCTATCAATTCCCTACTTGAGATTCCCCCCAAAATACAATTTTCCTTGAAGCCCTCAGAATCCTATTCCTATGGTTTATTACCCTAATTGTGTACTTATATCTTTGTATCTAATTAAAATCATCAGTAGCTCACTGGCAGAATGCCATTGAGTTCAATCCCCAGTACCTCCAAAAAAAGAAAAACAAAAGTCCCTTGTTGGTTCTCTATTCCAAAGTTCGAATTCTCACTTCTTTCCTATTTTTACTGCAGGAAGAACTCTTCCCTGCTCTTCACATACCCTCTCAAATTACTCAAAGTATCAATCTCTAAGTCCTGGAGTCTATTCTTCCTCTCCAAGACTTTTTTTTTTTTTTTTTGGCAGTTCTGGGGATTGAACCCAGCGCCTTGTACAGGTGAGGCACTCTACCAACTAAACTACATTCCCAGGCCTCTCTCCAGGACTTTTGTTCAAATCCTATCCATTCTTCAAGGCCATATCAGAATTCTACCTGGCAAAATTAATCTCTTTTCTTTGTGATCCCTCAGGAACCCAATGCATACTTACCTTTATTCTAGAACCCAACACATCTTAGTTTGGATCAGTGGTTCTCAAAGTACAGCCCCCTCACCAGCATCAGCATAACTCAGGAAGCTGTTAGAAATGAAACTTCTCAGGCCCCACCTCAGAACTACCGAATAAAAAACTCTAGGGGTGGGACCCAATTATCTCTATTTTTAATAAGCTCACCCAATTTCCACATTGGTATCTCCTTTGCTAGACTATTCCTAAGGGCAAATAGTATGTAATCTTTTTTTTTTTTCCTTTGCAGTACTTGGTTTGAACTCAGGGGCACTATATCACTGAGCTACACCCAGCCTTTTAGGATTATTATTTTGTACCACGGATTGAACTCAGGGGCACTTGACCACTGAACTTCATTCCTAGCCCTTTTTTTAAATTTTATTTAGAGACAGGGTCTCACTGAGTTGCTTAGTGCCTCGCTTTTGCTGAGGCTGGCTTGGAACTCTCAATCCTCTTGCTGCAGACACCCAAGCTTCTAGAATTACACGTGTGCATCACTGTGCCTGGCCCCAGATCTTATTTTGAGACAGGAACTAAATTTCCTAGGCTGGCCTTGAATTTGTGATTCTTCTATCTCAGCCTCCTGAATAGGTGGGATTACAAGTGTGCTCCACCACACCCAGCAGGCCCAGCCCTTTTACTGGATACAAATTCATCTCTTTCTTCTCAAATCTTCATATCCTTATACTTGCATTGACTGTCCTTCCTTCCCCTTCCCTTGTCCTGTCTCACCCCAAGCACCTAGCAGACATCTGACTGTTGAAATGCTGGTAGGACTGCCTGTTATTAAACACCTCTAGGTTTCATGAAGGACTTAGCAGAGTAATGCCTGCTAGCATAATTCTTTGGCAGCTGAAATTGCTATCAAATATGCAGAAAATATTGTTTCCTCTGCAAAGTGAGAGTAAAGGGGTAGACAAGAGAGAAAAAACAAAAGACCTAGAAACTGCATGATACAATGAAGTAACATGAAAAAGACCAGAGGCTTTGCATTCAGGCAATATGAATTCAAATTCCAGCTCTTTCGTCATCATGTAAATCTTGAGAAAATATTTCTCTTCAATTCAGGGTCTTTAGCTGTACAGTGAAGAAAGTACTGTCCCCTTCTTTTAAGAAGCAAGTATTAAATTAGGATGACACAAAAATGTTTCCCATCATGTCATCACAAAGTCTTAGTGTAATTGAGTTTTTGTGAAAATCAGAAAAAGACAACACTAGGGTTATAAACCTGTCCTAAATGACTTTGAGACAAAAGGATTTAAAAGTTCCAATTTAAAAGCATCATGTGTGGTAACATCTATTGTGGGGATGGAATTACAGGGTTACATAAGAGGGATAATGTCTGGGGCAGTTTTTAGTGGACTTATTCTGGTGGCAACAACACCTCGTCGCCCCCCCTCCCCGCCCCAAACACTACTGTCACCAAATCTGAGTTGATCCAGGACACAGGGGAAGCAGACAGTTTCTAATACTGATCTGGATCAGATGGACTGATAAAGCCAGACAGACTTATAAACTAAAGTTGAGGGGTTTCACAGTCTTTGCAGAGAAACTACATAAAATACTATGATTTTATTAGCAGCCATAGATGTACCATTTTTCACAATTTTTTTTTTTTTTTTTTTTTTTGGTGGTGCTGGGGATGGAACCCAGGGCCTCATGTGTGCTAGGCAAATGCTCTATCTCTAAGTTACATTCCCAGCCCCTTACACTTACCTTGTTTCATAGGAAAATTAGACTAATTCTAATAAAATATCAATAATATACCTTAAATAAGTAATGATGCTGGAAAAGTTTAAGTTAAAATGTACTACCATAATAGTGCAGAAACTAAGTGCAGCTGGCAATTTCATACATGAAAATAATGCTGAATATTTAGTGTTTGGAGCAATATATTTTACCCATCTTTGGACAGTCCTGGAGAAGTACCCACCACAAGCTGAATGAAAGAGAAACTAAAAAGGCTAAAATATTGAAGACCCAAAAGGACCACTCTAGAGTCAGTTAATAATGAAACACTGGTCTGTAAACAGTGATCTGCCATAGTTCCAATCCCCAATGCAGACCTCAATGCAAGATCAGATCTCTTCCATCATTTAGCCTCCAGGGCAAGTGGTGCTTAGAGATTCACAACCCAGGGTGCATAGCCCCTAGTTACTGATACCTACTCCTATACATATTTGAGCAGCAAGAATTCTCTTGAGAAGTATATCTTGAAAACATTTCCTTCAACAGACCGTCAGTCTTCTTGAGAGGAACACAGAAGAAAGTACTTGCTAGAGGACATAATATCAGATGTGGGTTCCCATTCCTCATAAACAACAACAACAAAAAAAACCCCTGTTTGCACTATGAGGACTACCTTATCAGGAAGATTTCAGTTCTTACTATTCAAGAAAAGAGGCTTATATTAAAATCAACTTGTGGTTAACTCCCTTTAAAAAGTTATTTTCAACCAGGTGCAGTAGAGCATGCCTATAATCTCAAGACACTCTGGAGCTGAGACAGAAGGATCAAAAGTTCGTCAGCCTCAAGAACTAGGCAAGACCCTGTCTTAATATAAAAAATAAAAAGGGTTGCGGGTATAGTTCAATGATAAAGTGCCTCTGGGTTTAATTCCCAGTACTAAAAACAAAGCAAAACAACAACAAAAAAAAAAAACAAGAGAAATATTATTCTCATTCACATTCTTAAAATTTACAGGAAGCCTTGGAATATACAGTCTTCTCTGACATTGGAGTCAGGAAGAAAGAGGAATCAGTGGTTTTTTTTGTTTTGTTTTTTTTTTTTTAGAGAGAGTGAGAGAGGAGAGAGAGAGAGAGAGAGAGGAGAGGGAGAGAGAGAGAGAGAGAGAGAGAGAGAGAGAGAGAGAGAGAGAGAGAGAGAGAGATTTTTTAATATTTATTTTTTAGTTCTCTTGAACACAACATCTTTGTTGGTATGTGGTGCTGAGGATCGAACCCGGGCCACACGCATGCCAGGCGAGCGCGCTACCGCTTGAGCCACATCCCCAGCCCAGGAATCAATATTTGTAAAAAGAATTTAAATTCTTGACCTAAACTTTTTAAATTTCAAACTTGCTTCATATAAAGGAGGATAGTTCCCAACTTGACTAACAGGAGTCTCAACACAAATATATCTCTGAATCAATAATTCATTCATGTTGTCACTTACTGCCATGAAATGATTAGAGCAACCCAAGTTTTCTAAATATCAGATATGGCACACTAAGTTGAGACATTAGCTGTGCGCCCTGATTCCTTTTACACAGGCTCAAACACACATGCCCACATGTACACTGCAGTGCATGCTGAGACAGAAAATTTTGTTTATTTATTGAACTTACCTAGAGCCTTGTTTATCCTAAGCAGGAGCTCTACCCCTGAGTCATACCTCCGACTCTGAAAACCTTTTTATTTTTATTTTACTTTATTTTTTGGTACTGGGGATTGAAACCAGGGGCACTCTGCTACTATGTCATATCCCCAACCCTTTTCAGTTTTTATTTTGAGACAGAGTCTCTGTTAAGTTGCCAAGGCTGGCCTTGAACTTACGATCCTCCTATCTCAGCCTTCTGAGTCACTGGAATTATAGGCATATGCCACCGCAACCAGTTGTGAGAACCTTTTAAATAAGAGGGTCTCCAGCACATCTTTCCAAGATACTAACTTGATGGAGGGAAAATATTTTGCCGGCCACCTAAGCAGAGTATAGGAAAAATGTCTTTCATCCCTCCTCGGACCACTTTCTCTTATTCTAGAAGTCTAACACATCTACAGAGTGAGGAGCTGTCCAGGCAGTCTCATCAAAAGGCATCCTTGATGTTCTTCAGTTGGCGCACAGCTAAGTCCACAGGGAGGCTAAACTTGAGGCTGCTGAGGCGACTGAGCAGGTTGAGGGCACTCTCAAAGCCTGTGTGGGCCATATAGCTCCAGGGCTGGTAGTGTGGTTCAATGAGTGATCCTGACTTACAGATGAGGTTCACCCAGGACACTAGACGCTGTTCATTCAGGGCCATGCACACTAAGGCTTTCAGCTCGGAGTCTGCACTGCGCTTGAAAGGGTCATGCTCTGTCAGCACCATGTGGATGGCTGTCAGTAGACTCTGTTTGGGGGTCACAATAGTGCCACCTGTAACAGGCAGGGCAAAGGACTGGGACAGCTTCCGGGCTGGGGATTCCACATAAGCACGGCCGTTCTTAGCATGGTAGTACTTTACAAAGAGCTCCCAGGGATGCATGGTCTCAGGGGCTGAGGAGAAGGCTGGCAACAAACAAGCAATGGGGGCCATGACAAGGCTCATCCCAGGGGAAGAGGCATACAGTCCATGGGCCAGCAGGTCCCTCACTGCCACTGTTAGTTCCTTCCGCACAGCCGTGGTCAGCTCATCCTTGCCTCCCAGAGAGAGGTCCTGGAGGTTGGCAGAGGTGATGACATGGTCATGTGACTGGTATCTCAAGGCTAACTGTTTCACTCTATCTACTGATACCTCCAGCTTCTTCAGTAAGGGGGAGTAGTCTCTGTCGGCCTGGCCTCTCTGCCATAGGGTTTGAGGGATCTGGCCTGTGGCACAACCAAACTGGCTAACAGCAAAGATCTGGAGCACAGCCAACGCTCTCCTCATCAGGTGTAGCCCAGTCTCCCGGACTCTCTTCACATCTTCTGTCTTCACTGTTTAGAAAAGATAATGGCTGGTCAGTAGGAGGCCATAATGGCACAGAGGAACATTCTGTAAGTAATAGGATGAGATCAAGTCTTGCTTCTGTGCAATAGTATGTGTGACACACAAAGGCAAGACTCATCTAAGATGTAGTTGAACCGACTTATATTTTTAGTAATTGTGGCTGCATTGAGATAAAATTCATGTTTCACATAATTTACCCATTTAAAGTATACAATCTAGTGGGTTTTAGTTTGTTTTCTTTTTGTTTGTTTTTGATACTGGGAATTAAACCTAGGGCCTTGTGCATGCTAAGTAAGTATTCTACCATTAAGCTACCCATCCCAGCCCTGGTGTTTTTTTTTACTATATTCAGTTGTGCAACCATTGTGGTAATCAATTATAAAATGTTTTCTTCATCCCCCTCCCCCCAAAAAAAATTCTGCACCATTAGCATTTCCCCATTTCTTCCCAATACCTAAATAATCACTAATCTACTTTCTGTCTCTATGGACTTTCCTGTTCTGGAAGGTGCACTTACTTTTGCTGTTTCCTGGAGGCAGTCTGCTGCTGCCTGTTCTGGTGGAGCCATTTCCTGTCTTCCCACTGGCCTTGCACTCACATTGTCCACCACCTGTCTGTAAGGGGCTTCCTACTTCATCTGTAATCAGAGGATACAAAGGTGAGACAGTTATTTAGTCTATGTGGCAGATTTTTAAAGGAAAAATACTATTTAATGATGTCAGGCTGGAGTTGTGGCTCAGTAATAAAGCACTTGCCTAGCCATGTGTGAGGCATGGGGTTCGATTCTCAGCACCACATGAAAGCAAATAAATAGGGGATGGAGTTGTGGCTCAGTGGTAGAGACCTTGCCTAGCATGCATGAGGCACTGGGTTCGATCCTTGGCACCACATAAACAAATAAAATAAATGTATTGTGTCCATCTACAACTAAAAAAAAATTTTTTTAAAAAAGCAAATAAATAAAACAAAGGCATTGTCTCCATCTGCAACTAAAAAAATTTTAACAAATAGTTAATGATATCTACTGTATGCCAAAAATCTTATAAATTCTTATTTCATTGCATAAAATAGTGACTGACATATTGTAGTTGGCTCAATAAATATTTTTTTAGTAAATGAAGCTTGAATAATCATTTTTCAGATGAGAGAAACTAAAGGGGGGGTTGGAGGGGAAGGGAGGGGGCATGGGGTAATTAATGATGGTGGAATGTGATGATCATTATTATCCAAAGTACAGGTATGAAGACACGAATTGGTGTGAATATACTATGTATACAACCAGAGGTATGAAAAATTGTGCTCTATATATGTAATAAGAATTTTAATGTATTCCACTGTCATATATAAATAAAAATAAATAAATAAATAATTGAAAAAAACTAAAGCAGTTAGTAACCTGCCCAAAGATATAAAGCCAGGAAGTGGAAGAACTGGAACTTTATCTGGTTCTAAAACCGTGTTCCTTCTACTCTATCATGCAGATAAGACCTCTTAAATAGTACATTAAGAACTAGCAATGTAACAGTGGTCCACTTTATGCTTTGAATGTAGCCCTTGCTGTTCTGCTACTGCAACTTATTTTTAAAATGGACATGTTTCTTTCTCTTCCTCTCTCCCTGCTCCTCCCTAATCTCTCCTAGTCCCTAATCTCAGGGGAAAACAGGATTCCCCATTTTAAGAAGATTTACCTGTCCTTGAGTACACACCCACCATAGGAACAAAGCAAGCCAGACTTTGGGGATGGTACCAGAAGATCTCAGAAATGACTATCTCCCATATTAACAAGTGAATTAGAACTCCAACAGAAAACAAGTGGAATGTAGCCTTTGAATCATCTCTTTTAACAGCCCCCTGTTCCTGCTGATGGGGGGAATCATAGCCTGCAATACAACTTAAAAAAAAAAAAAAAAAAAAAGAACTAGCACCTTAGCCAGGGCCAGTGGTGTGTGGTGTATGCCTATAGTCTTCTAGTCTACTTGGGGTGTGAGAAAATTGCTTAGGTCCACAAATTCAAGGTCAGCCTGGACAATACTAAGAGAACCAGTCTGAAAAAAAAAAAAAAGGAAAAACATAACTGGTACCTTTAGGTATTAGTACTCAGAATAAATATAATTAGTATGACATCCATCCACCCTTCTATCTCCAATCTCTTCTCTGACCTTGGATAAAGCTGATGAACATCTCAAGATCTCGGATCTGGGTTTTCAGTTGCTCAACCAATTGTTCTTTCACTCGGGCTGGGTTGACAATTTGAGCCACTGCTGCATCCACACGCTGACGAAGCTCTTCAGTGGATAGGGAACTGATGTCCTCATTCAGATTCATGTCCAGTTTCTTTATTAACTCATCTATGATCACCTATCAGGATCATAAGCAATGAACATACACTTTAGAATTGTCAAGGAGAGGGTTAGAAAGAAGAATCTCTTTTTTTTTTAAAGAGAGAAGTGAGAGAGAGAGAATTTTTTAATATTTATTTTTTAGTTTTTGGCAGACACAACATCTTTGTTTGTATGTGGTGCTGAGGATCGAACCCGGGCCGCACGCATGCCAGGAGAGCGCGCTACCACTTGAGCCACATCCCCAGCCCCAGAAAGAAGACTCTTAAGCAAGGAGTATATCTTTAAATGGAAATCAAAACTCAGCAGACCTCCAAATTTGTGAGAATATCCAACTGTTGATAAAGATCAGGCTCTATTACTTTTAACATAACAAGAACCTTTAGTTCCTCTCTGATAGAAATGGCTCCTTTTACGCACTGTAATTTTTTTACCAGGACAATCAGGTTAGACTCAGTAAAACAAAAGTATGAATAACCCAAAGAGGCCTCACATTTAGTTTCCTCTAAAGGTTTCCAAGAGAATGTATACTGATTTTTCTTAAAATCTTTTCTCTTCTTGCCTTACTTTAGACAACCAAAGGACAACTCTATAAAACATCAAGGTATATTACAGCACAAATTTTCGAGCAACATTATTAGAAACAATTTGAACATGTATTTTCCATGTGTAAATAAAGAATGGCTCTATATGAGAGTAAAATTTCCTTTTGATTTGAACCAGTAGGGATTCTCAGTGAGGCCACAGGTAAACTGAACTTGGAGAAGCTATTCTGGGAATGTTGGCAGGGACAAGTTAACCTTGTGTAATGATGGAGGTGCCTCTGAGGCCTGCTCACCCTCTGTCTTTCCAAGACCACAGATTGAGGCAGGGAGTCATAACTGCCCTCTTGATAGGCAAATGTTTCCAGGTCATCTAACTGAGTCTTGAGCTGTAATATCAGTTCCTTCTGTTTCTCCCTCTGGGTTTCCAGACGCTCTTGTTTTTCCCGCTCACTCTAAGAAAAAAAAAATACTTGGTCCATTTCACAGAAGAGAAACTCAGGACACATTAAGAATCTTTTTTTTTTTTTTAAAGAGAGAGTGAGAGAGGAGAGAGAGAATTTTTAATATTTATTTATTTTTTTTTAGTTCTTGGCGGACACAACATCTTTGTTGGTATGTGGTGCTGAGGATCGAACCCGGGCCGCACGCATGCCAGGCGAGCGCACTACCGCTTGAGCCACATCCCCAGCCCTTAAGAATCTTTTTGGTTGGCTATGGTTATGCACATCTGTAATCCCAGAACTCAGGAGCATGGCAAGTTTGAGGTCAGCCTCAGCAATTCAGCAAGGCCCTAAGCAAAATAGTGAGACCCTGTCTCAAATAAAAAATAAAAAGAGCTGGAAATGTAGCTCAATGGTAAAATACCCCTATATTCAATCCCCTGTGCCAACAAAACAAAACAAAAACACCCCCCTCAAACCAATAATGATCAGGAAAATATGAAACACTCAATTGACAAGATAGGTTGAAAGTAATAATAATTATTCCACCCAAGGTGATTTATTTATTTATTTTGAAACAGGTCTCACTGTGTTGCCCAGACTGGTCTTGAGCTCATGGGCTCAAGTGTTTCTCCTATTCCAGCACTTCCCACCAGCAGCTAGGACTATAGGCTGGGTGCACCAGCTACAGGGCAATTTATTATACACATGTTTTCTTAAAGGAAGTTCTGGCGCTGGAGGCATAGCTTGGTGATACAGCACTTGCCTAGCACATGCAAGCCCTGTATTTGATCCCCAGCACTGAAAAAAAAAAAAACCCACAAAGTCCTTTATTGGAAACAGGATAACAGGATATAAATACAAAGAAGTCTTTTGTTAAAACTTTTTGTTTTTTAAAGGTCTAGTTGGGATAGAGACAACCCGTTCTTAGCCAAGAGTGCCTCCCAGGAATTAAATATGCCATCATCCACAACCAAAGACCATAGCTTAACTCCTGAATACCTTGTGCAGCTAAATTTTGCAAGAGAATCTGGGGGTCAGGGTTTAAAGAAAGGCTTTTTAACTCATAACCAATTTTCTTAAGGTTCAAATCTCTTCCATTTTCTCTGATAAGATTATAGGATACTTAAAAAAAATTAAAACAATCAAATGAAGGTGCCAGGGAGAAACATCTATAAGTAATGGAGTGGGAAGGTCATGATCACTGTTATTTATTTATTTATTTGTGGGCAGTGCTTTGGATCCAACCCAGGGCCCTATGCAATCTACTACTAAGCTATGTATCCCCAGCCCCTTGTTTTTTTTTTTTTTTTTTAAAGAGGGGGGGGATAGAGAGAGAGAGAATTTTAACATTTATTTATTTTTTCTTAGTTCTCGGTGGACACAACATCTTCGTTTGTATGTGGTGCTGAGGATAGAACCCGGGCCACACACACGCTAGGCGAGCGCGCTACCGCTTGAGCCACATCCCCAGCCCCAGCCCCTTGTTTTGTTAAGTCTGGTTAAGATCTTCTAGAAGTAATTCCTTTTTTTGCTATTGGCTACCAGATAATTTCTACACTTAAATTATTAAAAAATCTTCAAGATGGTAAAGTCCTGCTAATATATTCTTAGATACTGGCTTTTCCTTGACTTTCTTGACTATCAAAACCAAAAAGCAGGTGCTGGGGGCATAGCTCAGCAGTAGAGCACTTCTCCTGAATATCTGAGGCCCTGGATTTGATCCCAGCACTGCAAAACAAATAAATTAAAAAAAAAAAATTTAAAAACGCTAAACCGGCAAATTATTTGTAGGTATAAGGCTACATTTTAAACTAGAAGTCTATAACAGTATTAAATTTAACCTTAAAAAGGTACTTACCAAGCCCTCCAGAAGTAATTTGCATGAGAGAAAAAAATGAAAAGCAACAAATTTAACTTTTTGTTCAAGTATTTATAAAGCAATCCTCTTGCATTAGCTTTGCTCAACACAAAAGCAAGTCTTTCTTTAGGATACCCTTCTCCAAACCTTTCTGTTGCAGTTTTTTCCTGGAATCCTGTCCTCTTTCCCCTGCTTCGTAAAATCTTAGCTTGCCTTTAAGAAGTTTTCCTGATTTCTCCAGGCAGGATAATTTCCTCCTCAGTATTTCTGCCTCCAGTAATTTCTCAGCTTCTTAAGGGTAAGGGGCCTTGACTTTGATTACCAATACCAAGCACAGTGCCCAGCATAGGATGGGTTCTCAGTACTTTTTTTTCCTCCCAGTACTGGGGACTGAACCCAGGGGTGATGTACTTCTGAGCTACATCTCCAGTCTTTTTAAATTTTTTGGTTTGAGATAGGATCTCCACAAGTTGCAGAGGCTAGCCTCAAACTTGAGATCTTCCTGCCACCTCAGCCTCTTGAGTCACTGGGTTTCAGGTGTGTACCACTGCTCCTGGCTTCTCAGTACATATTTGTTACATGTTACTGAACTAAATTAAGTAGTGAATGACAAATTCCAAATAATGAACTCTGACTGAAGGAAGTTATCTAACTAGCCTAAGGAGAAAGACCTGGGAAAATAGACTTTATTTCTGTTTTCATTGCATCCCAACTTTGTGAAGCCAAAGAAGAAAGAAATCAGACATAAATCACAATTCTGTTTTCAGGACTATATCTGCTGAATTCTATCTCTTGCTATGGTAGCTATGGTATGATATTTGCTGGAGTGTGGGGCAATAAATTTAATAGGAGAGAACAATGAGCTCTGGTGCAAAGCAGGAAATAGATATCATTCCTAGTGTGAACTGAGATAAAATATTGGCTTAAAAAAATTGGGGTGACTGGGGATGTAACTCAGTCATATGGCTTTGCTTACCATTCGTGAGGCCCTTGGTTCCATTCCCAGCACTATCACCAACACAACAACAAAATGGAACCAATAAGTAAATTATTCAGTTCAAAGATGTCCCCCACTTAGTTACTACCTGTTCACAGATCAACATATGCACATATGATTCTATCTATTATTACGTAGACCCACTAGTTTTTTTTTTTTAAGTGTTACCCTGAGAGACTGAGGCAGAAGGATCTCAAGTTCAAGACCAGCCTCAGTAATTTAGTGAGACCCTGTCTCAAAATAAAAAACCATCTGGGTATGGTGGTACATGCCTGTAATCCTGGTGAATTGGAAGGGTGAGTCAGGAGTGCGAAGTTTTTTTGTGTGTGTGTGGTAGTAAGGATTGAATCTAGGGACACTCTACCACTGAGCCATATTTCCAACACTTTTTATTTTTAATTTTGATACAGAGTCTCATTAAATTGCTGCGGCTGGCCTCCTCTTGCCTCAGCCTCCTAAGTCACTGGGATTACAGGCATGAGCCACCACCTTAGTTATGAGGACAGCAAGTTTATGGCCAGCCTTGGAAACTTAGGCCCTCTTTCAAAAGAAAAAATATAAAAAGTCTGGGGAGGCTCAGTAGTAGAGCACCCCTGGGTTTAATTCCACAGTACCAAAAATAAATAAATAAATAAACAAAAATCAATAAATAAAAAGGGCTGGAGACTTTGCTCGGTGGGAGTACACCCCTGAATTCAATTCCCAGTACTGCAAAAAACAACTGATTAAAAACATTTTTAAAATAAATAGTGCTACACTGTTTCTGAAAGTGAAAATGAACAACGAAGTGTGCCATATTCACATAGAATCTTTGGTGCTTTTCCATCCTGAAATGGACCTTGCAAAACTAATTCTATCTTTTCTAATCTTCAAGTCTGGCAATTTAAGGTGGCTATTCCTTGTGTACTTATCTGTGGATGTGGAAAAAAGGGTGGAACAGTAAATACAGGATTGCACTGAAAACTGTTCTGATTAAAATAAGTCAATATCTGCTGCTGATAAACTTTGTTGGCTAAAATCAATTTGAGTGGGAAGAAAGCCACATGTGAGTTGTAATTTGAAGAGTAAAAAGGCAGTGTGTTTCAACACCTCCAACAAGCTACCTACATGAATTCACTTCCAGAGATTCAAAACTTGTAAGGAAACTTTTTCTTGGTGTGGAATACATAGTTTCATTGCTTCTCAACGCAGGGAAACTGAATCCATTTTGTCAGTTACTAGAAGACCTCATTCAGAATATCTAGTTATTAAGCAGGATGAAAGAGCAGTTTGAAAATACCAATGTTAGGATTTTTTTTTGAGAGAGAGAGAGAGAGAGAGAGAGAGAGAGAGAGAGAGAGAGAGAGAGAGAGAATTTTTTAATATTTATTTTTAGATTTCGGCTGACACAACATCTTTGTTTGTATGTGGTGCTGAGAATTGAACTCGGGCCGCACACATGCCAGGCGAGCACGCTACTGCTTGAGCCACATTCCCAGCCCCAATGTTAGGAAATTTATATAATCAGGTGTCATGTTTTTTTCAGTTAATAGGAGATTGTGCTGTTCATCCAAGTACTCACCAGATAAGAGGGTATAAAGATTAAAGACTACCTAGATTTACAGGAAAGCACAGAAATTAATCTAAATTTCCATGGATTCCAGTTCACTTTCTAATTCTAATCCCCATAGTCAGAATACCCCATCAACAAAAGTGTTTAAGACTGAGAGTGTAGCTCCATGATAGATCCCATGGGTAGCAAGCGCAAGGCACTGGATTCAATCTCCAGCACCAAAAAAGGTGGCCAGGATTTTTTTTTTTTTTTTTAATGAGGAGCGGGTAAGATAAGTGGGAGCACCGCTGCACTCGTTGTCCCGTTGTCTTCTCAATACTCTGCTCCCTCTCCACGCATCATCAGAGCACTTTTCCCATACCTTCAGTATGCACCTCTCAAAGTTCCCTGGCCGCTTAGTTCTCTTATGCCATCTACATCTGGCTCCAGTCTCCCTGTCTCTGACATATCTATCCATAACCACCTAGTTGAGTCTGTTCTCCCCTTTATACTTCCGTCTGCGTTAGCAACGCCACTCACTTAACTCCCTATTCCTAAATCTCTTGGGGCCCAGCCCCAGCCGCTCACCTGGTCCTCGCCCCTCAACCGTGGCCGGTCCCCGGGCAGCCTGCCGCCCTCGTCACTGGCAGGGTCCCCGGGCCCCTCGTAACCCAGGACGTGAGGGCAGCCGCGGAAGGCGAATTCTTCCAGCTCGCGCAAGAGGCGCTGCTGCTCCGCAGGTGCTCCCCGCACCACCTGGCGCAGGCGGAACTGCACCTGCGCGAAGTGCGAGGACAGCGCGAGTAGCGCTGAATCCAGCCGCCGCCGCTCGGCCCGCAACCGCCGCAAGGTACAGCTGGGCGAGTCCGGCGGGGAACCCCGGGCCGTGCCGGGCTCCTCGGCTGCTGCCTCTTCCGAAAATGCAGACACCCCAGGCCCGGTCTCGGCCACCGCCCCTACTGGGGCCCAGCGCACCGCCTCGCATGGTGACAGCAATTCCTCTTCCTCCTCCTCTTCGTCCTTTGCTTTTGCCTCAACAGCCGCCACCACCGCTACCGATTCCTCAGCAGCGTCCACAGCAGCCATCTTTCCGGAAACACTGCTGAACGTCAGTCGCGCCCCCTTACTGCCATGGCAACGGCGCGCGGGCAGGGAAAAGGGGGAGGAGTGGAGGGCGGGGCTTAAAATTTAGTCGTACCCGAGGGCAGTACTCCCGAGGGCAGTACGCCCCTCAGGGACTTCTTTCCAGCCAATAATTTTCTCCTGAGCGCCTATTCTGAATTAGGCAGAGAGTACTAAAAGTTGGAGAAACAGGTAAATGAAGCCGAGTACACGCCATTCCCTGTGTTCAGAGTCTAGGATGGCCCTTTCCTGGTTTAAGCGGGTGCGCAGTTTATTCCTCATCTGTACATTTCTGTAGATTTTGAGAGGTTAAAGTCTACAGGTTTTAAACTCTCCCAGAATCCCTCCAGAGTGCAGATCTCTAGGCAGTGGAGTCACATTCCCCACCCTCTCAACCCTTCCCTCGACCATATAAGGAGAGGCAGCTGCTAGGGGCGTCCCCAGTATCTAAAGATAGAGGCTTTTGCCTGGGACTCCAAATGCCACTGGGCAGGTGGAGCAGCCATGGCACGGTAAGTGTTTCCGGCCTTGGTACTGGCCCTTTCCCTCCGCCCTTTTCCCTGGAGATTCCCTTCCAGTCTAGTGCGCACCCCAGGTTCAGTGAGGCCCATGGGAGCCCAAGACCCCAGAACTCTGTAACTTGTAGGGTGAGTTTTGATTCGACCTAGGTTCACCCTCACCACATCTATGCACTTCTGTCACTCCCTTCCTCCCCCTCTGTCTTGTATTGCTCCACTTTAACAGAACTGCGGCACCGAACTTCCTTTAAGGTCCCCTCCCTCATCTTACCCAACTGCCCTATATTCCCTTCCCCACACTTATGAAGCCCCACCACACTCCTCTCAGGCAGCATGCCCGGACCCTGTGGTATGACAGGCCCAAGTATGTGTTTATGGAATTTTGTGTTGAGGACAGCACGGATGTCCATGTGCTCATTGAGGATCACCGCATTGTGTTCAGGTAATGGCCCTCCTCTATGAAGGGGCTCGCTTCCCAGGAACTTCTGTTTTCCTAATCCACACCCCCACCCCCAGGCTCCCACATCTCAATTTCATTATTTCCGTAGCTGCAGGAATGGTGATGGAGTGGAGTTGTACAACGAGATTGAATTCTACGCCAAAGTGAACTCCAAGGTGAGGGTGGGGTGCGTCAAGTAAGGTTTGGATGGAAAAGGTGCCCAGGAGATTCATATGAAAACTCAGACCCTAAGAATGAGGTTTTCTATCTGGCAGGATTCCCAAGATAAGAGGTCCGGCCGCTCTATTACTTGCTTTGTGAGGAAATGGAAGGAGAAGGTGGCCTGGCCCCGGCTCACCAAGGAAGATATCAAGGTGTGTGAGGAGTGGCTTGCTCCTTGTGTGCTCTCTGTTCATCCTTTGGGATTGCCCTTGTTTCCTTTCCAGTCAATATTCAATGACTCATCAGGCCCTGCTTCCTACTCAATATACTGCCCTCCCTCACCCATATCCCCAGTACTAGGAACTGAACCCAGAGTGCTCTCTCACTGAACTACATCCCCAGGCCTTTTTATTTTTATTTATTTAATTTTTTAAAACATAGATGGAGCCCCGCGCGGTGGCGCACTCCTGTAATCCCAGCGGCTGAGACAGGAGAATAGCAAATTCAAAGTCAGCCTCAGCAATGGTGAGGAGCTAAGCAAATCAGTGAGACCCTGTCTCTAAATAAAATACAAAAATAAGGCCGGGGATGTGGCTCAGTGGTTGAGTACCCTGAGTTTAACCCCCTGGTACCAAAAAACAAAGATGGAGGTTTATTTAGGAAAGTAAACATATATTAAAGGAAGAATGGGGACAATTTCAAGAGAGACGCCTTGGGTGTAAAG
This sequence comes from Ictidomys tridecemlineatus, assembly GCF_052094955.1. Lineage (NCBI taxonomy): Eukaryota > Metazoa > Chordata > Mammalia > Rodentia > Sciuridae > Ictidomys > Ictidomys tridecemlineatus. The sequence goes on from NC_135479.1 coordinate 19,516,241, forward strand.
CAAGGAATACACATTCGAGGGAGAATGCAGGCTATCTCCAGAGGGAAAGACAGTCTTTATTTATTATTTTGAGATAGGGTCTTACTAAATTGCTGAGGCTAGTCTCTAACTTGTGATACTCCTGCCTCAGTCACCACTATACCTGGCTGACCTCCTAAATATTTTTGAAATTATTACTTCTTCCTGGTTCAGACCTCCTCCGTCAGTATTTTTTGGGAAGTTTTTACTATTATTATTATTATTAGTTGTAGAAGGATGCAAAACCTATATTTTATTTATTTTGATGTGGTGTTGAAGGTGGAACCCAGTGCCTGACGAGTGCTAGGCAAGCATTCTATCCCTGAGCTACAACCCCAGCCCCTTTGAGGAAGTTTGTTGCATAATTATGGCCCCATCCACAATCCATCCTCTGTGTTGCTCCAAGCAGACTGTCTAAAACATACTTAACCTTAACACTTTCCCACATAAGACCCTCCATTGGCTTCTCCCCTTAAGATTGAAAGTTCAGCTGGGCATGGTGATGCATGCTTTTAATCCCAGCTACTGGGAGGCTGAGGCAGGATGATCACAAGTTCAAGATCAATTTAGTGAGACCTTGCCTCAAGGTAAAATATAAAAAGGATGTTAATCTAGGACAATGATAGAGCACTCCGGGGTTCAGTCCCTAATACCCCCAAACCCAAAACACAACAATCACAAAAAACCCAAAGCTTGAAAATTGGCCACCTACTGGATGAATCTGACTTTTTTCACATTTATTTTAATATTTTTCACAGTGTCAGTTTTTTTTTTCCTTTAGTACTAGGGATTGAACCCAGGGCCTCATGCATGCTAGGCAGATACTCTTCTACTGAGCTACATCTCTAACCCTTTTAAAATTTTTTATTTTTATTTTTGAAACACAGTCTCATTAAATTAGTCAGGTTGGCCTTGAATTTGTTATCCTTCTGCCTTAGCTTCCTGAATAACTAGAATCACTGGTGTGTACTACCATTACCTGGCATAAAAATTGTTTTGATTGGTTTCATTTACATTTTTTATTGCTTGCTGGCATTTAAAAATGTAAGTTATTTTATCTACAAATTCAGATTATTAGCTTCTTTGCAATTTGGGAGAATCTGGTTATGCTAATATAAATTCCCAAATGCTGAATAGAAGCTTTAAATGGGGTATGCACTTCACCTCAGGTTACTCTTTTTCATTACCTCCCTGACCTTTTTTCTTAGGTATTTGAGCTGTAACTCCTGCCCTTTGGGTTGAATTCCAAGTACTGTAGCAAGGCAAGAATCCCATCCCATACTTTCTGGCTCCATGTTTACATTCCAGACACAGCAAGCTATTTGCAGTGTTTTGTTTCTGTGTTTTTTGTTTGTTTGTTTGTTTTTTGTTTTTTGGTACAAACTAGGTTTTCCTCACCTTTGTAACTTTGTTCAAGCCATGTCTTTTTCCTGAAAATCTACCACCATTCTTGCCTTCACCTACCTAACCCCTGCATATCCTTAAAGGCCCTGCTATTCCAAGAAGTATGGGTTCCCCTACCTCCTTTCTGGGTTCCCATGATATCCCTTGTTTCATCCTACCACCATACTTTTCACACTGTGTGCAAGACTGTCGTGGATTTTTTTTTTAATGTATCTTTCCCCCACTTTCTTCCTGATGGCTGAGAAACTCTGTTGAACATTTTTATAATCCCAGTACCAAACTCAGAGTCTGACCCATAGTGTATGTTCAATAAATATTGTTAAATGAATGTGTGAATGATGTCTTCCCTCTATAAATGAGGACACTTTGGAACATGGGCCTCAAAGTGTCACCTCTGATTCCAGGGAATGCCACTTGTCTGTCTTGATTGACTGACTCCTATGATGCTTTATGATATTTTTCCAGATGTGTTGTCCCCCTAAGGGCAAGGCTTCTATGCTTTTACATTTCCTGTCATTTCTGGCATTGTGCTTAGCAGCTAGTAGATTTTTTGGTAAATATTTGTGGATGCCAACGACAACATATCAGCCTGGAGGGGAATTGGTCAAAAGGGATGCTGTTGGGAATACTATACCGCATTGACCCTCTTACCCTTCTATGCACATACTGATAATCTTTTCATGCATTCCTGATGCTGCTCTTCCTGCCTGTGACTCTCTGTATTTCCTCTTGCAGCCAGTATGGCTGTCTGTGGACTTCGATAACTGGAGAGACTGGGAAGGGGATGAAGAGGTAGAGCTGGCTCACGTGGAGCATTATGCAGAGGTAGGAGATATAGCACCTGCTGGTTTTTGCCCATCTTGGTCATTCTCTGTGTCTGTCTGCATACATTTCTCTGGAGAATTGTCATTAGGACCAAGCAGGGATAGTCCAGCATCCTTAGTAGGGTATTCATTGGTGTTGTTATTCTTTACACATTTCATGCAGTGTTTAGTAGGGATGAGAGGAATAAAGATTACTGAAATTATATATAGATTCAATTTCTATTCCTAGAATAGCCTGTGTTCTGTACAAGTTTAGCAAAATTGCTTCCCATAGTACTTACATTCTTGTCTTTTATTTTCTATGTGTGTTTTTTTTTTCTTCCTGAGCCAGAACATTGCATGGGAAGCTAACGCCAAACAGTATAAAGTGTGTATCATGGCTTGAGGATGTAGCTCAGTGGTAGTGCTTGCCTCGACTGTGTGAGGCCATGGGTTTGATCCCTAGCACTGTTGAGAAGGGGGTGGGATATGAATCTGGATTAGTAAGGGTAAAGACTATGTGTATTTAAGTTTACTTTTTTTACAATGAACTTTTGTTTTTTTAAATTTTTTTGTATGGGGATTGAACCCAGGGGCACTTAACCAGTGAGCCACATTCCCAGCTATTTTTTAATATTTTATTTAGAAATAGGGTCTCTCTGCATTGCTCAGGGCTTTACTACATTGCTAAGGCTGGCTTTGAACTCACGATACTCCTGCCTCAGCCTCTTGAGCTGCTGGAATTATAGACATGTGCCACGTGACAGGCTCCAGTTAATTTCAGTGATGTGTTATGGGTTTTGAAGATGGGAGTAGTTGCCTGGCAGGCTCTGGCTGGGACCATTCTTCTGTAGTCCATCAGTATGCAGGTTATCCTTCCCTCACCCTCCTTGACTCTTGGGACTATTTTTTCTTCCCATTAGCTTTTGGAAAAGGTCAGCACCAAGAGACCTCCACCTGCCATGGATGACCTGGATGTAAGTAATGCCTTTCCCGCCACTCTTGAGTTTCTTTTTAGGCCTTAAAAAATAACACACTAGAAAGTTTCTATCCCGGTCTCTAGCACACAATAGTTCTCAGTGCATATTAACCAAATTTGAATTTGACAAATGTTCTGCAAGTTTTAGAAAACCAAGAGCATCCTCCCTTCCATCTCCCTCCCTCCTTCACTATCCTAGAGCAGATCTGGTCCTGTTGAGCATCTTTACAGCTGTAGGATTGGTAGAATTATTGAAATTCTAGAACTAAGTGATGCATAATAGAGTGCTATTTATTGAGTGCCAGGGTTTATTTTATAATCCAAAGTTAAAATCCTTCATTATTAGCCTCCTAAGAAGTATGTTTTAGAAGGTAACAGAGAGGAAACATGGAGAGTAGGCAGCCGGGAGCAGCATTTATAAACATAAATGTTCATTTTTTGTAGAGCCTCCAGGTGCTTTGTCTTTTTTTCTCTCCCCAGGATGATTCTGACAGTGCTGATGCAACAAGTAATTAACTTTCTGTGACAGCAGAGCTGAGAGGAGATTATAACTGCTTTCTGTTGCTCTGAAGAGTCGTGGCCTGGACCTTGTCAGCTCTTTGGCTGTGCACCAGGGTCCTTTGAGATCTCCGAACTTCCCTAGAAGTTCTTTTTTTTTTTTTTCCCCTAAATATTTATTTTTTAGTTTTAGGTGGACACAATATCTTCACTTCACTTTTATGTGGTGTTGAGGATCGAACCCAGTGCCTCGCGCATGCCAGGCAAGCATGCTACCACTTGAGCCACATCCCCAGCTCCTCTAGAAGTTCTTTATTAAGTGTTCCTCTTCATACTTTATGTCTTCCTACTGTGCACTTGACTTTGGTGCTTCATCAAGATAGCAGGATAGGGGAGGAGTAGATGGGGTTGGGAGGGGCTTCTAACTTCTTACTGATTTATTTATAAGATCTATGTTTGGGATGCTTGGTTATTTGAGTTTTCCATATATGTGATAGAGCAAGAGCCAAAGAGGAAACAGATTATAATAAATCTCTAGGAGTGGTTCTCCATCTTCCTCTTGGTGGAAAGCCTCTTCTGCTTTCAGAGTTTCTCTTAAGAATGTAGGGTAGGGCTCAGAGATTCTGGTCCTGATTGAGGTTGGAAGAAAAAAGATATTAGGGACAGGCTTATAACCAACCCAAGGACTTTCTCTTGCCTGTATCTGGGCTTGGTTCTTCTTAGAACCAGTCACCTTAGGCCAAGAGCAGGGTGCAGGTCTATAATTCCAGTGGAAGCTGAAGCAGGAGGATTACAAATTTGAGGCCAGCTTTAGCAATTTAGCAAGACCCTAAGCAATCTAATGAGACCCTGCCTCAAAAAAAAAATATAATAATAAAAGGGCTGGAGATACAGCTCAGTGGTAAAATAACCCCGGGTTCAATCCCCAGTACCAAAATAAAACGAAAAACCCAAGCAAACTAAATAAACTAAGCCGAGCCACCTCAGCTTCCTGCATCCATAAATCTTTTCACATTTTCAAAACTAATTTTTACTCTAGTTAATGTCTATATCTGTATACTCTTCCATTTAACAGGTTCTTCATTCATCCATAAATACCTTTTTTTTTTATTGTTGGTCGTTCAAAACATTACATAGTTCTTAATATATCATATTTCCCAGTTTGATTCAAGTGGGTTATGAACTCCCAATTTTACCCCGTATACAGCTTGCTGTATCACATCAGTTACCCTTCCATTGATTTACATATTGCCATTATAGTGACTGATGTATTCTGCTGTCTATCCTATTCTCTACTATCCCCCCTCCCCTTTTCTCTCTCTACCCCCTCTACTGTAAATCATTTCTTCCACTTGTATTATCTTGTCTTACCCCCCCTTTCCTCTTATGTGTAATTTTGTATAACCCTGAGGATCACCTTCCATTTCCATGCGATTTCCCTTCTCACTCCCTTTCCCTCCCACCTCTCATCCCTGTTTAATGTTAATCTTCTTCTCAAGCTCTTCGTCCCTACCCTGTCCTTGGTTACTCCCCTTATATCAAAGGAGTCATTTGGCATTTGTTTTTTAAGGATTGGCTAGCTTCACTTAGCATAATCTGCTCTAATGCCATCCATTTCCCTCCAAATTCTATGATTTTGTCATTTTTTAATGCAGAGTAATACTCCATTGTGTATAAATGCCACATTTTTTTTATCCATTCATCTATTGAAGGGCATCTAGGTTGGTTCCACAATCTTGCTATCGTGAATTGTGCTGCTATGAACATCGATGTAGCAGTGTCCCTGTAGCATGCTCTTATTAGGTCTTTAGGGAATAGACGGAGAAGGGGAATAGCTGGGTCAAATGGTGGTTCCATTCCCAGCTTTCCAAGAAATCTCCATACTGCTTTCCAAATTGGCTGCACCACATAAATACCTTTTTTAAAAAAATATTTCTTTTTAGTTGTTGATGGACCTTTATTTTATTTATTTATATATGGTGCTGAGAATCAAACCCCACTTGCTAGGCAAGTGTGCTATCACTGAGCTACAACCTCATACACCATTCATAAATATCTTTTGAGTGCCAAATGTGTTCAATGACTGTGACTTAAAACAAATGTAATATGCATAGACCTTGCTCTTTGAAGTCATAGTTTAAGTTTGTTTGTTTATTTGTACTGGGGATTGAACCCACGGGCGCTTAACTGCTGAGTCATATCCCCAGTTCTTTTTATTTGTAATTTTGCTACAGGGTCTTGCTAAGTTACATAGGGTCACACTAAGTTTTTGAGGCTGGCTTTGGATTTGCAATCCTCCTGCCTTAATCTCCCAAATTGCTGGGATTACAAGTGTGGACCATGACATTTGGCCCTGAAGTCATGGTAAAGTATTAAGATTTGTTTTTAAAAGTAAGTTTTACGGGCTGGGGTCATGTCTCAGTGATAGAGCACTTGCCTAGCATGTGTGAGGGGCATTGGGTTCAATTCTCAGCACCACATATAAATAAATTAATAAAGGTCCGTTTACAACTAAAAAATATTTTTTAAAAAGTAAGCTTTAAAACTTATATAAGCAATATATATGGATATAGTTTAAAAAATGAAATTGTATAGAAGCTGAGTGTAGTGGCGTGCATACCTGTGATCCCAGTGACTTGGGAAGCTGAGGCAGGAGGATCACAAGCTCTAGGCCAGCCTCAGCAACTCAGCTAGACCCTATCTCAAAAAATAAAAAAGAGCTCAATGGTTAAGTGCCCCTGAGTTTAATCCTCAATACCATTCAATCAATCAATCAATAAATAAAATGATAAAAATAAAACATAAAATAGATAAAATTTAAAGAAAAAACTTGTGCATCTTCCCTTATGGGGTAACCACTTAACCGCTGTTTTGTTTATTTTTCTTTTTCCCATCTTTGGGTGTGTGTGTGTGTGTGTGTGTGTGTGTGTGTGTCTGTGTGTGTGTTTGTGTGTGTGTGTGTTTATGAGAGAGAGAGAGAGAGAGAGGGAGAGGGAGAGGGAGGTGTATTGGGGATTCAACCCAGGGGCACTCTACAACTGAAATACATCTTCAGCCCTATTTTAGTCAGCCTTTTCAATGCTGTGACTAAAAGACCCATCAAGAACAACTTGAGGAAAAGTTTATTTAAGGGCTCATGATTTCAGAGGTCTCAATCCATTGACAGCCAGCTCGATTCCTGGGGGCTTGAGGGAAGCTGAACATCATGGCGGAAGAGTTTAGTGGAGGGAAGCAGCTGACATGATGATCAAGCAGCAGTGACAGAGAGATCCAGAAAGAGTATCTACTCTCCACATATGAAATATATGCCCCAAAGGCACACCCCCAGGGATCACCCTCTCTAGCCACACTCTACCTACCTTCAGTTTCCACTCAGTTAATCCCATCAGGGGATTAATTCACTGATTGGGTTAAGACTCTCATTTTGGGGGACACCTCACATCCAAATCATAACATTCTGCTCCTGGTTGCCAAAATCTCATGACCATTTCACAATGCAAAATACATTTTGTCCATTTCCAATGGTCCTCATATTCTCAACAGTTCCAAGATTGTCCAAAAGTTCAAGTCCAAAGTCTCCTCTGAGATTCAGGGCAAGCTTGCATTGTGAGCTCCTATAAAAATCAAAAGCAATTTACAAGTATCTAGTATACAAAAGTACAAAGTAAACATTTCCATTCACAAAAATAGGGGCATAGAAAGAAGGGATGGCACCAAAGCAAGACTTAAATCCAGCTGGGCAAACAAATCCTGTAGCTCCACATATGGCTTCTGGGGCCCAAGGCATGGTGATGTCCAAAGGACTTGTATAGATCCGCCTCATGTCCTTGTTGGTTGTAGCCATAAGGGCCTTTCTGTTGGCTTGTCTTTGCTCAATTCCTGCAGCTTTCGTAGAATGACGTCCTATGTTAGTGGCATTTCTTAATCTTGGGGTCTCCACTGCAGCTTTGGATTCCTCTGCTGCCCCCGTCCAGTGCAGGCAACTGAACTAAAGTCAGTGAATTTGGGGTGACACAAAATACCACGCAGACATGGAATATTTTTTTATAAGTTTCAGAACAGCTTCCCAGGCTCCCCCACAGGGTGGAGGTGGGGGTGGGAGTGAGTCACGAGAAGCTGATGAGAGAGAAAGAGGAGAGAGCAGGAGCGCAAGCACACATTCTGGAGTTGGCTTTAATTGGGGGACACTGTTTCTTAGAACATTCTATCCAAAACAGGGCAATGGGTAGGATTACAAAGGAATAGATGAGTATAACTCAACCCCCCCAGGTAACATCTACTCCTGGAGCCATGCCTCATTATCCACGCAAAGGTAAAGCCCAAGTTATTGCGGGGCACAATAATTGTTCAGTATCTCTTGCTCAGGACTTAAGGGCATGTATTTCCAGAGCGGCTCCTAATATTCCTCTTCATACTTTGCCCTCTCAGGAGTTGCTTGCAGGGACTCTGACCCTGCTGTACTTTGCCTGGCTTCCCATGCCTTCCTTTGAAATCTTGGTGGAAACCTCCGTGGACCTCCATGACCTGCAGAACCAGCACCTTGTGGCTGACACCCTCTAAAGTAGTAGTAAAGCTTCTAGGAACCAGGGCTGCAGCAGCCTCTGAGTGTCTGGGTGACTGAGCACATTGAAAAAACTTCCTAGGCCCCTTGTGTAAGAAGAGTATCCCACTGGTCTCTTCTCAAAAGAATTTTACTTCCTTGAATCTGAGATGGACATGATCTTGCCAATTCCTGTGATGTCCTCAGGTCATCTTTCTGATAATCTCTGGGCAAAGGCTTTTAGCATTTCTTTAGTGGCAGCAATCCCTTTAACAACTGCAACTTCCTTAGCCCTAGTTTTACTCCACCTTTGAGTCCAAGTTTTTCAAGTCTTTCTGCTCCTGAATTTTAATTAAGTTTGACTAAAAGCCACCAGCAATATCCATACCCCTACCTGAATGCTATGCTGTTTAGAAACTTCTGCCAGATTAAGAAGTTTATTGCTTTTAAAATCAGCCTCACAGAAAGTCTCAGGACATAGAAAAATGCAGACAATTTCTCAGCTAGAATATAACATGAATGGCTTCTAGGTCAATTCCCAATAGTATTTATTCCTCTGAATTTTCCTGAGCCCTGTCATCACTGTCCATGGTTCTATTGGCATTCTGGCTTTTTGAGCTCCTACCAGAATCAACCATTAAGCTCCACTTCTAAGACTCTAAAGCATTTCTAGCTTGCATTTAAAAATATATTTTTTTTAAAAATGTGTACTTCCCCCATAACATCCATGGAATGCTTATTTGATTCCACAATACCCTTTTCTCTTTTTAAAGAACTCCATGCTGCACTCTATTAAAACGAATGAAAATGAAATGGCACTTAAAAGCTGGAGAATTTTGCAATTTACTTTGAGATCTATGGAAAAAGTCTCAATTGCTACTATGAAAATTCAGTTAATGATAGGAAGTGAATGTGTGGGAAAGTCAAGTATTTTTGTCTAATTCTTTAATATAGATTATCAGAAAAAGGAGTGGTCAGCAAATACAAAGGCAAATGGATCCAGATGCTATAGAGTTAATCCAAGTCTGGAGCAGTCATCAGTCACCAGAGTGCCTGAAAAAGTCCAGTCAGTTTGAACCTACTTCCCACAGATGTCATCTACTACAAATATCTAAGTTTGTGGGAGCGCTTAGGTGAAGAAATGGAAATGAACCTGACAGAAATATTTTAACTGGCTGCCATGAGTTTCTTAATCATAAAGCATTCACATCTAAATACCAAAGACCAGATGTTATTTGTGGAAATTCATCTGACCTAATGCTCATTATTCTTTCCAATCCTAATAATTATTAATAAAATATATGCATTTTGTTTGCATAAAGTTTATTGTTATCATAATTGAATACTGAATGTTTCTTAGATACAGAATCTAAGTCCAATGATCAAGCTTTTGAATTCTACACACTCATGGGTTTTAAAAGCATAAACAAAGTCAAATGTCTGTACATGGAAATTGTGAGTAATACCATCCCATTTTGAATGGTACTGAAATACCAGTACTTCTGAAAAATGTTATGGTTAACTATATGGGAAACTATGTTTTCTTGATTATGAAGGTATATTTGTATCAAGTGGCCTGTTAGGTAAATGTAATATGCAATGATGAACTACATTTATTTTAGGCCCACATTTATTATAACATTCTATATTATAATAAAGTATATATTAAAATATATATCAAACTATGCCTGTGACATACATATGTAATACAAGATTAATGTGTATATACTATATAATACAGTCATATGATTATCAAATTGTTAAAAACAAACAAAAAAATTATACTTATAGATGGACAGAATAACTTTCTTTTATTTATATGTGGTGCTAAGGATCGAACCCACTACCTCACACATGCCAGGCAAGAGCTCTGTCACTGAGCTACAGCCCCAGCCCCCAGCTTGCACTTTTATTTATTTATTTGGTGTGGGGGGGACCCGGGATCGAATTCAGGGACCTCAACCACTGAAACACATCCTCAGCCCCATTTTGAATTTTATTTAGAGACAGGATCTTACTGAGTTGCTTAGTGCCTCGCTGTTGCTGAAGCGGGCTTTGAACAGGCAATCCTTCTGTCTCAGCCTCCCAAGCTGCTGGGATTACAGGCATGTGCCACCACACTCGGCCAGATTGCACTTTTTTTTTTTTAAACATTTTTTAGTAGCAATTGGACACCATACCTTTATTTCATTTATTTACTTTTATATAGTGCTTACAATCAAACCCAGCGCCTCACATGTGCTACTGCTGAGCCACAACCCCAGCCCCCAGCTTGCCCTTTTAAACTGTTAGGTCAGTGGAGATCTCAAAATTCCTCCCCCAAATTCCGAAAAGCTCCCAAAGCTTCTGAACCACATGGTCAGGTTAGTCAAAGAATAACCCCACTCTTGGTACTACTTTCTGTTTTAGTCGGCTTTTTCACTGCTATGATTAAAAGATCCTATAAGAACAAGTTTAGTGGAGGAAAACTTTATTTGGGGGCCCACAGTGCTAAGGTCTCTGTCCACAGGCAGCTGGCTCCATTTGAGTTGAAGCTGAACATCATGGCAAAAGAGTGTGGCAGAGGGAAGCAGGTCACTTGATGATCAGACAGCAGGGAGAGAGAGACTGCATTCTCCAGATACAAATTACAAGGCTGGGTACAGCACTTGGTACAGCATTTGCCTAATATGCATGGGGCACTGGGTTCAATCCTCAGCACCACATTAAAAAAAATACTAAATAAAGTTATTGTATTCATCTACAACTAAAAAAACAAGAACAAAAAACAAACTACATACCCCAAAGGCACACCCCTAGGGACCCACCTCCTCCAGCCACACCCTACCCATTTATAGTTAGTACTCAGTTAATTCCTATCAGGGGATTAATTTACTAATTAGGTTAAGACTCTCATAACCCAATCATTTCACCTCTAAACTTTCTTGCACTGTTTCATAAATGAGCTTTTTAATATAAATAATATATATTGTACTGTGTTTTAGACTGCACAATATCATCTGTATACATATATTACATATTATACTGTATTATAAATTTCATAAAATCTGTAATTTATATAATTATAAAGTATAGTTATGTAATATATAAGACAGTATGTAGGATGAACAACCCTGATCTGAAAATTCAAAATCTGAGAAGCTATGAAATCTGAAATACTCTGAAATCCAAACTTTTTGGTTGCTGATATGATGATCAAAAATTTTGGATTTTGGATTTTCAGATTAAGGGCGCTCAACCAATAAAGTCTATGCAAATATTCTAAAAAACAAAAACAAAAAAAACCTCAATGGGCATGTGTTATATACCTGTAATCCCAGCAATTTGGGAAGCTTACGAAGGAGGATTACAAATTTGAAGCTAGTTTCAGAAATTCAGTGGGCCCCTGTCTCAAAATTAAAATAAATAAACTCATAAACCTGAAACACTCTGATCCCAAGCACTTTGATAAGGTATACACAACATATATTGAATATTGCAATTTACTCTGAGATCTATGGAAAGAGTCTCAATTGCTACCTTGGAAATTCAGTTAATGATAGGAAGTGAATCTGTGGGAAGGTCAAGTATAAGCATATACAATTGTATAAACATATATAATTATATAAGCATATATAATATCATGTATTGCTTATATAAAGTATAATATAGATTAAAATTTAGTACATATATTAAGTTAAAATGTAACATGTATCTCTGGACTCATACCATATGCATCTTGAGCCTATTTTTTTTTTTTACTTAATATATTGGAGAACTTTTCAAATCAGTATGTATAGATATAACCCATTCATTTTCATGGCTATATGGTATTCCTTTGAATTCATTTTCTGTGGTTTTTTTTTTTTTTGTGTGTGTGTGTGATACTAGGAATTGAACTAGCCCTCTTAATCTTTTATTTATTTATCTATTTATTTATTGGTACTATAGGCACTTTACAGCAAAGCTACATCCCCAGTCCTTTTTATTTTTCATTTTGAGACAGGGTCTTACTACATTGTTGAGGGTCTAAATTGCTGAGGATGTTCTCAAACTTGTTATGCTCAAACTCAGGTTCCCAAATTGTTGGTATTACAGACATAAGTTGCACCTGGCTTAAAATGTGAGATTCTTTTTTTTTTCTTTAATAAAAAAATTCTTAAGTTTTAGGTGGACACAATATCTTTATTTTACATTTATGTGGTGCTGAGGATCGAACCCAGTGCCTCTGAGCCACAACCCCAGCCCCAAAATGTGAGATTCTTTATAGTTTGTTTATTACATTAAGAGTACTTATTTTGCAGCATAAATCACTAATGCGTGATTGCAATATGTTTCCCCAAAACCCCCAGTGGAGGGTATTTCATAACATACAGGGTACCTTCTGCATTTCTTGTGAAAAATCTGAAAAGTTCTAAATTCTGAAACGGCTGGAGTCTTTAAACTTTAGTTGATCTAGGAAACAGACAATTTTAATTTTTAAACCACTTAACGTTTTAAGGCATGATTGCATCTTGTGAACTTGTGTTAACCTCTTTGCACTGTCCAATTCAATAGCACTAGCTACGTAGGGTTCTTGGGTTAATCAGAACTGAGATGGAGTGTGCACAACCGGGTTTTAAAATTTTTGTAGGAAAAAAACAAAGCTAAATATTTCACTAACTTTACTTGTTACATGATGAAATAATATTCTGAATATGCTGATTTAAACATATTATCAACATGTGTGCCTTCCATTATACGTAATACCAGGGATTAAACACAGGTAGGTACGCTTAACCATTGAGCCACATACCTAGCCCTTTTTGTTTTTGTTGTTGTTGTTGAGACAGGGTCTACACTAAATTCTTAGGGACTCGCTAAAATGCTGAGACTGGATTTGAACTTGTGATTTTCATGCCTCAGCCTCACCAAGCCGCTGGGATTACAGGAGTGTGCCACCGCACCTGCCTGGCAGGGCTATTCTTTATCTAAACCAGTATCATTCCCACCCCTACGCAATGAGGATTTGACCTGCAGGTTTATAAGTAATCCAGGGGTCCAAAGGGCTAAATTGAGCTACGTGCTCTTGACAAGTTCAGGCTGCCAAGTTTTGTCTTGTTTTCTGTTTTATTGTTTTTAAACTTTGTTTTTGTTTTTCAATGTTAAAACAGTTACAAAGACAAAGAAATAAAAATAAACCCAGAACTCCTACAATTCGCGTTTTCTGTAAATTTGGCCAAACCACACCCCTTCCTACACCTTCCGGCGTCTGCGCAGAGACGTAATGAAGTTTGTCCCGCGTTGCTGTCCGTCCGCTCTCAAGCTTTTCTGCGTACGCGTGTTCCCGGGTCCTGGGTGACGGTAATGGCGTTCCTGTGTCAGCGGGACAGCTACGCCCGGGAGGTGCGGCCTTTTGGGAGGGGGATCTGATGCTGCCCCACCGACAGGGCGGTTTGGGGAAGAGGGTGTGAAGATAGGCTTCAGTCTCCGAGTGGAGAAGGCTTGGAGTTTATTTTCTTATCTCTCTCTGCCCAGTTCGTCACCACCGTGGTCTCCTGCCAGCCGGCGGAGCTGCAGACCGATGGGAGCAACGGCAAGAAAGAAGCGCTGAGCGGTTTCCATGTGGTGTTGGAAGACACGCTGCTTTTCCCTGAGGGTGGGGGACAGGTACCAGGCTTGTCCCCTCAACCTGACCCAGTAAACCCCTAATTTCTTCGTCCTTCGGATGGAAAATGCTTTCCTGTCCTTCTTAGCTGTAATTAATTCAGAAGGACATTACTTCAATTCACTTTATTATTCATTTAACTTTTTTTAAACCAACATACCTAGATACAACACAGTATTATTCCAGTCTCCAAAGATAAAGGGGAACGAGACAGTGTGTTTGCATACACACTAGAGATAACCATTGCCCAGGCACAAATAATGTAAATAAAAATAAAGCCAAGTAAAGGGAGTGATAGGATGCTTTCCTGAATAGGAGGCAAATTATTTCAGTATAGTCCTAAATGAAGGGAGGAGTGACCATTACAGTTATCTATCTGATGTTGCTGGGAAAGGGCTAAGATTCTAGGCATAAAGTACAAAGGCCCTAGGTGAGAATTAGCATAGTATGCGTGACAGGGACAGAAAAAGAAGCCCCTGAGGAGTTCAGGAAAGGTAGATGGGTTACAGTAGCAAAATAGAGAACAGCCATTTCTGTGTACTATTGGAGTAGAGACTAAGGTGTGAACACAAAGTAGGTAGGTACATTGTAGCCCTGTGCAGTGGAGCACTTGAGTAATTTCCCCTACTGGGAAGGCTGAAGTAGGAGGATCCCTAATTTGAGGCCAGCCTCAGCAATTTATGAAGACCTTGTTTCAAAATTTAAAAATAGGACTGAGATGCTGGGCATGGGGTGCAAGCCTGTAATCTTAGAGACTCAGAATTCCAAGGCAGTAGGATCAAAATGTCAGTATAACTCAGGATTCCAAGGCAGAAGGATCAAAAGTTCAAGGTTAGCTTGGGCAAATGAGAGAGACCCTGTCTGAAAAGAAAGGGCTGGGGATATGGCTTAGTGGTAGAGTGCTCCGGGTTCAATCTCCACTACTAAAAAAAAGTAAAAGCTGGATTGTATCTTAGAAGTAAAGTGCTACTGGGTTCAATCTCAGTACCACAAAAAAAAAAAAAAAAAAGGTAGATTGTGACACAGAAGATTAGAACAGTAACACCAAAGGTTGGCATTATAGAAGAGATTTTTCTAGCAGGAATAATATTATAAAGGCAGCAAAGGCTGAAAGAATTTAAGTCTCTTTAGTCATACATAGTCTAATATGTTTGGACCCTATAGGGTATGTTGATGACAGGCTAGAGATGATATTGATAAATTTATTGGTTCTTACATAGAGAGGTAACATGGGATCTGGGGTTGTAGTACAGTGGTAGAGTGCTTGCCTAGCACTGAGTTTGATTCTCAGTACCACATATTAAAAAATAAATAAATAATAAAAGATCCATCAACAACTAAAAAATATTTTTACAAAAGAAGTGACATGAGATCACGTTTAGTAGACTTGCAAGTGAGAAAGTTTCAGTTTCATATTAGTGTCATCATTATAGTAATTTTTTTCAACATGGAGGTTTCCTGATCTGCTAAAGGAAAATCTGTAACTTCAGGTATCTGTAGAAGGTCTTGTTTTAGACATCCCCGATTTCTTTCAGGAAATCCTCCTTAATACCCCAAGACTTAGGTCTCTTTCTTTTCAGCTTCTCTAACACCAAGTATATTTAAATTCTGTGGCAATTTGTAGATCTTATTGCAATTGACTGCATGTCTGTGTTCTTCTGTAGACTCTTAAATTCCAGGAGGGATCCCTATTGTTTACATTGTATTCTTGGGCTGGCACAGTATCATAAGTACTTGGTACTTTTCTAAATGAATGAATATTGTTGAATTTAATTCTAGCAGCAGTGCAAAAGATGGAATGATGGGAGGGTGGGAAATTCACATAATTTTAGAGACTATTAAAGATAAAAATTTAGGCTGGGCATAGTGGCCCATGCCTATAATCCCAGTGACTCAGGATCTTGGGGCAGGAGGATCGTAAGTTCAAAGCTAGCCTCACCAACTTATGCCCTGTCTCAAAATAAAAATATGAAAAAGGACTGTGGAAGTGGAGTGGTTAACACCCCTGGGTTCAATTCCTGGTACCAAAAAAGGAAAAAAAAAAAAGGAATTTGGTACATACCTATAATGCCAGTGATTCAGGAGGCTGAGGCAGAAGGATTGCAAGTTTGAGGCCAGTCCCAACAAATTAGGCCCTAAGCAACATGGTGAGACCCTGTCTTAAAAAATAAAAAAGACTGGGGATATAGCTCAGTAAGTGTCCCTGGGTTCAATCCCTCATTAAAAAAACAAAAACAGGCTGGGGATACAGCTCAGTTGGTAGAGTGCTTGCCTTGCGTGCACAAGGCCCTGGCTCTTCAATCCCCAGCACCACAAACAACAACAACAACAATAATAATAGTAATAATAATAATAAACACTAAACGGTGAAAACAGGATAAAGTTTCTTTGGGTTTTACTAAAAATCAAAAATCTTTATTGCTATACTTACAGTCTCTTTCTGTTTGAATTCTATTACTCTGTCCTGAAAAATAAAATATATGTGTTCAGAGTAAGGAGGACAGAGAATCCTTTTGGAATAAAGTGGGCCTACCTCATTGGGCATTGCCTTCTCCTCCTTTAAGGAGGTCAAATTTAGGGTCTGTCTCTCATAAACTTTCCCTAGAGAGTCTTTGTATCTATGAGGTATGGTGAGCCCTGTCTTCTCCTTGATTACTTCTTTTCCCCAGCCTGATGACCGTGGTACAATCAATGACATCTCTGTACTGAGAGTGACCCGCCGGGGAGCCCAAGCTGATCATTTCACACAGACACCTCTGGCCCCTGGGAGCCAGGTTCAGGTCCAGGTTGACTGGGAGCGGAGGTTTGATCACATGCAGCAGCATTCAGGTAAGTGAGGCAGGATGGGGGACATCTGGAGGTGCAGTTGACATGTATGAGACTGTCATGATTATTTGAGATGCGGTTTGGATTCTCTAGGAGTTAACCTTTTGGAAGAGACAGAATCAGCTCTGATTCAGGCAGAATATTATATGTTTTAAAAGCAAAATGAACAATTTAAGTAAAAATATCAGACTAATTGCTGGTTCTAAGTATTACCAATTTCCAACTTGATATTTCTACCTGAATGTCTCACAGGCTTTTCAAACTCAAAATGTCCATCCTTGTTTTCCATCAGGATCCTGTATGTTTAGTCCTGGGTTTCTGTGTCTACTATGCCTGGCTGCATAAAGTTTTTCAAAGGCTTCCTTTAGTTCTTTGTGTAAAGCCAAATTTCAAATCCTAGAATTTGTTCCAGATGCTCTTTTGGGGATAGCTAATCAATCACTAAGTTCTTTTGGTTTGTCTTCTAAATATCTTTTCACTTTGTTCCATTGTCAAAGTAATCATCCTAGATCCAATTTTCACTGTCTTGGCCCTAGACCTTTGCACATTCAATTTTTCTCTGCCCTACCCTGTTTTCCACACAGCAATCAGAACAACCTTTGTTGTTTTTTTTGTACTAAGGATTGAACCCAGGGTCTTCCACATAGTACAGAGCAATCTGTTTTATTTTTATTTTTTCAGGGTACTAGGGATTGAACCCAGGGGTGCTATACCACTGAGGTATATTTCCAACCCTTTATTTTTCTATATTTTAAAAAATTTGAGACAGGGTCTCGGTAAGTTGCTGAGGCTGTCCTTGAATTTGCCATTCCCTTGGCTTGGCTTCCCAAGTCACTGACTGGGATTATAGGTGTTCATTCCAGGCTACAGAATAGTCTTAAAAAAGAAAATGTAGGGCTGGGATTGTATGTAGCTCAGTGGTAGAGAGCTTGCCTTACACGTATGAGGCACTGGGTTCAATCCTCAGCACCACATAAAAAATAAATAAAGTTATTGTGTCCATTTACAACTAAAATATATATATATATATATATATATATATATATATATATTTTTTTTTTTAAAGGAAATGTGGTTGTGTCAATCCTTTGATTAAAGTTTTCTTTTCATTTATTTTTTCTTTGGGGTGGGAGTGATGTTAGTGGGGATTGAAGCCAGGACTGCACCACTGAACTATATCCCTAACCTGTTTTATTTTTTATTTTGAGAAAGGGGCTTGCTGATCCTCCATGCGCCACCATGCCGGCTGCTTAAAGTTTTTCAAAGGCTTCCTTTAGTTTTTTGTGTAAAGCCAAATTTCTCATGGCCTACAAATCTCTGCTGTGGCTGCCCTTATCTACTGCTCTAGCCTCATCTGGTACCTCTCTCCCTCTTGCGCTATATAACCCAGGAGTGCTTTACCATTGAGTTATATCCTCAGCCCCCCTTTTTAAAATTTTTTTAAAATTTTGAGACAGTGTCTCATTTTGTTGCTTAGGGCCTTACTAAGTTGCTGAGGCTAGCCTTGAACTTGTGATCTTCCTGCCTCAGCTTCCTGGATTGCTGGGATTACAGGTGTGTGCCACTATGCCCAAATGGTATTGGGGGTTGAATGCAGGCCTTGCACATGCTAGGCAAATGCTCTACCATTGAGCTATATCCCCAATCCTATTTTATCTATCTATCTATTTTTTTGAGGTGCTTGGGTTTGAACCCAGGGCCTTGTGCATATGAGGGAAGCACTGTACCAACTGAGCTACATCCCCAGCCCATATTGTATTTATTTTTTAATTATTGTTATTATTATTATTTTTGGCAGTGCTGGGGATTGAACCCAGGGCCTTGTGCATGCAAGGCAAGCACTGTACCAACTGACCTATGTCCCTAGCCCAATTATATTTTATTTTGAAACAGAGTCTTGCTTTGCCCAGGCTGGCCTCCCTTTGTTAGCCTTCCAAGTGGCTAGGATAACAGCCATGTGCCACCAGGCCCAGCTTCTTCAAGGGCTTTGACTGTCTTGTTCCTTCTTCCTTCATAGTTAATTCTTTCTCCTCTTCTTTCTCCTCTCTTTCCTTGTCACTATCATCAATTAAGAATGCTGCTGCATCTCTGATGTCAAGCCCTGTACTTTGCATGTGGAAGGTACTCAGTAAATATATGTTGAATGAATGAATATTACACATTGAATTTGAATTCAAATCCTGCTATGTTGCCTTGGCAGATTCTTGTGAAATAGCATGATAAAACATCTTGTAGAATTCTTGTGATGATTTTCAATAAAATATCTAAAGTGATTAACCGGGTATTCAACAAGGAGAATTTCTGTGATATATCATTTTGGGAATATGTGGCTGTCTGGGTTTTTCATTTTTCTCGTGTCTCTTGCTCCACTTGCTTAGGGCAGCATCTCATCACAGCAGTGGCCGACAATCTGTTTGGGTTGAAGACAACATCATGGTGAGCAGGAGGCATGGGACTAACTGTAGGGCATTGATACTAGCTAGGTCTATTCCCTATAATAGGTTGGGAATAGGAGGATAAAAGAAAGGGTAATCTTCAGAATTGGCTGTTCTCGTGTTGTTAAAGATTGGGTGGAGGATTGACCTGTGTTTTTTAATGGTGAGAGAAGAGACATCTGCCTTTGCTTGGGAAAGAACATGGACTTTGAAGCTCAGAGATCTAGAGGGTGAACCCACCCCCTACCACATACTGGCAGCATGACTTTGATTGTATTTCTTGTCAACCTTTACACCCATAAAGTAGGAATGACAATTCCCTACCTTGAGGGATTTTTGTGAGGATTAAATAAAATAATTTATATGAGCATTCTTTTGCAAACTTTTTTTTTTCCCCCCATATTAGGGATTGAATCCAGGGCCTCACACATGCATGCTTTACTGCTGAGCTACATCCTTAGTGCTTTCTATTTTTTGAGACAAAGTCTTGCTAAATTGGCCAGCCTGCCCTCAAATTTATGATTCTCCTACTCTAGTCCCCTGAGTAGCTGGGATTAAATAGATATGTGCCACCATGCCCAGGACTTTGTAAACTTTATTGTTGTAACATCCTGTGACCACTCGCTCTCTTCTGGCAGGGAGTTGGGGAGACACCGGAGTGTAATTGAGCTGGACAGCCCCTCTGTGACTGCAGAACAAGTAGCTACAATTGAGCAGTGTGTCAATGAAAAAATCAGAGATCGGTTGCCTGTGAGTGTGCAAGAACTGAGCCTGGATGATCCTGAGGTGGAGAAGGTGAGGGGAGAGGCAGGGGCCTGGCTTCTGTTGAATGGCTTTCCAAGGTCTCATCAAAATTCTGACAGCTCTTCTCTCTCCCCTCTATTCCAGGTGAGAGGCCGGGGATTACCAGATGATCATGCTGGACCCATTCGAGTTGTTACCATTGAGGGTGTTGATTCCAACATGTGCTGTGGGACTCATGTAAACAATCTCAGTGACCTTCAGGTAGGTGTGGAAGGACTGTTGAGTGGTTTCAGGAGAGATTATTGGGGCCTAGGGGATTACAACAGGGCTGGGAATGGTAGAGGGGTCAATTAAGGAGTCCTAAATGGAATCTTCTTCATTGCTTTAGAGCTGGGGAGGAGTTCTAGGTCTCTTCTGTCCCCAGGTCCCAAGACCCACTGTGGTTTATCCATGTTTGTGTGTGTTATCCCCTTCATGTAGGTCATAAAGATTCTGGGTACTGAGAAGGGGAAAAAGAACAAAACCAACCTGATATTTCTGGCTGGGAACCGGGTGCTGAAGTGGATGGAGAGAAGTCATGGAACTGAAAAGGCACTGACCACTCTGCTTAAGTATGTCCCCTTTAGTTGCTTCCCATTCCTCAGGTTCTGGACACCTTGGGGCTTAGCTCTCCTATCTAAGATAGACAGATCAAGTTCTTACTTCTAGGAAATAAGATGCAGCCATAAACAATAAAGTGCTTTGGATAATAAACCAGAGCCATACAAAATGGTTTGTTCCCTTGTATCCTTTCTCCCACTTGCCTAAGGGGACTCCTCAAAATATTCCCAGGTCCCTATTAGGCATCATTAATTTATACCCCTAATGTTGGATAACCAGTTTGGCTGGTCTCCATTGACCTTTCTTTGCAGGTGTGGAGCAGAAGATCATGTGGAAGCAGTGAAAAAGCTCCAGAACTCCTCCAAACTCCTACAGAAGGTGATTTATTCTTTAGAGAGTGAAAAGGGCCTAGGATTTGCCTATAATAGACTCCAGACAGCCCCGGGCCTAAGCAGGGGGCTTAGATGGAGTTTGTAGAAGGGGATAGTGAAGGGAGAATGAGGTGGAAGAAAGTTGGTGTTCTCTTGTGTTATCCTTTTTATCTGTCTACTTATCACATCCATTTCAGAATAACCTGAATCTTCTCAGAGACCTGGCTGTGCACATTGCTCATTGTCTCAGGAATAGCCCAGACTGGGGAGGCGTGGTCGTACTACACAGGTAAGAAATTAGGAGCTAGAGAGAATGCAGAAGGCTGTGTTGGGCTTCGGCTCAGCATCTCCCCTGTGTGCAGGGCACAGTAGGAGGTGGGTTGCTCACTGGTATCCTCAAGGCTGAATAGACCCGTAGGCCCTAAAGAAACCATAGCAACTTTACTGTAACCTTATAATTTTCATTAACACCTTCCCTCTCTTCCTTCACCAGCTAATAGATCTCTTATTCTGGTGAATCCTATTTAAGGGAGACAAAAACAAATGCTTTCCTTATTTCTGAATTGCTAAGGCTGAGAAAGATATTTTGGTGGCCTTTGGTCAGAACTCTCTCTTTGCTAAGGGGTCTGGGACATAACATGCTGAAACAGGCAGCAGTGAGACCAGCCTCATGAGGAGCCAGGCTTCCTGCAGTTTTACAGCAACCACTCCAGCCTGGATCTTATGTCTGTGTCCTTTGTCCTAGGAAGGAGGGCGATTCTGAGTTCATGAATATCATTGCCAATGAAATTGGGTCAGAGGTAAGAGGAATATGAGATTCTCTACTCTGCCCTAAGTAGAGACCTAGGGACATACAACTGAGGAGTATTAATTTAGCTGAAGTTCCCCCAGATTAACACTTGAAGAGTAGGGAACAGAAATTCATTCAGTACTATTTTGTTAGCACTATATCTTAGGAACCAAGCTCTGTTTTAGGTGTTGAGTTACATCTATGCTCTTAATCTTTCTGGGACTATGACATTTATCAGCTTCTGCGCTCCTTTTATCTGAGCTTTAGCTTCACAGAGCCATCCGATTTGTGTGTGCTGAAATATAGGGTAGCTGGATGTGGTGGTACATGCCTGTAATCCCAGATACTCAAGAGGCCGAGGTGGGAGGATTGCAAGTTTAAGGCCAGCCTCAACAATATAGGTAGACCTTGTCTCAAGAAAAAGAGTGGGGGTGGTTTGACAAGCCTTTTAAAGGCAATCCCACCCATGTTGTTCTGCTTCTGGCTTCACTTACTCTTCCTTATTCTGACAGTCTATAGCTTAGAGATCGTAAAGTCTCTGTTTCACAATAACTCTAAAACCTTTTTTTGGAATACCTTCTGTGGGTCAAGCATTGTATATTTCTCTCTTCATAATTCTTCTGTGTGGACAGTACTGATTCTTAAGGGGCTCACATTCTAGTGTGGGAGACAAATGTGTTTATCCACGTTTATAATTTGAATGATAAATACCAGATGCAGCAGGGCGCAGTGGCTCATGCCTGTAATCCCAGTGGCTCAGGAGGCTGAGGAAGGAGGATTGCAAGTTCAGAGCCAACCTCAGCAAAAACAAGAGGCTAAGGCAACTCAGTGAGACCCTGTCTCTAAATAAAATACAAAATAGGTCTGGAAATGTGGTTCAGTGATTGAGTGCCCCTGAGTTCAATCACTGGTACCCCAAAACCAAAAAAACACAGAGGCAAAAGAGCACATTATCTGAAAGGATGGGAAGGCTACAGTGGAGGAGCCTTGAAGATTGCTTAGAGGTCATCAGACAGACAAGGGAGCAGAGGCAGCCAGGCAGAGGAAAACATGATGATTTAGGCAGTAGCAGCCCAGGGTGCTTGGTGGGCAGAAGGTTGGAGAGTTGATGGGAGTCAAACTGTTAGAAATACCAAGGTGCTGAGGTGGGAATGTGACTCAGTGGTAGAGTGCTTGCCTGGCATACATGAAGCCCTGGGTTCAAGTCCCAGCACTGCAAAAAAAAAAAAAAAAGACATACCAAGGTGCTTCATGAAATAAAATGTGCTCAAAAGAAGACAGCAAAAATTGCTCTTCTGCAGAAGGGTGTGCCCCCAGAAGGAATCTTGAGGGGCAAGTACACTTGTGTGGGGAGTCCCCCTGCTTTTGTCCCTAATGAAGTACTGTCCCTTGCTCTGATAGAACAGTTCAGGGTTATAATCTATACATTAGCTAATTTTAAAATGGTAGTGGGGTGGGGGAAAGGGATAGGCTGTAATAAAAATGGCTACAGTTGGATCCAATTAAGGCTAAATGCTATATTCTGAAAATGGACTACTGAACTTTCTTTTTCATAAGACCACAAAAGGCATATTATGCTTGGTCCTGGTCACCAGCTTTCTGCCTCCTACTTAATGATTAGCATAAATATTTTACTCTCAAAAAGTTTCTTGGCATTAGTGAAAAAGGTGTGGAGGGGCTGCATCATCATTCATCAGCAGCATCACTGGTGGTTTAAGGGGAGATATCTGTTTTTTGGGTTTTGTTTTTTGTTTGCTTGCTTTGTAACTGGTAATTGAACTCAGAGGTACTTTACCACCAAGCCACATCTTAGGTATGCATCACTGTGCCTGTCTGATGGGAGATATCTATCCTTGGAGACAGGAAAGTCCAGGGTTTAGGGGAGTTGACCTCACATATGCTCACCTCTTTGCTTTACCTCCTAGGAGACCCTCCTCTTCCTAACTGTGGGAGATGAGAAAGGTGCTGGGCTCTTCTTACTGGCAGGGCCAGCGGAGGCTGTGGAAACCCTGGGGCCCAGGTAATGCTATATAGGTTCTGATGCTACATGGACTTTCTTGTGTGAGAGGAAGAACATGTAAGCTACTAATTTAATAATACTGCCCTGTACCTGTTAATAGGGTTTTCATATCTGCCATCTCCTTGATTTATATTGTAGACACGTGAGGTATGCTGAGCGGAGATGTTATCACCACTACCACTCCTGGTTTGACAGATGAGGCACCTTGTATCATGTGCCTGAGGTCTCACAGTTAAAGTGGCAGAACTGAGAGTTGCACCCAGCTCATTTGGCTCCAAATTTCCTGTGCTTATATATTTTCTTTTAGAAATTTAGATTCCAGTTGGACAAAGAGGCAAACACCTGTAATCCCAGCTACTCAAGAGGTCAACCTCAGCAATTTAGCAAAACCAGTCTCAAAAAATAAAAAGGGCTGGAGATATAGCTTAGGAATAGAGTGTCCCTGGGGTTTAATTCCCAGCACTGTAAAATAAACAAACAAACAAATAAATAAATAAGTAGAAAAAAAAATGAGAACTTTGTTGGACTTCTTTACCCTTGTAAAGAAGTTTATGTTTCTATTTTAAATTATGTATAGATTATAACCCAAAATCTTTCTGGCATTTGGGGTTTTCAGAGTCCTTACTAGCTCTGGAATATGTGTTCATCAAAAACATTGAAGGACCATGTAAGAATTTATAGTAGAGATTAGTAACAGGCAGCCTTATGTGGCATACAGACTACTTTGGCCTGGCCTTGTGAAGTGTTTTAAATTTTCAGATTAGTTGCTACTTTTTTTTTTTGTACTGGGGTTTGGATGTAGGGGTGCTTAACCACTGGGCTTCATCCCCAGTCCTTTTCTGTATTTTATTTTGAGACAGGTCTCACTAAGTTGCTGAGGTTGGCCTTGAACTTTTGATCCTGCCTCAGCCTCACAAGTCATTGGGGATTACAGGCATGCACCACTACACCCAGCAGTAACTCTGGGTCCACACACCTACATGATAGTAGCTATGAGGAACTGAACTGCCATACTCCCCAGATAGCACATACTCTCCAGTTTGCCACCATCCCCACCTCCCTCCTAGCTGTGTCACTGCTGCTCCCCACAGCAACCCCTTGTCCCTAGTATATACTCATCCTGCTCCCTGGAGATTACCATAATTTATTTTGCTTCCATGTATATACATGTTTCCAGTTATTTGTTTTTCTTTTTTTTTTGTGTGTGTGTGTGTGTGTGTAATTCTGGGACAGTTATTTACTGTTATAGCATACTTGGTACATATCATGTACATGTACAAGTATTATGAATTTTTTTAACTCTTTAAATTGACATTGACATATATGTTTATGGCATATAGTGTGATAATACAGGTATTCAATGTGTGATTGATCAAATCAGAGTAATTAGTGTTTCCATAACTCTAAACTTTTATAATTTCTTTTGGGAAACTTAGAACTCCCCTCTTC
Organism: Ictidomys tridecemlineatus; assembly: GCF_052094955.1. NCBI lineage: Eukaryota > Metazoa > Chordata > Mammalia > Rodentia > Sciuridae > Ictidomys > Ictidomys tridecemlineatus. Next base: position 19,541,344 of record NC_135479.1, read on the forward strand.
TGGTGCAAGTTTTTTTTTTTGTGTGTGTGTGTGTGTGTGAGTGTGTGTGTGTGCAAGTATTTTTTTTTTATTTTTGGTGATCCTAGGGTTAGAACCCAGGGCCTTGTACATGCCAGGCAAGCACTCTACCAACTGAGTGATAGTCCCAGCCCTGTGCAGGTGTTTTTAAGAAGGGCTTCTAGAAATTATTATTTTTCCTCCCCTAGGTCCCAGGGCCGCCCTTGTGTTTTTGTGTTTTTTTCCCTCAAAGACCAGCTCTCTGACTGCATCTCTGTTCCTCAGGGTGGCTGAGGTCCTGGAAGGCAAAGGAGCAGGGAAGAAAGGCCGCTTCCAGGGCAAGGCCACCAAGATGAACCGGCGGGCAGAGGTGCAGGCGCTTCTACAGGACTATGTCAGCACGCAGAGCGCTGAGGAGTGAGAACTCAGAGTGCCCACTCCCTCTGACCATGGAAGGAGTCTCTTGGACAATAAAATAATGTGACTCAAAATGGTTCTATTACCACTTAAATTTATATGACTAATTTGTACAGAATCCTTCAGTGTGCTTGTGTGATTAGCATCTGTTTGTGAATAAACAGTTTTCTGATTTGGTGCCTATTAGGCATAACCTACATGAGTGGGCATTATGTTGATGACATGTGCTAATTTGTCTAAGCCTAGCTGAAACCTTTGTTTTTTTGAGAAACATATTGTCTACAGAGAATACAAGTCAGTCTAAGGCTTTATCCATGACTTAGTCTCATTCATATCTCCTTGATTGCTTTTCTTTCTTTCTTTCTTTTCTTTTTTTCCAAATATTTGTTTACTTGTATTTTGGTACTGGGGATCAAACATAGGGCCTTGTGCATACTAAGCACATGCTCTGCCACTGAACTACACCCCTAGTCTTCTATTTTTTTTTTCTTATTCTTTGCTAGCATTGTAATTTAGAACTAAAAGGTATCAATGACTTTGCAAATATGTCATGAAATCACAAAACTGTGAAGTAGTAAGGTGCTGTTAGTCTAGAAAAGGATATATCTTGCACAATACAAAGACAGCTTGTGTGGCAATATTAATATTAGACAAATTCAACTTTTTTTTTTTTTTTTTTTTTTTTTTTTTTTTTTTTAAGAGAGAGTGAGAGAGGGGAGAGAGAGAGAGAGAGAGAGAGAGAGAGAGAATTTTTAATATTTATTTTTTAGTTCTCGGCGGACACAACATCCTTGTTGGTATGTGGTGCTGAGGATCGAACCCGGGCCGCACGCATGCCAGGCGAGCGCGCTACCGCTTGAGCCACATCCCCAGCCCCAAATTCAACTTTTTAAAAAATATTTATTTTTTAGTTGTAGTTAGATACAATATCTTTATTTTATTTATTTTTATGTGGTGCTAAGGATCGAACCCGGGGCCTTGCACGTGCTAGGCAAGCACTCTACCGCTGAGTCACAATTCCAGCCCTGGACAAACTCAACTTTAAGGCAAGGATTATTATTAGAGATCAAGAGGGACTTGTAATGATAAAAGAAAGTTCTGAGGCTGGGGTTGTGGCTCAGAGGTAGAGCCCTCATCTAGCATGCAGAGGTACTGAATTCAATCCTCAGCACCATATAAAAACAGAGGTGTTATGTCCACCTACAACAACAACAACAAAAAAATATTAAAAAAAAGTTCTAAATTTGTAGGCTTTTTGTTGTTGTTGTTGGTACTGAGGATTTAACCCAGGGCACTTTATTTTCAGACGGTCTCAAGTTGCTTAGGGTCTAAGTTGCTGAGGCTGGCCTTGAACTTGGAACCCTTCTGCCTCAGCCTTCTGAGCTGCTGGGATTACAGGTGCATGCCACTGCACCTGGCCTAAATTTGTACACATCTAATAGCCTTACAATATATAAAGCAGACATTGACAGATCTCAAAGGAGAAATTAAGTAATAACAGTTAATTGAAAATGTAAAGTCATTTTCAGTAACTGATAGAACAAGAGAAGCATAATGTCATGGTTAAGAGTCTTGCTAAATTGCCCAGGCTTGCCTCAAATTTTTGATCCTCCTGAGTAGCTTAGACAAACTCTGAATATTTAGGAGCAAAATAGGGGTGTTGAGGATATAGCTTAGTGGTAGAGTGCTCCTGGGTTCAAAAAAGGTAGTGAAGTCTAAGAGTGAAATGGGGATGTGGCCCAGTGGTAGAACAACAGTCATAAACCTGGATTTTGACAGGCAATCCTGGATGTCTGGTTTCTGCCAAGATAATTCCTGAGCTTCAATTACTTGACCTGAAAAGGTAGATATGAACATAGTGTCCTAAGAAAGAAGGAACACTCTGAAATAACTAGGAAAAGACAAACACTTGAACAGATTTTGTGGAAGTGGTAATTGTATGAAGAAAGGAAAAATTAAGCAGCAATTTTTGAACTGATGATGTCATTTCAGGCCTATCATAGGAATAGTTTGTCAGTGTGTGTGTTCAGGAAAGGGAGTGAATTGTCTTTTTATTTGCTATACTGGGGATTGAAGCCAGGGATACTCTGGCACTAAGCTTCATCCTCAGCTCTTTATTTTTTTATACCTTTATTTTACTTATTTACGTGGTGTTGAGGATCGAACCCAGTGCCCCACACATGCAAGGCAAGCACTTTATCACTGAGCCACAACCCCAGCCCATCAGATTTTTATTTTTTATTTTGATACAGGGTCTCACTAAATTGTCAAGGTTAGCCTCCTCCCTCAGCCTCCTGAATTGCTGGGATTACAGGCAAGCACCTGGGTGTGTGTTTGTTTGTTTGTAATATTTATTTTTTAGTTGTAGCTGGACACATTACCTTTATTTATTTTTTGTGTGATGCTGAGGATCAAACCCAATGCCTCACACGTGCTAGGCGAATGCTCTATCACCGAGCCACAACCCCAACCCTGGGGTGTTTTCTTTTTGAACAGTGAAGGAAGGTTTATTTTTGGCCAGGAATAGGAGTAGCAGGGAGAAAGGCTCATAGATCAGTTTCTCTATGAATTGTCTTTGATGAGATTTGCCAGAAAATAAAGCAGAATGAGTTTGTTTATTGGAGTGAGAGTTTTATATGTACGTACACACACACACATTATATATTTGGTACTGGGGATTGAGCTCAAAGACACTTGACCATTGAGCCACATCCCAGCCATATCTTGTATTTTATTTAGAGACAGGGTCTCACTGAGTAGCACCTCGCTTTTGCTGAGGCTGGCTTTGAACTTTTGATCCTTCTGCCTCAGCCTCCTGAGCCACTGGGATTACAGGTGTGTGCCACCGCACCGGTTTTAACACCGTCTTATAGCCTAGAAATATTGAGAAGAACCAGGCATGGTAGTACACATCTGTTATCCAGGGACTTGGGAGGCTGAGCCAGAAGGAATTGCAATTTTGAGGCCAGCCTTGGCAACTTACATTCTGTCTCAAATTAAAATTTAAAAAGAGCTGGGGCCGGGTGCGGTGGTGCACGCCTGTAATGCCAGTGGCTGGGGAGGCTGAGACAGGAGGATTGCAAGTTCAAAGCCAGCCTCAGCAGAAGCAAGGTGTTAAGCTACTCAGTGAGACCCTGTCTCTAAATAAAATACAAAATAGGGGCTGGGATGTGGCTCAGTGGTCAAGTACCCCTGAATTCAATCCCCAGTACCAAAAAAAAAAAAAAAAAAAAAAAAAAAAACACCTCCTTGACATCTAAGAAAGTTCTATTACTTAAGTAACCATCAATTGCTGAAGACACAGCTGCTGTGGCTCCCACTAAGGTGACACAGGTTTCTCGAGTAACTGTATATGTGCACATGTAGGTACTGGAGCAAACATTAATATGAAAGATGGAAGAGGGATTTGGAGCAGGAGACAGTGAGTTCAAGCAGGCATTGTGCCCAAACATCATGCAGCCCCACCTCACCCTTAAGTCCTGAGTGGAAACCAGTGAGTCAGCCAAGCTGTGTCAGAATGCCAGGCTTTGAATAAGAATTTAAATAAACACCAAAGCCCTGTCTTGTCCCCAGGGGAAAACAGCTTAACAGTAGTCTGGTGAAAAACTTGTAGAAAGCACCTGTGTTTCCCATTCCTGTCCTGAATTTGCCCCAAACTATGACTAAAGTGCCTCAATAGAGCACAGCCATGGCTGTTCGGGAAGGAGTGATGCAGGAGTTTCCTTCTTTTTCTAGGAAAGTCTGCATCTTCTGGGCAGACGACTATTGACACAATTCCAGGCTTCAAACTCTAAGAGTAGGTCCTAGTTAACTGTCATGGGGCTTTGTCCAGAGCAGAAGAGTCTCTCTCGAAGGGATAGCCTTTTCTCTTTAGCGAAACCCGGTCATAAAGTCCCTGCAGAGTGACCTGTGGCTGAAACCTATTGGTAAACATCCTTTCAACATTTTAAAACACCAACCTCAGGCTGGGGGTATAGCTTAGCGTTGAGCCCTTGCCTAGCATGCATGAAGCCCTGAGTTTGATCCCCAGCATGGCAAAACCAAAATAATAACAACAAAACCCAAAACAACAAAACATCAATCTCAAAGCCAAGTGTTTGGAGTGAAAAGGAGGAGCGGGGTGGGGGGTGGTTATTGGGTAGATGTTGCTCAAAAGGTAGAAAATCACAATTGACAGAAGGAATACATTTAAGAGATCTATTGTCCAACATGGTGATTATAATTAATAATAATACATTGCATTCTTTATTTTTGTGGTGCTGAGGATTGAACCTACTCATAGGCAAGGACTGTATTACTGAGTCACAGTCCTAGCCCTAACATATTTTTTTAGTTGTTGATATACCTTTATTCTATTTATTTATTTATTTATACACAGTGCTGAAAATTGAACCCAGTGCTTCACACATGCTAGGCAAGTGTTCTACCACTGAGCTACAACCCCAGCCCTCCTTAAGATATTTTTAAAAATTGCTGAGAGTAGATTTTAATTGCTCTCACAACAAAACATAAGTGATTTAGGTGATGCATATGTTAACTAGTTCAGTTGAGTCATTCTACAATGTATACATATTTCAAAACATGTTGGGCTGGGGTTGTGGCTCAGTAGTAGAGTGCTTACTTAGCATGTGTGAGACACTGGGTTTAATTTTCAGCACCACAAATAAATAAGTTAGTAAATAAAGGCCATTGACAATTAAAAAAAAATTAAAACAAAAAAAAAATCATGTTGAATCAGGTGTAATGGATGTACACTGGTAATTTCCAGTTGCTGGGGAGGCTGAAGCAGGAGGATTGCTTCAAGTTCAAGTTCAAGGCCAGCCTTGGAAACTTAGTGAGATCCTGTCTCAAAATAAAAAATTAAAAGGGCTGGGCACGCAGCTCAGCAGTGGAGCACCTCTGAGTTCAGTCCTCACTACTGGGGAAACAAAAGTTGCTCCTCTTTTCATAACACCCAACTTATAATTTTGTTGTTATTGTTGACTTATGCATATAATAATTACAATTCATATATTGAGAGTTTAGCATGTGTCAGACATTGTATGAAGGAGGAGTCACACTCAGAAACAATATAACCAATATCCCTGTTCTTATGTTCTTATTACAGATGTGGAGAAGAAAGGTAAGAAAAAACAAGCAAATGTAAAATTCTAAATTCTGTGGCACTAAAGAGGAGAAGAACAAAAAGAAGTAACAGAGAAATATTGGCAGGGATAGAGCAGAAGAAGGTTGTGGCAGTCACAGGAGGCTTGGGGAGGATTTAGTTCCCTCATGATTTCCAACATTCAGGCCATTGCAAATAAAGCAGCGTGTTTACTAGGCAAGCATGCGGTTTTCCTTCCCACCAGATGACCATTCCTGAGCCCTTTCTTTATTCGGGAGTTGTAAATTGTCTGCCATTCCTCAACAGTGATTAGTGTCTTGAAGATGTTGCTGGTTCATCAATGAACGATATATATATTGGGCACCTTCCATGTGGTAACTACGAGAAGCCATGGGACTGGGGCTGTTGCTCAGCAGCAAAGCACTTGCCTAGCATGTGTGAGGCACTGGGTTCAATCCTTAGCACTGCATAAAAATAAATAAAGGCATTCTGTCCATCTATAACTACACACACACACACACCACCACCACCACCACCACCACCAAAGCCAAAAGTAAGACTGACATGACACTTGCTTGTGTTGCTATCACCCAAATGAGCCTCTGGGCCTTTTCTTCTGACCCAGTAAAGCTGAACTCTCTCCTTGTAGAAGGTAAACCTTGTGTTATATCTCAGCAGAAAGAGGGTGACAGGGCTGGAGGTATAGCTCAGTGGTAGAGCACTTGCCTAGATGTGACAGGCCTGAATTCAATCATCTGCACCCCCGGCAAAAAAAAAGAATATTTATCTTTAAATTTAAATTTATTCTGCTCTTATAATCTATCTATCTATATCTATATGGTTGATTTAAAAAATTTATTAACCATAGTTTCAAATAGTGAAGGGAACTGTACATTTTTAATAATTATTGTTTGGTATTGCTCATTGGTCGGAATAAGCCAATTATCAATTGGCTTATATAGCAAACCCAGGCATCGTCCCAAGCAAGCATTTTATTTATTTATTTAAAAATATTTTTTAGTTGTTGATAGACACAATACCTTTACTTTATTTATTTATTTTTATATGGTTCTGAGGATCAAACCCAGTGCCTTACACATTCCAGATGAGTGCTCTACCACTGAGCCCCAACCCCAGACCCCCCAAGCAAGCACTTTATAAAAAATGACTGGTTAACTGCAGTGGCCACATGCCTATAGTTTCAGCTACTTGGGAGGTTGAGGCAGGAGGATGACTTGAGCCCAGGAGTTTGAGACGAGTTTGAGAAGAACAGACTGTTTCAAACAAAACATTGACTCATTTGGGGCTGGGGGTCTATATCACTTAGTGGTAGAGTGAGGGCTTAGCTTGTGTAAGGCCCTGGTTGGACCCCTAGCACACACACACACACACACACAAAAAAAAAAAAAAAAAAAAAAAACAATGAAAACAGAAACAACATAAACTAACCCCAAACAAACAAACAAACAAACAAAAAAGTCGACTCATTTAATTCTCATAAGGACCCCATATATCCTATCACCACCCTCATTTTACAAGTGATGATACTGAGGCCCAACGAGAAGGAGCTGGCCTGAGCTTGCTCAGCTAGTAAATGGTGGGGCATGTATTTGAACCAAGCCATCCACCTAACCATAGAGTGTGAGGTCTCCCAGTAGCGTGTCTTCTAATGTAACTAAAAAAAGCACACAAATTATACTCAACTGGTATCTTTTCTATTTTATAAACCTGCATCTCCCTCTCAAGTGGGATTTTGGGATCTGGGGCATTTAAGGATCTTGAAGCTGCTGGCTGCTTCTGGGAAGGAAAAATAACTAAGTAAGCAAGCTATAAATAGAGGTGAAACCTTCCATTGTAATGTTGCCATGTGGTCTCTAGTTTGGGGCAGGTATGCATATTATAATACTGGAACTGAAAAGCCAAGGGGTTAACTCTTTATGGGATCCTGTAGACTCTAATTCCCTATACTTAATTCTCAACCTGTGTATCTCTCCCTTTCTGTTACCCTGGGCTCTATTTTTATGGAGATAGTATTAAGTAAGTTTCACAAATGGCATTAGAAAAATTGTATTTTTCCATTTTGGGGACCTTGGTGTAGATTACCACTTAACTCAAAAAGGGCTGAAAAACCACCTTGGTGAAAAAGTTGATCTGTTCAGTTTTTCTTTGCCTTATCATTGCTGTCTGTTATCAGCAAAATTAACTCATCCTAGAGTTTTGCATAAAATCATTTTAAATTTCTTCTGCTCTTATAGTCTGTTTTTTTTTTTTTTTCCCCCAGATCAGGGACCTTTGGCCATATTGGTTCCAATGCTCTGGTACCAACCTTTGTAATTTAACAGCAGAGGGTGCTGTGAGCCTGTGGTTGCCAATGCCGGTATCAGAAAAAAATAAAAAAACAAAAAGGCAAAATCCCTGCCAAATGTGGCTTCTGAAGACCTCATCCTAGGAATGTAGAATACACAGGCATTTCTCAAAACACAAGGGAGGAATCCAGAGACAAGTTTTAACCTTCTGGCAATTATTTCTCATTTCGATTTTCTTTTTAAGAGATGAGGTTCTTGCTATGTTGCCCAGATTGCTCCCAAACTCCTGGGCTCATGTGACTCTCCTGCCTGGGCCTTCCAAGTGGCTGGGACTATAGGCATTGCTATCACACCTGGCTTTACCAGTTTTATTTTTAGGGAGTTTCAGTCCTTCTCTAGTTTTCCTGCTGAGGCCTTGCACGTAATAAGCACAGACTCTACAACTGAGCTACACTGTCATCCTGTCCCATTATATTAATGCTTGATTCCCCCCTCATCCCGACCCCCATACTGGGGATTGAATCCAGGGGCACTTTACCACTAAGCAATACTCCCAGCCCTTTTTATTTTTTATTTTGAAGTAGGGTCTCACTAAATTACTTGGGGCCTCACTAAATTGCTGAGCCTGGCCTTGAATTTGCCATAGCCTTAGACTTAGCCTCCCAAGTCACTGAGATTACAGGATTACAGGCATGTGCTACCAACTCATGGCTATCAGTGCATGATATTTTATACATTTTGCTTCAACATTCTAGCAAGACCAGAGATTCCAAATAATTCTGGGCCCTAACTTAATTCAGAAAACAACACTCATCATTCCTCTTTCAAAGGCTCCCTCTGAATTCCATTGTAATAATTCTATCAATAGTTACAATAGTTCTTTTCTGTTTTGTTTTTTAAGCTGAGATTTGAAGGTTTGTCTCCTAATTATCTCTCCACTTTCCTGAAATTCTGGATCTTTTTTTTTTTTTGAGAGAGAGAGAGAATTTTTTAATATTTATTTATTTTTTTAGTTTTCGGCGGACACAACATCTTTGTTTGTATCTGGTGCTGAGGATCAAACCTGGGCCGCACGCATGCCAGGCGAGCGCGCTACCACTTGAGCCACATCCCCAGCCCTGAATCTTTTTTTTTTTTTTTAATATTTATTTTTTAGTTGTAGTTGGACACAATATTTTTATTTTATTTATCTATCTCTATGTGTGCCGAGGATCAAACCCAGGGCCCGGCATGTGCTAGGCGAGCACTCTACCACTGAGCCACAACCCAGCCCCTGAAATTCTGGATCTTTAACTTTTTTTTTTTTTTTCTGTTTCTTGTCTTCCTCCAGCCCTTTTACCTTTTGATTGTTGAAAAAAAATTATCAATGATGTTCCATATTTCTGGTTAGTTCAGTTATCCTTTGCTCTTGTGCAAATTTGCTTTGTAAGAATATAGATGTTCCCACGTGATAAATCAAAGGTGATATATTTTTATAAAACTCTTTATACTAGGCTTTCATGGCAAGATGCATTGAAGAGTTTATGATATAACCTGATGGACATGCCGTCTAATTATTCACTACTTCTTACAAGCATATGGAAGGACTATCTCAGAGAGTTGGCTTCTGCTCTTTCTGTGTGGTTTTATAGCTACTGTGAAAGAGATGGATATAGGGATGCAGAGTAGACTTGGGTTACAGAAGAGGAAATTTGTGGCTACAAAGGCTGGCCTCTGATGGCATTAGCAGTCACTTGGGATGCAAACATTGACAGAATTCTAGACATGAGCAAAACAGATACTAGTCAACAAACAAAACCCATTATGGTTTGATTTGTTGAGTGTACTCTAGCAAAACAAGAGAAGAATTCTTAAAAGACAAAAACATAGGTATAAGGTAGCAAAACTAAGGACTACAGGTCAAAAAATTGCAGCCTACTTGGGCATGGTGGAGCACCACTGTAATCCCAGCAGCTAGGGAGGCTGAGGCGGAGGATCACAAATGTAAAGCCAGCCTCAGCAATTTAGTGAGGCCCTAAGCAACACAGCAAGATCCTGTCTCTAAATAAAATATATATATATTAAAAAAAAAAAGGGCTGGGGATGCGGCTCAGTGGTTAAGTGCCCCCAAGTTCAATCCCTGATTAAAAAAAAAAAGAGAGAAAATAAAGAAAGAAATTGCAGTCCAATAGCTGTGTTATATATCAACAAACACTGAAGTCTTCAATGAGATGAAGGCATAGGTCTTGTTTTCCAATGAGAATTAGAAACTTCTAAAAAAAAAAGCATTATTCAAAAAAGTCATAATCTAAAAATCAAGGAAGCTATCTATGATTTTGCAATTAATTTAGAATTGATGAAACAGGAGCATCACTTTCCATACTAACAAAACTAAGCCTCTTTTAGTCATATAATTTGAGATTAGGGGAAATAGTAAGACAGACCAATACTGTTATTTATGTGTGATCAGTTTGGATCTATAAGAGTTACTAAATCCAGTCATACTCACATAATGTACTTTGTTTGTCACGTTTTCTTTTCATTTAAAAAAAAAATTTTTTTTGTGGTGCTGGGGATTGAACCCAGAGCCTTGTGCATCGTGAAGCAAGCACTCTACCAACTGAGGTATATCCCCAGTCCTTCATTTTTTTTGAATGCCTTTTTTTAAAAAAAATATTTTTTAGTGGTTGATAGACATTTATTTTTATTTATTTATTTACGGGGCTGAGATAGTCTAACCCCATGCCTCACTCATGCCAGGTAAGTGCACTACTGCTTTCCCAGCCCCAGCCCCTTGTCTGCCTTTTATAGGGTATTTTTTTTTTTGGGGGGGGTGATACATTCAAATTATATTATGGCATGAGTACAGACCAATTTCAACAAATATTTATTGACTGCTTACCACATGCCAGGCAATATCTCAATGAACAAAATTAACAAAACTTATATTATAGTATTGCAGATACTAATAATAAACAAGACACATGATCAATAAGTGAGAGTGTATGTATTCCTCTGTTTCCCATTGCTATAACAAAATACTCAAGGCTGAGTACTTAAGAAACAAAAGAAGTTTGTTTAGCTCACAGTTTTGGAAGTTTAAGGTGTGGTATCAACATCAACTTGGCTCTGGTGAGGGTCTCATGGTAGATGGCAGTACATGTGGTCAAACAGGAAGTTAGAGTACAAGGAGGTGTCAGGTTCACTCTTAATTTTTTTTCATGAGAACTAACCAGGGTCCACTGTGAACTGCCTTAATTCCTTCTGAAGTCAGCATCCGCAATGACCTAATCACCTTGTACTAGGCTCTACCTCTTAAAGGTTCTGCACCTCCTCTCAACATTACCACACGGAGAACCAAGACTCCAAAGGATCAACTCTTGGAGCACAAATCATATCCAGATCATAGCAGTATGTGAAAAAAAGATAAGTGCTGAGAGGAAAACAAAAGAAAATTTAGAAGGGAAGAAAAAGAGTGTTAAAAATGTAGGGGGTAGGAATAGGGGAGAATGAGATTAGTCGGGGTTGAAATTTTAAATAAGGTGGTTATGAAAAGCTTCACTAAGAAGCTGAGAATTGAGCAAGGTTGGTAGAAATAAGGGCCTTAGGCCATCAGGGGCTAAGGCCCCAAGCCTGGAATGTGCTTGACCAGCTTCATGGGACCTGGAGCAGGGATTGTACCGAGGGTAGGAGGAAATGAGCTAAGAGAGCTCAGGGTCCTTCCAGCCTCTGAAAGGAGTAAAGCTTTTAACTGGAGTGAAATCCCTGCCAGGGACTGCTGTCATTTTAAAGCAATTCCCATGGTCATTTTGTTGAGAGGAGACTGTTGGAGGCATGGGAGGAGGCAGAGTCTGTCAGGAGGCTAATGCTGTATGTAATCCAGGAGCAAGAAGATGGCAGCTCAGAGCCAGGAAAAGAAGTAGAGGCTTCTGGACACAGTTGAAGGTAGAGCCATCAGGACTTCCTGCTGGGCCCCATGTGGGAATGAGGGGAGAGAGGAGTGAAGATTGTGCTCGCTGGGGGACTGGAACAAGGTCCTGGGGGCCCTTGTTCCACTCTCCATTGCTGTGGTAGCATCAGAATTCTTGGAAAGGTGCCAGGGCCGCAGGGGGGCACCTGGGGAGCTCAGAGCAGCTGTCTATTCTGGTGCTTCTGGGCTGGTGTCAGCTCTGGATGTTGAAAGTGTAGCTCAGCCTTTCCATACTCCTTTCTTTTGGAGAATGAACCTAAAGGTAGGCTTGAATCTTAAAAGATTTAAAAATAAACAAATTAAAAAATAGGTATTTCCTGGGCATGGTTTGTGTCTGTAGACCCAGCTACTTGAGAGGCTGAGATAGGAAGATTACTTGAACCCAAGACTTTGAAACTAGCCTGGGCCACATAACAAGTCACCATTTCAAAAATAATAATTAATTAATTAATTGTAAAAAAAAAAAAATCCAGCAGCTAGACAGCAGAAGGTTGATTTTTAGGAGACTGCCAAGTTTCCTTGGAAACAAATGTTTGTCATAAAGAGAAACATTTGTGGGGCTGAGGAAATAGCTCAGTTGGTAAAGTACTCGCCTCGCATGCACAAGGCCCTGGATTCAATCCCCAGCACCACAAAAAAAAAAAAAAAAAAAAAAAAATTAGTAAAAATGAGCTGGGTGAGGCAACACAGGCCCATAATCCCAGCCACTTGGGAGACGGAAGCAGGAAGTCCAAATTGGAGGCTCCCACTAGACTTAGTGAGACCCTGTTGCAAAATAAAAATTAAAGGGGCTGGGGATGTAGCACTCTTGGGTTTGATCCCCCACCACAAAGCACTGTAACTCAAAAAAAAAAAAAAAAAAAAAAGAAAAGAAAACTTTGGACACCACAGGTTTTATCCTGTTATTTTGACTGTAAGAGTGTTTTGATTCAGATGACATTTTCTCATAAATATATACTTTTAAAATCAGATTTATACCAACATAACAAAACGAAACACAAAGCATAGTGGCCCAACTGACTCAAATTTTTTCACATTTTTTATTAACCTTTAGAGAAATCTCTGATGTATCTGATAAAATATTTGAAGTTCAGTAGTTCTTTAAGTTTTATGTTGATTTCTTTTTGATACACTGATTACTTTTATTGTTGTTGTTGTTTTCAATGGCTCTTTTATTTTATTTATTTATTTATATGCAGTGTTGTGAATCTAACCCACAAGCCAGGCAAGTGCTCTACCACTGAGCCCCAGCCCCAGGCCCCACTCATTTCAAATATAGTTATTGATAAGTGATTGCTTGAAATGATTTTTTGTTTTCATCTTTACACTTTTCAATAGCTTCCAACATTTATGAGGGAAAGTCATATTTGTAATTCCTTTGTGTGACACTTTTCTTTCTTTTTTTATTTTTTTTGATATCAGGAATTGAACCCAGGGGCGCTTAACCCCTGAGTCACATCTGCAATCCCTTTTATTTTTTATTTTGATTCAGAGTCTCACTAAGCTGATTAGCGCCTCGATAAATTGCTGAGGCTGGCTTTGAACTTGCAATCCTCCTGCCTCAGCCTCTTGAGTCACTGGGATTATAGGCGTGCACCACCATGCCCAGCTCTGTGTGATATTTTTCTAATCAGAAAAATAGGAATTGCAGTTTTTAGAATTAAATTGAAATGCTATGTCAGAAAGACCTTAATCTTCCCAAACCTCAACTTAGCAAAACAATAGCAAAAATAAAAACAAAACAGTTTCCTAGAACTTTCTCAGTTATGATTTATGCCAAAATAGGTCTTTTTTTTCATTATCTTTTTATTTATTTATTTATTTTTTTATTGTTGGTTGTTCAAAACATTACATAGTTCTTGCTATATCATATTTCACACTTTGATTCAAGTGGGTTATGAACTCCCATTCTTACCCTGTATACAGATTGCAGAATCACATCAGTTACACTTCCATTAATTTACATATTGCCATACTAGTGTCTGTTGTATTCTGTTGTATTCTGCTGTCTTTTTCTTAGAAGAATGCCTGACTCTCAGGAGGCTGTCTTGGATAATACACATGAGAACCCTGCTGACTTCTGATGTGTGTGTGTATGTGTGTGTGTGTGTGTGTGTGTGTGTGTGTGTGTGTGTGATGGGAACTGTGTTTCCTGCTGTTTATAGCAAGACAGGTAGCCAAGTTAGGGGACCAGGCCATCAGGATATAGATGTAGTTCAGTGGTAGAGCACCACTGGGTAAAACACACACACACACACACACACACACACACACACACACACACAGTGTGAAAGACCTCAAAACAAAAAAGTTAATTATATATTTTATTTATTTATTTTGAACTCAGGGGCACTCAACCACTGAATCACATCCCTAGTCCTATTTTGTATTTTATTTAGAGACAGGTTGTCACTGAGTTGCTTAGTTCTTTGCTTTTGCTGAGGCTGGCTTGCAAATCTCCTGCCTCAACCTCCTGAGCTGCTGGGATTACAGGCATGTGCCACACTGCACCTGGCATACATGATATATTAAAAAAGGTAAATATTAGGGGCTGGGGATGTGGCTCAAGTGGTAGCGCGCTCGCCTGGCATGCGTGCGGCCCGGGTTCGATCCTCAGCACCACATACCAACAAAGATGTTGTGTCCGCCGATAACTAAAAAATAAAAATATTAAAAATTCTCTCTCTCTCTCTCTCTCTCTCTCTCTCTCTCTCTCTCTCTCTCTCTCTCTCTCTCCTCTCTCACTCTCTCTTAAAGAAAAAAAAAAAAGGTAAATATTAGCATGTGCAAGGTCCTGTGTTTGATTCTCAGCACTGAAATGAAGATAAATAAACCACAACATGTTAATTTTAATCATTGGAAGAGTAATTAATGTAAATCAAATCATTCTAGAAAAAGCAAAAATTGTACCAAGAACAGGAAATGGATTAAGTCTAGTGGTTGCAAACAATAAATAAGAAAAAACAAGTGTTTGTGGGGTGTCCCATAGTTGATCAGCTCCAGAGTTTTCCAAGATGAAGAATTATTCAGATGTCTTAAAGGGAAAAGATAAAAATCTCCATAGTTTTCTGTTAATCATAATGAGATATAATAAAACACAAACATTTTAATAATTGCTAATATGGGATTTTGCTAATATGGGATTTTGCTAATCAAGACTTGTAAGATGTAGTATTTTGATAAGAGACACCAGGTTCCAAGTAATCAATTTAAAAAATCTTATTGATATATTAAGTCAAGCTTAAATAGAAAATCAGAATTCCAGTTAATGCAACCAGGGGGCTCGGGTTGTAGCTTAGTGGTAGAGTGCTTGCCTTGCATGCATGAGGCCCTGGGTTCAATCCTCAACACCACATTAAAAATAAATAAATAAATAAACAAACAAATAAAAATAGAGATATTGTGTCCATCTACAACTAAAAAAGAAAAAAAAAAGTGTTTGTTAAAAAAAAAAAAAAAAAAGAGGCCAGGTCTATGGCTCAGTGGTAGAGCACTCATCTCGCATCTGTGGGGCTCTGGGTTCAATCCTCAGCACCAAATAAATAAAATAAAGGTATTAAAAAATGTGATTCCAATAGTTAAAAAAAGAAAGAAAGAAAGCACAACCAGGACCATGTTCTGATCCAAAATGATGTGGTTAATCCTGCATATGATGCATAAACCAAACTTTAGTTGTCGTGAGATATTATCCTTTTTTTTTCTCATGGTTCCAAAAATTACTATAATTCTCTGAAAGTATAGAAATAAAGTTGCTGTAAATCTAAGAGAGTGTCAAAAAACAAAACAAAACAACAACAACAACAAAACCCTAGAAAGGGAACCCAGAAAAAAATACATGCCATGAAGATGAGAATTGATATATATGGAATTGACATTTTTATTATTACTTAAGTATAACTGTACAATAATGAGTTTTATCATCCCATTGGTGTTTGTGTGTGATGTTTAAAACCTCATAAAGGCACCTGAGGCAATGTGGGACTTGATAGTTAAGCCACCAGTAGGATGCGTGACCACCCAAAGAAAAAGAAAAGAAAAAGCCCTACTGCTGCAACATGCAACTAAGTCATTCAGGGTCACCCCAGGTAAAATTTGGCTTGGCACGAAATAACCACACTGAGACAGAGAAAATACCTTTTTCTTGGGATTCTTCAGCGATGGTCCCACTGCTCCAGCTCCCACAAGGGAGGCAGAAAAAGAAAAAAAGAGAGAGAGAGGGAGGGAAGATGTTCTGAAGCTCCTTTTTATTGAGGGGAAGACACTTGAGAAAGTGCCACCCCAATGAGAGGGGTCAGGTTCCGGGGGCGGGGTGAGTCTAGTTTGGTGATGTCTTGTGGTCAGCAGATTGACTGACATTTGTGTGGGGATCTTAGGCAGAGTCAGCTCAAACAGAGAGGCAACAGAAGTCCAGTCCACTCGTGTACTCATAGTTCACACACACACAGCCCATGGCTGGCTCGCCACACCCTACACTAAAAATTTATGAGGTTGAAGCAGGATTTGGTTCATACTATCTCTCTTACTCTAGAACACCTGGGAGCCCACTTGTATCTTGAAAAACAGCAAGGAGACCTCATGAATCCACAATGATCATCTGCTCAGAGTGTTTCCCATCTGACTACTGGTAGACATTTCTGGAAAGAAGGCAATATTTCTATATAAGTCTTCCCTATCCTCTTGAGGTTTCAGCCTTTTTTCTAATTTTGAATTGGGAGTGTTTGAGAATATCTTTTATTGAATCATTTGTGAAACTCTAAGCTCCTTGAATCTATCATCTGTTAGCTGGTTTTCCAAGTGTGGGGTAAACAGCTGTATGTTGCTCATTTAATATTGAACAAAATGTCCTGAGGTCTTCTTGTATGTGAGGCCTGGGCTACACACAGAGTTAAGAATGAAGCTGAGCAGAGGAGACATAGAGCTACCCTCGTGGTAGAGCCAAGTGGGGAGGTGGGCATGACTCAAATAATCACAAGCCGACTCTTGACAGAGAGGAAAGTAAAAGGGGAGCTCTGGTGAACTCAGCAAGGAGATCTTGATGGAGCCGAGGGTGCACAGGCTTCCTTGAGAAAGTAACATCAAATGTGGAGGAATGAGCTATGTGAAGAAGGGGAAGAGAGCTCTGAGAAGAGGGAGGTGCAAAAGCCCAAAGGGGGCTGGAGTGTGGAACGTTGGAGGAAAAGAGGATCTTGGCTTTGGTATATGGAATGAGGTGATGGTGATGATGTAGACAAGGTTCAGGTGGAGAAGACTTTTGGAGGCCATATGAAGCTTTTTCTGGTAAGAGCTTTTTTTGAAATATGATCACAAAATCCATCCATTTAAAATGTATAATGCATTGGTTTTTAGCATATTCACATATTGTACAATCACCATAATCAACTGGGGAAAGGACAGGCTTTCCTTACATTGCCCAGGCCAGCCTAGAACTTGCAATGCTCCTGTTTCAGTTTCCCAAGTAGCTGGGATTACAGGGAGTTACCACCATCCCTGGCCAGAACTTTAGAAGAGAACGTGTATAAGGGTCTTGATTTAACATCTGAGCAGCCATCTTAAATGTTAACCACTATCTTATGAGGTAAGTTTTGCTTTCCTGTACTTCCTCTTACCTGAACTCCCTCTACCCCGATTAGTGACCTACCCCAGGGTCCCATAACCCTAAGCCAATCCCTGAAGGACGTAACCCCTTTGCTCTGGAAAGCCCCATGGTGCCATTGACCTAAGCCAATCTCATGCTATTCCCCACCTGCCTAGCTCTGACACAAGCACCTCTGGGCCTATCCCATAGCACCACAGCTACAATTCCAAACCCTTGCCCCACAAAATCTGAACCCCTGAACATCTCTGGGCCTCTCTCCTCTCTATAGAGATGGCCTTTATTTGTCAGCTTTGACAAATAAACTTTCGTGTGGATCTCTGCTTGGTCTCCATCCTTCATTTCTCATTCACCCATCTCTTGCTTTCTCACTTTCCTTTCAACCTGAAAGCAGACACTCAAGTGCATCCTTTACATATGGTCAAGTCATTTTCTTTTCTTTTCTGTAGTACTGGGGACTGAACCCAGGGGTGCTCTACCACCAAGCAACATCCCCAGCCCTTTTTCTTTTTTTCATTTTGAGACAGGGTCTTGCTATGCTGCTATACTGACCTTAAACTTGTGATTGTCTTGCCTCAGCCTCCTGAATAGCTGAGAGTACAGATACAGCCACCATACCCAGGTGTGAGTTAATTTTTTTTTAACACCAAGGAGACTAACATCTGAAAGCATTTATGATTCTTAGAAGTCACCTACAGATTGTGGATAACCTGAGTCTCAAGGGCACAGAAATAGTTTTTTTTTCTCTCTCTCTGTTGGTGACATCACCCCAAAGACAGAAATGCAGAAAAAAAAATGGTATTTTAAAAATTAATTTCCATCTCTCCACCCTCCTTAACAAGTTGCATGATCACTTGTAGGCTTTTGTTTTATTTTTTTACAGTACTTGGGATAGAATATAGTGCCTCTCAAATGCTAGGCAATTGCTCTACGTCATATCCCAGCCCCACTTTCAGGCTTAAAGTTCTACCTGAATTAGTTCAGCCTCAGAGCTCCTCAGCAGACATTACAGTCAAATTAGTCTGAAAGAACACATGTCTGGCTACAAAAACAGTGCTTTTCCATCTTTTTGATTTGTTTTGTTTTGAAAGTATTGTGACTCCCTCTGCTGAAGATTATGGAAGAAAAGATGAAGTTTAATCTTATTTTACATCGTGGGAAACCTGGTTAAACATTGGAAATGCTCAAATGTACCACAGATCTGCTTAGAGAACATTCTGGCAGTGGGTAACAAGAGCTATGAAACTTTTTAAACCTTTGGCCTAGTAATAGCAATTTTGGGATTATACCCCAAGGAAATAGTAACCCAAAAGGGAAAAAAATGTAATTTGTGCAAGGATGTTCTTGTGCTATTTATAAGAGTGAAGAATTGGAAATAATCCAAATGCCAAATAAGGGAATGGCTCCGCACATTATGGTATAGTGACATAAGGAAACACCAGGAAACAGTTCTCAGCGACAAGAATGTAGCCTCTGTTGGCTCTAGTAGATCTGATTGTTTTAAGTAGAAAAAAGAAAAGGAAAGTTTACAACTATGCAAAATGTGTGTTGTGCAAAAAAGTTTGGGAGTGAATCTTGAGGAAGGGACACTGTCATTTAGAGTGGGGTTTAGAAATCTTTTCTGTAATGCTGCTTATCTGTTGCAGTACCTTTTTGTCAGACCACCTTGAGCCTAAAAAACTATTTGAGTACCCTAAAGGCAGCAATGCAGAGAAAATGGTATTTTAAAAACAGTAGTTAGCAGTTGTAATATGAATCAGGCAATGGGTATTATTTTGCAGTAAATAGTCTTTATAGTATTGCCCAAGGTACAGGAAAATATAAATCCTAGAATAAAAATTCTTTGCCCTAGAATTTAGTATCAGGGGCTGGAGATGTGGCTCAAGAGGTAGCGTGCTCGTCTGGCATGCGTGCGGGCCCGGGTTCGATCCTCAGCACCACATACCAACAAAGATGTTGTGTCCGCCGAGAACTAAAAAATAAATATTAAAAATTCTCTCTCTCTCTCTCTCTCTCTCTCTCTCTCTTTCTTTCTTTTTCCTGTGTGTTTGGGGGATTGAACTCATGAATGCATCACTGAGCTACATACCTAGCCCTTTTAAAATTTTTATTTTGGGACAGGATCTTGCTAAGAGGTCTAGACCAGCCTGGAACTTTCGATCCTCCTGTCTCACCCTCCTAAGTAGTTGGGATTACAGGTGTGCACCATGGCACTGGGGTTCACACTTCTTCTTTTTGGAGGGGGGCACCAAGGATTGAACTCAGGGGCACTCAACTACTGAGCCACATCCCTAGCCCTTTTTTTTGTGTTTTATTTACATACAGGTTCTCACTGAGTTGCTTAGCACCTTGCTGTTGCTGAGGCTGGCTTTAAACTCCATATCCTCCTGCCTTAGCCTCCCGTGCTTCTGGGATTACAGGCATGAGCCACTGTACCCTGCTTACACTTCTTTTTTTATTTTAAACTAAGAACTCAGTGGTTCATAGCAGGAAGCTGACAGTCTAACCGAGAAGATTTGTGGCAATCTTCAAGGGCATATGGAGTATTTTTAAAATAATATATCTTAGGTATCTGAGTCAATATTTAACAACTAGAAAGCAAAGTCAAGTTCACTGGAATGAACTATTAGTTTACACATTGCTTAAAATCCACTGTTCTAGAGAATTCTTACCTAAACAATGGCCTGTGATTTTTTTTTCCTTTCTCAACTTCAACGTAGATGCTAAACACAATTAAATTAGAGTCTTTTAATTAGTAACTAATAGAAAATAAAACAGAAATTTGTACCAGCAGTAGTATGAGACCCCAATGAATTCCATATTGGGCTGGGGGTGTAGCTCAGTGGTAAAGTGCTTGCCTAGCATGCAGAGTGCCTGGGTTCGATCCCCAACACCACACACACACACACACAAAAACAAAACAAAACAAAACAAAGCAAAACAAAACAAACAAACAAAAAAAACCCAAACCCAGTCATATATATTTCATTTCTTCTGTCCTCTCTGAAAAAGTCAAATCCAAGGTCTGTGGAATTAAATTAAATACCAGTGTTATTGTATCTTGGAGAGGGGTTAGGTTCTTCGTCTCATGAATTTGAAGAATAAAATTCACAGACCCAAGGGTGAGAGCAGAATAGCAAGATTTATTAGAGTAATAGAAAGTAGAGCTCCTGGGCTGGGGATGTGGCTCAAGCGGTAGTGCGCTCGCCTGGAGTGCGTGCGGCCTGGGTTCGATCCTCAGCACCACATACCAACAAAGATGTTGTGTCCACCAGAACTAAAAAATAAATATTAAAATTTATCTCTCTCTCTCTCTCTCTCTCTCTCTCTCTCTCTCTCTCTCTCTTTAAAAAAAAAGAAAGAAAGTAGAGCTCCTAAAGAGGGAAGGGTCCCAAGAGAGCTGCTATTGTTTAGGGGTTTAATATAGATTTATAGGTTTATGGAGGTCAGTTCTCTGCCCAATCCTGGGTAAAGCATTCAGTGTCCACAAGCTATCATTCAGGCTTTAGCCCAATCAAAATATCGATCAAGTATATGATACTTCCATGGTAGGTAGCATCTCATGCATGCAGCATCTTTTGTGGTATTTATCAGACACTCCTATATAAGAATTCTTTCTATATAGCCTCCTAGTTTTACTTACTTTTGGGAGGACTGACACAAGTGTACGTCTCAAGCTACATTAAAAAACCATTGCCTTTTTCTTTTTCTATTCTTTCTTTTCTTTCCTTCCTTCCTTCCTTCCTTCCTTCCTTCCTTCCTTCCTTCCTTCCTTCCTTCCTTCCTTCCTTTCGCTCCCTCCCTCCCTCCCTCCCTCTCTCTCTCTCTCTCTCTCTCTCTCTCTCTCTCTCTCTCTTTCTTTCTTTCCGTGTTTTATTTGGAGATAGGGTCTCACTGAGTTGCTGAATGCCTCACTAATTCCTGAGGCTGGCTTTGAACTTGTGATCCTCCTGCCTCAGCCTCCCGAGCTGATGGGAGTCATTGCCTTTTTAAAATGCCCCTGAAAGTCAGCATTATAGTTGATAGTTTATTGTCAAGTAATTTTGTAAAAAACTAAAAGGCAACAGTTATAAAGTTGGATGAGGACTTAGTTCATATGATAGCTTTGAACCAAGAGACAGTGTTTATAATAGCACTAAGGTATATTTGATATTAGCCTCTATGACGACTATTAATTTATTAGCTCCTCACATATGAAATCCTTTATAAATTTTGTTTTCTTCCATAGCTCTCTTAAAAATCCTAAATAACTTTTATAATTCACCCAAACTTTTCCTTAGTTTTGCATTATAGCCCTTGTTTATTTTGAGATCACAGTAATCTTCATAACAATAATCTATTTTTTGAACATAACTTTAAATGTGCTTAATTCTGGCCTACTTTGGCACCATCCTAACATGGAATAAGGTGAGAAGGAGAGCCTTAACTCAGATGCGGTATCAGAAATAGACTTATTATCTGTTAATGCATTTCATTTATATAACAATGAAACATTTATGTAGCTAAAGCAAATAGATGTAAGCCAAGTTTTTAATTGGCAGTGTGGCCCTTTAATGTCAGATACAATGTATTAAAGAGAGCCTTCACTGGTTACCATGCCTATATCAAACCTCCTAAGTTTTTATTTTTTAAGCTTTACACAACACACAGACAAAGCTCAGACAAACATATTTAGTTTTCACTTGTATCTATAAGTCCAGCCACATAAATTTAGGGTGTAAACTATATTGTAATATCCTAAAATAAAAGTTGTTTGTTTAACCAGAGCTATAAAACAATCATTTTAAAAAGCTTTAAAATAGGTATGAGCCCTAATTAATAAAACCTAGTAGACATAAGAAGTTATCTTGATAAATAAGATCAGGTCAATGTTTTAAGAAAATCTTGTCATTTTTTAAGCATAGAGAATTAGACTTTGTTTTATATCAGTACATTAAAAGTTGGCCTTAGAAGACTCCTTAAATAACTTCAAATGGTTGGGCGCAGTGGTGCATGCCTGTAATCCCAGCAGATCAGGAGGCTGGGGCAGGATTGCAAGTTCAAAGCCAGCCTCAGCAATTTAGCGAGGCCCTAAGCAATTTAATGAGACCCTGTCTCAAAATAAAAAATAAAAAGGTCTGGGGATGTGGCTCAGTGGTTAAGCTCCCTTGATTCAATCCATAATTCCAAAATAAATAAATAAATAAATAAATAAATAAATAAATAAAAAATAAAAATAAAAAGCAAGGTCTGCAGTTGTGGCTCCTCTAAGCACCTGCCTACCATGCCTGAGGCACTGGGTTTGATCCTCAGAACCACAAAAAATAAAGATATTGTGTCCACTTATAACTAAAAAATAAATATTAAAAAATAAAAAGCAAAAAATTTCTACATTGCTGCATGCAGTAATTTCATTGTACATTTTTTTTTTTTTTTTTTTTGGTACCAGTGGTTGAACTCAGGGACCTTGACCACTGAGCCACATCCCCAGCCCTATTTTGTATTTTATTTAGAGACAGGGTCTCTCTGAATTGCTAAATTGTTGAGGCTGGCTTTAAACTTGTGATTCTCCTGTCTCAGTCTCCAGAGCTGCTGGGATTACAGGCATGTGCCACTGCACCTGGCTCACTGTACATTCTTGACTACAATGCAATCTTCAAATCCTTGCTAGGAGCTTGACATATATCACCACGATTTCTCCAGAAAGTCAGCTTGTCATACCTTTGTGCAGTTCCTTATGAACTGATGATAAAACTTCTTAGTTAATTCATTGATCACAAAGCTGTACACAAACACACAGACTTTCCATGTCTAACCAACTATTCAAAATTCTTGAAATCTCAAGCAGAGCTTCCTTGTAAAGTCTGTTTTTGTTCGTTAACCTTCTGCCATGAGATGGTGTAGCAAGTTTTTTTTTTTTTTAAATCAAAACTACTTTGTTGTTGTTCCTTATTTGTAGAACAACACACGTAAGAAGTTTAACCCTCACCCATTTTGTTTTTAGTGAATACCCAGACACAAAGCTATCTTAAACTGACTTCATGTACTAACAATTTTTTAAAACATATTTAATAAACCCCAAAATACATAGTCTCATAGAATTGAAGAAGCCAAAACTACTGGAGTTTGTATTTATCAGTTAATGTTTCAGTATTTTAACTTTGTAAATTAAACAGATGTCTCTTTTAACAAACATATTTATGAAGATTAATCCCATTTATGTTAAATCTAATTTATTCATTCTAGTTGTTAACATTATGTCCCCCATGAAAACCAAGTTATCAGACAAGTCTAGTTAACACTTTAAGTTAGTTATTCCTGCCAAAGAAAAATCCTTAAAAGCAATGGGTGTTGTACTTTAAGCATTTTATAGATACTAATGTTTTCTTTTTTTTTTTTTTTTAAAGAGAGAGTGAGAGAGGAGAGAGATAGAGAGAGAGAATTTTTAATATTTATTTTTAGTTCTTGGCGGACACAACATCTTTGTTGGTATGTGGTGCTGAGGATCGAACCCGGGCCGCACACATGCCAGGCGAGCACGCTACCGCTTGAGCCACATCCCCAGCCCCCTAATGTTTTCTTTCTTTCTTTTTTTTTCTGGTACTTGGGATTGAACTCAGGGGCACTCAACCACTGATCCACATCCCCAGCCCTATTTTGTATTTTATTTAGAAACAGAGCCTGACTGAGTTGCCTAGTGCCTCACTTTTGCTGAGGCTGGCTTTGAACTTGCAATCTTCCTGCCTCAGCCTCCCATGCCACTTGGACTACAGGTGTGCACTACTGTGCCCGGTACTAACATTTTCTTGATTGGCTGGACACTTAGAAAAACATGTAAGTCAGTAATTTTATTTTAGAATTTTTAATATTCATTTTTTAGTTTTCGGCAGACACAACATCTTTGTTGGTATGTGGTGATGAGGATCGAACCCGGGCCGCACGCATACCAGGTGAGCGCGCTACCGCTTGAGCCACATTCCCAGCCCAGTCAGTAATTTTAAAGACATCTCTTATTTTTTAACCAATCTAAGTCACGTGACCTGAAAGACATTTGGATCCATTTAAAAAAAACTATGAGTGTTCTTTTATCTATATGCCAATTTTGGTGCCATATACATGATTTATAGACACAAGTACATAACATACAATACACAGGTGTGCACATATATAAATAAAAATTGACAGGAAACAAAGATTTTATAGCCCTCTGCCAGGTATTAGATTCCCACAGTTAGAAGGTAAAAGTTACAGATGTTTAATTATACAGACTGTTAGATTTAACCCTTTAGAAACTAAAAGAGAGTGTGTGTCATAGATCTTGCAGTATGACTCAGATATAAGGCAGGCCTATTGGCCATGTTAGAAGCAGAGTCTGTTATCCATGGTGGATGCTGAAATCAAAGGTTCAGGTGGTCACTTGTCCTCCATGGGGGCAGATCCACCACCACCATCACCACTATTTATTTATCCTGCTTAGTACTCTTCAAAGGAGAAGATCTCTTTCCTTTTCCAGTGTATTTGGTGTTAATTCCTGAACAACTGGCCTCTGAATAAAAATAGCAGAAAGAAAAACAGAGGGCTAGAAACTTCGGTTAGACAAAACCAGACTACTTGGTACAGAACCAAAGGTAAATTAATCAGAAAACCTTGAGTTTAGAATAAGACAAAGACTTTGGGAAAAAAAATGACACAGATGAAATTACTATATTAAAGGAGCACATGCAACATGTTTATTAGACAGAGAGCACTTTTGAATCGATTGGCATCAACTCAGATATTTAAAGAATTTAGAAGCCTGTGGGGTCTTTTTTTTAAAAAATATTTTTAGTTGTAGATGGACACAATACCTTTATTTTATTTTATTTCATTTTTAATATTTATTTTTTAATTTTTCGGTGGACACAACATCTCTGTTTTATTTTTATGAGGTGCTGAGGATCGAACCCAGAACCTCTCGTATCCTAGAAAAGTGCTGAGCCACAACCCCAGTTTGCCTGTGAAGTCTTCAGAAAAAAAAAAAATTAAAGATTTTTTTTTTTTTTTTTGTAGTTGCAGATGGACAGAATGCCTTTATTTGCTTATTTTTATGTGGTGCTGAGGATCGAACCCAGTGCCTTACACATGCCAGGCAAGTGTACTACTGCTGAGCTACAGCCCCAGGCCTTCTCTTTTTTTTTAAGTATTTTTTTTAGTTGTTGATGTACCTTTATATTTTAGTTATTTTATATGTGGTGCTGAGGATCGAACCCAGTGCCTCACACATGCTAGGCAAGCTCTCTGCCACAGATCTACAACCCCAGCCCAGAAAAAAATTTAAGAAAAAGAAAACTTGTACCTACAGGATCTTTTATTTTTTTTTTCTTTTTTAAAATGCATATCTGGAGAGTAGAGAAAGCCATTTAAGGAGGAAATTATTGAAAAAGCAGAATCCCAGAGTGCAAGAAAAGAGAAAACAGTCTTTTATGTCTCACAGTAGCCTTGACTTAAAAGTGACACTTTTTCCTTCTCTGGTCTCAAGCTGATTTGGGCACTTGTGTCTGTAGCTTACATTTTAGATGGGCATCAAACAGGCAGCTCAGGAGCAAAGACAGCTGCCATTTTGAGCATGAGAAGCCAAAAGCTTTTACATAGAGCAATTTTGACAACTTTTTCCTTTTGTAAAGTCAGTCTAGCTTTCAAATGGTTTTAAGGTTTCTGTTTTCCTTCAGAGGCCTTTTTAAAAAAATTCCTCAGCTGGTAATCAGTCCAGGCTTGGGGGCAGAAAATTATCAGGCCTTTTTTTTTTTTTTTTTAATGGCAAGGATCAAATCTAACCCAATTTTTTAAAATGTAGGCTAGTGGCACATTTTATTTTTGAGGCTGAGGCTCCCACCTCACTGGAAGATGAATGAAAAAGTATAGATCATGGGCATCTGCATCAAGAAAACTGTCTCTTTGGCTAAGGGAGTCTCCCTGATTTGGGGGCTTCTAAGGGTCAGCAGTTCTGGCCCCTCCTCCCATGTTACCTACTGGATTCAAGTGCTGCCTTACCAGTGTGGTCATGACCTATGACAAGACTCCAACATGCTAGAGACTGGTGGAGGACTGGACTTGATGGGTCTTACCAGTCCTCTCCCCTGCTGCTCCCTTGTCTCAATTATGATTAGGGTATCCCCTGTATTCTTTCCTCTTTCATGGGTGACTATGAAAAAGGTGCAAGCCTCCAGATTTACCCACCCATACCCATATGACTTATAAACCTGGGAGACCATGAAACCCTTAGATGCATTTCTTATTGCTTGTAATAAATTCTGGTCTGTCTGTGCTGAGCCTATCATTAGTTAAAAATTTTGGTCAGGGGAGGGAAACTGGGCCTCAGATTGGAGGATACTAACTTCTTGATAACTATTTAATTTAAAGGGGGAGGCATGTGTACCATTGACAGGGGATAAAAAGAAGTGGAAGTTTGGGGATTTTTCAGATTTTTCCTTAGTTGGGGCTTCTTCCATTAAGGTAGCAATCATAGCTGAACTTAATTTACTTTGTTGGCATGATTTGGGTTTTTCTCTTAGGGCAAAGAAGGCTTGCACATAGGGAACCTCAGGCCATTTTCCTTCCCTTTTTTTCAATACGGGCTAAGCTGCAGAATGGTATTTAAATATATGCTTCCCTTTGATGGTCATGATTCTCCTTCAGAGAGTTTGTATTGAGGTCATGATTGGCTGCAGAAGAAAATGAGGCACTTTTTTTTGAGCATCTGTGGGTCAAACTTGTCCCAGTTTTTCAATATGCAGGCTAGTGGTGAAGCTAGCTAGCATTACTGTTGAGATCAAAGCTCCCATCTATATAAGAGAAAACAGAACTCAGGTGTCCACACCAGAGAAAATGCCCACTCTCATAGGGACATCTCCCTAATGAGCTTCTGATGGTCAGCAATTTCACCTCTCTAACTCCCATGTCCTGCTGGATTTATTGCTGCTTTATCAGCAAAGATGCATAGGTCTTTGTTTGCCAGGAGATCCAGTATTAGTGTCCTTTAATGGAATCCCCTGCCACTATTACATTTCCAAATGCAGTGCCCAATGATAAAAAGATGGCCTGCAGTAAAATGTATTCCTCTGCTTTGTATGTCTATGTAACTAGTGAGCCTAGCCAGTAAGAATTCTCCTTCTATTAAGCAAGGTCTGAGAAGTCTGCGCAAGGCCAGAGTCATTAATGGTCCTATGAGTGTGAGGACCCAAAAGGAATGCCCCAAAGCAGCAGCATGCCTTTGCTGCCCACCGAGGGAATCCTACAACACAAGCTGATTGTAGATTCCTGGTGGGCAGCAAAGGCATGCTGCTGCTTTGGGGCATTCCTTTGGGGTCCTCACACTCATAGGACCAGTTTCATCCAAGATTCATTAAGTGAGTTACCTTCCACCACCGGGCCAAGTTAACCAGAAACAGAAAGATAGTGTCAGAAGAGAGAAAAAGAAAAATTGTACCCCTGAGGGCTTTTGGGGGTCAGACTCAGTGCATGAGACCTTCATGAAGCAGTGGGGATTTACCCTGGTCAGCTGCCTTCGGTTGTCTCAAGCCTTCCTTTGTCCCATGCACCAACTTTCTTCCACAGAAAAGAAACTGAAGCAAGTCAGGACCAACATCCTCAATACCTGGGTGAAGCGGGGTTGGCCCTGCCTATCCAGCAAGTCAGTCATCTGAGTCTTGTAAACTGGCAGCTGTCCTATTCTCCCTTATTGGCTGACAGATTACCATTTTGTTTGTTTCTGACAGTCAGGGCTGAACATTTTAATGGAGCTTAGGGCTCTTAAAAAAGCCATTGGTCCATTTTACTTACCCTTCCATAGATTCCAGATGAGCCCCTAAATATGTAGCACAGAACATGGGGTTTGGTGAGAGCAAAGTAACAGAATTTATTAGAGTAATAGAAAGAAGGCTGGGGATGTGGCTCAAGTGGTAGCGTGCTGGCCTGGCATGCGTGCGACCCGGGTTCGATTCCCAGCCCACATACAAACAAAGATGTTGCGTCCGCCGAATACTAAAAAATAAATATCAAAAATAAATAAAAAGAAAGAAAGCAGAGTTCCCAAAGAGGGAAGGGTCCCGAGAGTGGTACTAAAGAGCAGTTATTGTCTAGGGCTTTATATAGATCTATAGGCTTAAGGTAGATGACATCCTGCCCAATCAGTGTCCAGGAGCATATTCATGCAGCCTTTAGCCCAATCAAAATATCGATGGGGGGAGGAGCTGGGGTTTGGCTCAGTGGCAGAGTGCTTGTCTGGCATGTGTAAGGCACTGGGTTTGATTCTCAGCACCACATAAAAAATAAATAAATAAAATAAAGTTATTATGCTCATGTACATCTAAAACACTAAAAATAAAAATTAAAACAATATCAATTGGGCATTATCCTCCTTTGGAGAGGCATGGACCCCAGTCATGTAAGTCTTGATATAAAATTAGCCTTTTTGTTTTTTAGCAAATATCCACAGGTGCTGTTTGTGCTCTACTGCTCAGGAAGTTTCCCTCCCAGGGGCCCATCTCTCTATCCTCTCAGCCTTATCTCTTCCTCCTGATGTGATTATGCACAGCTTCTCTTAACTAAGTTCTTTGTTTATGTAAGAATATGTTTTGTTTTATTTACTTTTCTCCCTGGTGATTTAACAATGTTCAGGACATCCAGAGCCTTTGAAGGGAGCGAATTTGTCCACTAATCGCTTACAATAGGTGGCTCTTTTCCAGTCCCTGTCCATCTCACCCTAACCCTTTGGCTAAAACTTTGAATCTGTCTACACATTTTATCTTACATTTAATGATGTTTATATCTTTGGCTTACTGGTAACACATTTCAGCATCAGGAACTCCACAATAAGATGGTTTTACTTACATGATTCCAGATGTGGTGACATCTGTTGCTTTAATAAGTAGATCTGGGGCTAAAAATGTGGCTCAGTGGTAGAATGCTTGCCTAATGTTCATGAGACCCTGGGTTCCATCTCTAATACAACAAAACAAAAACAAAAACAAAAAACAAACAAAAAAACAAGTAGACCTAGTTAGAGGGAAAGACCTTGTAATTCAGAGCAATAAAATTCCCACTTAAGACAGACGTGGAAGAGAGTTTTCAGTACTATACTGTGTAAGGAAATGTTGAAACCTAAATCCTACCCATGGGATATAAACTTGGCAACATTTCAGTTTTCATTGAAAAGCTACATGAAGAAAGAACAATAAACTGATAATTTGAGGGCGAAAAAAAAATAGTTGAGTTGAGCCATTCTACACCTTGAAGAGGAATAAACTCACCAGTTTGATGGGGTCATTAGGTTGGGGGTGGAGTCATTTGTTCTTTGTAAGGAAGCATATCTTCTAGCTGGGCAGGTGGAAATGAGAAAGGGCCTAATTCTGAAGATGAGTTTAGTGTCCTGCTGAGAAAGCTTGGAGAGTCAGATCAAAGACTGGGGCTGAGCATGGACTTTTCCTGAGCCCACTCTGATACCTGTCAGGAGTCAGGACCCCCATGTGTCTCCTGAACCAAGGCCTTTGGGAGGCTTTGGTAGAAGGATATCCATAGTGGTTTTCTAAGTCTGCAGGAAGACACGATGCCATGTTACTTCATGGCAGTCACTGGGTGGGATAAAATGGACTGGTAAGGAAGACCATGGCAATTTAGAGTCAAATAAAGACTAGATAGATCTACACCACTTGGGTTATTATTATTATTATTATTATTATTTTGTGGTACTGGGGATTGAACCCAGGGCCTTGTGCATGCAAGGCAAGCACTCTACCAACTGAGCTATGTCTCCAGCCCCCACTTGGGTTATTAAATCAATTAAGTTGGGGCTGGGGTTGTGGCTTAGCAGTAGAGCGCTCGCTTCACATGTGCGCGACCCTGGGTTCGATCCTCAGCACCACATAAAAATAAATAAGTGAAATAAAGGTATTGTGTCCAACTACAACTAAAAAATAATTTAAAAAAAAATAAATTAAGTCCATCACATCTCTCCAAGGCTCATTTAACTCCATGACCAGGGTGAATCCATTTGGGACTTGTTGCAGTGTTGCCAACTGACTGGGGCTGAAGATCAGAGGGAAAGATGGAAATGAAAAGATGAAATTCACACCATCAAAACCCATGTCGGTCAAGTCCAAAATCAGTTCACAACAGAGGGGAAGGAATTTGGGTTTTGTTCTCTTTGTCTCTGAAGATAAAGGAGTGCAGATAGTAAAGGATTGGAATCTTCAATTTTATGATGAAGCAGAATGAGATGAGTTCTACCTGTTCTCAAACGCAGGAATTGAGTGGAGATAACCTGAAGTCAATGCCTGTGGGACAGAAGGAGAAAGGAAGAAAGTGAAAAAACAGCATGAAGGAAAGTACTGAAAATTTGTTGACTGAAAAACTAGCCCTCATGCTTAAAAACCAACAAGAACACACACACACACACAAAAAAAAAATCAAAGCAAAAAGTACCATAAAAACACCAAACTGATCCTGGCACTATGGCGCACACCTGTAATCCCAGCGGTTTGGGAGGCTGAGACAGGAGAATCACAAGTTCAAAGCTAACCTCAGCAACTGAGAGGTGCTAAGCAACTCAATGAGACCCTGTCTCTAAATACAAAATATGGCTGGGGATGTGGCTCAGTGGTTGAGCATCCCTGAGTTCAATTTCTGGTACCAAAAGAAGAAGAAAGAAAGAAAAAAGAAAAAGAAAAAGAAAGAAAGAAAGAAAGAAAGAAAGAAAGAAAGAAAGAAAAAGAAAGAAAGAAAGAAAGAAAGAAAGAAAGAAAGAAAGAAAGAAAGAAAGAAAGGAAGGAAGGAAGGAAGGAAGGAAGGAAGGAAGGAAGGAAGGAAGGAAGGAAGAAAGAAAGAAACCAACCACCGAGCTGGGGGCTGGGGTTGTGGCTCAGTGGTAGAGCACTTGCCTAGCATGTGTGAGGCACTGGGTTCAATTCTCAGCACTATTTATAAATAAGTGAATAAAATAAAGGTCCATCAATGTTATGTTAAAAAACAAAACAAAACAAACAAACAAACAAACAAACAAAAAAACATCAATCTGGCTGGGTGTGGTGGTACATGCCTATAATCCCAGCTAGTCAGGAGGCTGAGGCAGGAGGATCATGAGTTCAAAGCCAGCCTCAGCAACTTACTGAGGACCTAAGCAACTCATTGAGACCCTGTCTCTAAGAAAATATTTAAAAAGGGCTGGGGATATAGCTTGGTGGTTGAGTACCCCTGGGTTCAATCACTGGTACCAAACAAACAACGACAAACAAAACAAAACAGAAAAACCCACCAAGCTGTTCCCTGTTTATTTGGTTATATATCTGTCTTGGGAAGGCTTGTGAAAGCAAAAGAAGAGAGGAACACATAACTTAATTAGGAGAAGGCCACCTTGCACACAGATATTTTAGCTGTGGCCTGGTTTTGTTTCAAATAAACTGGCTCTACTGTTGAAATATGTCCTTTACTTCTGTTGCAACAGCTACATGTTGACATAGAAGCCTAAATATATTCAGGAGACTGGCAGAGAGGAGATTGCTCTGCTAAGAATCGGGAGACCTGGGGACAAGTTATATTTGCAACTTAGGTCAGACATATGCATCTCTCTTGGTCTTAATTTCTCTAACTATTAAAAGAAAAAAAATTTCCCCAATAGAATCGATAGCAATTTTTTTGAATAAATATCAATTCAGGAAAAATACAACATTTATAGACTGTTTTCCTTCTATTGAGAAACAGTAACTCCTAACATCTTTTTAATCTTTCATTCTGAAACTAGATGCAGGGCTTCTGGTTGCCCATTGTTGGACTAGACTATTGTTAGTTTTCCCTATAAATGAATTAGGCTTTTGATTTTCTGATAGAAGTAACTTTTGTTGACTGTTCCTCATATGATTTCTGGTTATTATTTTCTTAGAAATATCACCAGAAGTCTATCTGGTGGATCTTGCATTCTTGGTCTCCTGGAAAAGTCTTACCTACAAATGATACAGTCCTGTTTTATTTACACACATAAGGCTTAAAGGCATCTGTCCTAGTTCAGCAATTGCTACCAAACAAAATCAATAAATATTAATAATTCAGCAGCTAAAGTAATGGTTTTCAGAAATCAAGTCAGCAACTTTTGACAGGTTACAAACAACCAGTCAATTGACTAGGGCTGGAACTTAAAATATCCAGACATGTCCTCAAATGAAACGCCCTTGGAACACATATTGGAACAAGAAAGCCATTGCCAATGAAAGTAGGAGGAGCTCACAAATGTTTCATCATATAAAATCTGATTACTTGATTAATCTTGCTTTAAAATTCTTCCAAAGAAAAGAAGTAGACAAAGTTATGTTACAGGGAGTGATTGTAAAAAATTACCAGAGATGGAAAAACCAAAAACACTGTAAAACTTTTCCTTACTAATTCTTTGGGAAAACAGTCTAGGTGACTATAATGGATAGAGGGTTTCTTTATGGAGCAGCAAAAAAAAAAAAGTTCTAAAACTGACTCATGATGATGGTTGAATAACTATGAATGTACTAAAAACCACTGCACACTTCATTTATTTCTTTGGTCCTGGGGTTTGAACCCATGGGGTGCTTTACTACTGAGTCATATCCTCAGCCTTTTTTATTTTTTATTTTGAGACAGGACCTAATTAAACTGCTTAGGGCTTCACTAACTTGCTGAGGCTAGCTTTGAACTTGTGATCCTCCTGCCTCAGCCTCCTGAGGTGCTGGGATTATAGGCATGTGCCACCATTCCCCACTAGCCACTGCACACTTTAATAAATGTTGAGTGTTTTGTGTGCTGTGTGAATTGTACACCAATACAAATATTGTAAAAAAATTTAAAGCTTTTATAATTTTACTGGAAAAAAAAAAAAGCCCTAAGATTTTGGTCTATCTGTGGTATGACAGTTGACTGAGGTAGCCGAAGTTGTACTTTCCTTTTTTCTTTTCTTTTTTTGCAGTGCTGGGGATTGAATCCAAGGCCTTGCCCATAAACCCTCTATCACTGGATTACACTTTGTTTTTTTTTTTTTTTTTTTTGCAGTGTCAGGGATAGAACTCAGAGTCTCACACAGGGAAGGCAAACACTCTACCACTGAACCATATCCCTAATCCCTTTCCCTGTACTATCTTAATAGGTCTGTTTCCTAGGTCTATAATACAAGTGCAAGCTGGGTGTGGTGGTGCATGCCTGTAATCCTAGCAGTTTGGGAGGCTGAAGCAGGAGGATCAAGTTCAAAGCTTGCCTTAGCAACTAAGGGAGGCCTTGTCTCAAAACAAAAAATAAAAAGGGCTAGGGATGTGACTCAGTGGTTAAGCACTCCTGGGATGAATTCCTTGTCCCCAAAATAAAAAAGTTAAAATAAAAAAAATAGACACACTGTGTGTTTGTGTGTGTGTGTAATCCCCAAAGCCTATCACCTAAAAATGGATACAATGTTAGAACATTTTATCAAATTATGCTCTAACATGAACTTTAAAATTGTCATTGGTTACTTAAACCTGCTTCCAGTCTGAGCATTCCACAGATATATATATATATATATATATATATATATATACATATATATATATATTTTTTTTTTAAGTTGTAGTTGGACACAATACCTTTATTTCTATGTGGTGCTGAGGATCGAAACCAGAGCCTCATACATGATAGGTGAGAGCTGTATGGCTTAGCCACAATCCCAGCCCTCACAAGCTATTTCTAAAGCAGTCACAGGTTTATGCAGAGTAGATCAGTGATCAATATGTTCTAATAAGTTGACTATGTTACAAATTGATCATGTGTTAACACTCTGCTCAGCTCCATGTATCATAAATTCTCAATTCTCTATGTGTGTCCACTTATAGATTTTTCTGGTCCTAAAGAAAGATAACCAACCCATGTTTGTGGAGTCTCTGATCTAAACCATATTCCACAGTGTGTCTATTTTCCATTCTTATATATAGATCTCTATAAAAAATTCTTTGTGATAATTATATCTTCTCATTCTATCTTAATTCTAGAAATAGTAAGTTACTTATCATGTGACCCAGATAGTCAGAACTTTATTTTTAAACTCTTTTTAAAAAGAATCTATTTATTTTTTATTTATTTGTTTTTTATGTGGTGCTGAGAAACCCAGCACTCAAACCCAGTGCCTTACCCTGCTAGGCAAGTGGTCTGCCACTGAGCTACAACCCCAGCCCTTTAGTTTTAAACCCTTGGAAGAAAACACAGCTAAATTTGCTTTGGACACTGCTGTTGAACACTAAGTAATGATTTAACTAATAGTTGCTTTATGAAATTACCATTTTAGAATTTGTTCTAATTAGTTATACATGACAGCAGAATGCACTTTGATACATTATACATAAATGGAGTATAACTTTTCATTCTTCTTGTTGTTCATGATATAGAATCACACCATTTGTGTAGTTATATGTGCACATAGGGTATCAATGTCAAATTTATTCTACTATCCTTCCTTCCCCCAAACTCCCTCCTGTCCCTTCACTCCCTTATGCCTAATCCAAAGTAACTCTATTTTTCCCTAACTACCCCCTTTATTGTGAATTAGCGTCCTCATATCAGAGAAAACATTTGGCCTTTGGTTTTTTGAGATTGGCTTATTCCACTTAGTATGATATTCTCCACCTCTATCCATTTACCTGCAAATGCCATCACCATCATTTTTTTTCATTCTTCTTGGGGATTGAATTCAAGGCCTTTTTCATTCTTCTTTAAGTCTGGGTAATACTCCATTGTGTATATATACCACATTTTCTTTATCCATTCATCTGTTGAAGGACACTTAGGTTGGTTCCATAGTTTAGCTATTGTGAGTTGAGCTGCTATAAATATTAATGTGGCTTTGTTCTTATAGTATACTGATTTTAAGTCCTTTGGGTATAGACTGAGGAGTTGAAACATAGTATCTTCATACTTAGAAGTTCATGCTAATCTACTGGGAGGACCACTATAAGTTTTGTAATGGCTTTCAGCCAAATAAAATCAAATCCTCTCTGAGGATTGTATCTGGGGCTGAGGAGTGACTCAGTGGCAGAGCACTTGCCTAGCACATGCCAGGCCCTGGTTTCTAGCCCTAGGAAGGAAGGAAGGGAGGAAGGAAGGAAGGAAGGAAGGAAGGGAGGAAGAAAAGAAAAGAAAGGAAAGGAGGAGGAGGGGGAAGAGGAGGAGGGGAAAGAGGAGGAGAAAATGAAGGAAGAAAGGAAAGAAATTAAAAAATGGGTTATATGAATCTGGTATTTAAAGGAGATTTAAACAGCTGTGAGTCTTACTGGCATCCATGAGGAACCAGAAGAGGTGGAGGGCAGAGCATGGACTCTGGAATCAGACTGCCTGATTCTAGAATTGCCCCCACCATTCTGGACAAGATACTGAATCCCTCTGTGCCTCATAATATGAGGACAAATGATAGTAACCACCTCACAGAGATGTTGAGAATTAATTGTAGAAATAAGGCACATAAAACAGAACCTGGAACATAGTAAGTACACACTAATTCTATGACATTATGTGTTCTTAACCTCACAAACTGCCAAGGCGAGAAG
The DNA here is from genome assembly GCF_052094955.1 of Ictidomys tridecemlineatus. NCBI lineage: Eukaryota > Metazoa > Chordata > Mammalia > Rodentia > Sciuridae > Ictidomys > Ictidomys tridecemlineatus. Next base: position 19,577,243 of record NC_135479.1, read on the forward strand.
TACTGTTCACTTTCTGCCAGAATCTTCTTGCAAGGAGCCCAGACTTGGTCCCTGAGAGCAATTGGAACTTCAAGGATGGGCCATGCCCCAGTTGTGGGTTGCAATTCACACAGATGGAGACTATTTCCTTTCTCCCTGGTAGTGTCTCTGTGGGCCTAGTCCCTGCCACTGAAGAACCCACATCAAATAGTAGGACTCAATCTTCCCTGAATATGCACATTCTGATGTTCTGGGGTTAAGTTAGCCAGTCTCATTCTCAGATGATCCAAGGTTATAGAGATCAGTAGAGGCCTCTGAGATAGGACTCTGCACCCAGGATGAAATAAATTGCTTAGTAGAAAAACTTGAGCATCCCTTGGTGCTATGACTTGTTTTGTTTGGACTTTGTCTATAACCCTATTTCTTGCTGATCCTGGGTTACTGGATTCTAGAGTGTTCCCAGTCTTGTTCTGCTCTATGATTTGCATGCTCCGATTGCTCAGTTTGGTAGTGTCCCTGCCTATGTGCCTTCAAGTTACAATTTAATCATATAGAGAAACTCACACTGACCTGTAGTCTGGGAACTGGGGTTAAGCCTTGACCAACATCATCTTTCTGGTTCTGAAGCCAGGCATGGAGATCAGATCTCCTGCTCCACTCCCTATTTAACCTTGCCTGACCTTTGTCTTCTACAATAATTGGGTGAAGTATGCTCTTATTCATTACCATAAATTTGGTGATCAGCAAGAAGATCTTAGGGAAGCATCCAGTTACAACATCTAGCTTATCCATTGAGTAATATGTCAGGAACTGCACGTGGGCAAACTAACCAGTGACAAGAATAGTCTGAGGAAATAATGATTTTTTTTCTTGAGATTTCTCATAACTAGGTGATTCAATGTGCATTATTTAGCCACAAACTTCCACCTGTGAGAAGGCACCTACTAGTCTGAAATCATCTCTTATATAAACCATCTTTTATATAAACCACCCCTAAATCAGCTTTCTGGGACAATGGACCTTTAGGCTGGCATCCTCTGATTAGCTAGCTAATTGTAATAAAGTTCTTTCTCTACCATGGTCTTGCCTTTCCACAAATTGGCTTCCATTATGTGACCAGCAGACTGGGCCTGTGCTCAGTAACTGTTCTGTGCCAATATTATGCCTATGCTGATGAGATCAACTCTACCTGTGTTTGCCTTAAAAGTCCCCCTATCCCTGCTGGAAGTCTTGGTCAACTCAAGACAGAGCATCTTCTTTCTCTAAAGTGAAAGCATAGGCACAGAGAAACCAAATTATTTGATTAGGAAACAAAGAAAGAACTACAAATTTAACTGGGTCAGAATTAGACCCTTTGGATCACATTGTATCCAAATTACAGTAATCATTAAGACTTTTGGGATTTTTTTTTTTTTTTTTTGCATTACTGGGGATTGAACCGAGGGTATGTCTACCACTGAGCCACATCCCCAGCCCTTTTCATTTTGAGATTCTGTCTTGCTTAATTGGCCAGGCTGGCCTTGAACTTATGATCCTCCTGCTTTAGCCTCCTGAGTAGTTGGGATTATAGGTGTAGGCCACCCCACCCATCTTTAAGAAGACTTCATTCTTAAATAAAATGTCACTTTAATAAAATACTGCACATACATATTTTTTGTTTTCAAATATGTTAAGAGCAGGATGGTTGGTGTGAATGATAACATATGGTATCCTAAATTAGTAGCAAAAACAAGGAGTCTCAAATAAATAGATTCAGGATTTTTTTGTTTGTTTTTGAGGGCACACCCTGCAAATCAGCTGAGACTGGAGAACAGACTGGAAGGATTTGACTTTTCCTCTAAGAAAGTGCTCTTGGTTGACTTGGAATGTAGAAAGGAGTCATATTTACTCTCCATGAATCAAAAGTAACATCGGAGTGACCTTTTGGAGAGAGGAATCCTGGCCCTTTCCCTGCCATTTTGCCCAAGATTTCAGAGCTTAACTTCGACATACAAAAGTGCTACCAAAGAGTCACAATTTAGGCATCTGAGGATCCAGCAGGGTAGATGGCGAGCCAGGGGGAAATTTTGGGGAAAGTAAAGCTGAGCTATTAAGGAAGAAGATGTAATGTGATCAAAGAAAACCAACTCTGCTTGAATGTTGTGGCTTTGTAGAATACCTCAGTCACTGCAGTCATTTAGAAATCCAAGTCAATACAAGTATCATGTATCTAAAGTAAAAAAATACCCAAAGCAGTTATTCCACTAATCACCTATTAAGTATACTTTGAGTTGGTCTACCATTATTGAGAGTGCCATATCTAAAAAGATTCAAACATATTTGAAGCCATTTAGACATTGATTGGCATGTAGTTTGCACAATATGTGAGATACTAAGAAATCCTCCTTGACTCATTCCCTTTCCTCTATCAAATCTATGTAATCCTTTCTCCTTTTCATGGGAGGGATGAGCACAGGTAGAAAATTCTCAGTTGGGATTTTGGCCTGGATTTGTGAGCTTCCCTACTGGAAGTCTTGCTTCTGTATCTCTGACAGAAAAACAGGTAAGTAGGTCTTCAGGGAAAAATCCAGAACTACCCAACTTCTAATGGTTGAGGCTTTCTCACATGGCCTCATTAGCTTTTCAAAAAACACCATCCACTATAATCAGGATTGAGAAAGGGGGAAGGTCACTTGAGCTAACTTTAACAACTCCAACCTCAAAATGGGCTGGGAGAAGACCTTAGTTCCTTGGTCTAGGACCTTGGCACAGTCACTGAATTTAAATACTGAAGACTCCGCCACATGCTTTACAAAGACTTCTTGTGTGATTGGCCCAGGATGCGCGTGATGCAGTAGGGGATGAGACTGACAGAGGCCAAGGGCACTGTCATACTCTTGCAGAAGGACAATACATAGAAGATCAGCTCAATTTGGGATGGGGGTTTCAGAGAGTCAAAGAGATGCAGGAGGATGAGGGAAGTCACGATGCAGCTGAGGCGGAAAGGGAGCCACTTGCTGAGACTCCCCCTGCAGCTCTCCCTATACATGCTGGAGTTGAGAGCCAGGCCCAGGCCAAAGAGGGTCCCCAGGTTCTTGAGCAGGCTGGCAAAGGGCGTAGTGTCAATATGGACCCATTCTGGCCTCTCACACCATCTCTTGGCTTTCTCCAGAGTCCACAGGAGGTCCACCCCCAGCCCCTTTAGCACCAAGTAAAATCCAATGGCGAAGCTGAACAGGAAGAAGGTAATGAGAAAATATTTCTTGAGACTGGCATTGTAGATGCTCCGGATGTGGTGGAAAGTTTCAGCAACAGCAATGCCTGAGCAGGACAAAGAATGACTGTGAGAAATGGAGAAGATTCTGGACTTTCACTAGGGGTGGATCAGGAGCAATGGGTAGCATGCCATCCATCCTGGCATTGTGGAATTAAATCACGGATTTCAGATCAGAGTGTACTCCTGGAATACTCTCATGATGGAGAACTCACTCCTACTAAAACAACCCATTTTTGGTTTTGAATGAATTTGATTGCCATATAGTTCTTCCTTGTGCTCAGCTGACATCTGTCTCCCTCTAATACCCCCTGTTGGTCTCAATTGTTTCCACAGGAATTAGTAAGTTATGAATTTAGTCCCTTTGACACATTTGAAGATTTCCCTCTCTAACCTAAACGTTCCCGGATCTTGTCTCGTCTATTCATGGTACTGGGGATTGAATGGTACCAGGGCCTTGCATATGCAAGGCAAGTGCTCAACCACTGAGCTATATTCCCAGTGCCCAGATTTTTCATGTAACATGGCTTCCAGATTCTTCCTCAGACATGGGACCGACTACTAATTGCTATGTTGCTTTTGTGATTACTATGAAACCATTATGTTCCTCCTCAATATTTTTTTAGCTACTATGTTCTGCTCTTGGGGAAAATCCTACAATTTCCTTAAGATCTTATGTTCTAATTCCATCCACAGAAATCAACCTACCTAAATTTTTTTTGCCCCTTTTTAATTAGATCTAAGAAAAATGCAGAAATACAAAACCTGAACCTGTAAGAGATCAGGTGTACATATTTATTAGGGTTTGCAAAGGAATATATTTAAATAAAGAGCTAGCCTAGGACATCGTATTTATTTGCTAAATTTGATAGAATCCCATTTCCAATTGAAGCTCAGTAGGAAATAAAGAAGGTAATGAGCTTGGAAATTTCAAGCTAATTAAATTGGGTGGGTTAACTTGATGTATTACACCTTTTCTGGAACATACTTGTGTAGATGTGGGAATACTATAGAAATTAATTATTTCAAATAGTCACCCTGCATTTTCTTCCTTTCTTCCCCTCCACCTACCCACAAACTGGAGATTAAACTTGGGGATGCTCTATCACTGATCTATGCCCCCAACCCTTTATATATATATATTTGTACTGGGGATTGAATTCAGGGGCTCTCGACCACTGAGCCACATCCCCAGCCCTATTTTGTATTTTATTTAGAGACAGAGTCTCACTGAGTTGCTTAGTGCCTCACCATTGCTGAGGCTGGCTTTGACCTCTCAACCCTCCTGTCTCAGTCTCCTCTCAGCTGGGATTACAGGCATACTCCACCACTCCAAGCTAGTCACTCTTGACTTTCAAACTACTGAAATATTAACAGAACTTCTCAGAACATAGCTGCAATGCTGAGATTTTGAACTGATTAGGGAATTAAGGATGGAGTGGGTAGAAGGGAAGGAGGAAGTTGGAGCAGCTGATACCTGATAAGACTCCAGCAACAACCTGGTGGGGGAAATGAGCAGCAAGGTAGATTCGAGACAGACAGACATTCAGTTGCACAGCCCAGAATCCCAACCACAAAATGACGTTCAAGCACCTGCAATGGAAGAGGGAGCCATAACAGAACCCAGAAGTGGATACTGCAGTAAAGAAAACAATCCCAGGGGAAATGGTGGAGCCTAGCAAATTCCATCAGTGGAATTTTTGTAAGTTGCAGCCCCTTCTCAAAGGCACAAAGATGTCTGTAGTAAGAGATGAAACTGCTTGAATGAATTTGAACCACCCAATTGTATTTGTTTCATAACTAAGGATTTGTACAGTTTGACTGTTTTATGTCTGTTTTAACCCTGATGGGACAACTCTATGGTTGGTACAGAAATGGATTTTTAATTAATCCCTGCTCCTAAGTCATTACTTGATTTTTTTGGGTGCTGGTGATCAAACCCCGGGCCTTGCACTTACTATACCCCTGAGTTATATTTCAGCTCCACTGATCTTTTTTTTTTTGGAGGGGGCGGGGCAGATGGATTAAGGGATTGAACCCAAGGGCACTTAACCACTGAACCACATCTCCAGCCCTTTTATTTATTGATTGATTGATTTTGAGACAGGGTCTCACTAAATTGCTTAAGGTGATCCTCCTGCCTCAGCCTCTTGAGCTGCTGGGATTACAGGCATGTGCCACCATGCCCGACTCCACAACCTGATCTTTAGAAGCCCCTCATGTTAGGCTTTGTACGCTTGTCTGTAAAGCAAAGGTTGCACTAGTGGGTTCCTTCCATTCCTAACATTCTGTGACTCTGGTGTTCACCCTTAGCATAAGTGCCACAACTTTTATCAGTGCCAATGCATAGTGTGAGAATGGGTTTTGGGGAATGTGAGGAAAAATAAATGGTGTCTCAGACACAGAGAGAGCCACTTCCTGCTTTCCACCATTCCGCCTGGATGGTGAGTTCTTACCGAAATCTGTATGTTGGCTTTTCCTTTCCACGAAAGATAGAGAGGGTAGATGTGACCATCACATAGTATACACCGGCTGTACCCATGGCATGGCCAGAAGGACTTCCTAAAGGGCAGGAAAGAGACAAATATACTATAGATGAAAAGATCTCCATCTGAGAGACTGCCAGAGAGCATCATCTACCCAATCATCTGAATATTATTTCCTATCCATCCTTCCATTCATCTACCCTTCTATCCATTCATTCAACCATCCATTCATTTATCTATAACTTGTTCATTTAACAATATCTGTTGAGCTCCTACTATGTGCCTAGCATCGTGCAAGACTCTCCAGAGAAGGTCCCTTTTTGTTGTTGCTGAGGGCCATTGCCAAGTAGGAATGACGCATCGAAATTTCCTTGTCAGCGTACCCCATGTTGCTTAGAGGAAGGACTCGTGGAAATGGACTTGCGTTGGACATTCGCTGTGACATTGCATGTATGTTTGAGAAAGGTGACCCTGCTCAAGGACCAGGGTGGATCCAGGTTTAGGGTGTATCCTGCAGGTTTTAGGAAGTATCCCGCTCCTTGGGTTTAGGGCATTCCCGGTTTAGGACAATCTGGGTTTAGGGCAGTTCAAGGTTTAAGGTTATTCCTGCTGGAAATAGGGCATATCCTGCTGCCTGAGTTCCCATTGAGTTCTCGTGGAATTCAGAAAGTTTTTGGGATTAAAAGCCTGGTGGAGTACGTGAATTTGGGGCAGAACTTGGATTTCCCCAGAACGTGTTTGTACAGGGCTGGTGTGAGTTCGGGAATAAAGAATTGCTGTTTGAATCTACAAGGCGTGAGTGGCTCATGATCTTGTGCCCAGCCAGACTGCGGCATGTTGTTATGTATGTTATGTACATCTGGAGATTACCCAAGATCAGCACACCAGATGTGCAACTACACACTGATCTGCCTGCCGCTTCTCTTCTACCTGTTCCTTGTTCACTCTGCTCTGGCCACACCTTGCCTCATTGTTGACCTTTAATAGGCCAAGTGTGCTCCCACATGAGAACCTTTGCCTTGTTATCTCTCCCCTTTGGCTAGACAGCTCTTCCCCTAGAACTTTCCTGCTCAATTCTTTTTTTTTTTTTTTTAAAGAGAGAGAGAGAGAGAGAATTTTTTAACATTTATTTTTTAGTTCTCGGCGGACACAACATCTTTGTTTGTATGTGGTGCTGAGGATCGAACCCGGGCCGCACGCATGCCAGGCGAGCACGCTACCGCTTGAGCCACATCCCCAGTCCCTGCTCAATTCTAATGCATCCTTCAAGTCTTGTCTCAGATCTCTCCTTTCAATGAGTCCTACTCTGGTCACTCTATTTAATGCTATAATCAGTTCCTATTCGTTATTCTTCTACTCTGAGGGATAAAAGGCCCTGAGATATGCCATCCAGATCCCCTTCTGGACTAAAGAGCTTATTTCCCAGCTGTGAAAAGTAGGTTGCCAATGGCCCTCAGCTCTCAGCTTTCTATAGGCATTGTCCTGAGCTGAAGAGTCACCTTGATCGACTCCCTCCTTAGGGGCAGCCTGCCAATAACTGGCCTCTATCAAATCATAAAGTCATGGCCCCCTTAACCCACTCAGGGCAACACTGAAGAGCTACCCTAGTTTCAGAGCTCCGTGTGGGGTTCGTTGAGACTGAATCTCTGGAATTCTCCATCTGCCAGGTTGGCCTGTCCCTTCCCCTCCATAACAGTTGCTCCATAGAGTCCCTAAACTCCTGCTTGCTTGTCTCCACCTGAGTCAGTTTTCCAGGGAATCTCACGGGTTAAGCCATCTATTCTTTTTTTTTCATGTAAATTATCATCTTCTAATATCTTATATACTTTAATTATTTATTCTGATTTTTGTATGATGTACCCCCCATTCAAATTTCAGCTTCATAAGGGCAGGGATCTTTGTGTCTATTTTGTTCACTGACAAAGGTGTCCCTGGCACCTAGAACAGTGTCTGGAACATGGTAGTGCTCAATAAATCACAGCTGAATATGAGTGAATATACTCTAAAGTGAATTCATGGTCTGTGAGAGCAAATAACCAGTATGGGGCCAAGGAAAGGGTCTTTGAGGGGAGGGATGAGGTTGGATATTCCTACTACAAACAAACAAAAAAAATAAAACCTATCATTTGATTTAAGAATTCATGTCTGGGGCTGGAGTAGAGTGTAGCTTAGTGGCAGAGTGCTCTCCTAAATTGTGCAAAGTCTGGGGTTCAATTCTTAGCATTGAAAAAAAAAATTATGTCTGTAACCAGCAAAATGCAGGCAAGCAGATTGTGAGGTTGGATGATCAGCTCATGGGAATATGTTCACTGGTCCAGGCTGTTGGGCAAGACAGGGAGGGACTCGGAGTTCTACCACTTTGCCCTCTTTGGACTAAGGGGCCTGGCACAGTTACTCTCACAAGCCCTTTTCCCATGGGGGTGCCTGTACTTCTCTTGGACTAGTAACTCAGGTCCTGGAAACATCATACAGATTTCTTTTTCTTTTTCTTTCTTTCTTTCTTTTTTTTTTTGTAGATGGACACAATACCTTTATTTCATTTTTTTATGTGGTGCTAAAGATTGAACCCAGTGCCCCTACCATTGAGCTACAATCCCACCCCCCATCACACAGATTTCTAAAGTGACAATATCATGTTATTCAGGAAGGCGTTCCTGAAGTGAATGAAAATGAAGTTGTACCTAATTAGAAGACTGTGACAAAAGTGTGAAGTAATAGCTCTCCCTATGAACCTTTAAGTTCAGCTTCATCCACAAGAGAGGCCGATAGGTATCTATGATCTTTGCTGAACAAGATTTACCCCCTTGCTGTCTCTACGGTGTCTGGGACTCTCACCTGGTCCAGTCTCACAGGTGACAGGGAACTGCTTGATCAGTGGTACAGAGCTGTTGCTGTAGTAGTCGGTGTCCAGGACCCACCAGTACGGGCGCTGTCCAAAGAGAATCCTGTGGAAAAGCAGAGCCAGCATCTGGAGTTACTCAGTGGATGCTTTTAACCAAAGTCTGCACTTTCTTTTTTCTTTTTCTTTTTTTGAGACAAGGGCATCAGTTACATGGGGCCTTGCTAAGTTATTGAGGCAGTCTTGAAATTTTGATCCTCCTGCCTCAGTCTCCCAAGTAGTTGGGATTATGGGATTGTGCCCAGTTCAAAGTCCACACTTTCAAGAAGAGAAAGGGGTTTGAGGACATTAGTGAGTTGCCTCCAGAAAGGGGACCAGGGAAGAGGCCCAAAGGGGGAGAGTTTTTATGATGCATCCTTTAGATAGCTTGAAATTTGAGTCACTTTAATATATTATCTATCCAAACATAAATAAATCCAGAGGTTGAGGCTGGTGGCATGCTTATAGTCCCAGTACATAGGAGGCAGAAACATGGCAGAGAGCCTGAGCAATACAGCAAGACTGCTTTTTTTTTTTTTTTTTTTTTTTAAGAGAGAGTGAGAGAGGGGGACAGAGAGAGAGAGAGAGTTTTAACATTTATTTATTTTTTCTTAGTTCTCGGCGGACACAACATCTTTGTTGGTATGTGGTGCTGCTGAGGATCGAACCCGGGCAGCACGCATGCTAGGCGAGCGCGCTACCGCTTGAGCCACATCCCAGCCCAAGACTGCTTCTTAATAAAACAAATGAGTAAGTAAGTAAGTAAATAACACAAGATCTGAAAACCCATTAATTGCAATTAATTAATGTGAACATTATTTCTCTTTCTTTTTTTTTCAAACACGCAGAAGAATTTGTCTTGGAAGAATGCATACAGAACTATGATTTACAACTTGCACTTGAATCTCTACTACAGAGTTCCTCTTTTTATTCAGGCCTCTGGGAGTATTGCATTTCCTTTGACATCTGAGAACACGCCCCAGCCTCAAGGAAAGCCTCCCATGAGACTCAAGACCTGGCCTCCATTCCCATCAGAATTGGTCTCTGTAAGGTTGCTCTGTATCCTCTCTGGTTTGAAACAGAATATCTCAGACAAAACACTTCCCCTTTAAAAATACCACGTAAGGTTTTCACTGTGGAAACAAAAGTCAAAGGTCCTCAGGATGCCTCCTTTTTCCAGGGATAGTAGAACAGTGATTTCTTACTGAAATTAGGAATCATTACTCTTACCTCTACCAACAGGGGAAGAATCCATGGGGTTTCATGAGGTCAGGTATTGGGATAAACATTAGTCTTTTAATTTTTAGGGTCATGCTGCTGAATTAGGGAAGTTACAGACAACATTTAGTAGCTTTCCAATATAACTTTCAAGAATCTCATTAATATGCTTGGGCACTAGAATCCAATAATTTTTTTTTTCTCTAAAGGACTTTAATTGAAGAGGCCAAAGAATATCAGAGCTGGAGTAGATCTTAAGATTATCACTAGATGCTGCAGATGTAGCTCACTGGTAAATTCTGGAAAATGTTAAAATTGGGGCTTCCCCTGACCCCTGAGAGTCAGTTTATCAGCTTTGGATAATACACAGTTTTTAAGAACATTGCCTGCTTTGATCTTCAATCCTGGCTCTGACATTTACTAACCATGTTTGTCTATCCAGTTAACTCAGCACCTCAGTATTTTCTTCTGTGACATAGTAGTAACTATCACACAGAACAGCACATGGCCTAGCACACACTAAATGTTTGGTAAATGTTAACTATGTGCATTATCATTAAGATTCTAGTGCTAGGTGCTGGGGTTGTGGCTCAATGGTAGAGCACTTGCATAGCATGTGTAAGACACTAGGTTTGATCCTCAGCACCATATAAAATAAATAAATAAAATAAAGGTATTGTGTCCATCTACAACTAAAAAAAAATATTTAAAAAAAGATTCTGGGGCTGGGGTTGTAGCTCAGTGGTAGAGCACTTTCCTAGCATGTGTGAAGCACTGGGTTCAATTCTCAGCATCACATACAAATAAAATAATATAAAGATCCATCAACAACTAAAAAATGTTTTTAAAAAGATTCTGGAGCTAATATAAGTTAATAGATTACAAAATAGAAACTCAGAGAATTGATGGAACTTGCTAAGGACATATAGCTGGTAGGTGGCAGAACAAGGGTTGGAACTCAGTTCTCTGGATTACTTTTCACTACTCCATACAAAAAGTTTCTGAATCATTTCTTTCCTTTTTCTATACATCATCTGTCTTCTTTCCAACATCTATCTTATGTTATCTATTCTGATTTGAAGTAACAAAACTGTGCTTCTTTGCTTTTTAAAGTCTATAACTAAATTTTCACTAAATTCAACTGTCCATCAACCCCTTCAATTCCCATGAAATAGGTTTTCCAGAATTTCCAACTCCCTGGCAAGATTTTCTCTGTTTTCTTTCTCTGTGTAGATAATCCCAAGTCAAGAGGGGAGAAGCGTGTGGCTTCCTGAGTAGCATGGGGACTGCAACTCTGATGGAGAAATTTCCAGAGAGAATGCCAGCCTCTTTCCTTGCCCATCTCTCCTCATGGTCCTTACCACTTAAAGACGAGGTTGAGCCAGTCTCCAATCACAGCAACCCAGAGGAGTTTGATGCCCACGCTTTCTCGAAGATGGAACCAGATGGGGAAAAGGACATAGAAGGCATTCCTGAGGTCAGCGATCACAGACACTAAGATGAACCAGTCCTGGGAGTCTTGGTAATTCACCTGGAGGTAGCGAGTTGACTGGATCCCAAAGTCATGGAGAGCATTCATTCCTTCCTCCATCCTCATTCCCCTGGCACCTTAGGAAGTTGTCAGCAGAGCCTGTGCAGTTGGTTCAGGCTTGGTGGTGATTGCTCTGCTATCAGTCTGCGCTTTGCCCCAGTTTTATATGCCCCATATCCAGTCTGCAGCCAACCCAGCCCTGATCTTTGGACTTGAAAACCACTTTTGTCTAAAATCTATTGATCAAAGGTGCATCACCAGTAAGTTGATACAAACATGTTCAGGGTGATTTACGTAAAATAGCAAAACAAGCACACAAAAACAGCTTGATCGGTCATTGGCAAGGCCAATTATTAACCTGGGCATGCTGCTTGACGGTGCAAGGTGCTGCCCTCCTGGTTCCTGAAACTAGGCCAGAGACTCAGGACAGAGTCTAACTCCACTATGGTTCTTGCAAAGGAGTCTGATTTTTTAGAAAAAAAAGTAAGTACAATGTGCAACTGTACTTATTTGGGGACAAAGAAAAGTTTCGAAGTATCTCATAGGACCAGAAAATAATCATCAAAAATTAAAAAAAAAAATTTTTTAGTTGTAGATGGATACCATTCCTTCCTTCCTTCCTTCCTTCCTTCCTTCCTTCCTTCCTTCCTTCCTTCCTTTCTCTCTCTCTCTCTTTCATTCATTCATTCATTCATTCTTTCTTTCTTTCTTTCTTTTTCTTTCTTTCTTTATGTGGTGCTGAGGATTGAACCGAATGCCTCACACGTGCTAGGCAAGTGCTCTACCACTGAGCCCCAGCCCCAGCCCTCATTTTTTTCATGTAGTGATTAATTTATTGAATGAACTTAAAGTGAAGACCTTTGGAGTTTAAACATACAAGTTTTTTTTATTTGTTCATTTTAGTGATACATGACAGTAGAATGCATTTTGACATACCATGCATATATATAGTATAACTTCCACTTCTTGTGGTTTTATATGATGTGAAGTTACACTAGTCATGTATTCATATATGAACATAGGAAAGTTATGTCCCATTCATTCTACTTTTCCATTCTCAACCCTCTCCCTTCCCTCATTCCCCCTGTTCAATCCAGTGAACCTCTACACACATACACACACACACACACACATACACATTGTGAGTCAGCATCCACATATCAGAGAGAACATTTGGCTTTTGTTTTTTTGAGATTGGCTTATTACACTTAGCATGATAGTCTCTAGTTCCATCCATTTACAGGCAAATGCCATAATATCATTCTTCTCTATGGCTGAGTAATGTTCCCTTGTGATTATGTACCACATTTTATTTATCCATTCCTCTGTTGAAGGGCACCTAGGTTGGTTCCATAGCTTAGCTATTGTGAATTGAACATTAATGTGGTCGAATCACTACAGTAGGCTGATTTTAAGTCCTTTGGGTACATGCTGTGGAGTGGGAAAACTGGGTCAAATGGTGGTTCCATTCCAAGTTTTCTGAGGAATCTCCATACTGCTTTCTAGAGTTGTTGCACCAATTTGCAGTCCCACTAGCAATGTGTATGAGTGTACCATTTTGCCCACATCCTTGCCAACATTTATTGGTACTTGTATTCTTGATAATTGCTATTCTGACTGGAGTGAGATGAAATCTCAATGTAGTTTTTTTTTTAAATGTTTTATTAGTTATTGATGGACCTTTATTTATTTATTTGTTTACATGTGGTGCTGAGGATCGAACCCAGTGCCTCACACATGCTAGGCAAGTGCTCTACCACTGAGCCATAACCCTAGCCCCTCAATGTAGTTTTAATTTGCATTTCTCAAATTGCTAGTGATGTTCAACATATTTTCATGTATTTGTTGACCAATCGTATTTCTTCTAGGAAGTGTCTGTTTAGTTCCTTTGTCCGTTTATTGATTGGGTTGTTTTTTTTGGTTTAACATTCAAGTTTAAGCACTAGAATGAATGTATGTCTATGCAACAATAAGATAAATATATGACTTTAAATAAGAACACCAGCAACTTGGTAGCTGGGGACTCTGGAGAAAAAGTTAGAATTTTTGCTATTTTTGAGAATGGGCTTCAGAATCTTGAGCTTTCTTTATATTTGTTTATATAATGAGTCACAAGCAGGAAAGAGACCCCAAAACTCATACTGTGCTACTTAGAACTCAGAAAGGACCCAGGGAGTGAATTGAGAGATGGACTCATATATTTTCTTTTCTTTTCTTTTCTTTCTTTTTTTGTACTAGGGATTGAACTCAAGGACACTCAACCACTGAGCACATCCCCAGCCCTATTTTGTATTTTATTTAGAGACAGGGTCTTGCTGAGTTGCTTAGCCCTTCATCATTGCTTAGGCTGGCTTTGAACTCGCTATCCTCCTGCCTTAGCCTCCTGAGCTGCTGGAATTATGGGCATCCGCCACAGTGCCCAGCTGGACTCATGCATTTTCAATGATAAGAGCCAGTGGGAAGGGGCTGGGGATGTAGCTCAAGCGGTAGCGCGCTCACCTGGCATGCATGCTGCCCGGGTTCGATCCTCAGCACCACATACAAACAAAGATGTTGTGTCTGCCGAAAACTAAAGGAAATAAATGTTAAAAAAAAAAAAAAAAAAGAGCCAGTGGGAATAAAACTTCTAAAAACTGGCCTGAATTTCCTACCAATAATGTATGATGGAAAATTCATGTTGACAGTTAAGGGGTAAGTTGGGGTCAGTGAAACCAAACTCAGAGCTCATTAGTCTATAGCAAAGGTGGACAGCATTCCATGTTGGAAATGATGCAATTATCATCCTGGAGGTATAATCTGAAGTCTCATCACCACCCCTGGGGCACCCCCTCAGACTTAATTGCCCTTGACCATATTGTCTCTATGGTCCAAGCAACTTTATCTTGCCACATATAACCTGGAGAGCACGTGATAATGGTGTGGCTGTGAGTGGGCTGCAAAGGAAGCCTGTGTTTGGCAGTTTGCGAGGTGGGACATGGTATCCTGCATGGTTAGGCTGCGGGGGGCCCCAGGTGGTGGGCCTCACCAGAACAGACAGCTCCTTCCTTAGAGCAGATAAGTCTTCCTAGAGAGAACTGAGCAACTACAGTGGTCCTCTCTGGAACTGGATTTTCTGTGGTCTGAGGTGAATTGAGGGGAAGTAGGGCAGATCTTCTGGCAAAATAGCCAAAGGCCACTATCTGGATCTTTGTAAAACCGTTGAGCCAGGACCTCTCGGTCAGGAGGGGTTCTGTCATGTGCTTAGCATATGGGGAGCAAGAGGAGAGCTTTATCTTCTGAGGAAACTCAGGGAGAATGCTGATAAGGAGTCATAATGGGGCTGATATGGCATTCTGGGTATGCAGAGACAGTGGGAAAATTTCTAGCAGGTTGCCCGCCAGGCAGGGGACCCTCTTGGGTCAACAACAGTGGATTACATCATGAAACTATTGGCTGGACCCCCTCCTTTTGACCTTTCAGCTTTTTTTTTTTTTTTTTTGCTTCCTTCAGCATTTTTTTTTTTTTTTTTTTTTATCCAGTGCACAAAGAGGTTGAGGCCCCACAGGACCTGAGCCTGCTGGGAAGCTGATTGAAGAGAGAAACTGTGCATTTTCAAAGTTCTCATGTGAGGTGAATAAGGTGGACAAAGCATTTGGGTTGCGGAGGGTTTTCCTAAGAATAAAGGACTATCTCTGGGCTGAGGGTGTAGGTCAGTAGTAGAGCACTTGCCTAGGATTTGTGAGGCCCTAGGTTCAACCTGCAGCACTGCAAAAACAAACAAAAGCTGTCTCCAGAGAGGGGAATCCCATCATCTTCCTCTAAACGTTTGTCATCCTCTCTTTCAAGAAATTCTCCAGTTTAATTTTTACCAACGTTTCCTGAGTAAAGCACTGTGCCTCCCTTTCAGGAATTCAAGGTGAAATCCCAGTTGTCCTCTGGGACTTTGACAGTCTAGTGGGGCAGGGAAGCCAGACATTGCACAACAATGTAAACTGGGGGATCACTATATTGAAAATTAATCTCAGCCAGGCACAGTGAGGCATGCCTGTCATCCCAGAGGCTGAGGCAGGAGGATCACAGGTTTGAAGCCAGCCTCAGCAACTTAGTGAGGCTGTAAGACCCTGTCTCAAAATGAAAAATAAAGAAATGGTTGGGGATATGGCTCAGTGATTCAGTGCCTCTGGGCTCCATCCCTGGTACCAAAAAATAAAAATAACTAAAAAATTTTCATTTGTACAAAAAATATGCTCCTTATTATTTGTCCTCAGCGGAGAACCCTCAAAACTTATTAGTGCCCTCTGGGAAAATACCAGCAAAATTTGGGAAGCAGTATTAAAGGAAAATTACTTGGGATCCCTGAGCATTTTCTCCACAACTATAAACCCAGAGGCACTGAGGTTTTGGTTTGGGAAGCCAATAGAAGAAATGTGCCAAAAAGTACAGTCTGGTCTTCTGTTAAATAAGGACAGCAGGATCCAAAGTCCTGGCTGACACCTTCTCCCAAAGCAAGATTGACTCATTCGCTCAAGTTTATTTGCCAACAGGAAAGCACTGAGAGGAAGGAGCCATAATGTACTGCGTTTACCATCCTCCAGTTGCATTAATTATAAAAGACAAAGTTTGATTTTATCTACAGCTGCATCTTCTCTTCTGACTGGAGCTCTGGATTCTTTTGGCTAGTTGTTATCACACTAGAATGGGTCTTATCAACATATTGTAGTCAACAGTATGAAACCCAGCTTCAACCCACTGATGAACCCAGCATAAATCCATCTAAAGATTGGGAGCCATCTCATCACAAATTCATGAAAAGTTAATTTCTGTTTTACTATAAATTACTGAGATTTCTAAACTTGCTTGGAATGCCTGCCCGTGCCTTGAACTCACCATGCATGGCTTTCCCTGACCAGATGACAACCCTCTCTGAAACCTTAGTGGTGCCTCATAAATTCTGGTTTTCCCTGACCAGACAATAATCTTCTCTAAAACCTCAGCAGCATCCCTTAAATTCTGGTGTTGGGATCTAAATTTACTCCCTAACTTGAAATGTTGAATCATTTAGATCATTAACCTACTATCTGCCTTTGTATTACTCTTGTCAAAATCCTGTTATCTGTAAGTTCTCAAGATACCTCCATTTGCAAGTTTTTGTGCTGTAAAACTATGTTCCTAGAGAACTGGAGTACTGTTCTCTAACCCAAAGATTTCGGGAGAGACAGTCCTGGCTGGAATTACAAGCTTGCTTTAATTTGACTTAAAATTGGAGTCGGTGGTCTTTTCTTTGCAGCATAATTTAACATCTGGAGGCCCCAGCAAGATCAGATCACCAAAAATTCTGAAGCCGGATCTTCACTTTGGGACTCCAGGCTGGAGTCCTGCTTAAGACGTTCCAAGGCCCCGCATGTGCCTTTGGTTTATTGGATTGCTGGAATGAACTGCCGCACTAAAACAATTAGCAAGCATTTGGTGGAGGAGGCCTCCATAGGTAAGTGGCGCCCTTATAACATTTGGTATTGGGTTAAGAGAGATCTCTTCTGGGGACACAGAAGTTCCTGATGAGGCACATACACTCCTGTCCAGGACAGTAGTGAAGTGTCGCTCTGTCCTCTGTACTGGTTCGGTAAGGAATTCCTTGGAAGGACAGAGAGGTGTTGATGAGACACATATGCGCTCCTGTCCAGAGCATTAGCAAGATGTTGCACTGCTCCCTCGGTTTTGGTGCCTGGTTCTTGTTTTCTTGTGTTTTGGTCTGTGTTATATATGCTTTTTCTGCCTTTTTGTTGTATGTCTTCTCTGGTAGAAAATTAAGACAATTGAACATCAAAAATAGGTGATAAGGCAAGTAAGCCTGACAACCCTTTGAGCTGTGTTTTAAGGAATTTTGATAAATGTTATTCCCCTTTGTTAAGCAGGATTAGGGAAGCAATGCTTTCTTTTCTTCCCCTAGTTGGCTGCCTTGAGCATACCACATGAAAAGTTAATTTCTGTTTTACTATAAATTACTGAGATTTCTAAACTTGCTTGGAATGCCTGCCCGTGCCTTGAACTCACCATGCATGGCTTTCCCTGACCAGATGACAACCCTCTCTGAAACCTTAGTGGCGCCTCATAAATTCTGGTTTTCCCTGACCAGATAATAATCCTCTCTAAAACCTCAGCAGCATCCCATAAATTCAGGAAAATGCCTGCTGGGGATCTAGGAAATGAATATTTCCCAAATTAACAAGTGAATCCTAACCTGCCATTAGGGCACCCTGGGAAGCCCTACCGAAATTAACTCTATTTTTTTTTTTTTTTTGAGAATTTCAATATTTATTTTTCAGTTTTCGGCGTACACAACATCTTTGTTTGTATGTGGTGCTGAGGATCGAACCCAGGCCGCACCAGGCGAGCGCACTACCACTTGAGCCACATCCCCAGCCCCGAAATTAACTCTAGAAAAATTCCTTTAAAACCCCTTTGTCCCTCCAGAGTAAGAGAGTCACCGCCTTTGGGACAGGAGTCCCTGTTTTTCTTCTTTGTTAGCAAAGCAATAAAACTTATTTTTCCTTTCTCTCAAAACCCTGTCCTCATTATTAAATTGGCATTAATTGGCTTTGAGGACAGGAACTGAACTTTCAGTTACAAATTTTGACACCCCAGGTGGGACTCCAGAGGAGCCCCAGCTCCACTTTCTTGGGGAAGCCTAGCACTCCAAGTAACTGCATGCCGAGGATGTAAGATGAACTTTTTAAGAGCTGACTACTGGAAAGTTAGGAGATATGGGAGTGTGCCTGGGGTCAGACCGAACCAGAGGAGCTATTCCTGTAAGTAAAAGGAGTGAGCGAGGGACTCCCAACAGCTGCCAAAGCCCCTTTTGCTTTGGGGAACTCCTGCCTTCCTTCCCTGCACTGTAAGGATTGCTTCATCTCTGTCTATTAAAAAAAAAAAAAAAAAAAAAAAAGGGAAACTGAATGCAGTGAAGTCACTACATCAAGACCCTTTGTGGGAATATCTGGTTCACTCCTGGTGACATCTATGGTGCCACTGGTGTAGGACTCATGGTTAAATGGGAGTTGGAAACTTGGGGAAATTTTTCCCTTATCTGGTCTATTTTAAAGGTTCCTCTCTGTCGGCCATAGTTTGGAGCTCCTCTCTGCCTGTCATTGTGTCTTTGTTTGTATCTGTTTTTGGCCCTTTTAAGACATGGGCAATAATGTGTTGATACTATAGATTGTTTCTTGGGAATGATCTTGGCTGAATGGGCTACCTATAGATGTACATGTGTCTAAAAAGATGATGTTTTACTGTAACAATCTGGCATCTGAATGGGTTTTTGAAGCATTGTACAATCTTACAGTTAAAAGTTGGTTTGTCAGAGATAAAATAATTAATAAGGAGTCTTAATAGTCAAAAACTGAGTTGGAGGGGCTGGAGATGTGGCTCAAGTGGTAGCGCGCTCGCCTAGCATGCATGAGACACTGGGTTCGATTCTCAGCACCACATAAAAATATTGTGTCCACCTTAAA
Source organism: Ictidomys tridecemlineatus (assembly GCF_052094955.1). NCBI lineage: Eukaryota > Metazoa > Chordata > Mammalia > Rodentia > Sciuridae > Ictidomys > Ictidomys tridecemlineatus. Next base: position 19,596,075 of record NC_135479.1, read on the forward strand.
CTAAAAAATAAATATTTTTTAAAAAACTGAGTTGGATGCAAATACTTTAGCTCCTCTTTATCCTCTCACCGCCGTGCCACTTTCTTTCTTTCTGAAGGATGATATGAGCCCCCGATGTCTATAAATGCAGCTAATGCAGCTGCAACTCCTCAAAACTCGGGTGAAAGGTTTCCCGGCCTAGGCAGCTCTCAATCACCGTTCCATACAGAGCAGGCACGTTGGGCTCTGCCTGCTGATGCCCTTTCCTACTTTTCTGTCTAGGCCCAGAGAGCAATTGTCACGAGTACACAGTGTCCCAAGTTCTGATCTGTCTTAGATGTGTGGAAGTAACCTTAGCCAAACTCTAGCCTCAGATGCCCCAGGTATGCTTCTCCAGATTCTCTGTAGGGGCCAGAAGCCAATTTCTCCTTGAATACAAGTACCAGCTTTTCTGTTCTCACCTCTTACCTTAGACCTCTTAAAAATATCTGAACAGCCTATAACCAAAAGGTTTACTCCCCCTGAGTTATGAACAGGTTTTGGAGCAAGATTTAACCTGTTTGTCACTGAGAGAGGAAGACAAAACCTAGGAATGGCCACACAAGAAAGTGGACTTGCTCAACAACAAATGGCTTATCTTAGTAAGGAACTTAACATCATAGCTTTGTTCCCAAAGGTAATAGGAAGTAAGGTAGCATAATTCTAGACATCCAAACCTGTCCAATTACTGACTAGGGGAAAAAAATGGTTAAAACGCCTTAGGCATGAGGTTTCTGCTCAGAACAGCAGTTTTCCCTAGCTCTTTCTGGACCTCAGCCAGGACTCACACTGAAATGCAAATGCAAGCTCAGTAGGAGACTGGTATTAGACCCTAAAAAAAGAAAGTAAACGTGCCCTTTACCTGAAATTATATTAGACTAAACCAAAAAAATAAATTGTATGATACTTTACTAATTACCCCCTGGTCAATTTTTTCTAGGACTCTTGTTTTTCTTAGATTTTGTATTTTTTGAGCTCATAATTTTAATCCTACAGACCTAGGTTAATGTTTTTTCAATCAGTCCTAATTTTTGTTCAACTATGGAGGTTTTAAACATTGCAATGGAGATTTCACCTGCAAAAAGCTACAAAGCCTTTACCATTGTGTTATGTGTGCACACTTGTGTTATGTGTTGTATGTCTATATGTGCATGTGTCCATATATCATGTAAATGATATGAAAATTGGCAGGTGTATAAGGAGTGCTCATAACATTAAAAAATAGATCCAAATACCTTTAATTCACATGATTTAAAATGGTTCAATTTAATTTGGGTAAACAGATGAAAATAAATATGTCTTTAAAATCAAATTTAACTCACAAGTCTCCCTAGGTGGTCAAAAAAATAATAAAATGTTGATGTTTATAAAATGTCTAATATCCCTTGGTTCTAGAAATTTTCTTCAACAAGGAAGAAATGGCGAATACCATTAAATATACTTGTCTGATATTTTGGTAAAATAAGTAAAGTAGATTTGACGTGAGATTACTCATATTTATCAGTAATTTTTTTGTTAGACATCTGATTAATTTACAAGGTTAAAATACTAACTGTTAAATATACCACCAAGTGCTCTTAACTCCTTAAATTTGATTTAATAACATTATTGATGTTTTCATAAATTGGTAAATGAAAAAAAAAAAGGGTTTAAACTTGCTTTGTAATCACTAAAAAAGGTTTTACTAAAAAATTAAAGTCCCAACAGTCATAATTCTATATACTTAAACATTGTTGTTTTCATGAAATGGTAAACAGATCTAATTCTATAAACAAAGGATATTGAAGATTTCTATATGAAAATGCCCAAAAGTTTTAACTGTTTCAATTAAGAGTAATGTAAACAACATAAAGTATTTCTTTTTATTAAAATGAAATAATTTATCTAAATTCAAAAATTTACAAGGATTGTTTCACATTGTGAACAAAAAGGGGGATAATAGATAGAAAAGAGAAATTAAAAGTTCTATATGTGTTGGATATATATATATATATATATATGTGTGTGTGTGTGTGTGTGTGTGTGTGTGTGTGTAAAATGATCAGTCAAGGCTATTTGAAGTTTTTCCTTAAGGTCAAATGTTAATATACTGATTAAACCAAAGTTTAATCTATATGTTAAAAAGACAAGGATTTCTTAAAACATTTATTTACCCATAACATTGTGTTTTAGTCTTTTTTTTTGATCAAGTAATCTTAAAGGGATTAAGGATTATACAATTATGGTTCAACAACACTGTCATTTTGAAATATTATAACATGTTATTTCCTTAAGACCTAAACTTAATTAATATAAAAATATCAATGTAATTATGGTGTTATTACTATTATTTGTATATTAAATATGTTCATATCTTCCAGGTATATAAGTCTTTAAGGTAGAAGCTTTAAAAGAACATTATATCAAGCTGGTGTTCTCCAAACTAAAGTTGTATGGTAATTTTGGGCTTATAAGGATGATAAACTTTATTGGAGATTTATTTATACCATTTAATATTCTATAACGGGACCTATTATCAATAAGATCTAAAGTTTTATGTTACTTTTTACACTGGGGTACAATTTTTAAGTTAATGAGAGCCTAATCTATGTAAAGGTTAAAAATGTAGAACACAAACATTTTGCAACTTTTCCACAAAAGGTTAAAAGCTCTCAGCCTTTCTGTAATTCATATTTTAAATGTAATATCATATTGTGTTAGCTAATATTCATATGACCTAGAGCAACAATATCTGTAAACTTTATAAAATGATACTTAAGAAACAAAAATCAGCTTTAGTACTAGAACACTTAAGATTTATGAAGAGCCCTGCCTTACCTGAGATAAGGCTCTGCCTCCCATCTCAATCCCTGTCAGAATGACTCCACAGCAGGCCAGACTTCAGTTTATTTAAAGTTGTATTCAAAAGATTGATTTTTGTTGTTAAGATTACTAGGATCTCAAATAGGGGTTATAATATAACTCAGTCAAAGCTCAAGGTAGTTATTGCACAAATTAAATACGTTTTTACTCTTGTAAATTTTATTTTGTATTTTCTTTAAAAATGTCTGAATGTTGCCTGTTAATGTTTTAAAGAAGTATTGCTTCAAGAGCACACAACCTGTGTTAATTTAAGATAATAAGCCATCACTTAAAGGATGCACAGGATAGCACAGACCCCAATTAATGTAAGGTTATAGACATTAAAGTTAAAGCCCAGTGTTCTTAATTTAAGACTGATGAAACTGACTTGCTAGATGTTTAAGATCAAGATTTAAAGATTAAAGTTAAATTAAAAGGGGCCAAGAACCAATATTTGGCTTTTGCCTTCTGAATCAGTCTAAACCCAGGGAACAGGGAACTTCTCTAAAGAGCTTTGCAACTCTGGGCCACATAAACTCCCAATCAGGGAGATTCATGAGACCACTGGAGAACAGAAAGCCAATGGAGGCACTTACCATGAAGAGGAGGGTTATTGGAGAAGGGAGACATCCCTGGTGCTTCCAAGGGAAGCCATATGGTCAGCAAGACCTGGACCCATCCTAGCGCAAATGGCACTAGCAGAACTAAGAAATTGCTCTCAAGTTCCCCCCAGAATGACTCCTATGGAAACTCAGCTGACTCTTAATAATAGATAAAAACAAAAGTCAGTTTGACTTGCTTCATCTTAAACACATAGCAAAAACAGTTAAAACCAAAACATAGTCACGCCAGGACATTTAAAGATAAATAATAATAGTTAAATATAACTTAAGATATACACTTTTGTTAGCCCCTAAAATAAGTAAGACTGGAGGCTATAAAGAGAGATTCTTAGGCAGGAATGTCTGATAACTATCAAAAGAAACTATCAAGAGGAACTGCCAGAGTCAGAAGTTTTTAGTTAATTTAAAGCCTACAGGTAGGCTTGGTGTTTGCTAGTATGATTACCAGCCCTAAGTAACAGAAATAAAGGGTTCTCTACTAGACACAGAGGTCATACCAGCACAAATTTTACAAGATCAGATGACATTGAGTAGCTTAACTACATCTCATGGAGATGGACATCTCCAACGTTAAAAGTTAAATGTTGTGTTTACGTTCTTGATAACTCTAAAGATGTTAGAGATTTACATTCCTATATAAAGGCTTTGTCCACTCTGGCCTTATTATGGGGACACCTTCTCAGTCTTCACACCTCCTGGTGAGAAACTTCTGTCATCTTCATGATATTCATTGACATGTTCCAAAGGCAGCAATATTTGTTCAGTACTCATGTTTTTTTGTTTCTCATTCATAGAAGCACCCATCTGCCCAGGACTTTACAACCTGTTCTTCCCCAATCAGACTTCAATCTGACCTGAATTCTAATGCTGTTTGCCCCCCACCCCACATTGCCCCCTCTCAGCTATGAAGAAGCTAAAATGATTGTTGCCCCTTTTTCTTACAACAATGAAGTTAGAAATAGATAGACAGTCAATATAGATAGGTAAATCGAGTCAGGTTGGATCAGGGAGGCCAGTTTTGGAGGAGTCCAGGAAGTTGGGGACGGTCACCTGAGGGATTAAAATTCCTCCAGAGCTCTTCCTCTACTCTATCAAAGATTTGAAAGGGACACAGAAGACAAGTGGGGAATGATAAGCCCAGCCTAATTCCATCTAAAGATTGGGAGCCATCTCATCACAAATCATGAAAAGTTGATTTTTGTTTTACTATAAATTACTGCAATTTCTAATGCCTGCCCGGGCCTTGAACTCACTCATGCTTGGCTTTCCCTGACCAGATAATAGCCCTCTCTGAAACCTTACTGGCGCCTCATAAATTCTGGTTTTCCCTGACCAGATAACAACCCTCTCTGAAACCTCAGTGGTGCCTCGTAAATTCTAGTGTTGGGATCCAAATTTACTCCCTAGCCTTCAGAGCGGAGATAGCGTCTGTCTGACTGCACAATGGGTGTCTTTTTCTGAGGTGGGGTGCTGACCCGGGCCCCCTGTGATGTCTGTTTGGCCTTTGTACCTGACTGGATGAGGGGCAAGGCAGAAGCCCATCAAGAGACCATCCAAAATCAAAGGAAGCTCCTGGAGAACGACCAGCTGATCCGCTGTATTGTGGAGTATCAGAACAAGGGTCGAGCGAACAAGTGTGTCCAGAACCAGATTGTGTTACATAGAAATCTCATTTATTTAGCACCATCGCAGATGCCAACTCATGCAGTACTTCAAAAGCAATGAAGTGATCTTTCAGTTATAAGGAGTAACTGAATGTAATCCATCACCTATAAGATGGAGACAGGATCTTTACCAACTCAATTGCTTAAAACATGAAACCTCTGGTTCTTTTTAAAATGTGAAAACGCAAAGAAAGCTAATAGTTTACTATATTCTCAATGTAAATATTTATTTTAATAATTAATTAGATCCCTCAGTAAGTAGAGCCCAGATGTCCTCTTTCCTGAAATGGGAGTGTGTTTGGATAACACAGACATCATGGGCATCTTCCAGACTACTCAGTAGTTTCAGCCTGAAGAGGAAACTGAGTAGGTGTTGGAGGATCAGCAGGAATTGCTGAGTCTTCTGACTGAGCCTTTGCCAAATAGATTAAGTATCTGTATGCTCCCATCCAGTTTGTAAGTATGTTCCCCCTGACTGCTCTTCTCTTCTTGGGTTACTTTGAAATAAAGCTTGATTTTCCACAAAAGAACAATATGAAGGTATAGATGTTTTTCATGTAACAAGTGTTATTTGGTTATTTGTTATATTTGGTTCTCTCAAAAATTGTAAGGACTTAATAACCATAAAGTATGTAACAATACTACTGTTATATGTTGCCAACAAAATTAAGAGTGATTCTTTAATATTATCTAGTATCATATGATAATAAATGATGTATAATTTCCTTTATCTCAAAAATAAGTAAGTAAGTAAATAAATAAATAAATAGATTTACTCCCTAACTTGAAATGTTGAACCATTTAGATCATTAATCTACTATCTGCCTTTGTATTATGCTTTTCGAAATTCTATTATCTATAAGTTCTCAAGGCACCCCCTTACACACTCTTTGCAACTTTTTGTGCTATAAAACTAAGCTCCTAGAGAGCTGGGGCACTGTTCTCTAACCCAGGGATTTTCAGGAGACACAGTCCTGGCCAGAATTACAAGCTTGCTTTAATTTGATTTAAAATTGGAATCAGTGGTCTTTTCTTTGTAGCATGGCTTAACATCCTAACTTCCTCTCAGCAGCAGGGTAGATTCTCTGAAGGGTTACAACCCAAACAGGAAGATGCACTGTCTCATTAAAAGTATTAATTTTTAAAAATCTTTTAGGCGCTTTTTTGCTCTCCTATTAGGTGATCAATGGGGGAGGTGTGTAGTGGTGGATGGTAGAAACTGGCTGGTTCAACGGCTATCACCCTCAGAGTGAGTGACCCAGCTCATGTGCTAGAAAAACATGTTGGGAAAAACAGGTGGAGATGGATTAATCATTGTTAGCCAGCGAAAATGGCTAACTTATCTCTGGTGCGGTGAGAAAGTTCAGCTTTAGGACCTTGAACTGTGCATCTATTGACCAGGTGGTGGGAGCCTGGGTCTCAGAAAAGGCTGGACATTTTGTCCACAGAAAAACAGCTGAAGGTATTTGCTTCATTACAAATAGCTAAGAGCTTCCCACTCACTCCCTGCCTTCTGCCAACCCAGGACCTGCCTTCTACCAAAATCAAAGGAAGCTCCACAACCTTTATGGGAATCCCAGCCTGACCTTTCTCTTCCTCTCCCCCCTTTTCCTCAAGCCCCCACACCCAAAGAAGCTGTTGTTCCCACCAGGAAGTATCTTGTTTCCACACAGGGTCAGCCAGTTCTCACATGAACAGATGGTAGACTCTTTTACCATTATCAATCTATCCTTTGACAGAGCCAAAACCATTCTTGCAGTTAGGAAGTGTTCTTTCTGTCAAATGTAGCTCCTTCCTGTTAGGAGTTAATCTTGGTTGATGGGGGGAGGCAGAGGCAAGGGAAGGAAGCTTTCAAAATGTGGTTGGAATTGCTTTCATAATTTCTTTCAGAGCCTTCTTTATTTTTTTATTTTGAGATAGGGCCTACCTAAGTTACCCGGGCTGACCTGAACTTGAGATCGTTTCACTTCAACCTCTCTATTCACTGGCATTACATGGATGTGCTACAGCACATGGCTAGAAAGCACTGCTTTTTAAATTAAAATATTGTTATCTGGGTGCAATAGTATTTGCCTATAGCCCCAGCTGCTTGGGAGGCTGAAATAGGAGGATTACTTGAACCCACAAGTTTGGGGTCAGCTTGGGGTTCATAGTGAGACACCGTTTCTCAAGAAAATTTTTTTCAAAAGTAATACATTCACTGATTTTTTAAAATGCAAATAATTTTAAAGAATACCCAGTGAAGTTAGTCTTCTTTCTACCCTGGGACATCTAAATACCAAGGCTGTCAGAACACACACCCAAGGGTTGCTATTAATATTTGTTTTTGGAATGTCCTCACAAAGTCTTGTTTGTTAAAAGCATGGTCCCCAGTTGCAGCAAGGTTCAGAGGTAGGGCTTTTAAGCAATGATTGGATCCCGAGGGCTCTGACCTCATCAGTGCTCCATTTGATAGATTAATTCATGGATAGTTGAATGGACTACTGGGAGGTAGGTCCTAGTTGGGGGACTAGGGGCATACCTTGGAATGGCTTATCTTCTCCCTAGCCTCACCCCCTTTCCTCCCTCCCTCCCTTCCCTTCTCCTCTCACTCTTTCTCTGCTTTCTGGGTGCCACTAGCTGGTGCCACTACCCTTCTGCCATGATGTCCTGCCTCAACTCTGGCCCACAGTAATGGAGTTAGCCTTCTGTGAATTGGACAACTCTGAAAATATGAACCAAAATAAACTTTTCTGCTGATTATGGGGGCACATGCTTGTAATCCCAGCTACTCAGGAAGCTGAGACACAAGGATTGCAAGTTCAAGGCCAGCCTGGGCAACTTAGTGAGACCTTATTTCAAAATAAAAAAGGGCCAGCTATTTAGCTCATTAGTAGAGCACTTGCATAACTTGTGCAGGATCCTGGGTTTAATCTCTGGTACTTCAAGAAAATAAAAACAAAACAAACAAAAAACCACTTTTCCTCCACTAAATTGTCCTTTTCAGATAGGTTGGAAACAGTCATGAAAAGCTGGCTAACACAGGTGCCACGAGTCAGAGAGGACCCCACAATCCTGTAGCAAAGTCAGCTCCCCACAGTGTACCTGGCTACCGTTCAGATCTGACTCACCCCTTCACCCTCCAGCTCTGTCCTTGTAATCCTTTCATTAACTGTTTCTTTAATAGCTGGGACAATTTCATCCCAACCCAAACACCAATGCTGTACAGAAGGTTATTATTGCTTTCCTTTTCCAGAATCCCAACTGGGTGTGATAATTAGAAAATTAGTAGTTTGGGACCCTTTCGACCCACACATTACCCCCTCTGAGAGTTCTAAAATAAAGGCCCTGATGCAGGGGAAGGAAGAGATGAAGCCCAGAATCCTCATGAAAACAAACAGTGAGGTTAGTGAGGTTCCTCTCCCGCCACGCCTGCGTGTGTGTGTGTGTGTGTGTGTGTGTGTGTGTGTGTGTGTATGACTATTTTTAGATATGAAAACACAGCAGGGCTCCACTGGGAAGTAAACAGCCCGCCAGTGCCTGATCTCTGGCTGGAGAAAGGGAGACAGATCAGGGACAGACCAGCTGTCTCCCTCCTCAAGGGTGGAAAGGAACAGCCATGTTTGTTTTATTTTCAAGATTTTAAAAATTTTCACTTTAGTAGGTTTGAAGTGGAAAGAGAGGGTAGTTCTGGGGTTATGTGAGAACAGAGGCTCTCTCCAACATGAATTCCAGAGAGCAGGATGCCTGTCTCTTCTTCCTCAAACACCATGGAATTTCAGTCTCCTCTGATCTACTGGGAGGTTGCCCTGATCTCATGGCCAAATCTGCTGAGTGGTCTTTCCTCATTCTTCCTCCTCAAGCATCTGACCACGTCTGATGTTTTTGGTAGTTAAGCACCTTAAAACACTCTGTGCAGGGTTGCTCCAGCAACTTCTTCTACTCTCCCTGCCTTTCTCTCTCCTTCCATAGTCGTTTGGGCACTGCCTGGAGGTCCCATAGATTTCCCACATCCATGAGTTCCTTCCAGACCTGGTCTTCCCCCAGACTTTCTTGGTCTGTAAGTGAATCTTCTTCCCCTCTGCCATCCTATAGGCATCAGAATCATCCTTGACACCTCTTCATTCCCCCCTGCAGCCACACATCAGGAACTATCCATGTTTTTCCTACTCCTGATGCTCCTGGCCAATCCCTCTGTCTAGACCCCTAGCTCCTTCGTTACCTAATGAGCGCCTAATTCCCTTTTCGCTTCCCACTCCAAGCCATCCTAATGACTATGAGCAAGAGTCTTCTTATAATACAGTTCTTTTCACTTGTCTTCTGAAAAGTATTTAATGGCTTCCCATTGCCTACAGAATGAAGTTCAATCTCAAATTCATCCACAGGTGGACCACCCTTATCTTTCCAGTCTTGGGCCCACAACCCCCCTTCTTGACCTTCACACCCCAGATAGGCTAGAAGTGTTTGGATTTCCTAAACCTATCTTGGTTGCCCTAACTTTACTCTTCTCTTTACCTGGAATAGAATTTTCTCCATCTCCACATATCCAGATACTAGTCATATTTCAGGGTCAAGCTAATGAAGCCTTCCCAACTCACTGACTCACCCCTCATTGGCAATAAAGGATCTCTCTGGCTGGGCACAGTGGTGTATGCCTATAATCCCAGCGGCTCGGGATGCTGAGGCAGGAGGATCCTGAGTTCAAAGCCATGCTCAGCAAAAGCGAGGCACTAAGCTACTCAGTGAGACCCTGTCTCTAAATAAAACAAAAAAATAGGGCTGGGGTGTGGCTTAGTGGTTGAGTGCCCCTAGGTTCAATCCTTGGCACTCTCCCCAGCCCCCCGCCAAAAAAAATGAATAAGGATCTCTCTGATCTGAACTCCCCTCACACTTAGCTGATCCTATTGTAAGGCACTTACTTATCATATTCAAACTCTGCAACATAGTTGTTTTTTCTCATGTTTTAATTATTTTTCCTTCTATCCTGAACTCATCCCTTCCAGCTCTAAAACAAAGCTCTGTTTACATATCAGTGTGGTGGGTGTAAATTAAATGGCCAGAAAAGTATTACCATCCCTGACACATGTCCTTTTGCATTGTGATTTTGCCTCTCTTCCCGTCAAGATGTGAAGTTTATGTCTATCCTTTGAATCTGGACTTGTCTTGGCTAATGAAACATCAGCAAATTCCATTCAAGTAGAGGCTGAAGGTATTTGTTCACTAGGGCTTGCCCTCTTTGGGCTACAGTTGGAACTCTGGACCATAACAGGAAATCAGTGGAGATACATTGCTATCACTGACAGCCAGCCCCAGCCGCCAGACATGTGAGGGCATCGTGGACTACCCAGCCCCAGTCTTATCTGCCAGAGATCCTCAGCAACATAGTGATCGCAGGAGAATCCAGCAGAACTAATCAACTAAAGCCAGCCTAGATTGTTCCCCTACAGAAGCAAGATAAATTGGTTTGTTGTTTTAAGCCACCAAATTTCAGAATGGCTTCTTATACAGCCAATGAAACACCCAGTAGATACTAGTTAAAAAAAAAAAAAGGTAAATAATAGGGCCGGGGTTGTGGCTCAGCTAGCACGTTGCAAGGACCTGGATTCGATCCTCAGCACCACATAAAATGAATAAATAAGTAGAATAAAGATATTGTGTCCAACTACAACTAAAAAATAAATATTAAAAAAAGTAAATAATAGCTAGCATTCACTGAACATTTACCATATGTCAAGGACTAGTTTAGGGAAATTATATGGATTAACTCTTCTACTTCTCATAAAAGTTCTGAGTAGATTTTATTACTCTTCCCATTTTTGTAGGCAAGGAAAATATGGTACAGAGATGCTAAATAATTTACCCAGGGTCACATTTGCTGGATTTAAACCCTAGCAAACTTGCTCCAGAAGCCACATTATAAACCACTAGGCTGTTACCTCTGCTTATCCGGAATGAAGAAAACATTAACTTATTGATTGATTGCCTCCAAACACCTCTCCTTACATATATGTCAAATTCTAGGGCTGGGGTTGTGGCTCAGTGGTACAGCACTTGCCCAGCATGAGTGAGGCCCTGGGTTCGATCCTGAGGATCACATACAAGTAAATAAATAAAATAAAGGTATTCTGTCCATATACAACTAAAAAATATTTAAAAAAATTTTTTTTAAATTCTATAGTATTTTGTGGTCCAGTTTCCTATTCTGTCCTTATAAATCTCCATGCCCTCTGGGTCTACCTCAAGGCTCTGGGCGCCTCCTGGGCTGTGTGAGGAACTGATTTACAGACCTGCCAATGTCCACCTACCCAGGAACCCTTGAGCCTCGACTCCTCCTTCCTGCAACCTTTGCCAGTTGCTGGCTCAGGTAGTGTAGGTCTCATCCGGAAAGGAAGTGCTTGGGCTCCATATGTCAATATTGCTCTTTGGCCTCATGTCCCAGTTTGAACTGTGCAGCAAGGGTGATTTTTTTTTTTTTTTTTTTACACAGAATTTTTGGACTTTCTTAGATTTTTCCCTCTTGTGGTAGCCAAATAAGAAAACGGCTGTGAGGCGGCTTTTTTATTGTTGTTGAGTCAGGGTCTTGCTATGTTACCCAGTCTGACCCTGAATTCCTGGGCTCCAACAATCTTCTGTCTCAGTCTCTGCAGTAGCCGGAACCATAGGTATACACTACTACACCCAACTCCAAAATAAAAAAAAATTACTTGAATATAACAATTATTACTGTTTATTCAAATTTCAGTACAGTCCAGTCAAGGTTGAGGGCTTATGGGAAAAGCAACTGTGCATATTTATGCTCTTGTCCACTGAGAGATAGATATTATTCCCATTTTACAGATGAGGAAACTAGAATTCAGAGAGATGAAGTAACTTGCCCAAAGTCACCTGGCTGGTATCAAAACAGATCTTCATAGAAAATCATACCTCCTTGCCTTCCCCTGGGCTACAGCGCTTTTTTGTTGCCTGGTGGACCTGTTTTTAGAATTAAAACAAAGTAATATTTGAGAAGCACTCAGCATCTGATTTATATCTCTCAAGGTTGTTGTGAGAATCAAACAAAAGGAGTAGATGGAAATCACTTGACTCAGAGTTGTCTAGACTATACTGGCTTCTCCTTTCCCATAAGAGAATTAGGAGAGACTAAGACATCATATTCCTTGAAGGACCTCAAGAAAAGGGGAGTTCCCCTTCATGTTCTGGCCCAGGCATGTGAAATCAAGGAGAGTGAGAGACGTGCAGTGGAAGGTTTTAGACCTAGTCCAGCTGAGCATGCTTCAATCAATTTCCCTTCTTTTGATAAGGTCTCTCTGGCGCCTACAGAGAAGCTGGGGCCAGATAGTTGGGGCAAAGAAGAATCAGCTTTAAGAGAGGGAGATAAAGGGCAAGTGTGGGACCCAGGGCTGGCTCTCACTTTCAAGAATCATCACAGAAGTTTTCTTGTTCCAGCAGTGTCTTCACTGGTCCAAGCCAGGAAGTGGACCATGGCTGTCTATCTGCATCCCACTGTTTCCCCAGCACCTAGCACAGTGCCCAGTGGACTAATTCATTCATAATGTCAAAGAAAGTGAACTGGCAGCCCTGGCATTGTAGTAGACAGTCCCAAATGTCTCCTCCTGAGTCTCCAGAGTTCACCTTCCCCAGACATACTTTGCCATTTCACCAAGGAAGGCAAGAGGGTAAGGGGGAATTTGCTAGGCCAGAAGATAGGGAGAATCCATCTGGACCTCTCTGTCTTCTAATAGTTCCTTTGGTGCATAGTAGTTGGGGCTATGGAAAACCTTTCCAGTACTAGAAAAGCCTATCCAGAATCCCTTTTAGCTCTAAGACTGTGAGTCTGCCATATGAAAGCTATTGTCCCAAGTCAAGGTCTGGTGGATCATTCTTCTACTTCATAGCAATTTAGAACCAGCCCAATCACCTAGTGAGGAAAGATTCCTTTACTATCAACTTGATAGAGTATCTCATCCTTTGAAAACCATCCTTTTGAGTGTTACATAGTAAACTGCTGAAATGCTTATGATGTACCCTTAAAGGAAAAAGAGTACAAAAGAGTATCTAGACTGTCCTTACCTATGTAAAAACACAAGTGCTCAGAGATAAAAACTGCATCAAAATTTAGATGAATGAGAGAAGAAGATTTTGAAGGGATCTTTGGGATATGTTTTTCTGTTATTGTTGCATTGTTGGGTTTTTTTTGTGTGTGTGTGATTTTGTTTGTGGTTTGACTCATCATGGGAGACCAGAGTGTTCTGCATGACATCCAAGTATCCAACATTGGTTGAATTCAGGAAGAGACCAAGAGCAGAGTTGAGATGAGAACACATACCCTTATTTTAAAATAGAACATTACTGAGATTTAAGTCACATACCATATTGTTTACCCATTTAAAATGTATCTTTCATTAGGCTGTAGTAATTCTCAGAATTGTTGTACAATCAGCACTAGACACATTTGCTTTTTAGAATTTTTCAACATGCAAATGTTTTATGAATTTAATAAGTAAATCTATACAAACACAGAGATAAGGATCACCTTTTCCATGAAGCCCTCCCAGACTCCTACAGACACCCTGTTCTGTGATCAGCTTGTCTGCCAGCTCCTACCCCAGTGTTTTGTTTATCAAAAGACCTCTCCCTACCTTAGACGTTGAGCTTTTTTTTTTTTTTTTTTTAAAGATTTTTTTTTTTTAAAGAGAGAGTGAGAGAGGGGAGAGAGAGAGAGAGAGAGAGAGAGAGAGAGAGAATTTTTAACATTTATTGTTTAGTTCTCGGCGGACACAACATCTTTGTTGGTATGTGGTGCTGAGGATCGAACCCGGGCCGCACGCATGCCAGGCGAGCGCGCTACCGCTTGAGCCACATCCCCAGCCCGACGTTGAGCTTTTTGAAGGAAATGATGGAAGACACTCAGTGTGTATGTGTTTGTGTGTGTGTGTGTGTGTGTGTGGTCTATCAATGTAAGCCTGGCATTCAAGACGAGTCCAAGATATGTTTGATGAATGAAGGAATCAAGTTTTTTTGCGTCAAGATCCATGGGGTAAGGTAGGAAGCACAGGTTTGTAATCTGGGGAGGCCAGAGGGCCACACAGTCCTCCTGGCTCTCATCCATATCTCTGCCCCCACCACACCTCATCTCATCTCCACCTCATCTATCATCCCACCTCCTCTGTATCACTAATCCCCTCCCCACTCCCTCTGGACCTCTGTTCCACTCCCATCCTTACCCCCATCCCCTCTCCAACTCCTTCTCCAAACCCATCTCCATTTTGCTCTCTGTCCATCTCTTTCTTAGACAGACCCAGTTTTTGAAATGTAGAGACACACAGCTGGCCTCTTGGGACCAGAAGTAGGAGTTTCGCCTCTTCATTTGAATGTCCTTCACTCCACTGTGACATTACTATGAAAGCAATTTTATTGACTATAATGATTACTACTATAGAATTAATAGGGACTGCGAAATCCAAGCTGAATGAGTGAAGGACTCATGAGTCTCTTGAGAAGCTAAATGAGATTGTTACAGTCAGAGGACCTGGAGGTGCAGAGGAGGAGGAATGCCACAGATGTTGTATACTTCCACCTGCAGAACCTGAGGGGGGGTAAAATGGTCAGTCATCAGCCACAGGCCAAGTATCAGAGTAGGGACACAGATAGGCTCCATGAGGAGGCTTAAGCCAGACTGCTGAGCAGGGTAGAAATGAACCTGTAGAGGACTGGGGTTGTGGCTCAGTGGTAGAGCTCTTGCCTAGCACACATGAGGCAGTGTGTTCCATCCTCAGCACCACATTAAATAAATAAATAAATAAAGGTATTGTGTCCATCTACAACTAAAAAAAAAGAAAGGAAGAAAAAAATGAACCTGTAGAACCCCCAGGAGCACACACACTTCCAGCAAGGTCTATAGGTTTATAGGTCCCTAGAAGGCCCACAATTCCCAAAGCTTCTTACCTCTAGATTTGTCCCAGAACTTTGAAATTCAGACCTCTTGGATCTTTCTGGGTTTCATTTCTCAGGGTCTGGTTGGTTCTTTTTTCTGGTGTGTGGGGGGTGGGTACCAGGGATTGAACTCAGGGGCACTCAACCACTGAGCTACATCTCCAGCCTGATTTTTTTAAGCAACTCTCACTGAGTTGCTTAGCACCTTGCTGTTGCTGAGGATGGCTCTGAACCTGCAATCCTCCTGCCTCAGCCTCCCGAGTTGTATGCCACCACGCCTGGCGTCTGGTTGGTTCTTGAGGCTGGAAAGATGTGGACTTAGAAGTAACTTTCCTGTTTTTTTCCTTAACATTAGTGGTGCACACCCTTCCTCAGGGTCCCTGGGCTATGCCCTTTGACTTCTGCAGGTAGCCCTATTGCACACTCCTAGGTCACAGCAGCATGCTTCCCAGCATATCTCAGCCTGGGGTCATGGATCCCCAGGCCCCATCCCTGCCTCTGGAGGAGCAGCTTTGCTTCCCTACAGAGTTTATTTTGGGAGTAAGAGGGAGTATCTCCACCCATCATGGCCCAAATTTCTTTAAATGAGAAAATGGAAGAATTCAGTACAAGGTATTTGTCTGGGCTGGAAGAGTACAGAGAGGCTGAATCATGGAGCTGAGGTGCAAACGGAAAGAATCAGCAATTGAAGCAAACAGGCTCTGCCTTTACCCCTTGCCATCTAAGCACTGTTCACCACATCCTGTTGAGAGTCACCACCTGACAATAGAGGCTCCTACACTGTTGTTTTTCATTATTCTTATTTTGGTGGGGGGGGGATACTGGGGATTAAACCTCCATGGCTTCATGTATCTTAGGCAAGAACTCTGCCACTGAGTTACATCCCCAGGCCTTTTTTCTTTTTTATTTTGTCTGTAATCCCAAATAGCTGGGATTACAGGCTTGTGCCACCATACCCAGAACACTTTTAGTATTTGTAGGAAAGTCCCCTGGTCAAAACCTAGTTTTTCTCCGACTCATGTGGTTAACAGGGGTCCACTTGTCAAGGGAGCCCCAGGATTCTATGTGGTCTGAACTCCAGGTTTGTAACCCCTCGGGTCACAAGCTGAATTAGACCCAAATCTTGTGTCCTGAGCTCTCCTCTTGCAATATCTTTTTTTAAATTTTTTTTTAGTTGTCAAAGGAACTTTATTTTATTCATTTATTTATATGCAGTGCTGAGAATTGAACCCAGTGCCTCACACATGCAAGGCAAGTGCTCTAAAACTGAGCCACAACCCCAGCCCCTTGCTGTATCCTTTTAATGTCCCAAAAGCTAGGTGGGTAGCCTGGGCTTGCTCCTGGGAAAGGAATCCCATCTCTTCTTTAAAAAAAAATTTTTTTAATTCTAATTTATTATGCATGATAGCATCCCATCTCTTCTTAATTTTGTGACCAACAGAAATGACAATGACAAGTGGGCCAACCAAAGAAGCAGACGTGTGGACCCCATGCACAGCATGAAACTTGGTCTTTGAGCCCTATCTCCTCCCTACTTTACTCCTGTCCCCAAACTTCTTCCTGGAAAAGATCCCACTTCTTCTTTATGCCTTTCCAAAGTCCACACCACAGGACTGGTGGCAGCCCCGGAGGCTGTTATGCTGACCAGACAAAGAAGGTCCCCAGTGGGAGGCACCTGCCTCATTTGCAGCTCCCAGGCTAGTGGCCTGAGCTCCTGAGGTCTTTAGGTTCTTACTCCCAGTGACATTATTGTCTCCTATGCTGGCTGCTTTAAAGTTATAGAGGTCACTGCCACCATGTCTCTGGGAACAGATGACCCTTTGTCATTCCACCCACAAAACCTCTTGAGGGCTGGGGCTATAGCTCAGTCACAGAGCACTTGCTTAGCATGTGTGAGGCACTGGGACTGGGTTTGATCCTCAGCGCCACATAAAAAAACTAAACAAATAAAGACATGCTGTCCATCTACAACTATAAAAAATAAAAATTAAAATTAAAAAAACTCTTGAGCTGCTGCTGCCACTTGACCATCCTTTTCCCTCCTAAAAGCACATGCCATGCGGCCTATGTAAATGTTGGGGACTTGGAAGGGGATTATTAGACAGATGACAGGATATGTGGTGCTGAGGATCGAACCCGGGCCGCACGCATGCCAGGCGAGCACGCTACCACTTGAGCCACATCCCCAGCCCCAGATGACAGGATAATAGGAGGAAGATTTTTATTCAGACAGAGAAGCAAAGAGACAAGAAGAGAGCTGTACAGAGACATATGTCTCTCATAAGAGATAACTAGGGATTGTCCTCTCAAACAAGATAGCCTCTGCCGGCCAAAGTTTCTCCAACACAGGGACAGAGGGGGACACCCAAATTGGGGGGATATAAGAACTGAGGCAGCAGGGACATAACTCTAGGACATTGGAGAAAAATAGCAGAGGAATGGGGAAGAGGAAGAAGGAAGGGAGAGACATGAGCTTAGGGGGGATCTTGCCCTAGAGCTTGACAGAAAAATAGGTCTCTAGAAGCCCTATCCTCATATCTAAGACCCAGAGCAGAAAAAAGTCTGGGATGGCCCAAGCAAGCTTCTGACTATTGAAAAATTGTTAAAAATATAGATTTTATGTATATTTTATGCAATAAAAAAGAAAAAGAAAATACCAGTCACTTTGGAAAACATTTGAGTAGTTGCTCAAAAGGTTAAACACAGAATTAACATATGTCCCACCAATTCCACTCTGAGCCATATACCCAACAGAAGGGAAAACATAAAGTCTGTACAAGAACATGAATGTTCCCAACATGATCTGGAAACAACTCAAATTCCCATCAACTAATAAATGAATAACTGGAAACAACTTAAAATCCCATCAACTAATAAATGAATAAACAAAATATAGTTGATCTACATGTGTTAATTATCTTTCCATTACTATAACAAAATACCTGAAGCAGCCAGATGCCGTGGCACACACTTGTAATCCCAGTGACTTGGGAGGCTGAGGCAAGAGAATTGCAAGTTCAAAGCCAGCCTCAGTAATGGCTAGGCACTACGCAACTCAGTGAGACCCTGTCTCTAAATAAAATACAAAATAGGGCTGGGGATGTGGCTCAGTGGCTGAGTGCCCCTGAGTTCAGTCCCTAGTACCACCCCCCCCCAAAAAAAAATACCTGAGGCAATTAACTTATGAAGAGAAAAGATTTATTTTCGCTTACAGTTTTGGAAGTTCCATTCCATGATTGATTGGTTATGTTGCTTTGGGCCTGAGGCAAGTAGTATATCGCGGCAGAAGTGAGAGGCAGAACAAACTCACTATGTCATGAGCCAGGGAGCAAAAAAAGAGAGAAAGGAGTAGGGATTCCACAATCCCTTCCCACACTCCCAATAACCTAAGGACCTCCCACAAACCCCACCTTCCAAAGATTCTATCATCTCCCAATAATACCACCAAGCCGTTAGGAGACATTCAAGATCCAAATTCTAGCAACATACAATGGAATATTATTTAGCAGTGTAGAAATGAAGCAATGATATATACTATAAAATTAATGCACTTCAAAGCATGCTAAGTAAAAGAAGCCAATCATGAAAGACCATATATTGAATGAATCCATTTATACAACATGTCCAGAATATAGATAAATCCATAGTGATAGAAAGTAGATTAATGATTATGCAGATCTGGGAAGGAGTGGGAGAGGGATGGGAAGTGACTGCTAATAGGTAGGGGTTGGGGTTCCTATTTTGTTTTTGTTTTTTGTTTTGGTATCAGAGACTGAACCCAGGGACAATTAACCACTGAGCCACATTCCCATCCCTTTTTTATTTAGAGACAGAGTCTCACTAAGTTGCTTAGGGCTTTGCTAAGTTGCTGAGGTTGGTGTCATCCTCTTGCTTCAGGGATTCCAGTTGTACGCCACCACACCAGCTAGGCATGGGGTTTCTTTCTGGAGTGATGAAAATGTTCTGGAATTAGTGGCAAAGGTTGCACAACTTTATGACCATATTAAAAAAAAACCCACTAAATAGTATATTTTGAAATAGTGGGTTTTAGGTTTTATGACTCGTATCTCATTTATAAAAATAAGGGAGAAAAGCTTAGAAAATACAAGAGTCATCTGGGGACAAGCTTGGTCACTGCTTCAGTCTCCTGGCTGGGTCATTCCTCCCCTCCCTGGGGAGGAACTCAGCACAGCTAGGACCAGCAAGACCAAGTATTCCTCTGTCAGGCATCTCAGGGTCAGGATGCTCCAGCCAAGGAGGAGGAGGCAAAGGAGGACAGTGGAAGAGAGAGGACCTTGACAGAGACATCAGGGGTGTGAGGAAGGAGAAGAGGGAAACAGGCTTCCCTGCCCAGTGTCCAATTGCTGCCCCAGCCCTTCTAACCTGACCCCAGGGCTCCTGGTCAGATTGGCCATCCCAGGGACTAACTAGTTGTGAGAGAAGCCCCCATGGGAGAAGGCAGGGAGGTCAGGGGCACAGGCAGCAGCTTGGGACAGGCAAGCCAGGGGGTTGATCCCACAGTCCCCAGCATCCTGGTCCTCCCGGAAGTAGACGGAGTCAGCAGAGTAGAAGGAAGGGTCCTCATCAAAGAAGTTGTAGGGTCGGAGGAAGAAGCCCACTCCATTCCCCACAGTCACCGTGTTGGGAATATCCTCTGCATGTGGGATGTGCAGAAAACCAGCTGTCACCCAGGCCACCAAGTCCTATCAGGGGGAGAAGAAAGAGGATCATGAGGTCAGGCTTTTCTAGGGATATGCCCTGCCTCCCCAAGTGGCCCTTCAGGGAAGGCTTCAGCTTACCAACCCATACTCCCTTAAATTCTCAGGGAAAAATGTGAAATCATCAAGGTTTGTTTTTCTAAGTGGGTTCTTAAGACCCCCCGAGGAATCTCACTGGTGAAAGAGAAGTGGCTCATTCCTGCCTTCTCCTCTCATTTCCACCTCATTCCTCGCTTCCCATTCAACTCACCTGCCCTACAATAGTCTCATTATTGATGAAGTCAGTGAAGTCCACCGTAGGTGTCCAAGGGTCATTCAAATTATAGATGCTGGTGCTACTGGGTTCCCCTTCCTTCCGCTGTGTCACAGCCAGCTGGTACCTGCAGGTAATTTTGTTTAGCTATACAAAGTCATCAACCCAAACTGCTGCCCAAAGCTGCAAGGAAGAGGGAACATATGGGCAAAATAAACATAAAGGTCTTGGTACTGAATCTCTTTATCATTCTCATGTAGTTCTCATTCTTCTCCAACCCTGTAGAGTTCCTGCATTTGTTCAATATCCTATACCTCAAACGTCACCTTGTTCACAATTCAGACTTTGGGTAGGAATGTCATTCATCCATGCTTCCAGATCAGAGCCTGGTGTTGAGCCTGGAGTTTGGATCCAAAATTATGGACGTGTCTTTTTTTTTTTTTTTTAATTATCTACTACTTAACTTTATTTTTTTAAGAGAGAGGGAACTTTTTTAATATTTATTTTTTAGTTTTCGGCAAACATAACATCTTTATGTGGTGCTGAGGATCGAACCCAGCGTCCCATGCTTGCCAGGCCAGCGCGCTACCGCTTGAGCCATACCCCCAGACCCCTTAACTCCATTAACTATGGTCTGGACCATTGTGACGAGCTGGTGATGTGTGATGTTGTGACAAAAGTGGTCCTCTCCTTTAAGGTTCTCGTAGATTAAGGAGGGAGACAGAGAAACAAGTACTTACAAGTATGAATGTAACAAAAGTCAAAAACAGAGAGCTGAGGCATGATCAGCAGAAGGAGCTGACCTAGAACTGATCATGGCCAAGGGACACTGAGAAGACCAGTCATGGTGGAGTAGAGGCCTCTAATATAATAAAACATTGGTCCCTTCCAGGTAATCTTTAAATCCTTGGAACTTCCTGAGTGAGGGCCTTGCCTGTTGTTTATGGGGCTTCCCTAACACCATGCCTGAGTTCATGCTAATGAGATGACTTAGGATGGGTCTGGTGACCCTGGAACTGTGTAATAGGGCCAACCCATGTGATTAGAACACTGGAGTTTTACCCATGGGATGTCAGTTAGTCCTGCAGGAAACAGAATTGTCCTAGAGGAGGAGATCAGTCATGTGGTCAATAAGTCAACTAATCATGCCTGTGTAATGAAACCCCAATAAAAACTACAGATATATGGACGTGTCTTGATTCCCATCTGAGGTCAAGTTCTCTATCTCAACTGCCTGAATATTAGGGATTACTTTCTCCAACCTGGGATCCTGTAACTCTTTGTTTTTTCCTCCAACCTTTTTTTTTTTTCAAATATTTTAAACATACAGAGAAGTTGAAAAGATTGTATAGTAAACACCATAATAACTACTGCCTAGGTTCTACCATTAATATTTTCTGTATTTGCTTGAATGCACCATATCTTACCTGTCATCCATCCATCCATCCATCCATCCATCCATCCATCCATCCATCCACTAATCTTCATTTTGAGCAACTCAAGATCCATAGAAGAGGATAGGTACACATGTACCCATTAAAAAAATAGAGCAATGAAAGCCCCTTTGTTCAGTCCACTTCCCCCAGCCCTCTCTGACAGCCCACCACTTACCTCCCCCAGCTGAAGGCTCTCTCCATGGAGCTGTTCTGGGGCAGTGGCTCCCCTGCAAAACTAAGTATCTGGATGCGGTAGCCTCGTGGGTGACCCCACTTGTTGCTGTGGTTGCTGGCCAGGTACAGGTAGCGGGGAGTGGCCCCTCCCAGGGGGAAAGCAGCCTGCTCCTCTGTTTCCAGCAGCTTTCGGGTCACCTGCATTCTCTGTACCTGGCGTTCAGGGTTCCAGGGCACAGTCGTGGGGACAAAGGCCATGTCTTCAGCCCAGACCCAGTTCTCCAGTCCTGTGTGGGGTGGGTGAGGGTGGAAGGCTGATCATGTAGTTGCCCTGGTCCCCCTGGAGTCCTCCGCCACCTGGCTTCAGAGGGGGGTCAAAGAGCATCCCAGGACAGAGTGTGGCCCCTGCTTCCCTTCCCTCTCCCCAAGATATCCCCAATGCACAGATATGAGAAGTTCTTCCTCACTTATGTCATTTTTAGTAATTATTCCAGATGACTTGGGACTGGGCCCCCACCTACATTTACCCTCTCAGTAATCACAAAACGGTGGTTTACCCAGTGTGCATGGCTCAGGGTGAGACTGCTCTGACTTGAAGAGAGGAACGGCTTCTCACTACTCAAGCCCTATGACATCACCTGAACTGCCTTCTCATGGAAATAAGACTCACACTTATGAAAGCTGAAGTTCTGTGCATGCACCATGTTGAGTGCTTTATATACACTGCCACTCTTATTTTTATGACAACCTTATGAAGGAGAAACTATAAACTGTCTCCACTTATAGCTGGGACAACTGAAGCATAGAGAATTTGAATAATGTGCCTTGGTGGTCAAAAGGATACATACTATTGTAGCAATGCTGGGGACCAAAATCTTGGTGTGATTTTTTAATCACACAGGAAGCCAGCCCAGAGCAATCCCAAAACACACACATATGGTCTACAGACATGGGGGCCAACAGGAAGGGAAACTATACGCTAGGCCTGACACTGTTGAGGATTAGAGGCATCTCCTATAGTTTAGAACATGACAGAGAGTTGGGAGTGGGGCCAAATTTACAATTTGTTCCCTGAACATTTGGAGTTTTGAATTATTTTATTGCAGCCTAACTAGGTCCCATATTAGGAATCATCTGACATGATCTGAGATCAAAGAGCAATAAACCAAAACATGCTGGCTAATCCCTCCATACTTTCTGGGGACCAGGAGAGTCCAGAGATTGATTTAGCAAACCTTAGTTTCCTTCTGTGGATTTACTGCCCCTAAACCACAGTCCAACGTTTTCACCCTTAGAACACAAAGACTAAGAGTTCTTTTTGATCCATCTAGAAGAGGGTTCATGAGGCTAATAACAATAGCTGATATTTCTAAAGGACTCACCATGTGTAAGCACTGTTCCAAGTGCTTTAAAAGTATTATCATTTAACCTACAGAGACAAAGGTAGAAGTGTGTGTATTTGTTGGTTTGAGTATATACTTAAATTTTATTTTCTTTCTGTTTTTTTGGGGGGGGGGCGGGGGGGATGGTACTAGGGATGGAACTCAGGGGCACTGGACCACTGAGCCACATCCCATCCCTATTTTGTATTTTACTTAAAGATAGGGTGTCACAGAGTTGCTTAGCACCTCACCATTGCTGAGGTTGGCTTTGAATTCACGATCTTCCTGCCTTAGCCTTCTGAACCACTGGGATTATGGGTATGTACCATCATGCCTGGCTCTGTTTTTTTTTCTTTTACTTCCTCTTCCCCTCTTCCCCTCCTCCTCCTCCTCCTCCTCCTCCTCCTCTTCTTCTTCTTCTTCTTCTTTTCTCTCTCTCTCTCTCTCTCTCTCTCTCTCTCTCTCTCTCTCTCTCCCCCCCCCCCCCCGCCTATCTCTCTTTATCTCTATCTCTTTCTTAGTACTGAGGAATGAACCCAGGGTTTCACACATGCTAAGCAAGCACTCCACCACTGACCTAATTCCTCAGCCAAATATACCTAAATTTTCCAAGTCCTCTGGCAAGGCCTAAAATCAATGCCATCCCAGTAATAATGAGCACACCTGGTGTCCAGATCATGGTTTCTAAATACCATTCTGCAATAAAAGGAACCAGAGCTCTTTAGAGAAGTGATTGGTTGCAGGACTAGAGCAGGGAAAATCCTATATGAAATTAAAATATCTTGTGGTGTTGGAAAGTAAGGAAGTACTCAAAAAAGTATGGAGGCATGTCCAAAGGACTTAGAAACCAACCTGAAGGACTTCCTGATGGCTAAAATCAGAGCAATGTAAAGAACAAAACAAACGATAGTACTGGGTTACAATATAATAAAATAAATAGGAGTTCATAAAATTATGAATAAACAATTGAATACATAAATAAATGAAAAAGGAGGAATGACTCTTCCTTATGCCAAACTTCAATGAATAAAAACGTAGGAGGGTACTGGGGTTGTGGCTCAGCGGAAGATTGCTCGCCTAGCAAGTGAAAGGCCCTGGGTTTGATCCTCAGCACCACATAAAAATAAAATAAAGATATTGTGTCCATCTACAACTAAAAAATAAAGTATTTAAAAAAATTGTTCTATAATTAGACATTGTAACATTTGAGGAAAAAAAAAGACATAGGAGGGCTGGGGATATAGATCAGTTGGCAGAGTGCTTGCCTCATATGCCCAAGGTCCTGGGTTTGATTCCAGCACCACACACACACACACACACACACACACACACACACACACAAGACATAAGGAAAAATTTAATAGATAAATAAAATATTGTACATAAACAGCCTTTAAAAAGAATTTGTTTGTAATAAAAGGGATGAACCTGGAAGACAGTGTGTTAAGTGAAATAAGCCAGGGAGAGAAAGACAAGACTGCATTGTCTCATTCATGTATAGACTCTGAACCCATAGAAATGTTGGTTATCAAGAACTAAGGTTCGGGGTGGGGATTAGGGAGATGTTGGTCAAAGGATATAACATTTTGGTTAGTTATGAGGAATAAATTCAAGAGACTCATTGTAGAAACTGGTGACTATTGTTAAAAATCTTATATTATAAACTGGGTGCAGTGGTGCACGCCTGTAATCCCAGCAGCTCAGGAGGCTGAGTCAAGAGCAAAACAAGGTCAAAGTCAGCCTCAGCAATGGTGAGGTTCTAAACAACTCAGTGACACTCTGTCTCTAAATAAAGTACAAAAATAGGGCTGGGAATATGGCTCAGTGGTCAAATGCCCCTGAGTTCAATTCCTGGTACAAAAAAAAAACTTATATTATATTCTTGAAAATTGCTAAAAGAGTAGATTTTAAGTGCTCTCATCAGAAAATAAGAGATAAGTAGATGAAGTAATGCATGTTAATTAGCTCCATGTAACCATTCCACAATGTATACATATTTCAAAACAACATGTTGTACTTGGTAAATGCATAAATTTATAGTTGTCAATTAAATATCTTTTAAAAAGGCAAAAAGTCTAAATGACTAGTAGGGAAACACCACAGTAATAATAGTTGTAAGCAAAATCTTCCAATAGAGGCTAAAATTAGTGAACAAAAGTTTGAGGAAAAAATAGAATATTTGCATAACATCAAAGTATTTTCCCCAAGATATTTATTAATTGAAAATGTAAAATATTAACTTTTATGAGGGAGAAAGCCAAAAGACACATTTTAAACAAGTGCATGAGGCCAACATCATTAATAATAAGACATATCGGGGCTTGGGTTCTAGCCCAGTGGTAGAGCACTTGCCTTACATGCATGAGACACTGGTTCAACCCTCATGCCACATAAATATATAAAAAATAGACCAAATAAAGGTATTATATTCATCTATAACTAAAAATATTAAAAAATAATAATAATAAGACATACTAATATCATGTACCCCTTGATATGATGCACTGAGAAGGACATACATCAATTTTGTGGTTTTCTTGCCTCCCAAAATGTAGTTGCAATCTAACCATGACAAAACATCAGAGAAACCCAGATTGAGAGAGAGTTTACAAAAATAATTGACCCGTGTTATGGAATGCCAAGGTCATGAAAGAAGGAGAAACCTAAAAAACCATCACAGGTTGGACGAGACTAAGATATACAACATCTAAATGCAATGCAGAGACTTGGATTAGATTCTGAAACAGAATAAGAACATTAGCAGAAGAACAATTAAACTCTCTAGATTAGTTAATGGAATTATAATGTTAATCTCCTGCTTTTGATCCTTACTTATGATTATATAAGATATCAACATTATAGGAATTTGAGTGAAGAGTAGATGGGAATTCTTTGTACAATGTTGGCAACTTCTTGGAATATCTAAAATTATTTAAAAGCCACCCAAATTTGAAGTAGTTGTTAATTTTATAAAGAAGGCACTGTTAGGCGTTGGAGTTGTGGCTCAGTGGTAGAGCACTTGCCTGGCATGTGTGAGGCCCTGGGTTTAATCCGCAGCACCGCATATAAATAAAATAAAAGATCCATTTACAACCCCCCAAAAAAAATTTTTAAAAGAATGCACAGTTATATTATTTTTATGCTTAAGTAAACTGAGGTAAAGAGATGTTAAACCTAAAAAGTTTCCATCATACACATCTTTGTCGGGAACTAGAAGGACATTCTCCTTCAAAGATTAGCCTGACAGCCCTCTGGGAGACATTCTGCCCTGAAGGCATCCTGCAGCTACCTATCTCCCTGGAACACCCTGCGGTTATCAGGATCATCAGACATCTTGCAGCTGGCAGTTTTACCCACCCACATTCAGCAATTTCGAAGAGTTTCCCCATCCCCAGCATATAAATACCCCTGTGTGAACAATAAAAGTTTGCAGCTTGATCAGAACTTTTGTCTTGCTGTCACCTTTCGTGTCTCTTGTCCCTTCATTCCTCCCCATCTAGGTTCGCTGCCCACGTTGATGTGTCCTGCCAGACGGGACACATCTTCCCAGAACCTCTCCAAGCATGCTCTAGTTCTCCATTATAAAGCAAGCTTTCTGGAAACAAGAGTGCATTTCTTTAGTTAATTTGTGTAGGGGAGGGCTTGGCACAGGTATGTTTTTAGTAAACATGCATTGTTAACTTGAATGACCTTGTGATGAGAAAAGATAGAAATAGCAAAATATATGTACATTATAATCCCATTTTGATATAGAAATCTAACTATGTACACTAGTATCTCATATTTGTATCATGATACATCAACCACAGAAACATTTTTAAATATATTTTTTAGTTTGTAGTTGGACACAATTTCTTTATTTTATTTTTATGTGATGCTGAGGATCGAACCCAGGACCTTGCACATGCTAGGCGAGCGCTCTACCACTGAGCCACAATCACAGCCCCCAGAAACAATTTTTTAAGTATGAAATTTTTCTTTTCAGTATAGGAGAATATGAACCTGGTAAGAATGAAAAGCTCTGAGCAGGATGATTTTTGCATATCCTTTTATATTTTATTGTTTCAAAGAAAACTTTTAAAACTGGCCATGGAGACTTCAGGCTACTCCTCTGGCACCTTTGTCCCCATCAGGATATCTTACCTGCCACATCCAGATCCACCTTGAAGTGGGCACTGTGGGTGTGAATCGTGCCCAGCGTGTGCTCCCCAACTCGGTTCCCATACCTTTGAGCAGCACCAAAGAGGAACGAAGAGCTGATGTAGCCCGTGGCATGGACTTTGACTTCTATGGCCCCGTTGGGGTGGAAGATCATATCCCACACATAGTCATAGTTGAGCATGGTGGACACAGATCTGACGACCAGCACTGTCTCCGCAAGGCCCCCAAAATAGTAGGAGTTGAAATCTGAGTGGTGTCGCCGCAGCGGGAGGCCCTGATTCTGTTCAAACACACAAAAGGCATCATGTATTGTCTTGGGGGTCTGGGACTCCAAAAGGAAGTGCCAGTCCACATATGTGGCCAGGTAGGGGCAGTCCACCCCACGCGTCAAGGGTGAAGAGAAGTGGCCTAGGCCAAAGCCACCATCTGTGTAGCGGCTTCGCAGAGCAGCAGGAGAATTTCCACCATAGATAGTCAAGGCCTCCTGGACGCTGACTTCATAGGCCACCCTCTCCCCTTGGAAACGGATGTCAAAGATCCTCGGGCCACTGAAAGCTCCAAGGCCAAAGGAGAAAGTCCACATTGAGGAGGCCACTTGATTCCCCTGGACACTGAAGCGGGGACCCTGAGGATGGAACTGCAGAGGGGGAGCCCGACCAGGGGCCACTGGGGACTTCAGGGACCAGGACCCACCTGTGCCATTGTCTGGGATTACAACCACATTCACCAGGCCAGCCTCAAATTGGTCCTCTAGCTGGGCCAGACTCTCATAGTAGCGGCCTTGATAGAATACCTTCTGGATGGTCCAGTGGGCAGGGTCCAGGGCCTTGTGGTCCACCAGCAGCTCCAACCCCACAGGGTGCAGGAAAAACCCAGCCCCTGAGAGGTTGTAGTAGAGGCCAAACCAGGTGGCCCGGTCCCCTGATTGTAGACCACGGGGGGCTGTGTTCATTGTCACCAAGTTTTTTCTCTGGATTTTGTAGAAGCAGCAGTGGTGAAGGAGTCCCTTAGCCTGGGGCAGTTCTCTGTTGAAGATCATCTGGTCTATGTCCAGGTATTCTCGGATCAGCACAGGGCGTCGGTGGTAGGGCAGGGGGCCCCCATGACGCTCCACAGTCACATCCCGCATGTAGGAGGGGTGAGGCAGTGGCCCCACCACCAGTTCACTCACATTGGGCTGGGGTTGTCCGCCAAAGAAGATGATGGCCAGCGCTTCTCGGGCAGGTGGCGGGCCCCCTCTGTCCAAGTGGGTCAAGGCTGCAGCCTTGGGGGGCAGCTGCAGCTCCACTGAGAAGACACAGTTGTCTGAGGGGCGAGCCTGGGCTGCATCCACCAGCCCTGGCCCCAGCTTCTGGGCTAGAAAACTCATCACAGCTGTCAGCTCTTCGGGGCTCAGGTCTGCAAACAGCTGGCCCTGGGCAGGGTGTGTCCAGGGCTGGGCACTAGGAGGAATGGAGGGGCAATGGGGAGCCAGGCCTGGTTTACATTCCCTGTCACTCCCAGCCCCATCTTTACACATACCTGTCACCAGAACACTAAGTAGGTAAAAAATAATAAGGATAGCCATCTCTAAAGCTGAGGGCTGTCTCCAGGCTCTGATTCTGAATGCAGAACAGAAGATAGACAGGGCCTGAGTGTAGGTTGCCTTTCAGTCTCCAGAGGGTAGTGGTCTCTGGGCAGTACGGCCAGCAAGAGGCATGATAGTAACAGTAATGGGAATGACCAGCAACCCAGAGCAGAGGGGTGGAGCTGGAGGGGACCAGGGCTCAGGTCAAGTACAGGAGGTGGGGCTTAGATAGGACCCTGGACTTTGTATAACCCACACAAGCCTCCTGTTGCAAATCAAACAGCACACTCAGGGTCAGGCACATAGCTGGCAGGGTGGGTTTTGGAGAAAACAGCTGGCAGGAGGCAAGAGGAAGGAGAAGCCACCCTGTCCTGGGGCTCTTCCTTCTCTAGGCTAGTGATGAAATCCTGGTACAAGGCCACCAGGAGAAACTCACCTGCCTACCCCTCTGTCAGGTTCCCTCCTTCCCTCCTCTAGTTTGTGACACCCACCAGGCTGTGATTCCCACCACTGTCTCCTGCTCCCCCCAGCAACCAGAATCCTCCTGGCAGCCCAAGTGAAGCTGGAGAATAATGAGAACAATACAAAGCATCCAGGAGGGACTATTCTGAGGCTAAGCCAAGTACGTTTTGTGGAAGCCGTAAGCACCCTAAATCTCTGGAGGGGATTGTACAGCAGTGGCAGTAAAAGGTCAGACAAGAGATGTTGATGCTTGTACCATTGTGCCATTTTTTCCTTGGGGGTGGGTGCTAAGACCCTCACATTGTTACTGCCAGGCCAGTTACCAGTGACAAGGACTTCTCCTTCCTCAGATATGAAGATTGATCACCTGGGAAATGCCCAGGCAAGCTAGTAAACTAGTTTTATTTAAAAAATAGTAACACAGACTTCTTCGCACAGAAGGGGGCCTAGAACTGGGTGTCTGTGGGAGGAGTGAATCTTGTCCCTTTTTAATACCCAGGTTTCTTTCTTCTCATGTCCCCTCCCTTTATCCCAGGCGGTGAAAAAGCGGGTGAGGGGCAATTCAGAGGGAGCCACCCGCCCAGGAAGACTCCTTAATAATTTGCTACTGTGAGGCACAATCTCCCTGGTTGCATGTGAGTTTTTGGTTATCAATTAAGGGAGGGGGGAGTGTCCTGAAGACATTAACATTCCAATACCCCAGAAGCAGGTGACTTTGGCCATGATGAGGGGGATGTGTCCTGAAGGTATTAACATTCCTTTTTTCTTGAACCAGCTTTCTTCTTCCCAACCCTATTCAGCTTCCATCTTCCGATTCCTCTATTTACACTAACTGTCTGACCTTTCTTCTTCCTTCAACATCCCCCTGAATAGGACTGACCTACTGACGGGCCAGGGCGAGGTAAAATGGGGCTAGGGAACCTAGCAGCTCTGCTCTCAACTCCAGGAAACCTTTGCCAAAATGGTGGAGATGCAGGGAATGCAACTGACTCCATTCTTCACAGCCCATAACTGGGAGCCTCTCTGCTAGGGGGTGGATATGTGGAAAGCCATTGCCATTTGACCAGCTGAATCCTGAGCAGAACCAGGAGAGACTGAGGGTCCCTGAGAGGACACCTGTATCTCATGTGCTGGGAGTGAAGGATCCTCTCTGACCTGGATATTTCCTAGAAGACATCTAGGCAAAGATGCTTAAGGGGAACATGAAGCAATTCATTTTCATGGCAGAGAAGGGACATCCCAGCCTAAGGGAACAGAAGTTGCAGAAGTACAGGCCAGGACAGGCAACAGCCAGGAGGTCAGCCAGTTCAGTGTGGAGTGGGGGCTGGGAAGAAAGGGACAGAAAGAGGTAAGATCACAAAGTCGGCTATGTTTTACCCAAGGTCTTTTTTGCAGGAACACAGTGAGATTCCTGGAAACCTGAATCATCAAACCAGAGAAAACAAAACCCGAAAGATCAGACAAGAGATGTTGATGTTTGTACCATTGTGCCATTGGCTCCGGCAGGTTTGCCTTTCCTTTTTTTTTTTTTTGGTACCAGGGATTGAACCCAGGGGCACCCTACCTCTGAGCCCCATGCCCAGTTCTTTTTATTTATTTTTTTAAATATTTTTTTTAGTTATACATGGACACAATATCTTTATTTTATTTATTTATTTATATGTGGTGCTGAGGATTGAACCCAGAGTCACACATGTGCAAGGCAAGCGTTCTACCACTGAGCCACAACTCACTCCCTTTTTATTTTTTATTTTAAGGCAGGATCTCACTAAGTCACTGAGGGTCTTGCTAAATTGCTAAGTCTGGCCTTGAATTTACGGTTCTCCAGAGTAACTGGGATTATAGGCATGAGTTACGAAGCCAGGTTCTCTTCCCTGTTCTTGAAATCTGTAGGAGGAGTGGGGCTTCTTTCAAGGCTGTAAGAAAAGCAGGGTCCCATTCCTCTGGGAGACAGTGGGAGTTTTGTAGTAGGAGAAAGAGAGTAAGTGTTCACTGTGGGTAGAGAAGTTTCAGAGAACTTCCTAATACAGGAAGGGTGTGTCTTGTGGAATTATGTGGGGTTCACAAGTAGAGAGTATGTGTGTGTACACACATGGGTGTGCATTCATGTGTGTTTATGGGCATGTTGTGGCAGGTAGGAAGAACTAGTGCCCCCTTCCCACTGGGGCCTGAGGATGTAAGACTCAGAGGAACTGGAACCCAGGCCTCTCCTCCATCATCACCTTGGCCAGGCTTACCTCAGGCTAGCAGAAGGTGAACACCATAGCTGTGACCACTGAAGACTAGCTGGCCATCCACAAAATTCCCACATTCCTGAGTCTTACCTAAACCTAAAGATGAACACTGACAAACATGCCTGAAATTGAATTTCTTGCCAATCATGGGGTGGGGGTGGGGGTGGGGGTGGGGTAAGGGTCCAGAGTTGGCTATCTGGTATAGAAAAATAAAATAATGTGACCCCAAATGTTGGGGAGAAAAAAATTCACAACCAACATCCCATAAACTGAGTGAAAGATGAAAAAAAAAAAAAGACCCTGCAGAGCTTCTTACAATCAAGATAGAAGCAATAAAATTACAATAACTAAAGCAGCAAAGGTCATTGGGAAAGGGTTGTGTGCCCATTAAAATAAGGAATAATCTAATGTCAAGATCCAGCCCTGACAAAGGGAAGCCATTCCAACCAGGGAATATAAGTCTGGGCCCTTTGGTAAGTTATAGTTAGTGCTGGGGAATGTATGTCCAGTGCTAAATTAAGAACACAGAGTTGAACTGGGGTTGTGGCTCAGTGGTAGAACACTCACCTAGCACATGTGAGGCACAGGGGTCAATCCTTAGCACCACAGAAAAATAAAGGTAATGTGCCTATCTACAACTAAAAAATTATTTTTTCTTGTTAATATTTATTTAATCGTAAATTAATACACAGTATCTTTATTTTTATGTGGTGCTGATGATGGAACCCAGTGTCTCACACATGTGAGGCAAGTGTTTTACCACTGAGCTACAGCCCTAGCCCCTAAAAAACTATTAAAAAAGTGGAAGAACACAGCATTGGCCATGCACAATGAAACATGTATGTAAACCCAGTGACTCAGAAGGCTCAGGCAGAAGGATCACAAGTTTGAGGTCAGCCTGGGCAACAAAATGAGAACCTGTTTCAAAAAAAGTAAATAAATAAAATGTGCTGGGAATGTAGCTCAGTACTAGGCATTTGCCTAGTATGTGCAAAGCCCTGAGTTTAATTCCCCAGTACCACAAAAATAAGTAACAAGATGAATGAATAAATAAATAAATACAGCATTACTATGGCCCATGTACCTTTATCCTGAACTGCATTACCAAGGAGAGGTCAATGAAGTTCACTCTGAGTCACCAGTGAGAGGAGTGATTGGAGGAGGACAGGAAGCAGATCCAAAAGGTAGAGATCACTCCTTGGAGGAAAGGGTGTGTGAAGACCCCCACCCCAGGAGATGCAGCAGGGCCCAGCGAGAGGCAGAGCAAGATGAGAGTAACTAGGAAAGAGCCAGTCAATAGTGAGAGATTGAAACCACAGAGGAGGTATGGAAAAGAGAACCTTCCAGAAGGAGCTGGAATCAGTGGGCTTCACCTCTACAGGCACCTGTGCATCACCTCTGTATCACCAAACCCAAAGAAGCAATCAGGACAGCATCAATTTCCTCCCCACATTTAGGGCTTCCTTATTTTTTTTTCTTCCCAAACCCTCTGTACATTGCATAAGTGTGCAAGGAGGATCTGACCAATTATTGCAAAACCAAAGTGACTAGCAAGAGGACTGATTGGTGGGTAGGATCTTACTTTGACCAGTGACTCTCCACTTCTCTCTCTCTTCCCCAACCAACTTCTATTTCTCTGTCAGGATCAATATAGACATCTTGGGAGTTGGGGATATAGCTCAGTTGGTAGAACTGAGGCTTTCCTCGCATGCACAAGGCAATGGATTTAATCCCCAGCACCACACACACACACACACACACCACACAATACAGATAAATAAATATCACATCCCTCAGGAAGACTCCTCCAGCCCCCCAAGTCTGGGTTAGGAGCCCTGCTATGGTCTTTTTCCTTCCCTGATTGTAATTGTACCTGTTGCCCCTGAGGGTGGCAGTTGCCTCTATTCACTAGCACATTCTAGTGCTGCTCACATGGCCTGGCATTTGGAAGGTGCTCCATAAACCTTTGCTGAATGCATGAAGTGATACTTCCTGACATTTGCCATTGGAGCCCTTCCTAATGGTTCCCAAAGAAGAGGCAGGTGGGCACATGTTATTTTCCTCATGAGGGCTGCCTGTGACTACATTCTTGAAGAAGTCCCAGTCATGTCCTTTGACCCAAGCTTCAGGGTCTGAGGCTTGGTGGCATGATTTCCTTCAATCCCTCATGACATCAATC
This sequence comes from Ictidomys tridecemlineatus, assembly GCF_052094955.1. Lineage (NCBI taxonomy): Eukaryota > Metazoa > Chordata > Mammalia > Rodentia > Sciuridae > Ictidomys > Ictidomys tridecemlineatus. The sequence continues at coordinate 19,629,699 of NC_135479.1, forward strand.
CTCAGTCACTTCTCACTGCTAAACCCAATTTACAAGCCTGAAGACAAGACTCCAGACAACTTTGATGGCCTTTGGAAGAGCTTGGATTGGGATGGGCGGCTGGAGGTTGACCTTGCAGTCCTCCTGACCTGAACGGGGATGATGTTCTAATAATGTGGAGGTCCATTCTGCTTCCCCTCATTGAGTTTCTGGGGCAGGTGTCATCATTTCTGTGGTGAGATGTATAGGGACACAACCAGTCGTGTTTTCAAATAAAATCACATGGGCACTCACACACACCACCACCACACACCAGCACTCCCACTCTTTGGTAGAGATGGATATCAAGGAAATGAGTCTCAAGTGGACATGATGGTGATGGGCAGCATTCCTTTGTTCCTGTTCCCTCCAGCATCCACCATGGTTCAACAAGCCATAAGAAGGAACAGTGAGGGATTAGAAGCAAAAGGAGAAGTTAGAGTCTCCTTTTGTTTAGAGTCTTCAGGTCAGAGGAACAGGGAGTAATGAAGTCAGCAAAATAACAACTGGCCACATATCCCATTTTCTCCTCCATGTCATCTCAGTGTCTCTTTGTCCTTCCCTGTCCCCAACCAGGCCACATGATGAATGAAGCCAGCCATTGTTGGCCTTCTGTTCCAGACTGAATCTTTATTCATGTTCTTTGGAAACTACTTACTCTGTAGCTGACTGACTTCCTGTTCCATTGACCTAAGGGATGGCCTGGACTTGGGGGAGAACAGACCCAAGTGTACAAAAGCTTTGGTGGTGTCCCAGCTCCCAGAACATGATCTCCCTCTGGTCAGAAGCTGAGTAGCATTCAAAACTGTTTCTTGCACTTTATCTCCTGACCTTTGGCTTCCAGCAAACAGAAGTCCCCCTACCCTATTCCTTCTCATTGCCCTCTCCTCTCAAAGGCAGATGGAGAAGGGTGGGTAGTTGACTGAAAATTAAAATTTGGGCAAAGAAAGTATTATAGATGCCATACTCCTCTGATTCTCAAACACTTGAAAATTGGGCCTACCCCTTCACTTTTTTCTCCCCCTGACCACCTCTCTCTTCCCCAAAAGCCTGTCAGTAAAGGTCATCTTCCATTTGAGTCAATTTACTTATTTTTCCGAGATAATAAAGTTACATGGTTTGAAATTCAAAATGTACAGAAAGGTATACAGTGCTAAGTCCCCTCCCAAGCCTGCCCCCTCCCCAGAGGTAATCAGTGTTACCCATTTCTCTTAAATATGCGTGCATAAGCAAATATGTATTTATATTCTCATTCTTTCAAAAACAAACAGGAAGTGTACACTATACATATTCCTATGCCTTTCCTTTTTTACTTGAAGATTATTTATTATTAATACCTAAAGACACATGTTTTTTTTAGCTGGATAGTATTGCATTATAAGATTGCATCAAGTGCCAGGTGGGATGACACATGCCTGCAATCCCAGCTGCTGGGAGGCTGAGGCAGAAGGATCACAAGTTCAAAGCCAGCCTCAACACAATGAGACCCTGTCTCAAAATAAAAAATAAAGGGCTGGGGATGTGGCTCAGTGGTTAAGCACCCCTGGTATCAAAAAAAAAAAAAAAAAAAAAAAACCACACCTGCAAGTATGTTTTGACCAATTATCTAGGGAGGAATGTTTCTATTGTTTCCAATCTCTTGATATTACTGTAACCATCCCAGGCCAAACCCAGGAGGGACAAACAGATCCCTCCAGGTCAGGCTCCTCCCCATTAGAGTCCCCAGCTCATTTACACGTCTGCACATGATTGGACAGCCCTGGCCTGAGGGTGGAGTTCCCAGGGTTTCTTGCATCTTGGTCACACACAACCCTGAGACAAGATGACCATTTTTCATTACCCAAAACCACCTGCAATGCTAGGCCTAGTTGCTGCTCACACTATGAACATTCTCATCAAGAGAGAACAGGGCCAGCAGATGAAATGGGCAGAGAGAACTTTCCAGAAACACATCCTGCTCCAGATCAGAAGTGGGGGCAACTCCTACTCCTGATATGTGACAGACAGGGATTATCCTCTTCAATGATTTGTCCCGTTGCATCTTTGAGACTTCCATAATCTCAGGACCAGAAGAGACTGTAGTTGAGAAACGAGGACTGGAAAACATGGGGGCTAGGATAGAGGGACAATCACTCAGGACTTGAGGGGAAATTCCAGAACACAAAAGCAGGCAGGCACTCAAGAAGGAGGCAGTGGGTAAGAGGGAGTAAGGATGAGAGAAGGAAGGGACTTGGATAGAGGGAATGTGGGCAAAGGGTCCCTTCTAGCTCATCTGTGGACATGCAGGACTGATGGGCACTCTGCCCTGGGATCTCTAGGGAATTATTTCCATTGCAGAGTCCTTGGAAATCGTCTAAATATTTGGAAATAAAAGATTTTTTTTTTTAAAGAGAGAAGCATTTGAAGAAAAGCATAGCTATTACTCCAGCCCCCTGGCTGGGTCATTCCTCCTCTCCCTAAGGTAGGAACTCAGCACAGCTGGGACCAACCAAGCCCAGTGTTCTTATGTCAGGCATCTCAGGATCAGAATGATAATAAGAGGAGGAGGGAAAGGAGGACAGTGGAAGAGAGAGGACCTTGACAGAGACATCAGAGGTATAAGGAAGGAGAAGAGGGAAACAGGCTGCCCTGCCCTGCCCAGTGTCCAGTTGCTGCCCCAGCCATCCTAACCTGACTCAGCCTCTGGTCAGATTGGCCATCCCAGGAACCAACTAGTTGTAAGAGAAGCCCCCATGGGAGAAGGCAGGGAGGTCAGGGGCACAGGCAGCAGCTTGGGACAGGCAAGCCAGGGGATTGATCCCACAGTCCCCAGCATCCTGGTCCTCCCGGAAGTAGACGGAGTCAGCAGAGTAGAAGGAAGGGTCCTCATCAAAGAAGTTGTAGGGTCGGAGGAAGAAGCCCACTCCATTCCCCACAGTCACCGTGTTGGGAATATCCTCTGCATGTGGGATGTGCAGAAAACCAGCTGTCACCCAGGCCACCAAGTCCTATCAGGGAGAGAAGAAAGAGGATCATGAGGTCAGGCTTTTCTAGGGATATGCCCTGCCTCCCCAAGTGGCCCTTCAGGGAAGGCTTCAGCTCACCAACCCATGGTTCTTGAACCTTTAAATATTTTCCCTTCTGACCCCAAAGTCAAAGCATGAAGAGTCAATTTCATAGTGTACTGTACCTGGCCTGCACCCTCCATCTCTGACGCTTCCTATCCCTCTGCCCTCTGCCTACCAACCCGAAGGCTACTTCAGCTGCTCTCCCCACCCCCAACTCTCTGAGGGTTCCCACATTACAACTCAAGCCAGAAGGATTGGATGAGGGAAGACAGGGCTTGAGAAGCAGAAGCAGGCTGCCATGGAGACTCTTTAATGGTCAAGGAAGGAATGGAAGAAGCTCAAAGTGCAGAGCTGTGGTCTTCTCTATTAATTTCCAGCCCTGCTTGAGTCTTGGGACTTGAAAAGGACTCAGTCCATGAATTCAAGTGCTGTAGGGTTTGGAGGACAGGCCCTGCTCCTCACCCATCTGATGCATATGACTTCCCAGCTCAGGAAGGTTTTCAAGAGTAAAGGATCAGGTCCACTAAAGTGCAGAAAGCAAGTGTCCACTCCACCTGAGATCCCATGGTTTTCAGGGACTCTCCCAAGAGAAGGTGAGACTCATCCTTGTACCTCCATCCCTCTGATATCCTGCCCCCGAAGTCAGCTCACCTCTCCAGCAATGGTCTCATTGTTGATGAAATCATTGAAATCCACAGTGGGGGCCCAAGGGTCATTTTGATTAAAGATGCTGCTGCTACTGGGCTCCTCCTCCTTCCGCTGGGTCACAGCCAGATGGTACCTAGAGGGGGACTGCTCAGGACTCCATTGTCACTAACCCCATTCTGCTGCCTGATCATGATAAAAGGAATCTGGGTGCTCAGACTTCAGCTTCTTCCTCCCATTCACATACCAACTCAGGATTGCGGAATTCCTGATGTCATCCTAGAGGGTTCCATCTTCCTATTGGTCACCCTGCCATTTTACTGCATGGTCCCTCCCCCATCCAAAACAGGAATAAGTCTTCACTTCTCAGTTTTAGTCTTCCAAAGAGAAATGAGTCCCATTGGCACACTGATAGCTAAGAAATGCTGAGATCTCATCTCATCGTGAGTACAGTCCCAACTGATCCTAGTGTCCCCTCCAATGCTTCCCTCCCACTCTCACCTCCTGCAGCCCTGACAGCCCACCACTCACCTCTCCCAACTGAAGGCTCTCTCCATGGAGCTGTTCTGGGGCAGTGGCTCCCCCGCAAAACTAAGTATCTGGATGCGGTAGCCTCGTGGGTGACCCCACTTGTTGCTGTGGTTGCTGGCCAGGTATAGGTAGCGGGGAGTGGCCCCTCCCAGGGGGAAAGCAGCCTGCTCCTCTGTTTCCAGCAGCTTTCGGGTCACCTGCATTCTCTGTACCTGGCGTTCAGGGTTCCAGGGCACAGTCGTGGGGACAAAGGCCATGTCTTCAGCCCAGACCCAGTTCTCCAGTCCTGTGTGGGGTGGGTGAGGGTGGAAGGCTGATCATGTAGTTGCCCTGGTCCCCCTGGAGTCCTCCGCCACCTGGCTTCAGAGGGGGGTCAAAAAGCATCCCAGGACAGAGTGTGGCCCCTGCTTCCCTTCCCTCTGAGACAACCCCAACCTGCCAGTCGAAGATGTTGATCTCTAATTAAAATATTTTTTAATTTTCCTTTCAGCATTCTTCTTATTATTATAAGTTGTAGATGGACACAATACCTTTATTTTATTTAATTATATGTGGTGCTGAGGATTGAACCCAGGGCTTCACACATCTAGGCAAATGCTTTACCACTGAGGTACCACTCCAGCCCCTTTCAACATTTTTTTTTTTTTGGTACTGAGGATTGAACTCAGGGGCACTCAACCACTGAGCCACATCCCCAGAGCTATTCTGTATTTTATTTAGAGACAGGGTCTCACTGAATTGCTTAGTGCCTTGAAGTTTCTTTTTTTTTTTTTTTTTTTTTTAAAGAGAGAGTGAGAGAGGAGAGAGAGAGAGAGAGAATTTTTTTAATATTCATTTTTTAGTTCTCTGCGGACACAACATCTTTGTTGGTATGTGGTGCTGAGGATCGAACCTGGGCCGCACGCATGCCAGAGGAGCGCGCTACCACTTGAGCCACATCCCCAGCCCTTAGTGCCTTGAAGTTTCTGAGGCTGGTTTTGAACTTGAGATCCTTCTGTCTCAGCCTCCCAACTGCTGGGATTACAAGCGTGCCTGGTCCTTTCAACATTCTTTAGCAGACAGGACTGTGCTTGTCCCTGGGGACAGAGATGAATGAAACACCATCCTAACCCTACTGTTGTACCAGGGGACAAAGACAGGAAATCACTGCCAACCCTATAATGGGAGAGGGGCACGGGTGAGCAGAGTCAGGGTTACAGGAATATAGGTGCAGGCAGGGATATGGCCCATCTGGGGAAAATTTTCTGCCTAGCCTGAAGGGTTGTCACCAAAAGAAATGACATGGAGGGTCATTCTAGGCATGGACAAAGCCTAAGCCAAAATCAAGAAGACTAACTATAACCTGTTTGCTCAGGCACAGGGAGGATGTGGGTGTGGCTGTGGTCAAGCAGGGCAGGTTGGAGCTCCTCCAAGAGGGGATGATCCTTGTAGTTTTTTCTGTAGCTGATGTCCTGCAGGGGCTGGGTAAGTTGGGAGCTATGTAAATAGCAGGCTGGCACCGGTGGCCCTCTCAGCACAGAGTCGACCCTGGATCTGACAGCATCAAGAGTGGAGGCAGCAAAGAGAGGGCTGATATCTATAGGGGTCACCAGTGAGGGTTCTGAGATATTGCAGAGGAAGAGCAGGGGAAAAAAACAGTGATAATGAACTAAAGGAGGGAAGTGAAAAGACAAAGACAGAAATTTCAAGACATCATGTAGCCTTGACTGACCAACTTCAGGAAATTCCTGGAATTCTCCACAGTATTCATTCTACCTCTCACAATGAAGTTAATTGTAGCCAGAATGAGTAATAGAAAATCAGGGAAGAGGAGGACACATCTCCCAGGAAATGTACAACTTAGGTTGTTCCATGATGGTCTCCTTGTGCCAGGGACTCAGCAGAATGCAAACAGATCCTCTAACATACCAGCACTATGGTCCAGACACAGAGAAATGAGCCGGAAAACCAAGAGCTGCCTCCCTGAAGTGGGGCCCACATAAGTGCATAGGAGATAATAGGGAACAGACCCTGGCTCCATCCTGACTTAGCCATTTCTCAAGATTTTCTTTCTTTTTTTTTTTTTTTCTTTTACTGCAATACTGGGGGATTGAACCCAGGGCACTTTACCATTAAGCTGTATTACCAGCCCTTTTATTTTTTATTTTATTTTCAATAAATTTCATTTTATTAAACTACTGAGGGCCTTTTTGGCCTTGAAATTGGGATACTTCTGTTTCAGCCTTTGTGGCATATGCCACAGAGCTCAGATATTTATTTTTTGAGACAGGATCTCTCTAAGGTGCCCTGGCTGGCCTCAAACTTGCTATCTTTCTACTTCAGTCCCCTATGTCTCTTGGATCATAGGCTTGCAGCATAGCACCCAGATGATTCCCAAGATTTTCTAACGGGGTCACATGGAGGAAAGCTGGCAGTTGTGTTCCCAGACAGCAAGCTAAGATCCAAATAAAACTCAACAGCCAGCTTTCTCCCATACAGCCAGAAGGGAACCATGAAAATCAAAATTCTTTCTTTCCTGCATAACCTACAAAAAATCCCAGACAAATGGAACTCTTCAGTCCTTCTTGCACAATCCTTGTCCCCATCAAGATGTCTTACCTGCCACATCCAGATCCACCTTGAAGTGGGCACTGTGGGTGTGAACCGTGCCCAGTGTGTGTTCCCCAACTCGGTTCCCGTACTTTTGGGCAGCACCAAAGAAGAACGAAGAGCTGATGTAGCCCGTGGCATGGACTTTGACTTCTATGGCCCCGTTGGGATGGAAGATCATATCCCACACATAGTCATAGTTGAGCAAGGTAGAAACAGATCTGAAGACCAGCACTGTCTCCGCAAGGCCCCCAAAATAGTAGGAGTTGAAATCTGAGTGGTGTCGCCGCAGCGGGAGGCCCTGATTCTGTTCAAACACACAAAAGGCATCATGTATTGTCTTGGGGGTCTGGGACTCCAAAAGGAAGTGCCAGTCCACATATGTGGCCAGGTAGGGGCAGTCCACCCCACGTGTCAAGGGTGTGGAGTACTTGCCAATGCCAAAGCTACCATCCATATAGCGGGTCAACATTGCAGCTGGAGAATTTCCACCATAGATGGCCACGGCCTCCTGGACGCTGACTTCATAGGCCACCCTCTCCCCTTGGAAACGGATGTCAAAGATCCTTGGGCCACTGAAAGCTCCAAGGCCAAAGGAGAAAGTCCACATTGAGGAGGCCACTTGATTCCCCTGGACACTGAAGCGGGGACCCTGGGGATGGAACTGCAGAGGGGGAGCCCGACCAGGGGCCACTGGGGACTTCAGGGACCAGGACCCACCTGTGCCATTGTCTGGGATTACAACCACATTCACCAGGCCAGCCTCAAATTGGTCCTCTAGCTGGGCCAGACTCTCATAGTAGCGGCCTTGATAGAATACCTTCTGGATGGTCCAGTGGGCAGGGTCCAGGGCCTTGTGGTCCACCAGCAGCTCCAACCCCACAGGGTGCAGGAAAAACCCAGCCCCTGAGAGGTTGTAGTAGAGGCCAAACCAGGTGGCCCGGTCCCCTGATTGTAGACCACGGGGGGCTGTGGTCATTGTCATCAAGTTTTTTCTCTGGATTTTGTAGAAGCAGCAGTGGTGAAGGAGTCCCTTAGCCTGGGGCAGTTCTCTGTTGAAGATCATCTGGTCTATGTCCAGGTATTCTCGGATCAGCACAGGGCGTCGGTGGTAGGGCAGGGGGCCCCCATGACGCTCCACAGTCACATCCCGCATGTAGGAGGGGTGAGGCAGTGGCCCCACCACCAGTTCACTCACATTGGGCTGGGGTTGTCCGCCAAAGAAGATGATGGCCAGCGCTTCTCGGGCAGGTGGCGGGCCCCCTCTGTCCAAGTGGGTCAAGGCTGCAGCCTTGGGAGGCAGCTGCAGCTCCACTGAGAAGACACAGTTGTCTGAGGGGCGAGCCTGGGCTGCATCCACCAGCCCTGGCCCCAGCTTCTGGGCTAGAAAACTCATCACAGCTGTCAGCTCTTCGGGGCTCAGGTCTGCAAACAGCTGGCTCTGGGCAGGGTGTGTCCAGGGCTGGGCACTTGGAGATACAGAGGGGCAATGGGAAAGTTGGCTAGGTTCAGTCCCATCTCCACCCCTGCCAGCTAGTAGGACACAAACCAAGGCAAAGATGGTGATGATGGCCAGAGCGAGGAGCACCAGGGTGGTCTTCTGGTTCATTGTCCCTTGAGATGGGGCAGGATTCTACCAGTGTGAATCTGTATATTCTCAGGCAAGCATGAGGGGCTCTCTTGGCTGCTGGATCAGGGGCTCCGGGACTCTGGCTGCAGTTCCTGGTAGTCAGCTGCTTAGGCTGAAGGCTGCCGAAGAGGAGAGGCAGGCAGGGTGGGGCGGGGGGAGGGGCACACCAGAGTTGGGGGGCGGTCTCAGCAGGCTGCAGCAATTTCCACAGACCTTACATGGCTTTGTTTTCCAGGCTCCAAATCAGACTCTGGTCTGTAGGTCAGGGTTGGAGTTGGGGAAAGCTGGGGCTGGCGGAAGGGTGAGAAAGAGAGCTTGTGCAGAAAAATCCACCACCAGCAAAGAGGTGGGTCTGCCCAGCAGTCCCTGGGCCTCTGAGCCCGGTTTCTTCTATAAACCCCACCTTCTCTGGGCCAGATGTTCTCTTTCCTGTAACTAGGAACTATTGTTCTCCTCCCAAGCAAACCCTTACCTCCAGCCTCCTCAGCTTCCCAAGCAGCATTCCTTGGCCAGGTCTACCCCCCCTTACACTCTTTCCTCCAATGCTAATTTCATTGGCACGAGTCCTCAGTATTCCTTAGAGGACTCTACACACTTAAAAAGTCAAACAGAACAAACTCAAGTGAAATTCTTATAACACTTTTTATTATCAATTACACATAACAACCATTCCTTTTTAATACACATGCATAAAGGAATGCCTGGTATGATGCAAACATCAGCTAATTCTGAGTGGTGGGATTTGTGGTGTTTTTGCTTGAATATTTCAAAATTGTTTTTATAAATTTGTCATTTAAAAAATGAGCAGACAGTAAGAATTAACCAAAGTGACACATGGAGATTTTATAGCTTGGGAGGAGGATATTCCCTAAGGAGTACGGAGGGTAAAGAGTCTGAGGAGCAATGTGATAAAAATACAGAGAACTGAAGGGGGAATGGAGAAGGCAAGTGTCTCATCAGATGCTGCTCCCTACCCCTACCCCCTATGTTCCCCCCTACTCTCAGATCTAGAAACCTTGATAAGAAAAAAGGGGAAGGTCTGGGACACAGGCTGCCAAGTTGGGGGTGCAGGCCACAGGGTTGATACTGCAGAGCCCAGCATCCTGGCCCCTCTCAAAGTAGACACTGCCAGGGGAGAAGATGGAGGGGTCTTCATCAAAGAAGTTATGAGGTTGGAGCAAGAAGCCAACTCTGTTCCCCAAAGTCACCGTATTGGGGACATCCTCAGCATGGGGAATGTGCAGGAAGCTGGCTGTAACCCAAGCCACCAGATCCTGCAGGAAAAAGGAAGAGCTGGAGGACTTTGGAGGCAAAACCCAAAGAACCACCCCTCAGTCACAACTCCCTCAGGCTGTTTTACACCTCTGCCCAGCAGCTGGAAAGTGGGCAGTGTCCCATGGCTAATCTCACCCTAGGAGGGATGACCCACTTTGGTCAACAGAAAACTCCTTGGCCCCCAAATCAGAAATGGAAACCATTCCCTCTAACCTATGGCTAAAGGCTGGGCAGCCAAGATACAGGCATAGAGGAGCAGCCCTCCTGAACCTACAGCTACCAACCTCTCCTAAGAGGGTTTCGTTGTTGATGAAGTCAGCGAAGACAACTGAGGGTGTCCAGATGTCAGACTGGAAATAGATGCTGCTGCTCTGTGATTCCTTCTCCTTCCTCTGGGTCACCACAAGCTGGTATCTGACCAGGAATTGTCATAGGAAGGTGGTGTTGGAAAATATCAAGAGCCATTACTAGCCCACAAGTCCTTTGGATCACATTCTGAGAGTCCACTTCCCACCCCATTTCTACTTGGATCTGAGGGCAGGTCCAGGGATAAATGGTAGGCCATGGGTAGTGAGTTAGGGCCAGTCCTTCCCTACCACCCACTGCCCAGGGCCCTCCTCACCTCCCCCAGCTGAGAGCCCTCTCCATGCTGCTCTCCAGGGGCATGTGTATGCCAGGGGGGCTGTGGATCTGGATTCGGTATCCACGCTGATGACCCCAGGCATTAGTCTGGTTGCTGGCCAGGTAAAGGTAGCGGGGAAGGGGGCTTCCCCAGGAAAATGCTGCCAAATCCTCCCTTCTCAGGACCTGCCGTGTCAGCTGTGGCCGCTGCAGCTGGTGCTCTGGGCTCCAGGGGACTGCAACAGGTTTAAACACCACGTCTTCTGCTACCACCCAGTTTTTCAGCCCTGTCAGGGTGAGGGAAGGGAAAGGAGTTCTATACCAAGTAAGGTGGTTTGGACAGGCCCATCTTCCCCACAATGCTAACTGCACTGGCCTGACATCAGAGAGTACCACCCTGTGCTAGCACAGTGTTACCCCACCATCTTCTAACTTGCCCTGTCCAGTAGGATAACCACTATTCTCATGTGGCTTTTTAAATTGAAAATTCAGTTCCTTGGATGCAGTGGCTGCATTTACATTGTTTGGTAGCCACATATGGCTAGCAGCTCTTGTATATAATGACAGCACAGATAACAAACATTTCCAGCATCGCAGAAAGTTCCATTAGCTCACCAGTAGATCTTATACAGAAGAATATTTGCTTCTCTGATTCTTTCTGAATCTCTACCCTAGGCATAATCAAAGCAGTTTTATTGCTATTTTTCCAGTAAATGGAAAAGCACATGCAACTGGGTAGTAACATTCTTTTAACTATGAAAGGAATCGGTCTTGGAGAAACTAGTTAGGAAAACTCAATCCCCTTCCACAGTCCCAGATCTCCAAGCTCTGTGACTGCTTTTTACCAGCAAGGTAGGGAAAGCTTCCGATCATTTTCAAAACCAGCAGATTTGTAACTCTTTCTTTTTCCTTGCAGTACTAGGGATGGAATTTAGGGACACTCTACCACACCAAGCTACATCCATGGCTCTTGTTATTTTGACAGTCTCACTCAGTTGCCCAGGCTAGCCTTGACTTGTGACCCTCCTGCCTCAGCCTCCCAAGTTACTTGGATTATAGACATGAGCCACCATGCCCGGCCAGATTTGTCTTTTGTTTGGGAGTGCCTTGGAATTCTATTGCACCCACAGCCTGCATTGCCCAATGCAGTATTTGATCACCCTCTCTTCAGGTTGAGACTGTTAGTTCCTTTAAATGTGACCTATGGAAGGTACCTGACAGTGAAGCACTCCACTGGGGCTAGCACCTCTGCCAGCTGCAGTTCTGTGCTGGCACCTAACTACCAACTTCTGGTCCCACAGCAGCAGCTGGGCTGCACACACTAGCAACTCAACATTAACATTACCTGAATTGACTTCCCAAAATTAGGCTCTTTAATGCCAAAAACACTGAAGTGAAACTTCCAATTGGAAAAGTCATAGTCCAATTATGTCAGAGTAATCTAGCTAATATGATTATTTCAGATGTGTTTTGGTTTGAGTTTTTCCTCCCATCACCCCTCCACAAACTCAAGCACAAGCCTGTATTGCATGCAGGGTACAGATTTTGTACTTAGGAGGCTAATGTTTCACAAGAAATACTTAGTTATTACTGCATTATTCTTGAGCAGACACTTCCTGCCCCATCCTCCTTAATTTCCCCAACTATAAAATGAGGAGGGGCTGGTAGATATCTAATTTTCTTTCTGGGTCTAAGTCTGTGATTTGACAAGTTTGCTTTCTGTCCTTGAAAGATCTGTCAAGAGCAGCAAGTCTTCTTTAAGAATTCCTTTCTACACTTGCAGCAAGCCTATCACATATCTGACTCATCTCTGGAAAGTTAGTTCATTGTGATGACACGTATGGGGCAGCCCTCCCCACAAGGCCAGTTAGCACTGTGGAGAAACCCCTAGTATAAGACCCTGTCCTCCAAGCCCCAGGTTGCTTTCTGCCTATGCTCAACTCTGTCCTCCCCACCCCCACTCACTCTCAATATTACTGAGCAAGTAGCAAAGTGCATAACTCCAGCCCCATCCAAACTGACAGGGCTAATTCACTCTCCCAAGGTGTCACCCAAGGCTAAGGCAGCCAGGCAGACATTACATTTAAACTAATTTCACAACTGCTGCTGGTCTTGGAGGTTGGGGCTGGGTGGAAGAACCCTTTACACCTTTGGCCAGATACCCAGAAGCCCGGATGTGGACTAGCTGACTACACTCACAGTCCAGGTTCTCCCCTTCCATAATCACTGTGGAGTTGGCATAGTTGCCTTGCTGTTCAGAGACCTCAGCTTAACCTAAGGGATTCCCTCCCCTCCCCTAACCCCACCCCTCAATTTTCACACCCTGAATACTCACCTGCCACATCCAGGTCCAGCTTGAAGTGGAAGGCGTGCGTGTGCACCGCCCCCAGCACCCATTCCCCTACACGATTACCAAAGAGGAGGCTCTCTGCTCCTCCACTCAGGAAAGCTGTGTTGACATAGCCTGTGGCATGGACCCGCCCTTCAAGCGCCCCATTTGGGTGCAACACAAAGTCCCAAATGTAGTCATAGTTACCCACAGATGACACAGACCTGACCACAAGGGCTGAGCTGGCCAAACCACCATAGAAATGACTCTCAATGTAATTGTGGTGCCTTCGAAGAGGTAGTCCCTGAACCTCCTCAAATACACACACTGCCCCTGGGAGCAGCTGGACTGTCCCTTTGCCTGCTAATATGTGGATGTCCACCATTGTGGCTTGATAGGGGCAGTCCACACCCCGTACTAAGCCTCGGCTGTTAAGGCCAAGTCCATAGCTGCTATCCAAATATCGGGTCATCATTGTCTTGGGTGAGTCAGCACCATAGACAGACAGGCACTCCTGGACACTGACTTCATAGGCCACTCGCTCACCCTTGAACCGAACATCAAAAATCCTTATGCCACTAAATACCCCATGGCCAAAGCTCAATGTCCAGAGGGGGGATACCACCAAGTTCCCTTGTACACTGTACTGAGAACCCTGGTGTGAGAAATGAAGAGGGGGAAGAGGGCCCAGGGTGATTCGGGACCTGAGGGATGAAGACCCATTTGGTGTGGGTAGAGGCACTCTAACCACTTCTAGCCGGCCAGCTTTAAACTCCCATTCTAATTGGCCCAAGTCTGCATAGTAGTGCCCAAGGTAGAAGACCTGCTGGACAGTCCAGCGGGCAGGGTCCAGGGCACTGTGATCCAACAGTATTTCCAGCCCCACAGGGTGAAGGAAAATACCAAGACCTGAGACATTATGATAGAGGGCAATCCAGGTAGCCCGGTCCCCTGAGCGCAAACCTCTAGGGGAGGAATGTAGAGGTGCCAAAGTGGAGCCATTGTAGTTCAGGACAGAAGCCAGGAAGACAGGTGCCTTGGGTAGTTCCACCTCTTTCAAATGCCTCCATGTCTGTACCAATTCAGATCTCAGCATGGGACGTCGGTGATAGGGCAGTGGACCACCATGACGCTCCACAGTCACATCCCGCATGTAGGAGGGGTGAGGCAGTGGCCCCACCACCAGTTCACTCACATTGGGCTGGGGTTGTCCGCCAAAGATGATGATGGCCAGCGCTTCTCGGGCAGGTGGCGGGCCCCCTCTGTCCAAGTGGGTCAAGGCTGCAGCCTTGGGGGGCAGCTGCAGCTCCACTGAGAAGACACAGTTGTCTGAGGAGCGAGCCTGGGCTGCATCCACCAGCCCTGGCCCCAGCTTCTGGGCCAGAAAACTCATCACAGCTGTCAGCTCCTCTGGGCTCAGGTCTGCAAACAGCTGGCTCTGGGCAGGGTATGTCCAGGGCTGGGCACTGGGATATACGGAGGGACAGCGAGGATGCTGGCTGGAACCACCTTGCCTGGTCAACAAGATGTAGGCCAGAGTGAAGATGGTAACAAGGGACAGCACCAGGAATACCAGAACCACCTTGAGCTTCATGGTAGATGCTGAAAACTAAAATCAGAATCCTGCTAGCAGCTCCTTCCAGTTCCTGACATCAAGTCAGTGTTTATATTCAGTAGGATGGATACGAATGGAGAAAACTCCACCCTGTGGGTTGGACAGGAAATGTCTAACTTGATTTGCATAATTTTGTTCCAATTTTCTGCCCTGTGGTTTGGCTTTTTCCTTGTCCCTGAACTCCTACTAGTAGCAGTCAGTATCAACCACTGATTCCCATCACTTAGACCAGTTGAAAATGTATCTGGACTAATGATATGAAACTTCACCTTCCACCCAGAATAGGTCTGAGAAGAAAGCAAATCTCTGGTGCCTAATTCAGTTCTGCATATCACACATATAGGCAACTAAACCATTTTTTTTTTTTTTAACTTTCTGCCAGGCACTAGACTGCACTATACCCCAGTAGCTCCAGAATATACTGCCCCGTTCAGCAGTAAGCACTCAGTTCTGCCTGTGACCTAATGGCAATCCCCTGATTTAGCCTCAGGCTTCTTCTATCTAATCAGTGAGAAAGGAGGAGAGGTTGAGGGCCTGGCCTTTGTATTCAGATTCCAGCTTCCTAAGCTATGTGATCTTAGGGGACAGAATTTAAGTCTTTAAATTCTGAGTCCTCATCTATACAGAAGGCATACAGAAGGCATAAAACTACCCAATAGATTCTTGAAGATTAAATGTGATCATGCACATCAAGTGCTTACCAACCCAACACAGGGTAGATAGTCAAAAAACTGCTAGCTATTGGTACTAATCTGTGAAAGAGAATAGAGTAGATGTACTTTCATTGTTTAAGACCTTAAAACTCTTTACAGAAACAATGGGATCACTGGAAACCATAAAGCTACTTGCAAGATGAGGAAACTTTATTTCAGAGGGAAATAAGAGTCCTAAGCAGCCCTCCAAGTAAGTTTAAAACCAAGACCAGAATCTCCTCAACAATTTAAGACATTATTCAGAGAGGAGAATTAATATAAGGTAAAGAAAAAGTCTGACTGAGAAGGATATTCCTTGACCACATCATTCCCCACATGGAACTATAGCAGCCTCTACTGGCAGCTCATGGGAAGGAAGGAACTGGGATCTTGTGCAGGTAGGACAAAAGGCAGCTAAGGTTTGGGAAGAGCTAACTTTCACATAATTTCAAAATGAACACAAAAGAAGGATCCACCCGTCCCTCTTGGTGTGCATGTCTCAGTCTTTCCACTAACCTAGAAAAAGAGGCAGCTCAGTTGGCAAAAGGACACATAATAGCATGGCTAGAGGTGTCTGTGGAGGCAGGTGTCTGAATATGCATGCATGAACCAGTATGTCCCTTGCCAATAGAGCATGGCACCAGGGTCTCCAGCTTTAGAAAGAGGTCAAAGTACCTGTATTTTTAATAATTTCTTGACATGGTAAAAGAATTTTACATTACAATCCAAGGGTAGTAAGGTGAGGAGGCAGCAGAACAATTGAACAAAAAGGGAAACTGAGAAACACATGGTGGGAGGAGGGAAGGGTTTTAGTTGGAAAGGATGCGGGGGTACAGGTAGGTAAGGGCACTGCCCAACTAAAATGCAATTGGTTTGTTACTGAACACTATTCATGGGAAGACAGCATCCCGGCTCCTTTTCTACAGAATACTGGGAGTAAAAATGATGCATCCCAGATGGATATGATTGGGGTTGGAAGACAGAGACAGGGAAGAATAAAATTCAGAAATAGACACTGAGAGTCACTGGCAGACTACACAGATATCAACTCTCATTAGCAGGAAAATAAAAGCTGGGGGGAAACGGGGGTTAACAAAAAAGCTGTAACAATAAATGATATCTCTGGAAGGTTCAAGAGAGGCAACTGACTCTTCTATGGTTTTGACTTGCCTGGCGTATTCCCACACGCACACATATATACATCATATGTATGTGCACACACACACACATATACACACAAATGGCTGCTTTCCCCAGAAGCACAATACTATAAATAAGAGAAATATTTCCCAAAGGAGCAGCAGCGTCTAGACCTCACAGTTGCAGACACCCCACCCCAATGTACAACTGGCCTGGGAAAAGGCAATCAGGAGTCAAAGGACCAGCCATTTCATAACACCAGAAGGACCAAGTCAGAGAACAGGCCTAACTCAGCCCTTTGATCTCCACTCTCAGTTCTCCTCCAACTCACCCTGGGCACCAAGCAGCAACAATATCAGGAGGGAGGATGGCTCCAGGACTTTTCCCTGGGTATATGACAACTATCACCTCCTGAAAGGGGTGTATGTGAAAGGGACTACAGAGGAAGAAGAAGGTATGCAAGGTATTGGAGTAAGAAGGTGTGTGTGCAAATCCGTATGTGTGTGTACAACACGCATATACATGTGTATGTGAAACCCCCAGTTATAAAACATCTGAGGGTGTTAAGGATATTGAAGGCCTAAGATGTTGTTTGTCACGATTAGGTTCAAGGTGGGATGTGAATAAAAGGGAAACTCTAAGTTATCACCAGGGCAACTGTGGCAGGGAGAATTCAATGTCCCACAGATGCAAGACACACCATCTAGCCTTACAACAAGAAGAGAGGAGATGGTTCCCCCACACACACACACTTCAGTTCCTAAAAACCACCTAGCATTCTCCCTATAGTTCCCTTAGCTTCTAACCAATCAATCAAAAGGAAGAGAACACAAAGTCTGACAAGCAGAGTGCGAAAGGGGAGAGAGAAAACACAAGTGTTCTTGTGCCAATATCCTGTAAGCACAAACCTGGGAGTTCTCCAGAAATTAGGACAAGCTGGGTGTAGGGTACTAGGGAAGGACAGAAGAGTTCCTGAGGCCTGAAAAAAGAGGTAAACACATCACGGAACTAGATGAGAGTTTCATTAGACTCTAACTAAAAACAGAGAGGTGTGATTACTATTTCCAGCCAGTTTCCCCATCACGATAGTCATGTAACAAACCAAGGCAATGTCGGTCTTGAGCCAGACTCACAGAGTCCCCTGGCCCTGGCCCTGGCCTCAGTACAGTGTCTCTGCATTGCTACTCCGGGGCCGTTTGATCTTCTCGATATTTTTCAGGATCATGTCATGTAGAGTGACCTGGGAGAAGAGGGATCAGGGAATCACACATCTGTTCAACCCTTACCAAGAAAATGAAATACTGCCACAAATCCCCAAGCTATCATTCATGTCATCCCAGTCCCACTCACTGAAACTGCATTCAGATTGGCTGTACTACCTCTCTTAAATCATTCAAGTGGGCCTGACTGAGCATTGCCCCAGAGTCTAAATGTACGATACCCCTTATTTTAACAACTTATTTTTGTACAGTAGATATTAAATCCCCTTTTAGAGATTAAGAAACTGAAATCAAGCTTGAACAAGACAGAAGTCACATATCATAAATGGAATTTGGTCCTAAACCTAGGTCTTTCTGACTCTAAGACTCATATCTAACCATTACCACTATATTTCATATACACACCCACCTAGATAGAAAGGAGATACCCAGGTAGACCCCCCTCAATGATTTCATGTTCCCAGCACCCCTTCATGAGAAGAATTTGTTCTACAGTTTTGTTTTTTGTTCTGAGATGGGGTCTTACTGTTATTTAGGCTATCCTTCAACTCACCATTCTCCTGCCTCAAGAGTCCTGAGTGGCTCGGATTACATGCACATGCTACTGCATCTGGCTGTTTTATTTATTTTACCACCAACCCTCAGAAAGTTTTAAGAAAATTCTCAAAAGAAGTAGAAATCAAGGCAACTTCAGGCAAGAACCAAAGTTACTCACATATTGATTCCTCAGCTCTGATATGATAAGCCGAAGACTGATGTATTCTTTCTCATCAATCTCTGTCACGGTGCGGCGATAGTCCTCCTATGAGGACAGGCAGAGAAAAAGGCTAGTCCCCAAGATCTGACTGTTCAGATAGCTCATTCCCAGTAATGTCACTCCTCCTTATCCTGCCACCTCCACCCTTTGGCCACAAACACTTACCACATGGGGATATTTAGCTATTTTAGAAACCAATTTGGCTCTTGTAATATAATATCTGGAAGGAGAAAGAAGAGGAAGAAGCTGCAGGAGATCCTGAATAGTGCCTACCACCTCACAACCGCGAGTTATTGGGCCAAGCATAAGCAGCCCTACCTAGAAATCTGGTCCAGATAAGATGCAGCTTCACTCTCAACAGTTCTTAATTCTGCAACTGTCTCCTCCTGGGAAAAAGCAAACAAAAATAAGTGAGTCAAAAGCCACTTCCATGTTACTATACAGCAATCCCAAAGAGAAAATAGATAAAACAGGGGAGATGACGTATCTCCCCAACCTTGTAATATAAGCATCTTACCTGAATGGACACACCAAAGTTGTTCCCATCTTCTATCCTGGGAATCAGGAGCTGTACCCACATTTTGACCTGGAAATTGCGAGATCAAAACATACATATGACGACTTTGGCCTTTTCTGCTGAAACCCTGAAGCCCATGATTCATGATGCTGGAGCTAGATGCTAGGGACACAGGACTCAGGATTACCTAGTCTGCCAACCCCTACACATGCCTCCAACCCTGCATCCATCAGTTTTCACAGTTCAAGTGGAACTATTTAAGGCCAGCCCACAGGTCACTAGCCCCAGCCTTACCGTGTTACATTTCTCAATCAGCAGCCGGATCTCAGGTTTCACTTTCTCAATTATGTCCACCAGCTGCTGGTTGCTTTTTAGCATCCCATTGGGCATCACAAACACCTTTGTTCCTGGCAGAGATAGGAAGGTCAAATGATTAGGGTGGGAGGAAACCTCAGCATCCTCTACCTTTTTCTCTTCTTCCCTGCACTCATGAGATGCTATGACCACTCCTTTTTATCTGTCACAGTCCTACCACGACACCACTATCAGAGTAAGAGACACATGCATCAATAGATGAATAGCTAAAGTATGCTAAAAGCTTTTCAGAATAAGGAAATTTTAAAAAGGAAAAAAAGGGTGTGTGTGTGTGTGTGTGTGTGTGTATATATATATATATATATATATATATATATATATATATATATATATATATCTGTGTGTATGTATATGTATGTGCATGTGTGTGTGAGTTTAAAAAATAACCCAGAACTGGAATTTCCACAAAAAATCTGAGATGTGGAGTTTCAATTTCTAATTGTTCTCTCTTAGCAATCCACACTAAATCAAATACTCTGTTTTTTGGAAAACCAAGTTTAGAGCATTAAATAATGGCTACGTTTGGAGGACTGGTGATTACTCTGAGAAATAAAATCAGATCTTGCTTCCTGACTGAAGTCTAGATCCATCCTATTTCTCAGGGCTGCTGTTGAGCTGGGGTAGAGGCAGCTCTTACCTTGGAACGCCTCTTCACACTCATCCAACCTTCGCTTCTTATAAGTGGGCTGAGGAACAAAAAGGCAGGAATTAGCCTGCCTTCAACACTCACATGCCCATCACAAGATACCCTTCAAGCAAGTTTACTCCCTTCCTCAATCCCATAGATTGTCTTTTAATCTCTGCACAAATTCCCAAGTACACATAAGGCTTTCAGAAAAGGTTTTTGCCACAAAGCAATCAAGGGAGAGGGAAGATGATAAAGTACAGGAAAAATAAACTAATCAAGGCATGGTGAAAATAGTGAAAATAATCAAAGAAATACGCACAAATCTGCTGGTTCTACAAATAAAGACAATATTCAATCAACAAACATGTAATTAGCACCTGCTATGTAACCAGGAACAATACTAGGAGTTGAGAATACAAAGTGGAGACAGTTCCTGACTTCCAGATGTGCAAGGTCTATCAATGAGACAGTGATGCAAGCAAAAAACAATACAACTTCATTGGTATTATAACAGAATGTGGACATATGACTAATGAGGACTAGGTGCTAAAGATGAACAGCAAAGACAGGGCCTGTAATTATATAGTAAGAATTTCTCATCCATAACAAGACTCAAGACATTGAAAAGAGGTATGAAAAGTCTTGTTTAGAGCCATGGGAAAAGTCAGGCAACCTGAGGTTAATCCTATTTGAAACTCGCTCAAACACTAAAAGTAGCATTAACATATTCACCTCATGTTATAAGTGAGAATCAGGGGTTAAAAGGAATATACTGAACCATCATGTCTATAACACTCAAGAATCCTAGTCCTCATATCTGATTCCCATTGTCTTCTATGTACATCTTCAAGTTACCAGGAAATAGAGGATCAAGAACCTACTGCTTAAGAACACAAAGATAAATAGACACTTACACCATCCAGTCCATCATGGCTATTCGTGAGAAGAATGGGATCAGGGACTGGGAGATTCATGTCCGAGTGGATCTGAGTTAGGTCATGGATGTTTAGGATTGGTTCCTAAAAGAGAGACACCAACCCCAAAAACCAAATTAGTTTTTTCAAGCTGAACAAAGAAATACTTCATTTGAAGGTCAAGGAATGAAGTGCTTTACAGTACAAAACAAAGCAGAATCAACACAATTTGTCACTTATCAGAAAGATCAGGACCCCCAAAATGGGGAATTTAAGAAAGAAAAAGGTCTCTCACCTTCAAAAAACTATCAAGTTCTAATAACTTCTTTGGGAAAAAATTTGCCACCAAGTCTTCTGCCTAGATGAGGGGAAATACAGCTGAATTAATAACTGTGGGAAGGTCTCTCTACAGATCTCTCTTCTCTGGGAAATTACCAACTATTAATCAACATTCATTTTTCTATTTATTTCACTTACCTCACTTGTGATCCGCTCCCTGAAAGAATCAACCTAAAATTAACAAAGAGAGTTACTCAGTAGGAGCAATTCAGTATCTGGCAAAAGAGGTAAGGGCAGGATGGGAAATCCCAAACCCAGCCGTCTCCCTCACCTTGAAATTGTAATGAGAAGGTGAGAGGCCCCCAGACTGCAGATACTTTATTTTTTTGAGGATCCATTTCTCCATCTCAGGAGAGGGAAAGTCGGGGCTTGAGGGCACCCGTTTGTGTCCTCTCCTCTCCCCTTCCTCCCTCCCTCCTCCCTGTGTCTGAAGCTGTTTGAATTTGATTAAGCAGACAAAAGACAGGTAGATAGAGGGATGTGAGCTCACAAACGTGCCAACTCCCACCCAGGCCTGGCCTATACACGAGCCAGGCGGGCCTCCAAGGGCAGGGTCAGCAGCAGCGTCTGGGGGCGGGGACGTTGCTGGGCTGAGGGACTTCCAGCTGTCACTGGCCTAAAGCACTGAGTCCAACTCGCGTCCGCGGAGGTCTCCTCCGGACTCTCCAATACCATACGCAGTACAGAAAGCCACCCAATGTTATCCTTTCCCCCATGCCATCTCCGGGAGTGGGGGGCTGGGCTGAACAGAGCGGAAGCTCAGAGCTGATGTCCCCAGGGAGACAAAGACGCCATGGAGAGTGGGGAGCTGTTCAGGCTGCTGGGGGTTCGAAGCCGGGGGTAAGAAGTGCCGGACCGGTGCGGCTACCTTGAGCTTCACTTCCTGATCCACTTTCAGCAACGAGGCCATGGCCGGGCCGGGCCGTGTCCGCTCCGCTGGAGACCGGAGGCGCTGTGGGCTCCGGGGAGGGGGCCAGAGGGACCTGAGGAATCTCGGCAGCCCTCGGGACCCCGCCGCCCTCTCTGGCTTTCTCACTACTCGCTCGTTCCCTCCCTCCGTGCCGGCCGTACGTCCGGCGGCCCGCCTGCTGCCTGCTGCCTGCTCGCTCCCTCGCTCGCCCTCCCGGCTTTCGCCGCTCACGCCGGAAGTTACGTCACAGCCAATCGCCGAGACTCCTGCGAGGATGTGCACGTGCTCCGCGCAGCCTCTCTGAGACTTAGCTCGGTGGGCTCATGGGGTAGCTCGTCTTACCCGGGCTCCTGTGCTGAGTAGTATCGAAATAAAAAGGAGGGTGGGAGGGGTGGAGGGGTTACTGAGTGCTCAGCCTCCAAGAGATTTAGGAATGTTTGACCCTTCATTGGCCCGGAACTCGCCTTCACCAAAGGGACCTTCTGAGCCGCTGCGGACCGGGGAACTACGCTGTCGCGCCCCAGTGACGTAGACCCGAGGAAGCCGGCCGCCTAGGTTCTGAGTTCAGGGGTCTAGTCCGCTATCTTCTCCCTTGGGCCAAGGCTTAAGTGTTTAGGCTAGAGCTAAGTTCCGTTTTTATCAGGTTTCCTGGTATAATTCTGCGCCAGTTATTGTTACAGACTTCCAGACCTCAAAGATCAACAACCTGATAGGTGAATTGATGCCCAGAGCAAGATAGGGTTTGTCCAAGGCAACACAGCGTTTCCAGTATACTCTGGACCACGACCTAGATCTCCTGACTTCTAGGACAAAGCGGTATCCATTTTCCTAGTAGAAGACTACCTCTTCGTTCACCAGTCATTCAGTATATATCTTAAGATTGGTTATTTCACTCAATAAAATGGGCCCAAATTCTGTGCTGGGCTCTGGAATAGCCCTGTCCCAGAGCCAAGAAATATGTGAGTTCCATATGTAGGTTAAACTCTCTTAGTAGCCACATTTCCTTTCAAAAATGAAGGTGAAATTAATTTTTGCTATATGTTTAGTCCAGTTTATACAAGTAAGTCAGCCTTCTGTGTCTGTGGGTTTCAAACCACAGGGTTCAACCAACTGGATGTGAAACATTCAGAAAAAAAAAAGTTGCATATATATACAGACATTTTTTTTCTTGTTGTTGTTCCCTAAGTAATACATTTCAACAATTATTTACATAACATTTACATTGTATTAAGTATTATAAGTAATCTATGGGTGATTTAAAACATAAAGGAGGATGTAGGTAGGTTGTATGCTAATACTATGCCAATTTCTAAAAAGAACTTGCACATCAGATTTTGTTATCTGCAGGGGTCCTGGGATTAATCCCCTGGGGATACTAAGGGGAAAGAATATATTATCATTTCAACATGTAATCGATATGAAAAAAATAATGCAATATTACACATTTCTTTTCTCATACCAAGACTTTGAAATCTGGTATATATTTTACCATCTCAATATAGAGGTGCCACTGGTACTCAAGAGCCACGTGTTTAGTGCCCCCTCTATTGAACAGAAGAAATTGAAGATAAACAAGATTTTCAAGGTCTCTGATTTCATGGGGTTTAATATTTTAATATTTCCTGACTCCAGAAATTAAGCCAACAGCATAATTGGAAATTTTGATAAATGTTAGGAAACAAATTGATAACAGACAATACCAGGGATCTGTTTTAGATAGAATGACCAAGGAAGTCCTCTGATGAAGTGACAATTAAGCTGAGAGCTGCTTGGGAAGAATGAGAAGAGCCTTCACAGGATCAGGCAAATAGGGAAAGGAAGAAGTTGAAGAAAGTGAAATAGTGAGTTGGGGGTGTTGGAGAAGGTTGTTAGGAAACAATTTGGATTAAGTGCAAAGATTGGTCATTAGGTTTACGTTTTCCGGTCACTCTTGTTGCTGAACATTTATCCTGGGCTGCTATTGGTACTAAAGGCTAGGGAAAATGAAGGAATAGTCAGTTAATTGAAAAAAGGCATAAGAACACTGACTATGGCCTTTGGAATCAGAGTGATCTGGCTTCAAATCCCACGTCAGATCCTTATTAACTGGAATCTTGGGCAAATTACTGAAATACTGAGACTTGATTTTTTTATTCTATAAAGTAGAATTTTAATAATTATTGATAAGTAATTAATGATATGTAATTTTGTAGGGTTGTTGTGTATATTAAAAATTACATATGTGAAACAACTAGCACATTGCCTAGACACAGTGCAGGCACCAGAAAAAATAATAGCCATTGTTAGATAAGTGATCTAGTGCTCAGCATGAAGAGGTTGTTACTTAAGCTGTAGTAGTGTTTTTTATCCCTGCTTTCAAGCTCAAAGTCCTTTTCCACTTATTCCTGGCCATAGCCCATACTATCCATCTGGCTTATTATTAACATCTAGTAATTTTGCCCCTTTTCATCTGCTTTTTGTTAACATGCCCATAGTAATTTTTGAGATCTGATCTGAAAATTAACTTCAAGAATTCTTTCCCAAATTAACTTCATCCTATTTTAAATATGCCATTATCCTAAATTTCTTTTAGAATTTATAACTTCAACTTGCAAAATTAACATGTTTGTGCTTATATTCTCAAATAATCATTTTTTGTCTCCTTTAAGTAGGTTGTAAGAAGGCATATGCGTTGTTTATTTCCCTTCTTCCTTCCCTATCCAAGTTTAATATTCCACAAGTGTGCTTATTCATTGAGTGAACAACTGGAGGGTATCATTATATTTAATAAGCACTACTTGTCAGAGTGCTTATAACTCACACGTAATCACTGATGACTGGTTTCTTTTTAACTTCATGTCCACAGATCTCAAGTGAAAGCGCAATACTGCCTGACCTCCTACTCTATGCTCCTGACAAATTTTCTCTTCCATACCTCAAATGGTCATTATACTTTCTCCCAGAACCTCCAGTATTCCTTCCCATTTGCCTTGAATTTATGGTCTTGGCTCATTCTTCATTGAGAAGAAAAACACAAATGAGAAGTTTTTTATTCCCTCCCACCATCATATCTACCAACCTGCAAGTACTTTCTGCTTTTCTCCTTTTTTCTTTGATGGAAACATCACTCTCAACAAAACCCCTCTTTCATTTGTGCTTTTTATCTCATCTCTTTTTACTTTTCTAGGTCTGTACCTCAGTGATTGCCCCCTTTCTATATCACATTTGCCCTTTTTACTATATCAGTTTCAAACCTAACATAATAGTGCCCATCTTTTTAAAATTATTTATTTGTTTATTTATTTTTTACAGTAGAATGCATTTTGACATATTGTACACAAATAGAACATAACTTCATTCCTCTAGCTGTACATGGTACAGAGTCAGTCCAGTAGTGTAACCATACTTGTATATAGTGTAATAATGTCTGTCTCATTCTACCATAGGTAGGGCCTCACTAAGTGACCTAGGACCTCCCTAAATTTCTGAGACTGGCCTCAAACTTGTATTCCTCCTGCCTCAGCCTCTCATGTGACTGGGATAACAGGCATGAGCCACTGCACCCAGCTCCTCTACTTCTTAGTGATGGCATGCTCCAGGACTCAAGTCTTTATTCTTCTCTCCTCACACTTTCTTTCTCCTTAACAGTAATATGTATGCTGATGGTCCCAAATGTATATCACCAGTCTGAACTCCAACTATTTGATATCTCTACTTGGATAGTTAATAGGTATCTCAGAATTAACATGAGCAAACTAGAATTCTTTATTCATCTACACACTTGTTATTTTCCTGTTTTTCTACATCTCAGTAACTGACATAAATATCCACCTATTTATTCAAACCAAAATCCTAACAGTTAGCCTGATTGCTCTGTTTCCCTCATCCTCCCATAATCAGTTCATTAGCAGGTCCTGTTAGAACTTGTATACCTATATAGTGTATATTGTATGAGTATACTTTTCTCGATTTCCTCACTTGTTATCCCAATTATAGCTACTGTGATTGAATGCTAGGACTATTACAATAGGCTTCTATCTGGTCTCTCCATTTCCACTCTTGCCATCTCTCCAACTACCATTCTGTTATTACCATTCTGTATATAGTACATCTTTTAATATGTCAACCACAGATATGGCACTATCTGTTCAAGCTGAAATATATATCTGTGATCCAGAAATCTCAACTTTAGGGAATATACCCAACAGAAATTAATGAACATATTCACCAAGGCACACAATGCTCCAACTAGAAACTACCCAAATGCTCCTCATAGGAAGATAGATAATTACACACACACACACACACACACACACACACACATATATATTATTTTTAGTTGTAGGTGGACACAATACCTTTATTTTTATGTGGTACTGAGGCTCAAACCCAGTGCCTCATGCATGCTAGGCAAGCTCTCTACCACTGAACCACAACCTCCACACCAATAATTACCTTTTAATATAGTTACACAGCAGAATACTGCAAAGTATTGAGAAAGGATGAACTAAAATCCTCTGATGGGTGAATTTCATGAACATAATACTGAGTGAAAGAAACCAGAAATGAAAGAGTACATAATGTATGATTCCATTTACATGAAGTTCAAGTGAATCTGTTGTCAGAATTGAGGGTGTTAGTTACCCTTGGGGTAGGTACTAACTAAAAGGGGTATAGGGAAGGGAAGTTGAGTACCAGAGAGGTTTTTTTTTTTGAAAAATTCATTTTTATACACTTAGGATTTGTGTATTTTTCTCTATGTATTTTATCCTTAAGTAGATAGCTTTTTTAATATTTATTTTCTAGTTGTAGTTGAACACAATACCTTCATTTTATGTGGTGCCAAAGATGGAACCTGGGGCTTCCCACATGCTAAGCATGTACTCTACCACTGAGCCACAACCCCAGTCCCAAGTAAATAGTTTTTTAAGAAGCCAGCCAGATCATGTCTCCTTCCTATGTATTACCTGAAATGGGTTTCCCAGACAACAAAGCCCTTTCTCAATTTCCCAGTTTAAGTAGTTCCACTCACCCCTGCCTTTATTTATTCTCTGTCATATCATTCTTTTTAATTTACATCCTACCTACTATATTAGTTTGCTAGTGCCACTAGGAAAGAATCTGTTCCAGACCTGTTTACTAGCTTCTGGTAGCTTGGTTCGAGATGACCTTGTGTCTCTTCACTTCATCTTCCCTCTGTATATGTCTGTGTCTGTCTAGGTTGCCCATTTAAATAAGGATACCAATCATGTTTTAGGGATTATTTAGCTTGATGAACTCAAGAACTTGATCATTTGCGAAGACTCTATTTCCAAATAAGGTCATATTCAACATTTTGTCAGCACCCACCATTATCTGAAATGATCTTACTCACTCTCTCCTCTAGAATATAAACTATTATAGCAGTTTACTCGTGTGTCCTCAAAGGTGTAGAATACTGACTGGCACATAGTGGGAACCTGAATATTTATCAATATTTATTAAATATATTTATCAATATTTGATAAATCAATGAACTAGGATATGTTGATTATTCACAATCCCATAAGCACTATATATAGCAACTATCATATACTTTCCAAATATCAGGGTACAGGGCATTTACTATGTGCTAGGCATTGCTCTTTGCTTCACATGTATCAGCTCATTTCATTATTACACTACACCCTATAATATAAACTACTATATAATATTCTTATTTTGTAAATTATAAAACATAGAAGAGAGCAGTTCTTCCCCCCCCCCCCCCCCGTGTTGGAGGTTGAACCCAGGGCTTCATGCAAGCTAGGCAAGCACTCTACCACTGAGCCACATCCCCAGTCCTGGAGCAGTTGAATGATTTGCTCAAAGTCACAGGTTTTGTATATAGCAAAGATAGGTTTTGAACCCAGGAAGTCTGGGCATCCAAACCCTCATTTGTAACCCTACCTCTCCAGAAGTCCAATAATTCTCTAAGCCTTTCTGAGATAGTGTTAATGACAGCCATGCAAGAAGAAATCTAAGACTGAATCAGCCACATCAGGCCTAGGTGAAAATTCTTATGATTCCACTCATCTCCTCTAGAGGGGGTCTCATGCTGAAAGATCCAAGAGGAAGAAAGATTGTAAAAAGTCTAGTTAGCAAGACCAGGAGAAAATTAACCTAGTTTCACATGTCATATCATTAGAAGGACAATATATATTTAAAATAATAGGAAAGTCACATCTGGAAATGGGAATAACTTTCTAAGTCTCCAAGAAAGATAGATTTGACTTTATAAAATTTTTAACCTTTTGCTACATCTGGATAATACCTTAGCTAAACCATTTATGAAAATTGCTAAATTTTTTTTTGAGAAAAATATTAGGAATCCAGTATATGGGCCGGAAATGTAACTCAGTTGGTAGAGTGCTTGCCTAGCATGTGTGAAGTTCTAGATTCAATATCCACCCTCCACACACACATATCCAAGAGATAAATTAGTGAAAAATGCAAACAGATGGTTCATAAAGGAGGAACTACAACAGGCAAATATCTGGCAAATTTTTCAGCCTTACCAGTAACCAACAATGCCAACTAAAACAGAGAAGTGTATTTTTGTTTTGTTTTGTTTCCCAAAATATGATGCCAAATAATGTCAAAGCATCATGAAACAGACTCCCTCAAGCATTTCTGGAGGCAGAATATAATTATCTGTAATAACTTTTTGCCAGTGTTAACCAAATGACAATTGCCAGTGTTAACCAAATGACATAGAATAGCCACATTTTAAGTCATTATTACCAATTTTGAAGCTCTTTTAATAAAGAAACATTCATCTCTTCATTGTGGCATTATCATAATCACCAAAATTTGAAGCAAAAAAAATTTCAGCAATAAAGAAATACATTAAAGTGGCATATGTGAAGTAATATAATGTAGCCATGAGAATGTTAATAACAAAAACTAAAAGCAGGATATAGCCTGAAATGTAGCTCAGTGGTAGAGTGTGTTTAGCATGTATAACATTCTGGATTTGATCCCCAACATCACAAAAACCAAAACAACAACAAAGCCACAAATAAATATGCACACAATGACTATAATCAAAAGGAAAAATAACAAGTGGTAACAAAGATGTAGAAAAAAAGGAGCACTCATACACTGCTTGGTGGAGATACACAAGGGTACAGTCATTTTGGAAGATAGTCTAGCAGTTTTTCAAAAGGTTAAACGTAGAATTACCATACAACCCAGCAATTCCACTATAGGTATATACCCAATAGAAATGAAAACATATTCCATATAAAAAATTTGTACACAAATGTTCACAGCAGCATTATTCATAATAGCCCCAAAGTGGAAACAGCCTAAATATCTATCAACTAAGGAGTGGATAAATAAAATATGTTCTGCCACACAATTGAACATTATTTGGACATAAAAAGGAATAAGTGCTGATAAATGGTACAACATGGATGAATTTTGAAAAAGTTATTCTAAATAAAACTAGTCACAAGACACTATTAATTGTAAGATTTTGTCTTTATGAAATGTCTACAAAAAAGACAAAATCTATAGAGACAGAAAGTAGAGTAGGAGTTGCCTAGAACTGAGTGATCTGGAACAAAATGGGGAGTAACTGCTAACATGTCTGAGGTCTTTTGAGAGGAAAATGAAAATGTTCTAAAACTAATTGTTATGATGGTTGCACAACTCCACGAATATACTAAAAACCTTTCAAGTCAGGTGCAGTGGTGCAGACCTGTAGTCCCAATGTCTTTGGAGACTGAGGCAAGAGAATCACAAATTCAAGGCCAGGCTCTGCAACTTAGTGAGACCCTGTCTCAAAAAAATAAAAAGGACTGGGGCTGTAGCTCAGAGGTAAAGCACCCCTGGGTTCAATCCCCAGTACTGTAAAAACAACAAAAAAATAAACATTCAAGTATACACTCTTGAATGGGTGAATTGTATATTATGTGAATTATTTCTTACTAAAGCTATTTAAAGGAAATTAAAGGGAAGTTTATTTTTATTAACATAATTGTCACACAAAACAAATGGAAAAGGACAGACAAAAAGACCATATATCATATAATTCCATTACAAGGAAATGTTTGAAAAAGGCAAATTTATTTATTTTTTAACTATTTAGTTGTAGATGAACACACAGTATCTTTATTTATTTTTATGTGGTGCTGAGGATTGAACTCAGTGCCTCCCTCCCACTTAGGAGGCAAGCACTTTACCTGAGCTACAGCCTCAGCCCCTGAAAAGGGGAAATTTATAGGGATAGAAAGTAAATTAGAGGTGGCCCCAGGCTGGAGTAAGAATGAGGATTACCTATAAATTTCCCAGAGAGTGACAAGAAGTATTCTAAAATTGGATTTTAGTAATAGTACCACAACTCAGTAAAGTTATTAGAGATCATTAAACTTTACAGTTAAAATGGGTGACTTTAATAAGTTCCTTTGGTTGAGACCCAGACTCATTCGCAAAGAAAGCCATATCCTTTCTCTCCTCTCCTTGCTCATCCTCTAGCCACACCAGTCTCCTCACTATTCCTCAATCAGACACCCTTTGTCCTTAGGGCCTTTGCTCTTGCTGTTCCCTTGGCCTAGAATGCTCTTCCTTCAGATACATACAGAATTTCTTCCTCACCATTCGAGTCTTCATTTAAATCTCTTTCTTCATGAGACTTTCCTTGAACACCTTCCTAAAATCATACGCCTGCCCCTAACCTACACACATTCTTAAATCTCCTTTCCTTAGTTTATTTTTCTCCTTAGTAATTTTCTTTTTTTATTTTGAGACAGAGTCTTGCTAAGTTGCTTAGGGCCTGGCTAATTTGCAGAGGTTGGCCTTGAACTTGGAATCCTCCTTCTCAGCCTTCCCAGTTGCTGAGATTACAGGCATGTGCCACCATGCCTTGCTCTTAGTAATTTTAATTATATGACAACATACTATATTTATTTATTTTATTTGTAGTCCTTCTTTCCCAGTAGGACAAAGCTCTGAATGTATTGATAGTTGTCTGTTGTTAGTTGTTGTATATTCAATGCCTAGAACAGTTCTTAGCACATAGTAAGCCCTTAATAAATTTATTGAGTGAATAAATAATATTTCATAGACTTCTTTCCATATAAGTTTACTTCATTCTTGGGCTGGGGTTGTGGCTCAGTGGTAGAGTGTTTGCCTAGCATGTGTGAGGCCCTGGGTTCGATCCTCAACACCACATAAAAATAAATAAATAAACAAAATAAAGGTATTGTGTCTAACCAAAAAATAAATATTAAAAAGAAAAAAGTTTACTTCATTCTTTTTAATGGCTACATAGTTTCTTCTCCTTCTTCTTCTTCTTTTTTTTTTGGACAGCATTTCCATTTATTTTATAGAACTTTGAGAAAAAAAATAAGATTTATTAGAACCTAAAGAGTTTTCTTAG
The DNA here is from genome assembly GCF_052094955.1 of Ictidomys tridecemlineatus. Classification (NCBI taxonomy): domain Eukaryota; kingdom Metazoa; phylum Chordata; class Mammalia; order Rodentia; family Sciuridae; genus Ictidomys; species Ictidomys tridecemlineatus. Next base: position 19,660,873 of record NC_135479.1, read on the forward strand.
GAAAGCAATGCTTGCTGAAGGTATTGCCTTTGCTCCAGCCATGATAAGCATCTTTACTCTTGGCAATCCTTGTCAAAGCTCAGAGACAGTGTAACTCCAGATCTCTCCTACTCAGCTGTGAACCTTGGTCCTGGACTGAACGTGATTAGAGGTTGTAGAAATATTAAAAAATAAGAACAATATCCATGAAAGCCATGCTCAGAAGCCAGTCCTCTTTTCTTCAGGAAAACATTTTTTCTATTCACTTGGCTTTTTTGAGGTTCCAGTGTGGAGCTGAGCACTCCACTGCCCTTCCTCCACTCACAAATGTCTGCATAGTTGCATGTATGGCACTTCCAAGCCTCTTCCACATCAACCCCTTGAAGCTCTCGGTGGCCCATCCAGTAAGCCATATAATGCTGTACCTTGCCTCTCGTCTCCTTCTCTTCAAAGGCTTCAATCTCTGTACCTAATGCAGTGGCAGTCTCTTGATGGCTATATTCAATCTTTAGAATATCAATAACTGGGAGGTCAGATAGTGTGAGAGACAAGAAGACCAGTTCCATGAGGTCACCCAAAGACTTCACAGAAAAGCCTCTCTGCCAGGCATGCCGCAGCACTGAAGGCCCCAGTGGCTTGTCTGGACACAATTTTGTGTGGTGGATTAGGATCTCAGGGGTTACTTTCCCTTGCACCATGGCATCAAAGATAAATTTGTATAGCCTAACTTGAAAACAGTCTTTCTTATTTCTGAGCTTCCAGAGGGAGTATGGGGCGCTTACATGTCTTGAGTTCAGCCAGATCCAGTTCCCCTTTGGCTGTATAATGGCTGCATAGTTTCTACTGAATTAATAATTCTATAATTTGTTTGAACAATTCCTTATTACTCGAGGACATTCGGTAGTGAAATTTCTTGTATAATGAGTCAGCCCTTCAACTTAGGAGTCGCCCAACCACTGATTTAAAATATTTTTTCAATTGCACCTGTACTGAACATATACAGACTTTTCCCTTATCACTATTTACTATCTAGTATAACAACTGTTTACATATCACTTACTTGTATTAGGTATTGTAAGTATTCTAGAGATGATTTAACAAATACAGGGGGATATGCATAGATTATAAGCAAATACTATGCCATGTTAATATAAGGGACTTGAGCATCCATAGATTTTGGTATGTGAAGGGGATATTGGAATCAATTCCCTGCAACACTGAGGGACAACTATATATATTTGGGCACTCATCTATTCATTATAAAAAATTCCTAGAAAGAGATTTTGTGAGTCAAATACTATGAACAAAATTTCAATAAATATTCCCAAATTGATCTCCAAAAAGATTACACTAATTTACACTCCTAGTCAATATTATTCAAGAGTTCCTCAATCTGTCATCCACACTAGATGTTATCAACTGGTTTAGTCTTTACCAATCTCATTAGAAATGTTAGCTCATCTATAATTTAATTTTCATTAATTTAGTTAAAAGTGAAATGAGATATATTTTTAATCAAACATTTGTATTTCTATGAGTTGCTTTTATTGGTATTTTAATTGATAGATCAGAGTTCTGGATATTAGGGAAAATCACCTTCTATCTTATAAGCTCCAACTATTTTTCACATTTTTCTTCCATAAATTTTGTTTACAATGCCTCAGATAGTTGGTCAACTTTTAATTTTCAAGGAGTGAAATCAATATTTTCCTTTTTGGATTCTGATTTCATACCATGCTTAAACAGACCTTTCCTATTCCAAGATTTTATATATATATTTTTTCCACTCATGCTTTCACTTGATGCCTTTAAACTTTTTCTTTCTTTTCTTTTTTCCTTCTGTTTCTTTTTTTTAATTGTAAGTGATGCTGGGATTGAATTCAGGACCTCCTGCATGCTACAAAGCACAAACTCTATCACTGAGCTACACCTCCAACCCCAAATATTTATTCTTCATTAAAATTTGTAGTAAATTTGAAATTTATTTTGGTGTAAACAGTACAATAGAAGATTCAGATCCTGCCTGGATCCCAACTGGCCAGACTTGGCCACAGGCCTGCATAAGAAATAAGCTAACTATGTGAAAGGTTACATTAATTTCATGCAATTGCATTAATTAAAAGTTGCATTAATTTCATGCAATTCTATCAAACAGTAAGACATTGCTTATTTCCTGCATGGGCAAGCAATGGTTTCCAATCGGCCGGATCCAGGCACGTCCCGTCACTTGGCTACTAGTACAACTCCACTCATTTATTAAATAGTTCATTCCTCACTGATTCTAAATACCATTTTTATCACATAATTCTCCATATATTTGATCTAAATTTGAACTCATTGATCCATCTATTCCTGCACCAAGACAAAATTTTTAATTTTTCTGTTTTGTTTGAATGAACGTGGGAGTGACAAATCTTTAGAGAATAGAATGAGAAAACAGTAGACTCTCCTCATTCTCTTCAACCCAGGGTTTCCCTTCTCCTGCATCCTAGTTACACCTGCCTATGCCGGCTGCTCTTCCCGGCTCAGCCTCTGGAGGCCGCAGCCGGGAGGGTAGGTCTGAGAACCAGGACCTTCCACGGTCCTGGCGTCACATCCGGTCTCTAGCGGAAGTCTTCTGCTGGCGGACCAGGAAGTAGCTGCAGACTGGGCGATGGGAGTTCAGGAGGCCTTGCTCCGGACGGGACCCGATGCTACTGTGCCCCCGCGGTAGAGCAGACCTGGGTGGCAGGCTCCGGGTCCCGAGGTGAAGAGCTGTGGGGATGACCTGGGACCTTAGAGAGGAGCCTGAGAACCCTTACGGCCTCTTTCCTGATCCTGGCCTCTAAATTGCCTTTGCCAGGCTGCCCCAGAAGCAGGTCCATTTGATATACCGCTCCTCAGAGAACGGCGCGGACCAGGATTTCACCCCCTCACCACCGTCACCAAAGCTGAGGGTAGCCCCGGGCTGGAGGTTCAAGGGCGCCGATTCTGCCTTAACAACAATCTCCTCTCCACCGCCGCAGGGATGGAGGGATCTAAGACGTCTAGCAGCACCATGCAGGTGAGCTTCGTGTGCCAGCGCTGCAGCCAGCCTCTGAAACTGGACACGAGCTTCAAGATCCTGGACCGTGTTACCATCCAAGAGCTCACAGGTCAGCAAGACCGTGGAAAGAGGGTGGTCAAGAACGTGAAAAGTGGGCAACTTTGGAGACATAGGTCTTGTGGTGACAATCTGTAGACTGCCTTAGTCTCGCCACGTGAATCTAGAAAAGTCACATCATCTCTCATCTCTCTGGCTCCCTGTTTTCTCATCGGGAACATAAAAGAGTTCTGACGTTGTGTGCTTTCTGAAACAAAACAAAGGTCCTTATTTTTCTGCTCCTGCTGTCTCAGTGTAAAGGAATATGTATATATAATAATAAATGGCATTTGTTGAGTACTTACTCTACATCTAGTGCATTACATGTATTACTTCACTTATTCCCTTCTGCAACCCTGTGGAGAAGTACCATCATTGCATCATTTTACAGGTGAAGAACTGAGGCTTAGAGAGGTTAAAGTGACTTCCCCGAAGTCCAACACCTGGTAAGTGGATAAATAGAGACTCAAAGTCCCAAAAAGCGAGATGAAGTTAGAGGAGACTGAATAGGCAGTTTAAGCTCATGGGCTCGGAGTCACACTGCTTGTGTTTCAATCCTGGCTGTCATGCAATGAAAGACTCTGTTGTGGTTTTTTTCCACTAGTACTGGAGATTGAACCCAGAGGCACTTTACCACTGAGCTACATCTCCAGCCCTTTTTCTTTTAAGAGGGTCTCAGTAAATTATCTAGGCTGGCTTGGAACTTGCAGTCCTCAACTTCCCCAATTTGGGATTACAGGCATGTGCCACTGTGCCTGACTTTGCAAGTTATTTTACCTCTCTAAACCCTGGGCTTTTTTTTTATCTTTAAAATGTAAAACAGCCTCATAAGTTAGTTGTAAAGATTATACATGACAAAGCACATAAGTACTTAGAAATATGCAAAGCAAGTAGTACTCAATAAATGTTAGATATTATTATTATTACCTCATTTCTCTATTTTGCCAAGTTTTCCTGACTGGGCTCAAACTTGTGATCTTCCTCCCTCAGCCTAGGAGGAGCTGAGGAGCTAAGTCTCAGTAACTACAGGCTTGAGACACCGGACCCTGATCTATACCTCCTCTCACCTCCCATCTGTCTCTTAATATGTTTTTAACACTTTTTTAAAGTTTAATTGTGTGTTGAAATGTACAAATCTTAGCTCTGTGTGTTTGTAAGAGTATGTTGGGTACTAAGGATTCTACTGAAAACCTCTAGCATGCTAGGCAAGCATATTACCACTGAGTTTCACCCTCAGCCCTCTAACTTTTTAAAATTTGGTACTAGAGATTAAATCCAGAGGCAAGTGCCTAAGCTACATTCCCAGTTCTTTTTATTTTTTATTTTGAGACAGATTCTTACTAAGTTGTTGAGAGTCTCACTAGGTTTCCAAGCTGGCCTTGAATTTGTAATCCATCTGCCTCAGCCTCCCAAATCACTGCTATTATAGGCGAGTACCATCATACCCGGCTTCCCAGCCCTTTTAATATTTTATTTTGAGACAAGGTTTCATTAAATTACGCAGACTAGCCTCAGTCTTCCTATCCTCCCTCCTCCTAAGTAGCTGGATTTATAAACATGGACCACCAAGCCTGGTTGTTTTATTTTGGTGTTTTTTATTGTTGTTGGTTTTTTTGTGTGTTTGTGGGTGTGTGTGTGTTGCTGGGAATTGAATCCAGGGCCTTGTTCATGCAAGGCAAGGAGTCTACGAACTGAACTATATCCCCAGCCCTATCGTTTTTTTGATTATGGGGATCAAACCCAGATCTAATGCATTGTATGTTTTACCACTGAGCTATACCTCCAGCATCTACCTTTATTTATTTATTTATTTATTTGTTTGTTTGTTTGTTTGTTAGTTAGTTATAGATGAACATAATACCTTTATTTTATTTATTTATTTTTACGTGGTGCTGAGATCGAACCCAGTGCTAGGCAAGCCTCACATGTGCTAGACAAGCGCTCTACCACTGAGCTACAGCCATTTACCTATATATTTTTTTCAAAACATGGTGTCATTTTTTTAAATACCTTTATTTTGTTTGTTTGTTTATTTATTTTATTTATTTTTATGTGGTGTTCAGTATTGAACCCAGTGCCTCATGTGTGCTAGGCAAAAGCACTCTACCACTGAGCCATAACCCCAGCCCCCTTTACTTACATTTTTTAATTGATATATTTATGTGGTGCCATGTGTTGTTTCAGTTAATGTTCAAATCAGGAAAAGCATGTCTGTCTTCATCAATGTTTATCATTTTTTTAAACATTTATTTTTTAGTTGTAGGTGGACACAGTACCTTTATTTTATTTTTGTGTAGTGCTGAGGATTGAACCCAGTGCCTCACACATGCTAAGCAAGTGCTCTACCTCCGAGCCACAACCCCAGTCCAATATTTATCATTTTTTGTGGCAAAAATATTCAAAATTGTTTCTTCTAACTTTTTTGAGATATAAAGTATATTATTGTTATCTACCATCACTGCACTGTGTGATAGGGTTCTATCTAACTATAACTTAGTTCCTATTGGCTAACCCTTCCTCATCTCTCCAGCTACCTCCCCTCTACTCTTCCCCAGTCTCTAGCAACCACCATTCTTCTCTCAACTTCTATGGAATCAAATTTTTTAGATACCACATATAAGTGAAAACATGCAGTATTTGTCCTTCTGTGTCTGGTTATTTCATTTAACATAATGTCCTCCAGTTACCTTCATGTTGTCACAAATAATAGGATTTCATTCTTTTTTTATGACTTAATAGGATTCTGTAGTGTGTATATTAGCTGTACATTTTTTACAAATGGATACACTTATGTAATTCTAATCATTATGATGTGGAAAGATTTTTATCTTCTCAGAAAGTTCCCACATGGTCCTTTGTTCCTTCCCGGTTATTCTAGGGGAAAGGGAATATTACCTTTTTTTTTTTTTTTCAGTACTGGGGATTGAACCCAGGGATGCTCTATCCCTTCTACCACTGAGCCACATCCCAGCTCTTTTTATTTTTTATTTTGAGACTCTCACTGAATTGCTGAGGACCTTAATAATTTGCTGAGGCTGGCCTCAAACTTACAGTTCTCTTGCCTCAACCTCTCAAGTCACTGGGATTATAGGTGTATGCTTCTGCAGGCAGCAAGGATGTTAACTTTTATGATAGAAAATTTCAAATTGCTATGTATCCATCACCTAGTTTTAACAATTGTCAACACATATTTAATCATGTTTCATCTACAGCCCCATCCATTCCTCCCCACCTTGAATTATCTTGAAGCATATTCCTAACATACAAAAGTTATACATATTTCTGTAAGTATTTTTGAAAAATAAGGACTCTTTTTAAAAAATAATTATTATACCCATTACCCTTTAAAATTTTAACATTTCTTTGATCTGATTTAATGAGGAGATGGGGAAGACATTCTTCTGTGTGTAAATAGTAACTTTAAGAAAAAATTAAGAGTGGGGGTAATGATGAGGATATTTTAGATTCTTTGCCCATACTTCCCTAATCCCTCCAGCTTTGATAAGACGTTTCTGACTCAGAATTTTCCTTGTTCTTAGCTCCATTACTTGCCACAGCCCAGGCAAAACCAGGAGACACCCAGGAGGAAGAGGCTAACTCAGGAGAGGTAACAGACGTGCCTTCTCCCCTGTCTTCCTCATACAATAAATATGCTTAGTGGGAGATTTGATATGAAAATACAGGCTAGGTTCCTGCAGGGTACTTGTGCTGTAAGAGTTCCCAGACTTTGGGGGTTAACGAAGAGTCTGGTTAACAAGAGATGGTATATACATGATTAGGCCACTGCAGATCATTGAAGGTATCAAAGTACTCCTAAGGTCATAGGTTACTGAATAAGGCATCCATTAAAAAGTATGATTAAAAGTTACTAAGGTGATATATAGGTCATTCCAGGGCATTCCTGGTTTGCGTCTGTTGTTCTAGTTAGTTTTTCACATCTACTTCTCCCATTCATAAAGGTACCTTGGTTTGGACAGCGAATTATATGATTGCCCTAGACAGAAAGGATTATCAGTGTTAGATAATATTTAATTTTTAAACTCTGACAATGCTGATGATAATTTGCATTGCCAAAGGCAGATGTTATGAGATTTTTTTTTTTTTTTAAGTACAAGTCATTTATTTGGAAGCAGATCCCAGGAAACTCTAGTAGGAAGCAAGGATGTGAAATGGGAAGTAAAATAAACCAAGGAAGGGGATATGGTCAAGCCAGTAACACCTGTGGATACTTTGAATTCCATCCTGTGAGATGGTGTTAAACACATACCTGAGACTTATCCTGCCTGAGTAACAAGAGGGCTGTAATGTCCACCCACTGTTACCAGTGTGTGAGGGCAGGCTGACCTCAGGTGGGATGAAGGATTTTAATTCTGGCTGAGACCTTTTGCAGACAGTGCAGGGGCAGGGGACAGAGAAAGCTTTCAGCAAAGAGGCACCTGGGACTGGCAGTTGAAGTTAGTAGATGTCATATAAGATTTTGATCACATAAGTGGTATGAATATATAAATTATCCACTTTGTCTTTGCTGAGAAATTTCGTTGCAGTCAGATCTGACTTTCTCCTTGTACCATGATTTAGGGCATTTTCTCCCCTACCCCTGATTGATAAGTGTTGAGAAAATGCAAAATTAACCATAAATAAAGTATAGAATAGCTAGAAAATGCTGTCCCCCCCACACACACACACACAAAAGCTGTCAAATGGACATGGGGCTTGCTTTCCTTTCTTAGTTCATAAATATAAGGATTAGATAGATAGTAGCTATTTCTTAAGTCTTGTGGTTATCAATCAAGGGTGAAACCAAGTAGTTCAGAGGCTATTTGGGAAATAGACTCCATCTCTAAGCTTCCAGAACTCTAATGCCCACCTGTTTCTTTCCCAGGAGCCATTTATTGAAACTCGCCAGGATGGTGTCTCTCGCAGATTCATCCCCCCTGCCAGGTGCCTACTACTCCTTGGCCCCTCGTTCCTTGCTAGTCAAATTTTAATTAAAGGCAGAAATTGAGACCTGGGGCTAGGTGATGTAGACAAATCATCACCCAGCCTGTTGGCTCTTCTAGAAAAAAAATGTATTCCCTTATTCCTGGCCTAGTATTAAGTTTTTCATGAAGCCATTCACACAGTGGGAAGGGATAGTAGCTTAAATGTGAAGAATTGAGAAATATTGAAGGAGTGATTGGGCTCTTGAGAAGTTTGAAAATAGCAAATGTGGTCAGATATTCAGATCCTTAGTTCTCATTAATACAGCAAGTTAAAGGTTGCTGACAATGAGTGTAATATTAAAAAAAATAGTCATTCTTAATTCTCCTTCCATTTTCACTATAGACACATGTCAGTTTTTTTGTTGTTGTTGTTGGGTTTTTGGGGTTTGTTTTTATTTTTATTGTATTTTATTTATTTTTTTTTTTTTGGTTTTGGTATTGGGGATTTAACCCAAGGACACTTTACCACTGAGCTGCACCCCCAGCCATTTTATTTTTATTTATTTGTTTGTTTGTTTATTTATTTATTTATTGAGACAGGGTTTCACTAAGTTGCTTAGGGCCTTGCTAAGTTGCTGAGGCTGGCCTCAAACTTGTGATCCTCCTGCCTCAGCCTCCTGAGTCATTGGGATTACAGGCGTGCACCACCATGCCTGGCCATATATCAGTTTTTGGTGCTCCCTCTCCTTCCTTAGTCCATCCAGGCCAACCTTTTGCTGTGGAAGACCAATATGACCTTCTCTTGGGAGAGAGGTGCCCTTGGGAGGTGAGGCTAGGAATGGATGTGTGCCTTGAGGCCCCTCACCTGGTGCTTGAGAGTCTCTGCCACTGGCAGCACAGTAGGTGGAGGAGACCTCTCTGCTCCCTCATGTGGCCCATGGGCGGGGGGCTGTCTGCAGGATGATGTCTACAGAAAGTGCTAACAGCTTCACTCTGATCGGGGAGGCATCTGATGGCGGCACTATGGAGAATCTCAGCCGAAGACTAAAGGCAAGTCGGCCTCATTCCAATGTCAAGCAGTTGAACCAATTGGTAGAGGGTGTGGCTGGGCAGGTATTATAAAGGAGACCCTACCCCACCTCTCCAACACTTCCAGGTCACTGGGGACCTTTTTGACATCATGTCGGGCCAGACAGATGTGGATCACCCACTGTGTGAAGAATGCACAGATACTCTTTTAGACCAGCTGGATACTCAGCTCAATGTTACTGAAAATGAGTGTCAGAACTACAAGTGAGTGTCTCCAGAGCCAGGGCTCAACAACTAAGACCTGGGTCTGGAAGGCTATTTATCCCTTAGCCAAGGCTTTACTGCACTTGGAACACACAGAACAACAGGTTCCTTTGGTAAGTATATTCTGCCTGCATCCTCGGCAGATGCTGTCTGGAAATCCTAGAACAAATGAATGAGGATGACAGTGAACAACTACAGAGAGAGCTGAAGGAGCTGGCACTAGAGGAGGAAAGACTGATCCAGGAGTTGGAAGATGTGGAAAAGAACCGCAAGGTAGTGGCAGAAAATCTGGAGAAGGTCCAGGCTGAGGCTGAGAGACTGGATCAGGAGGAAGCTCAGTGAGTGCTCACCCTGTTCTGTCTTCCTGCCCTCCAGGCACCAGGAGAGGGAAGGGTTCCCAGCTGAATGTGTCTGATTAGTTTTGTAAACTGTAGCTGGCTGTCATTTGGCAGCATGTCTGCTCCAGATCCTGCATGTTGTTTCCAGGCCCTGTTTCTAGAGGATTGTTTGGAAGGTTGTATATGAAGAGTCAGCATGATCAAGTGAAAAGGTGTTGGTTAGAGAGTGCCAGCACCAGAACACTGGTTTTGGTTCTGTCCTCGAGAGAATGGGCCTATTTGGATAATATACTTTGCAGCCATCATCTGGAAAGATGAGCCTATTGGCCTACATTTGTTCCCTCCCAGAGCAAAAGTTTCATGGGTGTTGTTTTTGTTTGTTTTGTTTTTTGTGGTACTGGGGCTTGAACCCAGGGGTGCTCTACCGTTGAGCTACACCCCCAGCCCTTTAAATTCTGTTTTGAGGCAGGATCTTGCTATGTTGCTGAGACTGGCTTTCAGCTTGATCTCCTCCTATCTAAGCCTCCAAGTAGCTGGGATTACAGGCATGTGCCACCATGCCTGGCTCATGGATATTCTTGACCTGAGAGAACCCTCTGTTGAATGGAGGACATAACAGTGTCTGCACTAAATTTGGGGAAATGAAGGAAAGAGAAAAAATGTCAATTTTTCACAGTGATATAAAAGTTGCACTGGAAATGGTGTATACTAACTACTTAAAGGATAATAAGTGTAGAAGTGAAGTTATAGGGGCCAATTATTGCCAGTTCATGAGAGAAGCCCGTCTTAATGCATTCACCTCACTTTTGAAAAAGATTGGAAATATCATCAGAGTTTTTTGGTCTAGTTCAGAAGAGTCTTTTTTCCTCCACCTTTACGCATATGGGCCAGCTGGAATTTGAGACATTTGTTTTCCTCCTAGGTAAAGGCATGTATGTTCCTGAGAGGGATCTATGCCAAATATAGAAAATTCTGTAACTAAATGTAACTGTAATCATTAGAATAAGTTGTTCAGACGTGTGATTGGAGAGAAATCAGTCCCCAAACTAACAGTCTTCAATGGCCCCCTTTGCTCTCACAGGTATCAGAGAGAATATAGTGAATTTAAACGACAACAGCTAGAGCTGGATGATGAGCTGAAGAGTGTAGAAAATCAGATGCGGTATGCCCAGATGCAGCTGGACAAGCTGAAGAAAACCAACGTCTTTAATGCAACCTTCCATATCTGGTAATGAGGCTGGAGATATGTCTGGGCAGCACTACCAACGTGGACCTTAGCAGTTGACTACTAAGTCATGGTGTCTGACTCCCCTAAAAGAGAGATTGTAGATCATCTTCACCCCATCTTAAGTTTCTGTCATTCCTTGTGATGGGATAGGCACAATCAAGGGCTTAGAATTCTAGAGCTTGGTGATATCTACTCATCCAAGGAAAGGGAAGGATCTGAGTCTTCCAGCCACTAAGTGAGGACCTGGTCAGCTTCCTGGTAATTTCTTACCCCAAGGTCTTTCATGTATTCATTTCATGTTTTATCCACTTAGCTAGTAACTGTTGGTGTGCCTACCTTTTGTAGGGGCTGTACCAGAAAGGCCACAGCAGACAATATGCAGTCTACCTTCAGGTTACTTATAATCTGGTGGAAGGGATAGATAAATAGTAGGCAAGGATAATACAGTATGAGAAGGGTGCTGTGGGAACTTTACCCAATTCAGGGAGGCAGCATGAAAATTCCCCCTAGAGGTTGATGGTTTAGTTGAGAGGTGAAGAAGATGTCTGCAGAGGGGGAGTTGTTCCTGGCAGAGAGAACATCATGTGCAAAAAAAATAGGAATGAGGGTGTGGTAAATTCAAAGAAATGAAAGGAGCTTATTGTGACTGAAGATTGAGTGTAAAGGGGTAAGTGATTGGATATGAAATTAGAGAGTTACCATTTCCTAAAGGATCTTGTAGACCTCATTAAGGGGTTTGCACTTGATCCAAAAGGCAGAAGGAACAATTGAAGCATTTCAGATGAGGAACTGACATCATTGAATTTTTATTTATAAGGAGAGCCTTACCTACTATGTGAGAAATGACTGGGAGAAGTAGATTAAGGAAATTTGTCAGTAGGAATCTAGACAGGAAAACAGTGGTTGGAAAGAAGAAGACATAAGAGCAGTTGAGTTGGAGATAAGTGGACAGATTTAAGAGATTGAGGAGTTAAGATCAATAGAATTTGATGGGTTTTGCTGGGAGGGAGCTGAGAGAGAGCATTCAGTGGTGACACCCAGGTTTTTGCTTTGGCTTCTGCGAAGCTAGGAGAAAGTTGATGACTCAAGTTTTGGGCATGTATTTAAAAGGCCAAGTAGATGTTGAATACATGAATCTGAAGATAGGGAGAGAAATTTATGCTGATTTGGGAGTGAGAGTGGGAAATCTCAGAAGTTTTATTAATCCCTGTATTTTCCTTCTACCTTTCTGCCTTCCTCTACAGGCACAGTGGACAATTTGGCACAATTAATAACTTCAGACTGGGTCGTCTGCCCAGTGTTCCTGTGGAATGGAATGAGATTAATGCTGCTTGGGGTCAGACAGTGTTGCTGCTTCACGCCCTGGCCAATAAGATGGGTCTGAAATTTCAGAGGTGAGAAACAGTCCTTCCTTGGGGTGTGGTGTATCTTTGACATAATCTGTATCTCCCACCTGCTACTTCTCTCTACTGTGGCAGGAGCCCTTGCTGCCAGCAGACTGAGAATTTTCTGTGGGTAGAGGCTCTGTCTGCATGAGGTTCTTCCTTTATCACAGGGCTCGTTCCACTGATAGAGCAGTCATCAAGCTATATGATGGGAGTGGTGGTCCCCAACTTGTAGTCTCTAGAACCTTAGTGTCCCTCAAGACACTAAGTTTCAGGGGTTTTTGTTGTTTTACGGTACTGGGGATTGAACCCAGGGTCTCATGCATGCTTGGCAAGCACTCTACCACTGAGTTAACAGCTCCAGCACTTTTTATTTTTAAAAATATTTTTTAGTTACAGATGGACACAGTACCTTTGTTTTATTTATTCATTTTTATGTGGATTAAACCTAGTGTCTCACACATGCCAGGCAGGTGCTCCATCACTGAGCTACAACCCCAGCCCCCCTTTTTATTTTATTTTATTTTATTTTTTTTTTTTAGAGAGAGAGAGAGAGAATTTTTTAATATTTATTTTTTAGTTCTCAGCGGACACAACATCTTTGTTGGCATGTGGTGCTGAGGATTGAACCCGGGCCGCACGCATTCCAGGCGAGCGCGCTACCGCTTGAGCCACAATCCAGCCCCTTATTTTATTTTTAAAATTTATTTTTTTAATATTTATTTTTTAGGTGTAGATGGACACACACAATGCCTTTATTTTTATGTGGTGCTGAGGATCGAACCCAGATCCCTCCCATGCTAGGCGAGTGCTCTACCGCTGAGTCACAATCCCAGCCCCTTTATTTTTTAATTTGAGGCAGAATCTCACTAACTTGCAATCATCCTGCCTCAGCCTCCTGAGTAGCTTGGGTTATAAGCATGTGCCACTGAAACTAGCTCAGTTTTTTCTAAATTCTAAACTAAAACATATATTAGTTCATGAAGGCCCCCAGATAGTTATATAATAAATGTAATTTTTTCAGTAAACAAAATCTTTTAAACATGGATCTATGGGCAGCTTGGAGAGAGGGTTGGGAATAATAAAAGAGTCCTTGGGTAGGATGCAGATCAAAAATCTACAATTTCCCATTACTCTTTAGGAGTCCTGTATCCATCTCTGTCTGCATCTTGATTTTAGGTATCGACTTGTTCCCTATGGAAATCATTCATATCTGGAGTCTCTGACAGACAAATCTAAGGTACTATGGGAGGCCCCTTTTTCACTGGAATAGAGTTCCTATTCCTCCTAACAAAGTGGTTTAGTTTGATATTGGTATTATTTTCTTTCTTAAAATGAGATAATCAAAGAGTCAATGTCTTGTTCAGGCTTAGCTCTTTGGGGCTTATAGAGAAAAATTAGGTTTTTAGAACTTGTTGAGAAGGAATTTGGGCAGATCAGAGGAGAATGTATGTACTAGGATGGAGAAGGAGTCACTGTGAGGTAAAGTACATTTGCACTGATGGGAAAGTAGTTCTAGGTGCCTTGTTAATTGTATTTGTTCAAGGTTATGGAAGATACAGCCCAGCCCCGATCTTGTTGCCAGTGGATACAGACAGAATATGACTTGAAAGATTGATAGGACTTAGAACAATCTCTGGTGGCCTTTCTTTGCTTCCATTCAGTTTTCTTTTCTTGGACAGGAGCTGCCATTATATTGTTCTGGGGGTTTGCGGTTTTTCTGGGACAACAAGTTTGACCATGCAATGGTAGCTTTCCTGGACTGTGTGCAGCAATTCAAAGAAGAGGTGGAGAAAGGTGAAACACGATTTTGTCTTCCTTACAGGTCAGTATCCCCCAGTACCAAATGAGCTTGTAGTGGGACCCAGCAGAACAGAATTGAGGGACAGTCAGAACAGAGGCGAAAACACACAGATGGGGGGAAAGCAAAACATGATGTGGAAAGCACGTGATACTGATGGGCAAGACGGATCCAATACTGCAAGCTAGATAGTGTGACACCTGGTCCTATAGTAATAGAATGTTGTTTTTGGTGGTTTTGGAGATTTTCTTGGCACAAATCTCAAGCCTGATTTCAGGAAGCTTTTTCCTTGAAACCTTTGGAAATATACAGGAACGCTTTGGGTCAGATTTGGAGGAGCCTCGTAATAGGTGGAAACCCTAGTTCAAGAGAGAAAGCTTAAGCCACTCCTATCACCCTGAAATAAAGCATTTTTTCTTTTGCTTTCTTCACCCTTTATTATGAGTTCAGGGATGGCCTAGGAAAACAATGTACTGTAACCCTCACTTACCCCTGCGCTTCTGGCTTCTCATGTGTTTGGGTGTGTGTCTTGTCCCTGTACTCCACAATGACAATGAAGCTCTTGTGACAGCCTTCTTGATTTTTGGCTTTCAAGCAAATCCAAAATACACTACCATTTCTCGCCAAGAGTTCTTTATTAGATGACGTGAATGGTCCCATGATCAAATCCCTGTCCATTTGCTTGAACTGACTTAACTCAGATCTCAGTTACTAATGAGTTCTGCTGTGTCCATCTGCAGGATGGATGTGGAAAAAGGCAAGATTGAAGACACAGGAGGCAGTGGCGGCTCCTATTCCATCAAAACCCAGTTTAACTCTGAGGAACAGTGGACAAAAGCTCTCAAGTTCATGCTGACGAATCTTAAGTGGGGTCTTGCTTGGGTATCCTCACAGTTTTATAATAAATGACTTTCTTGTTTTCTTAGGATACTTGTCTTAAAGGCTTTAAATTTTGTTTTTGTTTGCAAAAAAAGAAAAAGTTTTAAATTTGGAAAATATTAAACAGCACATGTTTACAATACCAAAAGAGATAAAAGCCACTTTATTTTAAAATATCATATGACAGATAATTTCCAGAGCTACAACATGCCATGTATAGTTACCAGCCCTTGTCACAATTTCGCTCCTAATCCCATGCCTTCTCTTCCCTTTATCCCCTGAACAAACAACTAATTTAAGTTTGCTTTTTTTTTTCTTTGAGTTGAACTGAGACTGGTGTGTTTTCACTGGATTTTATCTCTCTCAACTTCCTGCACTTAAAATATGAAATACAAGCTTTTGTCTCCACTGAGACGATGAGATGTTTGAAATACACAGTTGGATAACGTGGGAAAATGACATCTAAGCTTTGCCTGGTCACCATGTGATGTGATCAGAAGCTTGAAATTTAACACTTCTCACTCAGTTCAAGTACTGAATGCCTATTTTGCTCTGTGTTAAGAATAACGTTATGAAATGGTGTTTGATACTGTTTGAGACATTATGGAGAAATTTATTTGTAATAAAATTTTGCTATAGTCTAATAACTGTCCAGAGGTGTACTGTTGAGTTTTTCTTTAACTAAAATAGAGTACTTTGTATTCTGGGAGAATTGAATTCAAGTGCAGATATGTGGAAATTCTTTTGAAACATGTTTAGAGATGGTATGGTTTTAGAAAAAACAAAAAGTAGTGAAAATAGCTATAGAGAAAGCCCTGTTTGTGTAGACCTTGATAACAGAGAGAAACATTAAACTAAGGAGAAATAAATAAACACTATCTCCTTGATACTTAGTCAAGGTCACCAGATAGTCTGTTTTGAGACTCCGGTTATGCTAATCTCTATGTCTTATTGTCCTGATTAATGAAATTAAGTCAAAAGCTATGAATATACTCTTAAATAAAAATGAACCAACTTCACTAATCTATATCCTCCAAGCTCTTTGACACTTTTAGTTTTATATGACAAAAAGGACATTCTTATCCACCCTGACTCTCTGATGTAAGAAAATGTGCATGAATTTGGAATAACACCCAGGTGTGGTGGCACTCACAATAATCCAGCTACTTCGAAGACTGAAGCAGGAAGATTGCCAAATTTGAGACCAACCTGAGCAATTTAGCAAGACCCTGTTTCAAAATGGAAAATAAAAAGTATTGGGAATATAGCTCAATAGTGGAGCATTTGCCTAGCATACCAGAAGGTCCTGCATTCAATCCCTATTATGCAAAAAAAAAAAAAAAAAAAAAAAAAGAATACAAAATACAGTTCAAAAGAGACTTGGAACTTTTGTACACTGAGTATGAAAGTAAACAAAGGGAGGGATGAGTACAGTGATGGAAGGCTGTTTATATTTGGTGGATTCAGCCTGCATCATGTGTTAGAGGAAGCAGCAGCCTTCAGAGCTCTGGCTGCCAGGTGGGGAGGAACAGGCTGCTGTCGCCCTGGAGTGTTGGCTCCCACGCTGTGAGTCAGGATTGCATAAGAGAACTCAGCAATGCTCTCCGAAGCAATACCAGTGATGCTCTGCAAATGTTCCACAACCTTCACAAATAGAGACAGATTTTGTATTACTAAATAATCTCAATGTGTTTTGTGCACATGTGCATGCGCACATGCACACAAACACACACTGCTTGGGATGTTCTCTTAAGCCAAATATAAACTTTTTTCATTTCTCTGAACTTATGGGGAAGAGTCCAGATTCCAGTGTTTGCCAGTGGCCAAATTACATTAGGATACCTTTGTCCTGCTAGTGTTGGCATGGAAATTTTCTGTGGACATATCCCTCTACTGGAGATAAGTTTTGAGAATATAAGGGGGATATTTAGGCTTTAACATTTCTTTTGGGGGAGGATATACTTATTAGACTTTAAACATAATAGTGGGTCAGAATTTTAAAGGGAAATGAACATGCTAAATTTGAGCATCTATTTCCAATTTCATAAGGGAAAAACTAGAGAAAATATTTCAATCCTGCCTTAGTTTTTCCCCTCCCAAATCCTGTTCAATCACCCCAGTTCTGGGTCTTGGCACCTATCTTTTATAGGTTGTCTTCTGTTTAACTGATGGAGAAATGCTTTCTATTAAATTAATTCTGGCCATGCTGGTCCTGCTCAGTGATGCATACCTGGCTCCAACACTCATGGTTTTGGATGAAAGCACTTGCTGCAATGATTCCTACTGCCAACAGCATGAAGTCTTCCTTTACTGAAATAAACTTTTCCCTGAGTGATTAAAACCATATTAATTTTGGAGCTAGAAAGAAATTTCCAAATCCTTGATCTTCCAACTTACACTATAAATTGCTTATATTGATCATCTTGGATGTTTTGAGACATGGAAGGAAATGGTCAAGTAATAGCTAATTGACCTGCTCCCCTATACTCCCCCAACTCAACTGGCATTAAAACATGCCCTCATGTCTTTGAGTGATAAGGCTTTTTATTGTTCCATCTGTCTCCCTAACAAATGTATCTGTAAGGCCTTTGAGCAGCCTGAATTTACAGTAATCAAAAACTTTTGTTCAAGTTGCAACCGTATGACTGTTTCCCCCCCCCAAGTAACTATAAAAACAGTTTACTAACCTAAAATTATAAGCAGCTATAAAGAAAAACCTAGGAAAGTAAGTTAATTACTTGAAGTAATTTAAATCCAGAAGTAAAAGCTTTTAGAGTTTTCCTGATTGGGTTCAGTCATCTGCATCCAAGCAACATTTAAAAAGTTAATAAGAACCAGTAACCTGTGTAGGTTTTCAGTGGACTAGATGCCTTACTAGGGTAATTCCATTCTCCACAATCTTGTGATCTATCCCCCATTCCCTGTTCCTGGAAGGAGCCAACCCTAGAGGAGTTGCTTACCCTTGGAGTTGACTGGGCGTAGAGTTCTCAATTGAAGCCCTCAGCAAACTTTCATATATGGGTTCATGTAGAAGATAGACCAGGTCAAGCAGGGTCAGGCAGGTTGCATGCAGCTGTGTTGCTGGGACCAAACAACCATTGTATCCTAGATGGAGTGTGAGCAGAGTAGGAAACATTAAGTGGTTGTACTCTAATTGTACTGACAATTGTCTTATGACATAAAGCTGTTTAGCTACTAATGTGCTTCCTGGTTCCTACATTCTATAAGCAAGTCAGTTGTAAAGGACAAAGGGACAGGTAGAGAACCTCCATCTATAGTATACATACAATTACAGTATTTGTTCCTATCTTATGTTTCCATAAAATCAACCCTTAGATCCTGCAATAAGAAAGTACCTAGCGAGTCCAAACAGAAACCAGTTTCTGAGACTTCTGGCTCCTTCCCCTATCAGGTGCTGGAGGGGACACCTTTTTCAGTCATTTAGAGACAATATCAGCTTCCTGCTGCTCCTCATTGGCAAGTTCTGCCTGCTGTTCCCACACCCCAGGCACGTATTTTTATTGCCTTCTATGGAAATCTCCAACCCACATTTCTTGACACAACAAAGTACCTAAAACCTCTAGGAGCATTTCTACATATGCCAGGGGAGTGGGTAGATTGATTTGAAAGTTCAGGGACTTCAAAACATCAAGCTCTGACTCCAGCAGTTCTTCTTTAGTGTATAGATACCCCAGAGCCTGGAGGAAATTCAAGACTGTAATGTTGCTGATTATCTGAGCAAAGAAGAACAAAACAGGGAGGGAGAGAAGGATGTCAGGATATAGGTCATCTTATCTTGGCAGACTGTACTAAGTTCTTCACAGCCCAACCCATGCCTTCATTACTAATCTCCCCTCTTGGTAATTCTCTTAAACTCTATGCTTATTGCACAGAATGTTTGCTGTTCCCAAATCTACCAAACTGCTTCCTGGACCTAGATCTTACTTTCTTCCCTCCCCTTCTTCTCTCCCTGCCCTCCCTAACCCTCTTTTCTTGGGATTCACTCTTCTGCCACCCACCCCTACTTCAAGAAATCATATTCTCTAAATACACTTCCTTAACTCTCTAAGGCCAATGAGGTAGTCTCACCCTCTATTGTTTATATTAATCATAGCACCTTTTTACCCTGCTTGCATATTTGTCTTTTCTTATTAGATAATAAATTCCTTGAGAACACAGATAATATATTTACTGTTGTGGCCGTGGTACCTAGTGCAACATCTGGCCATAGGAGAAACTTAAAAAATTTAATGTCATTTTTCTGCACAGGCACTGGGTAGTCATGTGGTAACATTTTATCCCTTTTAAATGTAATACTTTTCCTTAAATGGTGATAGGTATGTTGGCAAATCAGGCATCTTATGCAAACTGTCCTTGAATCCAAGGAGAGGAAAGGTGACCTGTATGAATGATGGCATCTGTCCAGTAATTATACTTTGGGAACAGAACCTCAGGTTATTTAATAACTACTTCGGTGTGTGTGTGTGTGTGTGTGTGTGTGTGTGTGTGTGTGTGTGTGTGTGTTAGGAGGTATGCTTAGGAAACAATTACACTCTGGAATTTCCACATGAGCAGTACCACCTGGCCTAGGAATGGGTTTCTGAGCCACCTTCAATGAACTGGTTTCTTTCTAACACTCAGGTGCCCACAAGCTACCCCAGCTCCTTACTTTGTAGTGGAAGGAAAGTTTGCTGGCCAGCTGAACACATGACACCAGGCGAAGGATAAACTTATTGAAAAGCTGCTCTTTCAGAGCCCTCCAATTCTGAGACTCTGTCTTCTCATTACCCCTCAGCTGGATTGTAGCTTGCCTACAGATGTTCTCTGCCTGCTTAACCATAAACCTGCAAGGAAGGGAGAGGGAGAGGAGAGAACCCACACTTAAACTAAAGGGAGTTTGTGCTTCAAACTATGCTATATTTTAACTTCCGGTACAAGTGCTGGCTAAGAAATTTATACTTGCAAGTAAAAGAGAGAGGATGTAAGAGTAAGGGGCAACTAGTACTTTTCTGTTTTGTTTTTCAGTACTGAGGATTGAACCTAGGAGTGCTCTACCACTGAGCTGCTTTTTGAGACAGTCTCAAGTTGCTGAGGCTAGTCTCAAATTTGCCATCCTCCTGCCTCAGCCTCCCAAGTTCCTGATATTATAGGCATGCACCGCCTCCTCTGGATGAAAAAAAATTTTTTTTTTAAGATTTAGGCACATTAGCCATTCTGAGAAGTACCACTCACAAAGGCTCAGGGTTTTACCTTTCTAGGATTTCTACAGCTTGGTAGCTCACAGATTTCTCCAAACACCATTGTTCAGACAGGAGAAAAATAAACTCTGCCAAAACAGGAAAGAAGAGCTCATTTACAAAATGCAACCAAAGCCACTCTGTGAACTCTTGGTGTTGTGTAAAAGCCATGATGGGACTGAGAAGAGGGTCAAGAGGTTAGAAAGATGAGACAGAAACAACCAAAGCAGAGCTTGATTTCCTTTGCTGCAAGTAAGGCAGATCAGAGGCATGAAAAGGAGGCTGACTGGGTCATGGGCTTCACAAGCGCCCTCAGTAGCCCAAAAGCATTCTTGTGGGTCTCAGCTGATAAAGGCCTTGGCCAGTTACACATAAATATAGCAGCTGCACCATGCTAGGAACTCTCAGCTTCAAGGAAGATTCTCTGATAAAAATCCTAACCTCTATATTCTGTTTTCAGTGGAATATTGGCAGGGAACAGAAAGGTCCCTCCTGGGGCTGTCTTTATAACACTGTTTGTTTAGTAACCACCCTCTGGAGAACTCCCATTGCTTTACAAACAGGATTCACCTTACAGCTGGACACTACCTCCCCTCCACCAGTTTGTTGGGTAAATCTATGGTGGCTGAGCCTCTCCCTAGGAGCAAACTTATTACTGTGGAGTGACTTGTCTTAAAGAGACATACCCTAAATCAGAGCACATAGTTCAATTTAGTGGGAAAGAATCATTGGGAAGGTGAGAAGACCAAGACACTTTGGCAAGATTTTAGTCTGCTTGTTACTCTTTAAAAGAACATCCCCAATATAATTCTATTTAGCTTGCAATATCATTAGAAACAAGGGTAAATGTCCATTTTAGGAAAGAAATCTCCTACAGACCTAAGAACTTTTAACCTTGATGACCAAAGAGTACAGATTGAGTATCTCTTATCTGAAATGCTTTGGACCAGAAGCGTTGCAGACTTCAGGGCTTTTTGGATTTTGTAATATTTGCATCCCTAATCTGAAAATCTGAAATGCTCCAAAATTTTTTATGGGGATTAAGGATGCTCAATCTGTACACATGTAGTTGAATTATCACTTGTCTTTAGAGAAAAATCTCTCTTAAAAAAAAAACTATTTTAAAAAAAGACACATGATCAGTTTAAAGATCTACCCAACACACATTACACACATATATGTACAAAACCTTATTACAGACTACAGCTTTGCTAGCAATGTCCAATGCAGAATAGAATTAAACAATTCAGAAAAAAAAAATACCTAATTGTGTATTACTAGCCAGTCTGGACTTCAGGCTTTATTTCTTAGCAGTTTTGGGGAGTGTGTGTGTGAGCGCACACGTGTTTGTGTGTGTGCGCGCATGCACATGCATGCCTACATGTGTATGTTTACATTTGTTTTGGTTTTGGTCTGAATAATCTAGGCATTCATTTATGGTTTCCATTTTAATTTTCCAAGAAAACAGCTTGGCTTAGGAGGAATAGATGATGGTTACATCTTTCCCTCAATACTGGCTCCACCTCTTCTGCTTACAAACATATTCATATCTGCTATTAAATAAAAAGAAGCTCCCCTACCATGCTCATAAGCTGAGTCTCCATCTCTCTCCTTCCTATCACTGCTGAATTTCTTACACACCCGCTGTTTCCACTTTTGTAACTCTCTAATTTCCTGCAATTTGGCTTCTACTTTCCCCAACTTGCTGAAATGATTATATGTCCAGATTGTTAAATATCGTGGATTTCTTTGCAACCTTCATTCCTGTTGATATTCCTAAAATGTCTGAACCTGCTGACATCATCTTTCTGGAAACTCTCCTCTTGGTTTCCAAAAGTCCTTGTTTCTGCTCCTGTATCCCCAACCACTCCATTCCCTTCACAACTCTTTCACCTATTCTAATTCCCTCAAAACAAAATGTTTCCCAAGGAAATGTCCTTGACCTGCTTTTCTTTTCTCCTACACATTCATCCTCTCCAACAGTTTCAACAATATCATTATGAAGATAACTTGCAAACCTTTATTTCTAGTTCTGACCTACTTCTTTGTGTGTGTGTGTGTGTTTTAAATGATTGGTAAGAGGGGCTGGGGTTATGGTTCAGAGGCAGAGCTGCTCGCCTCGCATGTGTGAGGCCCTGGGTTCGATCCTCAGCACCACATAAAAATAAATAAAGATATCGTGTCCATCTACAACTAAATTTTTTTTAAAAAAATTTTTTAAATGATTGGGAGCTGGGATTATGGCTCAGCAGTAGAGCCCTCACGTAGCACGGGCAAGGCCCTACATTAGAGCCTCAACACCACATAAAAATAAATATATTATATCCAACTACAACTAAAAAATTTTTAAAATTTAACAAAATGATTGGAAAGCACCCTACCACTGAGCTCTCTCCCCAGCCCCTGATCTGCTTTTTAAAACAGCCTGTTAGAAAATTTCCTCTAGATGTTCTTCAAGTACCTTAAACTCAATAAATCCGAAACCAAAGCAATTATTTTTCTCAAAGTCACAGATCTTCCTCTTTTGGTTTTTGGTGTGTGTGTTAATGGCACCATTATACTCCCAGTCTCTCAGACTCAATCCTTTGGCAGAGTCATTTTTCCTTCTTCATGTCTTTAAGTCACCTAGGGAAGAACCCTAGATTTTGCCTAAATGTTTTTAATCCATCCTCCTTTGTCATTTTCTCCATCCTGTCACCTAGGCTCCTCTGGTCTGCCTACTTCCCATCTTCCTCTAGTCAAATTCATCCTTTACATAACATCCAAAATGAGTTTTGCCCAGGCAAAAGTTACAGTCATACCACTGCCTTATTTCAAAACCTCCAACATCTTCCTATTAAATATAAAATCCTCCCCCTTGACATTCAAACTTCTACATGGAACTTCTCCAAACTACCTTTATGTCTTCAATCCAACAACTCTTCCATGAACTCTGGCTGGTGGGCTACTCTGACCCCCACACATCCTAAGCTTCCTTCACTTTATTCCTGCTATCCCATTTTGGTAGAAAGGCTGTCCCCCTCCTCCACCTTCACCAACCAACCTTCCTTTAAGGTCTGCTTCAAATATCTCAATGCCTAGACCACTCCTTAATTCTCCCTATTACCCCATCCCTCCTTTCAATCCCCCTAAAAGTTTATCTCTTATGTCACTTATCTAACCAAGCTTGTACCTAGTCATTTACCTATTTGTCCAAATAACCCCCCAAAGATTGCACATAGTTTGAGAACAAGGGCCACCTATTTCTTCTTTCTATGGCAGGCAATGTCTAAGTACTCTATATAATGTTGGAGAAGTGAAGGTGCTAGAGAAGTTCATCACTATGGCCCTAGCACCCAGCAATAAAGCAGGTACAAAGTAACAAAAAAAAAATTTTTTTTTTGAAAAAATAAAAGAATCTTAAAGTTGGTGCCTCAAAGGCTCCCCTCAACCCCACTCCCAGGCCCTGCATCCACACCCACGATCCGGGTCTCCCTGAAGCTGCCCATGCGTCCCCCAGCCGCCTGCACTGCTTGCTCATTCTGCTGGGCCAAGTGAAGCAGGGCGTCTTCAATAGTTTCTGTGGCAACAGCCCCAAACTGAAAGTCACCGAGGGAGCTCAATCTTGGCCTCATAGATCCGTCCATATTCAGAAGCCTTTGGGGACCCTGGGACAGTTCACTGGATCCATAAATTCTCCCCCTTAGCTTCTCTCAGAAGCCTTCAGCCACACCCTGGGTTCCTCGTCCCCTTCCAATGTGTCTGTCCCCGCCTCAAGTCTGAGGAAAGCCCAATTCCCACCACAGCCTCGAGCTCTCCACAGTTTTTCCCCGCTCCAACGGCCGGCCGCGGGACCCTCAGCCAATCAGAAAACACAGCCCCTTCCCGCCATTCCGGGCCTTCGCCCTAGGGCCCAAAGCCTCCGCTCTTCCCGGGAAAGTGAATAAGGACTACAACTCCCAGCGTTCCTGGCGGTGGGCAAGGACTACTTTCCCAGCAAGCCCCGCACCCCGGCACTGCGAAGGGCGGAGCGGCAACATGGCGGCGCCAGGTGCTGGTGACCCTCTCGATGCCAAGAACGGAAAGGCTCCTTTTGCTCAGCGCATCGACCCGACCCGGGAAAAACTGACTCCCGCGCAACTGCAGTTCATGCAGCAGGTGCAGCTTGCCCAGTGGCAGAAAACGCTGCCACAGCGGCGGACCCGGAACATCGTGACCGGCCTGGGCATCGGGGCCGTGGTGTTAGCTATTTGTATCCGTCCTGATAAGGGCAGGGGAACAGAAGCGTGTGGGAGGACTGAACCAAGCATTTAATGTTTGGGTGAAATAGGGTTAATACCAGCTGTTCTATTTTTAAGGTTCTTTTTAAATGTGATTTGGGAATGATGAGGGAGTTGTTGGGGTCAGGGTTCAAAAAGAGCGGTGTGAGATTCTGGAATCACTGATTTGGGAGAATAAAGGGTGATAGGAGAAGGGAAAATCTATATTCCAAGTAACTTCCTGAACCCACCTCTCTAGATGGATACACCTTCTACTCAGTGTCCCAGGAGCGTTTCCTTGATGAGCTGGAAGACGAGGCTAAAGCTGCCAGAGCCCGAGCTCTTGCGAGGGCATCAGGACCCTGAATGGGCAGACGGGCATTATCTATCTCCAATCTGGTGGAGCCCCTTCACATGATGGATGATACCCCATGATCCTGTAGAAATTGCCTGCTCACAGTCTCACTGGCCTACTTACTGACTTTGGATCATGATTGAACCCAAGAGACTATGCATTTGGCCATTCTCAATGCAATCTTGTCCGTTTCCTATGCAGTGTGTACAGTGACTCCTTTTTGTTTTTTTCCTTGATTGAGCGTATACAACATTGGCTTTTCTCAAACTTTCTTTGTGGTTTAGCCTCCTTCACTTTCCAGAGGCCCAATTGTTTGGGGTGGGGGTGGCACTTCTGTGCAGTGTTAGAAGCTAAAGTGGAAAAGGTAAGGTCAAGTTAAGAATAATAAACTGAGTCATTTCTCCTGGAGCTATGCTGGGGTGGGGGGGCTGAGAAATGCATGGTACTTAATGCTGGAAAGCTCCATGGGCAGCAGTTACCACAGTGGCATTGCCTCAGGGAGCTGTAAATGTTTAACTAGAATCACTTTTTCCTGAGATCTTTCCGCCTGATTTAAGGGAGAGATCATTGGGCTGTTTGAGACTGAACCAGGTCTTAGGGGAAGGAAGGTCACTTTTCTGCCCTCTACCCTCAAGAACAAACTTACTCAAACTTTACTGCCTTTTCTTATCCTTAGGTAAATGGATGAAGGATGTGAGACAAAAAAAAACAAGCCTTGTCTTTTAATTTTCACTGGTACTGCCCTTTACAGGCTTAGGGTGGGATCTGAAGGGGATGTTAGCTTGGTCTAGTGGATCACTGACCTTGTAATTTCCTCATGACCTCTGTGGCAGGAAGCCTGCTCGGCAGCTTCCACTCTGCCTCCTATTGTGAAAGAGAGTCCCTTTAAATCCTCCCCTGACTCAGTGCACAAGACTTTGCCCCCAGTTCTAAAACATAACAGAGATTCAGTCCTTATTTCCAGCATTTTTTATTGGCTGCCACTAATTCTGATGTGAGCACACCACCTACACTCTTCCATCTGGGAGTGAGCCCTCTAGAAGCATCCGAGCTTGTGTGGGATTGCTTAGTGGTTGGCCTTTGGCTGGGGAGGGGTTGGAAATGAAGATGGTAGCTGTAGAACTGACACCTCCACAAAGCAAACAGTTGCCATGTTTGACTCATAAATAACAACTGCATTCTCCATGCAACCCTGGCTGTTTGCCCCTCAGTACTGAAGTCTTTCTTGCCGAGTTGAGTTGGTCAGAAAAGCATCAGGTTCAGAGAGCACAAGCACCATGTTGGGCCATGGTGTGGGGGGAGACAAATGGCTTCTGTTCTGAATTCACTGGAAGGAAAAAAAAAAAGCACTGAAGAAAACTTTAAGGTGAGAAGAAGGCAAAAGTGCTGCCAGTTACCATTCCCTGGGCTCTCCCTCCCTTGGGCCCACCCTCACCATCCTGCTAACATCCCCGGCGAATGTCACCCCTTTGCTTGCCCGCTGCTCCTGGGAGCCGGTGCTGCTGCCGCTCAGGGAGTTCCTTCTCATGATGCCTGGGAGCAGGATGGGGGACAGAGAGCACTAAGTGAGGGAAGGGCCAGTGAGAAGAGGGAGGCTAGTCCCCTAGGGCCTACAAGAAAACTGAATTGATAAGGAAGGGGTTTTGGGAAAGATGGAAACTGTGCAGCTGCAGTCTCACCAGGGCCTGGGGGCTCTGAGCGCTGCAGACTGTTGCGGCGCGAGGTAGGGAAACTGCCCTTGGAGAGGCGACGCTGGCGACTGGACAGCATAGCTGCCGGGGCCACAATACCAGGTGGGGGCTGCTTCCCAAGTCGGCTGTACAAGTCCTCAATTTCCTTTTTCTGTAGTGTCTGTAATGTTTCCACCTCTGACAAGTGCCTGAGGATGTACCAAGGGCATGAGAGAGCTCTCCCATGTTGTTCCTCCAAGTTCACCTGTTGCTCCACCATTCTCCCCAGACTCACTTCTGCCGAAGATTCTGCAGCTCCGCCCAGAATTCCTCATCTTCCCCACTGCTTTCTGACTCCTCACTGCTTAGACACAGGCTGCTGTAGGAGTAGTTCATCCACACTGGGCTGGGATGGATCAGGGGTGGGGGGCTGCCCCCAACTCGGGGTTCCTTCCCATCATCCCCTTCCTCCTCAACTCCATCCCCCAGACCCTCAGTTGCCCTGTCACTCTCCGCCAGAGCCTCCCTGGTCTCTGGCCCACTTCCAGCACCATCCTCTGTGTCTGAACTCTCTGAGGTCAGCTGAGGAGTTGGAAGCTTTACAGAACTGGAGAGAGTTGGGGATGTTGGTTGCAAGGAAAGAGGTTCCGTTGGTTCCTTAGATGAAGTCACATGGAAACGCCCAACAAGCTGTGG
The DNA here is from genome assembly GCF_052094955.1 of Ictidomys tridecemlineatus. Classification (NCBI taxonomy): domain Eukaryota; kingdom Metazoa; phylum Chordata; class Mammalia; order Rodentia; family Sciuridae; genus Ictidomys; species Ictidomys tridecemlineatus. The sequence goes on from NC_135479.1 coordinate 19,688,015, forward strand.
TTTTCCCTCTGCAGGAAGACAAGGAGAGAATGAAGACAGAGAAATCTGGTAGGATATAAAGCAGATTGGGAATAATGGGCAGGCAGAAGCCTCACCTTCAGAGATGGGTGCCAGTCTGGCTTCACCCAGGAGTGGCCAAGCAGGATTTGGGGAGGCCTACAAAGTGTGGGTTCATGAGGAGGGAAATGATCCAGAATGGAGACCCCCTAATCATCCCTCTTGATTTCCTACTTACCTCACTCTCCATCTCAGCTGCTTGAGGTGAAAGGCTCTCCTGGTCACAAGGAACAAGGGCAGTGGACAGGCTAGGCAGTGGATCAGGAGAGGCTGGAGGAGACTGGGAAAGGAGCCCCGGAGAGGGGGACAGCAGGGACTGGGCCACAGTCATCACAGCCAGAGAGAAGGCACTAGCCAGAGAGAGGAGAGGGGCTGCTGTAGTGGAGGGGAGGGGAGAAGGGGAGGGGCAGAGAGGAAAAGAAGGAGGATTAAGAGTGAGCTGGGAACAACTAGGAGAGAATGGGGGTGGAGAACTGGTGGAGAGAGAACTCAGAGGAAATGGAGAGGATGGAATTGGAAACTGGGATGCATTGGAGGAGAATGGAAGTGGAGAGCTGGGGGAGTGGAGAACGGGATTTGAGGAGACCTCGGAGAGTGGGAAAGGGCTAGGATGACACGGGGGAGAAATGATGGGGAAAATGGGACTTGGAAGGATGGGGGTTCCAGGGGAAAATGGGTTTCCAGGAGACAAGGGTGTTCCAGGAGAAGTGGAGAAGGTTGCCCAGCTTCTCTGTTCTGGGAAGGTGCTGTACTGGGGCTCTGCTGGGTGGGGAGAAGTAAGTGTTGCGATTCCAATCCCCCATGCCCTAGGTCCTTCCCAGAAGCAATCCTAAGAGTGGGATACACAGTACATACCAGTGGATGGGTCTGGGAAGGGGCCTGAGAGGGCAGGCAGTGGTGGTGGCTCCTCCTAAGGGGAAAAAAAGGTGTGGCACAGTCACAGTGGGGAAAGCTGAGTCTTAGATGGAAGGTTTCAGACTGGGATTTTTAAGCAAGGATCCATGAGCCTCTAGAGTCCAGACATGAGTTTCAAGGGATTCAAAAGTATGTGCTGAAATATTTAGGTGTAAAGGGGCATGAGGTCTGCAACTTACTTTCAGGTGGCTCAGAAGAAAATTATGTATATTTATATGTGCATATACATACATACAAACAGGGAGGGGAGAGAGGAGGAAAGAATGATAATGCTGATGTCATGAAACAAAAAATTGGCAAATTGCAAATTCTCTGAATAATTCTTGCAACTTTGAAAGTCTGAAATTATTTCAAAATAATGAGCTAAAAGAAAAGTATGCATTCAACACTTTTTTTTTTTAACAAGAGTCTATGGCTTTCATCATATTTTCAAATGGGGTAAGAGCCACTGTTCAAGGTCCCAGAGGTAAAGAGGAGTTAATCCAAGGGGACTGTGGAGGAAAGAGTAGTGAACTCTGGCAGAAAATCCATTCTTCCTGGAAATGTCCAGAAGGGCCTGACCTGGGGGCTTAGTGCATCTTCAGCAGACTCGGAGGGACCATTATCTCTCTTCAACAGGGTCTCTACTCGCTGGATAATCTCCCGAATCCGACTCAGGAATCCATCTCTCTCCGAAGGCAAAATGAACTCATTATACACCTAACAAGGGTTAATAGGATAGGAAGGATACTCATTATCTCACTCATCCCTGGCCCTTGCTCTTGCTCTTTAAAAACCAACCATTCACAGTGCCATTTCTGCCAACCACCAACCTAAAACAAGTATTTACCAATATCTATTATGTGACAGACTAACACTCAAAGGATGCATGTACTGTATATACAAGATGCCTTACATATATTATCACATTTAACACCAATAACTTTCTGAGGTCGGTATTAACATCCTCAGTTTAGAGTAAAGATAACCAGTGCTCAAACAGGTTGAATTCAGGCTGTCACAAGATTTGAACCCAGGTCTACTAACTAGAATCTGAGTTCTTTATTCTGTTGCCTGGCATGCTTTTGGACATAACTCCTGCCCTCTTAGGATTTATAAACTATATCACACAGGCTCACATACACACATATGACAAAGTGAAGTAGGAAATAAGGCAATAAATGGTAAATATCACATTCAACTCCACACATATTTAGTACCTACTACATGACATGCATTGTACTAGGTACAATGTAATACATGGAAACATGAAGCAAGGTCCTAATCGTGAGCCCAAAATCTAGTGGAGGGGACAAACAAACACAAAGGCTACTGCAAGTTAGCCTCATTGGTAAGGTGCTCATAGGTAAGCTGCTTATGAGTCTTTTCTTAGATAAGGACAGATAGAAACACTACCCTGCAGCTAAGGAGAGCTGTTTCATGGATGTTCCACAACAAAGTGAACATACCAAACATTACTGAACTGTACACTTAAAAATGGTTAAAATTGTAAATTTTATGTTGTATTTTTTTTTTACCACAATAAAAAGATGCTAGGGCTGGGGCTGGAGCTCAGTGGGAGAGCCCTTGTCTAGCATGTGTGAGGCACTGGGTTCAATTCTCAGCACCATATATAAATAAATAAAGTCTACTGACAACTAAAAAATATTTTTTTTAAAAAATGCCAAAAGTCTGTTATTTATCACCCTCCCCCAAATGTTATTCCCATGAGGGAACAGGTCACACAACCCTGGGAATGGGAGAACCTGGGACAACTTTTCGGAGTAAGTCTTTGGAGCTGAACTTTACTTTGTTGGAGTAAGAAAAGCAACTATTTTTTGAGCACCTACCATAAGTGGCCACTTCTCGTGCATTATATCATATCATATCAGAACATCTTTGCAAAATGAATATTACCACCTGATAAGCAAATGAGATTCAGAGAGGTAAAGAAACTTGCCCAAGGGACTGGTGATGTTAACTCAGTGGTAGAGCACTTGCCTAGCATGCACGAGGTCCTGGGTTAGAGAGAGACAGAGAGGGAGAGGGAAAGAAAGAGAAAAAAAACTTGCCCAAGTTCACCAAATTTCAACAGAGCTGAAATTTACACTGAAGTATTTACACAAAAGCCCACCCTTTGCCAGGCATGGAGGCACACACGTGTAATACCAGCAACTCAGGAGGCTGAGGCAGAAAAATTGCAAATTTGAGGCTAGTCTAGGCAACTTGGTGAGTCCTTGTCTCAAAATAAAAAATAAAAAGACTAGGGTGTGTCTCAGTGGTAGAACACCCCTGGGTTCAATCCCCCAGTGCCCAGGGTGGGAGCTTAGAGGGAGCAGGGGGAAAAGCTCCCCTTTCATCTGTTCCGCAGTTTAGGCAGAGAGAACAGTAAAACAGCTTTGAGGCATAAGCATGGCACATTCTTCAGATAGTGAGGACTCAAGCATAACTGAGCAAGCTGTAGATGTTAAAGGCCATGCTTTGTCATTTGGACCTTACTCTACAACCAAAGCAGCCACTAAAGATTTTGGAGTGAAAAGCAACAAGATCAGATCCAAGTCTCAGGAGAATTGGTAAGAAGAAAGTAGAGGGGAATTGATCTTGAGTTCAGGGGCAAGGTCACTTTAGTTGTATGTGGTCTGAGTGGGCATGAGAGCCTAGAAGAGAAGGCTGTTAACAGTGACAGGTACCTGAGCAGATGGAGCAGAGGCAGGAAGGCACCCAGCCTCTTTAGAGGACCACTCAAAAACCAGTGTGGTTTGCTGTGCATAGTGGTACATGCCTGTAATCCCAGTTACTCAAAAGACTGAGGCAAAAAGAATGCAAGTTTGAGGCCAGCCTGGGCAACTTAGCAAGACCCTGTCTCAAAATTTCAAAAAAGGGCTGGGGGTATAGCTCAGTAGTACAGAGTCCCTGGATTTACCCTGGTAGTACAGAAAAAGAAAAAGAAATCAGTAATGGCTGGAGGAAAGACTCTAGAAGGGGTAAGTGGCCTGATGGAAGAAGACAGACTTGTGTACAGGGTGACATTTTTCTTTTTCCTAGACACAGGTGAATGACATGATGAAGATGATTTATAGTTTCTGGAGCCTGACATTTCTCTTAATGCCTTCACTGCAACATCCCAGAAGCTTGTGTCTACCTACTCTATTCTATTGAAAATAGTCTCCCACAAAGACCTTCTCCTAAAAAAAAGCTAGTGTGGTCTTGCCTCAGCCTTCACCCTATGTCACTAGAAACTCTCCTCACTCAGATTTTACTAACATCTTCCTACCTCTTTGGCTCTATCTCCATGCCCTTTAATAACTTAGTTTCCCCCTTCTAGAACAGGTGGTATCCACTGAGATGCACTCAAGTCCTATATGTCTCTGACTTTGCAGGCCCATCTTTCTTCAATCTCAACTCTGTACTGATGACTTCTAAACCCACCTCTCATTCCAAAGCATACCTGTCCCCAGGAGAAAACTCACTGCGAGGGCCAGTCCAACCCATATCCTGTTGCTATGGAGGATCTTGTCTTGGCTATCACTCAAGCTCAATATAGCCCCTTAAAAGCCTGCTTTTAACACTCACTCTCTCTCTCTCTCTCTCTCTCTCTCTCTCTCTCTCTCTCTCTCTCTCTCTCTCTCTCTCTCTCTCTCTCTCTCTCTCTCTCTCTCTCTCTCTCTCCCCTCTCTCTCTCTCTCTCTCTCTCTCTCTCTCTCTCTCTCTCTCTCTCTCTCGGTGGCCTGCTCCTCTTAGTTCTGCCAAGCTACAAGTCGCCCTTGACATCACCCCTCCCTAACTCTCTATCATATCAACTCAGCAAATATTTATTGGACATCTATTACCTTCACTGTACTATATCAACAGGTTACTAATTTCCTGAAACAATCTCAGATTTACCCCTTCTTTTCCCATCTCTATAATCCATCTTCTCCTTCATCCACATCTAGATTTTCTTTTCTTTTCTTTTGCACTGGGGGTTGAACCCAGGAGCTTTCTATTACTGAGCCATGATCCCGACCCTTTTTATTTTTTGAGACAAGGACTCACTAAATTGCTGAGGCTGACCTGAAAATTGCAATCCTCTTGCCTCAGCCTCCTGAGTCACTAGGATTATAGGCATGTACCACCACACCCAGCCACATCTGGCTTCTTGTGTTTGTTTACCTTCTAGCTGGATTCTCTACCTGTAGTCCCCTCCCATATTCTATGGCAGAATAGTCTTCATTCTTCAAAACCTTCTCTTATTGTATTACACCCTGCCTAACTCTTATGACAATCTATAATCTGTGCCCACTCCAAACCCACCTCTACATCCCACAATTTTCTTATAGCATTTACTTCCAGTGACAGTAGTTGCCTCATGATGTCCTCACAGCCCCATACTCCAAGTGACTCCCTACTTGGAATGCCTTTGCTTATGCTGCACCTCCAGCTAGGCATACCCTCCTTTCCTTTCTTATTTATCTTTCAAGACTTTGGGTAAGCCCCACTTGTTCCACTGCTGCCCATCCATGCTTTTCTTACAGCCACAGTATCACATCTAGCATGCAGTTTACATGCAGCACTTGTGTACAGCCAGTCCCAAATAGCTCCAGCTGAGGAGCCAATCCTGACCAGATAAACAGAAATCTTCCCCAAAACAAATGCTGAGATGTCTTCAGAGTCACTGTGCTCAATGCTAAGCAGGGTTTTATATTCATTCCCCTTGCTGTGGGATCAGGCGTTTCAGCACCAATACACATCAGGAGGGAGACTCTTTTTTTCCCAGATGCATACACTCTGTCCTTATCTGTCTCACCCCCCTCACCATGGCAGCTGCAATTTCTTCTGGGCTGTCCCCATCCAGATCAAATCGGAAAGTCACCATCTTGCTGTTGTGAGTCTGTAGCTGGCACTCGACCACTCTGTCATTCTGGTCTGAGACCTTCAGAGTCAAAGTCAGGAGAGGGGATGTGGTCAGTGCCTCTGTCTTCATCATGTGTTCCTACTCTACTCCAGCCAAGTGACAGTGCCAGACTGGACTTGGAGAGAAGTAGACTCTACCCCCAAAGTCTAGTATTAGAAACTAGACTAGTTGCTTCATGGCTAGTCATTTACATTATTCTGCTTTCTTGGCTGACCTTCCCCATCCACGGAAACTGCCCTCCTAGCCCTGTAGGTCATTCTCCATGTTCTTTCTTACACTAGTGACCCTTAGCCGGGATCGGGGTCTACGCCGGAGATTCTTCCCTGGAGGTCTCCTCATCTGTCCCATCCCTTCTCCTATGTCGCTGAGGCCTGATGCTGCATCTGAGGCATAGCTGGAAAAGGGAAGGGAGATGGAAGAGTCTGTGTAGACAATGGGAACCCAGAGTTCCAAATATCTCATCCTGGCACCCCAACTCATTCCAAAACATACCTGTCCCCAGGAGAAAACTCACTGCCAGGGCCAGAACGTGGAATGGACAAGGCAAAAGCCTGAAATAGGATAAGGGTTCATGAGGTCAGGGGAAGATAACTATTGAGATCCAGAGAGACCACAGCAAGGATGTTGGGAGGATAGTAGGGATAGGGAATTGGGGAAGGTAAGGACAAAAGTAGTGAATTTCCAGGACATGGGGACAGGTTAGGGAGTTGGGCTTTCAAGGAGAGAGATAGGTCATAGGCTTGGAATGGCTGGGAGCCCCCATGTAATCCCTTCTCACCGAGGGTAGGCAGAGATGGGACTCATCGGGGCTGGATGGCACCCCCCCAGGGGGCTGAAGGGCAGGGTCTGAGGCATCCAGGAAGCCAGAGGAGCTGAGGTAGCCATCAGTCTCACAATCCGCTAGTGAGGGAGGGAGGGAGGGAATCAAAAAAATAAAGGGAAGTGGTGGCAGAGAAGAGGCCCTGTCTGAGCACAGGGGTCTAGTGTAAAGAGGGAGCTGTGGAGAGTTCTTTCCCAGAGGGAGCTTCATGGCTGGGGTGGAAGGCAGGATGAGTGACAGTGCTTCTGGGTTGGACTTGTAGGTGGGGTGCAGAGAGCCAGAGTTGACCTAGGTCCACCATCAGACATGACTTACAAGTGGTAGATGAGTAGCTGGCATGGCGGAAGAGGAAAGACTGGTGCTGGTCTGCCTCTGGCTCCTCAGGTTCTAGGGGGAAGGCAACTGAGGGACCAGGAGCCATGGGAACAGTTGCTGGCAGAGGTCCTGGCTCAGGTGGGAGAGCTTCCAACTCCCTAGCTTTTCGAAGCTTCTCACGCTTTCGCTGGATGGCAGCAACCCGTTCACGTACCGCACGGGCCACTGGCTGGTAATCAGCTTCACAAACCAACCCCAGGGCTACCTGGAATTGGAAGAATGAGGAAGACAGTGTGGGATCCCCCTCGAAGATCCAGCGGGACATCTTGAGGATAAGGGAGGAAGAGAACCATTTATTGATTAGTCACTCTATCCATTAATTGGCAACTCCTTAACACTGTCATCATTAAGTCCTTCCAATAACGTTGTGAGATAGGTCTTATCAGCCCATTTTAGAGAAAAAAAATTGAGTGACCAGTTCATGTAAGTCAGTGGCTCTTAAAGGGGGAGAGCTTGACAAAATCTAGAGTCTTTTTTTTTTTTTTTTGTACTGAGGATTGAACCCAGGGGCACTTTGCCACTGAGCCACACCCCCAGCCCTTTTTACTTTTCATTTTGAGATCGGGTCTTGCTAAATTGCTGAGGCTGGCCTCAAACTTATGATCTCCCAGCCTTAACCTATCCAATCATTGGGATTATAGGCATGTGCCACAATGCCCAGCTGCAAAACATTTTTAATCATCACAACTACAGTGTAGATGCTACTTCACTTAGTAAGTAGAAGCCAGGGATTCTTTCAACATCCTACAATGCACAGAACAACACAAAATGTCAGTAGTGCCAAAGTCAAGAATCCCTTGTACATACTCAAGTAGGGTTTGATGTCAGATCATATTGGGCTGTGCTGTGAAGAGCTGCTGTTATGCTACATTCAAACTGTCTCAGGTTCTTCACCCACCTTCAATGATCCTCACCTTAGCAACTGCCATTTCTCTATTGAAGATCCCATCCTCTCTCCCTTTCCCCTACTCAAGCCTTCCTAAATCTCTCCCCATGTTTCTGCCCTGGCATCTTCAACCTCCATTTATTCACACACACCCTCTTCCACCAGCATCTATTCATCCCTCTTCTTTCCTCATTAATTTCAACTGTTAAATTTATTGGGTGAGTAGCGGTAGTAAATACAGGTGATCTGACTGCAAATTTAAACTACCTGAGTTTAAATCCAGATTTGCCACTTACTTGGCATCTTGGACAAGATATTCAACCTCTTTGAACTTCCGTTTCCTCATCAATAAGTTAGGATAAAATTACTCTTCCTGTAGGATTGGTAGCAATGATCAAATGCATTTTAAAGTACTTTAAACCATATAGGAATGTAGGCTACCACATGCCAATGCCAAACACTGTCATGGATAGGGGCGCGGGGGGGGGGGGGTGACAGTCTCTGTCCTCAAGGAGTTGATAATCTAATGGAGGAGAAAGACCAGAATGTATGCATACAACTAGACCCACAGCTTGAGGGCTACTCAAGGATGCACTGGCATGAAAAGAAGCTTTTAATTTTGATTCTAGAGGGGAAGCCTTAGTGAAACCGAGGGTTCTGCGTATACAGAAAGGAGGGGGGGGGGGAAGAAGAAGAAAAGCATAGGGGAGGGGAAAGGTGGAAAGGAAAAATAGGTAAACGGCATTCCAAGATAAACACATCTGCAGGAGCTAAAGCAGGGGAATTCGAGAATCCAGGCTTTTTCTGGAAAGAAACACTGAATGTGTTTGCAGGTGCATTAGGACAGGAGAGGCAGGGAGACACCTGTAGGAGATGCCACAAAAGTGGGGAGAGACCACCTCCTTCCGCTTCAGGGTCCTCTGGTCAATGCCAACCCGCCCTTTACACGCTCAGCCACAGCACAGTCTGACCTCCGCTCACCATCTCCTGTGCCACCTCCTCTGCCGCGTCCCGGCCCAACTGGAAAAGGAACTCAATGGCCTGGTTGTCCCGCGGGCGCCCCCCGTGTCGCGCGCCCTCCATACGCAACCAGAGCTTGAGCCCGGGTTTCTCGCCGTCGTCCTCCTCCGCCAGCTCCACGTGCACACCGCGCTCCTCACGGAAGAAGGCGTGGGCCAGGAGATCCTGGATGGTGAACCTGTGAGTGGTTCCGCGGTGAGCTGAGCCCCACAGTGTTTGCACCTCTTCCCCACCCAGCTCTTCCCGGTACCCCACCTCTCATTCTTATCGGTACGAATGCAGCCTTCAATGATCTCCTTCACCTCGGGCATCTTCACTTTGTAGAAGCTGTTCGGTTTTGTACCCTAGGAGAAGGGGTTGCTTGACGTCTCCGGTCCTCCACACCTCAGCTTTCTGCTAGACACCCCCCAACACACACCCCGGCTCTAGTGCGGGCAGCAGTGCAGGCATTCACCAAAGCTTGGCGACTACTACTAGAAGATTTTAATTCCAATCCTAGTCCTTAGGGCTGGGGGTGTAGCTCAGCAAAGCAAGCACTAGACCCTGGGTTCAATCTCTAGCACCAGGAAAAAAAAAAAATTAAAAGTTCCTCCATTATTAACAGTGTGACCTTGAACAAGACTGACTGTTTTATTTGTAACATGCAAGATAGAACATTTGCCTCCCTCAACTTGCGGAGCAGCTAGAAAGACTGGATGAGAGAATGGATATGAAATCCTTTGTAAAATTCTGGGAACCCTAGATATATTATTAATATTATCAGCTTGCGGGGATTGGGGGAGGCATTGTACATCCAATATTCTTAAGTGTTCTCTAAGGTATCTTTTTCTTTGTGAAGGGAAAGGGCATTGATCACCGGCTAGCTGGGGCAGGAAAATGAGAGGGGCATCTGGAATCCCTCCTCCCCTAGCCACACCTCTCTCACCGAAGTGACCTTGCGGTAGATTTGCGCAGCATTTTGGCACTCTGAATAGGGATACTCTGAGGTAGCCATCTCCAGCATGCACATGCCAAACGCGTACACATCCACTGCCTCATCGTACTTTTCCTCGTACATCTCGGGGGCCATGAATTCCGGGGTCCCTGTAAGATCCACAACAAGGATCAGGCTGCCAAATCTTCCTTCTGACCTCATCCCTCCACACGGGCATATCATGGGCTAGGAAGTGCAGGGGCAAACCCAGGAGTTCTTAAATGCAAGTGACCAACCCTTGCCTATAATGTGTGTGGGAGGGATGCCATAGATCTCCCCAATTCCTAATTCGTGTATCTCTAAAGCTCTGCTGGGAAGGGAGGATCCCATTTCTCTTCTGAGGTGGGGGAGATATTAATGGCAAGGACCCGCCTGGAAGGACGCACCAATGACGCTTTTGGCGAAGGAGGCGCGCTTGAGCGTGGCCAGGCCCAGGTCCCCGATTTTGACGGAGCCTGTAGGGCCTGTGATGAAGACGTTGTCACACTTGAGATCCCGGTGCAGTATAGGGGGGACCCGGGAATGTAGAAAATGAAGTCCCCGGAGAATTTGGCGGCTCCAGCGCTGAAGGACTCTTGGTTTCATTTCGCGGAACCTTCTCAGGTACCTGGGAAAGGGTGCATAACCAGGGCAGTGGTGCAGGAAAAGTAAGCAGGGGAAGGGCTCCCACTGAGAAGTTCCCCTTCATCCCACCCTTGCCTCTGCACCTTCTACCAGCCTTTTTCTAGCTTAGCTCCACACTAGGTCCCTGGGAGAAACTTAAGTTGGGTGTGGTAGATAGCCATGAGATTACAAAATGGGTCTGATGATAAATAGATAGGGCCACAGCCAAAGTGTTTGTGGGAAGGGATGACTAACTGTCCCAAGCATGGGGGAAAGCTTCACAGAGGAAAAACTTGTATCTTGCAGGAGAGGAAGTTCAAGTGTGAAAAGGGTAAGGGATGGAGACTTTCCAGGCAGAGAGGACACTACCCTCAAAGGAAGGGACAAAGCAAGTGACAGGAGAGGGTGGGAGGAGTTCCTGAGAATTCTGGAAGTCTGGATCTTTGGCCGAAAGCAGAGGAGGCTGAATCCTAAAAATTTTGGAAATGGGTTAACCAGTATGGACATTACCCCCAGGGACATGAGAAACCTAGGAAAGATCCTCCAGGTTGCAGGAAGTTAGGAAAGCTCCGAGGGAGGGCAGAGCCAAGTGAGGCCCTTTAGGATACTGCTGCAGGGAAGGATGGGGTGGGAAAAGCCCAGTGTGGAGATACTGAAGAGGAACTTGGAGACTGTACTGATAAAGGTGAGGGTGTAGCAGAGAAGAGAGATGTCTGGAAAGACACCTAAGATTTTGACTGAAGTCCAGGGTGGACATTGCTATTCATCCAGGCAGGAACATAGGTAGGTTGGATGGGAGACGGTGAGCCTGGTTTTGGACCTGGATGTAAAAAATTTGTGCAACCTGGGAAAGTTCAGGAAGCAGTGGGGAGACAGTGAGGAGATGTTCCACCCTTTCCCTCCCACCCCGGCCAGAGCTCACGTCTTGAGTGTGCCCGAGGTCATGAGTTCTGTGACCAGCACGATGCAAACCTGGCCCCTCAGCACCGACTTCCAGGAGTCATAAAAGCGGACGATGTTGGGGTGCTGCAGCCCCTTGAGCATCTCCACCTCTTCGGAGAAGCGCTGCCGCTCAGCCCGAGACAGTTTCCGAGTCTGTGGAATGGCGAATGGGATCCCATTAGGCCCAGAGAAGGATGGGGCACCTAGAGTGGAGCAGGGGGAAAGGGTGATGGAATCCATGGATGGGGTGGGGATGATGGGATAGTTAGCCCAACGGACTGTAGACCCAAACTCCTTGTCAGTCCCTTAGGTTTGCTCCAAGAACACACCCATCCTAGGCCTGGGGCCGCCCCTTGGACCCCCTGCTGGACACAAGCGCCTTTATGCAGCCCGGTCCAGGAGCCCTGAGCTCAATAGCGCCTTTGTGGCCGCCCTGGCCTGTCGTGGGGCGGGAGGGGTGCCTCGGGGGCTGGCAGCAGGCGGACCTCAGGCAGGGAATTGGGGCCGGCAAGGGTTTGGCCCCAGATACTGGGAACTGCTAGATTCAGACAGAAGGCGGAGGTTGCAGAGGGACGTATAGAGAACGAAAAACTCTAAGACCAGGCGCCAGGAGCCCTTCCCCACCACCACCATGGCTGCCACGCCCCCCTCTCCTCTCCCTCCCGTACCGGGTTTGGCCTCCTCTGTTGGCCTGGCCTAGAGCCTGGGGCGCGGCACTGGCAGGCGCAAGAGGTGAACCCAGTGCCAGGGCCAAAGTGAAGGGAACCTTCCCCCAGGCTCTGTCCCCCAATCTGAATCTGAAGCTTCTGACCAGAGTCAACTGGGTTCTCCCCATGCAAATGCAGAAGAGTAGCAATAGGAAGAAAGTTCTGCCAACCAACATCTTCCTGAAGTCCAAGAGCTTAGAGCCTTTGGGTCTGGTAAGAAAGAACCCAGGTAGGCAGAGGGATGAGAAGCAGGACTGAAACTCAGGCCAAGGCTGGAGCTTCCTGTCCACAGGCCTTCCCCACTACTCCAGAAGCAGCCTGGGAAAGAATCATTCTGTGGAAACTGCCCTAAATCCTTCTGGAGATGGAGAGGAGAAGACCCTGACCCAGCTCCTGATCTCTAGCATCCCAGTCTTTTGTTCAGCAGAGGAGAAGGGGGAGCAAAAGGCTCAGGGTCACAACGGAAAGTCTCAGGACTTACAGAGAAACGATGGGGAAAGATTGTGGGTATTCAGGGAAGGAAATTGGTAGGGTGTCCCCACCCAGATCTGAACTGGCTCCCCCATCCTATTTCCCATCCTAATTTCCAACTGTCAGGGATTTGCAGAGAGATTTTAAAATGAGAATGTCCATGCCCCTTGGGGAGCTACTATATACTATCTTCCTGTTTCTCCTGAGTCCAGCCAGTCAGCCAGATATCTCAGTAAGGGCAGGGATTTCTGGGCATTCAGCAGGAAAAATACATCCTTTCCTTGATTCCATCTGCCCAGTCTCCCATCCTAATACCTCCAAAAGGTCCCATCCCGAGGTGCCACAGAGGGGGCACCCAGCCGCACCTGCAGCTCACACCAGGCCACCTCCACCGTGGTGTCAGTGTCTAGCCCTCGATACACTGTCTTGAAGGAGCCACGTCCAATCTCAATGTCAAACTTGAGGTATCGGCCGTCTGGGGATGTTGCCACAGCCTGGGTCTCTGTGTCCTCCTTTTCTTCTTGCTCCCGCTGTCGCTCCCGGGCTGCGGCATCTGAGACTCTCGGCGGCTCCCCAGACCGTGAGCCTCCTGCAGATCCCGTAAACTCGGGATGCACTGAATTCACAGTCTTCACAGGGGCTGCTCCGGTCCGCGTGCCCTCGGGGAGCTCTTTGAAGCAAGGTGGTGGGCTACTCGAGAGACCCGGAGGAGCAAAGTCAGGAGGGTCAGGAGGTTCCGGAACGGGTGTCGCTGGCTGGCACCAAGAGCTCAGCAGACCCAAGTCGACTGAGCTGCGGCGGGTGACACGGGAAGAGCGAGGCCGGGGCTCAGCCTTCCCAGAGAAGCGGCGTGCTCTGCGAGGAGGGGGCCCGATGCGGGGTGGCCCCGTAGTGGAGAGAGACGGCGCGGGCAGCAGAGCTAGGTCAGCCTCGGTCTGGGACATGGGGACCGCGTTGTCCGTGGTCCGGGGTGCCAGCATGGGGAAGGACCGGGCGCCGCTGACCAAGCCAGATGACGGAGGAGGAGGCAGCTTGACAGGCTGACTAGCTGGGTGCGCAGCTATCCGGCTGAACTGTAGGGGCCCCAAGCCCGGGTTGCCTACTCGCGGCCCCGCCCCCGGCCCCGCCTTGCGCCCGCCCCTGGCCTTACCCCCCAGGGCGGTCCACTCCCAGCAGTGATCCGCACGGCGGTTCAGAGGCCGCGGTGCATCCCTCCTAGCCTCAGCAGCTGCCAGTGCACCCCCTCTGCGTGCGGTCTCTGAGCACTAGCCTTCTACCTCAATTCCTGGCAAGGGTGGAGTGTAAGGCGGCAGAGTGTTCTCCCGCACTGCGTGTGCAAACCTGTTTTTTTTTTGGGGGGGGGATGGGGGGTGTGGAAGTGGGCGGGGATTGGACGACACTGGAGCAAACAGAGAAAGGCTCCGGGCCGGGCCGGACCCGTAGTGTGTGGGGGGTGGTTTGGGGAGGCCACTACCCGCCTGCACACCACAGATAAGGAAACACTGCTCGGTTCTAATCATCTGGAGTAGCCCCAGGCCGAACATAGAGGTCAGTGGAAAAGTATGGTTCTCCAACTCTGTTGTCCTTCTGGTATGCACAAGGATGGGTGTGAGCACCCAAGACAAGGCCCTCCTCTAAACCAAGGGCTTGATCACTCATCCACTCTACCCCACCTTGGCCGCAGCCTGGTCCTGGCCAGAGTGGCTGTTTTTGCTGTGGGCTCCTTCCTCCTCCTTCTGTTTGCCAAAGTCTCCAATAAACCGAAGTCCACATCCGGTTTACCCCCCCTCAGCTCCTCTTGGCCATAACCACCCCACCCAGACCAGATGAGTGGAGGGACGGGTTTTAGAGTAGTTCAGGATTTTCATGCGGGAGATGGTGAGGGAAGAGGGAGCCATTATGCCACTCCATTTCAGAGATCAAGCAGTTTTTCCTCAAGCTGTGTTCCATCAGCAATCCACACAGCCCACACAACAGATGCAAAATCATAAGCTCATTGGAGCCTCCTGGGCCCAGTCCACAGGCCTTCTTTTTTCCCCTGGGCTGAAACTCAGGCGTAACACCTTACAGCCCTCTCCAACCTCATTTCAACAGTGACTTAACATGCAGGCAGTAAGATTTAAGATTTTAATATCATAAATCAGGGTCAGACCTGCCTCTCATGGCCAGGTCCCTTCTGGAGCCTCCTATCTTCATATTGCCTGGAAGGCTGCCTGCAGCCAGGGCTTCTCATTCCCTAGGAAGGACCAAGCATCAGCCTGAGAAAGGAGGCAACAGCAGCAAATGGTGGGAAGGTGGAGACAGAAACTTGTGCAGGTGCATATGTATATGTACTTACTTGTGTGGACACATGTAAAGTGTCAGTTTACAGACCCTGGCTCAGGGACAGTCTAGGATGGGAGAGGAGGTAGGGCACAAAGAAGCATATCTTTTCTCCTTGGCACCTTGGACTCACCCATCCCAGGGACAGACATATGGGGTAACAGGATACTCATCCCTGGGGCTCAGCCTTCAGGACTAGAGCCCTTTTAAATCTAGTGGAGTCACAGATCCAGTCTGTGGGGATACTAAGTCTGTCTTTTTTTGAAAGCCCTAGAAGGGTGGGAGGTAAGAAGTAAAGAGAGACAAGTCTCTTCTAGAAGAACTTGACACCACGGCCATCGCTGACGGTGATGATCTCAGCCTTGTGCTCCTGCTGTAGAGCCTGCAGAGCCCGAAGTAGGGTTGCCTCATCCAGACCATGGAACTCTGGACAGGAAGAGATGGGCAATTAGGGAGGTTCAGTTCCTAGGTGCACTGAGGAGAACAGCCAAACTGGAAACTGAGACATTCCAGAGCCAGGGTATGCACATGCCATCTACACTGCTGCATACGCCACCCACATTTACTGGGCACTCCTTAAGAGTCAGGGTGGCAGGCCATTTCTTAAGGACACTACCTGATAAATCACCTCCCATTCCCCTAATCTTACCCCTGTTGCAAAATTCAGAGATTATATCTATCTGCCAGTCTTCCCTATTATGTAGTTCTGAATGTTGTGGGCATTACTAACATTTTTATTTATAACAACTTCATTAAGATATCACTGACATAAAAATTGTATAAGTTGTACAACTTGACATTTTTATATACATGTGCATTGTGAAATGATTGTTGCAATCAAGCAAATTAATATACTCATTATCACTATATTAAAAAAAAAAAAAGTAAGGGCAGAAGAAAGCTTAAGTCAGCAAAAAGTGAGTTCAGGCTTATTTCCCCCTCCCTGGTTCTCCTGTAACCTCACCCCCCACAGCCCTCCTGTCCCTTGCTCCTATTAGATGGCACATGAATGATACCATCTGCTTTTGGGGCACAAAGAAGGGGCCCTTCCAATCAGCCCTCTGGAAGTCAGGGCCCTTGTCACCAGATACTGACTCTAACTGAATATTTGAACAAATTAGGGTCTGTCTTAACACAAAAAAGTACAGCCACTAGCCCTCACTAGAGACTGTTAAAAGTCCAGCACTGATATCCTTCTTAGTTGAACGGGACAGAGCTAGGAGCCAAAGGCCAGCTGAGTATAGAGATATGGAAAGATATTGCAGGGAAATGTGAGAGGCACCAGGCAAGCCCTGACAGGCTTGCTCACCTCACCTCCTGCATGGGTCCAGCTCAAGTCAGGGAGACTGCATTCAGAAGAAGGCTCCAGCTTTGCCCAGCCTGAATGATGGACTGGGCCAGGCTACAGCACTGAAGTCATGGGGTGATGGTGGGAGTAGCAAGCAGAGGCCTGCAGGGCAGTGGAACAGCCAAGAGTAGTAAACTCTGCCGATGCATCCAGGAACTAAGAGAAAGGGAGGTACCCCCTGTTGCCCCAGTAAAGACTGGAATGTTTGGTGATCCTGGGGATCAGGATAAGGAGTCAGAGAGAAAAGAACTAAGAAAGTGTTTACACTATGTAAAAATCAAAGAGAATACAAATCCTTGCCTGGCCAAAACTCAAAGTATTTAAATGGGTTGGGGGTGGGGCTGGGGGTGTTGGCCCAATTCCTTTAGCTGACACCCACAAATCTTGAGCCCTCTAAAAGAATGAAGGGTGAAAGAGAGCCTGAGTCAGCAAGGAACAAGAGTTTAGGCTTAATCCCCCATGCTGGCTCCTCAACTGGCATCTATAGCAGTAATTCTTAACTTTTCATGGGTAACACATGCCCTGGAAATCTTGTAATGTTAACTCTATCCCTAGAAAAATGAACATATAGCCAGGCATGGTGACAACTAGGGAGAGGCAGCTGGTTTTGAACTCACGATCCTCCTGCCTCCCAGCAGCCAGAGAGACTGAGGCAGGAGGATTATGAGTTAAAAACCAGCCTCAGCAACTTAACAAAATCCTAAGCAACTCAGTGAGACCCTATGTCTAAATAAAATATAAAAAAGTGGTTAGGGAGTTAGAAATATAGCTCAGTTGGTAAAGTACTTGCCTCACATGCTCAAGGCCCTGGGTTCAATCCCCAGCACCACAAAAAAAAAAAAAAGAGGGTTAGGTATATGGTTTAGTGGTTAAGTGCCCTTGGGTTCAATCCCTGGAACCAAAGATAAAAAGCACATAAACCCCCATAAACAATACTAGGGTTTGGGGGCGGGGTTTGGATTCGAGTTTTTTTGTATGAAATCTTTGAATATGGGTTAAGAACTTTTGTATTGTGGAATTCAGAGGCATAGAAATGGGAAGTCTGAGTACCAAAGTAGGATTGGAGAGAGGAGGTTTCTGATGATAAAATTGAAGAAGGAAAAGGCATTTACCCTCATTCTCTGTGTCTTCCCCATTGGTCAGTTCATACAGGGTAAATACAGAGTTATTTTGGCCACTCCTGGAAACCTGTAGACACAGAAAATGAGGTTAAATAAGAATTAAGAGACTCCTGAGAGAAGGTAAATTCACAGCTCTACTGCTTTCATCCATGAATGGTACTTATTCCCAATCCAGAACTTATGGTCACTTCTGCAGAGTGGCCCAAAACCCACAATCCAACAGGTGCTATATTTATATATGTACACACACATTTAAAACCACTAAACCACAGGCCTTCACGTGCCTGGAGAGTGACCTCTCACTCTGGTTGTTTTCCTGTTTCAGGAATGGGTGGTGTGTGCTTGTTATATTTGGGTTGTTGATGCTTCCTCCCCTCCTTTCTCCCTTGGGAATGTTTGGGGTTGGTGGTGGCTAGGAATTTGGGGAGAGAGTGTATTCTGTCCCTAAACCCACACTCCTTCAGAAAGCCTCATTCATGTGGATAGCTCCATAAGAGTGCAGTGGGGGAAGGGCCCCATGTTCTCCCCCCACCACCACCCTTTCCTTTCCCCATTTATCTCCTGTGGCCAGAGGCTCCAGCCCACAATAGCACTTATAGTTCCCAGTACTGCATTCTCTAAACATGGCCTCATGTACCCTCTGGCCTCCTACAGCCAAAGAAAGGGAGGTTCTATGTAGCCAGAGAAATTGAGTCACTGAGGGTGTTTGCATGGAAGGCCTACACTTCCTCTCTCTGTCCCTTTCCCACTTTGCCAAGTCTGGATCTGGGAATACAAGATATCTGTTTGGGCACAGGTAAAATTTTCTTTTGCCATGGGTCACTTCTTAGTACTTGGCAGCAAGATGGTCTCACCCACTGATAAATGAGTTTCCCCCATTCTTCTGGCCTCCGCCACATGATCAGGAAGCTAGACTTGTTCTTATCCAACCACTCGAGATTCCCTGCAAAAACAGACACTTATGAATGCATCATGCTCTATAAGAGGGACAAGGAAGGCCGAGGTTGTGGCTCAGCGGTAGAACACATGCCTGGCACATGTGAGGCCCTGGGTTTGATCCTCAGCACCATATAAAGATGAATAAATAAAATAATAGTATTGTGCCTAACTACAACTAAAAAATAAATATTAAAAAAAAAAAAAAAAAGAGGGGCTGGGGATGCGGCTCAAGCGGTAGCGCGCTCGCCTGGCATGCGTGCGGCCCGGGTTCGATTCTCAGCACCACATACAAACAAAGAAGTTGTGTCCGCCGATAACTAAAAAATAAATATTAAAATTCTCTCTCTCTCTCTCTTTAAAAAAAAAAAAAAAAAAGAACAAGGAGGACTACTAGGGTGGGATACAGTGGAAGAGACTGCTTTCAGAATAATATTTTACTATCTACAAGGCACCCATTCTCCTTAGCCCATCTCACACATTTCAATTTTGTACACAAATGAGGGGAAAGACTCAGGAACGAGGTTGTCTACCATACAGAATGCTCTGGGCTTGCAGGCAAGGGACAGAAAAGTTATTAAAGGGAAAAGATATATCCTAATCTGCCCTCAGGAAAACCCAAGTAAGAAGAAAAATAAGAAATCTGGGGACTTGAACCCACCTTTCTTCCTTAGTTCCTCTAACACAATCTGAATTGATTCCACAGGAAGTTTCCCTGGTTTAAGGTTAAGGGAAAGGCATACATTTGAATTGGGTTGAATAATAATTCTCAGAGCTAATCCCATGCTAAGAACCACCTTCCTTTCCTCTCCCCACAAACATGCTTGCAATTTCTGAACAAGATATAATTGGATTTGAATACACAACTATAATCTCAGTAATTTAGGAGACTGAGGCAGGAGGATTGTAAGTTTGTGGTCAGCCTCTATAACATAGGAAGAGCCTGTCTCAAAATAAAAAATAAAAAGGACAGGGATATGGCTCAGTGGTTAAGCACGCCAAGGTTCAATCTCTAGAACAACAACAATAACAACAACAAAAAAAAGGCATTTCCTGGATATTCTGACACTTTTTTTTTTCCCCCTCACAGTACTGGGGATTGACCCTCACAAATTAGATATTCTAGGAAGAAAGGTTAAAAAAAAAAATTCCAGTTAGAAAAAAGAGCTTTCGAAAATGAAAGGTACTACTGTTCCTCATCCTGTGTTCTCATCTTTCTTCATCCTCTCTCTATAGATATTTTCAGCAGCAAAAACAAATGATCCTCACTTCAGAGAAGTGGAGGGTGTGGAGAAAATTATTAAAGATAGTATCGAGTTTGAGTCTCACACAGAGAAAACAGAGAAGATTTAAATTGTCAAAATGGGATCTGGTTGAAAAGCTTGGCATTTGGCTTCAAGGCAGAGATTCTAAGATTGGAGCACTAATCGCTGTCAAGGACAGGAGGGTTTGGTACTACACCTGGGAGGTAAAACGAAGGCTCTCGCTGTTTTCCAAGTTCAGTTTGGGTAGAAACCTACCTAATGTGGGGAAAGTGGGAGGGAGGTGAAGTCCGGACTTGTGGAAAAGTGTGGAAGTGCATGTGTGTGGGCTGTAGAAGAGCCTGAGGGAGGATACGCTGTAGCTTGACGTTGTTGAAGAGTGGACTCTCCTGCGCTTCCATCACCGTCATGCTGGACTGTTTGTGCAGGCGGCAGAAAGACAGGACCAGCGAGCACCAAGCAGCCAGTTGCTTCTGCCGAGTGTCCACGTTCGGCTGTAACCTGCCGGGTGGAGGGAGTAGGGTGCAGAATTACAGGACGCTAGAGGCAGCACTTGCCCCTGGGCGCGTCTGGAGGAGAAAAGTGGGGAACTAAGAATGATAGCGGCTGGATCCTTTCTACACCCCCCCACCCAAGTGATGCATCAGGGCTGAGCCCAGGGCCCCGGGGAGGACACGGGAAGGTACAGCGGGGCTTCTCGGGGTCCCAGCCTCACGTAAAGAAGGGCGGGAAGCGGTACTGCCACGGCCACTCGAAACTCATCGCCATCGTAGTAGCCCAGAAAACACGGAACCTCCGCACACAGGACTTCCGGTATCCGCATCTGCACTTCCGGGCATGAGGCACAGCAGAAAGGTTCCGGACACCTTTCTAGGAGACTGACCGCCCCACGGAAGGGCTTTCTGTCATCGGCCAGTCCTCTGCCATTATCCTTAAAAGCTTTATCTTTTAGACCAGAAAGAGCCTTATGAAGTCTTCTGGTTCGATGTCAGAAAAGAGAAGTGAGTTCCCCAACGCAGCATAGTTTGTTAGTAGAACACCAGTAGAATCCAGGTCTCTAGACTCAGTTCCACTGTACTACGCATCTTTTAATATTAACATGCATGTCAGTTACCATTTAATTAAAACTCCCCACGATTTTACAATCTCTTTGATTCCTGTGTCTTTGACTCCACCGTTCCTCAGTCTCCCAGTAGAACTTTGTAAGTTGTATCACTAGAGACAGCTCTGCTTCCAAAGACAGAGCTGCTATCTTTCTCACTTCACCCTAGTCCTCAACCTCCTAGTCTCAAGTTCCAGGAACCCTTCTTACACAGTTGGTCAGTTCCCAAACCAGAATTGTTGCTCTATGCTCCCCACCCCCATCCTCTTTTTTCCCTATTTTATGAGTTTGCGGTCAGGCATGTGAACCCTTTAATCGTTCTCTCTTTGTCACTATATTTGATTCATACAAAGATTCCTCACCACTTTTACTCCTTTTTTTACAAGAGTCACCCTTAGACCTGTCTTCTCACCTCACCTTTCCAACTTCCTTCAGGACTTCTCTTTAATTTTCTGTCTCTCTCTGTCTCTCTTTTCCCTGGTTTCTTTCCTTTAGGAAACAAATATGTTTAGGCCATCCCTATTTAAATATATGCATACCCTTGATCCTGTCACCTCAATTTCCTGTCTGATCTTTAACCTTTATTTCACAGCAGTCCATCATTGGGCATAGTTTATGGTCCACAGAGCAATCAACAAATATTTTTTAATTCTTTTTTTTAATATTTATTTTTTAGTTGGACACAATATCTTTATTTATTTATTTTTATGTGGTGCTGCGGATCGAACTCAGGGCCTCACACATGCTAGGCGGGGGTTCTACTGCTGAGCCACAACCCCAACCCTAATCAATCAACAAATATTTGCTGAATGAATGAATTTATCAGCTTCCTCAGAGACCACCATTTTCTTGGCCTCTTTGATGCTTTTTTCTATGACTACCTCTTTGATCTTATTTCTGTCTCCATTTTTCCCTTCATTCTTCAAAGGTGGACATTTCCTTGGAGATTCTTTCTTTCTTTCTTTCTTTCTTTATTTTAGTTGTAGTTGCACATAATACCTTTATTTTATTTATTTACTTGTATGTGGAGCTGAAGATAGAACCCAGGGCCTCACAAGTGCTAGGCCAACACTCCACTGCTGAGCCACAGCCCCAGGCCCTCAACCTTCTTTTCAATATACCTTATCTCTTAGAGCTCTTATCTCTCCTGTGGGTTCTTATTGCCTTTCTGTGCTGAAGACTCTCAAACTTCTATTTCCAGATCTAACCTTTTCCCAATTGAACCCCATTTCTAATTCTATGTGGGACATAACAGCTTGTTCCACTGTTTCCTCATATTGCACATCCTTTTCTTCAGGCCAGTTCCTCCTCCTAATGGTCCTCTTCTATTATTACTGCTATCATTATCCTAATAACTCAAGCTCAATGTTTAAGTTGCCCCTAAGTTCTCTCTCCTTTATCCCCGCCATATCCAAGTCCTACTGGTTTACTCCTTTTTTTTAAACTTTATTTCATTTATTTATTTTAATGTGATGCTGAGGATTGAACACAGTGCCTCACATGTGCTAGGTAAGCACTCTACCACCAAGCCACAACCCCATCCCTGCTCCCCTGAGTTTTTTTTGTTGGGGGAGGGTACCAGGGATTGAACTCATGGGCACTCGACCACTGAGTCACATCCCCAGGCCTATTTTGAATTTTATTTAGAGACAGGGTCTCATTGAGTTACTTAGCATCTCACTTTTGCTGAGGCTGGCTTTGAATTCAGGATCCTTCTGCCTTAGCCTTCTGAGCCACTGGGACTACAGGTGTGTGCCATTGCACCCGGCCATGTCTTCATTTTTCAAGTTTGGATTACTGTCACAATTTCCTAATTTATCTCTCTTTCTACTCTTTCCCCTTCAAGAATGCACTCCATCTAAGGCCTTGTCATATCCCAACTCAGCAAACACCCTTCTGTGACCACACCTGTGATTGTCTCAGCTAAGTGTGATTCTCTCCTTCCTTTGCACTTGAATAAAGTTTGGGTTGTATTGCTTACATGTCTCTCATCACATATTCCATCATTTTTATGTGTACATATGTCAAATTTCCCACTAGATAAGAGCCACTGAGGGCAGAACAGATTCTAACCTACCTTTCCAACAGCCACACCATACACAGTGTCTTATACCAATAGCCCCCAGATGTATATCAATAAAATTTGGTAAAAGCAAATATGTGCCAAGAAGAAGTAGATATATTCTTGGGAAAGACGGTTGTATTCATAGAGATACAGCAAATATTTATTTCAGCTGAAACCTCACAATAGCTTAGGAGGGCTGGATTTGTAGCACAATGGTACAGTGCTTGCCTGGCACATGTGAGGCACTGACTACCATCCTCAGCACCACAGAAAAATAAATAAATAACATAAAGGTATAAAAAAAGAAACATCTTTAAAAATATATATCTAGGGACAAGTGTTTTCTGAAAGAAGTATGTCTCTGGGAATAGGTACATGCCAGGAAACATAGACATATATCTATGGCATAAAGAGGCATGACCCAAGTATTCAGAGAGGCAAATATTTCAACAAGAAGGAAAGTTTCTAAGGTAGCCAAGTGTGCCACAGGAATAAACAGTGTCTCCATGGAGAACAAAGTTGTAGTTGTTTTAGTGACCTGGAAGGTGAGTCCAAGCAAGGGCTGGAGATGAAGATTCCCTAGTGAGAACCCTTATTAACCAGGAAACATAGTTCATGTAAGAAATAGTGAGTTTGGGTTGGGGCTGTAGCTCAGTGGTGGAGTGCTTTCCTCACATGCATGAGGTACTGGGTTCAATCCTCAGCATCACATAAAAATAAAATACAGATATTGTGTCCATCTACAACTAAAAAATATAAAAATAATAATTAAAAAAAATGGTGAGGACTGGGGATGTGGCTCAAGCGGTAGCGCGCTTGCCTGGAATGCGTGCGGCCCAGGTTCGATCCTCAGCACCACATACAAATAAAGATGTTGTGTCCGCCAAAAATTAAAAAATAAATATTAAAAAAAAAAAAAAAGAAATGGTGAGTTAGACAGTTCAGTGTAATCCCAGTAACTTGGGAAGCTGAGGCAAGAGGATGGCAAAATTGAGGTCAGGCTCAGCAACTTAGTGAGACCCTGTCTCAAAAATAAATGAAAAGGATGTAGCTCAGTGGTAAAGCACCTCTGGATTCAATCCCCCAGAACCAAAACAAAAATAGAAATGGTGAGTTGCATATAAGGGCTAGGTAAGTCCCTAGAAAGTATAACAGTATATCAAGGTGAAATATCATATTGATGTCTCAGGAATCGGATAAAAGATCAAGCTAAAAATCAGTGGCTACTACAGAGAGGACAGTTCTCTGACCCCAGGATCCAAATGCTCCTCCGCCTTGAGCTTCTTCCACATCATATACATCTTCTGGTCGTTGGTTTAGTGGACACCAGAGGGCAGTGTGTGGCCAGTCTATAGGCCACACCCTGTCCAGGACACTGTAGGATCTAAGCCAATGACCTGGAGCGGGAATGGTGAGCCTAACTGAGGAAGCCTTTGGCATCAATCTGGAGGTCCTTAGGGATTGATTCCCTTCGCTTGTCAGGTTTCTGCTTCCCAGGTTCTGGGAGTAAACTGAGGCATGAAGAAGGGGAGAAGTAGGGGCTTCCAGGTAGCCTCCCTTTCTTCTTGCTAAAAGATTCTACCCTTGCCCCTCCCCCCACCACATTCCCAATCACAGGCTCCCAGCTGCTGTCCATACCGGAAGGGAGTCTCTTCCTGCTCCTTTCCTGGAGCTGGCTTTGGACAGGGGCAGGAAAGGCTCCTCCCTGGGAGGAAGGACTATAGGGGTATGGCTTTCATGTGAGGGTGGGGGCAGGTGAAGTGAATAGAATAGTGAAGCCATCTAGAGTCTTCCAGCTCCTCTACCCAGAGCTGAGTGCCTGTGGGACTGGCAGTGACTGTGGACACAGGCACCACTTGAATGGGGTAAGGGACATTGTACAAAAAAACAGAAATTTTATTTTGAAGATTACAGAACTTGTGCCATGATGCTGACTCACCTCCATTTCCACCAATCCAAGGATTGGCAGTGGGGGTGAGAGTGAGAAAAGTGGGTAGAGAGGGGAGGAGAGAGAAGTAACATGAAGGTTTTGAAGTTCAGGCTATCCTAGGCCTGGGTCTCACTGTCTTTACTCCTCCATACCACAAGAGTGACAAGGAAGGGGATGAGGCAGATGGGGGCTATGATCATAGCCAAGAGCACATCCTCTGGGGGATCAGAGAAGCTGGGCTGCACCAGGGAGCAGTTGGCAAAGTGAATCAGGTGGGTATCAAAGATGATCTTCTCTGCCCAGGGATTGGGGAAGCCCAGGCCAAACTCCTCCGCCTCATGCTCCAAGCAATCCCGAAGTTCACTATAAGGCCTGCAGGGCAGTAGAGGAATGGAGTAAGGGAGGGGTTGGGTCCAGGGAGAGGAGGTTTACTCCAAACTCACTTAGGGTTCAACCCCTAGCCTGAGCCCCCCTCCAGCACTGCCCCTACCTGCTAATCACGGTCCAGTCACACCAATCCTTTTCAATGGAGTCCATATAGATCTTATAACCTTGCCAGCAAAGTAGGGCATTTGTCTTATAATCTTCCACGGTCTTTCCTGTAGGTACAAAAGCTGCATTATGACCACACCCCCTGGCTCTCCCTTCAAACCCTCTGGCCCAGGTATTTCTAACTGGAGCTCTTGACCTTGTCTTCAAGCATGGGAACCTCTCCAAAAGTTTCCCTAGAAGACACTTTGGCTGAGGGGAGAACCCAGCACTGGAATCTTTTAATGACTTCCACATGCACAGCACTTCTTATCCTAGCCTGATGAGCTTCTCCACATACACCTTTCCCTGATGAGCTTCTCCACATACACCTTTCCCTGAATCTTCTCATTCACATGTGAGGTGGGCAAGCTCAAGGCTGGACAGGAGGGGTTTTTGTTTGTTTTGTTTTTTGTGGGATGAGAGGGAACATCACAAGTAATCCTGAGAGAGGAGTTTAGTGAGGCACCAACTGGCATTGGGGCCGCCTTGTAGCAAAGAGACCCTCCCCACTAACCTGGCTCTCCTCTTGCCCTTGGCCACTCTCTCACACCTTTGGGTACCCACCTTCTGACTTCAAGCTGTCCTGGATGGGAGAAGGTTGAGCCAGGGATTCCTGGGGCTTCAGGAGAGCTGTGGGGGAAGAAATGGGAGAGAAGGGTGGAATGGTGGGTTCTGGGCAGTGGAGCCTGCTTGGGGATTGGGAGCTAAAATCCTGAGAAGTCAAGGCTACCTTGGAAGAGAAAGAGGAATAATCCACCCTCTCACGGGATGTCTTCGTGCAGGGAAGGGACAGGCTGGTACCAGCTGCTTCCCACTCGCATCCAGGCCCAGAGCCCCATCCCTCCTGGGCAGCCCAGGACCTCCCAAGATCTCTGCGGGGTCCCCGCTGGCACCCCAGCTTTCCCTGAGTGGGTAGCAGCTCGCCTGCGTCCGCCCCGAGGTGGGGCTGGGGGCCGCCAAAAGGACAGCGCTGCCCTGCACTTCAGTCTGCACCCGTACTGGGGCGGGTGCTGGCCTCGGCCATCCAGCTCCCCTCCTCTCCGGGGCTTCCCGCGCCTCCCGCCCGGGCCCGGGGACGCAGCGCTCACCGCCCAGCAGGAGGAGGAGGAGGCGGAGCGCTGTTGGCCACCCCGCACGGGTCTCGGGGAGTCGCGAGCTGCCGCCGGTGCGCTCTGCACGGAGCAAAGCCATCGCGCGGTGAGGAGGCAACGAGGGGCGGCGGAGCTGAGCCGAGCCGGAGCGGGGGAGCCTATATCCCCAGCCCCAGCCGCAGGAAGCCGCGCCGCTTCCTCGCAGGGGCTGGGACGGCTGCGGCCACGTGGGGGGCGGGGGCGACGCCCGGGGCCGGCGAGCTGGAGGGGGAGTCGCTGCCGCACCCGCGCCTGGCGCCCGTGGCTCCCTCCGCCTAGCCGGCTTTGGCCCACGCTCTTTTCCATCTCACCCTGCGGGGCTGGACAGCTCCCCTCGTAACCTCAGTACGGGAATCTGTTTCCTGGGCCCGGCCGAGTGGCGCCCAGAGTCTCCCGTCAGATTCTTGTTGCCCCCTCCCTTTCGGAACGGGAGGGGTGGAGGAGAGCTGCCCTCCCCGACCTGGAGAGGAGGGAGGGGGCTGGGAGCTCCGAGGGCCTCTCAACGCAGCAGTATCTACGGCAGGGGGCTGGGGCACGCATGGGCCGTGGGGGAAGGGGCGCCTGGAGCTGGGCCGGCTGCTCAGAGTTCTTTTTCCCTGGGAACACCCACTACTGTCAGCCTGTCTGCCAAAATCTGGGAAAAGAGGGAGCCGGCTCTACTGAATCTGGAGAAGGGGAGAAAGCCTGCGAAGCCGGATAGCAAAGAAAACGGCCAATTACTCTCCCTTCAAGTCACCTCCCGGGTCCTAGACCCTCAAACCTGCATTGGCCGGTGGGAGGACAAAAGTAAGATGACTACGTTCCCAGGAGAAAGATGGCCACACTTTTGAGGACCAAAGTTTCTAGAAAGGGGATTGAGCCACTTAATGTGAAAGGTGGAATTATTATTATTATTGCCTAAGTTCAAACTCAGGGCGTTGCATATATGCTTTACCAATCAGCTATCCCTCCAGCCCCAAAGCAGGTATATTATTTTCATCATTTTACAGAGAAAGAAGGTACAGCTCAAGGAAAGAGCCCCACACTTGAATTCAAAACCTCTGGGTCCTAATTTTTTTTTTTTTTTTTTTTTTTAAAGAGAGTGAGAGGGCTGGGGATGTGGCTCAAGCGGTAGCGCGCTCGCCTGGCATGCATGCGGCCGGGGTTCGATCCTCAGCACCACATACAAACAACGATGTTGTGTCCACCAATAACTAAATAATAAATATTTTTTTAAAAAAAAAATTAAAGAGAGAGTGAGAGAGAATTTTTTTCAATATTTATTTTTTAGTTCTCGGCGGACACAACATCTTTGTTGGCATGTGGTGCTGAGCATCAAACCGGGGCCGCAGGCATGCCAGGGGAGCCACATCCCCAGCCCCTCTGGGTCCTAATTTTATCTTTCTGCTTCCCAGCAACACGGCCCAGATTTGCCTTCAGGGCTGCTGATGTAAAAAAATGTGGACATTGCCTTCCTCCCTAAACTGTAGTGAGGGTGCCATATGTTGAAGGGCATTAAAATCACTGCAAATACTAGTTTCCTCCTTTCTAAGTGACTTGCCTAAGACCACACTGCTGGGAATCCTGAAGGCTGAGCCTGGGCCCTCAGAGGCCCTGCCTTCTGCCAGAGAACAGCTGCCTCTGTGTTCTCTCTGCTTTATTATCTTGAAGCAGCCAAGGAGCCCAGGAGCTGGTTTGGCCATGATGTTCAACTCCCAGACACACAGCTGTCAGCACCAACTTTGCTAATTACTCCCAGATTCTGACCCTTGGACTCAACTGCTGCTGTTGTCCCAGTTTACTGATTGCTGCCCATCACAAATTATGATCTTTCTTGAAGTCTTCATCTCAGAATCTCAAGCTCTTACATCATGGCCGCATGGCATGTTATCCTGCTCCATGACTAGAATCAAGAGATTGCTTTAGCAAGGCATCTGTGGGAGAGGGGACATGGCCTTCTTGTTACATGCCCCAAAGCCCTCCTACTAATGATCATTCTTTTTTTTTTTTTTTTTTAAAGGCTGTTTTTTTTTTTTTAAAGAGAGAAAGAGAGAGAGAATTTTTTAATATTTATGTTTTAGTGGACACAACATCTTTGTTTGTATATGGTACTGAGGATTGAACCTGGGCCACACGCATGCCAGGCGAGCCCGCCACCGCTTGAGCCACATCCCCAGCCCCTATTGATCATTCTTGCAATGGTGCAGATAAAAGCCAGGCGGCCCCACTTCAGGCTGGGGACCAAATCTGTCCCTTCTCTTCTTCCCAAGATTGCCCTTTCCAAGAAGGAAGCATGAGTAAAAGGGAGGTTTCACAGTGCTAAAATAGGAGGAGGGAGCAAGGAGGAACACAAGGGAAACAAGCCATTTCCACTGGATGGCCAGAAGTACATGAGACTATTGTGGGTTAGGAAAGAGGTCGCAGTCAAGATTAAATGTAAGAGTTCAAAGCCAGCCTCAACAGCTTAGCAAGGCCCTGGGCAGCTTAGCAAGACCCTATGTCTAAATTAAATATTAAAAAAGAGCTGGGGCCAGGCACAGTGATGCATACCTGTAATCCCAGCAGCTCCAGAGGCTGAGATAAGAAGATCAAGGGTTCAAAGCCAGCTTCAGCAAAGGCAAGGCGCTAAGCAACTCATTGAGATCCATCTCTAAATAAAATACAAAATGGGGCTGGGGATGTGCTCAGTGGTTGAGTGCCCCTGAGTTCAATCTCCAGTACTAAAAAAAAGAAAGAAAAAGGTTCAATGTGATAAAAGCAACTGTTGGGTTGAATAGGGCAGTCTGGTACACTGGATAAAAAGACAAACATTGATTAGGATTCTGAAGGCAGACTCTGCCTCTGTCTTGCTGTGGAACCTTGGGCAGATCATTTTCCATTTCTGAAGCTCAACATTTTCATAGGTAAAATGGCCTTAGAATGAAAAAAGGAAAATACAAGCAACTTGATAGGAAGTGTTATTTTTGGCCTAGGGTTGGGGTTAAGTTTGCATAATGGTGGAGGACAGCTTATTAGAGTCATTCCTAAACTTGGGATTCAAACTCTAAAATAGGAGAATCTATAAATTTTCTCTCTTGATTTTTCTCTTCCCAGAAGCTGGATGTGTGGATTTGTTTTTGTTTTTGGTACAGGGATGAAACCCACAGGTGTTTTACCACTGAGCTACATGGTTATGTTGCTGAGGCTGGCTTCAAATTTGCTAGTCTCCTGCCTCAGTTTCCTAAATTGCTGGGATTACACCATCACATCCAGTTTGTGGGGATGTTTTATTGACCCCTTAGGGCATCCTAGTAACTGAGGATCTACTTTCAGGGTACTTTGGGGCTGACTGAGGACTGGTGACACATCTTCACCAGTCCTTCCACACTTCTTCCTCTTCTCAGTAGTCATAGAATATAATCTCATGATTGGCAACAATGGAAAAGGAAGGGCTTTATTCGGGATTGAGACTGATATCTTTCTAAGTCCACTTTTGCTTTAACTATTTAAAATATACTTTTTGCCAGGTATAGTGGCATATGCCTGTATTCCCAGCAACTCAGGGGGTTGACGCAGGAGAATTGCAAGTTCAAGGCCAGCTAAGGATGTAGTAAAGCACCCCTGGGTTCAATCCCCAATACCCCAAAAATGAATAAATAAAAAAACAATGTAGGGCTGGGATTGTGGCTCAGTGGTAGAGCACTTGCCTCTCAAGTATGAGGCACTAGGTTCAATCCTTAGCACCACATAAAAATAAATAAATAAAGATATTGTATCCACCTGTAACTAAATTTAAAAAAACAATACAATATACTTTTTTTTTAAAGAGAGAGAGAGAGGAGAGAAAGAATTTTAATATTTACTTTTTTTAGTTTTCGGTGGACACAACATCTTTGTTTGTATGTGGTGCTGAGGATCGAACCCGGGCCGCACGCATGCCAGGCGAGCGCGCTACTGCTTGAGCCACATCCCCAGCCCCACACAATGTACTTTTTAATGCAAATATTACATGAATGTATACTAGTTGCAAAATATTTAATACAGGAGACTCTATTCCCCCACTCCTTTCTCACCTGCCCACAAATTTTGTATTTAAAAAAATGAGATTTAATATCCCTTTTATTCAGTGACATTTTACACTCAACAACATGTCTTAGATATCTTTCCATGACATTGTAGATGTGCCTCCTTCCTTTTCTTTCTTTCTTTCTTTCTTTTTTTTTTTTTTTTAACATTTTTTAGTTGTATTTAAGGTTCTTAAACATTCCTGTATTCCTCTGTCCATGACTCCACCTCTCACCCCCTTTCAAAGAAAGGAATTTGATTCTGGTCTAGTTGATCATTGTTGTGAGATATCTTGCTCCAATGTAGATTGATTCTTTCTTTTTTTTTTTAATATTTATTTTTTTTTAGTTCTCGGTGGACACAACATCTTTGTTTGTATGTGGTGCTGAGAATCGAACCCAGGCCGCACGCACGCCAGGCGAGCGCGCTACCGCTTGAGCCACATCCCCAGCCCAAGATTGATTCTTTCTGAGCTGAGATCCTGCTGCCCCTTACGTTTCTCTTCTTGTTACAGGCCAAGGGCCATCCTGCCTGGAACAGGAGCAGAGGTGACTCAACCCTTTGAAGGAGTGCCATTTCTACTCTTCAGCCTCCCCCCCCATCCACCCACAGATCCAGAACAACACACACAGGAGGGAATCAAATGTACTGGGAACCTCCTACACCTCGAAATTCTACAGGGAACATCTTGCAATTAGTTTACACATGCTAGGCTTTTCCCTAGCTGTCTGCAAAATAAAGAGCAGAGAACAAGAGAAGATGTGGGGGAGAGTCCGGGTTCAGGGAAGCCAGAAGTCCTGACTGAGTCTTCCAAACCAGAGAGAGGAGATAGACTTCTTCAGAGGGAAGGAAGGCAGCAAGAAGAACCAGAAGAGCTGAGCTAAGGAGTGAGCTAACTAAGAGACGGAAGATAAATGAAAGAGATACAACCACCCCATCTGTCCCCAGCCTCCTCATCTCCTTAATGATGGCACATCTAGTATGAGGAGCCTGACCACCTCTGAGGGAAGAATGGTAATTGGAGAAAACTTTGTTTCCCAAGTTGGTAAAAAAGGAAAAAAATCAGCCATATTATTCATCAGCTGCTAATAGGACCTACCATTTATTGAACATTCACCATGTGTTGGATTATGAGTTCTTTGACATATGTGCCAAGTGCTTTGCACACTTGTGTGTGTGATGCTGGAGATCAAAGCCAGGGCCCTACAACGTGGCTAGGTGAATGTTCTAACACTGAGTTCTACTCCTAGGCCCTTGGCACACATTCTTAAAGCCTCACCACCATAACATCAGAATTATCTTTTTTAGATTAGCAGAGAGTTTAAGGTCCCAGAGCTAGTAATTGTTAGAACCGGGACTTGAACTTAGGATAGCTTGATGCTAGGGTCCATGATTTAACCTTTATGATTTATTTCCCAAATCCCAAATTGGAATATTGATTCCTTATTGTGTCTTTTGAGAGTAGGATTAACCCAGTCTTGTGCATGCTAAGCATGAACTCTACCACTGAGCTATACCCTCTTTTTTTTTTTTTTTTTACTTTTTTAAACATTTTTTTCTTTTTTAGTTGTAGTTGGACACAATACCTTTATTTTATTTATTTATTTTTATGTGGTGCTGAGGATCAAACCCAGTGCCCTGCACGCGCTAGGTGAGCACTCTACCACTGAGTCACAACCCCAGCCCCTGTTATTGGGTCTTGAGAGGAAGAAAGAATAATTTCCTCCAGAACCAGATGGACTACTCCAGAATTAAGAAGATTCCCAGACATCAGCACAAACCTCCTTCCCCCTCCCTCTCTGACCCAGGCTCGACTATGACATCACATAATAAAGGCTGTTTTTCTGAAAAGAACCCAACCAAATTTACAAGAATGACACTCAGACAGCGTGACTGAGGAGGACCTTTGCCAAGTGACCATAGCACACACCCTTCAGTTTTGAGAACAGAGCTGGTCCCTCAGCACCTGGGGCTGACTCATCGTTGCTGTCAGGACCCAATGACAGATGCCAAGATTGCTCTCTCCCTCCCCCTGTTCCTCAGAAATGTCCTATAAAACCATCCCCAGGAACACTTCTGTCCTATCCCAGCACCCCAGGAGCTGGATGTTGTATAACATGGTGTACTCATGTTCATTTACCAAGTCATGCCAAGTGCTTAATGCTTCATACAAATTGTTTCATTTAAAACTAATATCCCTATTAAATTAGGTCTTAGGAAGGAATAAGGAAGTCTGGTCAGAAAGACAACCAGATAGGGATCCTGGCACAGAAAGCCTTCCCTACTCTGTACTTCCCCTCTCTTCAAACTGTGCTTGCTTCACTGAAGGCAGTATCTTGTCACGTCCTTTCCCTTAATTAAGACCTTAGGGGCTGGGGTTGCAGCTCAGTAGTAAAGTGCTTGCCTCACATATGTGAGGCACTGGTTTTGATCCGCAGCACCACATAAACATAAAGATACTGTATGTTCATCTACAACTAAAAAAATTTTTAAAAAAGACCTTAGTGCATTAGATGGACAACGAAGAAAAAAAAAACTATGACATGAAATAAATTGTTTTCTAGATCATAACAAAAATCCAGTGTATGTTAAACAAATACAATGATCATAGACCATGTGAATTAAATGTGTGGTGTCTATAATATAAAGCTTAAGTAATATAAAGGCAATATTTTCTTCATTCCTAAAATGGGAATAATAATAATATCTCTTTTTTTAATATTTATTTTTTAGTTGTAGTTGGACACAATACCTTTATTTCACTTACTTATTTTTATGTGGTGCTGAGGATTGAACCCAGGGTCTCGCACTTGCAAGGCGAGCACTCTACCAATGAGCCACAACCCCAGCCCTGATAATAATATCTCTAGATTATAAGATACAAAGCACTTAAAGCAGAACTTGGCTTATAGTCAATGTACATTATCATCATTGTTATTGCCTTTGTGGTTAAGAACACACACTCTGGAATCAAGTAGACATGGGTTTGAAGCTCAGATTCATTGCTTATTTGGCTTGTATGTGACTTTGTGCCAGTTACCTAACTCTTTTGAGCTTGTTTCTGATTTGCAAGATAGGGTTACTAGCACGCATCTCACTAAGTAGCATAGATAATGCATGGGAAGCCTTTGGTCCCAATGCCTGGCACTTAGTATGCATGCAATAAATAGAAGTTACTATCATAATGTGTAACACCTTTACTTATGAAAACTATAAATCCAATATATTTTGAGATCTTTCCAGTCTCGTAATTTTGTTCTTTTCAGCAGTCATTTTATTGAAAAGAATGCAGATTTTGGAATCAGACTGACTAAACCTAGGTTTGAATTCCAGCTGCCTTCTTACCACCATGGGCAATATGGACAAAAGGGCCCAGTCTCCTTGTCTATAAAATGAGAATAATAATACTTACCTTTCAGCATCTTGCAAGGCTTACATGGATTCACAAACACCACCACGTCTAATGATTAAGTGAATGCTAAAAGCAATTGGTTAAATGTGTAAATAAATGTGATTTATTTTTGTTCCTTTATATTCAGTATCATGGATGTAATCAGTGCATGTATGTATTTTGAGTAGTGGCCATTTATCTTGTTCTGAAAGGGTCTCTTTATCCTGGTGTCCTATCGTAACACACTGGGTTCAAAGAACTATAGCATCAATACCATGAAGCCTTGCTGATAAGCCAGAGAACAGAGAAGGGGAAATCACAGAACCATGAGGAACTCCCCTTTCCTGCCTGGCTAGGATTTGTTTGTCTTCCTATACATATTGTTCCCTGCTGATAGGGGATCTTTGGAGTATACAGCTTTAATTGGCATCTCTAGTACAGAGGAAGTAAAGGGCCTCTTAACTTACACAGGCTGTTTTCTTCTGGACTTTCAGATGAAAGTCCCAAGAACATTCTCTTTCTGGCACCACTGGTGAGAGAAAAAGCCATGGAAAGAATCCAGAATCATGATGTCAGAGACCTCAGGGAATGGAGGACGTAGAGAAGAGTGGTTCAGAGCATGGGTTGAAGGGTAAGAATGACTGGGTACAAATCCTGGTCTTGGCACTTACTAGCTGCATAACCTGGGGAAAGTTCTGGAATCTGGAAAGTTTGGTGTCACACATCTATAATTCCAGCTACTGAGGTGACTGAGGCAGGAGGATGGTAAGTTCAAGGCCAACCTGGGCAACTTAATGAGATGCTATCTCAAAACAAAATTTTAAAAAGAAGCAGAGATCAGAAGACTGATGCAGGAGGATCCAAATTCAAAGCCAGCCTCAGCAAAAGCAAAGTGCCAAGCAACGCAATGAGACCCTGTCTCTAAATAAAATACAAAATAGGGCTGGGGATGTGTCTCAGTGGTTAAGTGCCCTTGAGTTTAATTCCCAGCACCCTCCCACCCCCCCCCAAAAAAAAAATCAGGGCTGTAACCTAGTGGTAGGATAGAGCACTTGCCTAGCAGGCCCTGGGTTCTATCCTCAGCACTACAAAAAACCAAACAAACAAACAAAAAAAAAAAAAAAAAAGAAGAAAAAAAGAAAAAGAAAAGCAATGAATCCCATCATTATGTATAATTATAATGTACCACTAAAAATATATTAAGGGGCTGGGCATATAACTCAGTTGGTAGAATGTTTGCCTTACATGCACAAGGCCTTGGGTTTGATCCTCAGCACCACAAAATTTAAAAAAAAAATTAAAAAATAGAAAATAGAATCTCTTAAAGCCCTGGTTTCCTCAGTTGTAAAATGGGAACAAGGATATTCCTGACTTCATATGAAATGAGACAATCCTGTAAAGCACTTAGCACAGTGCCAGGCATATCATAAGTACTCAGTATTTGAAGGCTGCTATCATTTTTTTGAGTTCTGCCATTTCTCCTTTGCTTGTTGAGGACCCTGAGAGCCAAAAAGGAAGCACAGCTCATTAGCTGTCCACCCGACCAGAGCTACTTAGGCAGTGCTGTGCCAAAGGCGTGTCCCCAGAGATCAAGGCCCTGCATTAACTGTGCCTGAGAGAGCAAGAATGGGCAGCACCACCCTTGCTGAGGGCTTGGAGCTTTTACAATATGTACCAAAAAAGGCATGAATCCCACCCAAGTAATCCCCAAAAGAGAAAGTTCCTTCCTGCTGGAATTATTTATTTTGTATTTAACAAAGGCTAAGGGAGCCCCACATAGTATTTTGGCTTGGAGGCTCAGAGTTTAAACTTATAACAAGCCCCGGACAAGGGTTTATTGTGGGCCTGTTCTTACTTCCTGAATTGAATTCATTATTATGATCCCTAAGCAACTAGGGGTCAGGAGCTAAGTACCTAAGGCAGAAAACGTGTTTTCTGAGATCAGAGGACAAAGTGTCCGGAATGGAAAGGTTTCAAAAATCGAGCTATGTTTCCAGGCTCCGTAATGTCCAGACCTCAACTTGCTTTGGAGTTGCCTTTGCCTCTAAGTATTCAGGGAGGGGTCTGGCACTTCAGCTAGCCCCACCAAGTCCTGGGCAGCAGCCCCAGTTTCTGGCGACCTTCGTGCAGACATTTAGGTTTGTGCTTTGCTTTGTTTTCTTGTTTGGTTCTTCACTGCAGGGTGGCCTTTCCCTGCTTCTGGGTGGGAACTGGGGGGAGGGAGGATGGTTTGCTCCCATCTCCACAGCTGTGTTTACACTTCTCTGTCAGGGACCAGTGTGGGGCCCAATCTTCCCTCAGTCCTCTGTGTCCCCTCTAAGAATTACTATTTAATATCTCTGTGGGCTTTACAAAGGAGGGGCAGAATGGGCCAAGGGGGCACCATTCAAAGGAGCTCAGGTTGTCAGGTTGGAAGGAAGGAATAGTGTAGAAAGCCCTGAGTCTGGGAAACATCTTCTCCATATATATATATATATATAAGTTGTAATTAGACACAATACTTTTATTTCACTTATTTTTGTTTATGTGGTGCTGAGGATCGAACCCAGGGTCTCACAAGTGCGAGGAGGCGAGCACTCTACCACTGAGCCACTACCCCAGCCCTTCTCCTTCCCTTTCTACCAGTGGCCTGAGGACCAGCAGAGGATGAAAGTACACTTAGAACTCGGACATCCCAGAAGGATTAGAACATGTGATATCTCATTTCTAATCACTAGGTTGAACAAAATCTTGCTTTGAGATGAGGATATGAGCACACAGAGATGGGAGTCTTCCCTCCAGCTTCATTATGGCCCATGGTCAGAGATAACAACATGTTAAAGCCAGTCAGAGTATGCTAAAACACAGCAAATTAAAAAGGATTTAAGAAAACAATCCAGTAAATAATGCTCTTCTCCAGGGAACAAGTTGAGCTGGTATTAATCAGTATACTAATGTTGCCGGACTCTCAGCCAAGCCCAAGAGAAGGGCTGCCAAGGCAAATCAGGCATTAGGTTTCAGAAATTAAACACATAATTTTATTTTTCCGCAATAGAGGACTTTCAAAAAAGGAACCAGCCCTATTAGACTACTCAGCACACTTTGTCCAGTTTCTTGCAGCCCCAGAGGCCTCCAATTTAAGAGCGAGATGAGCAAGGAGAAGCCAAGAGTGACACAGTTATTCCTTTCTTCCATTAACTGCCTGGGGGTGGAGCTGGGAGGAGTGGGGCAGAGGTGATGGTACTGTTTTTTAGAGGTCCTGTTGCTGACCACTTGCCAACAGCTTTTTCTACGAATTTATAGGACAAAGACCTGAAGGATTGGAAAGAAAAAGAGATGCAGAGCAAAAGCTTGCCAAACAAACGTTGGCTGATAGTGCCTCATGGAACAGAGTCAGCTGAGAAAGAGCCTGGTCTCCCTGCAAAATGAGAGGAAATTAACTGGCAAACAAAACTTCCCTCAAAAACCCCATACCTAGCCAGGCTTAGTGGCATGGGCCTGTAGTCCTAGCATTCGAGAGGCTGAGGCAGGACGATCTCTTGAATGCAAGAGTTTGAGGCCAACCTAGATAACATAGTGAGACCTGTTTCAGAAACAAAAACAAAAACAAAACCCACACTCACTGTGATGTAAAAGTTGTTTTTATAATTCTTCAGTGAATGAGGATTACTGAATTCTGTTTAATCCTATGCCACATATTATGGTGGATATGAAATAGGTAGAATGCGTGGCAGTAAGCATAAAGTAGAACTGGAGTTAAAGCCTTAGGAAGGACCATGAGGGCAAGACTGCTGGACCAGCAGGTGGGACTTGAGGTAGGCTACATCCTTGACTTTGGTCAAAATCCCTTCAGTTTCCATCTCAAAATATTTCTGTAACTGGGCTGCAGTTGTGGCTTAGTGGTAGAGCACTAGCCTAGCACATGTGAGGCACTAGGTTCTATCCTAGCACCATAAAAAATAAACAAATAAAATAAAGGTATTGTGTCCACTTAAAAAAAATTCTGTAACCATACTTTCTTTGTTATCTTAAAAGTTCTCTGTACCTCTGCTCTCTTTTCTTGGCACAGTCTCCCAAAGTAATAGAGTACTCCTGTGGTTTCAGTTACTATTAATATATTGATGGTACTCAAATCTCTCACTAATCTCTCTCCTGACTTTCAGATTTTCTAGACTCTCCTTAGAAAACCCACATTCTTCTAACAATTATTAATGCAGTGAAACAGTATCAAACTTGGCTACATGCTATAATCACTTGGAATGTTTATGTAATTCTTGAAACCTAGGCAATACCCGGGATCAAATAATAATTAATCAGACTTTCTGGATATGGGAAGCAGGCCTCGGTAGTTATTAGAGCTCTGTAGGTGATTTCAATGTGATCCTAGTTTGAGAATCACTTATCTAGGCAGTGGAAATGGAAAGGAACATCATTGCAAATTACAAGTACAATATAAAGGAGTAATTGTTTTGACTGGTAGTTAAATAAATAGATGCAAGGAGGATAGTAGCAAAATCAAAGATTTGGATATACTGACAAGGATAGTATATCTGGAATCCAGAGATTTGAGTATAAGACCTGACAGGGCAATTTTTTCAACTGTGTAAGGCACATCATTTAACTCCCTTTTTGCCCACATAGCCTGCTATGTAAAACTGAAATTTGCCCTACCTACTTCTTAAAATTTTCATAAAAATTATTTGAAAAAAAAAGAAAATCATAAATTTTTATAATTATACACTTTGGAACAAAATCAAGGTAGTTTTGTTTTGTATTTATTTATTTATTTATTTTCAGTATTTAGGTCTGAACACAGGGATGCTCTGTCACTAAACTACACCCTCAGTTCTTTTTCTTGTCTTTTTTTTTTTTTTTTTTTTTTTTTTTTTGGTACCAGGAATTGAACTCATGGGCACTTGACCACTGAGCCACATCCCAGCCGTATTTTGTATTTTATTTAGAAACAGGCTCTCATTGAGTTGCTTAGTGCCTTGCTTTTGCTAAGGCTGGCTTTGAACTTGGATCCTCCTGCTTCAGTCTTCTGAGCTCCTCAGTTCCTTTTACTTTTTTTTAATATTTATTTTTTAGTTTTAGGTAGACACAATATCTTTATTTTATTTTTATGTGGTGCTGAGAATCAAATCCAGTCCCTCACGCATGCTAGGCAAGCACGCTACCACTTGAGCCACATCTCCAACCCTCCTTTTACTTTTTTGAGACAGGGCCCCTCTGAGTTGCTGAGGCTAACCTCAAACTTGGGATCCTCCTGTCTCAGCCTTCTGAGTCGCTGGGAACACAGGCATGTACCACTGTGCCCAGATTAATTTCAAAATTTAACTTCATATATACACATGTATGCATATATGTGTGTGTGTGTGTGTATATATATATATATAAAATGTATAAATACATATTTTTTGTGTGTGTGTTTGTGTGTGGTGTTCTGCCACTGAGCTACATCCCCAGCTTTTTTTATTTTTTATCTTGAGAAATAAAAATAAGTTTCACTAAGTTGCCCAGGCTGGCCTCAAACTTGTTATCCTCCTGTCTCAGTCTCCCTAGGAGCTGGGATTACAAGAATGTGCTACGGAACCGAGCTTAATATTATTTTTTGAAATAATTTTCACATTTACAAAATAATTAGAAAAAAGGGACAGTAATCCTGTATATTTTTCACCTAACTTCCTTACATAAATGATCCAAATGAGGAATTAAAACTGATTTTAAAAACCCTATTAATCTAGAGGCCTAATTCTAACTTCATCAAACTATCCCTCTCATGTCCTTTTTTTTTTTTCCTTTTCCTGTAGTTGTAAATGGACAGCATGCCTTTATTTACTTATTTTTGTATGCAATGCTAAGGTTGGAACCCAGTGCCTCACACATGCTAGGCAAGTGCTCTACCACTGATCCACAACCCCAGCCCAATCTTGGTACTTTCGAAGACACTGGTCAATTATTTTGTAGATTGTTTCTCATTTTGAATTTGTCTGATGTTTCTGCGTTAAACTCAGCTCTCACTTTTTATTTGCTTATTTTTTTGTTTGTGGCCCTAAGGATCGAACCCAGTACCTCACGCATGCTAGGCAAGTGCTCTGCCTCAGCCCCTCCGCTTTTACATTTTTGTCAAGAATACCGTGGGATGATTTTGTACTTTCCTCATTGCACTGTATTGAGAATCTGCTAAGAAATTTCCCATCACCTGTGATATTAACTTTGATCACTTGGTCAAAGTAGTGTCTGACAGATTTCTGTAAAGTTATAAAATTTCCCTTAGTAACTAGTAAGTATCTTGCGAGGAAATACTTTGATACAGGGCTATACTTTTGATTTTAAGTGACTGGGAGAACTATTGGCAGAAACAGGGAAATAAAGCGTAAATAGAGCAAGAACTTAGAGCACATAAGTTTGCAGAATTGGTAGGTGTGTGGCATCTGTTTGAGGGGCTTCTAGCTTGCCTTCAAACGTCGAAGTTAGATGCGGCTAGTCCCCAGCAGGGCTGGATGAGATCTTCGAGAGATGTTATTAGTGGCTGTGGAAAGCTGACACAAAGCCCTTCCTCTCCACTGACAGCGCCACCTTAGAAATCGTCAGGTTTGGGCTGCACCACCAGGCCCTCCTGAGCCCTAGCAACCTGAGACCAAATAGAAGTTTTCCTTCTCCGGATCTCTCAGCTTAAGATCAAAGGAGGAGGACCAGGTGGGCCTCCGGAGCTGCACTGGCGGCTCCACGCGCTTGCGCCTAAGAGGGCGCGGGGCGGGGCCGCGGCGCGGAGGCGGGGCCGCGGCGCGCAGGCGTCTTAGCGGCGGGTCCCTGTGGCTCGGGATGGAGGGTGAGTGAGTAAACAAGCCCGGGCCGGGTGGTGGGGCCCGGCCTCCGCACACCGCCGTCGCCGGGTCAGGAGGGAGGGAAAGGCGAAGTGATCTGGGAATCGGGAGGAACCCGAGGGATACACTACCTGCCTGGCCGCGGGTAGCAGGGCGCCCCTTCCCGTACCGTGGTCTAGGGGACCGGGGGCGACAGAGTGAGAGAGCCCCCGGCGTGGACTGCGTCTGAGACTGGATGGGCTGTGTGTCCCGAAGGGGGAGCGGCGGGGGCGGGCCCTGAGACTGGCAATCCCGTTGGAAGGAGGGGTGGGCCGGTGGGCGGGAGCCCCAGCGCTGAGTGGGCCCGGGTGGGTGGTGGCACCTGCGGGGTCCCTTAGCGAGGTGGACTCCTGGGGATCTGGGGCTGTGCACCGGAAAGCCCAGAGACCTGGGCTGATCTTGCGATGGCTTTGGGGGATGTTGAGGAAGGGATGGCAGTAAAAACAGGGCCGGAACTACAGCGAGGTGAGTGAGGCTAAAGAGCAAAGTGTAAGGGGGCAGTGACTCTCAGCATACTGCAAGTGCAGAGAGAACCCTTCCTTACATTTTGCCTTCCAGGAGCTTCTCTGGCCTCATCTGCCTTATTCCAAACCCAGCCCTGAATAAGCTTCCTAACCTCCAGACTTAGGCTGGCACCAATTGCGACCACCCATAGGCTTCTCCCGAGGATCAAATGATATAAGTGAAAGTGCCTTGGAGCAGAGTAAAGCTGTCATATTTGGGACAAGCCCGTTAGAAAATGTAGGCCAAACTTTTATTTCCATAAAAAGTGACTACTGAGAAATTGTTTGGGGGACCGGGAGGAGAAGTGGTGTGAAAGGATGACGCCATTGGAATATGGAGAGTGGACCTTTGATGTGTAAAATACAAGATTATAAGCAGAGTAGCCTAGATCTGAAGCCTAGGGCTTGGCGGGGAAAGATGAGAGAAAAGGGTCATGGACAGGAACAACTCGGTGGGCGCAAGGATGGAGTTGAAAGTGTGAGTCTTTCTCTACGTTTTCTACTCTGAATAGAAAAATGCTCCACTCAGTGATCTTAAGATAAGGAAACCAGTATTGAATTAAGTTTCCAGCCTGAGAAAACTCTAATTCTAAGGTTTCTGTAAGAGCTTGTCTTTTTTTTAAAAAGCCCTGCGATTCTGTGTGGCATTCAGGAAAGAGATGACAGACTTACATAGAAGAGAGTGTGAGTAAGGAAATAAGTACTTAAAAACAAATAAAGACAGAATAAGGGGCTGTGGGAAGCCATTCTTGCACGTGATTGGGCGCCTCCCTGATTGGGTGTGAGGCATTCTGGCTAAACTGTGTGGGAACTAATCCCCACCCTTTCCAGGTGCCAGAGCCCATTGTATGGGGGTGTGACTGACCATTGACCCTGAGACCAATCACTGACCCTGACCTTGGAATGCTGTCCCCCTCGACCTTCATTGGATGGAATTTTCCCCTGAATTTCTTGTTCCCCAATAGAAGGCCAGGGATGCTCTCTCTCTCTCTCCTGCTAGTCTATGTAAACCTTGCTGCCCCACCTGGTGGCTGGAGGCAGGAGCCAGAGGGGAGAGCCCTCTCAGACCTGGTCAAAGAAAAAGGTAAATTGAGTTTGTGTGTTTATTTTGATCTCACTAGTTAACTTCTATGCTTCGAACTTCTAGTATGAAGCCAGCTTGCTGGTCCCAGTGGTGGAAGGGGCCATCCATAATACTATTATGGGCAAGATTCATGTGTGGCCAGGTGCAGGAGGGAGGCTGAGGCAGGAGGATCCCGTTCAAAGCCAGCCTCAGCAAAGGTGAGGCGCTAAACAACTCAGTGAGACCCTGTCTCTAATAAAATACAGGGACTGGGGTTGTAGCTCAGTGGTTGAGCTCTTGCCTGGCAAGGGTGGAGTACTGGGTTTGATCCTCAGCACCACATTAAAAAAATAAAATAAAATAAAGATATTGTGTCTATCTACAACTTAAAAAATATTTAAATAAAATAAAATACAAAATAGGGCTGGGGATGTGGTCCAGTGCCTCTGAGTTTAATCTGTGCCCCCCCCCCCCAAAAAAAAGAAGATTCATGAATGGTGTATCACAGTGTGAATCAGTTCTGCAAAAAGCAAGAATGTTTGACTGTTTTATTCATTGATGTACACCCAACCACCTAAATAGTGCCTGGTGTGTAGTTAATAAGTGCTTAGTATATATTTGTGGAATAAATAATAGTAATAACATTTTTGGGACTGGAACTCAAGAGATAATGGATCCTAGTTCTGCCACGAACAGAGTATATGTGGCCATTCCTGGAAGTTGATGCTAAAGCACAGCTTAAAAATTCTGAAGTGTAAACCTGGTGCAATGGCACTTGCCTACTTGGGAGGTTGAGGCAGGAGGATTGTAAATTGAAGGACAACCTCTGCAACTTAGTAAGACCCTGTCTCAAAAAAATGAAATGCGGGGCTGGGGATGTGGCTCAAGCGGTAGCGCGCTCGCCTGGCATGCGTGCGGCCCAGGTTCGATCCTCAGCACCACATACCAACAAAGATGTTGTGTCCGCCGAGAACTAAAAAATAAATATTAAAAAAATATTAAAAAAAACTAATCAAAAAAAAAAAAATGAAATGCGCTGGGGATGTAGCTCAGTGGTTAAGCTCAGTGGTAGAGTGTTCCTAAGTTCAATCTTCAATACAAAACAACAACAAACTGTGAGGCAGGGGATGGACATATGGAGAAATGTGAAGATAATTATACCTGATAAGTGAAAAAGGAAGAACTGTGCTCTTAGGGAATACCTCCATACAGGAACATTCCAGCTTATTTTGTTTGTGTTCTTTCGTCCACACTGTGTTCTGGGTTCTT
This sequence comes from Ictidomys tridecemlineatus, assembly GCF_052094955.1. Taxonomy (NCBI): domain Eukaryota; kingdom Metazoa; phylum Chordata; class Mammalia; order Rodentia; family Sciuridae; genus Ictidomys; species Ictidomys tridecemlineatus. The sequence continues at coordinate 19,731,498 of NC_135479.1, forward strand.
TCCTACCTTTATAGCCCATCAGTGACCATCATTTGGGACTTCAGTGCTCCAAATCCTAAAGTCAAAAGTTACTTAGTAAGTAGTTGGCTTTTAGTGCTTATAATGTTATATTCCCTGACTCATTTATCCTAATAATTTGATTCAAATTGACTGAAGAGTCTTGATTTTATTTATTTTATTTTATTTTTTAGAGAGAACTTTTTAATATTTATTTTTTAATTTTCAGTGGACACAACATCTTTATTTTTTATTTGTATATGGTGCTGAGGATCGAACCCAGTGCCCCGCACATGCCAGGGGAGTGTGCTACCCCTTGAGCCACATCCCCAGCCCTTGCTTTTATTTTTTAATGTTTATTTTTTATTTACTTCTTTGATAACACTAGGGATTAAACAAAAGGCCTTGCAGTTGCTAGGCAAGCACTATGCCACTGAGGTACATCCCCAGCCCCACTCTGTTTTTATTGAATGAAAATGAACAGTCACTAAATATTAAGCTTTGTGTGCTGGTGTAGTACAGCCAAGGTAGGGCTCTCACATGAGATTGCTTTAACTTCTCTAAATCAGCACTGTACACCCCAAGAGCTAACATTTTCCTCTGGGTCTCCAAAAACTAATCTTACTTTGAGTTTTCTCATCACTATCTCCAGTGCAAATGACCTGATTCTCCTAATGAAACAACTCTAGGGAATATTAATGTTATTATTTGATTTTAAGTTAGAATTCAGGGTCACAGTTTCCTATTAGTAAGGTTCTTTATGTGTGTATAGTGCCCAGAAGCTCAAACTAATGACAAATGTAAATATCTTGCAGAATTGGGAGAGTATAAATTTAAAAAATGCTTAATAGCTCCTAATTGAGGGACCTATCCAGCTGTGTACCTTGTTGCCATTATTTAATAGGAATGTTGATGAAATTGATGATCATCATAATGACACAGTTATGTCACTAGAGCTCTTTGCCGAGGTACCACTGAGCTATATCCCTAACCCAGTATATAGCTTATGGATGATTTTTTTTGTTCCCCTGAGAATAGTACTTTTGAGATGTGTTGTGCATGTAATAGGAATTGTTTATCCTTTTTAATTGCTGAGTAGTATTTCACTCTGTGTGTGTGTGTGTGTGTGTGTGTACATATATATTCCATCTTGTATCCATTAGCCAATGTATTCATCTTTGTGTTTACCTACTTTTGGCTATTTTAAATAAAGAGGCTTGAACATTTGAGTATAGATCTTTGCAAGGATGTATACTTTCATTTCTCTCAGATAATTGGAAATGTTATATTTAATCTTATATTTAGCTTTACTTTATTATTTTTTTGTGAAACTAGGGATTGAACCCAGGGGCATTCTACCACTGAGCCCTACATCCTAGCCCTTTTTATTTTTTGTTTTGAGATGGTCTTGCTAACTTGCTGAAGCAGGTCTCAAACTTGAAATCCTGCTGCCTCAACCTCCCACTGTGTCCAGCTTTAATTTTATTTTAGAAATAAAAACTGGGAGACCGTTTTGCATAATGGCTATGCCATTTTGCTTTTCCACCAGCAATGTATGAGGATTCCACTTGCTCCAGCATTTTTGCTGTTGTGACTAAAGGACCCAGCCAGCACAATTATAGAGGAGAAAAGGTTTATTTGAGGGCTCACCGTTTCAGAGGTCTTAGTCCATAGAAGGCTGGCTTTATTTCTCGGGGCTCCAGGTGAGGCTGAACGTCATGGCGGGAGAGTGTGGCAGAGGAAAGCAGCTCACATCATCAAGAAGCAGAACAAGAATTCCACTTGCCAGATACAAATATATACCCCAAAGCCTAATTCCCACCTTCTCCAGCCACACCCTTCCACTTCAGTTACCACTCAGTAAATCCCTATCAGGGGATTAATTCACTGAGTGGGTTAAGACTCTCACAATCGAGTAATTTCTCCCCTGAACTTTCTTGCATTGAGTTTTTGGGTGACACCTTACATACAAACCATAACAATGTTCCCACCCACAACTGGTATTATCAGTCTTTTCTATTTTTGCAAATTTAATTTGCTTTTCTCTAATGGCTAATGATGTTGAACATCTTTTTGTGTTCTTATTTGCCATTTCTGTCTTTTTTTTGTTGTTGTTTTAATTTTTTGTACTTGTACTGGGTTTTGGACTCAGAGGCACTTTACCATGAGCCACATCCCCAGCCCTTTTTATTTTATTTTATTTTTTAGTTGTAGATGGACATAATATCTTTTTATTTAATTTTATGTGGTGCGGTGCTGAGGGTCAAACCCATTGCCTCACACATGCTAGGCAAGCACTCTACCACCGAGCCACAACCCAGGCCCTATTTTTTATTTATTTATTTAATTTTTAAATTTTTTTAAAGATGGACACAATATCTTTATTTATTTAATGAATTTATTTTTTTATGTGGTGCTAAGGATGAAATGCAGTGCCTCACATGTGCGAAGGCAAGTGCTCTACCGTGAGCCACAGCCCCAGCCCCCCTGAGCCCTTTTTATTTTTTATTTTGAGACAGGGTCTTGCTAAGTTGCTGAGGCAGGCCTTGAATTTATGATCCTCCTGCATCAGCCTCCCAAGTCACTGCAATTGCCTCTGCACTTGGCATTCCTAATTTTTTTTGGAAAAGTATCTGTTCAATGTTTCCCTGTTGGGGATTGGGGATGTGGCTCAAGTGGTAGAGCACTCACCTGGCATGTGTGAGGCACTGGGTTTGATCCTTGGCACCACATAAAAATAAAATAAGGATATTGTGTCCACCTAAAACTAAAAAATAAATATTAAAAAAAAAGATCAACAATGTTTCCCTGTTGGGCTATTTATCTTACTCTTGTTATTAGAATTGGTAATATAAAGATTCATGGGGGGGGCTGGGGTTGTGGCTCAGCAGTAGAGCACTCGCCTAGCATGTGCAGGGCTCTGGGTTCGATCCTCAGCACCACATAAAAATAAATAAATACATAAAATAGAGGTATTGTGTACAAAGCAAAAAAAAAAAAAAAAAAAGACTCATGCCCCAAACAGCATGTTTTGGTGTTTTGTCTTCAATGTACAAATGAATATAATGAAAGGCTCATCAGTACTTAACTGGAATATAAGTGCTGTTTTGCATGTTTAAATAACTAAAAACTAGTTCTAATAGAAATATGAAGTGTTTTTATGTGTGTTCTATTCCCTTTGCCCAAGATGGATGACCCCATTTGTCTCCGGAGTGTTCTAGTGAATGTTGATTTTTTTTATTTGCCTTTTTTTTTTTTTACTTTGATATGATAGTTGTTGGTTAGGATCCAGCTGCTGTGACATCTTATGGCTGTGTTTATTTTAATCATATCCATCTGTTCCCTACAGTATATTTCATCTTCCTCAAACACCCTGTGGGGACTGACCAACTGCCAAATAAACTTTTAGAGACATTGAAGACTCATTAAAAAGCCAAGTGAAATAAATATTGACTCATGGACACAAAACATTCAAATATTGCTTTAATTGTAAAAGGAGGAAGTATGGCTTATTTTACAATGTGACTGGTTAAAACTTAATGGCATTTTAGTGTATGTATATATTCCTCTGGCCAAATAAAACACTTGAGAGAAATTAGAATTGGTTGCATTTAATTGTTGGACTATTATGATGTATTTGCTGTCATCTATATTGTAGGAGATCACATTTCAGTTATAACTCCTTTCTTTAATAAAAGTATTGATATTTTCCTTTGGCCATTTCCTTTATTTATTTATTTATTTATTTATTTATTTTTTTTAAAGAGAGAGTGAGAGAGGAGAGAGAGAACTTTTAATATTTATTTTTTAGTTCTCGGCAGACACAACATCTTTGTTGGTATGTGGTGCTGGGGATTGAACCCGGGCCGCACGCATGCCAGGCGAGCCCGCTACCGCTTGAGCCACATCCCCAGCCCTTTGGCTATTTCCTTTAAGAAATCTACACATACACCCAGCAGCTATGGATAGAATAAGTTCATTTCTTACTTGATCTCCAGTTTTAAATGGATGGAGCACTCTGCTCTAAGTTTGCTGTTTTAAAAAGAGAAATCAGTCCAAAAGGACTGACTGAGAGAGGGATTGTAGTTCAAAATAATTTTTGTGTTTTTCTGGGTGGGGGAACCCAGGATTGAACTCAAGGACACTTGACCACTGAGTCACATTCTCAGCCCTATTTTTTGTATTTTATTTAGAGACAGGATATCAGTGAGTTGTTTAGCTCCTCACTTTTGCTGAGGCTGGTTTTGAACTTATGATCCTCCTGATTACAGACGTGCACCATCCAGTCTGGCTCTCAAAACCATTTCTTAAAGGAGGTTGTGTTGTTTCTGTGAGTTATAATTTATAACAATTGGGTCATTTGGGTCTTAGGTAAAGTAATACAAGACTTCTTTCTTTTCTTTTTTCCCCTCACAGTAATGGGGATTGCTACTGAGCTACATCCCCAATTCTTTTTATTTTTTAATTTTGAGACAGAGTCTGGATAAACTGCTAAGGCTAGCCTCAAATTTATGAATCTCCTGCCTCAGCCTCCAAATTGCTGAGATTATAGGCCTGCAGCTATAATCTGTTATCCAGTTAGCCTAAGATTTCTGAGACAGCTAGTTTTATCCTTAATTTGAAACATATTTCATTTCCTGTATCAGACTACTAGTAAGTTTTTGAGGGCAGAAGTTATGTGAACAATCACTTAATATTACCTGTGATTTTGAGGTATGGCCTTTTCCTGTGTGTATTGGCACCAAGGATTGAATTTGAGCCTTGTACATGCTAGCCAAGGGCTCCAGCACTGAGTACCATCCCTGGACCCTATTTATTTATTTATTTATTTGGTACTGGGTATTAAAACTAGAGGTGCTTAACCAGTGAGCGACATCCCCAGCCCTTTTTTCATATTTTTATTTAGAGACAGGGTCTTGCTAAGTTAGGTTAGGGCCTTGCTAAATTGCTGAGGCTGGCTTTGAACTTTAATCCTCCTGCCTTAACCTCCCAAGCTGCTGGGATGACAGGGTGTTGCTGTGTTATCACCCAGGGTGGTCAGGAACTTCTGAGCTCAAGTGATCCCTCTGCCTCAGCCTCCTCAGTAGCTGGGAATACAGGCATGCACCAATGACTACACTGGCAGGGATTCAAATTCTTAGATTTTGTTGTTATTTCATTCCCTTCCCCAGAAAGATAATATTTAACTCAGGGGAATTCTGTTTTTTGTTTTTTTGTTTTTCTTTTTTGTGGTATTGGGGAATGAGCCCAGGGGTGCTCTACCACTGAGATATATCACCCACCCTTTTTATTTTGAGATAGGGTTCTGCTGTGTTGCCCAGGCTGGCCACAGACTTGGCAATCCTCCTGCCTCAGGCTGCTTAGTTGCTGTTATTATAGACCTATGTCTCCATACCTGACTGGACTGTTTTAAATCACTTGGTTTGAGTTAGTAGGAAACAGAAAATCTCTCTGCTTCTTTACTATTCTTTCTTCTTTTTCCTTTACATTAATTAATTAATTTCAATATTGGAGGTTGAACCCAGGGTCACTTTACCACTGAGCTACATCCCAACCCCTTTTATTTTTATTTTTTTAATATTTATTTTTTTAGTTATAGGTGAACACACAATATCTTTATTTTATTTTATTTTTTTATGTGGTGCTGAGGATCAAATCCAGTGGTAGGTGAGCGCTGTACCTCTGAGCCACAACCCCAGCCCCACAACCCCTTGTTTATTTATTTATTTGTTTGTTTGTTTGTTTATTTTGTGTGGTGCTGGGGATTGAACCCAGGGCTTTGTGCATTCAAGGCAAGCATTCTACCAACTGAGCTATATCTCCAGCCCCCTTTTATTTTTTATTTTGAGAAGAGTGGTCTCTAACTTGTGATCCTCCTGCCTTAGCCTCCTGAGTAGCTGGGATTATAGGAGTAGGCTGCAAGGCCTTGGGTTTGTCCCACTACTACAAAACAAAACAAAAAAACCTGGATGTGGTGGCATTTGCCTCTTTGCCTAAAGTCCCAGTTACTAAAGATGCTGAGGCAGGAGAATTGCTTATGTCAACAAGTTTGAGGCCAGACTGGGCAACATAGTAAGACCCCATCTCAAAAAACAAACAGGGGCTAGGGCTGTAGCTCAGTGGCAGAGTGCTTGCCTAGCACATGTGAAGCACTGGGTTTGATCCTCCATGCTAGGTAAAAGTAAATAAAATAAAGGCATGCTGTCCATCTACAACTACAAAAAAATAAAAAATAAAAACAAACAAAATCCAAAAACAACTATCAGTTTCCTCTAATATTGAATTAGGTGACTTCATTTGTTTTCAAATAAAACATTCGGATATACTCTTAAAATCCACCTGCATGGGGCTGGGGGCATAGCTCAGTAGTAGCACAAGGATCTAGCATGTAGAAGGCCTGGGTTTTATCCCCAGCAACACACACACACACACACACACACACACACACACACACAAATGTAACAAAAACATTTTTTTTTAAAAATCTATGTACAGAAATATTATAATCATGATCTGATTGTGACATATGTGTGGTGGTAGATTAACTTTTATTGTTTGTGCTAATCATTTCTTATAGGCAGTGTAACAGGTAATTTTTAAATGTTTCTTTAGAAGAAATTTAAGAATATACTCTGAAGAAAAAAAGTATCTTCTAGGAAATTTTTAAAAACACAGTCTGGGGGCTGGGAATGTGGCTCAGGCGGTAGCGCCGCTCGCCTGGCATGCGGGTGGCCTGGGTTCGATCCTCAACACCACATACCAACAAAGATGTGTCCGCCGAGAACTAAGAAATAAATATTAAAAATTCTCTCTCTCTCTCCTCTCTCACACTCTTTAAAAAAAAAAAACACAGTCTGAAACTTTAGTTTCTATTTCAAATTTTGGCTCCTCATAATTCCTCTTAATATTTTTGGGGAATTTAAAATGTTAGGTGAAATGGATAAACTAGTTCTCTAAGAAACTTAACTAGTGAATATAGAGTTATAACATTATCTTGTACATCTTATTGAATTTTTACATGTGTTTAATGTTTGTTGGGCCTGCTGGCTAAGCCTAGAAATGGGTCCAGGAAAGCATTTATGAACTTTATAATTGTGAGAATATACTTATACATGTGAATGGAAGGATAAAATAACATCAAGTATTATTGAGACCTGACTTGCATCTAAAAGCAATGGTAGTAGATACCTTCAAGACTTCCTAGTTTGGGGGAAACATCCTACTTAAGGGCATCAGGGTCTAAATCCACTACAGTGATTTAATAAAATCACTATCTGTTTTCTTTTGCAAAGCTGAATGCTTGTTTTGCCTTTTTGTCTGGCCATTCCTTTGAAGAACAGAGACACATAAAATCCAGAAGTTCTCCTGGTATTCTACAAAGTAGGTAAAGTATGTTACAGTATGTCCTTTAAAATTTTGAACCTTAATTTCAGTATTTAAAAATGTGACTTTCAGTGTTATCAATTTCTATATGTCTTGCTGCTGATGGGAGATAAGATTATGTTGTTGTCATAATCTACTTTTATTACTAGACAAACATGGAGTAGATTTAGGTAATTTAATAGGTAACAGTTTTGTAGTGGGTGGGTCTTTCTGTAAAGCTCTTGGATATGAACTTTGCTCTGTTAGTCAAAGCAGTGAATAGTTTTCCCTATGTCCAAGAAATCTAACTTCCTAATATCTCCAGGAGAACTCTGTGTGTGTGTGTGTGTGTGTGTGTATGTGTGTGTGTGTGGTCTTAGGGATCCAACCCAGGGACTCACATGTGCTAAGCGCAGAGTTCTTGCCACTGAGCTATTCTCCAGCTTGAAAGCTTAATTTAAAATGAGTCACACACAGGACAGAAACTAAGCATTTTGACAATTGGACAGGGAATTGCTGATTTGAAAATTGATACTTTTATTAGACTAGTGTATTTAAGTTCTTTAAATGTTATGTTTTAATGAATAAGTTTAGTGGGAATGAAAGCATAATTTGCTATATTTATGCAAATTTGAGGAATGCTTCATTTCAGGGCATAAAATGCTATTTTTTTTTAATAAAATGCTATTCTTATCTCTCTCTTTAGAGTATAGCAAAATGGATATACCAAATCCTCCAACTTCCAAATGTATCACTTACTGGAAAAGAAAAGTGAAATCTGAATATATGCGACTTCGACAACTTAAACGACTTCAGGCAAATATGGGTGCAAAGGTAAAAAACCATTCTCAAGTGGGTGTGGTGGCAACATGCCTATAATCTGGGATACTCAGGAGGCTGAGACAGGAAGTTGGAAAGATTGAGGCCAGCCTGGGCAATTTAGGGAGACCCTGGCTCAAAAGGAAAGGTAGTGAGCTGACAGACTGAGGATTTGCAAGACCCTAGTAGGTTCAATCCCCAGTATTAATAAATAAATAAATACATAAATAAATAGCTTCCAAGTGAAAGATTGCAGATTTCATTGTGTTTCTTCAGTGTTGAGGATTTGAAATTTTTTCACTTGTGCTTTGATATCTTAATCTTTTTCTTGGCTTTGCTAGGCTCTATATGTGGCAAATTTTGCAAAGGTTCAAGAAAAAACCCAAATTCTCAATGAAGAGTGGAAGAAGCTTCGTGTCCAACCTGTTCAGTCAATGAAGCCTGTGAGTGGGCATCCTTTTCTCAAAAAGGTACTACAGGGGTCAAAACCTGGTCTTTCCCTCTTTCTTGGGCATAAAGTTTTTTTTTCTGTTAGAAAATAAATAAACAAAATAGACACAGCTATTATAGTCAACCTTGAGCAATTAGGAGAGTAAATCAGTAAAGAGTAATTTTGTCACCTTTTTTCTCTTCAATTGATAATCATGGGGGCTGGGGTTGTAGCTCAATGGTAGAGTGCTTGCCTAGCAAGTGTGAGGCCCTGGGTTCAATCCTCAGTACCACATAAAAAATAAATAAATGTATTGTGTCCATTTACAACTAAAACTATTTTTTAAAATAATAATAATTGTGATTTTTTTTTAGTTAAAAAACAAAGATATTTAAGGGCTGGGATTGTGGCTCAGTGGTAGAGCATTTGCCTAGCACATAAGGTACTGGGTTTGATCCTTAGCACCACATAAAAATAGATAAGTAAAATAAAGATATTGTGTCCATCTATAACTAAAAATTAAAATATTTTAAAAAAAGACATTTATTGTCTGCTTCCCTGGACTCTGTATCCAAGCTCTAAATCAACTCTATGACTTGATCAACTCCTAAAGTACTTTTATATTGGGAAATGAATGCTCTGGGTAATGGACAGGAGTATATTGATACCTTATTGTAAATTTATTTATTAGATTGAATTATCATCATAAAAATAATTCTAGTTTCTCTAGATTTGTGTGTATTTGGGGGGGGGTATAGAACTCAGGGCCTTTTGCATGCGAGGCAAGCACTCTACCAACTGAGCTACATCCCCAGCCCAATGTTTTTTATAAATAAATGAATTTTATTTGTTTGTTTATTTTAATTTGTTGTTGCTGTTGTAGATAGACACAATACCTTCACTTTATTTATTATTTTTATGTGGTGCTGAGAATTGAACCTAGTGCCTCCCTCACATGTGCTAGGCCAGCGCTCTATCACTGAGCCACAACCCTAGTCCTATAATTTCAGTATCACTTTGTTTTCCTGGGTACTGTCCCTATCAGCTAGGTCTTAAAGTTTATGTCCTTAGGAAAACTTCCTCATCTTCATCTCATCCTTTAGAACTTTCAGAGGCCATTTACTATTGTGTACACTCCAAGGAGACCAACAGTTTTAATTGAAATCAACATCAGTGGAGTATGGCAATCACTGGGATGGACTCTGTAGAGTATGCAAATATAAATAAGAGACAGTTCCTGCTCTCCACAGGAGCAATGCTAAAAAAAAACACTCAATATATTAATTTGTAAGAATTATAAGAACATGACCAGGTGTAATGACCAGGCACATACCTGTAATTCCAGTTACACAGGAGGCTGAGGCAGGAGGATCACAAGTTCAAGGCTAGCCTGGGTAACTTAGGGAGACTCTGTTTCAAAGCAATATAAAAAGTGCTGGGGATGTAGCTCAGTGGGAGAGTGCTTGCCTATACTCTGAGTTCAACCCAGCAACACACACGCACACACAAATAAATAAAAAATAAAAAAGAATGAGAATAGTATAAGAACACTGGGGACTTTTGGAAGGAAACTACATAATTCTCTCTTGGGTTTTGTTCCTGCCTTTCTCTGTCTATGTCATTTCTCGTTCTTTAGTGTACAATAGAGAGCATTTTCCCAGGATTTGCAAGCCAACATATGTTAATGAGGTCTCTGAACACTGTTGCATTGGTTCCCATCATGTATTCCTGGTCCCCTCTTCAGCAGAACTTTATGGTATGTATTAAAAGCAGTTGTTTAATCTGTATGATTTACTTATATTGATATGTGGAAGCTCCTCTTAGGAGAATACTTACCAAAGCTTGAATATACAGCATGGTACATTTTTGTAATTTACTTACTCTAAAAAATAGTAAGTTTTTCTAATGTGTTAGATTTTAGTGCTTTCTAAAATATACTTCTGAATTGATTTTTTTTTCCTTTAAATGAATGAGGTTGGGCAAAGCTCCAATTTTCTCTTTCTACTTGGATCCAATTTTGTAACATTATATGCAGTCTAAATCAGATACTTGAGGCTTAAAAGCAGGTTGTCAACCCCCTGCTGATGGAGTAATTCTGTCTGAATCCTCTAAAGGCAAGATAATATGAAAGCAACTGAGATAACAGAGGTGCACATGGTTACACAGTCCTTTCATCCAGGGCTTTATGCTGACTCTTGCTAGGATTATTTATTGTTCTGATGATCAGTCCTCTTTAAATACTGCTATTGCTTATCATCTGTCTGGTGACAGGTAGCCATACTGCTGATCAGAACAGGATATAGGGCTATAGAAAAGAGTAATCTCTTTAAGTAAAACCTCAGAGTAATTATTCTTGGAACTTGGGGATTTAAGAATGACTATGTTGGGGCTGGAATTGCAGTTCAGTGGTAGAGTGTGCTTGCTGTGTAAAGCCTAGGGTTCACTCTCCAGCACCTCCCAACCAAAAAAAAAAAAAAAGAATAGCTATGTGTTCTGTATTCTCAGATGAATATCTTGCCCCACTCTACTCCTCCTTGAGTATTATTTCCTTGATTTTTTTTTTTTTTAATGGTGCTAGGAATTGAACTCAAGGCCTTGTGTGTACAAAGCAAGCACTCTACCAACTGAGCTATATCCCCGGGCCTCCTTGAGTATTATTTATCTCCAGAAGATATCCATAGCCTATTCTGCGATTGCCTTTAGGTTCAGATTGAGTATGATAGGCATGAGTTATCATAATTTTTTATTATTGCAGAGTAATTTTGCTTCATAGCATATCCCAAAATTTTATGATTGCTCTGGTGCTTGTGTAGTTCTATTGTAAATCATACCTGTGGAGGCCTTCCTTTTTATTTATCTATTTACTCATGAAAGCCACTAGAATAAAAATATAATAAAGAAAAAAGAAAAAGAAAACCATTGGAATTGGAGACTTTTGACTGTTTTTTAGGTGACATTCATAACTATATCACAAAGAAGTGTAGTGGATACAAGGAGAAAATAGATGGAAGTACTGTGAAAAATAAATGGGCTGTCAAATTCTAGGTGTTGGCGGAAATACCATAGTCAATATCAACCAGACTGACTTTTATCTCTCTAAGAGTAGCATCACCCTTTCTTTGTGAGATTTTAATTGACTAGTCTTTAAAGTGCAGAAAACTCTATGATTAAAGGAATTTTCAGGAGACTCAGAAACAAACAAACAAACAAAAAAAACTAAGCAAAGATTCCACTAAATAGAAAAGAGGAGATGCATAGTGCCTCGTGGAATGAATTATATCTGGTTTAATTTCAGGTAGAAGATGAGACAGTTTTGTGCAATATCCCCTACATGGGAGATGAAGTGAAAGAAGAAGATGAAACTTTCATTGAAGAGCTGATCAATAACTATGATGGGAAAGTCCATGGTGAAGAAGGTAGTGGTGCTGAGTTCTTTAGGAGAAAACTATTTTTAGAATAGTGCCTTTTCTACTAGGTGCAGTGGTACATGCCTGTAATTCCAGTGACTCAGGAGTCTGAGGCACAATGATCACAGGTTTGAGGCCAGCCTCAGCAACTCAGCCAGGCCCTAAGCAATTTAGTAAAACCCTGTCTCAACATAAAAAGGACCTGGGATGTGGCTCAATGGTAAGTAAGATGCCCCTGTGTTTAAGCACCAGGACCAAAAAAAAAAAAAAAAAAAAAAAAAAATCACAGTTAAATTTTAAAAGGAGATGAGACACAAAAGAATTATTAGTAATCAGTGGCTAGAAATAAAGTTCATTATACAGATTTCTTAGAAGTCCATCCAAGGCCATTTTGTGCTTCATTTTCCATTCTTTCAGAATGGCAATGAACAGCCGGATGTGGGGGCGCATGCCTGTAATCCCAGCGGTGCAGGAGTTTGAGGCAGGAGGATTATGAGTTCAAAGCCAGCCTCAGCAAAAGTGAGGCACTAAGCAACTCAGTGTGACCCTGTTTCTAAATAAAATACAAAATAGGGCTGGGGATGTGGCTCAGTGGTCAAGTGCCCCTGAGAATTTAATCCCTGATAACCCCCCCACACACATACACACACACACAAAAGAATGGCAATAAGCATAACTTCTGTTCATACTACTTTGATCCATGTATCCTCTGAATTTCTACAAAATTGGCTTAAATGTCTTTGGTTTTCTAAAAATAATCGTTTGGACTTGTTTGTAATTCTAGAAAAGGTTGTCAGTATATAAGGTAATAAGAGGCAGAGAGACTTCCTAGGTGTTTGCCAACCAGTAGCCCCACATACTCTTTTGACAGTTGTGGGTACTGTTATAATGCTTTTCAAATACATTGTTTATCCACAGCACCCCCTAGTGTTCAAGGACTTTCTTCCAAGTTGAAGTATAACCCCATAAAGTATGATTTTAGGAAAAAATGCTGTCTTTTGATTTAGAGAAGTTCCTATCCATCTATCTGCAGAAAAACCAAGAGAATTTTCATTTGATTATCTTTTCTCTGTGCTGTGTGTGACTATTGGTATACTCTTTTGAGATTTTGAACCATAAATATTGAATTGACCTTTGACTAAGGAAGTAAAATATCCCAATAAAAATGAAACCTGGAGGGCTGGGATTGTGACTCAGTGGCAGAGTGCTTGCCTAGCATGTATGAGGCACTAGGTTCAATTCTCAGCACTACATATAAATAAATAAAATAAAGGCCCATTGACAACTAAAAAAATTTTAAAAAAAGAAAAAAGAATGAATCCTGGGGGGCTGGGGTTGTGGCTCAGCTTCAGAGCACTTACCTAGCACGTGTGAGGTCCTGGGTTCATGGGTTCGGTACTCAGCATCACATAAAAATCAATAAATAAAAACAAAGGTATTATGTGCAATTATAACTAAAAAATAATTTAAAAAAAAAAAGAATGAAACCTGGGTAGAGGATGTAGCTTAGTGGTCGAGTACTTGCCCACCATGTATAAAGCCCTAGGTTTGATCCCTAGCACTGAAAAGAAAAAAAAAAGAAAGAAAGAAAGAAAAATAAAAGAAAGAAGCTTATAGATGTTTTCATGCTCACGAAGCTAAACTGTTGCAATTAAGAGTCAGTCAGATGAGCTGGGCACGGTGGCGCCCACCTGTAATCCCAGCGGCTCAGGAGGCTGAGGCAGGAGGATCATGAGTTGAAAGCTAACCTCAGCAACAGCAAAGCTCTAAGCAACTCAGTGAGACTCTGTCTCTAAATAAATTACAAAATGGGGCTGAGAATGTGACTCAGTGGTCCAGTGCCCCTGATTTCAATCCCTGGTACCCCCCCCCAAAAAATGATTGCAGTACCCTGATTGTTCATATGAAACATATGAGCCTTAGGAGTGAGTACAAAAAACCTGCCCAGGAGGACGAATGGAATGTGAAACAACCACTGCTTATCCTTCCAATCTTGTGTTTTAGAGATGATTCCTGGATCTGTCTTGATTAGTGATGCTGTTTTCCTGGAGTTGGTAGATGCCCTGAATCAATATTCAGATGAGGAGGAGGAAGGACACAATGACACCTCAGATGGAAAGCAAGAAGATAGCAAAGAAGATCTGCCAGTAACAAGAAAGAGAAAACGACACTCCATTGAAGGTACATAGCATTGCTTCCACATTCCATTTTGAAAATGACAGAGATACAGAAGAAGGGAAACCTGAAACGGTATATTGCTTATTAAAGATGGTTGGTGCTTCTCTTGATCCATTTAGAAGTTAAATATGGCAGGCTGTTGTGGCATATGCCTATAATCCTAACAACTCAGGAGGCTGAGGCAGGAGGAGTGCAAGTTCGAGGCCAACCTCAGCAATTTAGCAAGGCCCTAAGCAACTTAGCAAGACCTTTTCCCAAAAAAATAAAAGGGACTGAAGAGGTCTGGGGTTGTAGCTCAGTGGTAGAGCGCTTGCCTTGCATGTGTGAGGCCCTGGGTTTAATCCTCAGCACCACATAAAAATAAATAAATAAAAAGATATTGTATCCATCTACAACTTAAAACTTTTTTAAAAAGGTGGGGGGACTGAAGATGTGGCTCAGTGATTAAGCATCCCTGGGTTCAATTCCTAGTACTCCCCCCAAAAAAGCTAAACGTGATCATTAACTAATAGCTTAAGTTGGCTATAGCCTAGCTGAAGAAGAAAGTAGAATTTACGAATAATCATCATTCATTTCTAAATATGTGAGTAATGTGATTGTAAAACTTAGACAATATAAAGAAGAAAACAAAATGACACTATAATCCTGCTTTGTAGAAATAACCAGATTAATATTTCCTTCTAAACTTAAAAAATGTATTCATGTAGGGCTGGGGTTAATGCTCAGAGGTAGAGTGCTCACCTAGTATGCATAAGGTGCTGGGTTCCATCCTCAGCACAACATATATTGTGTCCACCTACAACTAAAAAATGAATATTTTCTTAAAAAAATGTATTCATGTAAATCAACATGTTTATATTATGCCAAATTTGAATGAACTCTGTATAAAATTTTAACTTTTTTGTTTAATTGATTATATCAGCATTTTTCCATGTCACTAATATTTATTTAATCAATCCAATATTTAATCACTTAATTATACTGTATGTTACTTAATTATACTGTATATCTAGGGACATAGTATCTCTCTGCTATAAAATAGTTATAGTATCCATCTTGTTTTTAAGCATTAACATTATTATCATAATTCAGATTCTTCTATTTTCAGGTCTCTTCATGGAGACTCCTTTTTACCTCCAGATTCTAACAGGGACTGTGGATTTTGTTATCCATATGTAGTCTGTGGTTAAGGTCAACAAACCAGCACTTATCAAAATGCTAAGACAAAGAGGGAAAAGGTCAAACAGCTTTGTTAGCATGCTTTGATAAAAGCACTCAGGAGTTTTTTGTCATTTCAAATTCAGGCAACAAAAAGAGTTCCAAGAAACAGTTCCCAAATGACATGATCTTCAGTGCCATTGCCTCGATGTTCCCTGAGAATGGCGTCCCAGATGACATGAAGGAGAGGTAGGGAAAGCTGTTTGGCTTAGGCCATACACAGAATATGGCCATACACAGACAAAATATTTATTCAAGTCTATTTTTTGGTTAATAAAAAGCTTGTTTATGGTAAGTGTATTAAAGTTGCCTGCACTTGATGATTTCTTGCTTCCTTCTTTTTTTAAAAATACATTTTTAGTTGTTGATAAGCCTTTTATTTTATTTATTTATTTATATGTGGTGCTGAGAATCAAACCCAGTGCCTCACACTTTCTAAGCAAGTGCTCTCCCACTGAGCCACAACCCCAACCCTCTTGCTTACTTAAATGCCCTCTTGATATATTAAAAATCACTATGCGAGCTTTTGAGTGAATCTGGGCAAGGAACTTTTACTCTGCCATTTTGGGGAGAGTTACTCCAGCACTATGCTGATCAAATCCTTCTCTCCTCTTACTTTTAGACATATGTCTGGCCCTGTGTAATTACAGTGGTGTACCCACTTAGTTATTCACCATCCCCTCATCCACGAGACCCATAAAACACACAGCCTCCCTCGACAGACCAGAACCGAGTGACTGTTGATACCCAATCCACATTTTCTCGGTGGAGACATTCCCTTGGAGGAACTCAGAGTTCTCTCTTTTTTCTTAAATAGATATCGCGAACTAACAGAGATGTCAGACCCCAATGCACTTCCTCCTCAGTGCACACCCAACATCGATGGCCCCAATGCCAAGTCTGTGCAGCGGGAGCAATCTCTGCACTCCTTCCACACACTTTTTTGCCGACGCTGCTTTAAATACGACTGCTTCCTTCACCGTGAGTGCGGCTACTGTTTTACATCCTCTCCTCTTTCCCATCCCTGCCACCATTCCCTTCTTTCCGTTTGTTCTGGATTTGTCATATGTATAAGTTCCTAGCCTCTGATCTGATGAAGGTTTCACAAAAGGACAGTTGTTTTCACTTGTTCAGTTTCGTCTGTCTGATAGAGATAGACAAATCAGCAACCTAATTTTCCCTCAACACCTCTTAACTTGGGAAGAATTGTGTTGATATAGAAAATGGCTAAATTTTGTGTACCTTGATGGGTACTGTTTATATCAAATTCCAACTCCCACAATAGCTCCCTAACTCAGTTTTGTTAGACCACTGGAAACATTATGGTTTTTCTTTTCCAGCTTTTCATGCCACTCCTAATGTATATAAACGCAAGAACAAAGAAATCAAGATTGAACCAGAACCATGTGGCGCAGACTGCTTCCTTTTGCTGGTAGGCTCTTAAGCTGTTCTGGCATTGTTGAGTCTGTTTAAAATCAGGCAGGAAATGGTCCTTGGGCTTTCTGTCTCTGGGAACACAAGCCAAGTGAGGCAGTACGCAGCGTTCCCAGGATCATAAAACATGGCTTCTGCTCTTAAGGAGCTCTCTAGAAACAGTTGTTCTGATAGAGTGAAATTTGAAAAACATTAAAGGCTTACTTGCTCTAAATATCTACTTAGATTTCAGAGTCTAAAATTTATTGTTAGAATTGAAACAAAGAAGTCTGGGTGTGAGGTCAGTATTAGAGCACTTGCCTAGGATAATCAAGGTACTGGGTTTGATCCCCAGCACCACAAATAAAACAGAACAAAAGAGTTAGAGCAAAGAGTAGGGAATGGTTGTAATCACTTTATTTTCTTTTCTGTCTTCCTTTATTTATTTTTAAAATATTTTTAGACACAATACCTTTATTTATTTATTTATTTTTATGTGGTGCTGAGGATTGAACCGAGTACCTCACATGTGCAAGGCAAGTACTCTATCTCTGAGTCACAACCCCAGCCCTTGGCCACATTTCTTGATGGGAGATGCAAGGTCTCCTTGGAGAGGGCATGTGAGGTGGGAGGTATTGTTACAGCCATCTGTGGAAAGCACAGTTTACCTAGCATGATTGTTTATAGTCTGTCTGTCCTCTCCCTGGATCCCACTAGAATACAGGAGGAATTCATAAGGGCAGATATCTCTGTCCTGCCCATTGATCTATCCCAAACTTCTAACATTAGTATCTGGCATGTAAGAGCTGCTCAACAAATATTTATTGAGTGAATTAATAAATGAAGAGAAACAGAAATGAATGGAACCTGACTATACATTTGATCCTCCTGACTCAGCCTCCCAAGTAGCTGGGATTACAGGTGTGTCCCACTGTGCCCAGCTTGGAATATTTTTATTTATTTAATTTTATTTTGTATTTTTGGAATTTTTAAAAATATAACACAAAGGAAAGAAAGTCTAGCTCTGTGGTTTGTGGGGTATGTGGAATCTGCACTGGTGGGTTGACCTAGGACTGCTCTCTCCATCTATAATCCCAGCAGTTCAGGAGGGGTCTGGATGTCGGACAGAGGGGACTGTTACACTATCTTTCTACTTTTTTTTTTTTTTTTCAGTTGTAGATAGATACAATACCTTTGTTTTATTTATTTATTTTTATGTGGCATTGAGGATCGAACCCAGTGCCTCACACGTGCTAGGCAAGCGCTCCTCTACTGCACTATACCACTGTGCTTCAACCCCAGCCCCTTCTGTCTTCCTTTAAATGCATGTAACCGTAGAGGGAAGAACACATGAAGGCACTGATGTCTTACTGCATCAATCAGATGGACCCTCTGTGATAGACAGACCTTATGTGACTGTGTAAATTGTCCTGCTTATCTAGGGGAAGGCAGTATACTGAAAACCAGAAGAAAATAGATCAGTTGAATTTTCTTAAGTTTTTGGCTTTCTACACAATAGGTTGAACTAGGTACTATTTGTTATTTATCAGAAAAATACACCATACATGTAATATCAAAAGAATAAATCAACTTTATCTTATTTATTTTTTCCCTAGTATGTATTGACTCCTTTCTATGTGCAAAGTACCATGTTAAGCCCCTAACATACATTGTCTTACTTTTAACCTTACAACAGTTCTCTGAGGTGGAAGGGACTATGGATTATAGAAGTTACATATTATGCCCAGAGTTTGTTAGTAAGTCAGTCATGTGGCAGCAATGAGACTCAAGCCCTGGTCTGACTCACACTCCATCCTTTTTAAATTACTCCATGCTTTTTTTTCTTATTTATTTTTTTATAGTTGTAGATGGACATAATGCCTTTATTTTATTTATTTTTATGTGATGGTAAGGATCAAACCCAGTGCCTCACACGTGCTAGGCAAGTGCTCGACCACTGAGCTACAGCCTCAGCCCCACTCCATGCTTTTTTTATTATACTATGTTACATGAACTTGCCAACATTTATGTAACCTGAAAGGGCATTGTCCTTCTCTCAGTTGTCACTCTGGAAACCTGTACATGTATTATAAAGATGTTACCAGTAGCCAGAGTGTATGTACGTGCGTGTGTGTGTTATGTGTATAACTTACAGATATACATAATATGCACATCTTTTCTTTTATTACTTTTTAGATATGAGTACATATTTAATTATAGTGCAGGACTAGTTTTCCTCAGCTTGTGTTTTTTCTGAAGGATAATGTCTTTAATTACAACAAGATGACTAGCCATGCCAGAGCAATGCCTCCAAAAATTAGCTAGAAACTGAGTTGTTCCTCTCCACAGAAATCTTTAGTAAAAAGCAAAGATTTATTCAGTGAAGAGAAACCAGAGAATTTCCCAACTTTTATAGCACTTTCTTTTAATTAAATAACTTAATTATTCTAATTTGTTATACAAGGTGGCAGAATGCAATTAATTTCATATTACACATACAGAGCCCAATTTTCAAGGCACTGATTGTACACAAAGTATTTTCACACCATTCATGTCTTATACATGTACTTAGGATAATGATGTCTAACTCATTCCACCATCATTCCTACCCCCTTGTCCCCCCCTTTCCCTCCCTCCCCTTTGCCCTATGTAAAGTTCCTCCATTTCTCCCATGCTCCCCGCCCCATCACCATTATGAGTCAGCATCCTCATATCAAAGAAAACATTCGGCCTTTGGTTTTTTTGATTGGCTTACTTCACTTAGCATTATATTCTCCAACTCCATCCATTTACCTGCAAATGCCATGATTTTATTCTCTTTTAATGCTGAGTAGTGTTCCATTGTGTATATACACCAGTTTCCCCATCCATTCATCTACTGAAGGACATCTGGGTTGGTTCCACAATTTAGCTGTTGTGAATTGGGCTGCTATAAACATTGATATGGCTGTGTCCCTCTAATATGCTGTTTTTAAGTCCTTTGGGTATAAGACACGCAGTGGAATAATTGGGTCAAATGGTGGTTCCATTCCCAGGCATCTTTTCCTAGGCATCTCCATACTGCTTTCCAGATTGGCTGCACCAATTTGTAGTCTCACCAGCAATAGCATTTTCAATAGTACAAAGAAGTCGAAAGATGTCTTCTTCCTGGATTTGAGATATGTTTTCCATATTTACCTTATTTATATATTTGGGGTTTTATTTTGTTTTGTTTTTGTTTGGAGGTGGTGATACTGGGGGGAACCCAGGGCCTTGTACATGGTTGGCATGTGCTCTGCCACTGAGCTACACCCTCAGCCCCATCCATTTATTTGTATTTGTGTACTTTTGCTGAATCATTTGAAAACAATATTGTGATGTTTCTTTGTTAAATATTTCCAAATGCATCTCCTAAAAATAAAGACATTCTCTTACATAATCATGCTATTACAGTTAAGATTAGTAAGAATTTTATAATATCAACTATTATGCAGTCTATTTTCATTTTTTCAACTATTGCTGTTTGGGTTTTTATTTTCAAACTAGAACATCACATATAGTTATTATGTATTTCTAGTGTTGTTTTTTGTTATTGTTTTTTTTTTTTTTTTTTTTTTGATACCAGGGATTGAACCCAGGGACGCTTAACCACTGAGTAACATCCCCAGGCCTTTTTATTTTTTTATTTTGAGACAGGGTCTCGCTAAGTTGCTGAGGCTGGCCTCAAACTTGTGATCCTCCTGCCTCAGCCTCCTGAGTTGCTGGGATTACAGGTATGTGCCACCCTGCCCGGCTGTATTTTTGTTCTTGATCTCAAATAATTCCACTACTTTTTTTTTTTTTCTTTTTGAAAGTTTCAGGTTGATTGTCTTGTAGGATGACTCACATTCTAGATTTGTCTGTTATTTTCTCAGAGTGTGACTTAACTGTTCCTCTGAAGGCTTGATTTTATTTGTTTAACCATTTTGATAAAAAATACTTTATAAATGGGGGCTGGGGATGTAACTCATATGTGAGGCCCTGGGTTCAATCCCCAGTGCCATAAAAATAATAATAATAATAATAATAATTCTGAGGATTTCAAATTGTAGCATAGATATGTGCTATCTGATTCAACCAATCTCAAAATATCTTTCTTTGAATTTCCTTTAGGACCTACATATATTATTCCAAATATCCTTTGTGATGATTAACCTTTATCCTTTACAACTGTATTTAGTTTTTAGAAACAACTAGAAGTCTTTGGAAAACAAACCTAATTAGAAATGATCAAGCTGAATTATTTGATCTAAAAAAAGCATAATGAAGAGGAGTGGAACAGTATTATGAATTTCAATGCAGCTTAGGGGCTTTCAAAATTAAGTAGTAATAGTGTACAGCTTGAAGGATTACACATTTATTATTGAAACAGAAGCAGCAGTGTGTAGATTGTAAATAGCAGTGGCATGGTACCTACTCTGACTCTTGTACCTACTTTGGAGCAATAATCTGTATATTTTCAAGCAGGTATCTTTTCCTCTCTGAACCTCATTTCCTCATCAGGAGAATGTGATCTCAAATTCCAAACATGTGAATTAATTTCAGATATCTTTCTGGAAAGTTGAAGATGCATAGATATATAGGTTACATCTTTTTTTAAGATTATAGGACAACCCTTTTGTGAAAAGGCATAAGTTTGTAAGTCTTAAAATGTTTGTGAAGCCGCTAGCTGTCCCATTATAATATGGTCACACTTATATGGTACAGATGAAGAAAAAGACAGTAACATTGCGTAGATGTTGATGGAGATAAAGGTTTATATAATGGATGGCATCAATATAGTGAATCTGAGCCTGTTCCTATTTCATACCTGTAATGCATCCGCTACAGGAAGGAGCAAAAGAGTATGCGATGCTCCATAATCCTCGCTCCAAGTGCTCTGGGCGTCGGCGGCGAAGGCACCATGTGGTCAGTGCTTCCTGCTCCAACACTTCAGCCTCAGCTGTGGCTGAGACTAAAGAAGGGGACAGTGACAGGGACACAGGCAATGACTGGGCCTCCAGTTCATCAGGTACAGTGAAAAAAAATGAAGATTATTTTCTTTACATTGCAATGACTCTGGTAAACCCAGGATTACTACCTGAATTTTTTTTTTTTTTTTTGGAGGGAGATTGGCACTAGTGATTGAACCCAAGGAATGAACCACATCCCCAATCTGTTTTTTGTTTTTGTTTTAGTTTTAGTTTTAGGGTTTTTTTTTTCTTTTTTCTTTTCTTTTTAATAATTATTTTTTATTTGTAGTTGGACACAATACCTTTATTTTATTCATTTTTATATGGTCCTGAGGATCGAACCCAGGGTCTCACACATGCTAGGTGATCACTCTACCATTGAGCCACAAGCCCAGCCCAGCCCCAACCTGTTTTATATTTTTATTTTTGAGACAGGGTCTCACTAAGTTGCCAAGGCTGGCAACTTAGACTCAAAAAAGAGACTCTTCAGCCCCAGTCCACTCCACAGGCTCTGAGGCTGGCTTTGAATTTGTGGTACTCATGCCTCAGCCTCTGGAATGGCTAGAATTACACATACATGTCATCATACCTGGCCACTGCCTTCCTCTTAAAACTTCTTTGAGGTTTTGTGTTTTGGTTTGTATTTGGTGCTGGGAATCAAAGCTGGGGTCTGGCATGTGCCAGGCAAGCACTTCACCACTGAGCTATGTCCCAACCCTGACTCTAAATCTCTAATTGTTAATTATCTCCATAGTATACCAGAAAGCAGTGGAGATGGGGAATATTTTCATCCTTAACATTTCTGCCTTTTAAAGTACAACAAAGTACTTCTGAGTGTGTGACAAGTTTCTAATGACAACTGCATTCCACTTCTGTTTCTCTTTCTTCCTTGCTTAGAGGCTAACTCTCGCTGTCAGACCCCCACAAAACAGAAGGCCAGTCCAGCCCCACCTCAGCTCTGTGTAGTGGAAGCCCCTTCGGAGCCTGTGGAGTGGACTGGGGCTGAAGAGTCTCTTTTTCGAGTCTTCCATGGCACCTACTTCAACAACTTCTGTTCAATAGCCAGGCTTCTGGGGACAAAGACATGCAAGCAGGTACCGCCTGAGAGTAGCAGAACAAACGTGGGTCCTCCTTTCATCCATTGCTTTGTTATTTTTTTGCTACCTGATGTCACGTGTCTGGAGAGAAATTGTCTTAGGTTCAGTCTCTTGTGAGCCAATGCTTCTGGGTCATGAAGTAGGTTCCCAAATTTGGGTCCTTCTGTAAATACCAGGCCTCACAATGCTTAGGGATCTATTCTCCTCTTTGCCAAATTCTTTTCTATGTCTAGCCACTATGTAAATCTTTTGGGTGGTCCGACTTCCTTTAAGCTGCTTTTAGTGATTCCCAACCACCTTTCTAAACATGTACCCCATATCTAGAGGGAACTTCTGGTCTTCTGTGTGTATTCTTAGCAGCACACTCTGGCTGCTGCCACTGCCACTCCCTCCCTCCCCTCATCCTTTATTCTCCAGATTTTTAAATTACCAGCTCCAATAACTGGGCCTAGAACTCAGCCTTTTCACTCACGCCATCATTGGAAAGGCAGTTGATACAGCCACTAATGCACTGAAAGCAGGAAAAGACTGTGGTGAGAAGACAGTGAAGAATAGAGACGGGAGTCAGGTGTTTAGACCAGTCTTTCAAGCAGTGCTGGATCTCTGTTCACATGGCTCCCTAACTTCTGGAGGTGTCTTGTGGTCTCTTCTTCACACCTCTTTTAGTTAGAACAGTTAATATAATCATAGGTTTAAGTACCCTGTTGTTTTCATTTTGGAGCTCATCCCTATTTCCTTCAGGCAAAAAAATTTTGTGTATTTTCTGGACAATATTTACAGTTTCGCAGAATCCCATGTAGCCAAGAAAAAGAAGAAGGAAAAAAGCTAAAAATGAGTGATATCAGGGAGAAAGGTTAAAGGAGAACCATCCTTCCTCAGACACTGCCCTGCTGAAATAGTCAAGGCTCTGGCATCTTTCTGCCAACAGAGGGAGCTAGTGTTAAGCCCAGTCCAAGGGCTCCCATCAGGCCTTACACTCAGTTACACAATGCACACAGGCAGCTGTCCTTCCTTTCCTAAAAGAGGTAGACACGCATGGTAAGGAGCATGGTGGCTTGGTGGAAAGAGTGGGGATGAAAGCTGTTGCTCATGGAAGGCATTACTGTGTTCAGTATATCTATCTCCCTTCCTGAGTTAGGGTGAGTGATATAGTTAACTTCAGAGCCAGGACCCCACATCCAATGGGACTCTTGTCTATCCCTGACTGAAAAGATGCCTAATCATCTGTCTGTAAATTCTCGAGAACTCTCAGAAGCCCAACATGTTACTGAACATTTACCTGACCACCTAGCTCCAAAAGGTGTAACGAGCCCTGCCGGATTTCTCTTTCAGGTCTTTCAGTTTGCAGTGAAAGAATCACTTATCCTGAAGCTTCCAACAGATGAGCTCATGAACCCCTCACAGAAGAAGAAAAGAAAGCACAGGCAAGGGTTGGACGAAGAACCTTTTATGGGAAGGCTGTTCTCTGTGCTCTGACCTCCCATTGGGCTTCCCACCTGCCTCCCTCTAGGCCACTGAACAGGGCTGAGTGAGCCCATCTGCTCACCATCACATGGCTGAGGGCCAGAATTCTCACTGCCACCTGAGTGCCTGTGCCTGGGACCGGTCCTGTCCCCTGCCCCTACATGCTGCAGACTGGACCTGAGATAGCTCTCTGGTTTTCCATTTAAACTTCTGGCCAATAGGCCCATGGCTTTACCCTGAGGCCATTTCTCCTTGTTGGGACATTAGTTACCACCTTCCTTATTTCTCAATTCTGATCAGAGTTTATTCCTTTTCTTTGTTTTTAGCACATGTTGTTTATCTAATAATACTGTCATGCAGACAATCTTTATTTAGGGGTAGAAATTTGTTTTTGTTTTATTCAGCATTCTACCTAGCTCAGTAACCTAACAACTATCACTGAAGGAAGGAGCTGATGCCAGTTCTAGATACTGAAGCCCCTGTGACTCCTCCCTTTCCATTCCTTCACTCAAGAGAAGATTCCTAAAAGGCTTTTTCACCTCTTGTCTTAGAACTCCCCTACATCTCGTCTTCCACAAAGCAAGGGAAAGAGAAAGTGGAGAGAGAGGAACAGTAACATTATAATAGATATATACACTTGAGTTTTTGTTTTTTTCTTTTATAAGTTTATTTGGGAGAGATTTAAATCTTACAGCATAGTCCAGCTGGATTTAAGATGGGTCCTAGCTTCTGTGTACCAAAATAGAGGGCCTCCTGTTAAGGGATTTTGAAAGGATATTCCACAATTATCAGAGTCCTTTAGAGCAGGTCACTAGGTCATTTGCCTGCAACAGCAGAGCTCCCAAAATCTGTGACCCAGAACCATCTCTTCTCTTTCAGATTATGGGCTGCACACTGCAGGAAAATTCAGCTGAAGAAAGGTAAGTTCCAGGCTGGAGGCATAGCTCAATGGTAGATAGAACAACATGCTTGGTAGCGTGGAGAAGCCCTGGGTTCCATCCCCAGCATTGGGGGAGGGGGTGAGAAATGTTAGTTCCCCCTGGGCGGTCTTCAGCAGTTCAGCCTGTGGCCATCACTCTGCCCCACCTACAGCTGCACTTGTTGACCCTGGCTGCTTCCGCAGATTGCAGATTTCTGTGCAGAGCTAAGAACAGCTGAGCTTCTTACTGCAGCTAAGCAGACCTTTTATGAAGTATAGTTAAAGGCCTTGTGGTCTCTGAGTTTCCTAGAGTGACATTTGCCAAGTTCCAGTTCTTTTTTAATGTTCAGAGTAGCTACCCTGCTATCTTAGACCATCTCCACACCCTGCCCACAAAACAGGTCACCCCGCTATAGCTCGGTGCACTATGGTCATCTGTTTTATCTTTCTACTCCAGGTGCTGTGTGTGTGTGTGCAAGGTGATGGTTGAAACAAGCCTGCTTTGACTCAGGGCAGTGGGAGGGGAGGGCAGCAAGGGAACCGAGTCACAGGAGAGTCCTGTTTGATTCTTCTCTTTTCTAGATAACTCTTCCACACAAGTATACAACTATCAGCCCTGCGACCACCCAGATCGTCCCTGTGACAGCACTTGCCCCTGCATCATGACTCAGAATTTCTGTGAGAAGTTCTGCCAGTGCAACCCAGACTGTAAGAGCACTGTGCTTTCCGTTAGAGTCCACCAGAATGGCCAGCTTCAGAGTGCCCAGGATCCCTTCCTCTTCCACCCCCTTTGCTGCCTTCTGGAATTCCCTTTGCTGTGCCTTAGACATTCTAGAGGGAAAGTAAGATGCTAGAGATATGGAAAAGGATTTTTTTTTTAAGAGATAGGGACTTGGGGCTAGGAATATAGCTTAGTGATATAGTACTTGCCTGGCACTTGCAAAGCCCTGGGTTTCATCCCTAGCACCCACCTCTTTAAAAAGAGAGACAGGTTTCGTTATATTGTTCAGGCTGGTGAAGAACTCCAAGAGTCAAGCAACCCTCCTGCCTCAGCTTCCCAAGTAGTTGGGACTACAGGCCATACCATTGTTCCTACCTGAGAAGGCTATTTTGAAAAGCTCTTAGGATCTTGATTCCAAAAGCAGCAAATAGGAAGAGGAATGCCTTCCCAACTTTCCCTTCCAAGAGAGAAGTAAAAAAGGAATCTTTTTCCTCAAGGTTCAGCAACAGTCTCTTTTTAAAAATATTGTCTTTAAAATGTTTAGTCCAGGGGCTGTGGTACATGCTTATAATCCCAGCATTTGGGAAGCTGAGACAGAAGGATCTCTTGAGCCCAGGAGTTCGAGGTCTGCCTAGACAAATAGCAAGACCTTGTCTGAAAAAAAAATTTTTTATTAAAAAATTTATAGGTCACAATTCTATCTATGTCTGTTTTCATTTACTAGCTGGAGTTTTAATATCACGTAGGAGATACAGGCCTGGACATCAGCAAAGGCTAAAAGTGGTTCTTTCACGTCTTATCCTGCCATGCCCTTGCTTAGGTGGGGCTGAGCAGTTGGTAGCAGCCCCCAACTTGCAGAAGGGCTTGCCCCCAGGCAGTTGTGCTATAACTATTTCCTAACAAAGAGAAGATACTGATCTAGCCACAGCAGAAAGATGTTGATGCTGGGGAGGGCTGTGGGTGGAGGAGGATGGTGTAGAACGGATGCATTCTGTTCTCAAAATGATGCTTGTTTTGATGATGAGAATTTACCAGTGAAAAGAACTGATTTCATTTTCTCTGGGTTCTCTTCACCTTCCTTCTAAATTCTGCCTTCAGGGATGGGGGTAGGGATAGGGTAGGGACGACTGTTGGGAATTACTTCTCAGTGGTTACACCTGCTTTTTTTGACTCTCAGGCTTTAGTGTTGGGAGGCACTTTGTTTTCTAAGGAAAATACTCCATTGTATGATCACAGGGAAGGAACCTTCTGTCCTGTTTCACCAAACACTCTTGAACACATGCTGTCCCTGAGTTCAACCAATGCTCCAACATTGACCTGCTCTTCTCTCTAGGTCAGAATCGTTTCCCAGGCTGTCGCTGTAAGACCCAGTGCAATACCAAGCAGTGTCCTTGTTATCTGGCAGTGCGAGAGTGTGATCCTGACCTGTGCCTCACCTGTGGGGCCTCAGAGCACTGGGACTGCAAGGTGGTCTCCTGTAAGAACTGCAGCATCCAGCGTGGCCTCAAGAAGGTGAGGCCTTTTTGCAGATCGAGATAATTGAGTAGGAGAGACACAATAGTCTTAGACTTTCTCTTTCCCTAACTCCTTAGAGAGTGCTTGATAAGTCCTAATGGACACACATTGCCAAATTAATGAAGTTTCTATTCTAATGAAGAGTCAGAAAAGTGACCCCTCAAACAAAGGCAAATGTGTCATTAATGTTGTCCTTTTTTTTTTTTTTTCTTTTTTCCTTTTGTGGTACTGGGGATCAAACCCAGGACCCTGCACATGCTAGGCAAATGGTCTAATGCTAAGCTATGTCCCTAGCCCTCATGTTATCCATTTTGACTTCCCATGAAGCAGTGAATACCCTTGGACTCAAGCCCAGGAGATCCCCAGGGGAGAGGAAGATGAGTCCTGTTTCCTTTCACCACCTCTCCTCCTTACTTCTCCCCCACCAGAACAGAATAGCTTGGACCATTTTTCTGTTCTCAGATCCTCTTCACAGTTGCTAAGTTCTTTCCACTGGCCCTCATAACACACGTGCACATTCAGCATGCTCATCTACTTGCTCACACATGCCCTGTCATCTGAGTTTTGACTCCCTCTCCTCAGCATCTGCTGCTGGCCCCCTCTGATGTGGCCGGATGGGGCACCTTCATTAAGGAGTCTGTGCAGAAGAACGAATTCATTTCTGAATATTGCGGTGAGGTGAGTGCTATGGGTTTGGCCCACGTCCTTGCTGGGGAGATGCTGATGAGAAACTCTGATTTTCTGTGGGCCAGCCTTCTGTGAATTCATCTCTAAATAACTCAGCCGAGTTCTCATGTGGCCTCTCGGGGGATCCCACAGAACTGTTTGCAGTCCTGAAACAAACCACTGTTCTTCAGTTTTTTGTCATCTCAGGCCACATGGGGGAGTGGGGGCAGAGAGGGGCTCTCTTTGGCCTGAATGCTGTTCAGCCTGAGTGGCAGTGGGAACAACATGGCCTGGGTACCCTGTCCTACAATTCTCATGATCCTCGGCACCTATAGGTGACACTGCCTTTTCTCAGCCCTTTCTGAGGGCAGGGTTCCATGCCTGAGCAGACAGCCTGACACCCTATTTGTTCCTTTTCTGTTTGTCCAGCTTATCTCTCAGGATGAGGCTGATCGACGAGGGAAAGTCTATGACAAATACATGTCCAGCTTCCTCTTCAACCTCAACAATGGTATACTACTTGGTGTCTTTTTTGTCCTCCCAAGGTGGTTTTATGCAGGTCTTTCTTTTGGAGGAGGGCATTAGGTATTGAACCCAGAGGTGCTTTACCACTGAGCTGCATCCCCAGACCTTTTTATTTTTTATTTTAAGACAGGGTCTCACTAATTTGCTAGGTTGCTGAGGCTGGCCTCAACCTTGCAATCCTTCTGTCTCAGCCTTCTGAACCACTGGGATTACAGGTGTGTTCCATTATGCCTGGCTTCTGCAAGTCTTCCTACCAAGTTGTGCTGTAGTTCAAGTTCAGATCACCTCCAACAGATGCAATAGAGCCTGGTCAAACTCAAGAGACCCTGCAGGCTATGGTTCACTTGATTTGGGAGGATCTCCATTTTGGGTTTTTTTGGAATAGGAACATTGAGCACTCACATCTCCGAAACCTCCCTACCCATCATGGCACTATGGCATATACCTGTAATCCCAGCTACATAGGAGGCTGAGGCAGGAGGATCACAAGTTGAGGCTAGCCTGGGCAACTTAGTAAGGTCTGTCTCAAAATTTAAAAAGAGCTGGGGATATAGTTCAGTGATTGCCTAGCGTGTACAAGGCCCTGGGTTTAATCCCAGTACCAAAAGACCAAAAACAAAACAACAATAACAACAACAAAAAAAAACTTCCCTACCAAATAGATGGATGGGAAGACATTAGTAATTCAAACCAAGATGGGGAACCTAAAGAGAGAGTGCCCACATGAAGCAGAATTTTCAGATTTTGGTGCTTTACACATATCCTATTATCACATCAGGCTTCAAATTTCTGTTGCACTAAATTGTTTCTGTTACCAGTTAGTTAACTGATTTTAAATTCAGGCTAAAGAAGTGTGGAGTTTCCTGGTGCCCTCAAGGTCTTCTTTGATTTATATCATACAGATTTTGTAGTGGATGCAACCCGGAAAGGAAACAAAATTCGATTTGCAAACCATTCGGTGAACCCCAACTGCTATGCCAAAGGTGAGTCCTCAGTGACCTTGGAGGTGGGGTCAGGGTGGACACTTTGTTTACTATGATTTATATTTATGTTCAGTAGTCATAGCTACTTTTTGATCTAAAGATAATCATGATTAATATCTGGTATCATTTTAGGCCCCCTTCTCTCTCCTCTTTCTTCCTCCCTTCCTCTGCCTTATCTTCTCCCTCCCTCTGCCCCATCTTCTCCCTTTCTGTATTATAATTTTTTTACACTGACTATAAAAAACACTTCCCACAAACGTGATTTATAGGTAATTCTTATGAAGGCCTGGTTCATCCCCAGAGCTTAAAAAAAAAAAAAAAAAAAAAGGCTGAGTACAGTGGTACACATCTGTAATCCCAGCCACTTGGGAGGCCAAGGCAGGAGGATCACAAGTTCAAAGCCAGCCTCAGCAAGTTAGTGAGACCCTGTCATTAAATAAAAAATAAAAAGGATTGGGATGTGGCTCAGTAGTTGAGAACTGGGTTCAATCTCTGGAACTAAAAACAAAGGTAATTCTTTCCATGTATCACTAGCCAGAATAATAGCTCCAAAAGCATAGAGAATGAACTACTTTCATTGACTACTTGTTAATTCCATCTGATTCCACTGAGAATGTAGAGAAAGTTAGCCCAGAATCCTCCTGAATATTTACTTGCATTGATTAGAAACCTAGCCTTGGGTTTCTCCTATTTGCAGTGGTCATGGTGAATGGAGATCATCGGATTGGGATCTTTGCCAAGAGGGCAATTCAGGCTGGTGAAGAGCTCTTCTTTGATTATAGGTAAGAAGGTCAGCAGTGATCCTTGGGAGATGGCCCTGGAGGCAGAAGAGGTGGCTGTGGGAATTGATTTGGGGGGCTTTCTATGGGTACAACAGATGAAGGAGAGGGTCTGAACACCTCAGAAAAATATTGTTGAAAACTGCTATTAGGAAGCAGGAGGGGAAGTGAAACGGGAGGGGACCCCATCTTGTAAATAATTTTTTCTTTTCTCCTTTCTACTCTGGGACAGGTACAGTCAAGCGGATGCCCTCAAGTACGTGGGGATAGAGAGGGAGACCGACGTCCTTTAGCCTTGCTGGCGCTGTCATAGCAGCACTGTCTTTGCTTTCATGCACACACCACTGCTGCTTGAGTTCCTGCACTGTGTGTCTTCCACGCCGAGAACCCCACCCACTCCCTCTGTAGCGAGGCCTCAGCTGTGTCCCACAGGCACAAAACCATCTCAGTGAGAGGGGAGCCAGGCAGCTAGGGTTTGGTCTCCTAGGAGAGAGTTGCAGAAGTGGGAGGCTGTTTCTCAGGCCTCAAAGGAGGGCACGGGCCAGGGCAAATGACTGCTTGATTTTTCCTCAGCTTCCCAAGCTGCAGGCCTCAGGAATCAACTTAGGCAGTTCTGAACAGGCTCTGTCTTTTAGCTTTCCCAGCCAATGGTCCTTATGAAATTGGGTGCCAGGCATAGCTGAGTGAAATCTGGTCTCTGGAGCCTACAAGTGCTCTGGGTTAGAGGTGAGCCTGGCAGGCAGCACACACTGAATTCAGAGGGAGATGGGTCACTTTCCTACCTCTTTCCTCTGGCAGGGTCCAAACCAAAAGGGTGTGGGTTCTAAGCACAGGGATTCAAGGCTAGAAGAGGGAAAGCTAAGTGCCACCCTCCCATGGTCAAGGGGAGAGCCAGCTTGATGACAGCAGTTAAATTGCCAAGCGTGGTCCAACAGATTTTGAGAAAGCCTTCCTTGTATACTCTGGAGGTGAATGGGTAACTGTTTTCAGATTCCTGGGAGCAGGTGCCAGTATTCCTTCCAGAATTCTAGCTCAGCAACTGCAGGCAGGCATTGTGCTGCTACTGACCAAACGTGGGAGGCATGTCTGGCAAGAGAGAGCACTCTGGTCTGCTGGATCTGCAGTTCTTTTTAGGCCTCTGTGTTCAGAGAGGCCAGAGTTGCTTATCTCCTCAGGGTAGAGGGGCCCAAGTAGATAGACTAGAGGGAAAGGTTGTTGGTGTGATTTACTTCCTGTCTGTGGCACCTGCTGTTTAGAAAAGTGGGCTGGCAGTATGTGTTTGCGGGTGGGTGAGGGGCACAATTGCACATGTAGGATGGCAGCACAGAGCAGGGCAGACTGGCAGAGGGTATTGCAGTGTTGAGAAGAAGCAGGCAGACCACCTGTCCCAGTCTATGGTGTCATTCTCTCTGGGATTCATGCAGAGCAAAGCACTTTATTTCTTTAGAAGTTCTGTAGATTGGGGTTGAGTTTAAGCCAAGGCCTCTGGGGTCCATGCCCAAATCCAACTTCTCAAGAGAGGGGAAGAAAGGGGTAGAAGAATCTCCAGTCTGTCTTATTTTCTAGGGGAGGCAGGAGGAGCTGGCGTGGCACAGAAAATTTATTAAACTGGAGCTAGCAAGAACTGCCCCATGTCTGTGGCTGGCGTGCTGAGCTGGCTGAGCTTTGTGCTGGGTAGAAAGGACTCAGGTGGGCAGGTACAGACTGGCCTAGGGAGTGTTAGGATGGGGAGCGGGCATCCCCTCTTCTTCCTGGGGAATCCAAGCCACTCTTCCCTGTCTGTGCTGCCCACTCCCTTACTCCCACCCCAGTAGTTGTCCCGTGGAAGAAGTGAGGCTGTCTCTGGCCAAGTTGCCTCTTAGGGATTTGTGTAGAATGTGCATACACACACACACACACACACTCACTCACACTCACATAATCTCACCACAGTAGTGGGCACTGCACTCAGCACACACCCAGCCAGCTCCCAACGGCAGCCTCTCCCGCCTGGTTGGGGCAGCCCTCACCATGATTCCGAAGTGTACACCTGCTAGTGGTTTGTTGTAGTCATTGTATTGGGGATACCCTCAAGCTGAATTACTCATTATTGGGGAAAACCAGAGACATATAAAGAAGGAGTCAGGTCTATTTGAAATGTCAGGGGCTGGTGGTAAGGAATAGATGACAAAAATTTATTTCCAGATTTTGAGTTAGACTGACCCCCACCTTTCCTTCAGCAAGCAGAATCACTGGTCAATCCCCTTCTTCCCCAGCTGCAGACCACTAATACTTATATTCCTCCAGCATTCCCATCCTTTGTCCCTGCTGTCCCCTACCTTTAATGACGGGTCTCAGCTTCTCCCCCCCCCACACCTAAGAATTGACTGTGCAAGGTGATGGGACTTGGGGGAAGGCTGGTGTACATGTGGCTTTATTGCCAGTGAATTTCACGCACTTTAAAGTCCTGTGGCTTGTGACCTCTTATCTAATAAAGTGTTAGAATCCATGTTGGCAAGTTGTGTAGTGTGTGCTTTGGGACTTGGAAGGACCCAGGGATGGTGGGCTTCAGCATTCTGATCCCCAGTATCCACAGAGATCAAAGGGGGAAAGTGGGTGGTCATCATGTAAGAGCCAGTCAGGCCCCTGGCAGGTGGTGCAAAGATTCTGAGAACTCTGCCTAAAAATTCCTGAGCCCTCAGATTAGTTCCTTACAATCACCCCATTTATCCCCTAACCACGACGACAGCCACCACACACACACACACTGGGGCTCTGCCACTCTGCTTTATTGGACTGGCACGTAGTCAAGGGCACAGCTGGCTCCGCCCTGCTTCAGAGTGGAGGCCAGAGAGCGGCCTGTGAGTGACCAGCCGCACTCATGAGACATCTGACACAGGAGACGCTCACTACGAACTGTGGGCACAGCACAGCACAGGACAGGACAGCCGACTGAATTTTTCTTTTATATATAAACAGATAATTTTAAAAAATTAGAATAATATAGAGTTCCTCTAGAGAGAGACTTTGCAACAAAAAATATATATAAAGAATATGACCTCCTGGGCAAACAAAGAAGCATCTTTGAGCGAAGGAAAGAGGGCTCCTCATGCATTGGAGAGGGGGCCGAGCCGTGGACAGGCACCAAGGCTATTGCATATCTTGGAAAAGGATAGAAAAGCAGAGAACTGGGTAGGCAGGGTGTCTGCATTATTTTCTCTACATTGACTGCAAGGGTTTTTATGGCTTTGGCTAAAGCATGTGAAGCAGCGGAGGTACTAAGGTGCTAAACTGAGGCCTCTTGGTCTCTGTGTAAAAACAAAAAGAGGGGTGGAGGACGGCAGTGAAGCCCTCCTCACCCCCAGCTGAGAGGAAGCAGATGGAAGACTTTCTGCAGGGCAGGGGGCAGGCTGGGGGATGTTGTAGCAGCCTCCTTCCCCCCCCCTCGTGCCCTGTACAGCCCTGTGATTCTACACATCTGTCCCTGCTGATAATGTACATGGATGGGAGGCCGCTAATCTCCCCTACACTCTGTTGTTAATCCCTGGCAAGGGCTGGGACAGAAATGGCAGGAAGGGCCTATCTCAACCCCATGAGGCTTCTCTTTTGGAGCAAGCAAACACCAGGGACCTGGGGAAACAAATGAGCAGGGCATTGGTTTAGGCAGTGAGGCTTGGCCACTCCCTTTGGTCCCATATGTAGCTCTGCCCACCAAACTTGGCAGGAGGGGTATCCTCTGGATGAGCAGAGCCAGCTAAGAGGAGCCAAATGTCCCTGATAGGGTGGGGGAGAGACAGGAATTGGGGAATCCAGAGGAGTTGGACTTGGCCCCTGAAGCCCTTCTCCTGATTCATTCAGATCTGGATTCTTCCAAGATCTGGGGTAGGTTCTGGTCCCGGGGGCCTGGACCAGAGGCAGGGGCAGGGGCAGGGGCAGGGGCAGGGGCTGGAACTTGGGTGGGAGCTGGTGTGGGGGTGGGAGCCTGGGCAGGGCCCGAAGTAGGGAGGGGAGGTTTGCTGCCAGAATGGTAATCATGGGTGGCCTTGGGCTCATTGGTGTGATAGGAGCCCTTGTAGCGATGATTTTGCAGATAGAAGAGCACCAACATTCCCACCAGCCCCAGCAGCAGGAAAGCCACCAAAACTGAATGAAAGAAAAGAAACATGGGGAAAGACCTTTGGGGTTCAGCTGTACATCACATACAGACACATACTTTTAGCCAAAAGCATTCATGTAAGACTATACAACCACAATAAGCTGTTAGATAGGTTGAGTTCTTGGTTTATCCTCTGCCAACTTCTATTTCTGATATTCTCTTTTCACATCCCTGGTATTACCCCAATTTCTAATCTCTCTAGATGTATACCCCTATTTATTTCCTCAACCTTTAGCTATGGCTGCATTTTAATATTTCAATTAAAATTCTATGGTGGGCTGGTTGCGGTGGTACATTCCTGTAATCCTAGCAGCTCAGGAGGCTGAGGCAGGAGAATTGTGAGTTCAAAGCCAGCTCATCAACTTAACAAGGCCCTAAGCAACTTAGCTAGATCCTGTCTCTAACTAAAATATAAAAAAGGGCCGGGGATGTGCTCAGTGGTTAAGCACCTCAGTACCAAAAAAAAAAAAAAAGCCCAAAAACCACCATGGCCTGGGGTTGTAGCTCAGTGGTTGAGCGCTTGCCTTGCATGCGGGAGGCACTGGATTTGATCCGGAGCACCACATAAAAAAACAAATAAATAAAACAAAGCTAGCAGGCTCGATTGATATTTCTTAAAAAAAAAAAAAAAAAACATACAAAGAAAACTCTGTGCTGAGGCTGGGATTGTGGCTCAGTGGTAGAGCACTTGCCTAGCATGTGTGAGGCACTGGGTTCGATTCTCAGCACCACATAAAAATAAATCAATAAAATAAAGGTATTTTGTCATCTACAACTTAAAAAAGAAACTGTATGACATGCTCAAACATTAAAAAATCTCTAGCACAATCATATACTATCTTCAGCATGGCCTGTCTCATCCTTCTTTGTACCATCACCCCTCTAACTCCTTTGCCACCCCTCAGCATTGGGGACAGGGGCAAGGAGGGAATGCTGACAGTCAGGGTAGTTTGGGGAGGTGCAATTAAGTGGTCACTGTACTTACAGCCTAAAAGTATGGCGACCCATCCATCATCATGGTAGTACGGGAAGTCTACAGAGGAGAAAGCACCAGTTATGAGATACTTCCTATGTTTCTCTTCCCTGTCATCCCTCCCTTCTGTGTCCAAGAGATGATGTACCTGGGGGCAGATACCAGGGATCAAGCTCAGGTGGCACCTCTGAGACAAGGCGTGGCATAGCTCCACAGTTAGATTCGGACAGTTCTCCCTGAACTCGAAGGGCCTCTGCTAGCTCAGCGGTCATGGGCCGAGGAGCTCGGAAATGGGTCTTGAGTGGAGCCACATTGTTGAATCGAACACCAGACAGGCAGCCTGAGAAACCTGGGGTGTTGTAACGCTGGATCTCTGGGTCAATTACACCCGTCTCTAAGGGAGAAGGCCCAGAAGAAGAAGGGTTTGAATCACTTGGAAGCCTCTTGTCATCAATCCTTCTGTTCTCATCACCCACGTATTCTCCTCGCCACCCTCACTGCCATTCCCAGGTCCTCCCACTCCTTGAGGCTCCAGGGACTTCCCCCATAGCTCATCCTCACCCACAGCTTACCCATCACACGTCCTAGATACAAGGCTTTAGGCGAGTCCAGCTGGCTGTCTACCAGCAGAGAGAACTTCTGTTCTGTCAGCGGGAAGTAGTCCACCTGAGGCAGGGATGGGGACAGTGAGGGAGGGAGGACCTTGCAGGCACAGCCAAGACCACAAGGGAACTCTTGTTCTATCCAAACCTGACCTGTTAGCAGGTGAGTCCCTGCTCAATCTGAAGTGGGCAACCCCTAGGCCCAGATGTAGGATTTGGTACCTGATATGGTTTGACTAGAGGTGTTCTCCAAAAGCTCCTCTGATGGCACAGTTATTCAGATGAAATGATTAAATTATGAAGGCTTATAACCTAATTTGTCATTCCAGTTTGAATGGACTAACTGGGTGGTAGCTGTAGGCAGGCAGGGTACCACTAGAAAAGGTGGTCACTAGGGGCATGCCCTTGAAGGGTTCATCTGCCCCATGGCCCCTTCCCCTCTCTCTCTGCTTCCTGGCCAGCTGTAAGTGGAGCAGCACTCCTTACAACACCCTTCTGCCATGATGTCCTACCTTGCCTTGGGCCCAGAGAAATGGAATTGGTCCACCAAGGACTGAATCTCTGGAATTTTCCCTCCTCTAAATAGTTCTTATTGTTCTTTGTTGCAACACAAACCTGACTAAAACAGAAATTGATATGGAGAAGTGGGGTCATTGCTGTGGCCATGCAACTAGTTCAGAAGCCTTTGGAACTGGTTTGTGGGAAGCATTTGGAAAAGTTTAGAGATGGAGGCTGGAGAAGTCTTAGAATGTTGTAAGCAGAGGTAAATGAGTGATTCTGGTGGGAGCTCAAAAGACCAAATGCCAATAGGAATGCAAACTGTGCTCATGAGGTTTCAGAGGGAATGAGGACTATTGGGAGGGATTTGGAGTAGAGGCCATTTGGGTTATCATCTGGCAAAGAACTTTTCATCATTTTGCCCATGTCCTGAGACTTTGAGACTGAAGTTAAAAGTAATGGACAAATTAGTCTGATGAAGGAAATTTCATTTCACAGCATTCATTCAGTGGCAAAGATATTGCTGGAAGCTTTTAGCCAGGCTTACTATGAGAATTAGGAGCAAAAAGAAGAGCTCACAGACCAGAAAGTGCATTTAAAACTGGGGCCCAAAAAAAGTTACACTTGTTGAATAGATTATAGCCCCTAAAGAGATGCTAGGTACTTTGTACAAAGACAATAGGAAAGATGGTTTGAGGACATCTCCAGGATTTGCAAGACTATACTCATTGCAGGCTCAAGGATATGTAAAGGAAAATTCCCCCGAGAAGAGATCATGGGGATCTCTTCTCACCTGAGCAAGAGTTCACCCTTGCACAAGGGGAGCTAGGAATTTGTTTCACTGGGTTTAGCTGCCCAAGCACTCAGAAGCCACTGCAACCATTATTCCAGAGGACTCAGACCCTGCACAAGCTGGTAGCCAACTTTGGCATCATTCATGAAGTGCTGGTTCTGCAGGAATGCAGGATCCTAGAATTAAGGAGTCATGAGGGTTTCCACTGAGATTTCAAAGGAAGGTCTAAAAGGCCAGGCAAAATGCGGCAGGGTCAGAGTCCCTGCAGGCTGCCTCTAAAAGGGTGATGCATGAAGCTGTGAAGGTGAAACCAAAGCTGGAGTGGAGACCCTAAAAATTCACAGATGTCATAATGTGGCCTGTCTACCAAGAAAAGGTGCTGGCTGCAGAGAGTCAGGCTAAAAGAGAGCCCACATGTGCTGCAACTGGCAAGGCCAAAAGGATGGGACTGCCCAAGTTCTTTGGAGAGAACATCTCCAAACCACCACGTATCCTAGATGTTATACGAGGAGTTATAAGCAGAATTATGGGACCTGTTGGCCTGCCTGGGTTTCAGTCTGTTTTGGTCTCATGCCTTCTTTTGATGCCCCTATTCCTCCCTTTTGAAATGGGAATGTTTATTCTGTTCCACTGAATACTGGACATATGTAACTTGCTTTTTGATTTTTACCAGGCTCACAGCCAAAAGTTTGCCTTGTGTCTCAGTAGAGACTTTGGACTTGGATTTTTGGGCAATGGTGGAACTGTCTTGGAGATGGACTAAATGCATTTCACATTGTGAAATGGACATGAATTTTGCAGGGCCAGGAACAAAATGTTGATTTGGATAAGAGGTGTCCCCCATAAGCTCCTATGTTAATGCAGCAATATTCAGAGGTGACATGATTGGATCATGAGAGTTGTTACCCAATCCATTCTGGCTTGAATGGACGAACTGGGTAGTAACTGTAGGCAGGTGGGCATGGCTGGAGGAGGTGAGCCACTGGTGTACTGGAATGGTTCATCTTTCCTATGGTCCTTTTCCCCTTCTCTGCTTCTTGACTGCCATGAATGGAGCAGTACTTTTCTACCTCACCCTTCTGCCATGATGTTCTGCCTCATCTTGGGCCCAGAGCAAGGAGTCAGCCATCTATGGACTGAGACCTCTGAAACCGTGAGCTTCTGATAAACTCTCCCTTCTCTAAGTTGTTCTTGTTGGATATTTTGGTCATAGCAACAAAAAGCTGACTAACTCATTGTGTGTTTTTTTTTTTTAAATTGATTTTGAGCTCTATTTTTGCAACTTACTAGTGGTTCGACTTTGAGAAAATCACTTTATACTTCATGAGCCCGTTTACAGATTTGTAAAACAAAGATAAGGACACCAGGCAACTTAATCTACTTCGAGAATCTGCTGTGAGGGTCACTTGAGGTGACACACATAAAATTCTCTGTACAATGAAATATGTTTGACACATGTTAAGATTTGATATTTTGAGGCCGGGGTTGTAGCTCAGTGGTAGAGTGCCTGCCTGACATGTGTGAGGTGCTGGGTTCAACCATTAGCACCACTAAAAAATAAATAAATGAAATAAAAATGTTGTGTCCATCTACAACTAAAAAAAATTTTTTTTAAAGATTTGACATTTTCTTGGGTGCCACATTGAGATCATGAGGTTGTGACTGGACCCATCTACCCCCTCACACACATACCTGGATGAAGAGGTTGCGGTAGACCCGGGTAATATTGACACTGTGGGGCTGGCCATCAGTAACTGGCCGGGTGGTTAGCTGGTAAACATAGGGACTAGTGCCCAGTTGATATCTCAGCTGCAGGGTCCCTGTGGAGTGAGAAGAAAAAACATGGGGTCTTCTCTCAGATCTCACAACCTGTCTTCGCAGAACACTTGGGTCCTATATAGTGAATCAGTTGTTATGTGAATTAACAGTACCTTGGGGAAGTGAGGGTCTAGGCAGAGATCCTGTGGGGCTTACCATCTTCCTTGATGAGCACAGCCATGTAGTCACGCACAAAGGAGCTGACGTAAAGCAGGACTGCAGGGGCAGAGTCAGTGCTGAAGCTGAAGGAGACCTCCTCCCCTGTGACGTTGTAGACAGGCCCCCGGTAACCTGGCACAGGCCGGCCAGGCCTGGGGTAGTCAGGCAGGCGGTACCCAGGGCCATGGTAGCCGGGCACATAACCGGGAGTGTCATAACCAGGGATATAGCCAGGCTCATAGCCTGGCACTGGCCGGCTCAGCATGTGGGAAAATTCCCGGGCTGCAGAGCGCAGAGCTGACTGTAGGTTATAGCGCATCCAGGTGCCTGGCTCAAAGAAACCGCCGATGTCTGAAGACAGAGGTAGTGAAGTCAAATCAGGGTCCTCAGTCCTCATTCACAGGGTTTAAAGTTCATCCTCCATACACCCTGAATTCACTTCAATTTCTGCCACTATCATAACTCTCTGTTAAAGGTCCTCTCAAGGCCCTCTGGCATAGAATGGAATCTTAAAGCCATGAGAAACTTTTGAGAGATATCTAATCTGACCCCTGAATATTACAAACAGAGAAACTGAGACTCAGATATGGGTAGTGACTTGCCCAAGGACACAGAGTAAGTGGAGAGCCAGGCTTAGAACTGAGATATCCTGAATCCATCTAGTAAATATATCACTGCTCATACTTCCAAACCAAGACCAGAAGTTTTTAGTTGGTCCTACATCCCTGCCTCTTCCCCTTTTTTTTTAAGTTGTAGATGAACACAATATCTTTATTTGTTTATTTTTATATTTA
The DNA here is from genome assembly GCF_052094955.1 of Ictidomys tridecemlineatus. Lineage (NCBI taxonomy): Eukaryota > Metazoa > Chordata > Mammalia > Rodentia > Sciuridae > Ictidomys > Ictidomys tridecemlineatus. The sequence continues at coordinate 19,771,733 of NC_135479.1, forward strand.
TGTGGTGCTGAGATTTGAATCTAGTGCCTCGCACATCCTAGGCAAGTGCTCTGCCACTGAGCTACAACCCCGGTCCCCCTGCATCTCCCTTGTTTAACAGACTCCTCCCACCAGTAACCCACCTACTCACACATCCCCCTAGGCCAACCTTAGGAAGGATGCAGTCTGGGTATCTGAACAGAATCTTGCTATGCTGAATGTCAAGGTTCACCTTAACAGAGAACCAGGTAATAAACTGGGAATTCAGCAATTGTCAAACAGGAAATAGCAAAGGACATTATGCAACCAAACTAAATATGCATGCAAAGGGGAATCTGTGTTACCTTAGTGACAGTGGGACGATGAGGAAGTTACATGCTGATGTTTTTGAGCTTTTATGACCTGCTAGCTTTACCATCCCTTCCATGTTCCCCTTTATGACTTTGAAATCATTCAGAATCTTCAACTGCCTGACTCCCCCCAAATCAGAGCTCAGGAACCCAGTGACAACTCTAGTTTCCCCAAAGGCTGACTTTGCACCCTCTTTCCTGCCTTCCCTACGTCCCATTGTGCTATGTGGCTCCCTGTCCCCCCATAATCAGCAGCACTGACCGTGGTTGCAATATGGCCCATCAAAAGCTGTGAGGTCACAGTCACATGTGTAATAGCTGTAGCGCTCCACACAGCGGCCTCCATGGAAACAGGGGAACCGAGGGTGGGCGCAGTGGCCTGTGCAGTTGGGAGAAGTACCCTCAGAGGCATTAGCACGGCCCTCCAGGTTCAGAGTCACTCCATTCAGACGCATGGCCCTCAAGCAGCCCACAAAGGGGCGCCTCTTAAGTTCCGCAGATCCTGGTCAAGAAATGAATGGAGAGGCTGGGAGTATGGCTCAGCGGCAGAGCATGTACTCAGCACCTATAAGGCCCTGGGTTCCACCCCTGCCCCCCCACAAAAAAAATAAAAATAAAAAAATAAAAACTGTAGAGCTTGAGACAGAAGTAAGTTTGTGGCTGGGAAGTGAAGGGAGACAAGGGGGCAAAAAAGATGGAGTAGGATACCAGGGACTGGTGGGAAAGGTGGGACCTTGGCTTAATCTGAAGCTGAGGAGGCTGGAACCAAAACATGGGGCTCCTGGAAATTCAGAGTGCCTTGAGCGGTGGAAAGGTCAAGAAGGCTCTCACCCTGCCTCGGGGTTGCTGCTCACCAACATAGAGGGGCTGGTCATACTCCAGCCAGATGTAGGTCTGCAGTGGCATGGGCCGCACCACCCAGGGCCGGTGATCCACTCGAAGCCGGGCCTGCTTCACGTTGATTTCAGCCCGGACCAGGTGCCATTCATCATCATTAAACTCAAAGTCATCCGAGTGTACCGTCAAGTTCTCATCCCCATTCCCCACATCAAAGGCGAAGACCACATCCCGGGATGCTGGACAATGTGACAGGAAGTAGTGAGGAGAAAAGGGCTCGAACCTCCAAGATCCCTCACAAGTGCCTTGCTTGGTTCAACCTCTCTTCCTCAACCCTTCAGAGCTCCTGAATATCACTCCAATTTGTCCATAGGTTTTTTGGAGATTTTTTGTATTGGGAATTGAACCAAGGGGTGCTGCATCACCAAGCTACACCCCAGCCTTTTTAATTTTGAGACAGGGTCTTCCTAATTTGCCCAGGCTAACCTTGAACTTTTAATCCTCCTGCCTTAGCCTCCTGAGTGGCTGGGATTACAGGAGTATGCCACCATGCCTCGGTAGCCATAGGTTCTAACCTATAAACTGCTTGAAACTTCATACCCTTGGCTTCTCACAAAATTGAAGATCACTTCAGCTTTTCTGGCCCCACCTCCCAGACTTGAAGCGTAACTAGTCAGAAGTGGGAAAGACCCTCAGGAGTCTAGCTCCTTCTTCACAAGCAAAGGGCATAAGGCCCAGAGAGGCAAAGCCAGTTCCCAAGGTCACATAGTCAGGGATCAAGACAGAGATAAACCTGGAACCAGAGTCATCTAAGCCCCTTTCCTTACTGCCTGTCAGAAGGACATATGACCTGGTTTCCTACCCCAGCTTCCCCAGAGAGCTCCTTCATCCACCCCACATCCCCCCCAGACTCTGCCTGCTCACTGTTGAGTTCCACCCGCACGTAAGGTCGACGCCACTGGCAATAACGGCCCCCCATATTCTCTAGGAAAACTCCTGAGGGAGCCGAGGTCCTGAAGTAGAAGGAGACGTCGAGACTGTGGTTGGCACGGATTGGGGGGAAGCGTAGTGCAGCCCCCGTGTGGAAGGAAATGGTGTTCCAGGAGTTTCCTAAAAAACCAGAGGGAAGAGGCTTTGTCATGGAGGTTGGGGGGTGCAGGGGCAATGGAGCCTCAAGAAGGCGGTGGGGAGGGAGATAAAAGGGGGAGGGTGAGAGGTAGTCATGGGGAGACTGAGAACAGAACAAAAAGAGGAGTAAGGTGCAGAGGAGCAATAAAGATGAGGATCAGATCACAGCAGGAGTGTCTGTCAGTATGGCCTAGAGACCCCCCAGTGGGTTAGGTGGCCTAGATTTGGGAAACTGGAAGACTGACTCTGGAAAGGCACACAAAAGGGGTCTGCCACTCACGGTCGCCATAGCAACGCAGAGGCCTCAGGAAGAACTGGGCCTCTGAACTGGAGCGGTTCGTATCCCCCACCACCACCTGAGTGACAGGCAGATGGTCCACAAAAGTCAGCAGCCCCTTGTCAGTTCTCCTGTGGGGACAAAATGTGGTGAACAGCCTTACTGCTAGGCTTCCCCTAAAGTCCTCTAAACTCTGTCCCTCTGCCTCCTCACCACTGGGGCTGGTCAGCATCACAATTGCAGTGCAGGGCAGGGTCCACACAGCTCCGGTCCAATCCACAGGCACAGCGCTGGATCCCAGGCTGCGAGCCTCCCCAGTAGAAGTGCTGCTCCTCATTTCGGCCAATCCAAAAGCTGTAGGGGTAGCCTCCTGGGGAAGAGGTGCAGGCAGCTGCCAGGCCCTACCCCTCCATTAGCCTCTGGGCTCCCTGGGTTGCCCTTCCAACTGGCCCAGACCTTGCTTAACTCCTTGGTCAAACTTTCAGGCTTTATTCTCCCAGCCCCTCTACCCTGTCTCTCTCCAGCTCCTCCACCTGCCTTCCCTGACCCCAGCCCAAACCTGCAGTGTTGAGCAGCCGGGAATTATAGCAGGAGAACTCGATCCACTGCTCACAGTGCTGGGAAGCGTTGGCTAAAGCGCTGACTTCCTCCCATGATGCATTCCAGTACTGGACAGCCCCTAGGAAGGGCCGCTCCATGCTGGAACCTGTTACCCGAGTTGTCCACAGCCTGTCATGTCGCACAACTGTCCATGCTCGGTTCTCTGGGAAGACGGAGGGGACAGAGCTTTTGCTGGACATGGGCATTCTCTACCCATCTCCCTGCCTACCTCTACCAAGACAACTTCTGAGCCAATTAATGGCCAGCAGCTCTGTTCCAGCTAGACCCTGGGTCCTCCACATTGGAGATCAGAGACAGCTAGAATGGATCAGGAATTTATCTACAAGGCTAGATTACAAAGTGTCCCCCTTCCTTTCCCCTCTATCCTCCTTTACTCTCACCACAGTTTAATCTTAATGGCTCCCATCCCACTTTGTGCCTTCCTGTTCCCCCCATATTTCCCTTTATTATCTGGTCAGCTGCCACCTCACCACCCATCAGAGCCATTTACCTCGGATATCACAGTACACTACAAAAGGCTTCAGGGGGCCACTGCCATCAGGATCAATGGTGAAGTTTCCAGAAGTTTTTCCACTGAGTCGATAAGCCTCACAGGATTCCTTATACAATGCTAGATGGTATCATGGAAAAAACACAACTTAGGGTTAGAGGGCTAGAAAATGAACCCCAGCTTAAACTGTAGATCAGTGGTAGAGCTCATGTCTAGCATGTACAAGGCCTTGGGTTCAATCTCCTACACCATAAAAAAAAAAACAACAATGCTGGGGGGAGCCCAATCCTATCCCTGACAGCCTTGTGATCCTCCCCACCCCATTTGGCTTACGTTGGTGACAGGTCTCCCCTTTGTAGCCAGTCAGTTCACAGTAGCATATGAAGTCATCCCAAGACTGGTAGCAGCGTCCATCATGTTCACACATGTTAGGGCTACACCTGGGGAATGGGTAGGCACCAAGGGAAGGGGCCTTACTGGGAGCTTGAGAGGGAATCTGATCCCTATAAGCTGCACTCCCAGTTCCCAGAGAACCAGGACCCAGTGACATACCACACACCTAACTAGTCAGGTATGTGCCCAGACACAGGGCATCTAGTCAGTCTTTGGGGTTCAAATACTACTGTTCCCCCCTTCCACAAAAGAGCAGAAATGTCTTATTCCACCCCATCCCCTGCCAAGAAAAAAAAAAAAAAAAAAACCTAAGACCAAAAGTAGATGCATAGTTTACATTTTGAGCATGTGTCACTTTAAGAGAAAAACAGGAGGTGAAATGTCAAGGAGGAATCCTTCCCCAGGTTGGGGGACTAAGGAGCTGAGACAAGGAGAAGGGACATTATTGAGAAAGGCCACTCCCACAGGGAGAGCATGGAAAAGGGCTTTGAAAGGGGTCACCTCTTGTTAGGGACAGGGGTTTCTGGATACCTATCGGTGATGCCACATGTGTCAAAGAGGACCTCAGCAAAATATCCAAGCCGCCGAAACTCCACCAGAGTCAGGTTGACCAGTTGACCATCCACCTTCAGCAGCTCCATGCAGCCATGGAATGCCGTCTGGTTGGAGTGGCAGCCCCATCGACTGGCTGGTTTGGGACAACCTGGAGCAACCACCCCTGTGAGGCCCTCCCCAGGGAAGACCCCAGAGACCCTCCCCCAGGGAAATGTTAAGAGGGAGCCAGACATAAAGAAAGAAGAGATTAGAACCAAAGTGTAGACTACGTCAATGACTTTCCACGCCCCAAGTTCCCAGAGGTGAAATGGCTTAATTCCTATAAAACTCTCCATGCGGCCTCATCTGAGTGAATTTAGACGAGGCTTTCCCACCCAGAGACAGGAGTCTGGCCAGGTGTGCCCCTACTTACCTCCAAAGAAGTACGAAGTCCCTGTACGGATCAGCAGGGGGGATGAGACTCTGACCTCTGCCCCCTCCACATCATCAATACTGATGACTGCATGGTTTTCCTGTGCCACAAAATTCACCTCGTGCCAGAAGCCATCATTTAGGCGATACCCTGGACAAGAAAGAAGAATGGTGTGGGTAGGGGAAGTAGTAATAGAATAAGAGAAAAAGATGTAGAGTGGGGAAGCAGCAGCCCCACTCCTCATCCCAACAGCAGTCTATGTACACACCATTATTACACTTCTCATACTGAGCAGTGACATCTCTCTTCACTATCCATAACCCCAGTTATGGATGCAAAGTCTGCAAAGTTAGAAATGAGTAATAAACATCACAGAGACAGACCCCCTAATCCTATAGAACATCAGGACCCTCAGCCTTCTGTTTCTCCCAGAACCTTTAGCCCCTCTATCTGCCTTCAGTCACTTTTCCCAGTACCCTGTTGCCTTCATTCCCTCTCCTCTCTCCATTATGCAAAGGTCTCAGTCCACCCTACCACCCTCCTGGACCTCCTCTACCTTTCTTTAGTTCAATTGTGCTTCTCCCAGACTTCCTCACCAGCAGCAAACTGAAGCTTCTTGCGGCCGGTCTGTGCAATGGACACGTTGACCTGCCCTTCGCTAAGCATCAGCTCCACATGGCCCAGTCCGTCGCCCAGGCGGGAGAAAAGCAGCAGCCCTGTGAGGTCCCAGGTGCGGAAGCGGAAGGAGACTGCAAGGCGGCCTCGGCGCGGGAAACCTGGCACTTGGACAAAGTTGTGAGGACCTCCAAAGTTAATGGGGTGCGGAACTGGATCCAGGCAACGGAATGCCACCTTACCCTAGGAGAAGTAAGGACACATCAGCACCCGTGAGCCCGTACTCCCACATGTACCTCTGTTAGTAACTGAATTTTCACATTGATCTAAGACTCTACCTCGATACTTTCTCTCTAATGTTAGCGAGGTTAAGACATCAAAACCATGACCCTTTGCTCAAATATATCCATCTGTGGAGGGGGTCCCAAACAAGTCTGCCCGCGGGACTCTCCACTTGCTGCTTGCTCTCCATCGCTGATCTACTCTTTCTAGAAGGCGACAGCTTCTTTCTCTTCCCTCCAGTGTGAGAAGCAATTTCTCGCCCCAAGTCGGGCTCCAGACCCTTGGCTTACCAGCAGCCGTGCATGCGTATGTGCAGAGTTGAACACCAGTGCGGAGAAGATTTAAAAAGGACTTTCGATTCCAGTCCTTACTCAGTAGTTGTGCAAATTAGGACCCCTGGGAAAGTCATTCCCTGTCTCTGCGCCTCATTTTCCTCAGCTGTTAATTACAGAGGTAACTGGACTCAACTACAACTTCTTGTCTAGTAGGGGATGCATGGTGTTGGCACTGTGAGTGCGCAATATAACCCCAACTTGAGAATCTGGCCAAGGAGAGAGGAGTCCTCGGCTTCTATCCGATTCCCAAGATCTCTTCCCACGCCACCACTTTGTTTTCCTGAGCATCTTTGGTGTCCCATCCTCCCATATCCCCTTGCCCACTGGCCTCGAAAGTGATCCGGGAATGACGCCGAACGGCCAAGTCTGCGATGTTGACCCGGTTGAAGATGACGTTTTCCATGCAGCCACGGAAGTTATGCCGATACGCTAGATTCTTCTGCGCGGCACCCACCAGACCCCCAATGAACATCTGCAGAAAGGGTGGGAGAAAAGGTTATCTGGACACAGGAGTGTTCGTGCCTGTCTCACACACCCCTTGTCTTAAGTTTTCCCAGTGCCAGAAATTTTATAATTATAAAGATTTGAAACACGCATGTCCACCGGGTCGATACCAAAATTCATTGGCCTTCCAAGCCTTAGGTTTGAGCTCTGAATCTCCCATAAAGTGGCTGCAAGCCTTGAGCAAGTCTATTAACCTGTTTAAACTTCTTTATCTGAATATTGGAGTTAGGGTCTTATTAACTCTATAGAATTGTGGGAGAATCCAAAGAGACAATTTTCCTACCTTGCCTGATCTGTAAAATCTGAATTCTAGATCCCATGTCAGTAGTTATGGGGTGGGAGTGTGTGCTAATAGCAACAACATCGGGGGAAAAAAAAACCAGGCCTTTCTGGTGGGCAGCAAATTTGCAAAGAGCTGCCAGCACTTTCAAGAAACAAAGTCTTACCTCTGAGAGAGTACTGTCCCTTACCCACTCTCCCAGCACCCTACCCAACCAAATGTTGCCTTCTCCATTGCTCACCTCTGTGTCCAGATTCAGCCTCTCAAAGTCACCATTGAGCACGAAGCGCTGTACATAGCCATCTAGGGTGAGATTTGCTTCTCGCCCATATCGATCCACTCGCACATAGTGCCAGTGCTGGTCGTTCAGGACACCGCCAGCGCTCACCGTGGTGTGACCAGGCCTTGGCTGGATGGGGCTGCTGCCTGAGGGTGAGGGGGGACAAAGTGAGAACCTGAGCAAAAAGAGAACCTGAGCAAGCCCTAAGTCCCCAGGCAAGCAGCAGCTGAGGCCCAGTGCAAGTTTGGAGCCTGGGGCGAAGCGGCCCATTGGCCAGTGCGTAGCTGAAAGTAAGCCAAGTAACCTCTATTGGTCTCTTTTCCTGTCTGGAAAACTCGGGGTACGATAGCTTTTTCTATTTCATTACACATATGCTATGCTATGAAAACTACATGAAATACAAAATAATAACCCGTTTGTGTGTGTTTCCAATAAGCAAACTGAGGCTTGGGGAAGTGACTTCTCCAAGGTCACACAGCTGGTAAAAGGTAAAGCTGAGTCTAGAATCCAGTTCTCCTGACTTTGATTCCAGAATCTTGCTAGCACCAAATGTTAAGAAAAGGGCCTTTAGGTCAAGATAGTAAAGAAGGGCAGATCTGGCCGGGGCGTGGGCAGAGAGCTTAGCGAGTACCGCACTCACCCAGGCTCATGTGCAGTAGCAGGTGCGCCCCCTGCAGCTCAAGCGTCACGTAGTCGCCCTGGGCGCCCTCAGCGTGCAGTAGTAGCCCATCTTTCTCCTCCGTCTTGAAACTGAAAGCAAATACGTCCCACAGACTTCGGCTGACTCCTCTTGGGAAGCGGTAGGAGATGGCATCGTCGCCGTCGAAGTAGAGTATGTCTGACTCTGCATGAAGTACAATAGGTGGGCCCGAGACCAGGGAGACTCTGCTTCCCCGGCACCCTCCGCTACCTCCGCGTGGTTCTCTTACTGTAGGGGCAGCCATAGAGACCGAGTCGCAGGCCGATCTTGCCTCGCGGGTTCCAAGCCAGGGGTACGATGCGGATGTAGCGCGCGGTGAAGTGGTAGTGCAGGTCATGGCGCACCACTGCCGACTCATTCACATTACCAAAGAAGGTCTGCGGGGGGGGGGGGGGGGGGGGAGAGTAGTAACCACATCCCTACCCGTTGCTTTGTTTCTCCATAGCCTCCCAGCCTATGATGGCTTTCACACCTTGCCAATCTTGACTTTTGGAAAGCAAATTCCTTCCTTGCCTGTGTAGCTGTGCAGTTTCCCTAACCCAAAGTGTCCTCCCCCACCATCCTATTGTTCCCTTAAAACTCAAACAAAATGCCACGTCCTTCGGAAAACTCTCTTAGATTTATTCTAATGTATGCTAAGCTCCATGAGCCAAGTGTCTTTCATGCATGGTGAGTTGACAGTACCTCTGGACTTAATCCCCAGAGTGGAATCTTGGGTCCTTATCTGAGCCCTCACCACTGCCTCCCTTCCCCGTCAGGCTAGTGCCCCACCCAGGCCCCAGAATAGAGGAGGCTCCCCAAGTGTGCACATCTGGCGTACTGCGTTGTGTCCTTGCTGGTAGAACGGAGTCCAGCTGTCTACACGGTCGCCATAGAGTAGCATGTAACGTGTGACCCAGTCCCAAGAATTAAAGGAGCCTTGTGTGGCCACAGCTCGGATCCGGTGCTTCTTCATTAAATCTATCTGGAGCCAGGGATTTGGATCCCCAATCCGGGGTGACCATCCACTGATGCCTACAGAAGAAGCAAGTGCTTTTACCACCCACTACCCTTCTCCCCTGAGCCCTCTGGAGTCCCATCCCTCCGACATGCAAGAAGCTCACCATGCAACCTGGCAAAGCGGGCTGTGGTGAAGAGCCCATAGTAGGAGGAGGCACCCAGGGAGCGTGCATACAAGGGACCCACCAGCTCTTCATCGCAGCCATCTGGAATCGGGGAAATTAACTTGTTAATTATTTATGGCCCTTCTCAGGCCCTTTCAAAGTCTGGGCCCACAGGGTGCCCAAAGCTTCCTCTTCTATGCCCCCCAGTGGAAGACCCAGCCCTACCTTAAAGACATCCATTCAACCTGGGCTGCAGCTAGGGCTGCATGTTCAGGGGAGGCTGCCTTCTCCCAGGGAAACACTTATGGAGGGATAGAACTCCCTAGCCCAGTATTTGTCCTGGCTTAGTACTCCCCCCAAACACAATCTCAAACCTCAGTATCTTCCATAATCTACATCAGTAGGACACTCATCCAACCCGAAGTCCTCAGCATCAGTTTCATTTATGAGCTCGCCAAAACTGTACCAACCCCAAATCCAGGTCTTGCTCCTAACTCAGCAACCCCAGTCCTAATATCATTACTAGATCCTTGTCCAGTCTTAGTCTCAATCAGGGGCACCAACTCCTGTTTGGATCACAGCCATAAATACCCAGCCCCAGCCACAAAAACCAGCTCCAGCCACAAACTCTAGCCCCTGGGCCAGCTCCAAAGTCCAACCCCAGTCTTTGGCAAAACCTTAACCCTACCCTGTGTCACTAGTCCCACATTTATGCCCAACCCTAACCTCAAACCCAGGCACCGGCTCCCGCTTGGATTCCAGCCCCGAATTCCCCAAATGGGCTGACTCCATCTTCGGCTCTGAGCCCAGCCTCGGCCCCGGGAGCGCGCAGCAGCCTCGGAGCTGCATTGCGGAGCGCGGGGGAGAGGCAAGAAAAGATGAGAGTGAGCAGGCGCGCGCCGGCGGGGATAGACCGACGACCACCCAGCCGCAATGCGGTGTGGGACCCGCCCTGCAGGCTCTGGATTCCTGGGCCCAACCCCACCTATCTCCGACCCCAACACTCACAGTAGCCCCAGCCCCGAGTTCCAGAGACCGCGGTGGCTAGCAAAATGCAGAAGAGCTGGAGACGCATCTTGTAGGGCTGACCGCCCCCGGCGGCCGCCTCCCGGTACCCGACTCCCGGCTAGGGCTCCAGTTCTGGCTCAAGCTCCAAGCTCTCTCCTCCTGGGATTCGCAGCACACCGCTGACTCTTATTATCCACCCCTTCCCCTCTCCTCTTCCCTCTCTCTCTCTCTCTCTCTCTCTCTCTCTCTCTCTCTCTCTCTCTCTCTCTCGTTCCTGGGTTTCTGCTCTCCTCTCCTTTCCACCCTCTCTCCTCTCACCTCCCCCCCGGTCCCCAACCTCTCTCTCCTGGCACGCGCGTTTTCCCGACCCCGCGCAAGCGCGCGCCTCAGAGCTGCTGTGAAAGGGCGGGGTAGAAAATCTTCAGTCGCCGGGAAATACCCCGAGAAATCCGAGGCTTGCAGGGTCTGGGGCACAGGAATGGTAAAAAGGAGGCATGGACAGGGAGGATCCTGAAAAATCCAAGAAAAAGGAGGAGGGAGAGGTGCCTAGAGATGCGCTGAAGGATAAGTAAAAGAATACATCATTTTCTGAAGGCAATTAATTCTTCAGACTTGGGGTTGGGCACTCTCGAACACTGTGAATTCAGCATTTTGACCTTACTTCACTTTTCAGATGAAAAACCTTAGGCTTCAAGAAGTCAAAAAACATACTCAAGACTACACAGCTACCTAGCAAATGATGATGATCCCAAAAGCCATTCTTTTTCCAATGACAGGGTTAAGAGATCCTTTCAGGGAAGATGGAATGAGAAAAGGGAGACCCTAACCCCACCTCTCCCCACCCCTTCCTTCCTGTCTCATTAGTTATTTAACCTCTACCCCCCTGTGGCTACACCTCAGAAACCTTTGTAGCCAGAGATGGGGACGGAGCCCACAGAGCAGGTGGGAGTGGGGGAAGGGAGGGGGTGAAGGGTTACACCGCGGGTGGGGAAGGGGAAAGGATGGGATTCTCCATTTGTCATCAGGCCTCTGCCATCCTGACTTGTGCTGGAGCCCCAAAATCTGAATCCCAACCCTTGAGGCCCCTTTTACATGAGTGGTGCTTATACTTAAGGTAGTGGCGGGGAGGAGGCTAGAGAAAAGAAAGAAGATGGAAATCCATTCCAAACCAAGCTTTTGGGTTCAGGGTCTAGGTCTGAGGCAATGTCTGCATCTGGTCGACCTTCCAGAAGAGGGCGCTGCAAAGGGAACGGCAAGATTCCTACCCTCACACAAATCTATACTGGGGATTGAACCCAGGGCCTAGACAGGGGCTCAATAAATTGCCCAGACTGGCCTCGAATTTCTCCTGCCTTCAGCCTCCAGAGTAGCTGGGATTACAGGTGTGCGCCATCATGAGGCAAGATTTATTAATAATACAAACGCTTGATCTATGAAGAGCTAGATGCTTTACAACCATTATCTTCCATACTTCAAATGGGTCTCAATTAAAACATTGCCAGGTGGGCTAGACAGGACTTCTAATTTCTGCTATATATATTAAGTACTGAGGTTCAGAATGAGCAAGAGGTTTGCTCAAGGTCACCCAGGAAGCAAGAAACAGACGCAAAAGGGATGCAAGCGAAGTGAGAGCCTTTTAGGTTGTGCAAGAAGAGTCTAGAGGAGTTTCCATATACTGTTATTCCTGGTCTCACCGGGGTTTCCTGCGTGGAAGGCGTGGGGCGGGAGAGAGATGCAGGCAAGTATTTCATACCGTCCCTCCTCTCATTTTGACCTCCCCAGGTTTCCTGGGGTCCCTACTCAGGGGATGGTGATGAAGTGTACTCTGCTGAGCCATTGCCAGAGATCTGCTACAAGGCGGATGTCCAGGCCTTCAGTCGGGCCTTCCAACCCAGCATCTCTCTGACGGTGGCTGCTCTAGGTTTGGCCGGCAATGGCCTGGTCCTAGCCACTCATCTAGCGGCCCGACGCACTGCCCGCTCACCCACCTCGGCCCACCTGCTCCAGCTGGCCCTGGCCGATCTCCTATTGGCCCTGACCCTGCCCTTTGCCGCAGCAGGAGCTCTCCAGGGCTGGAGTCTAGGAAGTGCCACCTGCCGTGCCATCTCGGGCCTCTACTCGGCCTCCTTCCATGCCGGTTTCCTCTTCCTAGCCTGTATCAGTGCCGACCGCTACGTGGCCATCGCTCGGGCGCTCCCAGCTGGGCAGCGGCCCTCCACGCCCAGCCGCACACACTTGGTCTCAGTCTTAGTGTGGTTGCTGTCATTGCTCCTGGCGCTACCTGCGCTCCTCTTCAGCCGGGACGGGCAACGCGAAGGTCAGCGACGCTGTCGCCTTATCTTCCCCGAGGGCCTCACGCAGACCGTGAAAGGGGCAAGCGCCGTGGCGCAGGTGGTCCTGGGCTTCGCGCTGCCGCTGGGCGTCATGGCAGTCTGCTACGCTCTGCTGGGCCGCACGCTGCTGGCCGCTAGGGGGCCGGAGCGCCGGCGCGCTTTGCGCGTTGTGGTGGCCCTGGTGGCAGCCTTCGTGGTGCTGCAACTGCCGTACAGCCTCGCCCTGCTCCTGGATACCGCTGATCTACTGGCAGCCCGTGAGCGAAGCTGCCCTGCCAGCAAGCGCAAGGATCTGGCACTGCTAGTGACCGGCGGATTGGCCCTGGCCCGCTGCGGCCTCAATCCCGTGCTCTATGCCTTTCTGGGCCTGCGCTTCCGCCAGGACCTGCGGAGGCTGCTACGGGGTGGGAGCTGCAGTCCAAGGTTTCAACCCCGCGGCCGCTGCCCCCGCCGGCCCCGCCTTTCTTCTTGTTCAGCTCCCACGGAGACACACAGTCTCTCCTGGGACAATTAGGGCTGCGAATCCAGAGGAGGGGGTGGGTTGCGGAAACAATTCCAGGGAGGGTAAGGGAAAAAGGGTGTAGGTGGGGAAACACTGAGAACGAGATAGGAACCTAAAAGGATTACTTCTGTGTTTGCTACATTAAATTGATAACATGGAAATGAGATGCAACTCAACAACTGTTACTATTTTTGAATCACCGACTTGGAAGTGATTTGTAGCAGGGCAGACAGTGGGTTACACCCCCTCCCTCCTCACCCCCGTGCTTGGGTCTGAGTGGGAGGTGCTAAGAGCCTGGGGCGGGAGAGGGGGTGCTGCTGAGTCTGCTAAAGCTCTAGGCACTGACACCCCCTCCACATTTACCAAGTCTCTGCCAACAGAGGTGAAGTGGGAAAAGTGCCAGAAGAGGAGGGGCAGGGGTTCCTCTTGAAATAGCGTAAGAAAGAGCTTTCTAACAACCAGAGTGCAATCCAGTAATGGCTGCCTTAGCAAGTACTGAGTTCCTGGCCTCTGGAATGTGTAAACTGAGGCTGTCCCGGACTGTGTGAGCCTGTGTATGGTACCGAGGTAGGGGGTGGGGACAGGAGATTCTCGTTTTGAACAGGCGTTTGGATTAGATTAACATAGTATAATCCCGTCTAAAGTTTCTGCAATGGAAAGAAAAAAAGTAATTTAAAAGTTGAATTGGAGTTTTTCCACCTTGCAGAAAAAAACTAGAAGGGAATTGCAATGCAAATCACCAAAGAGGAGTTATCAGGGGTGTGGTGTGTGTATGTGTGTGCGAGGGGAGGGAGGGGGTTACTTGCAGTTCTCCAACTTCCCCGGGGATATGCTCAGAGGGAATGCACTGAGTTTGCCGAGAAGGAGGAAGGTTAGACCACGAAAGAACTCCCCTGCAGGCAAGGGCCTAGGATCCAGACAGGGAAGAGAGCTATGGTTGTGTTGTGGTTGTGTTATGTGTTATGGTTGTCTCTTAGCCTAGATAATTTCAGTACAGAGCTCTGTGGCGAAGGCACAGCCTGGATGGACTCTTGAGTGGATGGCATTGATTCTTGGTCTTTGTTTTGCACAATCACAACAGACAGGAGAGTGTTCACGTGCGACAATTCTCTCAGTTTAATATCCTGTCAGCAAAGCTGTACCCAGCACTCCAGCCGAAGCTAGGGGCGAGAAGGGCGTGGCGTGGGGAGGAGGTCTCAGGGGAGGCGCTGGCTTGAAGTCTCCGCCTTGTCCCGCCCGCCAAGCCCGGACTAGCCAAGCTTCCAAGAGCCTTAGCTAGAAAGCCTTGGCCTCTAAGGATCAGGATCCAGGGAAGTCCTGGAGACTGTGCGGATCCTCAAGGGGTCTCACAGCTAGCCTTTGGAGTCCGACACAGAATCCTCCTCGGGAGACTTAGGGAATCGCCGCTGAGTCAGCAACGCGCGCACACTCGCGCGCGCCCGCTTTCTCCTGCTGTTGCCAAGCCCTCCCCTGGCCGCCCAAAGCCTTGGTTAACCCCTCCTTGCTCGGAACTGCAGAATATTCGCCCTGGAGGGCCTCCGCTCTATTTGGAGACCATAGAATTCCCTAGAATGCGAAACCACTCTCTCTACTCGAGTTCGGTGAACAGCACTCTAAATTCGATTTTATTGCCGGCTAGGTCTGCGCCTTCCCTCCTTAGCTGCTTCACCTCAAAAATGAGATGACTCAGATCTAGGAACTGGACTTCTTAACTCCAGGGGTGCAGGGTCGTCTTCAGAGCTGGGTCTGGTTCAGGTCTGGAAACCCTCACGGTAGTTAAAGTTCTTCCGTTTCCCAGGGACCCTGAGAGGAAATAGAGCGCAGCAGTCGAGCTTCCCTTCAACTCCATGCCCTTCATTCTCCAGAGCTCCTCAAGAGGGTTTTTAATTTGGCTGGCTGGTGAACTAAGAGTTAAAACAAGAACTTGAAGGCGGACTCTCGTGATGTCACTGGCACCCCGCTGCCGACCTCAGAAGCTGGGGCGTGGTTAACATCGTTCCGCCCCCTCCCTCCCTGTTTTCCCCGCCCCTCCCAGCTGGCTCCCAGCCAAAGGCACATGATGCAACCCAAAGCAGTTGCAAGCTTGTGATTGGTGGCTAAGCCCGGCTCCAGGCACAGGGATTGGGCGGAGGAGACTGTGACGAAACGTGGACCCTGCCCTGTAAAGAAGGGAGGAGAGAAAGAGGAGGGAAGGGGGGGCTCAAGGGGGAGGGGGCTGGGGAGGCGGGGTCCGGGAGCTGTGCTCGCGCCCCCAGCGCGCCAGTCCCGGGGCTGCAGGGAGCGCAGCGCGCGCCGCCGGGGCCCCGGCCACCGGACGCCCTACCGGACACGACCCTCCCTGGAGCTTGGACAACTGCCCACCTCGACACTGCACCGGACACTGCCCCCCACAGGGCTGGACACTACAACGGACACTACTTCCCAGCTCCGGACATTGCTCCCTGTTCCCCCCAGGCCCTGGACTCCTTTCCCCCCTCCCCCTACAGGGGCCCAGACGTTGAGCCCATCGCAGGCTCTAGCCTGCGTCCCCTAGCACCCTAGCCCTAGACATTGCCTCCTCCCTGTCCCCTCTCTCCCACCTCCTCCTCCCGCCTCATCTTTCTCCCGTTTGGGTCGGAGCCCCGCCAGTTTCTCCGATCCCCTGCTGCTTGGCCTCGGCTGCCTGGGCCCCCATCCCCCGTCTGCTCGCCCGGATGCCTCTCCCGGGGGGGTTGTGGTGGCTCCTCTGCTGCCGTCGAGGCTTCACTCTTCTGCACCGGGACTATGGTGACGGCGAGCTTAGCGGGGACGGGGACGAGGACGAAGACGAGGAGACCTTTGAGCTACGGACCCCGAGTCCAGCGGGCGGCGGGAGGGTAAGTCCCGGGGGGATTTAGAGTCTTGTCTCAATCACTCTCACTACAACCGGCAGTCACGCCTGATCCCACTCCAGACTCCAGCCAAACGCTGCCGCACTCTTAGCAAACTGGGGATGTGGGAGAGATTGTTGCTTGGAGCCCAGAGCCCCCAGGAGCTCAAGGAGCAGCCCGACTTGGGATGTGCCTGTGGGCCTAGCGCCGCACACTGGGCGCTGTCCACCTGCTGGGCGCCCTGAGGCAGGGGAGGCGTCACGCGTGGCGCGACCTGGCCTTGCCTCTGCCTCTCCCTTCCCTGTCGGGCTCGCGTCCCATCCCGTCTCCTTCCGCCTCCGCCAGCGCCAAAGAATGTGGCGAGGCCGGCTGGGCGGCTCGAACGCCTGGGTCCCCTCTGCTCCAAGTTGGTGAGCACTGGGGCCAGATGCGGGAGCTTCCTCCACCGGGATCTGGGCGAGGGGGAGAAGGCATCCTAGGATTGGGGTCCGCGGTGAGGACCGCACGGACAGAGAGCTGGGGGCTGTGGCCCTTTGAGGACCTCTCGTCATTACCCTGCCACTCAGGACAGAACTTTCGGCCTTCCCTGGTGAGGCTCCTGGGAAGTCCCTGAGGGGACAGTCGGGAACACTTGGTTGCTGGGTTTTTTCAGATCTCCCCTTTGGGTACCTGAGGCACGATTGATGTGGCAGACCTCCATCCCTGATGTCGTGCCCTTTCCCATGCTTCTATACTCTGGCAATCAGACTCTTATGTGCTGTGGCCTGGGTCAGGCTCCCATCCCCCCTCAGGGGTCCCCAGCAGGCTCTGTGGCTCAGTGCCCGGGTGGGGCGGGGTGCTAGTGGAGCCTGCGCCAGCACCTGGCGAGGCAGAGGGCAGATAAATATAGAGGGGGGGAGGGAAGCAGGGGACTGCGATTACCAGGGTTGGTCTAAAAGGGTGATTAGTACCTGCCCCTCTGGTGCTGTGGCTGAAAGCTCTGCTCAGACCCTCCAGAAAATAGGTGAATGTGTTTCCAGGGAAGGGAGAGTACTCAGGCGACCCGCAAGCTTCCAACCTGGGCAGGGTCTGCTCTGTCAACCAAGCCATTGCCTCCTTCATGCTTTACCTCCACCCCCTCCTCCTCGAAGCTTGGGGACAGGTGTCCCTTGTCTCCCTTCCCCTCCTCCCCACTCCTGGCTGTCTAGCAGTCTGGGCACAGTGGGACTATGGCACAGTTCCTGCCTGGCTTGGCTTTGGGTTGGGTTTGAGGCTCTCTCAGAACCCAGTCTACACTTGAAGTTCCAGGAGGCTCTCTCAGACCCCAGTCTATACTTGAAGTTCCAATAGGGATGTAGTGAGAGAAGGACAAAATCTCAAACCACACCTGGCCTGGAAAGTGTGCGCTATTTTTCAGCCTGGCCTGCCTTTCTGAACCCCAGCAAAGAGGTAGGGTCTCTGCTGTCCCCTGAATCTCAGGAGTGTTTTTGCGGGTGAATGTACCAAGCTTTTAAATTCCCTACATTCATCTCCGTGCCCACCACATGCCTTCCCCTGGCCAGCAAGGTAGAAGGGGTGAAGGAAAAATGAGGAGGAAGGAGTGCCTTCCAGGCTGCCAAAGGGAGAAGGGACTTGGTCCACTTCTGGTGTTTCAAAGATGAGGAAATGTGTGCACAGAGAGGGAAGCGGACTTGACACAGTGAGTTAGTGATCCAGCCACTATTAGATCCCAGGTCTCCTGACTCCCTGCCCAGGACTCTTTCCACCCTATCAGACCTCTTTGCATCTTCAAAGGGTAAGGGGAAAGGCCGAAGCTTTGGCTTCTTAGCTCTGGGCTGGTCTGTAGAGTTTGTTTGCAAAGACACCCCGGGTAGAGCAGCTCCTGGTCATTCAGCTCAGTCACTACCTAACTCCTTGACTTCTTCCTCCACCCCCTGAGCGCTGTCTTAGAATTGGGCAGGGAGGGCTCTGATGCTGAGTTTCCTTGCCTATCTCCCCAGAGTCCCCTGGATGTAACACTGACTCAGCCTGTGAGGAGCGCTGCAGTCTCTGACAGGTGAGTTTCACCTCTTCATTCTTGGTTGTTGTTGTTGTTTCTTCTTAACTTTATTTTATTTATTACGAGGTGCTGAGGATTGAACCCAGTGCTTCACACGTGCTAGGCAAGCACTCTACCACTAAGCCACAATCCCGGCCCCATTCTTAGTTTTGAGACCCCAGCTGGTTCCTGGGACCCGCATCCTTGTGGTCTTCCCTCACGGGGTTGTGCAATAAGGGAGAGGCCCAATGCTGCCGGACGCTGTGGTTTGGCCGGGGTCCCGGGGGCGGTCCAGTCTGGGGGCGTGGGGAGGAAGGTGGGGGGGGGTCCTGGCTATTTCTGGTGCAAGGTCAGAACGGCCCTGCGGTTCCCACAGCCTGGAGGAGGGGTGCCCAGTTTAGGAGCAAGCACCCAGCGCAGCCTGGGGAGCCCCTACAGAGAAGCCCCCTAGAGGCGGAGTGGAGGTCTCGCAGCTTCACTCAACTTTTCCTTTCTGACCCAGGCTGCAGAGCTGGGAGGAGACTTGGAGCCTCATTCCCGAAAAGGGTCTGCCGGAGGATGACCCTGACATCGTTGTGAAAGGTGGGGACTCCCTCAGGGCACTCCGGAGGCCCCCAGTTGTAGAGGATAATGTCTCCTTGGACTGGCGCCTCATCCTCCTTTGTCTTCCCAGGTTGGCTGTATCGCGAGCCCCGCGGAGGAGGGGCACGGCCATGGCTGCCCCCTCGCCGAGCCTGGTTCGTGCTCACTCGAGATTCTCTGGACCACTTCAGCAGCAATGGGAAGGGTGCTCGGCGCCTCGGGAGCCTTGTACTCACCAGCCTGTGCTCAGTCACTGGCCCAGAGCGCAGGCCCAAGGAGACTGGTGAGACCTCTTGGGAACCCTCCTACCTTCCTGGCAGGGGTGACAACTGGCCCTGATTGCCCGCCATGGTCTCACTTTCCAACAGGTCTGTGGTCAGTGACTGTGTCTGGCCGGAAACACAGCGTCCGCCTCTGCTCCCCCCGCCAGGCAGAGGCTGAGCGCTGGGGGGTAGCCTTGCGCGAAGTGATCTCCTCAAAGGCTCCGCTAGAGACCCCCACCCAGCTATTGCTCAGGGACATACAGGTGAGAGAGGGGACTCAACTAAGAGCCTGGAGGGTGGTTAACTTAAAGCTTTCTTGGCACAGGGAACTCCCTTCCCCATCAGGTGACCCTCTTCCTGGTATCTAGGAGAGTTGCGGGGATCCAGAGGCGGTGGCCCTCATCTACCGTCGGAACCCGATTCTGAGGCATACCAGTGGAGCCTTGTATGCCCCACTTCTGCCCCTGCCCTATGGAGTCAGTGCCCCAGGTGAGTGGTCCTACGGCCCAGCTTTTTTGGATGGGATGAGGTAGATCACAAATAAGAATCTGAATGCCTTAATTGGCAGGGACTTAAGTCTTCAAGGGCTCTACCGAGATCTACACTTTTCAAAGGATGAAGGTGAAACTAAGCTGATAAGAGTGGAAGGGAGGGAAAGCAGAACAGGAAAAAAAATGGTCGTGAGTGACTATTTCTCTAAAAGATCTCATTCTAACCATTAATGTTCCTTCTGGGATTTTTATCCTTTCTCTTCTATTTTTAAAATCATGGTCTTGATCTGGAGTTGTGGCTCAGTAGTAGAGCGCTTGCCTAGCATGTGTGAGGCACTGGGCTCAATTCTCAGCACCACATATAAGCAAATAAATAAAGGTCCATTAATAACTAATTAAATTAAAAAAAACATGGTCTTAATAACATGTCATATTACCTTATTGCGTGGTAGAAAAAAACACCTTTTGGGGAGAATGTGCTTGCCTCATCCAGCTATATCTCTCCCCAAAAGGGTGTAGTGACTAGTCTGGGTACTAAAGCTAGAGGTTTAGGGGAGCTGGGATTCTGAAGAACTCTGGTTTTCTAACTCCCAGATCAGCCTGTTCTATCCCAGTTACAGAATCTGGGGTTTAAACCTACTTCCCTTAGTCTTTCTCTCTACCATACTGGTGAGACCTCTTGGGAACCCTCCTACCTTCCTGGCAGGGGTAACAACTGGCCCTGATTGCCTGCTATGGTCTCACTTTCCAACAGGTCCAGGTTTAGGAGGATAAGGAGAGAGGATTCCTGGGAGGCAAGGGTTGAAAGTTTGGCTTTGTGGGACCATTGCTTTCCCTTCACTCTTCCTGTCATTCGTACCCTCCCCTTCTTGCCACCCCCGTTCCCATTATACTCCTGACCTTTCCCTGGTTTGCACCTTCCTCCCAGGGTGCACCTCTGTGTCCCCTCTCCAAACCGTCCCTCCACCCCCACCCTCCCACAGGTCCTGGCTATGCACCCTTGAGAGAGGAGGCGGTAAGGCTGTTCCTTGCGCTCCAGGCACTGGAGGGGGCAAGGCGCCCTGGGCCCCTGATGCAGGGTGTGCTCCAAACCTGTCGGGACCTGCCTGCACTCCGGGATGAACTCTTCCTGCAGCTGGCTAAGCAGACCTCAGGCCCTGCAGGTCCTCCTGGGCTCCCTGCTACCCAAGACCCTGCAACCCTGCGGTACTGGCAGCTCCTCACCTGCATGAGCTGCACCTTCCGGCCTGGGGGAGCTGTTCGGGGGCACCTCCTAGGGCATTTGGAGAGGTGAGAAGAAAGAAAAATGTGTAAGGCCAAGGCAAAGGAGTTTCAGGGCTGGGAGAGAACTAAAGGCCTTTGCAAGGCCTTTGCAACAGATGGAGAACCTAGATGCAGAGAAGGGATAAATCCCGTGCTTTTGTAGGAATTGCAAGATCATAAACCATTGGTGAGCAAATGAATTACAATAAGGCACCCCCTTTGGGCAGAGGAATTATAAAAAGTCTACTTTTCTTCAGTTATGCAGACCAGTACCAGGGCTTAGGAAAGCACAGTAATGTGGTTCAATTTTGGATTTCAGCGGGGAAGATCAGGAGATTTTCGGAAGTGGGTGGGGACAGTTGGGAGAAAGCTGCCAGAAGACATCCGAAAGTAATTTAATTTAGCTCCATGCAAAGGCCCGGAAATAGGCTGCCTTCAAGAAACTTGAATTGGAGGGAAAGAGTTTTACTAGTTGAAATAAAATATTAATACAAGAAGGGAAGAGGGTGGGAGGAGGAATAAGAGGAGGAGGAAAGCCCTTGGAGCACTGATCCTGTGATTCCTCCTAATACAGGACTGAGCAGGCACTGCCGGACTCGGAACTAGCGGAATATGCGCGCTTCATCAGGAAAGCTCTGGGCCGGACGCGAGGCAGAGAGCTGGTGCCATCGCTGGCAGAGATTTCCGCACTGAGCCAACGACAGGAGCTGTTGTGCACGGTGCACTGTCCAGGGGCTGGTGCCTGCTCTGTGGCCATTGACTCTCACACAACAGCAGGGGAGGTGAGGCCAAAGGTCCAGGGTATCCCCAACCCTTCCTTCTAAGTTCTCATACCTGCTTCTCCTGAACCCTGGGTTGGTCCTAGTCTCTGATTCCTTATTTCTATAAGTGGGATAATGGTGGTGTCAGTTGGATCCGTATGCCTGAGGATCCAGACAAGACCCTCTTCCTCTCTTCCTTCTAGGTGGCTCGAGAGCTGGTGGGGCGGCTGGGTTTGGCCCGGAGCCGCAACGTCTTTGCGTTGTACGAACAGCGCGGCGCCCAGGAACGAGCGCTGGCTGGGGGGACCCTCGTGGCCGACGTGCTCACCAGGTTTGAGAAGTAAATGTCCAGCCCAGAACTGTTCTATTAACCCGTCTCCCCAGCTTAAATCACTAAGCAAACATTTATTGAGCACTTAGCATTTGTTCTAAGTTACAGACAGACTCCCTATCCGCAGTGTGTGTAATCTGACTTATAAACTCACCTCTGCGGGCCACTCTTGGCCCTCCCCCAAAACATATGGCCACGCCCCCACACTTGCCCTGCCCCTTTCCCAAGTCGCCAGCATTCTGCTGGGCCCTGCTTCCCCATTGCCTCGTGTTCTTTTTTCTTCTGCAGTTTAGCCTCAGAGGAAGCCGGACTGGAAGACTCGCTGGACTCTGGGTGGAGACTGTGTCTGCGTCTTCACGGACCTCTGCATCCTGAGGGACTATCCCCAGACGGTCACGAACTGCCTTTCCTCTTTGAGCAGGTGAGGATCTCCGACATTCACGCCTCGGAATATACCATCTATGCCTGATCTCTTTCTAGGCCATTTCAATTAAACGTTCTGGTAACCCCACGGTAGACTGTCCCCAAACCCTTAACTTCTCAGGCTCCGCCCTCCGAGGTGTATTCGCGACAGTATAGTTGCCACTGCTGGCTGACGCCCGGTGCCTTCCTTGCAGGCTCACGCTCTGCTGTTGCGCGGCCGGCCGCCACCGCCCGACGACACGCTGCGCGCCCTGGCGGCGCTGCGCCTGCAGAGCCTGCACCGAGACTTCTCCCCGCGGGTGCCCCTGCCTCGCCTAGACCGCCTGCTGCCGCCCCCCATCCCGCCGTGCGAAGTTCAGCCCCGCCCAACTCCCAGGCCGCCGCCCTCAGCCGCCCTGCTGGCCGGGGCACTCTGGAGCCCCAGCCTGGCCAAGAGGCGGGCGGAGCGGGCTCGACGCAGTGGGGCCTGCCGCACAGCGGGAAGCGCAGCCCCGGAGGGAGGAGGCGGAGGCGCCCGCACCGCTGCTGCTGTGCTGGGCGGCTGGAAGCGGTTACGGGGCATGGGCCGAGCTGAGGCCATGGCTGCCTACCTGGCTCTGGCGGCGCAGTGTCCGGGGTTCGGCGCTGCTCGGTATGACGTTCTGGAGCTGAGCACGGTGAGGGGGAGAAGGGAGAAGGGGACTCTGGAGGCCCAAGCCCCACACCTTTGCCCCAGAGCCATAGGCCCCCACTGTGGGTCACTTCACTTCCTACTTCCAAATCCCAGGAGACACCAGCCCTAGAGGGCTTGCACCTCCTGGACTCTAGCCCCCTTCATACTTCACTGTGTATCATAGAGGGATCAGGGAACTCCCTGCTCACAACCGTTTTCCCCTACCAAAAAGAATGCTGTCCTCTCCTTCCCCCCTGACTCTGCCTATCTGTCTGCAGGAACCTGGTGGAGGTGCTCCACAGAAGCTATGCCTGGGTCTGGGAGCCAAGACCATGTCCCTCTCCCGGCCTGGTGAGACAGAACCCATCCACAGTGTCAGCTATGGTCATGTGGCCGCCTGCCAGCTAATGGGTCCCCAAACCCTAGCATTGAGGGTAGGCGAGAGTCAGCTCCTCCTGCAGAGTCCCCAGGTGAGTAGGAAGAGGCAAGCATAGAACAATCTATGGACCATCAATCATGGGTACAGCTCTAGGCACTGGGAAGCCAGCTATGATCAAAGACAAGCTCCTAGGAGCTTAGAGTGTGGGAATCAGACAATCAACAAGTAATCAAAGATCATTAAGCTAGAAGGAAAGAGTAGTATGATGGGAAGTAACTGTAGGGGCCAAGCATTAGGTAGTCAGAGCCAGATTCTCAAAGAGGATGACATAAGTTAGCCATAGGAAAATCTAGGGGAATAGCATTCCAGATAAAGGGAATTGTAAGTACAAAAGCCAAGAGAGGAAAGTATACTTGGCATGATAGAGGAGCAGAAAGAAACAAGAATGATTTGGGCACAGGGGTGCACACTTGTAATCCCAGAGACTCCGGAGGCTGAGACAGGAGGATCATTAGTTTGAGGCCAGCCTCAGCAATTTAGTGATGCCCTATCTCAAAAACTTAAGGGGTGGGGATATAGCTTAGTGGTAAAACTCCCCTGGGCTCAATTCCTAGTAGGATGGTGAGGATGGGTAAGGTTGTCAGGAGCCAGAACCTGAAGGACTCTGGTAGAGAAGCTGGAGTCCTAGAGCCTGAATTGAAAGAAGAGAACCTAGTGGCTCCTGTTGTGCATTGACCTCTGCTCTCTCTTAGGTGGAAGAGATCATGCAGCTGGTGAATGCCTACTTGGCCAACCCCTCCCCCGAGAGGCCCTGCGGCAGCTCTGCTCCTCCATGCCAAGACCTGCCAGACACCTCCCCTCCCAGCCAGCACCAAGGCCTGGATGAGCCCCAGGGACAGTCTGGCTTCTTGGGGCAGCTGCAGGACTGAGCCTGCCAAGAGGTCATGACTCCCCTCTTCCCTCCAGCCTGGGCCAGGACTACTCTGAGATTTGAGGAGACCATGGACCCTTTTGGCCCTGCAGGGACAGGGCATAGACCCCACACCCAAGGTCTGAAATGGGTGTGGACAATTTTATAGTTTGTTTCTTAATTTATTTGTAGAAGAGAAGCAAAAAAAAAAAATCCTTATTTACACAAACCCTTCTTGTGGGAGTGTTTTCAATGGGACAAGTTGGAGCTCCATAGCTCACAGCTCCACCCCTGGGGACACCCACACTCTGGGGGTTTTACCAGACACTGAAGGGAGTCTGGACACCATAGAGCTCCACCCTCCTTGACCTTCTGGATTTAACCTTCTCTTAGCCAGTTTGCTGCTATAGAGTAATGGGCGGGGCAGGCAAGAAGACAGAATTGGAAGCTGGCAATTACTCACCCTCTCTTCTCTATCCAGTGGCAAAGGGGTGGCCCCATGGTATCCCTGAAGCTGGAGGGCAGTGAGTCATTAAGACTGTCTCTGCCCATATTCTACCCTGGTGTCCAGCTTCTGATCCTGTTTGGTTTCATCTTTGTTCTGCTTATTGCTTTGGGCTTGAAATAGAGAGAAGCTTGAGGCAGGATATAGACCCAAACATTCCTCTGGCACAGAAAAAGAACTCAGGATGAGTACAGCCTACTCCTAAGTTCTGTCCTGCTTATCACATTGGGTTGAACTGGGTTGAGTTCCTGAGATTCTGATGGCCCTGGGCATCCAGAGTTCCAGCTTTTCTGACCTGCTCAGAATGAAATAGGCCCTACTTTCATAGATCCCCACATCCTCTTTGCTGAATGGAGGAGACTGGATCAGCATTGATTCAACCTGAAGCAGGAACTTACACACTAAGGAGACAGCAGACCTCATTAACCCTCTCTACTTGAAAGGTGGTTGGGCTCCAGGGGATGAAGTTGGCCAACTTCAGTATAACAGCCTGGTTCAAGGCAAGGAACCTCAATAGAAACAGACATACTAAGACCTGGACTAGGTAGGAAGAAGTTAGAGGAAATGAAGGCAACCTTACCAAGACTCACCAGAAAACTGAAGATCCCATCCCCCATAGTGACAGATCTAGCCCTGACTATATTCATCTCCAAGCTTTATAACTTTATTTGAACTGAACAAGCATATCAAGGGTCAGGAATGGAAGGGAGGAAGTTGAACCAGTTTCTGGGGAGGAGAGGAATCCAGTAAGGTAAAGTTGGATCAGAGGGACCAGTCATGGTGGTGGCTGTGCTTCCTGTACATGGGGGAAGAGCAGAGAGGAAAATCACTGCTCCTGGGTGCCCCAGGAGATATAGTCTGGCCGTGTGGCTGCATGGTACTCATCAATGAGCTCCTGAACAACCTCCCTGGACCTGTCCATCTCATCAAAATTGTCCTTGAAGATGTCCTCTTTGCGGAACTGCTCCAGGAAGGCCCCCCGTTTCCATAGCTTGTCATACTGCTGGCAGGAACTTTCAAAGAGCTGAAAAAGAAGGAAATCTTCAGAATGGGTGCTAGTATAAGATTGAAATAGGAACAGACTGGGGAGCTAGGTACAGTGTCACATGCATATAATCCCAGCTACTTGGGAGGCTGTAGACAGGAGGACCACAGATTCAAGGCCAGCCAGGGCAACTTAGTGAGACCCTGTCTCAAAAATAAAAAGTAGTTCAAATCTAGGTACTGCCAAAAGGAAAAACAAAAAGGAAAGGACTGGAAGAATTTGATGAAGGTAGATAGACACTGGTAAGAAGTGACTGGACTCACCGAGGAGATACTGGTGTGGTTGGCCATCATGAGCCCACTGACCCGGTGGGCTGAGGGCAGGTAGGGAGACTTCCTCGACAGGGCCACCTGGATGCTGGCTGGGCCCCAGGGGATAAAGTTGGCCAACTTCCGTTCACGGATTCTCTGCAGGCTCTTGTGGACCTGAGGTGGGTATGGGAGCGGTGATGGTGGCCACTCCTCTACCCTGTGGGTTCAGGGGTCAGGGCAAAGAGGCCTCACTTACCTGGGTGGGGTCCACCTCTCCCTGGATGATGTTGAGGATGGCGATGTAGCAGTGGTTGGTCTGGCGGTCCCGGCCTGTGGACACCATCACGTTCTTGGGCTGCAGCAGCCGCCTCATGACATCCAGGACTGTGGTCTTCCTCACACTGGCCACCTGAGGGGAAAGTGGGTCACAGAGACCAGGCTGGCATTTAAGGCATAGTCCAAAAGAGGAGCCAACACATGTCCCCATCCAACTCAGGATACTGTGATATATCTGTGAACAATGTCTCTAAGTTCAGATCTACCCCGAGACTCTGAGGCAGGAGTAGGCTCTTAGCAAACTCATGCCCCTGTGCAGGAGCAGAAGCCAACCCCATTCATTCCCATGCCCGCAGGAGCCAAGACTGAGGGAAGGGGGACACAAGTCAGTAGGCAAGTGGCCTGCTTCCTGCCAGTCTCTGAGCAAGAGCCTTGGGGGGCTGCAAAGGGTAATTTTGGGGCAGAGGGGAGAAAAGAAAGTCAAAGTTCAGTGTCTCTGGGCCCAGGCCAACCCTGCCTGGGACACTGAAGGCTGCTCTTACTGACTGGTCTGTAGTGAGGGGGGTGTAACCGGTCATGAGGAAGTGGAGCCGTGGTGTGGGAATGAGCGAGGCGATGAGGCCGATGAGGTCGTTGTTCATGTAGCCGGGGTAGCGCAGGGTGGTGGTGCTGGCCGACATGATGGTGGACACCTGGGGATGGGGGTGTGCACCATGGGTTTTGGCCCATGTGGGACCTCCCTTCCCAGATGGCCTTCTAGCAATGAGGGTTTCTGGTCCAATGGAGTCTAGGATGGGGCTCACCAGCTGGTTGATCTGGGAGAAGGATGGGTTCTGGATGTGGAGGCGGTCTGTGGCTATCCGATTAAGGGCTGTATTGTCCAGCACCACCTGGAAGCGTAGAAGGGAATCACAGCATCTTTTTGAGGAGAAAAGCGTTATAGAAATAAGGTATAGCTCAGCCATTACTAAACTCCAAAACCAGGAAGTAACTTTTTCTAATTTAAAAGGAAAGTATTTTCTTTGTGGCATCATCATGTACTTTTGGACCATGCAGGACAGTTAACAAATATGTGAGTTCACCTAGGTATTACTCACAGTGCTTGGCTCTAGAGATACCAGAGAGAAAAAAACAGGCATGGTCTTTGTGTCATTGGGCTTATAGTCCAATGGGACAGGTATTAATTTTTTCTTTTGTACTGGGAATTTTTTTTAAATTTTTTTTGTAGTTGTAAATGGACAGAATGACTTAATTTTTTTTGAGAATTTTTAATATTTATTTTTTAGTTCTCGGCGGACACAACATCGTTGTTTGTATGTGGTGCTGAGGATCGAACCCGGGCCGCACACATGCCAGTCGAGCCACATCCCCAGCCCTGTACTGGGAATTTAACTCAGAGGTGCTTAACCATTGAACCACATCTCCAGCCCTTTTTATTTCTTATTCCCGGGCCCAGAGACATGGATCTTGCCTTTCCCTTCTCCCCTCTGCCCCCAAAAATTAAGTCTTGCTAAATTGCTCAGGACCTTGCAATTGCTGAGGCTGGCTTTGAAATTGCAGTCCTCCTGCCTCAACCTCCTTGTTGCTGGGATTACAGGTGTGCACCACCATGCCTGGCCTAGACAGAAATTAGGTATAAAACAACGAGCTGGGGGTGTAGGCAGAGTGAGCATGTGCTTATCATGCATAAGGCCCTGGGTTCAATCTTCAGCACCAAAAAACAACATTTGTCTGTTTCATTTATTTAACACCCAAAATATGCACAAAGAAACCTGACCTTTACTGGGCAGTTGCTGAAGCTTTTGCTAATGAAGTGATCCTTGAGTTAAGAGTTCAAACATGAGTAGTAACTGAGTGGGCAAAATAAGGGTAGGTACTCTCACTTTGTTGAGAGCCTTGCTGCCTAAAAGGACTGAAACCAACCTGGAATTTGGGACCTTACTGCACAATTTGGCCCACATATTGTGACTTTGTTGATATCTGTTTTCTGTAAGAGCAGGGACTTGGAAAAGGCAAGGTGCAGGTGACTGACTGGCCTACAGAGGTAGGCCAATGCTCCCAACTTGCTCTCCTTTGCTCACCACGCAGTCTGCATTCTGGGTCAGCCTCTTAAGTGTGAGGAGTGAGTTGTAGGGCTGGACCACCACATCACTCATCTCATCCTGACTGGGGAACACTGAGTATGTCTGTACCAGCTTCTTGGGATACCTGGGGGCAAGGAAGAGGGAAAAGGGGAGGGTAGATAGTGAAGTGGATGAACCCCACGACTACCACTCTCAATCTCCTCTAGGGACAATAATGACCATTCATTTGCCATTGAGTTCTTATACAAAAGGAGTAAGAGTAGAACTAGCCTCCCCCAAAATCCCAAAATAAGCCACAAGTATCAAACCCTGTAGGCTCCCTCCCCTTCCTTTTAACCTCCTCTTCCCCCAGTTATTGCTTCCAAAGTATTCCCTAGGTGGGTTTGTCCCTATTACTCAAAGCAGAGAGGGTCCTAGCAGACCTAGCAACTCATGAGAAAAAAAGTGAAAACATGAAAATATAGTACCTAAGGAACTAGGGATAATGTTTTCTCAAATACAGGTTTACCTGTCATTCAGTCGCTCCAGAAGGTAGGAGCCTAGGCCAGAACCTGTACCTCCAGCAATGGAATGGCACAGCACAAAGCCCTGCAAGGGGAGAGGTGGAGAGGCTTCATGCTTGGCTCATTCCCTACTTCCAACACACTGTGTCTCAAGGTTTCTTCTGTGTTCATCCAGGGTGAGGCTCCTTGGGAAGGTTTAGAGCCTGAACAGGTTGAATCAATTCCATGCACAAGGAGCTGATGTCACCCAGGTTATGACTTCCTTGAGAACAAGGACTGTATCTTATTTTCTTCAATGCCCCAATATCTGATGCCAACCCCGCTGCCCCAGTTGCTGGGGATCAAACCCAGGGCTTCCCTCAGGCTAGGCAAGTGCTCTATCACTGAACTACATTCCCAGTCCCCAAAATGGTCTTGAATTGTCCCCTTTGTATTAACTTGTTCAGGTCACCTCCTCACCTTTCCCCCAGCCCTCTTCAGTGGGGAGGCCCTCACCTCTAGACTGTCACTTCCATCTGCTTCTCGGTCTATGATATCAAAGATGTCTTCATGGATTTTCTCACCCTGTGTAGAGACATGGGAAGGGAGGGTCAGGCTGAAGATTCTCTTGTCAATATAAAGAACTCTACTCTGGAACTTTGTTCCCACCCCCGAAGCAAAGCCTCAGTGTAGTACTTAACCCAGAAAAGCTAGTTTTCAAATGATTTGCACAAAATTTGCATAAACCTTTCCCAGCTTTCTGTCATGTCAGGGTATCCATTTGTCTCTTATTTATTGTCAGTCTAGTCTGGTCAAATTCCCAAGTGGCTTGATCCTGCCTTGCCCCAGGATGGGAATATCAAGGGTCTCCGGGATGGACACCTGGGAGAATCCCCTGGCCCAGTTGTTGCCAGCTCCTCCTCCATGTTCTGACAAGTAGATGTTCTCTGGGTTATAGAGCTTGGCATATGGAGAGTTGAGGATGGAATGGATCACCCGGGGCTCCAGGTCCAGCAGCACTGCCCGTGGGATGTAATGCTCATCGTCAGCCTGTCATGGAGAATCCAGGAAGGGCTCAATGAGCTAGCGTGAACCAAGTTCTCCCATCTCTGGCTCCACTGACCCTCCCTCCTCAAGCCAGCCACCCTGGCTACTCTGCCCACCAGGTTTCCCAGTACCAGGCCATTGCCCTTCCCTTCAGGCCCCTTGGGCCACTGTGGGCTTTGGCCAAGTCGCTGGGGGCACCTGGTAGAAAAAGACGTCCTTGCGGTCAGTGCCCTCGGTGGCGAACTCCTCCACGATGCCCTCGGGGCTGATACCATGCTCCGCGCACAGCTGTTTCCAGAACTCGAACCCAACTGAGGGAGGGGGGAAGACGCCCGGGTCTGCGAGAGCCATAAGGCCTGAGGAGCCCAGCGTTAGGCTCAGAGGCAGTCACACTCAGAGAGGGTGGACCCAAGACGCCTGGGCCTGGGAGCCATCACAGCTCAGGGCTGGAGGCGCAGTTCTTGGTCTAGGTTATCATGCGCAGTAGGGCAGGGGGTTCATGGAAGGGAAAGAGGGACTGGTGGGTGCCAGATGGGGCAGAACCAGAGACTGTCGGGGCCCGGCGCTCGCTTGCTCACTCTGGTTGCCGCATTGGCCCAGCTGCAGAGTGATGATCTCCCGGGGCATCGCTGCTCAGACGTGGGCGCGCCTGCCCTGGCCCGGCGGGAGTCACCGCTGAGACGAATGCCTGGCAGCCTGGCGGGCGGGACGTGGGGAGCGCACGCTCTCCTCGCCTTTTGACGCGGGTACTGTGTCTGCGCGTGTGCAGTGTGGGCCTCTCCTCAGCCGGCGGGCCAAGGAGCCGAACCTGGGCATCATCTTCTCCCCTAGCAGTCGCAGCTGGATTTCGGCACAGGCGCAGACAGAGGCCACGCCTCCTTCTGTCCACCGTTCCGCGCCTGCGCGGCGAGACTTTGGGGGGCCGGGTGGGTCACCAGTTGGGTGTGGAGGAGGGGGAGGGAGGAGCGGCTGGACAGATGCTGCTGTCCAGGAGTATGGAGTTCCCTACCCCCGTGTATGCAGATGAACTCTGCCGGCTCTGCTAGGTCGAGGGACTGAATTCAAGACAACTCTCCTATTTTAAATTTCTTTTTCTAATGCTGTTACAATACTATACACAACATAAAATTCACCATTTTAACCATTCGTAAGTATCCAGTTCTGTGGCCTTAAGTAGATTCACATTGTTCCGTGAACATGACCATCATCTAGTTTTCACTTCTTCACTTTCCCAAACTAAAGCTCTGTACTTTCTATTCCCTTCTCCCTGCAGCCCCCCGGCAATCACCATTCTACTTTCTATGAATTTGATTCCTCTACGTACCTAAAATGAATCATACAGGATTTGTCCTTTTGTATCTGGCTTTTTTCACTTAGCATAATGCTCCAAGATTCCTCCATTTTATAGTTTGCATCAGAATTTCTTTCCTTTTTAAGGCTGAATAATATTCCATTGTAACATTGTATGCATTAATCATATTTTATTTATCCATACCCCCAATAAACCCTTGGGTTGCTTTCTACTTTTTCCACATTGTGAATGATGCTGCTTTAAATGTGGATGAGCAAATATCTGCTCAACTCTCTACTTTCGGTTCTTTTGGCTGTATACCCAGAAGTAGAATGCTGGATCATATGATAATTCTGATTTTTTGAGGAATTGTCACTATTTTCCACAGCTGCTGCACAATTTTTGCATTCCCACAGCGATGCAGAAAGGTTCCAGTTTCATCACCCACCAACACTTGCAGCTTTCTGTATTTTTGTTAATAGTCATCCTTATGATTGTGAAGTAGTATCTCATTGTAATTTCTGCTTTATTTTAAGTGACAGAAAAGTTGAAACATACAAGTATGATTTTGTATTTTATTATTTTTTTTGTTTTGAAATTTTATACAAGTATATCAGATATAATATCAGAGAAAGTAGACTGCTTTTTTTTTTTTAATCCTCCATTAGGGTTTTTGTGATTTAGCTATGTTTAAACAAGTAGATTTATTTCATTCTTTTCTTTTGTGTTACTGGGGATTGAACCCAAGTCACTCTACCACTGAACTATACCCCCAGGCCTTTTTATTTTTGAGACAGGATCTTGGTAAGATGCCCAGGCTGTCCTTGAACTTGCAATTGTCCTGCCTTAGCCTCCTAAGTCACCAGGTTTATAGGTGTGTGCCACCACAGTCAGCCATTTTTTTCTTTTGAATGGGTTTGTGTGTGGCTCTAGGGGTTGATCTTAGGGCCTCATACATGCTAAACATGTGCTTTACCACTGAATTACATCCAGTCCTGCTTCATTCCTTTTAACTGTTTTATAGTATATTATCAGATGAGTGAAACCAATTTATTCTTCTATAAGCAAAGGAATTGTCTGTTAGTGAATGCCTCTACAGGGGATTGTGAGGTTCATCTGTACTAGGCTTTGCACTTTTTCTCCTAGGGGTTCTGATTAGCAATAGACTTTGACTCCCTATACTCATATCTACATTTGGGTTGCTAGATGACAATTTTTTTTTTCAATTTCATGGATCTGGGTGGGATTTCATGGTTGAAATTTCCAGTTATGATCACAAGTAAAACTGATTCACTTTTCTTTTGTTGCTGACTGGGGATTCTTCTGTGAATTACCTGTTGATATCCTTGGCTCAGGGCTGGGGTGTAGCTCAATGGTAATACCTGTGTTTTGTAAACCCAAGGCCCTGTATCCAATTATTTGCACCAAAAAACAACAACCACCAAAAAAAAAAAAAAAAAAAAAAACCCACAAAAGTTCACATAATCTTTGCCCATTTTGGGGGGGTGGGAGGGTGGGAGTAAGGGTTATTTATTTTAGACATTTTAAGATATTCTACACTTATTTTCATTGTAGTCTATGGCTTGTCTTTACATGTTGCACATTGTGTTTTTCATCATAGACAAGATTTCAATTTTTTTCCCCCCAGTGCTGGGGATCAAACCTAGGGCCTTGGACATGAAAAGCAAGTGCTCTGCCACCAAGGTATAGCCCCAGCCCATGATTTTAATTTTAATATACATAAAGTTATCCATCTTTGCCTTTATGTTTTGCACATAAAGCTTCTCTAAAGAGCTCTTCCCTCTCTAAATATTATACAGCTATCCTTCTATGTTTTCTTCCCAAATCTCCATAATAGCTTTGCTTGTTCCCTGTAGGTCTTTAGTTCATCTGGAATTTATTTGGAGGCCTGCTGTGAGATAGGGATCTACTTTATTTTTTCCATATGGATGGCCAATTGTCTCCCAACCAATTATTGAGGAGTCAGTGCAGCCTCCGCCACCCCCAGGAACATTCCATGTCCCTGCTCCAACGTGGGCCGGCTTCTGGCCTCTCTTCTGCGCCCTCGGTCTGTCTGGCTGTCCTTGTCTGGCGGCGAGCTTTCTCTGGGAGACGCTGCAGAACTGGCGAAAGCACTAGGGCCAAGAGTCATGCTCAGACAAGGCTTTTTGTTTTCATTTCTTTCTCTTTTTAAAAGAGAACTCGGCCGCCTTCCAGGCCCTGCTGCTCAGAATTGTCTAGGCTTCTTTAAAAGGCTCTGGCTCTCCCCTTGATGGACCCGTCCCAGGCCTCAGCTTTTTGTCTCCTCTCACGCCACCTGGCCTTTAGGCTCCTCTTCCTGCTCTGGCCAGGAAGATCTGAAGCATCCCCCAAGAGGACCCTGTGGTGTTGCCTTTTCAGGGAGAGACTGGATGCTCCCTTTGAAGTTGAAGGGTGGAGTCAGAGCTCCTTCCTTAGCCTTGAGGCTCCCTTCCCCCATGGAGCTGCTCCCTAAGGGCAGGCTATCTTCAGAGGCTTTGCCAGGATCTCTCCTCTGCCCAGGTGACTTCAGAGATGAGAGTACACTGGTCCCCTCACCATGGGAGTCTCCTAGGGCTCATTTTACTGCCTGTAAAATAATAAGCTGTAAACAGTTTATAAAGACTTGGGAAACACTAGAGTTAAATTTCACCCTTTCTTGTGATTAACAACAGTTCCTTACTCCAACTTCTAGTCTGCCAGAAGTGGGAACATTTTCTGCAAATCCTCATTTATAGGGAAGCAGGTTAGAACGTGTGGACTTATCAGAGTTGGAGACGTTTTAGTGTAAGTTTTCTCCAAGAAGCTACCTCTGGCAAGCTGGAGGCGCCTCTCCCCACAGCCTCATAGAAATGGGTTGAAAACTGAGAGGGTTATGTGCATTAGCAGAACTGACCGTAAATCCTTCCAATTATTAGCAGGATAAGCTTTCTCCATTTATTCTGAGAACTGACCAATCGATATCAGTTAAATGAGTTGATGTATGAGCACTTAGCATATGTCCGACTCACAGTAAACCCTCAACAAACATTAGCTGCTGTTATTATTGTCACAAGACGCAATTAGAACTAAAGGATAGCTTGGTTGCTGCTACAGATGAAAGATCTTATTTGGGGTAAAAATAAAATGGTTACTTTAAATAAATTTTATTTAAAATCCAGGTATTTATGATCTTACAGAGTATTGAGGTTGACCAGAAGTCCCAGGTTCATGGTCCTTTTCATGGGTTTTGGATCCAGAGTCTCAAGCTCATTTACCCATGGCTTGATTGTTGAGTGTTGACTTTAATTTACTTGGCTCCAAGTTTTCTGATCCAGGTTATGATAATGTACTGGAATGTGGTGTTCCTTTGTCTGAGGGCTTGGTCTACCTTTGATAATAAATGTAGCATTTGTAAACTAACAAGTGTATTACATGTCCGGAGGCTTTATTGGACATCTCAGGTTGAATAAAATATGTTTTGGGATGCACCTTAATTTCTGGCCTTTCCCAGACACCTGGCCTGCAATATGTCCGGAACTCAGGTATCTTGCAGAGGTGAAGAAGTAAAGTTGTTTCTCAGGGATTGGGTGGAACTTGATAAGTGGTGTGCTTATCAAGCAAAAACAGCTAATTAAAGCTGCTGCTAGTTTTGAGACTGGGATCCTGTGACCCAGGGAGTTTAACTTCCAAAATTAAAGGAAAGGAAAAATTAAAACAATGGAGGCAAAGAGCCCAAGTTCTTTATGTAAATGGAGTTGTGCTAAATTCATATTTTAGTTAGGAAGTGAACAAAATAAGCTAGGTTTTTTTTTCTGTGCTTTTTCAAGGAATGAGGAAAAGGAAATAAGTTGAAAAGTAATCTTGTTTGTGGATCATTTGCTCAGTTTTTTTTCTTTTTAATTGATGCATATTAATTATACAAAATGGTGAATTTCATTGTGGCAAGTTCATACATGCTTATAATGTAGTTGATCAAAGTCATTCCTGTTACCATCCCTTAACCTTCCATCTCTTTCCCCCTCTTTCATTCATTTATTATGCACCTATACTATGTGGACCACACTATTTTGAGCTGGGAAAATAGAGAGAACAGACTAAAATGCTCATGATCTCATGTAGGAAATAAACATGCATTAAGGTTAGCACTAAGTGCAGAATAGGGGACTGAACTTGGTGAAGGGGGAAGGACGGTACAAGGAGAGGCCAAAGATTTAGGATATTTTTTGGAGGCAGGGTGCACCTGCCCAGATCTGGAAGGCCTGATAGGAGTTCACCAAGTGCAGAAAACAGAGGAATATACAAATCAACAAGAAGAAAACCCTCAGAAACAAGGAGAAAACACTCAGAACAAAAATGGGTAAAGGGAATAAACAGGTCATGATAAATGCAAAAATATATATAAAAAGAGGTTCAGTCTCACTAATCAGAAAAATACAAATTTAAGGCAAAAAGATGAACACATATTCAAAAAACTGATAATCTCCAGTGCTAAAGAAGCTACATCTATATACTATTTTTCTTTTTTTTTTTTTTTGTGGAACTGAGGATTGATCCCAGGGGTTCTCTACCACTGAGCTGTATCTCCAGACCTTTTTAATTTTTGTTTTGATCCAGTAATTCCACTTTGAGAAATCTATCCTACATAAATTCTAGGACATGCATAGATATATATACAAGGATATCTGTTGCAGTTGGTGTTTATAATGGTGAAAAATAACCTATAGGTTTATGTGCCCATTAGTAAAGGTGTAATCAAATATATCACATCATCCCTATGAAGAAAATCAAAATAGCCATTTGTTAAAAAATATAAGAGCGGGGCTGGGGATGTGGCTCAAGCGGTAGCGCGCTCGCCTGGCATGCATGCGGCCCGGGTTCGATCCTCAGCACCACATACCAACAAAGATATTGTGTCCGCCAAAAAGTAAATAAATAAATTAATTTAAAAAAATATATATATAAGAGCACTTGCCTAGCATGCTTAAGGCCCTGGGTTCAATTCCCAGCACAAGAAAGAGAGAAAGAAAGAAAGAAAGAAAGAAAGAAAGAAAGAAAGAAAGAAAGAAAGAAAGAAAGGAAGGAAGGAAGGAAGGAAGGAAGGAAGGAAGGAAGGAAGGAAGGAAGGGAAAAAGAAAAGAAACAAACAGGAAAAAGGGAGGGAGGGAGGGGGAGGGGAAAGGGAAAAAGAAAGAAAAAGTAGAGGTATCACTGGCATAGCATATGGTAGGGGACAAAAACAAGTTACAGAGCCATAGGCATGATTCATGATTGCATGTGGAAAAGAAGGTGTGTAAGTATGCATCATGCTTTTGGGGGAGCTGTGTGCAAGCTAAATGTGGGAGATGGCATGCTGAGTTTAGGATGAACATGGAAAGTGTCAAGTAGTGAACTAGAGGAGTTGGCAGGGACCAGTCCCAGATGTGCCCCTTGGAATAAGAAGACACTGAAGGATCTTCCAGGACTGGGCCAGAATCAGACTTGCATTGCAGAAAGAGCCCCCAAACAAGAAGGCTTGGGTGGAACAGGAACACAAGAGGAAAGGCAAGATCACCAGTCAGGTCATTTAGTAATTCAGGTATGAAATGAAAAGGGCCCTTCCTCAGGACAAAGAGCATAAAGTGTCTGCAAGTACTGAGTGAAAGAATCTACAGAGTTCAAGGTGGTTGAACAGGTAGTAGGAGTGGGGGAGAGGGGGAGTCTGAGCTAATTTCAATTTTGGTACACTGGGTGAAGGTAGGACCACTGACCGACACAGGGAATTTAGGAGGACAGTGTTTGCACAAGTTGACTTTGAAAGGCCTGAGACATGTCCAGTACAGTTAGAAGGGTCCAAATAGGCAACAGAGAACACGCAATCCTCAGCTAAAGAGTAAGATAAATTAAAGGCCTGGAACTGTGTCGCATGCCTGTAATCCCAGCGGCTGGGGAGGCTGAGACAGAATGATCGGGAGTTCAAAGCCAGCCTCAGCAATGGAGAGGTGCTAGGCAACTCAGTGAGACCCTGTCTCTAAATAAAATACAATATAAGGCTGGGGATGTGGCTCAGTAGCAGAGTGTCCCTGAGTTCAATCCCGGGTACCAAAACAACAACAACAACAACAACAAAGATATAGGTAGAGAGCCATCTGCACCCAGGTTAAAGCCATAGGCATGAATATAGTCTCCCAGGAAGAATGCATGGTGTGGGATGATCCTAGGTTGGAAGAGGACTGGAATAGAACCTAATATAATACTTAAGAGGAAAGAAATAAAACTATGCAAAAAAAAAATAAATAAATAAAGGAGCATACAAAAAAGCAGGATACAGCGTGTATTAGTAATATTTGATTGCTTATCTTCTTCATGACTGACAGAGTCTTGTTTGGGTTTTTGTTTGTTTTTGTGTTTGTGTTTGTTTTTGTGGTACCGAGAACTGTACCCAGGGGCACTCTGCCACTGAGCTACATCCCCAGACATTTTTATTTTTTTATCCTGAGACAGGATCTTGCTAAATTTCCTGGGCTAGCCTTGAACTTGTGATCCTTCTGCCTCAGCCTTCCAAGTTGCTGAGATTATAAATGTGGATCATCAGGCCAGGCAGAGCCCTGGTTTTGTTTTGCATTTCACAATTCATCCAAATTGTTCAGTGGTAAATCCTGATTAATGCAGGCCAATCATTATGGTATAAAAATTTCCTTGTTAGGGACTGATTTGGGAAGGGACATATGATATAATTCAGGCCAGTGAGATGTGAAGAAAGACTTCTGGAGAAGAGCTCTCTGGTTAAAAATAAAGATACTTCTGGGAAGAGACACACTCTTCTTCAGCTGCTTGTTGTCATATTTGGATATGGCATCTTGAACTGCTTATATTTATCTTCTCCAGATAAAAAGAACCAATATGATACAGATATAGATGATAAACATATAAGTGAGATAATATATAGACGTATACATATGAAAATAAATTTATAGAAATGAATTCACGGTTGACTTAGTTCATTTTCTGTTACTATAACAGAATACTTGAGACTGGATTATTTATAAAAAACAGAGGTTTATTTGGGTTCACGTTCCAAAGGCTGGGAAGTCCAAGGGCATAGCAGCAAGGACATTATAACATGGTAGAAGGTGAAAGGGTCAGGGAGTGCAAGCCAAAAAGACAAAACATAAAGGACAACCTCACTTTATAGCAACCTTTCCAATAGATCTATATTTATAATTTAGAAGGAGGACCATGAACTTTCTTTTTCTTTTTCTTTTTTTTGAGAGAGAGAGAGAATTTTTTAACATTTATTTTATAGTTTTCGGCGGACACAACATCTTTGTTTATATGTGGTGCTGAGTATTGAACCCGGGCTGCACGCATGCCAGGCGACCTTGCTACCAGTTGAGCCACATCCCCAGCCCAGGACCATGAACTTTCATGGTGGTAAAATACATCTTGATTTTTTTTTTTTTTTTACAGTACTGGGGATTGAACTCAGGGGTGCTTTACCACTGAGCTATATAACAAGTCTTTTTAAATTTATTTTGATTCATGATTTTACTAAATTGCTCAGGCTGGACTTAAGTTTTATCTTCCTGCCTCTCAGCCTCCTCAGTAACTGGGATTACTGATGTGCATCATCACACCTGGCTACATCTTGATTTTTACTTGCCTCTTAACTAAAATGTAGCCTTTATTTTAGTTTTGAATGTAGGTATCACATTTCAGAAGTCTTAACCTTTATCTTTGCCACCTGTAGAAATTACAGTTATTTTAGTATATTACAGTTGATGTTGATGCTGCAAAATATTGCTTATAATTATTGCTACTTTGCAGATACAGGAATTATTAGATCTACTTCAAGATCTTGTACTGGGCTGGAGTTGTGGCTCAGTGGTAGAGCACTTGCCTAGCATGTGTGAGGCCCTGGGTTTGATTCTCAGCACCACATATAAATAAATGAATAAAATAAAGGTCCATTAACATCTAAAAAAAATTTAAAAAATAAAGATCTTGTACTTTGCTAGGCACTGTGGTGCACACCTGTGATCCCAGCAGCTTGGAAAGCTGAGGCTGGAGGATGGAGGGTTCAAAGCCAGTCTCAGTGAGGATGAGGTGCTAAACAACTCAGTGAGAACCAGTCTCTAAATAAAATACAAAATAAGAAATGTGGAAATGTGGCTCAGTAGTTGAGTGCCTCTGAATTCAATCCCTGTCACACATACACACACACACACACACAAAAAAAAAAAAAAAAAAAAAAACTTGCACTTTTCTTTGGGGTGGGAATACTGAGGATTGAAACCAGGGAAGTTTTACCATCATTACACTTGGCATAAAATAAAATTTAAAAAGCACATTATCCACTAAACCGCCAAAAGTTATCTTTGGTTTGAAAAGGTTAAGAACCCATATTCTAAAGGAAAGGAGAGATGGGGGACTTGTACAGAAGAAATGGGAATATAGTGTCTGGAGAATCTGGCTTTTTAGAACATGGGAGAGGCTTCCATGTTGAAATCCTACAGGGAAGGAGAAGGGATTTGAGAGCTAAGTTTTCTGAGGAGGCTAGAACTATTGGGATGCAGGGCTCAGGTGGAGAGATTAACCACAGGAAGGAAACTTTTCCCACAATAAGAGGGAGGAAAGGATGAATGTGGATAAAAATAAATGTTTCAGTAGGGTAGGAATGGGGAGGGCAGGAAGTTGAGGGGGCTTCTGCCTGATGGGCTTCTATTTTCACCTCCAAGTAGGAGTGAGTTATCTGCAGAGAGTGAGAAAGACAGGGGAGGTAGATGAAGGTAGGAAAGAGAAGAGAGCGCTGATAGGGATGGCCCAGAAAGTCTCCCAGTCCAGAGGGTGATGATGGTCAGAGACCACTGTGTTGTCATGGCAACTGTCTGCTTGGGCATGCACTGTCTTGATGAGCGCTCAGCTACCAAGTGTAGGAGTGAGAGGGCAGAGAGTCAGCTAGAGCCAGGCCTGGGGTTTCACCAAGAGATTGAGGTGAAGATCAAAGAAATAAAGGAGGTATGGGTCAGGACATCCAGGCTGCATGGAGAAAATGTAAAGCTAGGAAAGGGCCGAGAGCATAGGAGAGTGAAATTGACATTGGAAAGAATGAGACAATGAGAATAAGGAAATGAAGGTGTAGGAAGTGGTGGTACAAGAATGAGCCATCAAGGGGCTGGGGATGTAGCTCAGTCACTAGAGTGCTTGCCTCACATGCACAAGGTCCTTGGTTCAATCTCCAGCACCGCAAAAAAAAAAAAAAAAAAAAAAAAAGCCATCAAATATAAGGTTAAGGAGTAGTATGTGGAATGATAAAGTGCTGGGATCCAGCCATTGTGTGAGTAACTGAAGTAGAGAAGAGATAAAGGGTATTGACGGTGAGGTCAAGGAACAGCCTGTCCATCCAGAACCATCCCATATGGATATAGAAACCCCTAGGATGAAGGCAAGACTTGGTGTGGAGAAGAAAGACAGGTGAATATGCAGGAATACAGGATATTTAGAAGTAGGTATATCATTGGAACAAGTAGTAGAGTGGAAGAGTTGGATAGCATGTGCTTCAACAAGGTAAAATAATAATGGTTTAAAAATAGCAATAAGGAAACCAGGTGTGGTGACCCATACCTGTAATTTCAGTGACTCAGGTGCTAAGGTAGGAGGGTTCAAGTTCAGGGCCAGCCTCAGCAACTTATTGAGGCCCTAAGAAATTTAGAAAGACCCTATTTCAAAATTTAAAAAAGGCTGGGGATGTGGTTCAGTAGTTAAGCTCCTGTGTTCAATCCCCAGTATAAGAGAGAGAGAAATGGAGAGAGAAACAGAGAGAGAGAGAGAGAGAGAGAGAGAGAGAGAGAGAGAGAGAGAGAGACAGAGGGAAAGGGGAAGGGAGGTGGGAAGAGGGATAAAGAATGTCTTACTACTCTGGGCTGAAGAGTGCAACCATATTCTTCTTGTATATCTAGGGCTTTAAAAAATAACTAGCCTTCCAAATGTTATCTGTTAATAATTTTAAGAGTTTTCAGTGCAAAGTAAGGGTGTCACAAGTGTATATGTATATAACTGTGTGTTTATACAAGGGCATGCACAAGTGTTTCTGCTTTGTACATGTTTTCATTTATGTTCCTGCTTCTATTTGCACATGTATACCTATGCCTATGTGAGTAAAGCTATGTTTTCATGGAAGTGAACACATAAATATAAAGGTATCAATCCAAAAAAGAAAAATAACTAGCCTTTATTTGAGAGGCCATAGAGAACTGAACAATTTTGGATCTGAAATGATCTAACACAGTGGTTTGCCACCCAAGAAAATAGTTCTTTTCATAACCCACGCCAGCAGAGGCCTTTTCATTTTATCATGCTGATGAAGGTGGGTAGTACTGTCATTTGGTACTTAGAGGGTAGAGATGATAAAAGCCCTCTGTTACACAGGATGGCTCCACCCAGTGATGAATAGTCTTACCCCAAATGCCAGTAGCACATATCATACGTTTTGTGGATAAGGAGACAGGGGTCTAAGAGACCTGAGATGTATACTTACTTTGGGGAGCTTCTGTTGTCTTGATAGTATTTTAAAATCTACATCTATGTCTGAGGTTACT
Organism: Ictidomys tridecemlineatus; assembly: GCF_052094955.1. Lineage (NCBI taxonomy): Eukaryota > Metazoa > Chordata > Mammalia > Rodentia > Sciuridae > Ictidomys > Ictidomys tridecemlineatus. Next base: position 19,813,193 of record NC_135479.1, read on the forward strand.
GTGGCAGATGATATTGGTCAATCTAACCCCTTCTCCCTAGTCACCTCCAATGACTGGTCTACTATTCCCATAGTTCTAGCCAATGAGATATTAGGCAGAAATCATGGAGTGGTACTCCTGGATAAACACTTTCAAATAGGCAAGTGTAACTGAATGCCCCTTCCTTCTTTGATCTGCTCCCTTCTTTCTGTTTTGCACTTTCTTTAACAGCCATCATGTTCCCATGACTGACCACAAAAGTCACACTAGTAATGGTGGAGCAAAAGACAGAATGACCATATGTGAGTCAGCTTTCTGTCCCTATAAAAAATACTTGAGATAATTAACTTATTAAGTGAAAAGGCTTATTCTGGCTCACATTTTTTGGAATTCCAATCCTTGATCAATTGGCCTCATTGCTTTGGGCCTGTGGGAAGATAGCATTGGCAATAGTGGGTGGTAGAAGAAAACCACTCATGCCCAGGAAGCAAAACAAGAAGCTGCCAGGGTCCCACAATCCCTTTCAAAGACATGAAGCTAATTACCTTAGGACCTCCAACCAAGCCCCACCTCTTAAAGGCTCCACCATCTCATAACACTAAATAGAGTTTTAACACATGGGCTTAAACGCATGGATCTTTTCAGGGCATTCACGATTCAAACTACAGCAGACTCCATGTTCTTGCTGACTTCCTAAGAGGTATCTCAGCCTTGAACTACCTGTATCTGGACTTGTGAGGTAAGAAAAACAAACTACTGTGTGCTATTTGTTTAAGCTACTGTTAAGTGGATATTCTGTTCATTGCAGCTAAATGCATTCCTATCTATTCAAGTCATAGGGCCAGCTAGTAACAGAGCTGAGACTAAATCCAGGTTTTCACTCTCACAGCCTCACATGCTTTAAAAAAAAAAAAAAAACTTTATTTTTTAGTTATAGGTGGACACAAATCTTTATTTTACTTTTTTTTATGTGGTGCTGAGGATCAAACTCAGTGCCTGGTGCCTGGTGCGTGCTAGGGGAGTGCTCTACCTCTGAGCCATAACCCCATCCCCAGACATTTTGTGTGTGTGTGTGGTGCTGGGGATTGAACTCACGACCCTGTACATGCAAGGAAAGCACTCTACCAACTGAACTATATTCCCAGCCCTCGCTTGCTTTTCTTAACAGCAGTGGTTCTCAAAGTGTGGCCCCAGGCAGGCAGCATAAGCCTCACTCGTTAGAAATGGAGAATTTCAGTGGCTGGGGTTGTAGCTTAGTGGTTGAGTGCTTGCCTGGAATTCATGAGGCACTGGGTTCTATCCTCAGCACCACATTAAAAAGTAAATAAGTAAAAAAAAAAAAAAAAAGATATTGTGTCCACCTACAATTAAAAAGAAATTTAAAAAAAAAAGAATAATAGAAAGAAAGAAATGGAGAATTTCATACCTTACCCTAGACCTTTGAATTCAGGAAGGCCGGGGTGGAACCCAATAACCTGGTTTAAAGATACCCACAAGTGATTCTCAAGCACCTGAAGATAAGAACCACTGTTCTATAGCCACCCTCCTCACTAGGGTTCTGGAGCACAGCAGTATCACCTGGGGGCTTATTGAAATTATCCCATTTTAGAGCCAGACACCATGGCACATATCCATAATCCCAGTGTCTCCAGAGACTGAGGTAGGAAGATCTCAAGTTTGAGGCCAATTTCAGCAATTTAGGAGACCTACTGCAACTTAGGGACACCCTGTCTCAAAAAAAAAAAAAAAAAAAATCCCATCTCAGGTCCCAACGCAGACCTACTGAATCTGAATCTGCATTTTTAGAAGATCCTTAGATTATTTGTGTGCACATTATAGTTAAAAGATTATTTAATATGCTTAACTGATTCTTTTTATTTCTCAGAATATGCTTGACTGAGTCTTTTATTTCTCTTATTGGAAGAAGAGTACTGGAAAGATAAAACTCACCAGGCTGAAATTATATATTCAGGATTCAGCTATGTATCTCACTCCCTATAGCAAAATCGAAACATTTTAAACTTAAAAAGATATAATCCTCATTGAACTTTCAAACATTCATTTTCTTTTTTTGGTACTGGGGATGAACTCAGGAACGCTTTACCACTGAACCACATTCCCAGCCTTTTAAACTTTTTTTATTTTGAGATAGGGTCTTGCTAAGTCGCTTAGAGTCTCATTAAGTTGCTAAGGCTGGCTTCAAACTTATGATCCTCCTGCCTCAGCCTCCAGAGTTGCTGGGATTACATGCATGCTCCACCAAGCCCAGAATAAAGAATTATTTTTTTAGAAAAGGTAACAAGAATAGTATAATTGTACCCTGTCTACTTCCCAACTGATGTTCAAATGAAAACCTTACCCCAAGTATAAATTTGAGAATATTCTTGGGAATAATTTGAATGGTAAGGTAAATTTATATGTGCCGCCAGTGCCTTTGCAAAAGAAATAATTCCATATTTTTAGAATAAAGAAATTTCAATTCCCAGAGCCACACGCAAAAATTGTGTTTTGATAGCTTTATATCCACTAGAGAATAAATAGGGGTGCATTTAATTTTTTTGAGCCCAGCTAGATGCGGTGGTACATGCCTGTAGTCTTAGCAATTTGGGAAGTTGAGACAGGAGACTTGCCAATTTGAGGCCAGCCTGCGCAAGTTAGGGAGACCCTGTCTCAAAATAAAAACTAAAAAAAGGCTGGGGAGGGCTGGGGTTGTGGCTCAGTGGTAGAGCACTTGCCTAGCACATGTGAGGCACTGAGTTTAATCCTCAGCACCACATTAAAAAATAAAATAAAATAGAGTTTTAAAAAAAAGAATTAGAAAAAGGGCTGGGGACTGACTGGGGACCTGACTCAGTGGTAATAGAGCACCCTTGGGTTCAGTCCAATGTACTGGGGGAAAAAAAACCAAAAACTTTTGCCGTGATTTTAGTTTCCTGCTCTTTGTTATTTGGTTTGTTAAATCAATTCCACAGAGTTCTAAGAATAGTTTTAGTCATTTAGCAATCTAATTGGAAATGGGAAGATTCAGCCTTTTTTTTTTTAAAGAGAGAGAGAGAGAGAGAGAGAGAGAGAGAGAGAGAGAGAGAAGAGAGATAATTTTTTAATATTTATTTTTCAGTTTTAGGTGGACACAACATCTTTATTTTATTTTATGTGGTTCTGAGGACGAACCCAGTGCCCCGCGCATGCCAGGTGAGCATATTACCGCTTGAGCCACATCCCCAGTCCCAAGATTCAGCCTTTTTAATACTTTTAAGGCCTCTGAAATCCTTTTAGCACTTTTTATTAATGCCTTTGGTTTGTTTGTTCTGGAACCTGGTTTCCCAGTCATGCCCTTCTTTGCCTCTCTAGCCTCTGACTATTTGGCTATTGACCTTGGAGCTCTATCAGGGTGTTTTGATAGCTTTATATCTACTAGAGAATAAATAGGGGTGCATTTTTCTGTTATTTTTCTGAAGATTCCCAAGTGAGAAGTATTAGGGTCCCCTCCTTTGCTTGTGTTCACCCCATCTGTAAATTAGTGATGAAACAAGCCAGCTAGCCAGTTTTCTGGGTCGACCAAGATCAAACAGGTTGAAACAATGCTCCCTGGTTGAATCACCCTGCACTCAAGAAGGAGCTGATAAATCAAAGAACCCTGGAAACAAACCTGTGTGCACTTTCCTGCTTCCTTTTGCCACTCTTCCTCCGAGGCTCAGGAGTGACACATGGCTTGGGGTGTTTTTCTCTTAGTCACATGTTAAAGCCAAGTGTTCTCAAGTGTTGAATCAAAGTGATTTTAATCTTATCTTCTCTAATCTCAGTTGACATCTATGCAACATGGTCCCTCCTTCAGATCCTACTTAGAAGCATTTGAAGGTAAAGAAAAAGGGTTTATTCTCTGGTGGCCTTTGCTTTGCTAATGTAGAGATGAAGGAAGAAATAAAACTTGTTATTTATAAAATACATAATTGTACACAGGAAATTCTAAGGCATATTTAGAAAGTTACAAAACTAATAAGTGAGTTTGGAAAGGTTATGGGATATAAGATCCACATGTATAAGTTCATTGCACTTTTTAATTTCTTGGTCCTGGGGATTGAACCCAGAGGCACTTGACTACTGAGTCATATCTCCAGGCCTTTTTATTTTATTTTTTTTAATTTTAAGACAGGGTCTTGCTATGTTGCTTGGGGACTTGCTAATTTGCTGAGGTTGGCCTCAAACTTGCAATCCTCTTGCCTCAGCCTCCCAAGTTACTGTGATTACAAGTGTGTGCCACCACATCAGACTAAATTTTTTAATTTAAAAAGCGTAATGCCAGGAGCAGTGGCACACGCCTGTAATCCCAGCAGTTCTGTAGCCTGAGACTAGGAGTATCGAGAGTTCAAAGCCAGTCTCAGCATCGGGGAGATGCAAAGCAACTTAGACTCTGTCTCTAAATAAAAATACAAAATAGGAATGGGGATGTGGTCAGTAGTCAAGTGCCCTTGAGTTCAATCCCTGGTACCCCCCCAAAAAAACGTGTAATTGCTAGGTGCAGTGATGCATATCTATAATCCCAGCGATTTAGGAGCCAAAGGCAAGAGGATTGAAAGTTTGAGGCCAACCACAGCACTTAGTCGAACTGCATGTATACTTACATACAGTTACATTCAGATTGTGCTACCATTGAGGTTGTTTTTTTTTTTTTTTTTTTTGCACTGGCTCATTAGGTGGCTTAGGGCCTCATAAAGTTGCTGAGGCTGGCTTCGAACTCGCCATGCTCCTGCCTCAGGCTCCCAAGTTTCTGAAATTACAGGTACATGCCCTAGCAACCCGCCATTGGATTATCTTCTAACGCATAGAATTATATATTTTATATATATAAATACATACACACATATATATGTACATATGTATGTACATATATATAAATACATATATACACTTATATATATATGTCATATATATAAAGACAAGAAAATGATTAATGCTTTAATAGGGGAATATACATTTTATTTAGGTAAAATAATGACCTCTATCAAGTTTTAAATATTGGGGCTGGGGAGGTGGCTCAAGTGGTAGCGCGCTCGCCTAGCATGCGTGCGGCCCGGGTTCGATCCTCAGCAGCACCATATACCAACAAAGATGTTGTGTCCGCCGAGAACTAAGAAAAAATAAATAAATGTTAAAATTCTCTCTCTCTCTCTCTCTCTCTCTGTCCCTCTCTCTCACTCTCTCTTTAAAAAAAAAAAAAAAAAAAAAAAAAAAAAGTTTTAAATATTACAACATTAAAGTATATTTATTGTAATAAGTATAGAAAACATAAGTAAAAAATATGTGGAAAAATGAAATAACAACTTGGGATGATTCATAGTGACCTTTAAGGTAACTGTGTTCCTGTCAGTACTTAAGGATTTAAATAGTATTAGTTTTTTTGAGTTAATCATAAACTACAGTTAGCAGTCTTTAGTTCAATAGCATTTCACGGTGAATATTGAGTTCCTGGCAGTAACAGATAGATGAGACTGTATTTCTGGTTTTATTATTTTTTTTTAAAAACCCATGAGGGATTCATTTTGTGTGTCTGGGTTTGATCCTTCTCTACCCCCACTGCAAACGATGTGTTTGGCTTATCCATTGGTTAAGTATCTGCATTGCTCAAGTTCATAATGTGTTTCTGACATTGAGTTTGAATTGGAAGAGATTTGGTTTTAACAAGTGTTATTTATGCTCCTTGGGGGATCATTAGAATTGGATAATGTAAAAAGTCTGAAAATCAGTCTCTGGCTTCTGTTCAACTTGAAAGAGAGGTGGTGATGCCTAATGGTACACTGCCAATGGTCAACTCCTCATCTGCACTCGTGGAGGGCTGGTGTTACACAGTTTTCCTGAAACAGAATGTCCAAATGACCTCTGTGTCCTTTTGGAGTTCATCATGATTTTATAATGACAGACTCTTCTAGAAATTGCACCCTTTATTTTACAGACTTCATCCCCCTAATCAGGTGGAGTTGTTCCCCTCCCAGTTTTCCTCTAGTGTCTTGTCCAGCCTCCATCAGTGTCCTAATCACACAGGAACATGATGAGATATTTACATTAACACATAAACAATAGAGTGAGAAATTCTTCAGCTGGTCTGTATCTTGCTCATCTTTGTTGTCTTCAGCATTTAGCACTGTTCCTAGAACCTACTAGCTTCTCAATAAATATTTGTTGAGTGAAGGAATGATGAAACCAAAGCCCAGGGACAGGAAGTTACCTGCCCAAAATTCCAAGTCCAGTTAGTAACAACATTCTAGCCGAGTGCAGTGGTGCACACCTGTAATCACAGCAGCTCAGGAGGCTGAGGCAGGAGGATCTAGAGTTCAAAGCCAACATCAGCAAAAGCGAGGTGCTAAGCAACTCAGTGAGATCCTGTCTCTAAATAAAACACAAAATCAGGGCTGGGGATGTGGTTCAGGGGTTGAGTGCCCCTGAGATCAATCCCCAGTACCCCCTCCGAAAAAAAACCCACAAAATTCTGAGAGGTAGGATATGACAACATTTTAATTAAATTGCATTATTTGAAAATACATAGTTAAGAGGCTAGAATTGGAGGCTGGGGTTCTGGCTCAGTGGTAGAGCATTTGCCTAGCATGTGTGAAGCACTAGGTTCAAGTCTCAGCACCACATATAAATAAATAAAATAAAGATCCATTGACAACGAAATAATATATTTTTTTAAAAAGAGACTAGAATTGGATTTGATCTTGGAATCAAATTTCTCTGTCAGATTATTCATAGAATCAGAAATTTAAGTGAGAGTCCACAGCATCAAAAATAGACAATGGGGTCTACTTTAAGAGTTTGAGAGGAGGGTTATTTGTTTCTTTGTTGTTTTTCCTTAGAGTTTTGCTTTTCTTGTTAATATTCTACCTGTAGGAATGGTAGGTGGGTTCATATTTGTGGGAGAAGTCACTTTGATTGGCTTTCCCATAGTTGGAAAAGCAAGAATGGAATAAGTCTCTATTCTAGGCAGAAAGATCTTTCCCCATCTCTGGAATCCATAGGCCCTTGCTTATGTTCAAGGTAAGTCTTTGTGAGAAATAACTACAGTAGATGCCACTTATCCATGGGAAATATCCTTCAAGAACCCCCCACAAATAGTACCAAACCCTAAATATACTATGTTTTTTCCCATACATTACTTATAATAATTTAACTTATAAATTGAGTACAAAAGAGATTAACCACAATACCTAATCATAAAATAGAACAATTTGTCGGGGCTGGGGTTGAGGCTCAGTGGTAGAACGCTTGCCTAGCGCGTACAAAGCCCTGGGTTCCATCCTCAGCCACACATAAACATAAATAAATAAAATAAAGGTATTGTGTCCAACTACAAGTAAAAAAATAAATATTAAAAAATAAGAAAATAGAACAATTTATAACAGTAGACTGCAAAAAAAGTTGTTTAAAATGAATGAATTGTTTATTTCTGGAATTTTCCACCCAATACTTTTGGACCACAGGTAACTGAAACACTGAAAGTGAAACCTCAGATAAAGAGGTACTGCTGTAATCCTTTTTGGCATAGGTTGCGGGAAGCTGGAGGTAACCCTGTGTGTGTGTAATGAGCCCTGAGGCTTGTGCCAGAATCAAGGCTGTTTTTCTTTTGCTGAGACAGAGAAGGTTGGAATAGGATATCAGCGTGAGAGAATACCTGTGGTTGTGGCCTTTGAGGAGGTCAGAGTGACCCAGGAAATGTAATCTGGCCAGTGGCCAGGTGGCAGTCATTACTGAGCTCCACAGTCTTCCCTGAAGATGTCTCCAGAAAATCCTATCCAGGAGTCCTTGAGACGCTTTTCTGTGGATAGCTGGAGTGTAAGAGAGACAGACACAGAGAAACAGATAAAAGGGAGAAGAAGAAAACACAAAAAAAGGTGTGGCCCAGCAGACCTAAAGAAATCCTTCACCTACTGTTTCAAGGTAACAAAATGAGCACCCGAGTCACCTGGCTGGCACCAGTGGCCATAGGGAAAGGTGTTTAAGGTCTGGGCTAGCTGGATAGTGGGAGTGTACAGGTGCAGGTCAGCTTTAGAGTAGAGTTGTGATGAGCCTGCTACCTGAACTCAGTGGACATGTGACAATGGCACTTGGCCTAGACCTCAGGGATTAAGTTGGCCAACATTTTTTTTCTCCCAGCCAGGGTCAAAACAATAACAACAACAAAAATTCTCTTCAGGCTTTATGCATATGGAGAATAAATAAGGAAGAATTAGAATTAGGTTTTTTTTAATCTTCTGTTACCAAGTGTTGCTTGGTTTGGTGGCACATGCGCTAAAGGAGGAGGATTGCAAGTTCAAAGACAACCTCAGCAACTTAGTGAGAACGTGTCTCAAAATAAGAAAGGCTGAGATGCAAAGCACCTCTGGGTTCAATTCCAGGTACCAAAAAAAAAAAAAAAAAAAAAAAAGTGTCCTCATTTCCTACCATCAGGAATTGTTACCATTGAGTTGGGATCTGAAGGAGAATGTTATAAGTCAAGAATGTCTTGAAATTGCTTGCAAATCCACATGTATTTTTTTTTCCCTGGGAGAATCATGATTCAGAAAAGGTCAAGAACTATTGGGGCTGTGTATGGTGGCACTTACTGTAACCCCAGCAGCTTGGGAGGCTGAGGCAGAAAGATGGAGAGTTCAAAGCCAGCCTCAGCAATTTAGCAAGGCTTTCAGCAACTCAGTGCGACCCTGTCTCTAAATAAAATATGAAAAGGGCTCATTGGTTAAGAGCCCTGGGTTCATTCCCTGGTACCAAAAAATAATAATAATAATAATAATGATAAATAAATAAAAATTAAAAAATAAAAATCTATTGGGGTAAGGCAAGACAGAACACATGCATTTATAGAGATTTGTTGTTCAGATGGCAGGACTTAAAATGAATGGAGTAAGGGAGTGTAATAATACTCAGTTGGTAGCCCAGGGACTGTGAATTAACAGCTGGTCACCCAATGACCGTAGTTACCTTAAGGCATACACACACATACGGATAATAGGTTGGGAAGTTGCTGAATGAGTGCAATGCATACAGAGGAATAAACACCACATATTCAAAGGAACATAGTAGGAATAGAACAGTCACTGTAAGGAGATCACTAAATACAATTGGATGCCAGGGTGGAAAGAGTACTCGATTATTCTCAGGCCTGATTCAGTAGATATTTCACAAGAGGGCTAGGTCTCAGGGATTTTCAGGGGCTATACTTGTCTTCAATTTAAGGTTGTCCCATTTCTGAGTGGGAGGCCCTCTTGAGTTGTATTGCCTACGATAGTGCCTTAGAAACAAAAGTGTAGTCTTATTCTTCTTTGGTTCCTTGACCTAAACCCTATTTCATCCATCTCTACTTCATCTTTTTCCTGACTCTTGGGGAACTGGTATTTTCTTATACTATCCCTATGACCAGTGCTCTGAAATTCATTCCCATCCTTGGGGTCCAAGCTAATGGGATACTGGGGTAGAACGGTTTGCAGAACTGATTTTTTTTTTCTAGTACTGGAGATTGAACCCAGGGGTACTCTACCACTGAGTGGCATTGCCAGCCCTTTTTATATTTTTTTAAGATAGGGTCTCACTAAGTTATTTAGGGCCTCACTAAGTTTCTGAGGCTGGCCTTGAACTTGCAATCCTCCTGCTTCAGTCTCCTGAGTCACTGGGATTATAGGTGTGTGCCACTGTACCCAGTTCAGAAATGGAAATCTAAGTGGGCAAAAGAGAAAAGTTTCAGGACATTACTTTCTCAAAGTTCAGAAATCTTAAAGAAGGATGAGACAGACAGAGAATGGGAGTTCTCAGGGAGAACTTTGAGTCAGAGGAAGGAAGACAGATCATTTTTAAGTCTTTAGTCAAGATCCACAGCTGTTTGATCCAATGTTTTCCACACTGGTCCAGTTGTTAGTTGATAATCTGAGGATCTCTTTCCCTTATTGCCCCCTTCTTCTGGCCTGCACTTGACCTTGGCTGTGTTCCTTTGCCATTGAAAATTTGTCTTAGGGGGCTGGGGCTCAGTGGTAGAGTGCTCGCCTAGCACATATGAGGTACTGGGTTCAAGCCTCAGCACCACGTAAAAATAAAAAATAAAATATTGTGTCCATCTACAACTAAAAAAAATTTAAAACAAAGAAAAGAAAAGTTGTCTTAGAGGAGCACATCCAATTGGTGACTTTTATTCTGTAGGTGACTTTGCAGCTGTGCCAATTCTGACTGTCCTCTTTGCCCAACTGACTGCAGGTCATCAGGCCTTGGAACTTGCCATACCTTCCACTGATAATCTGCTTTGTGCAGCTGTCTACAGATCCAGTTCAAGATCCATGACTATTATTTGATCTCATAGGAAGCAAAATACTTGTAGTCACTGGTTTGTTTCTACTAGGGTAATAGTATCTTGTATAATGTATCCATTGGGAAAATTTCCAAAGGATCAAATATCAGAAATTCAACTACATCAAGACATTTGGTTCCTGATACAATAAACTATTCAGTGTAAGCATTTTGGGATATCTTTACTTATATCATTCACAGGAGGAAATTTTAAAAAAGTTCTACTTGCAGAAATTATACATTTTTCCTCCTTTTCCAACTTCTCTCTGAAAACTGTCCAGTATTAAAGTCAGATTATAGCTGGATGCACAGTTCAAGGCCTGAGTTTGATCCCTAGCAACACACACACACAATCATAATATTCCTGAGCTATAGGTAAACATGATAAACATATGAATTTGTCCTGAGGATATACATTTTTTTGATTGTGTGGCAAATCTTTTTTTTAAATTTTTTTTGGTTGTAGATAGACACAATACCTTTATTTTATTTATTTATTTTTATGTGGTGTTGAGGATCAATCCCAGTGTCTCACACATGCTAGGCAAGCGCTCTACCACTGTGCCACAACCACAGCCCATTATGTGGCATCTCTAATGTTTTCTTTTTATGTGTGCCCATTTATTTATTTGTTTTATGGAATTGGCTTATGCAATTATGGAGTCAGGCAAGTCACAAGATCTGCAGAGTAATGTGGGAAGCTGTAAACCGGAAGGACTGATGATTTAATTCTAATCCAAATCAGAAGGCCTGAGGTCCAGGAAAACCAATGGTATAATCCTCATTCAAAGACTGAAAAGCTCAAAATCAAGAAGAGTTGATATTTCAGTTCAAATTTGGGTTCACACTTTCAGAGATTTCAGTCCATGGTTGATTGTCTCTATGGCCAGATGAGAGAGAAGATCATGGCAGAAGTGTGTGGTGGAGGAAGCTGGGTGGCTCATGGCAACCAGCAAAGAGAGAGGGAGTAGAGGGAGAGAGCCTTTGAATGTTTTCTTGTTAAAGGAAAGGTGAGGAATAAAAAGTATGGCTTTGGGGCTGGGGATGTGGCTCAAGCGGTAGCACGCTCGCCTGGCATGCGTTCGACCCGGTTTCGATCCTCAGCACCACATACTAACAAAGATGTGTCCGCCGAGAACTAAAAAATAAATATTAAAATATTAAAATTCTCTCTCTCTCTCTCTCTCTCTCTCTCTCTCCCTCTCTCAAAAAAAAAAAAAGTATGGCTTTGACATCATACTTCCATTTGTTCAACAAGTGTTTGTTGAATAGTTACAATGTACAGGTTCTGTGGTAGATACCAGTAAACAGAAATGAAAGACACTATCACAGTCCATAAGAAACTCATAAACCAATGGGGAAATCCAGGAAGTGAATAATTTATTACAATATGGTGGGAGGGAGGGGTAATTGTCCTGAGAGTGGTCAACAGGTGCCAGTAGCCCTGAGAAGGTCACTGCTTCTTGCAGTGGAAAAGCAGTAGCCCTCATTGTGTTTTTTTTTTTTTAATATTTATTTTTAGTTGTAGTTGGACACAATACCTTTATTTTATTGATTTATATGTGGTGCTGAGGATCAAACCCAGGGTCTCCCATGTGCTAGGCAAGCGCTTTACTGCTAAGCGACAACCCCAGCCCAACCCTCATTGTTTTAGCCCTTCATTTTTATCAAGGAACAACAAAAAAAGATTTTCCACATAGATAAGTCACTTGAAATGTTTTCCAGATAACTAGGCTTATCTGTCTAGGTCCATGCTTTTAAACATTTAAGCATGATTTTCCCTGGGAATATTTGCAAAGTGTCTTCTTGACTCTTTTCTATTTATTTTCCTCCCCTCTCAGTCTACCTCCCACCGCCATGCACACACTTTTGAGACAGGTTCTTGCTGTACTGTTCAGTCTGGTCTTGGATTCACATTCCTCCTGCCTTAGCCTCCCAAATACTTGGGATTACAGGCACATGCCACTATACCCAACTTTCCCCTTTTCTTAAATGCAAAATACTATATAAAATTAATTCTTTTCCAATTGAATAAAGACATGTACCATGAACTCTAGCTTTTTTTTTTTTTTTTTTCTGGGCTGTGCACAAGATCCTTTGGAGGCATGTTTGCCTCTAAACCAAATGGCCCTTATTGTTGTTTTCCAGTTTGGGGGATTGAACCCAAGGCCTCACACGTGCTGTGTAAGTGTTCTACCACTAAGCTACATCTCCAGCCCCACCACCTTATTGTTGTTGTTGTTTTTTTAATATTTACTTTTTAAGTTTAAGTGGACACAATATCTTTATTTTACATTTATGTGGTACTTAGGATCTAACCCAGTGCCTCATGCACACTAGCGAGCACTCTACCACTGAGCCACAACCCCATCCTCAACCTTATTGTTTTTTGTAATTTTTCTATCTCTTCTCTCCTCATCAGGATGAGAATGTTGATCTAACTGCTTTTTACTTTTAGGTCCTCTCCTTTCTCTTTTCAAATGTGTGTTGGTTTAGGAATTCTTACATCTAAACAGGTTAGAATTTTGAATAAGAAAAGGGTAAGTAGACTATGAATCAAAACTTGACAGGCACACACCTCTAATTCCAGCAGCTCTGAAGGTTAAAGCAGAAGAATCCAAAGTTCGAGGTCAGCCTCAGTAATTTAGTGAGGCTCTAAGTAATTTAGGGAAACCCTGTCTCTAAAAACCCTGTCTCTAAACCCTGTCTCTAAACCCTGTCTCCAAATAAGTAAATAGAGCTGAGGATTTAGCTCAGTGGAAAAATGCACCTGGATTCAATCCCTAGTACCAAATAAAACAAAACAAATTGCTGGGTGTGGTGGCCCTTGCCTCCAGGGCTGGGAGGCTGAGGCAGGAGAATCAAAATTCGAGGCTAGCCTCAGCAATTTAATGAGGCCCTAACTAAGTGAGATTCTAACTTAAAATAAAAAAATAAAAAGGACTGGGGATGTAGCTCAGGGCCTCACTAAATTGCTGAGGCTGGCTTTGAACTGGGGATCCTCCTGCCTCAGCTTCCTGAGCTGCTGGGATTATAGGCATGCATCACTGCGCCCAGTTTTGGTATTAATATATAGTTCTAAAATTGAACCAAATATATCCATTTGTTTTTTAATAACCTAAACTCTCATCTGTCATAGTTTGTAGATAGAGTAAAAATCTGTGTTAAATAAAAAAACGTATTGGTTTTCACCTCCAATAAGTTAGGTCCCTCTTCTGTTATTGGCATATAGTTTTTATATCTTATTGTTATCATTCACTTGTGGGCTTTTATTTTATTACTTTTTTAACATGTGGTCTCACTATATTGCCCAGACTGACCTGGAATTCCTAGGCTCAAGGGATTCTCCAGTTTCAGTCTCTTGAGTATCTGGGACAACAGGTATATGCACTGTGCCAGGAGTTTGGTTTTCTTCCTTCCTTCCTTCCTTCCTTCCTTCCTTCCTTCCTTCCTTCCTTCCTTCCTTCCTTCCTTCCTTCCTCCCTTCCTCCCTCCCTCCCTCCCTCCCAAGGACATTTACCAGTGAGCTACCTCCTCTGGTTCTTTTAAAAAATTTTTATTTTATTTTATTGGTTTGTTTTAGTTACACGCGACAATAGAATCCATTTTGACATAATTATACAAGCATGGAATATATCTTATTCTAATTCTGACCCCAGTACCTCTCTTTCTCATAAAATTTCTTATTTTGAGACAGAGTCTTATTAAGTTGCCCAGACTGACCTTGAACTTGCAATCCTCCTCTCTAAACATCCTGAGTAGCTGGAAGATGGCTCCTGGATCTCCATTTTAATAAATGCTTGCTCCATTCATGAACAAATGTCCACCAGGCCTTGATTCAACCCTGATCATTCAAACATACTGCTGAGAGATTTTCTTTCTTTTTTTAATATTTATTTTTAAGTTTTAGGTGGACACAATATCTTTATTTTACATTTATGTGGTGCTGAGGATGGAACCCAGTGTCTCGTGCATGCTAGGTGAGCACTCTACCACTGAGCTAAAACCCCAGCCCCTGCTTTGAGATTTTCTAGTCATTCTCTGGGCTGTCCATTAATCTATGGTGACCAACTGTCTGAGTTCTCTTAGGATTGAAAGAATGTGGGAACTTTAGTTTTAAAATAAAGTTGGAGAGGATTCTTGGGATTTTAATTTTTCAGTGCTAAACCAGGATGAATTGGTCACTCTATTAATAATTCAGTGATGGATTTGAAGGTTGGGAGAAGTGTGGCCTACCTCTGGCTTCTGCAGCTATGGTCATGAATGTGATACTACCAGAATGAGATAGGAGGAGGGTATTTCCAGCTGGGTCTCTTGGAGGTATTAGGCCCTGACTGAGAAGGTCTGCAGCTTGCAAGAATCTTAAATCTATTCATGCAGCAGTAACCAGGCCCCAGGGAATCTAAAGTTTACAAGAGATGGATTAGTAAACCAGAGTGTCAGTTTAATAAGTGTCTGTTACTTTTGTAGAAGTGGCTCCTTCCCTGTTTAAGATACTTGATAAAATGGAAAGGGAAAATGTTGAAGCCAGGTATTACTGGAGTTTTGTATTGTATGTAGGATTTTAACTGACTTTCCACTGAGGACATCTAAGATAACTGCAATTGGTGGACACCATGGGTGAGGCCCAACAGACTCACCAACTATGTCCAGTGCCTGTGCCCACCATGAGCTCCCTGACACTGTGCTCATCTTTGCCTCATTTCAACACACTTTCCAGTTATGGTCCCTGAGTTTCAATTCATTTCACAACTATTTTGGGGTATGTACTTCCTGCTCTAGATCTCCATCTGATTCATGTTTGAGGGGAGCCTGGGGTTAAAGGACCCTGGAGTGTTTTGGGAACATTATCTTTAAAGTGGCTAATTTTCTCTTATTTGTTTAGTCAAAAAGATGTTCCTGTTCTAGGCTTTGGCATTCTGCTTTCTTTACAACATTTTCACAGTGGCTCTTGTCTCTAAACGGAGACAGTTACTTTTATGGTTTGCAAGCCCTCTGACCACAGGGACTTTTCACTACCAGCTCCACCTGCTGCCCTGATTCCCAGAGGCCTCCCTCCCTCTCCACCTGGCCTCCCTAATGCCCTCTGGTTGACATACTTTGGAGTTTGCTGCTGGCTAAGAACAGGGAGAGGCTGTCTTGGTGTGGGGTGATGGTGATCTGGAAATAGCCTTGGGGGAGGGGCTTGGCCTTGAGGCTGTGTTGAAGTGCTGTCTATGCTCCTAATACTTGGTACTCAGCAGCCAGAAAAAGAAGGCATCTTGGCAGACAGGCTGGCTTCTTGCTCTCAGGGTATTTATTTATCCACCTGAGCTAGTGACTATACTGCTATCCAAAGGTAATGTTTTTTACTCTGGGCTACCTAGGTGTTTCCTCCTGCCTTGGTCTCCACATTTGATCCTGCAAAGGAGGGCCCTGGGATTGCTTGTGGATTGGAGGTGAGCCAGCAGGCCACTCACTTATAGCAGCCTCAATACATTGGCAGGCACTCAGTATTAGCCACTCGAGCAGATGTTCCAAGTGAGGAAAGGTTGGTCATCAGAAGCAGGGGCAGTAAAAGGGTGGACTGAGGCAAGGCCCCCAGAGGTACCAGAAGTAGGAGGGGGAGCTGAGCAGGGACCAGGTGTACCCTGATTTTCACTGAAGTTATCTTCCTTCCCACTGGGAGAGCAGGCAGCTGGTTAACACTGTCCAGTCTAGCTGTCCCTGAGTCATCCCCCTGAAAATCCTGACAACTGATAGTGACAGGCTGGCTGCTGCATAGTGGTGACAGGCTTGTGGCCTCCTTGCCTGTCCTGAGACAGCCTGGATCATGGCTTCTGAATGCCTGTTCTTTCCCATCAGTCCTACATGGACCTGTTCATAGGGGTCTGGGTGATATATTGCTCTCCCACACAGAGTTTTACCTAAGATAAACAGGTTTATGGGTAGAATTGTGTTACCAGGCCATAGCCCTGCTTCTCCTTTCCCCCCTACCCCTTCTGTTTTTTCAGTACTGGGGATTAAACCCAGGGGCACTCTACCACTGAGCCCTTTTTGAGACAGAGTCTTGCTAAGTTGCTAAGGCCAGTGAATAAGCTTTCTAATATAAAAAAAAGGAAAAAAATCTTAATTTGCCCCAAGTTCCTTGGTTCTCTTCAGTCTTGAAAAATGGCAGAAAATGTACTGGGCCAGTGTTTCACTCTTATGCTGTACTCTGCCAGCCCCCATCCTTCTGATCCCATAGGCCTACCGGCTAGCTTTGGTCCCAGACATCCTGAAGGCAGGTTCAGTTCACCAGTCTCCCTGCCCTGGGTGATGGACTTTTTGCAATTAAAGCCTATATTCCCCACTTCAGAAATTAAACTTGCCCTCTCTGTACATGCATTCAAAGTCCTCACATCCTCTGATGACCATGGGCTTATTGAATGGCTTCAAAAAACCTGAGATGGGTGTGGTGATGTATGCCTATAATATCAGTGACTACAGAGGCTGAGGCAGGAGAATCACAAGTTGGAGACCAGCCTTAGTTACTTAGCAAGGCCCTAAGCAACTTGCTGAGACCCTATCTCAAAATTTTAAAAAAGGCAGTGAGGGGCGGCAGGGCAGGGTGTGCCTGTAGATGTGGGTCAATTGTTCAATCCCCAGTTCTGAAAAAAAAATTAAAAAGATGTCAAGAGATTCTACAACAGCCTATAAGATACCACAAAAGGTAGCAGTGCAATGGTTAGAAACATAGATGCTAACTGGGCGTGGAGGCACATGCTTGTAACCCTAGTGACAGGAGACTAAGGCAGTAAGATTGCAAGTTCAAGGGCAGTCTTTACAACCTAGTGAGATTCTGTCTCAAAAAAAATTAAAAGGGGGGCTGGGAATGTGGCTCAGGCGGTAGCACGCTTGTCTGGCATGTGTGCGGCCAGGGTTCGATCCTCAGCACCATATACCAACAAAGATGTTGTGTCCTCAGAGAACTAAAAAAAAAAAATATTAAAAAAAAAAAAAATTAAAAGGGCTGGGAATGTAGCTCAGTGGTAGAGCGCCCCTGTGTTCAGTCTTCAGTACTGCAATTAAAAAAAAAAAAAAAGGTGCTGATCAAACCAAGGTTTAAATCCAATTCTGCCATTTACTAGCTGGGTGACTTGAGAAATTGACCACTTTAGTTTCATTTATAAAATGAGATCAAGAATAATACCTACCACTTCATAGTGTTATGAGGATTAAACAAAATAATTACTTATGCATACATGTTCACTATTACTACAGTCCTCACCTGTGGGGTATATAAGAGTTAATGGGGGCTTAACAGTCACCACAGTCTAGGGAGAACTGATTTTACCCTTTTGATTTTCAAGATTCAAGTATCTATTAATTCACTATTTCTCTGCAATCTTCCACCAAAAGTGGAAGGCACTGGCCCTTTAAATAACTGGAGAAACCAGTTGCTGTAATCCCAGAAATTTGGGAGGCTGAGGCAGAAGAATCTCAAATTGGAGACCAGTCTCAGTAATTTAGCAAGGCCCTAAGCTACTCAGTGATACAATGTCTCAAAATAAAAAATAAATCCCCAGTATGAAAAACAAAAAACAAAATTGGAAACAGCCTGAGAGCAAAATTATGGAACTTACTTATGGAACCACTTTTGGTTCTACTTTAGTAGACACTTTGGATTTGGATTCTGGATTTTTTGTTGTGGTACTGGGGTTGAAACCCTAGGATGCTCTACCACTGAGCTACTTTTTTTTTTTTTAAATTTTGTGATAGGATCTTGCTAGGTTGTCTGCACTGGGCTCAAACTTGGGATACTCCTACCTCAGCCTTTTGAGTACCTAGGATTATAGTGCCACTGTGCCTGGCATGGACTTGATCTTTTGACTTAACGTTCCTGGGCTCTAGATGCCTAGACCAGTGGCTCTCCCAGACTGGCTCTGTAGCACTGCTTTGCTGGCAAGAAACAGAAAGGCACTTAGGCTGACTCTTGCTTGCATAGGGCCTAGTAGTAGGATGGTGGTCCCAGGCCTGTGGCTGTGATGATGAGAACACTCTGATGTGAGCATATAAACAAGGTGCAATATTCCACACTGGCTATAGTGGGAGGGAACTGCAACAAGTTTCAGGGAACAAGACCATATCTGTGGGTGTTCTTACCCTGGAAAGGAATTAAGTGGGTCAAACCCCACCTGTGCTCTCTAAAACTAGGCTGAAGGAAAAGCCTGTTCTCTGAGTTGAAGATGCTAGAAGTGGGGGTAGGGGGATGGGCTTCTCAGTGATGAACAGGCATCCCTCTTCCCCAGTGCTGAAGCCTTTGAAGAGACCAGTGACTTGATTTATATCCAGTGTTTTATTAAAGATAAATAGTCTCATAAGAGGAGAAGTAAACGTGTCCCCAGGCCAACAGAGAGTGCGTATACGTGTGTATATGGGATATTTATGAGGTCCCTGATCTGTGCTGAGGGGTGGTCAGTCAGGCAGGGCCTGGGCCAACCAGTAAGGCAGATGAGGGTCCCTGTCCTGGGGACTCATTGTTCCTGGGTACCCCAGGAGATATAGTCTGGCCGTGTGGCTGCATGGTACTCATCGATGAGCTGCTGCACTATTTCTCTGGACGTGTCCATCTCATCAAAGTTGTCCTTGAAGATGTCCTCTTTGCGGAACTGCTCCATGAAGGCCTCCCGCTTCCGCAGTTTGTCAAACTGGCGACAGGTCCGCTCAAAGAGCTTGGGGCATGTATAAAGCAGGAGTCACAAAGAAATTAAGGAGCATTATGGCCCAGAGAGCCAGGAAACCCAGGCTGAGTTATCCCCACAAAAAATGCAGCAGTAGGGGGAGCAGGGATGCAGAGTGGAGGGCACAGTCAGGAAACTGACTTGGAGAGAAATATGCAAACTCACCGAGGAGATACTGGTGTGGTTGGCCATCATGAGCCCACTGACCCGGTGGGCTGAGGGCAGGTAGGGAGACTTCCTCGACAGGGCCACCTGGATGCTGGCTGGGCCCCAGGGGATGAAGTTGGCCAACTTCCGTTCACGGATCCTCTGCAGGCTCTTGTGGACCTGAGGTGGGTATGGGAGCGGTGATGGTAGCCACTCCTCTACCCTGTGGGTTCAGGGGACAGGGCAAAGAGGCCTCACTTACCTGGGTGGGGTCCACCTCTCCCTGGATGATGTTGAGGATGGCGATGTAGCAGTGGTTGGTCTGGCGGTCCCGGCCTGTGGACACCATCACGTTCTTGGGCTGCAGCAGCCGCCTCATGACATCCAGGACTGTGGTCTTCCTCACGCTGGCCACCTGAGGGGAAAGTGGGTCACAGAGACCAGGCTGGCATTTAAGGCATAGTCGAAAAGAGGAGCCAACACATGTTCCCATCCAACTCAGGATACTGTGATATATCTGCGAACAATGTCTCTAAGTTCAGATCTACCCCGAGACTCTGAGGCAGGAGTAGGCTCTTAGCAAACTCATGCCCCTGTGCAGGAGCAGAGCCAACCCCATTCATCCCCATGCCCGCAGGAGCCAAGGCGGAGGGAAGGTGGACACAAGTCAGTAGGCAAGTGGCCTGCTTCCTGCCAGTCTCTGAGCAAGAGCCTTGGGGGGCTGCAAAGGGTAATTTGGGGGCAGAGGGGAGAAAAGAAAGTCAAAGTTTAGTGTCTCTGGGCCCAGGCCAACCCTGCCTGGGACACTGAAGGCTGCTCTTACTGACTGGTCTGTAGTGAGGGGGGTGTAACCGGTCATGAGGAAGTGGAGCCGTGGTGTGGGAATGAGAGAGGCGATGAGGCCGATGAGGTCGTTGTTCATGTAGCCGGGGTAGCGCAGGGTGGTGGTGCTGGCCGACATGATGGTGGACACCTGGGGATGGGGGTGTGCATCATGGGTTTTGGCCCATGTGGGACCTCCCTTCCCAGATGGCCTTCTAGCAATGAGGATTTCTGGTCCAATGGAGTCTAGGATGGGGCTCACCAGCTGGTTGATCTGGGAGAAGGATGGGTTCTGGATGTGGAGGCGGTCTGTGGCAATCAGGTTCAAGGCTGTATTGTCTAGCACCACCTGGGGGACAGAAGAGAGTGGCAGATTTTATGGAGGCAGGAATATCAGAAGCTCTGCCTGAGCCTAGGCTCTGAAGCTCTGAGTCTCATAGCTAGATTTTTCAAACTGGCGACAGGTGCTTTCTTACCCCAAAGGAATTTTCCCAGGGCTATGGCATAGGAGGACCCTAAACAGACTTCCTGAATGCATGAAAATGATTAAATAGACAAGGGCATCAGGAATGGGGACAGACAGAATCTCAGACTCACCACGCAGTCTGCGTTCTGGGTCAGCCTCTTGAGCGTGAGAAGTGAGTTGTATGGCTGGACCACCACATCACTCATTTCATCCTGGTTGGGGAACACTGAGTATGTCTGCACCAACTTCTTGGGGTACCTAGTAAGTTTGGGAGAAGAGGAAGAGAGCAACAGCTTAGAGGCTGGGTGAACATGGGCTTCCTCAGTTATTTGGAAACAGCTAAATCTAGATAGGGAAATTATAGAGTCCATATCCACAAAGGAGGAAGAGCCAATACATATCACAAAATCTAGGATTCCAACTCCAAACTTGGCCGACATTCCCTGCACCTTCAATCAGAGGCCAGATTCTAGGCTCTGGTTCTGACCAATTGAAATGTGAAATGGTTCTCCATCACAACTTCACTTTCCCCATTATAGGAGGCAATAGAAGGGCTTTTTCTTTCTCATGTAAGTAAGGTGATATGTCTGCTGGGCCTCCCAGTCACTTAAGAAGTCAACCTTAAGTTCATGTCTCTCCTAGCCCCCAAACAGAGACTTACCTGTCATTCAGTCGCTCTAAGAGGTAAGAGCCCAGGCCAGAGCCTGTCCCCCCAGCAATGGAGTGACAAAGCACAAAGCCCTGCATGAGAAATTGACAGTCAGTGTCTATGTATATAATAGCAGGATTTCTTTTCTTTTTTTTTTAGTTTTTGGCGGACACAACATCTTTGTTTGTATGTGGTGCTGAGGATCGAACCTGGGCCACACGCATGCCAGGCGAGTGCGCTACCGCTTGAGCCACATCCCCAGCTCCATAGCAGGATTTCAAACCAGATCCATCTCACAATTTTTTGGACTCCCTGTCTTCCTTATGTTCTTCTTTCTCTTCCTGTCCCCTCACACATACAGCTTAGGAGACCCTACCTTGTCTTCAAAAAGGCTAGTAACAGTGCAAGGGGTAAATGGATTAATCTCATGCCTAACAGGTGGATTCTACAGGGGTGTTGCCAAGTCTTCCATGTGTATAGCCCCACTAGCATTCCTGATATACTTACCTCTAGACTGTCACTGCCATCTGCCTCCCGGTCTATGATGTCAAAAATGTCCTCATGAATCTTCTCTCCCTGAACAGACATGGAGAGGATCAGTGTGGAACAGGACTATGAGACAAAAACTCTGAACTAAGAATACCCTTAATTTTCCTTATAGTACTTGTGGAGCACAGCTGCTTCGCTTTTTATTTGCCGTGGTTATAAGCAAGCTTGGTGGTTCTAAGGATGGAACCTGGGGCCTCATGAATATTAGTTCTATCATTGTATATTTAGTTCTATAGAGCTGAGTGACTCTGGACAGATTACTTAATCTTTTTATGCCTCAGTTTTCTCATCTGCATAATGAAGGTAATAATACAGATCTATATTCCCTTATCTAAAACTCTTGGGGCCAGTTTTGTTTTGGAGCTCAAAAGATTTTAATTAATTGATACTGGGATTGAACCCAGAGGCATTTTATCTCTGAGCTATATCCCAGCCCTTTTTGATTAATTTTGTTTTGAGACAGGGTCTTACTAAATTGCTCAGCCTGGCCTCAAACTTTTTTTCTTTCTTTCTTTCTTTTTTTTTTTTTGCTATCAGGGATTGAACCCAGAGGTAGTGAAACACTGAATCATATCCCCAGCCCTTTTACATTTTATTTAGATATAGAGTCTTACTAAGTTGCTTATGGCTTCACTAAGTTGCTGAGGCTAGCTTTGAACCCACTATCCCTGTTTAGCCTCCTAGTAAACCACACCTGGCATGGCCTCAAACTTTCAATCCTCCTGCCTCAGGAAGATAGCAAGCCATCTGAGTAGCTGGGATTAACAGGAGTGTGCTCCTATGGCTGGCAACATATCAGATTTTAGGCAGTTTGAGACATATAATGTATATTAAATAAAACCTCATAGGGGTCTGAGGTGCATTAATCAAATACCTTAATATTTCAGCAATGATAAGTTTGGGTAATGTCATTAAGTTGGATAGAAAATATAAAATATCCTGTCTCCACTGAAATTTGGTTTTACTGCTAAATACATCATGAAATGTCTTTTAGCTTCAGAACTTTTTGGAAGGGCAGGTAATAGACTGGTGACCTGTAGTATCTATCTCTAGGGTTGAGAGGTTTAAATAAGTTAATATATGTAAAGCACTTAGAATGGCCTGGTACACAACACTAGCTATTGCAGGTTCTTAACAATATTATAAATTTAACTCTAGGCAAGCACACATCTCTCTCCAGCATTCACATCACTGATCTGGTTTAATCTCTCTCTAGGAAGTCACAGGCCCTGTCCCCACACAGAGAGTTGTGGGCCCAGCCAGGGAATAGCAAATGACCTGGGAGAATCCACTCGCCCAGTTGTTGCCAGCTCCTCCTCCATGCTCCGATAGGTAGATGTTCTCTGGGTTGTAAAGCTTGGCATAGGAGGAGTTGAGGATGGAATGGATCACCCGGGGCTCCAGATCCAGCAGCACTGCTCGCGGGATGTAATGTTCATCATCTGCCTATCAAGGGGAATCCAGGCTCAATTAGCTAGGTGGGCCAAGTCCTGAGTTCTCCCAATCACTGGCTCTGCTAATCCTCCCTCCTCAAGCCAGCCGCCCTGGCTATTCTGTCCACAGGGTTTCCCAGTACCAAGACACTGCCCTTCCCTTCAGGCCCCCTGGGCCACTGTTGGCGTTGACCGAGTCTCCAGGGGCACCTGGTAGAAAAAGACGTCCTTGCGGTCAGTGCC
Source organism: Ictidomys tridecemlineatus (assembly GCF_052094955.1). Lineage (NCBI taxonomy): Eukaryota > Metazoa > Chordata > Mammalia > Rodentia > Sciuridae > Ictidomys > Ictidomys tridecemlineatus. The sequence goes on from NC_135479.1 coordinate 19,836,506, forward strand.
TTCGGTGGCGAACTCTTCCACGATGCCCTCAGGACTGATACCATGCTCGGCGCATAGTTGTTTCCAGAACTCGAACCCAACTGGGGGAGGAGGCAGGCGGGGTAAGAAAAAGGATATCTGGGTCTGGGCAAGATCCAATTAGCAGAAAGGAGACTGAGCTCGGGGGTTCAGGGAAAAGAAGTGAAGGTTTAGGTCTCACTAGTGTGTGAGGAAAGGGCTGCATGCCAGTAATTGGGTAGGGGAGGGTCCCTTCGGGTTGGACAACTGGACACTGGGTCAGGGATGTCCCGCCTTTCGGACAACTACGATTCTAGGAAGGACCGATGGAGCCTAGGATCCCACAGTGAGATCCCATCGAGTCTAAAGAACCTGGGTAGCCTAGAGGCCGGAGGTTCGCTCACTCTGATTGCCGCACTGGCCCAACTGTAGGGTGATGATTTCCCTCGGCATCGCTCCTCAGGCACCAGCGTTGCAGCCGCTCCCGCCAGCAACGCCGCCGCTCGCCTGCCCGCTCGCCGCAAGACGCAGGCGCCAAACGACCCGCTCCACCCACGAACTTTCTCCTTTCCAATGAGAATGGAGTTCTGGAGATGGTATTTCCTTATTCATTTGGCTTCAGTGGTGTGGATTGCGCGTGCGTGGTTTCGGATTGGATTCGGCGCCACGGCACTGGAGACGTACTTTGACGCATTCTTCGCCTTATTTTCTATGCGCATGCGCGCTGCGGCGAGAGGCTGGCTGATTACGCATCTGCGCAGTTGGTGTTATTGTGACTATCGAGCCGCGGCCCCGGATGTTGTGGCTGCCGGGGGGAGATGGCGGAGGCTGAGGGGGTGGCCGCGACCCCAGGCCCAGTTTCAGGGTCGGCTTTCAGGGGTCGCCGAACTATGTCAGACTCCTGGGAGCGCGACCAACAAGTTGAGGCGGCGCAGCGGGCCCTGGTGGAGGTCCTGGGGCCTTACGAGCCTCTGCTGAGCCGGGTGCAGGCAGCCCTGGTGTGGGAGCGGCCAGCCAGGAGCGCCCTGTGGTGCCTGGGGCTGAACGCGGCTTTCTGGTGAGAGAATTGGACCCTCAGAAATCCTCCAAGGCGCGAATTAGGTTTCTCTAGGGTTGTACCTCTCGCCTGCCCTATTTTCTTCGCTGCAATGGCTCCTTCCTGTACCTGCCTAATTTTGCCTCACCTCCTTCCACTCCATCTCGCCTCCAGGCTTTGGTACCCTAGTTCTTCCCAGGACCTTCTAGCTATCTTCTCTGCTTTATATGCGCCTGCACTCGCCCCACACTTCTGGCAGGAGATTTGGTAACATCTTGAACTGCTCGCAGTGAGCGAGGGCGCTTCTTGTTAGCCAGGGAACGCTGTTTCTCTTTAACGTCTCTTCTCCTGCCTGCTCAAGTGTGGCTTGAAGATTCTCTCCAGAGATTTTAGTAGCTCTTATGAGAGTAGAGGCTTAAGGTGTTAGCCATAGGTGTGATAAGAAAACAAGCTTGAGCGGTTAGCATGATTTAGCCTGTTACATATTCTCTCACCAGTGAAGAAGGTTGAAGTCTAAGCGTCAGTGTGAGTCTCCAGAAAATTATAAGTTTTTAAGTAACAGTTATGAAATAGTGATTGTGAGATTTCAACAATTTTAAAAGCACTTTGATTGCAACTCCTCCCTGTTCAAAAGAATTAGAAAGGCATCCTTAGCCACGGTTTATAAGCAAGGAAATTGACGTTGTCTAATAGTGTGAGTCTTCCTGAGCTTGACAAGTGACTCTATAAATATACTTTTAAGTGTCTGTATGTGTCATGCTCTGGGAAGGTGGAATTGCTGCCCCTTTCCTAAATTGTCATAACCTAAAGTGGATTAGGGCTTCATAGAATCTACCAAGCACACTTTGGGTTTATTATTAATTAGTGAAATATTATTGATGAAATTCCAAGGGAACTGACATTTAGGGGGACTTCTACAGGGCTGAATGAAATAAAACTATCTTGTATGCCTCAAAACAACAACTTATGTTTAAAATTTTCTTTTGCTAGAAATATACTTCTTTTTAAAATTATTGGCTTTGAAATCAAAACATCCTCATCTGAAAAAGTTTTCAGTGAGCTGGAACAGAATAAATAGTTCCATTTTCTTTGGAAGCCTCAGTGTCCAACTACTAAGTCATTTCCTTCCAGTTTGAAAAGGACCTATGTTGAAGATGTCACAACAGTCTCTGGTATTTCTTGATTCCAGAGTCTTTAGTAAAGAAGGCAAAATTTTCCTACCACATACATGACCCATTTTTGGTAATGCTTTTCTTTGACACCTAGGTACCAACTTTCTTCCCATTGCTCACTGTGCGAACCCTTACCATAGCACCTCATTCAAGAGCATTTATCTAGTCAAACTTTGTTTCCCACAATAGGTTTAGTTCACCCTAGGAAGAAAGTTGGTCCTCATTAAACCAGTTCATAGAATATGGGGGTGAGGTCTGCATATGAGGAGCTCCTTTAACCCAGACACATCTTTAAATGCCACAGTGAGCTTTAATTTGCTGGGCCTTAACAGTATTTACTTAAGTTTATTAATATGCCATGTTTAGAATCTCAGTGAGAGCTCCTGTTTTGTACTCTGGGTCTCTTAAAGCTTTGTTGTATTTGGTCTTTATCTCTGGCATTTCCTGGTAGCTTGCCTGCTGTGTATCCAGAACAGTTACTCTTGTTATATTCCCATCACACTCTAGGAAGGTGGGGGAAAGATATAGCAAAATGGAGGTGTGACTTGAGACTGAAAGAACAGTTGGGTATGCCATTTATAGTGAGTATGCATACATGTGAAGGATACACAGATAGTGTTGAGGTCCTAGAGACTCCTGTAGCTGTCATAGATTGTTTAGGGGAAATGAGCTTCCTTGGAAAGTATAGTTTGAAGTTTAAACTGAATGTTAGACTTTGCATACTAAAAAATAGTTTCATATTGAGTAAGAACGCTAACATTTCAGCTAGGAATGTGGAAAAGTGACTGTTTAGTTCTCAGACATTTTAAATATTTAGGAAAAGGAGGATCATTAACTTAGATCAGAAATACTTTGTTTTGTTCTGAATGATGGCACATCATTAACATTTTCTGCATTTTGAGGTATTAGGAAATTGGATAGAGGAACAAAATATCATTAAAATTCAGGTAGATAGCTCTTAACTTTCAGTGTTCTGTATTCTCAGTTATGATTTTTCTGTACCTGTGACTATGCCTTTTTTTAATTAATTTTTTATTTGTTTTAATTAGTTATACATGACAGTAGAATGCACTTATATACTTTGATATACATAGATAGGATATAATTCCTGAGTATATATATATATTTTAGAATCATATTGGTCATACGGTCACATATCTACATAAAGTCATAAAGTCTCTTTCATTCTACTGTCTTTCTTATCCCCACAACCCCTGTCTTCCCCGTGACTATGCCTTTTTACATCCTAAAAATAAATAGATTATTTATTTATTTATTTATTTTTTTAGAGAGAGAGAATTTTAATATTTATTTTTTAGTTTTCGGCAGACACAACATGTTTATTTTTATGTGGTGTAGAGGATCGAACCCAGGCCGCACACATGCCAGGCGAGCGTGCTACAGCTTGAGCTACATCCCCAGCCCAATAAATAGATTATTAAATAAAGTAAAACAGATTCATGTAGGTTCCTTGTTACCATAGTATTCTGAGACTTTCAGTGTTTTGTTTTTGTTTTGTTTTTAGATTTCAGAACTAATATAGTGGCTGTATCAGAGATCAGAGATGTTCAATCCTAAATTACTTCTGGACACTGATCTGTTATCTATACAATAATAATAGAAATGTCAAGCCTTTCCCTCTAATAGCTTGTATTTTCATTAGCCTCAGCCCCATCTATTTCAAATGAGTGATATCAAATCAAATGAGTGATTTGAAGGAAGAATATGAGTATTTCCTGTCAGCATCAAAAAAAGAACAGGTTTAGGGGGCTGGGGATATAGCTCAGTTGGTAGAGTGCCTGCCTCACATGTACAAGGCCCTGGGTTCAATCCCCAGCACCACCACCAAAAAAAAAAAAAAAAAAAAGAATAGGTTTAATAACTTTTTGGTTTGCTTTTTAGGAGATAAGTGGGATGGTGGGTAAATAAGTACTGAAAATGTATAGCAACTTCAAATCCCTCCTCTGACTTCCACAAAGCACACGGTTCAAGGAGGTCTGGATAACTGTAGACCTCCTTTCCAATTTTTAACGTTCTATGAATCTAGATACTCTCTGAATTAGGGAGATTGATTAAGCTTAATCCACAAATTGTTTTCCTGTTGGGATTTGCTTTTGGTCTTTTGTCTGAGACAACCATATTATATTTGGGGGTCATTATGGAATCTCTTGTTTAAACAAATGAAAACAGATAAGTAGGGCTGGGAGATATATATATATAAAAGTAAAAGTTAATATTTGGTTTGCCTTCTTCCCAAAACAATAAAAATATTTATGAGAAATGATTAAGAGTATAAAATAATTCTGATTTAAAAGGTTAGAATTTGAGTTAAAAAATAATAGGATCAGGAAATGGAAGGGAGGGCCCATTTCAGTAGACATTTGTTATGTAGGGGGAAAAAAATCTATTATCTAAATCAAATGTGGTGGTTGAGGCAAGAGGATTGAAATTTGAAGCTAGCTTAGGTAATTTGCCTTCTCCCAAAATAAATTTAAAAATTTTAAATGACCTGAGAAATGATGAAGAGTATAAAGCAATTATGATTTAGAAGGTTAAATAACCATGTGTGAGGCTCTTGAGTTCTAGTCCTAGTACCATGAAAATAAATAAAATTTTCATGGGGCATGGTGGCACACACTAGTAATAATCCTATCTATTTTCAGCTACTTGGGAAACTGAGGCAGGAGCATCGAAGTTCCAGGCCAGCTTCTACAACTTACCAGGACCCTGTCTCAAAATAAAAAGTAGAAAAGGCTGAGGATGTAGCTCAGTGGAAGAGCACTTTCCTAGCATATGTAAGGCCCCAGGTTCTATCCTCAGTACTGCAGACAAAACACAAAAGCTATTGAACTTTATATGAACTCAGTGCTTCTGGTGGTAGTCTTTGGAGGGGGATTCTTTCTGCTTTTAGTAGCCAAGAGTCTCAAGAATGTTTTTGTTAACATTTCCTCTCTTCATTCAGTTTTTACATGTCCAAATTGTAAGGTTGGGTGCTTTCTCTCCATAAATATATGGGTAGGTTATTGGCAGCTAGTTAGTTTCCTTTCTGTTTTTATGCAAGAAACAACTACAATTAGGTGACATAGATTAGATCATTTTTTTTCCTTTTAATTTTTCAGTGGCTGGCTCATTAACCAGACAGTCACAAGTGCTGTACACAAATGAGCTTACTGTCTATAGGATGGGATGCTTTGTTCTGAAGTGCCATTGAGACAAGCTTACTTTTTTTTTTTTTTGAGAGAGAGAGAGAATTTCAATATTTATTTTCTAGTTATCAGTGGATACAACATCTTTGTTGGTATGTGGTGCTGGGGATTGAACCTGGGCCGCACGCAAGCAGGGTGGGTGCGCTACCGCTTGAGCCACATCCCCAGCCCCAAGACAAGCTTACTTTATAATAATAAAGAAACCTAGGAATAGTATCTTCTTTGGTTAAAAATAGTTGAGGGGCTGGGGTTGTGGCTCAGTGGTCTAGAGTGCTTTGCGTAGTATGTGTGAAGCACTGGCTTGGATTCTTGGCACCGTAAATAAATAAATAAGTAAATAAATGTCTATTGACAACTAAAAAAATGTTTAAAAAAGTAGTTGAGTAGTCATTATTTATTATTATAACAAAATTCTAACTTAACCTAATAATAAGGATCCACAGTTAATTGTTTATTTTTATAATTTTTTAAGCTCTTTCTGGAGACCAGATTGCTATTCTAAGGGGCATTTTATTTAGACTGACAATTTAATTGGATTTTACCTCTGACAAAATGAAGGGACACAAAAGAAAAACTGTGAATAAAATTTCACTTTCATAGACATTAGAAAATTCAAATACAGTGACATTGAATTACTAATTTCTGCTTATTAAATTTTAAAAGAAGATAATATTTAATTCTGGGAAATATGAAGGAAAACAGACATATGACTAATGGCAACATAAATTGGAAAGCTTTTCTCTAAAGTAGTTTGGCAAGATATTTAAAATGTTCATATCTTTTCCAAAGGTGAGGGAAGTAGGAAATTATTGCTGATGGGCATGGATTTCTTTTGGGGCGAGGAAAATGCTCTAAAATTAGATAATGGTGATAGTTGCTCAGCTTTGTGAAGATACTAAAAACCACGGAATCAGACAGTTTGCAAGATTGAATTTTATGATATACAAACCATATCTCAAAATAAGTTATTTTTAAAAATTGTTAATGCTAATGGGTATTGTGGCCCAGGCTTAAAATCCCAGTGATTTAGGAGGTTCAGGATGTTTCAAGTTTGAGGCCAGGCTGCGTGATTTAGTGAAACTGTCTCAAAATTAAAAATAATAATAATTTTAAAAGGGATTGTGCATGTAGCTCAGTGGTAAAACTCCTCTAAACCCAGTCACCTATTAGAGGAGGGGGAAGTTAATGCCTTTTGACCTACTAGTCCACTTAAAATATTAATCATAGGTAAGGGCAGAGATTTATGTTTAGTGTTTGTAGTGTTTAGTTTTTATTTATTACATCAAAATCGGGAATACTTTGATTAGAGAAAGGAGTTTTTTGTTTGTTTGTTTATATATATATATTTTTTGAGATCGGGTCTTGCTAGTTGCCTAGGTAGGCCTCAAACTTGCAATCCTCCTGCCTCAGCTTCCCAGTTGCTGGGATTACAAGTATTTAGACAACATGTCTGGCTAATTAGAGAAAGTTTTAAAGGACAAATGGTATATATGTATAATGTAATCATTTTAAAAGTTTTTGATATTTTTCTGGTGATATGGAAAAACCACATCTATGTACTTCATTTATTTTTGGTAGTGCTGGGTCTATGTACCATTAAGTGAAAAAGAAGGTTGTTAAACCAGATATGCCATGTACTTTCATAGTATTTCAGTATTTTTTAAAAAATATTTTTTAGTTGTTGATGTACCTTTATTTTTTATTTTTTTATATGTGGTGCTGAGGATCATGCTTCTCACATGCTAGGCAAGTGCTCTGCCACTGAGCCACAACACCAGCCCCTTCACAGTATTTTTATATGTGAATATAAAATACCAATTCTTTCTGTAAGTAATTTGTCCTGATTTCAACTTTTTTTATTCAATGGACTATACCCTAAACCTTAAAGCATTGGGAGCAATAGCAACTGTGCAGGTGCAAATCTCTCTAAATCAAAAAAAAAAAACGGTTTCACATTGGTGTGTAACCATTGCCATGTGCTAAAAATCTTCCACATTAGTGGAAAAAAAAAAGATTAAAATCAAGATTTCTCTTGGTTTCTAAAATAGATTTACATCTTTATTTCTAAAATAGATTTACATATTTTTTGAGAATAATCTTCATGTTTTATGGAATGTGTGGATGACAGATCATTTTGTAAACTTTTTTTTTTGGCATGACTGGGAATTGAACCCAGAGCTTCCCACATGCTAGGCAGGCATTCTACCACTGAGCTACATTTCCAGTCTTTTTAATTTTATTTTGAGATAGTGTTTTGCTAAACTGCCCAAGCAGGCCTTGAACTTGTGATCCTCTTGTGTCAGTCTCCCTAGTAGCTGGGATTATAGGCTTGTGTCACTTCATCCAGCTTTAAAACTTTTATTATTAATAATTTAAAACATATGTTTAAGTAGACAGAATAATATATACCACCGTGTATTCAGCTTTAAGTTTTTCAATTCATTGCCAATTTTGTATTTTTATATTATAATTCTTTTCTACCTCTTTCTTTTTATTTTATTTTTTTATGTTTATTTACTTTTTATTTTATTTATTTCCTAGGGATTGATCCCAGGGTGCATTACCACCGAGCTACATCTCTAGCTCTTTTATTTTTATTTTGAGATAGGATCTCACTAAGTTGCTTAAGCTTTCACTAAGATAACTGAGGCAGGTCCCAAACGTGTGATCCTCCTGTCTCAGCCTCTTGAATTGCTGGGTTTCTTGTCATTTACCACCACACCTGGCTCCTCCTCATTGTTTTGAGGCAAATCATGAATGTAATGTAATTAATCTTTAGATATTTCAGTATGTCTGAAAAATAGACTTACAAAGTACCATTCATGTAAAATTCAGTCAGTGTTCAAATGACCAATTTTCTCATAAATGATACTTTGGCTTTAAAAAAAAAACAAAAACACAACTTTCTGGGTTAAGAGTCACATGATGTCCACATATTGTGACTAGTCTGTTTTGCTGAAGAAGTCCTTCGGTCCTATAAAGTATCCTAGAGACTAGATTTTACTGACTGCATCCCTGTGGCTTAACATGGCCCCTGTGTTCTATATTTCCTATAAAAAGGTAGTTGAATCTAGAGGCTTCATCAGATTCATGTTCACTTTTTTGGGGGGGTGATGCTTCAAGGAAATTTTTTTTTTTTTTGGTAAGACTATTTCATAGATAGGGATTTACTAATTTCATTTTTATTTTCTTTAATTACATTTTCTAAACTTTTCTCAATAAACATACTGTCTTTAGAAATAACACAAAACATGCCAGGTACAGTGGCAAATGTCTGTAAATCCCAGTGGCTTGGATGGCTGAGGCAGGAGGATTGTGTGTTCAAAGCCAGCCTCCGCAAAAGCGAGGTGCTAAGCAATTCAGTGAGACCCTATCTCTAAATAAAGTACCTAATAGGGTGGGGGATATGGTTCCATGGTAGATTGCCCCTGAGTTAAATCCCCTGTTACCCACCCCCCAAAAAAAGAAATAACAAAAAATAAATACCAGTAAGAAAAAATAGATTGTGAGCCCACAATGAGTGGAAGGAGTAACGGGGTATGACAGTCCCTAATTGAGTAATTCACACGTGAACGCCCAGCATTGGCTATATTTACATTGTTAAGTTGGAAAGTATATTTACATTGTTTTTGCTAAGTTGGAAGGTTCTCCTGCTGATTAAAGTTGGACAATATTTTGCATGTTGCCTTATCAAATTTCTGCACTGTTATATATGCTTGTGAATGATTGGCCTACAGAAATCAACATTGCAGGTCTAAACTAACGCAGAGGAACCCTCCCTTCTTTTTCCACTTGAATCACTCTTTCTTCCCCCAACACTGGGGATTGACTCCAGGGCCTCACATATGCTAGGCAAGTATTCCTACCACTGAGCTAGGTCCCTAGTCCTTTTTCCTTCCTTCTTTTCATCCCTCACACTTTACCTATTTCAGTCTCCTAAGTACCATATCTTTAGTTATGTCTTGCCCTTGTACATAGTTGCAGAATTGGATGTTTTGAATTTTTACTTCTAACCTCCTAGTTTGCTTCTATAAAATTACAAGCATAATATGACCTCATTTTAACCCAATCCTGAGATATAATCAATCTGAGATTAATATTTTCTGCATCTAGGAATTTTGCATTTAGGGCTGGAAGGAAAGAAAGAACAAACACTTATCCACAGGCCCCTGAGAGAATATTAATACTAATTATCTAGTTATCTTGGAAGGGTAAATTCTAGTTCTTTTTTTTTTTTTGGTAACAGGGATTGATCTCAGGGGCACTTGACCACTGAGCCACAGGGTCTCGCTGAGTTGCTTAGCACCTTGCTTTTTTCAGAGGCTGGCTTTGAACTTGGGATCCTCCTGTTTCAGTCTCCTGAGCCGCTGGGATTACAGGCATTCGCCATCGCACTGGGCCAATTCTATTTTGAGTGTGTGTGTGTGTGTGTGGTGGTGGTAGTGCTGGGGATTGAACCCAGGGTCTGTTCTGTGAGGCAAGCACTCTACCAAGTGAGCTATATCCCCAGCCCCTAATTCTAGTTCTTTAAGGTAATCTTTTTATTGAATTTTGGTCTGTTTAAAAGAAGCTATTTTCCTAAGGAATACTTTTTTTAGTTATACATGGACACAATATCTTTATTTATTCTATGTGGTGCCGGGAATTGACCCCAATGCCTCATGTGAGGAAGGCAAGTGCTCTACCACTGAGCCAAAACCACAGACCAGGAATATTATTTTATACCACACAGAAAAACTCTTCTTCCTCTGAAGTTCCTACAGTAGTTTGTTCAAGAAAAGGATATATCTAGGGGCTGGGGATGTGGCTCAAGCGGTAGCGCGCTCGCCTGGCATACGTGCGGCCCAGGTTCGATCCTCAGCACCACATACAAAGATGTTGTGTCCGCCGAAAACTAAAAAATAAATATTTTTTTAAAAAAAGAAAAGGATATATCTAGGCCTGAAATTGACGTTATGGACCAGGATTAATCTTGTTCAGGAAAATGCTCAATGCACATAGCCTATGTGACCCAGAAAATACACTCTTTATGAGATTGGCTGTCACCTGTAGGATAAAACCCCAGTACACTTTGTCATAAAAGGCCCTTCATGATCTGACTCCTGCCTTTCTCCTCATTCTGATCCCTACCCTCTGTTCTTTGTTCAGTCATACTGTTGGTAATTCCTTTAATACATTTTGCTAGTTAAATCTTCTCCCATTCTGAATGTCCTTTCTTTCCCATATCATTTTGCCCTGTTTTCTTACCAATCATCTTTTACCCAGCTTGGAAGCCAGGATGCAGTGGTGCACACCTATGATCCCAGCAATTTAGGGGCTGATGTAGAAGGATTAAAAGTTCAAAGTCAGGCGTAGCAACTTAGTGAGACCATAAGCAACTTAGCAAGACCCTATCTCAAAATAAGAAGGGTTGATAATGTGGCTAAGTAGTTAAGTGCCCCTGGGTTCAATCCCCAGTCGTACCTCCACCCCCTGCAAAAAAAAATCCCAGCTTAGATATTGGTTCTTATTACTTTGTCATGTTATATTGTAAATACATGCAAATATACTTGAGAGTAAGGTTCAAGTTTTACTTTTCTGTAAATGGACTGCTTACCACAAGGCCTTGGCAAATAGCACTCAATAAATGTTTGTTTAGTTGAATTGAAACATAGTTTATGTGACTAGTAAGTGGGGGCTATAACAAGCTACTAAAATAATATAGATTGCTGGACATAGTGGCTTATGAGTATAATCTCAGCAACTCAGGAGGCTAAGGCCAATCTCGGCAGTTTAGCAAGACCCTTAGCAAAAGGACTAGGGATGCAGTACGGTGGTAAAGTACCCTTGGGTTCCATCCCCAACACCAAAGAATATAGTATAGGTCTTAGAGAAAAAGTATTTTTATTGCTGTTATCTTTGGAAAACCACCCTCTTTGGAAAAGTTTAGCATCTTTTCCTTATTCCAATTTCTATTTGTTAGTAATCATACTCAAGGAAGGGAAGATTGCAGACAGTCTGGATTGCCTTCCTGAAGAACTCCTTCAAGCAATCTGGAGAGAACAGTGGGTGCTAGAGTAAGAAATTCTAGAGCCTTTATCTTTGACCTTGTTAAATTTGCTTATTTGTTAGGATAATACACTAGCTTTGGAGAGAAGAGTAATGCCTTCGGCAGTTCTAGAGGCTTATTTTTGCTAAGATGCTTTCATTCTATAATCTCATAGGTAATTATGGTACCATTTAAGTGGTGAGGTAGAAAAAATTGAAATAGGGTTGTCAATGGTGGCTAAATTCCTGATTCTCCTTTATTTCTTTTCTTCCCTCATTTTTGTATAATTTTAAATCCTTTTTTTTTTTTTTTGTACTGAGAATTGAACCCAGGGATGCTTAACCATTGAACTAAGTTCCTAACCCTTTTTTATTTTTATTTTGAGACAGGATCTCCTAAGTTGCTTAGGGTCTTGCCAAATTGCTGAGGCTGGCCTCGAACTTGCCATCCTCCTGCTTCAGCCTCCTGAATTGCTGGGATTACAGGTGTGTGCCACCATGCCTGGCTTAAATGCTGTTTTTGTTTTTTTAAGTATTTATTTTTTAGTTGTAGGTAGACCCAATACTTTTATTTTATTTTATTTTATTTTATGTGGTGCTTAGATCAAACTCAGTGTGTCACGAGTGCTGGGTGAGCGCCCTACCACTGAGCCACAACCCCAGCCCAAATGCTGTTTTTAAAGATTATTCAACTAACATGCTTTTATGTTTATTGAAAAAGAAAACCACAAGTGTGTATAGAGAAAGAATTTAAAGTTCTTCTGCCAATCCCTGAATATTCACGTGTAATAATATATCCACTCAATCCCAGCAATTCAGGATGCTAAACCAGGAGGATTGCAAGTTCAAGGCCAGCCTCAGCAACTTAGCAAGACCCTGACTAAAAAAAATACAAAGAATTGGGGATGTAATTTGCTGAAGTGCCCCTGGGTTCAAACGTCAGTACCAAAAAAGAAAAACCAAAAACCAACAATAAAAAAGAGGTTATTTGGGCTGGGGATATAGCTTAGTTGGTAGAGTGCTTGCCTCGCATGCACAAGACCCTGGGTTTGATCCTCAGCACCACCACCAAAAAAAAAAAAAATTATTTGATTTACTCCTCTGCCTTTAGAGAAGCAAATTATATCTGTTCATAGGTAAGATAGCTGAGGTCTAGAATATTTTCCTAAGGTGTATAACTAGTTAGTATCAGAACAGCAACAACAATAAAAGCACTAGAACTCAAGGTCGTTTACTACAAATCCTGTAGTGCATGCATTTTATTTTCTGAAATTAATTTGTTTGTTAATGATCTTCCTCCTGTTTTTCCATCTCTGTAGGTTCTTTGCACTGACATCCCTACGTCTTGTATTTTTACTTGCATTTGGCTTGATGATCATTGTCTGTATTGATCAATGGAAGAACAAAATCTGGCCTGAGATAAAAGGTGAGTTTGGTAACATCTAGAAAAATTTCAACTGGAAATGGTCTTTTCTGTGATTTTTGCCTCTAGTTTTGAGTTTTTTTTGAGGGTCATGTGGAGCTGAGGACCAACTTTTGAAGTCTGAATTATTGCTTTAGGAGACACTTGAAAGGCATGTTCCCCATCTATGGTTTCTTAAACCTGGGTTCTGCCTTTGTTGTTGTGTTGTTATTAAGTTCAGGAAATACATATCTACCACCTGATATATTATTGTCTAAATGATTGGCCTGAGGAATAAGTAGTCTTTAAAGATTTTTAAAAATAAATCTCCTTATTGAATATACATCTTTACTGAGGCAGCATCAATTTATCTCTCAAGATTTCTTTTAAATTGCTTATTTGCAAGGCAATAAGATAGGAATTATGACTTACAGAAAGTACCTTACGATGGTTTGTTTTTTCAATAATTATACATAAACGTTATAATTATAGAATAATATCAAAGCTGTCACAATACAGACTGATTGATATATTCATGTGTTTTTGCCCTAGCCAAGCCTTGAATGAAGAAAAACATTGGGCCAGCTGGAGAGAAAAGTGTGTTTCTAGACAGTCCAATAGCTTGGTTAATTTAGGAAACCACAAGCTAGCCAGGCAAGGTGGCACATGCCTATAATCCCAGCAATTTGGGACGCTGAGGTGTGAGGTACTAGAATGGCAAATTAGAGGCCATCCTCTGCAATTTAGTGAGGCTCTGTCTCAAAATAAAAAAAGGGCTAGGGATATGTCTTAGTGGTAAAGCACCCCGGGTTCAATTCCCAGTACCAGGAAGCAGGGGGTGCAGGGGAGAATACAAAAACAAAATCATAAGCTGCAAAGTATGTCCTAAGAACAGAGAATTGAGCATTTGGCCCAGAATGAAGAATGCATTAAAGGGAGTGCTAGGAGGTAAGATTCAAAGTATGCTGGAATTAGATTAGGATTTTTATTTTGGGGGTCATACTGGGGATTGAACCCATTGAAATGTATCCCAGCCCTTTTTATTTTACTTTGAGACAGGGTCTCACTAAGTTGTCCAGGTTGACCTTGAACTTGAAATCTTCCTGCCACAGCTACCATTGTTTCTGGGAATATAGGTGTGTGCCACCACCACACTTGGCTCGGCTCCTCAGCCTTTTTTTTTTTTTTTTTTTTTTTTTGCAGGGCAAGGGTGGTACTGGGGATTGAACCTAGGGGTGGTTTATTACTGAGCTACATCCCTAGTCCCTTTTTTTTTTTTTTTTTTTTTTGAGAGAGAATTTTTAAATTTTTATTTTTCAGTTTTCAGTGATACAACATCTTTATTTTATTTTTATTTGGTGCTGAGAATCAAACCCAGCGCCCTGTGCATGCCAGGCGAGCGTATTACCTCTTGAGCCACATCCTCAACCCAAGTCCTTTTTATTTTTTATTTTGAGATAGGGTCTTTTAAGTTGTTTAGTTTCTTAATAACTTGTTGAGGCAGACCTCAAACTTGTGTTCCTTTTGCCTCAGCCTCCCAAGTTGATAGAATTATAAGCTTATATCACTGTACCCAACTCACAGCCCTTTTAAAAATTATTTTGAGACAGTTTCTTATAAATTGCCCAGGCTGCTCTTGAATGTAATTGTCCTGCCTCAGCCTCTTGAGTAGGTAGGAGTCCAGGTTTGCACCACCATACCCAGTTAAGGATTAGATTTTATAAGCCCTTAAAGTTAGGCTTAGAAGTTTAGATTTTATCCTATATGTAGTGAGTGTCATTGAAGATTTTTGAGTTACAACTATATACTGAGGTGATAGTAAAGATTAATTTGGTAGCATTTTAAAAGAGAGAAAAAGAAATGAGAAGACCTATTAGGAGATTATAGTAGTGTCTTTGTGGGAAGTAGTCAGAATGACGTCCATGAAAACAAATCGTGGATGGCTTAGAGAGTTGTAAAGAAGGGAAGATACATCAAGACTAATAAGTAGTTGGATATGGGTTAAAAGAGTAAATGATAAACCGGGCGTGGTGATGCATGTCTGTAATCCCAGTGGTTTGGGAGGTTGAGGCAGGATTGCAAATTCAAGGTCAGACTCAGCAATTTAGCGAGGTTCTAAACTTGGTGAGACCCTGTCTCAAAAAATATAAAAAGGGGGCTGGGGTTGTGGCTCGGCGGTAGAGTGCTCGCCTAGCACGTTCGAGGACCTGGGTTCGATCCTCAGCACCACATAAAAATAAACCAAATAAAACTATTTAAAATATATATATATATATATATATATATATATATATATATATAAAGGTCTGGAGATGTGACTCAGTGATCCTGGGTTCAATCCCTAATACCAAAAAGAAAATAGTGAGAAAAGCCAATTTTAGGGCCAGACATGGTGGCATACTCCTGTAATCCCAGAGAGGCTGAGGCAGGAGGATAGCAAGTTCAAGACCATCTTCTGCAACTTAGTGAGACCCTGTCTCAAAATTTAGAAAAAGGCCTGGGCATGTAGCTCAGAGGTAGAACCCTCCTGGCTTCAATTCATAGTATCACCACCACCACAACAAATCCAACTTTGGCATTTTAAAAGTAGAAGAGTAGGAGAATGACACATTTGCAGATATTGCCAAAGGCATTCAGGGAAGTCTGTTTAGGTGGAGGTGTGAATGACGAAAATTGATAGTTTGGGGGTTTTTGTGTTTTGTTTTTTTTTTTCCCCTTCCCCTTAGCAAAGTTTATTGAAAAGAAAAAAGGGGAGGAAAATATCCTCAAGGGAGAGAGTGGATCTTCTCAGGAGAGAGACTTGATATAGGTTTTGGACATGTTAATGTTGAAGTGTTGGCAGGACATTCGAACTAAGTTATACAACTTTTAAATACATTCCCATCCTGTTTTATAGAGACTTTAAGGAATCGTGTAGTTTGTCTGCTGGTTTCATAACTAATGAATGTCAAAAGACTTTACATCATTTGGGGTAAATAATGGGTGTCTTTTTGAAGAGAATAGGTAGATTTCTAGGGTTGGAGTAGTTATAACATGCTTCTATAGCCTGGCACACAATTGATGTGTAAGAGCAATCCAGACACACTCGAGATGGGATGGACCGTTTTTCTTGTGTAGGTAATTATAAAGGGTCTCTAGTGGTCCATTTGGACCATGCTTCCTTTATCCCCACAAAATGAGACAGGCATAAGCCTTATTTCCTTATTTGAACAGGCATAGCAGTTATCCCTTGTCCCACACTTGTCCTACAGCTCCCTAACTCTGGCAATATAACATGGTGTCTCCTTTTTATTGGCTATTACTGTTTTCTTTTCCCTGAACCTATTAAAACTTGAGCTGTCAGACCAACAGCCTAACATTTTCATGTTTAGTTTTCCCTACCAACTAATGCTGGTGTTTGTTTTAATATTGTAGTGCCAAGACCCGACGCATTAGACAATGAGAGGTATGGAACACTAATTAAATCCCTTTTTGTTGCTCTGATTTATTCTCTTGTAATATTCTGGTTACATGTTGTTAACCTCATGTTCTGGACACACAATGTAACTGAGAAACCTAGTCTTTTCCAAATAATCATTTTAACAAATCCTAAAGTTTAGATACCAATATGTTGAGATGGCCAATGTTTGCTGATCTTCATAAGAGAAGTTTCTGAAAAAGCAGCATTACAGAGCCCCATAACCTAACATGCCAGGGAATTAGCTGTGATATGCAGCCCCAGTGTGAAAAATTAAAGGCAACTAATATCATTTGTCTCCTGGCTTTTATACCAGGTTATTTCGTGTTTTCTGTGACCTCTGGCTATTTAAAGTTCCTGATCAGAAAACACATTGGTTCCTGGCATCAACAAGCCAATGCCAAAGATTCCTCTTGTGTCTTACAGCTCCTGCTTCATTTCTCAGTTCATCCACCCCATATGTTTTGTCCAAGGAATTTTCTCTGCTGTGGTTTATTTTGGTTTTGCTTTATTTATTTTGAGGGGCACATCCACCATTGCCGTCCCTCTAGCAGCAGTGGTGTCAGTCAGACTGTGCTTTACTTATATCTCTGAATTGCAATCATAGTGAATTGCAATTATCTGAGTGTGGGGGAAAAAATGTTTCTAAACACAAAGGGCCTTGGAGCTGGTGGCAGGTTTATACACGTGGATTGGGCCGCTTGCTCATAGGGTGGAGTTGTCAGAACAAGTTTGCCCTCCTAGTCCCTAAATTCAAGTTTCAACCTGATGAGCCAAGAAGAAAGTCATGCTTCACCTCCAATGCACCTGGGACTAGCCACTCCCCATCCCCTGTTTAAACCGGAAGCACTGATTGCCTGCACAGCAAGATGGGGGGACCTTTAACACCCTCCTTTCACAGCTCCCCCTTCTCTCTCCCATAGCTGGGGCTTTGTGCACCCTCGGTTGCTCAGCGTGCCCGAGCTCTGCCACCATGTAGCTGAAGTCTGGGTTAGTGGGACCATTTTCATAAGGAATCTTTTGCTTTTCAAAAAGCAAAACCCAGGCAAGGTAAGATTCTCCCCTTTTTCACTTTCATCTGTAGCTTCTCAGTTCAATTTATGCTAAATTGAAACAGTTCCTTTACTGTATATCTTCATTCAATAAAGAAAAGACTGCTGTAGTTGTAGAAACAGAGGGAAATTGTAGGATGGTACTTCTGACTGACATTAGGACTAAGGAAAGAGATTGATGACTTGGTTGGTGTGCTAGTCACCTAGAGTAGGCCATTTTCTTTTTTTTTCTTTTTTTGTGGTGCTGGGGATCAAACCCCAGGCCTCATGCATGCTAGGCAAGCACTTTACCACTGAGCTGCACTCCTAATCCCCATAGAGTAAGCTATTTTCTTGCCCTAAGACAGGAAAGAAAGCTTGCTTCTGTGCATTCTGTGTCATACTAAACATGTGGTAGGTTGTTGGGTTTTATTTATTTTTTTATTTCTTGTCTTCTGCTTTGTTATTTTGACTTAAAAATCCCACCCACCAGCACTTGCTTTCAGAGAGAATTTTTGGCTAAGTCCTATTCAAACCAGTTTCCCGGCATGAAAGGTATTGCTATATGGGGTTAGCCAAGTAAAAGGAATTTGAATAGAAGGAAATATCCTTCTTTTCCTCCTGAACAGAATTATCTTTGGATGCAAGAGTAGCTACATCTTTTATTCTGACATGTCTATGTTTGGCTCTAGAACATAAAGAATCTTCAGTCACATTTCCTCTGTAATTCCCCATCCATGCCGAATTTTGTTTCTTAACTTTCCCAGTTCTGCTTGCTGAGCTGTGGGATACTGACGTTTATGGCTGTCTTGGGTCGCTACATCCCTGGGCTTTTGCTATCCTACTTGATGCGTAAGTATGGTATATACCTCCCCTTTAAGCAGTACCTTGCTCATAGCTTTTGCAACCAACAGTTTACCCTGGATTGAGGGAGAGAAGTTTTATATCTTGGATCTCTAGAAAGTGACCTTCCTGTATGTATATTACCTGTTTAGAGTCATGAAAACGTCTTTTCACCTGTAGCAGGGTCTCCACATATAAAGTCATTTCATTTCTCTATGGTGCTGGGAATCAAACCCAGGGCCTCATACATTGCTGGGCAGGTGCTCTATCACTGAACTATAGCCTCAGCTCATATCCATTTCTTACTAAGTCAGTTTTAGAAATTGATAAGGGTGTATGGATATGGTGGCATACTCCTATAATCTGAGTTACTCAGAAGGCTGAAGCAGGAGGATTGCAAGTTCAAGGCCAGCCTGGCAACTTAGCAAGACCTTGTCTCAAAATAAAAAGAGCAAGGCTCTACCACTGTAGCTCAATCGTAGAGTGCCCTTGGGTTCAACCCCCAGTATTGGGGGGGGGGGAATAATGAGGTTCCATTAACATATGTGAATATATGATGCATCCTACTATAAAGGATTGTCTGTCTCTGTAAAGGAGGGAGTGTATAAAACATTATTCTTAGAGTTCCTCTATTAGGATCTGTTTACCCTGGACCACTCTTTTCCTCCTTAGAGTACATTTTATTTATATCAATTTAGTTGTTTCCTCTTGGCATGTATTCTGCTTAGAACTGAAAGAACTGAGTAGTTCCAGCTGTGGCTATTATACATCAGAACTTCACATGATTGATTATGTAGTTTCTGAGGCATTGTTACCATTTGGCCTTGTTTATGGTTCAGTGACACCCCTCTGCAAGTGACCATACTACCAGGTTCTGTCCTTGGGCTGTCAGCAGTATACTGTACTGTGCATAGCTCTGTACTAGACCTTGTGGGTGGCTACAGAAATCCCTGCCTCAAACTTCCCACGGGAGACTCGAGAAGATGACCAGCAGAATTAAGCATATTTATTCCATACTAAATGTTCAAGCCCTAAGGACATAACAGACACAAAGAACAAGAGTTAGGATTTCTTCTAGTAGCCCTTTCTTCATTTTGCTACTGTTCCCGCTCCTACTCTCAGTTGTCACTGTCATGATGTGGCCCCTTGCTGTGTACCATCGACTGTGGGATCGAGCCTATGTGCGGCTGAAGCCAGCTCTGCAGCGGCTGGATTTCAGTGTCCGCGGCTACATGATGTCCAAGCAGAGAGATAGACAATGTAAGTGTCATGGGGAGGTTTCTTTCCACTTTGGAAGTGTGGGAAAGAGAACAAAAAGCCTATAGGTCTAACATATGGGTTAGGTGGGAGAAGTGGGAGAAGCTGGAAATGGCTTGTGGGGGTGGAGAGTGGTAAATAAAATCAATATTCTATTCCAGGGAAATCTATGCAGGTTTGCCAGCTTTCCTCATTTGGAGTCCCAGACTTGCCCTTTAATCTGAGAAAAATTCTCACCAGTTGAATGAAAGAAATTTGAAGATGTCCCTAATATTATCTGCCATTTATGAAGCATTTCCCTTGGCTATTCATGGCTCTTCATTCATTTTATTTAACCATTTACAACCTTGAGAAGTGGGTGGTTTTATTCTCTTTCATTTGAGGAAATTGAGGCTCACAGTTAGTAAATGTCAGTACAGGTCTTTCCAAATCAACCTGGCCTCTCATCACTACCAAAAGCTGCTTTCAAATGAGATTAAAAACTGCCACCTTACAGGCTGGAGGTGTACCAGCTTGAGATCCATCCAAAACATTCGTTATAGAGGAGCAAACTTTTCATTCTCTTAGGTCTTGTCAGGTTGAGTGTTTCATTAAGCCCTGGCCTTCATAGAGCCCTACATGTGGTCATCAAGACCCAGCTTATCCTGGGCCAGCCAGTTGAATACTATCAGTCCTCAAAAGCCTAATTTAACCAAAGTTGGTATCTCCATTTGCCCTTTATTATAGTTTCTACTTGCTACCTTAACATTAAGTCTGCCCTAGCTGATCCTGAGGTGTTTATCAGCCTTGTAGTAACTGACTAGAACAGAAACATGGGGGTTGGTAGAAGGAAGATATTGGAAGAGAGATTTCTCTCTTGTGTTATCAACTCATCTTGCCACTTAGGCTCAGCAGCCTCACCCTCATTTACTGTTATATAGGCATAAGGGTCATATTCAGAGGATCTCTTTTATGTTCTGATTTTATGCCTTTTAAGTCCAAAGAGGGTTTTTTCCCCCTCAAGTGAAGGCATCAAGGCTCTGTTCTTTCCACATAGTGCGTCGCAGAGCTCTATACCCAGAACGTACCATGGACAACCATAGTGACAGTGAAGAGGAGCTTGCTGCCTTCTGTCCTCAGGTAACTTGAATGTGGGAGTACTCCACTGGCCAGTTTTTGTTTTTAGGTTCCCTTTTATACATGTGGCAGCTTACATTTAGGCAGTAACCAGATTTCAAGACCCCAGAATCCCCTTGCTCCTGAGAGCAGTGACAAGGAGCGAAATAAGTGTTACATTGGGACTTTGTATCCAGATTTCAACTTGAGCCTGGTGACCAGCACACTCCCTCCCACATCTCCTTTTGCCCTACCATCATGGAGAATTTCTGGAGCTGGTATGATCATTTTTTAAACACCTAGCCCACCTTTAGGTTCTGGCAGAATGTCTCTTCCCAGTCACCTGTGAAAAGTAATCTCATAGTCAGTTACATTTGTGTGTGTTGCAGGTGTGGGGTGTCAGTTCTTAAGAATAAGTAGCTAATTGATTCCCAAGATTGCTTTTCTTTCTATGTTTAAAAGATGGACAATTAAGAGCATTTTCTTTGGGTGTGAATAACCTAAAAGGAGTCAAGATTTTGAATAAAGTCCCCATCTTTCCCTGGTTACACTGATGGCCTTTGGGGGTAGCCTCAAAATTAGTAGAGCTATAACTAGGAACTGCTTCTGATTCTAATGGCATCATCTCTTCAGATTTATTGGTCTTTTCTTTTTCTAAGCTGGATGATTCTGCTGTTGCCAGGGAATTGGCTATCACTGACTCAGAACACTCAGATGCTGAGGTCTCCTGTACAGACAATGGCACATTCAATCTTTCCAGGGGCCAAACACCTCTAACAGAAGGTTCTGAAGGTGAGGAGAACCTCTGACCTGGGTTGATAGTGGCTCTGACTATTGCTTCTCAACTTCCCTGGACAGAGGGGATACAGGCACACACCCACCATCCCCCCACCAACCCCCCGCCCCCCATGTGCACTTGTCTCCTATGCTGTGGCAGAGCAGCCTAAGGGGTGTGGGTACATCCAGGATGGCAGTGCTACTCTCATTGAAGACCTCAGTCCCTTAGTAGACTTAGCCTCAACCTCATGGGCACAGAAGAGGAACAGGGGGCGGGAATTCTCTGGCTAGTAGCAATCATAACCATCTATGAGTAGAGAAGAGCTAACTAGTCCCATGGGTTTTGCATCATCATGAGATACCCAGAGTGAGAAAAATATGATTATGTGGCTTGACATTTTGTGAGTCTGGAGCACTGGAGGACCAGGTAATTGCTGTGTCTAATATACCCTGTATTCTCTCAGACCTAGATGGTCATAGTGATCCAGAGGAATCCTTTGCCCGAGACCTTCCAGACTTCCCTTCCATTAATGTGGATCCTGCTGGCCTGGATGATGAGGATGATACCAGCATTGGGATGCCCAGCTTGATGTACCGTTCTGCACCAGGAGCTGAGGATCCCCAGGTTCTCCCTTCCAGCCGGGATGAGGCTGCACTGCCAGAGCTCCTGCTTGGTGCCCTGCCTGTAGGATCCAACCTCACCAGCAACCTTGCCAGCCTGGTCTCCCAGGGTATGATCCAGCTGGCCATGTCAGGAGCCTCCCAATCAGGCCCTTCTGGCCCACCTCCCCGGAGAGCAACAAGAGGCTTCCTCAGAGCCCCTAGTTCAGACCTGGACACTGATGCTGAGGGAGATGACTTTGAACTTCTGGACCAGTCAGAGCTGAATCAGCTGGACCCTGCCAGTTCCAGGAGCCAATGAGGAGACAGACTCCTTTTAGGGGGTCATTGTGGTTTAGGTTTTTTTTTTTTTTTCCCTCCACTTAGGGTGATGGGGCAGGGGAAGAACCCAGGTCCCATCTCCTGAATGATATTTGTATGCTGGGTGGCCTGACTGATGCTCAGAGGCCTGTTTAGAGAGGATACTCCTTACCCTACTGCCAGCTAGACATCCATTTCTGTGCTTAGGCATTGAACTAAGAGTGTGCTCTCCCAAAGGAGGCTTCTCTCCATCAGGATGGTACTTTGGGGAACAAAGTCAGGGATATTGATTCCTTTTTGAGAAGTGCTGCTGTTTGCTTTTAGGTCTGGGTGCTCAGGGGCCCTCAATGATAGAAGAGTCCCTTTCTTTCCTTCCCTTGCCTCCCTAAAACCCCCCAAAATCAGGCAGCAGCTGGAAGCGTTGTCATCTTCTGTCAGACTATGCTTTGATGTGTTTTTTCAAAGCACGCTGTCCTTTGGTTCTGCAATGCAGACCCGTTCCCTCTTCCTTTAGCTTGTCCTCATTTCTTGAGGGCTGACTCCCAGTGTTCCAAAATAAGGCTTGTGAAATTTAAGAAATGTGAACATGATGTAGGGATGGGAGTCTTCTACATTACCTTGGGCCAATAGGGGTCAGCTGGCTGGGAGGGTTTGTGAGCGCTTCTGTCTTGAGGTCTCACTGAATCTTCCGAAGCTGTGTGGTTGTCTTTGGTGCTGCTAACCCCTGGCTCTATTTGACCAACACTCTGAGCAGTGAGCAAAGCAATACCATACTCAATTATATATTCTCTTCCTTCCTCTGCTCCTCCTCTGGAGAAGCAATAATTCCATGGGGGATGGCAAAGTAGCACTTTACAAATGGCTCTGTGGCATTCATCCTAGGAGCCACAGCTCTTCTTGCACCAGCTCCTTTACTGTTTTTTGTTTTTTTTTTTCAATTGCTTCCCAATTTGGCAGGACTTCTTTAAGGATGAGCCCAGATAGCAAGAATTATGTCCATGCAGCAGAGACCCCTCTAAGGGTATCTGTTCTGCAGCCCCTAATAATATAATGCAAGACAAAAAACCCAAAAATATTTGGTTCTAAACCTGTGCCAGCCTACTCCCTCTCTGCGTCCATAATCAGAGCTCAAGTCAAACTCTGCTATCCTCTTTCCCTCTTGTATTAATCCTTTGCCGATCCTCAGGGACTACTCCCCCGACACCCCCATTCTTGAGTGAGGATGTTGGACAGAGCCCATTTTCATGTGCTGCAGGTGGGGGGTATACTAACATGTTTGCTCTTGGTTGATGGACAAAGTACAGAGGCCAGGGAGTGAAAACGGTTAACAGTGAAAAGGGGAAGAGCTAGGTGCCTGTTTCATAGTCACTTATGTGTGAAGGTTAGGGGCATTTCCTCACTTTAGGTTCTCAAACAATTTGGATGTCATCGCTCTTTCCAGAGTCCAGATGTCTTACAGATGAGCTCTGATGTGGAAAAAAATGGGAGGTGTGGGAAAGGAGTGGGATTTTGTGGTTTTGCATGAGTGTGTGTAGCTTCAGGCCTTGGGAGTTGGCAAGAGGGAGGGAAGGAAGAAGAGCAAAACATTTGGAAAGTCTTTTACTGGGGGATCCTGCTCTGAATCTCCTTAAATCCTCCACTGTGAATTGAGGGTGGGTGGGTGGGTGAGTGCTGGGGAATAAATCTTGTATGAGAACAATCTCTCAGAGACTGATGTTGAATGGTGTCCTTCCTTGATAGATTAGCAAAAGGAGACCTAATCTGAGTTTTGGTTAATTTGAGGTGACAGCCTCAGAAAAGGAACCCCAGGTGTGAGGAACCCACCCATCCCTGTTTTTCCTTTGTGATGGCCAGAACAATCACCACAGTATGAGGCCACTTCCTCTCCTGGTAGAGAGCCCAGACATGAGTATAACTGACCTCCCGACTGGTATTTAGCCAGCAGTTCCATCATTTCTAGTACCTAATTTTTGCCCCCTAAACATAGACAAGCACAAGTTTTAAATAAAGGCTAATAAAGTTTGGGGTAGAAGGAGGCTTCAAAAGTAGCATCATGCTCCTTTAGAATCTTTGAGCCTCAAGGACAGCTGCACTTCGGCCTTCAGCTGACCTCAGAAACTAGAAAGACTTATTTCAGGCTCTGTCCTGCTGGCCACTGTGGTTCGGAGTGGAAAGCACCTGCCAGGTGTTACCGTGAGACAGCTTGAGCTAACGCTTTTCTACGAGCTTTGTGGCTTAAGACTACCCCCCCCCCGCCCCCACCCAGGGCCCCCAGCCCTCGCTTTCCTCAGGTCTCAAACCATAGTAGGTGTCGAGCGCCCCCTCTGGGTGAAGCTCGGTAATGAGCAAATAAATAGTGTGGCTGAGGCTCGAACCCAGTGCCTCGTGCATGCTAGGTGAGCGCTCTACCACTGAACCCCAGCCCCAGCCCCCAGAGTGTGGTTTTCAAAACTCCTCTCCTTCAAGTACCTATCGGTCTTATTTTTCAAGTGATAAAGCTGCCGAAAGTGCACTGGACCGTGGGATCAGGACACGTTCATGAAGGTAACTAGCTCTGTGTGTGACCTTGAACTAGTCATTTGCCCAGTGCGGGAGTTGAAACCTGAAATTTCTTCCCGTTTCAACTCTGGGAACAGGAAGACCTCAAGGTCGCGAGTGCTCAGCTGCGGCTAGAAGCAGATCTCAAAACTTGCAGGCGCTGTTTACTATAGCTTTCGTTTCAGGGTCGTGGGGTGCCTGTCGCCGCCTCCTCACACCCGGGTCGTGGAAGGGTCGAGTTTTGGTGCGCAAGCTCCCGGCTGAACTGAACTACGGCGTCCGGGCTGGGCCGCGGAGTTCCGCGGAAATCCTTCCCCTTCAGCCAATCACTGCTTGAGGCCCTCCCGCGTTGCCGGAAAGAGCTGTAGCCCCGAGCAACTACGACGTCTGGCTTTCTGAATTTGGCGGCGGGAAAGGCCATGAGTAAATCCCGGGCAGAAGCTGCGGCGGGAGGTAACGGAGGTGCTAGCGCGATTCGGGAGGGAAGCGGGAGAGACCGGCCTAGTGACACGGTCTCACCGTCTCGACTCTCTCCGCAGCCCCAGGCCTCCTCCTGAAGTACCTGCAGGAGCAGAACCGGCCCTATAGCGCCCAGGATGTATTCGGGAACCTGCAGAAGGAACACGGTCTGGGCAAGGCGGTGAGGACCTTTGAGGATTCCCTCCCAGCGGAGCCCCTGTAATCAGGCTGGGTTCCTGACCTCCCGGGGCTTCCGCCCTCTCCCATTACTGGCTGAAATCTCCCCTGCCTGGGCCCAAAGACTCCTCTTATTGCCCTCCCTTCCCTTCTGCCAGGCGGTGGTGAAGGCGCTGGAGCATTTGGCCCAACAAGGCAAGATCAAAGAGAAGATGTACGGCAAGCAGAAGATCTATTTTGCGGATCAGGTGAGGAAAGCCTGCGCACATTATCACCTATATCAGATCCCAACACTGAATCAACTAGTATCAACTCTTTGGCACCCCACCAGCGCTCTACTACTGAGTCACAACCCTGCCCTGGGATTTGTATTCTTTAGCCTAGACCTTCACTTGTATGTCTCTGACTTCATATCAGAATCAATCCTGCAAAAGAAGAATGCCTTCCTAACTGGCTCCTCCCTAGCATTTTCCTCCCTTAATGGAATCACTTTTCACCCAAACCAGAGACTTGAGAGTAATTCCTGACTTTTTCCCTGAAATGTCTGGTCCATCAAGTAGAGCTGATTTTTTTCTTCTTGAGTCCAATTTTCTTTCCCTCTGCTATCACTGCTCTAGTCCAGGCCTTGTCTACTAATGTCCCCCCCAAAAGATCTCACCTCCTTGAACATATCTTGAACACTACAGCCAGAATCATCTATCTAAATGCAAATATGATCATGTACCATCCCCTACATAAAACTCTTCAATGCTTCATGGGTGCTCCATAGAACAGGTAAAAAGGCACCTGAAGACTTGCTGCAGCCAGCCTCTGGCTTCACCTGCCCTTATTATTTCTCCATCAATACTAAAAAATTTAGGTATGTTTTATTCCTCTGTCCCTTGCTTTTCCTCCTCCTGCCTCTGCCCACTTAAATCTTATTCAGTTCTTTGAGATTTCACTCAGTCCCCACTCTCTCTAGAAGCCCAGAAATGATCTCCAGAAGGAGGAGCCAACTTCTCCTTTTTCAGGCTCTTATGCCTTTTGAGTCATGAGGTATATAATTTTCTTTCTACTTGTCTCCCTCACTAAACTAAGGTTCTTCTGGGCAGACCTCATTTTTTGTTCATCTTTGTTGACTCATTACCCCAGTATCTAACATCTAAAAGACATTACTCGTTTAACTGAAGTAAAGTATAACAAATTACTACTCTGTTGAGAATTACCTAAAAGAGGAGTTGGCAAACTTCTGTAAAGGGCTTCACAGTATTTTTAGCTTTGCAGGTTCTATGGTCTTTTTCAAAAACATGCAGAATTTACTTTGCTGTTTGCAGGTCCTTTGCCAAATGCCAATGTCTCGGCTTGGCACAGAATCACGAGCCACCACACAGCTTTGTAGGTTCAAACAGCAATTCTTTATTCCCAATCTCACACCGCCTCCACACAGGTTCAGGGGCAATTCCAATCTCCCGGACAACACGCCCTAAATACTTTTTCTCAGGCAGCAGGCACGCCCTACTCCCAGCAGCAATAATCTTCAACCTCCAACTTCCCTAAAACTCCTATTGTCATGCCCTAAACCCAAGGACGGGGATATTTCCTGTAGGATACACCCTAATCCTGGATCCACCCTGGTCATTGAGCAGGGTCACCTTTCGCAAACACACAAGCAAGGTCAACAGCGAAATCCATTTAACATGGGGTACGCTGGCAAGGAAATTTTGAAGTGTCATTCCTACTTGACAATGGCCCTCAGCAGTCCTTGCTGTAAACATTTATCTTGCCTATGCATAAAGTCTAAACTGCCCAAGCTGGCATTCCCATCCTTGCTAGACTGGGTCCTATTCCCAGGTGATGTGACTCTCACTGATCTGCAGTGGGTTTTGTTTTGTTTTTTTATGATGCTGAGGACTGAACGCAGGGCCTTACTATGCTAGATAAATCCTCTACCAACTGAACTCCACTAGGGTAATCATTTTCTAGCAGCCTCTCATGAGAGGGGCTCCTTAGACTTCCACTAGAATCCCTTATCTAAATAGAGCCTGTTGTGCTTCTTCACTTGTAAGACTTCCCCCTACTCCCGCTAGGCAAGGTTGAAACCCAGGATTTTGCATGTGCTAGGCAAGCACTTTGCCACTGAGCTACATCCCCAACTCCATTAGATTCTACCTATTGCTGAAACTCATGATCTAGGTGTCCCCACCTTGGTAAGAATGTTTCTTTACTCCTTTAGTCCAGTGAGTAGGTTTTATCACTAATGGAAAGATGTTTCTATCCTATTTATTATCCTGCCAACCTGGACGCTCTTTGAGGTTACGCATTAGGTTTCGACTTTTTTACACATTTTCATTGGGATCAGTATTCAAATGAATGACTTGTTACTGCCTTCCTGATACTTTTTTTTCCTTTTTATGCCTCACATTAATTAATTCATTTGTACTTTTTCTCGTCTCTGGCAGAACCAGTTTGAAATGGTGAGTGATTCTGACCTTCACAGCCTGGATGCCAAAATCGTGGCCCTCACTGCCAAGGTGCAGAGCTTGCAGCAGAGTTGCCGCCACATGGAGGCTGGTAGGACTGGGGAGTCCTTGCAAGGTGCCCATAGGGCCAAGTTCAGTGTGGAGGTCAGGAACTGCTAAGTGAATGGCTCACTGATTACAGTGTCTTATTGCAGAGAAGACCACTTTGCTGGGCTGCCTCAGGCATTACATTAAAAGAAATGTAGAGCTAAGCGCAGTGGTGCACACCTATAATCCCAGTGGCTTGGGAGGCTGAGACAGGAAGATGGCAAGTTCAGTGCCATCCTGAGCAAAAATCAAGATGCTAAGCAACTCAATGAGACTCTGTGTCTAAATAAAACACAAAATAGTTCTGGGCATATGGCTCAGTGGTTATATGTCCCTGAGTTCAATCTCCCGTACCAAAAAAGAAAAATGTAGAATCACTAATGGCTTTTGTGTACAAATGGGCAAGACATGCATTTGCTTCCTCTGCCATGATCTTCAGCACACTGCCCCCACGTTTTCCTCTATTCCTGCTTTAACTTGCTACACATTAGTCTGCTCAACCTCATAGCCCACTACTTGTAGCTGGAAGACAAAGAAAAATAGAATGAACTGGTGACTCTGTAAGCCTTATTTTCCTGAATGTGGGGTCTTATTCTAGTAGATCTCAGAGCAAGGTAGAATTCACATTCCTACTTCAAAGAGTACCCCCTGACTGGGAAAAACAGAACCTCTCTGTCAGGGGTGGCAAGTGACCTCAGGAGGATGTGGTTTCAGAGCTGAAGGAGTTAACTAGTGCCCTGACTACTCCGGAGATGCAGAAAGAGATCCAGGAGTTAAAGAAGGAATGTGCTGGCTACCTAGAGAGATTGAAGAACATCAAAGCTGCCACCAACCATGTCACTCCAGAGGAGAAAGAGCAGGTGAGCTGGGAGGAAGGCTAGAGTTGTTTGTGCAGGATTGAGGACAAGGGTTGATCCAACTGTGGGCCTGAGGGATTTAGAGTAACCTGTTTTCTTCCTTCTAGGTATACAGAGAGAGGCAGAAATACTGTAAGGAGTGGAGGAAGCGGAAGAGAATGGTGAGTTGGAGCTTTAAAAAATGGCAGCCACAGAGAAATTGCTGCCCAATGTCATGGTCTGACAGTTAGTGTCCAGTGTTGCCCACCCAAAAAGGGGTGGTTTTCCCGGGCATGGTGGCACATGCCTGTAATCCCAGTGACTCTCTGGAGGCTAAGGCAGGAAGATTGTGGAGTTCAAAGTCAGCCCTCAGCAAAAGTGAGGTGCTAAGCAACTCAGTGAGACCCTGACTCTAAATATAAAATACAAAATAGTCCTGGGGATGTAGCTCAGTGGCTGAGTGCCCCCGAGTCCAATCCCTGGTACTCCCAAAATAAAAAGAGGTGGTTTTGTTTCATCAGGCAACAGAGCTATCCGATGCAATCCTTGAAGGCTACCCTAAGAGCAAGAAGCAATTCTTTGTAAGTGTGGACCTTTCTCCCTTCCTCCCCTAGGGCCATCACCCTGGGATGTCTCATTCACTTCTGTCTCTGTCCTACAGGAGGAAGTTGGGATAGAGACAGATGAAGATTATAAAGTCACACTCCCAGATCCCTGAGGGGGCCCTCTGTGAAAACTTGAGGATGGAAACAGAGATGCTAGGACTGGCCACTTTTGTTTAGAATGGCTTTTTTTTGTTGGTTCCTGCTGCTCTTCACCTTGGAGAATAGTGAGAAGAGAAGGCACTAGCCCAGTGCATTGGGAAGAGGGAGGGCTGGTGGCCAGGAAAGGATGGTCACACTCATTTCATTTTCCACATTTTAACAACTTGGACTTAACATGCACGCTTAGAATGAAGCTAAAAAGAAAGCATTTTATAATATTTATTGTGATATAATTTGATATAAAAATATTTAATGTCCTCTGAATATTCAAACCTCCCAGACATCAAACCTGAAGAAAGCAGCAGGGAGTTTGGGAAATAAGGTACAGAGAGGCTGCTATACCTCAGCATTTGAGGAGCCTAAGACATCCCCCAGTACTTTCATCCCAGGACACATTTTGATTATTTCCTGTACCCATTCCCCCCCACTCCTAAGTCCTGGGAGAAGTGCAGACAGCACTGGGTGATGATAGAGAGACTGGACAGAAAGACTGAGGTGGTTTTGAGGCCCAGAAAATTTTCCAAGATTGTAACTGTAGTGAAGTTGCATTGTTGATATTTAGAAAAATAAAAAATTTCAAGTTTGTAGTGCTGTGTCTCATCTGCCTTTGCTGTGCAGGACTACTGCTGGGGAACAGGGCAAGGATGGATAGGGAGGAAGGAGGTGATGGAACATAAGGCAAAAATAGAAACCCAGTAGCCCTGCCCTCAGCTGGCCAGAAAGCCCCAGTCTCATCTTAAGACTAACCAGGCAGCCCTGGTCTAAGCCTTTCAACCTTCATGGCTGTGGGACTATTTCCTCTGACTCCTTTTCTCTCACAACTACTTCTAAAACATCCATACTTGAGTCATGTTACCCAAGAAACCAAACAGGCAGTTTCCATGTACACACAAATCATGAACAGAAATCCGAGGTTTAGAGAAAGAGCTGAAAGGCCAGGAGTTCTTTGGGATACTCAGAACACAGAACAGACTCCTGTCCTGAGGACTTACAAGAAGAAGACTGGGTAGGTTTGACTTTATGGTCAGTATAATAAATTAATCAGAAGCTTTCACAAAACAAGACCCCCAACTCCACTGAAGATAAAGTGAAGCTGGGAAGACCAAACACCAAGTAGAAACCAGCTGACTGGTGTGAGGTGTCACAGTCCAATCTCAGGCCCAGCAGTCCCAAGACCAAATAGGAAACTCAAAAATCTCTTGCTGGCCATTCTGCATGTTTCCAAGAGCCATCAGTAAAGTTGATTTTTCAATTGATGCAGGACGCCAATCACGATCTCCCGCAGGGTCTGGTGAAGGCAGCAGAAAACAAAGTTCAGGAAGGTACAGAGCTACCTATTGACATGCTCTTTAAGAAAAGTGCATTGAAGAGCTAGGGGTGTAGTTCAGTGGTAGAATACTTGCCTGGGGAATTCTATCCCCAGCATGGCAAAAAATAACAAAACTGCATGGAAAGAGGTGTATGATAAAGCAAGTACAATAAAATGTTACTGGTAGAAGGCAGTTAACTTTTTTTTAAATATTTTTTTTGGTTGTAGGTGGACACAATGCCTTTATTTTTAATTTATTCATATGTGGTGCTGAGGATTGAACCCAGCGCCCCATATGCACTAGGCAGGCATTCTACCGCTGAGCCACAACCCCAGTCCCAGCAGTTAATTATTCTAAAATTCAATGTTGCAGTATGTTTAAAGCATTTCACAATTATAATGTTGGGAAACAAATAAGTCTCGAATACAAGTTCAAGCCTTGAGAAAAAGCAGCCAGGTTTTAGAAGCAGAAGATAGTTCAATACCATTAATATATCTCTCTTACAAATAAACAATCAAAAGCTCTTGGGGCAACTATTTTAGTGGGCCTGGGAGTGAGGGCCTGAAATCTGCGTGTTTCCAAAAACTGTAGGTAACTGCTGCAGGTGATCAGGGCTTCCACACAAGGCAGCCAAAGAATGATACATGAGGCAGCAGTAGTGTAACATGGGTTAAACAAAAGCCAAGAGAGGGCTCTGGCATTGAGTGCTCACACCATACTTGCCAATGAGACCTTAATGTGAAAATCTCGGCTGGAAGCACGGAAGGTAATAGAATACTGAAAGTTGAAAGACACTAAGTGGCTATCCTACTTTTCTGAACAAAAAGTGGCTTTATTCACTATATCTGAGGATAGCATTAGAACCCCAGATCATTTCTGTCCCATACCTGAGGCTTACAGTGCTCCTCAATCCAGCTGAAAACACAAGCTGATAGCTCTTGGAAGCTGGCCACAGAGATGGAGGCATTGAAGGACTCAAACAGGGAGTCCATGACACCTTGAAACACATTAAACTTGTCCTGGTCAGAGACCTGGTCCTCTCCCTCATGGGGGTTGTCCTGATGTGCCTTCACAATCTGCTCATAGTTTCTGAAAGCAAATAGGCATAGATGAGGTGCTACAGCAGCTCCCCACCACCCAGGAAAAATGATGAGGTTGCTCTGTGCACTTGCCCACCCCCCTCCTTTCCTTGGAGTTTTGGGGATGTATTCAGTATTACTATATACTACTACCAGATCAGAAATGGTGTCTCCAGCTGTCCTTCATTAACTGACAGGCATTTTCTGAGTGCCATATATAAGGTGCTATCTGGGATACAGT
This sequence comes from Ictidomys tridecemlineatus, assembly GCF_052094955.1. Lineage (NCBI taxonomy): Eukaryota > Metazoa > Chordata > Mammalia > Rodentia > Sciuridae > Ictidomys > Ictidomys tridecemlineatus. The sequence goes on from NC_135479.1 coordinate 19,868,677, forward strand.
CTTGCTTCACAGTAGCTGACTCAGGTAGTGCGAATATTATCTACACGTATTACCTGGTGTAGCCTTTGGACAAGGTAAAGGTGTGCACTGCAGTCAGCCTCAGTCCCATCAGAAGCTAATTTCCCCAGTTCAGCACCCCTCTTACACTTTCATTATCTTTAGGGCTGTGACATCCTTGCGTAGTGTAGACACCTCCTCTTCCTGCTTTTTCTTCTCCTTGTGTAAAAACTGGATGTAGTCGATGGCTGGGGTGGAAGCAGAGGAAATCTCAACCAGGAGAACAAAACAATTTGATTTCCCTCCTCCACACCCATTATCTCATTACAACCACCACACCAGGGACAGGCCAGGGATGGATATGTAGTGCTGCCCTGGACACAGCCCCTGTTGGCTCCACCCCTCAGTTCTCTCCCTGTCCATACTCTTCTGTAGAACGATGGCTTTGCTGAGCTTTTGAGAGCCAATGGAGAAGTCCTGCTGCTGGCAGGTGGGGACGATGGTCTGAAGGTCATCATAGCCTCTCTGTGGAAACAACATGAGAAAGGGGATCCTTAACCCTGAGGGATTAAGTCAAGATGGCACAAAGCTTCCATGACATCAGTTCCATTCTCACAAACTGGGGGGTGGGGTGGGGTGGAGGGGTGGAAAGATGTTCATGCCCAGGGACTAGATCATGCACAGCTCCTGGAAAGAAGCCCAGGGACTAGATCAGCTCACCCCTAAGGCTATCTGGAGCTGTTTGAGGAGGTCTAGGCAAAGAAAATCTAAAATACATAGCACCCCCCCCAATCACCTTGATGGCGTCCCTCCTCTTCTGCTCCGACTGGGTATGTGCTCGCCGCCTGCGGTCTTTGTAGGATTCCTTGTAGGACTCCTGGTGGTAATCACTGTCCTCATCATCTATGCTCAGAGTTGGGGGCAGGGAGAGGTCACCTTAGGGCCCAGTGGGGCCCAGCTAGCCCACCTTTCCCTGATGGGAAGAACCCAGTGCCCAGAGATGGCAGATGGGCAAAGAATCAGTCAAATATCCTGGATGAGGTAAAAGACACACTCTGTGTCTGGCACTCAAGACTCCAACACCCCATGTGGTCAGCTGGAGCTTCCCTATCTAGGAAAGATACTAGAATGATGGCATAACTGAGTCCCCCCAGGTGGGCAGGAGGGTGTTGCTGCCTACCTGTGTTGGGGACAGAGGAGGCACTGGTGGAACCGATGCTATTAGCTCTGGACACTACACTTCCCTTACGAGTGTTTTCTACAAAAAGCCCTGGAAAAGAGAGGTTCCAATCACTAAGGACTGGAATGCAGTGCATTGCCAGCCCTCATAGACAACTGTGGGCACAAAGGCTTCCTTAAATGACTGCCAGCCATCCTGAGCCACCCACTTCCTGCCATACCATGCTGCAAAGCTCCTGTCTCCCATATCTACACTGCTCCATAGGCCTGCAGTCAAACCCTCTGGCTCAGAAAGGGACATCTGAACATTTGAGAACGAGTGAACAGCTGTCACTATTTCCATCACTTCCTGGTCCAGAGCAGAGGAATCAGGTGTCACCCATGGTTGCTTCCTGCCCATTCTCCAGTTCCTTTTTCATGTCTCAAGCCAGGACCTTGGCTCAGAGACAGTGGACTGTGCTCAGGTGTGGCTAGCAAGGCCACAAGAATTTATACAGCTGAAAGAGGAGTATCATTCCCAAAGCCCAAGACAATAGGGGAGGCACTCACTCACCAGGGTCCAGGCTGTTGTCACTGTAGGCATACTCCACCTGCAGCACCAAGCAAGGGAGAAGCCCATCAGACACACACAAGTGTGCGGACAGCGGAAAGGTTCCCCGAACGCAAAGCTGGGATAGGCCGTGAGAGCGCCGCCCCTCTGCGTGATCCTTTCCGCCCCACTCATCCTCCGGCCCCCAGCCCCCTCGTTCCCTCGCGCTCGCGCGCACACGCCTCATTTGTCTCTACACCTTGGCAGCCGCGGGGTAAAAACTGTCTATCTGCAGCCCCGGGTCGGAGAACAGGGGAGACTCTGGGGACAGGAAGGAAGCCCCTAATCTTCTCAACCCCCTGTGTGCACAAGCCCAACCCGCCCTTCCCTGGAGCCGGCGCACGCGCCCACGGGGCTTGCCTTGACCCAGGGGTCCTCGGGAGAAGCGCCTGGCTCCGTCATCTTGGACCTATCGAACCGGAAACAACCAAGCGGGTGGGCCCCCTGCTGCGAGGAAGCGGAGAGGCGCGTCCACGTGACTAGAGTTCACCAATCCACGACGGAGAGGCAGGGATGAGGCGAGAGTGCTGCGCACGCGCGTCTCAAGACTTTAAAACTGAGCGGAGGTGGTTCTCCTTGGCGTGGAACCTACAAGTGGTCGGTGATAGGGATTTGCTCCTCGCCTGTCCCTGCCTTTCTGCAGTTTAGGGTCTAGAATGGCGGCCACATGAAGCACCTTCTATGAAATGGGATCCCTTCAAAAGGCTTTTGTGAAGGGCTGGGGGTATGTGTGTATGTGTATATATATATATTAGTTCGATGTAGAGCCAGTGCTTCTCATGTGAGGGACCATGGGTTCCATCCTCAGCACTACCCAAGGGGGAAAAGGTTTTCTAAATATTGTTGCAGATCCTGTGCGCATGCGCACTCACCTGCACCTGCAGACCTTGTCCCTAGGTTAGAAACTGGGCGGAGCACTCCTGCTTCACATCTTCTGACCCCATCAAGCTGCAAGTTCTGAGGGCAGAGCCACTACCCAGCATAGATCTTCCAAAACCCAGCCCAGTAGCTGGCAGGGTGCTTGTGGAATTAAATAATCCTTGCAAAAAGTTTGTTAGTTGTTTTGCTGCTTTATAGTGAGGAATTAGAAGTACCTAAAAAGTCTCTCACTCAAAAGTCTCTCTCACAGCTAGTAAGTGGGAAGAACGAGGATGACATCAGTCTGGCTAACTTCAAAGGCCATATACTTAACCACTGTAATCCTGATTTCTGGCTCAGGTCTGGACCCTGAACTTGTGGCATAAGAGTCCAAAGACACTTTAGAGACGCTGGAGCAGGAAGCAGACACCATACAGGCAGCACCTGTAGACATTCACCTTTAATTCTGTTAGAAATTCCAGTGTTTGCCCTGACCCCAGTCAGTGGTGGGCATCAGACATTTGTGGGCAAGAATAGGGATGGAACTCCTCGATAAGCCACATCTTTACTGTTGATTAAACGTCAGCATGCTGCATAGGATTCCTACCAGGCCCAGCCATGTCCTGCACAGCTTAGCTTGAAGCCCTCTAGGTCTGAGACTGGAAGAGCATCAAGGTACCCATTCCTCCACACCACTGGTTCCCATCTACTCCAGAGGCCACTGTGGTCCCACAGAGAATTCATTATCAGTCATGGGCCTGAGGAGTTTTGGCTATGCGCTTCTGCAGGAGATTCCAGGCTTTTTCCACCTTCCGACAGTCCAGGATATTGGAAGAAAGGACAACGTCAGGCAAACACCCACTGGACATTCCCTCCCCACAACCCTTTCTTTCCCTGGGCATCAACCTGGAGTTGGGTGACATGCGGCTCCCACAAGGTGCTCAGCACCACGTGGCTCTGGTCCACAAGCTGCTGCCCACTCATCTGGCTCTGTAGCCTGCTTTGAGCGGCAGCTTCACTTAGGCCATCCCTCTCCACAATGCGTCGTACAGCCTGGGCACAGACGAGGCATTTGTCAGGAAGGATCCCAGCTCAGCCTGCTGGATCAGAGCAGGATACCATCTGCAGTAGGGATGGGGTAAGGGTGGGGTCCAGATACCTCTGTCTCAGGGATGACAACGGTCCACACCTCATGTACCATGTTCTGCCAGCCGGCTTCAAGCAGCATGGCGGCATCAATCACACACACATCCTTTCCTGTGGGGAGACCCCAGTCACTGCCAGCAGCACTCTAATGCTGACTATCAATCAGAGGCCCACAAAAACAAGTCCCAGGAAAAGTGGATAGCCATGCTGGGGGCAGGGAAGCTCTCGGGAAGAATCTGCTCAACACTCCCCTTCAACTGTTCCCATCATCCCTCCCACTCACCCTCAGCCACAGCTAGATCCATCTCCTCTCGGGCCAGCTTTGCAATAACTGGCCACACAATGTCCGTGAGTATCTTCATCTGCTTCTGGGGAAGGGATAGAGGAAGTAGGCAGAGATTACTTTCCCTGAGTGATGGAGCCAGCCCAGGAGGTGGGAGTTGGGAACAAATGAGTAGAAATCCAAATTCTGGGTCAGAATTTAGGAGGAGCTAAAGAGCCCTGAGAGGTGTGTGTTTACCTTGTTTCCAAACACCCGACTGCCTAGGATCTTCCTATTGATGATGCCATCTTTATGGAGAATATCTGAGTGACAGAGAAGGAGGACTAAGCAAAGAGACCAAGCCATCTCCTCATTTCAAGCCACCTCTAGCCCTCCCCAGTTGTTACCTGTTCCAAAGGCCTCCACCACAGGTTGGTATGCAGGGCCACTCGGGGCGTAGGCCCGATGGCCCAAGTGGTCACTGTCGATGACAAATGCCCCCAGGCCTTTCAGCCGCTGAGCTATTGAGCTCTTCCCAGAGCCACTGATGCCAGTCAGCCCAATCACGTAGAGACCTGAAGGGAGCTCTGGCCTCTTCTGGGGTAGATGAGAAGGAACCCCATAGTTACTAGGGCCCTTAGGTTCATGCTTGAGGCTGAACCCCTCAAATTTTACTCTCCAGCATTTCCAGCACGCCCAAACACAAGTGAAAGAGGAAAGGTAGGCTTACATTTGGAGGCCGAAGCAGCTTTCCCAGCAGTCTTTGGCGGGCGTTGGAGGAACTGACTTTTTCTTCTTCATGTTGCTCGTGGCTTTCATCCTTCACCAGCTGGATCTGATACAAGGCAAGCTCCTCCAAGTCCTGGGGTAAAGGGGGAAGGAGGAGAAGAGTGAGAGGAGGAAGGAAGAACCCAGATCCCCTTTATCCTCTTCTACCTACCCAAGGAAGGGAAGCTGGGAACCAGTTTCTTCCTGCTTCTTCCCACCACCCTGACCCCTCTCTTCCCTCCTCTGGAACCATGGTACTTCCAACAGCACCCCATAAAGGTTTTCCCCCTTCCCCTCCACACCCTCTGCCAGTCTCCCAGGGGTTACATTCTCAAGGCGGAAGCGGTTGGCGGCCATCCCCCCACGATAGGTCTCCTCGCTGACCACCAGGAACTCCAAGGAGGGGTCAGAGCCAGCAGGCCCATAGGGGTCCAGTAGGGGGATGACATCAAAAGTCAGGGAGGGCTTGATGTCCACCAGGAACTCACTCAGATGTTCCACACGTTCTGCATAAGGCTGGAGCAGCTCAGGGAGCAACTTGCCTGGGGAAGGAGCCCAGAAAAACAGTGAGGCTTTTTTACTGGGGAAGAAGAGTGTGGGCCTGTTTGGGGAAGAGTGTCCCTAGGCCCTGTATCTCCAGAGGAGGGTGACAGGAAGAAAGTATTAAACTGGGAGTCTGTTGCAGGGGAGGGACATGAAGGGGAGAAAATGGATGAGCACCATAGTCTCTGCAAGGGCTGGCATGAGTCCAGAGAACAAGCCACCGAGAGATTACTCCAGAGAACTATGCTAAAGGGCATCAGAGTTAGAGAATCCCAAGAGCCATGCCATCCTTGAGTTCATTCTTACTGTCTGTAGCACTACTACCTTACAATTCATTTATCTGTTTATTCCCAGTGTCTCAAATTTTACAGTTGATCACCTGGAGAATCTTAAAAGTAGATTCCTTAGTTCCATATTTGGGAGGTCTAATTGGTGATTGAACCACAAACTAAGAAAGCTTCCTCAATACAATGAACCAAAATGCATTCTGCTGTCATATATATATATCTAATTAAAATTAATTAATTAATTAACTTAAAAAAGAAAGCTTCCTCAGCACCAACTGTCAAGCACTGTGACATTTGGAATGGGTGTGAACTTATAGCCCTACCTTTCTTGATCTTGGCATTAACGGTGGTGGTTGGGGGAGGAAATTTGGGGAATCCTCCACTACCCTAATGCAGGGTCCCTCTCACTCACTCTTTAACAGATCTTTGTCTGCTACTCCCACCACAAGCTGCTCCTGGGCCAGGATGCATGCAACACTGAGCAACACCTTGTGAGCATTGTGCAAGCGGTCAAACGTGCCACCCACAGCCCCACGGTGGTAACCACGCACAGGCTGCTTTGGAGACCTAGCCACAGGGGAAGCTGGCCTAATGGTGGAGGATAAGGGTACATCCAGGGACTCCACAAGCAGCATTCCGGTCCCATAATCCGGGTACAGCAGCACTGAAGACAGTTGTGGACAACAGCTGTAACAGCTGGTGGCATAACGTTCTAGCTGTTGCTTAACTGGATTGTACTGACTTCCATCCAGGGTCTGGAAGTCAGTCAGCACTACTTCTGGCGGGTGGGCCAAATTCTGGACTGAGCTGGGCAGTGGAGGGAGAAAGGCGCTCTTGGTTTGGATGTTGGTCAGTAGAATTCTGACGTCCAGGTGCCTGTGGAAGTTGGCGCCAGCGTAAAGGTGCGCGATGAAATCGAGAACCTCAAACGTGGCCTGCACCGGGCTGGACTGGGGCTGGGCAGGGCCCTCCAGGCTCATGCCCGGCTGCAGGTGTACATAGAGTGTGTGATTCACCAGGCGGGCAGCTGAGGTCAGGATAGGAGCGAGGCGAGGGGCCAGGGAGGCCAGTGGCGTCGTCAGCACCAGGAGGCCCGACTGGAATACAGCCATGCTGCCTAGGCCTACGGACAGTCAGGGAGAGGAAATGAGGATGGCTAGGGGGCTAATGGTTGAAGCCGAGACCTGCACTGGACCTTGGACCCAGAAGGAGACCTGGAGCCGGGAGAAGGCCTGGCCGATCGCGCAATGACTTCTCTGAAGTAAACCAAAATCCTGGGAAGGGGGAACTGGAGAGGAATCCCTGCGTCATAGGACTGGGGATCCAGGAACTGGGCCCTCTTACTAAACTGCACTGGGTCTTCAAGAAATCGAAGGAGGGGCCTAAAGGGGGACGCTGAAGTTTAGGTTGGTTCCCTACTAGCTGAACCCCCCAGGCTTTGGTTCCACTTACACCAGCCACGAAGGCTTCCCGAGCGGCGGCCCGGAAGCACTGCCTTTGGAACCACAACTCCGAGGTACGGATACCGAGAGAGGCCAAACATCTCAACTTCGGAACTCAAATCTCACGGAACTCTCGTGAGGTTTCTTGTGGAATGGAGCTTGTTCTGTTGATGAGGCGGAGCTGAGCGCGGAGGTTGTGAGACTGATTAAGTCTTGGCTCCAGATCCATCCGGACTGGGCAGAAAAGGGCAGGCAGGCTTGAAAGCCCAGATGGCGGATTTCCTTCAGCCCTGGAGAAGAGAGATTGGTTTCAACTAGGTTAACCAAAAGGCAACCAGAACTAATATCGACTTGCCTCCTTAATTCCAGTGATAGAGGTAGGGGTCACAAAATTGCACTTGCACTAGGAGAGGCGTTCCTAGAGCCTCCTGGTCCTCCACTCCCAGCCCGAGGATTTTCATTTGGTAGATTACTGGGCAACTTTACCCAAGTCCCATTTCGCACATGGGATGTATGGGACCCTGAATGTTCCAGGGGTACTTAGAGGCCGGTTCTCATGGCTTCTATAGGATGCTCGCCGCACCACGCACCTTAGTGCGCCTGCTTGCAAGAGAGGAGAAGGAGCTCTGTGTGTGAGCTCAGTAGAGCTGCCAGGGTATCTAAACAGGAGAAAAGTGGGCTAGGGCGTGAGACCTAGTGGTAAAGATTTACCTCGAAGTTAATGAGGGCTGATTAGACTGGAGTTTGGAGCGGTGTGGGGAGAAAGCCAGGTTGCTATTAGAAGACTTTTCAGGTAAATTGTCCACGGAAATCTGAAAAGGGAAAGCAATCAATCCTCAAGATTCCAGTAATAGGGGCTGGGGATGTGGCTCAAGCGGTAGCGCGCTCGCCTGGCATGCGTGCGGCCCGGGTTCGATCCTCAGCACCACATACAAACAAAGATGTTGTGTCCGCTGAGAACTTAAATAAATAAACAAATTCTCTCTCTCTCTCTCCCCCCTCTCTCCTCTCTCTTAAAAAGATTCCAGTAATAAAGCCGGGCACTATGGCGCACACCTATAATCCCAGCCGCTCAGGAGGCTGAGACAGGGGGATGGAGAGTTCAAAACCAGTCTCAGCAACGGCGAGGGACTAACCAAATCAGTGAGACCATCTCTAAATAAAATACAAAATAGGGATAGGGGATGTGACTAGGGGTTGAGTGCCCCTGAGTTCAATTCCCGGTACCCTCCCAAAAAAGAGAATTAACCTTTATTTTATTTATTTGTTTTTATGTGGTGCTGAGGATTGAACCCATTGCCTCATCCTTGGTAGGCAAACGCTCCACCACTGAGCTACAGCCCTAGCCTGTCGTATTCTTAAAGCCTCTAAAAGTGTATAATCCCTCAGCCCCACAAATCTGCCTTTGTAGTCAAGGAATGCACAATTGTGAAGCCACAAAGGCATTAAAGGACCAGGATGCTTGCAAGTGACATCTTAAATTGGATTTTAAAGAGAAAACTTGATTTGAAGAAGCAAAGACTGTCTGAGAATGTCCCAAAACATCTGGACAGTCTCATCTGGCACACAACACAGAGTTATTTTTTTCCAGCAAGTGTGTTATTTAGCCCCTCCCATGTTCAGGTGGGGTTCTAAGCACAAGGGATAGAGAGTGAGCAAAAATAACAAAGTGTCTGCTCTCCTGGAGTTTAGATTCCTGTGTGTCTTGGGATGGGGTGGTGAAGTAAACAATTTTTAAAATTTTGTAATATATCTACTGGTGATGAAGGCTATGAAGAATAATAAAGCAGAGTAAGGGGACCATACTGGAGGGAAAGGAATGCTGTTTTAGATAGGGTGTTCCAGGGAAACAGCAAACATCTGAGGGAAGAGAGAGAATGAGAGATCAGGGAAAAAGCAAACCAGACAGAGGAGATGGCAAGTGCAAAGACCCTGAGACAGGATCCAGGGGGACCAAAGAGAATGGATATGAAGAGTGGTGGGAGATGAGATCAGAAGAACATAGGGGTCAGATCACAGCAGTTCTTGTAAATATTGGCTTTTACTGAAATGGAAAGCAACAGAAGGTATTTTGATGAGAAGAATTTCATCTAAAAAAAAAAAAGAATCATTCTGTCTATACTGTGGAAAATTTTACTGTTGGAGGGCAAGAGCAAAATCAAGAAAATCACCTGGGAGGCTACTACATAGGCAAGAGAGATGATAGTGTGAGGAACAGGATGATTTCCCAATATGCTTTGAAGATTGAAGATATAGGGTGGAGTTGTCAGTATTTGCTGAAAGACTGATTGAAAGATGAGGGGAGCTGGGTGTGGTGGCGAACGTGTGTAATCCCAGCAGCTCAGAAGGCTGAGACAGTAGAACTGCAAGTATAAAGCCAACCTCAGCAATTTAGCCAGACCCATCTCAAAATAAAAACTAGCTGGGCACAGTGGCACACGTATTAATCACAGCAGCTCGGGAGGCTGAGGCAGGAGGATTTCGAGTTAAAAACCAGCCTCCAATTCAGTGAGACCCTGTCTCTAAATAAACTACAAGACAGGAGGGGTTGGGGATGTAGCTCAGTTGATAGAGAGCTTGCCTCACATGCACAAGGCCATGGGTTCAATCTCCCCAGCACCAAAAAAAAAAAGGGCTGGGGATGTGGCTTCCTTGGTAAGTACCTCTAGGTTCACTTCATAGTGTTAAAAAAAAAATGGGGTTGGCTGCAATTAAGTAATAATTCAAGGTTTTTGAATTGAGCATCTGGACAAATGGAGTTGTCATCACACACTGAAATGAGGAAGACTGAAGGAGGAGGAAGTATTCCCCAATCATCGAACACGTTATGATTACTAGATATCATGTGACATTGAGTAGGCAGCTGGAAATATAAACCTGGTGTTTGCAGGAAACGATGAGGTTGGAGATATGTACATTTTTGGGGTGTTGTGGGGGGCATTAACATCTAAATGGTATTTGAAATCATTCCACAATGTAGATTATTGAGAATGTGGATATATGAAATATAGAGGGGTCACACTTAGACTCTCTTACCACCTGTATGTTTGCTTGTTCACTCTCACAGAAGTGCAAAGGAGAAGCCTGGGGTGGGGGCAGGCTCTAAGAGCAGATCCCATGCCTCAGAAATTCATACCACCTTGGCCCTCTGCCCTTCCCAAGGACTTCCTGGATGCTGTAAGGACAGCAGATTCATCTGGGCCTGCAGAGCAGGGAGACCAACAGGGGCAGGGTAGCTGAGACTCCTTCCTCCAAGTTGCAGAGGCAACCAGCAGTCCAGTGGGCCAGAGAAAATCCTTATCTGGAGGACAGGTCAGAATGTACTGCCACCTTCCCCTGATGTCCCACACAGAGGCCCAAGAACCACGGTAGGTTTCTCTACTGGTCCTTCACTTCCTCTAAGACATGACCCCCCAACCTAGTCCCTACCTCAGTACCACCCCCTTCTGGGACACTCCTGCCCCTTTCCCCTGCCTGTCATCTCCTCTCCTCACTTATACCTGTTCTCTTCGGCTCCCTACCTCTGCCCGTCCCCCATCAGACCTCCACAGAAGTTAGGAGATTGGCTTCTATGGTTCCTGCCATGGAGCGCCCCTCTATAGGATCAGGAAGTATAGACCACTGAACACACTAGCCAGGACTGAAGCCCCAGCTGTACCTCCTGGGAAGAGGCAGCCTTGGGGCTGGTGGGGACCTCTCTGCTGAAGAGTTCAGTTTGAGGCAGGGGAACAAAGAGGTACTCAGTGGGGTGTCCCTTTTGCTTTATTTAGCATAGTGGGGGTCTAGCTCAGTAGTAGAGTGCTGGCCTAAGTCAGCACTGGGTTCCATCCCCAGCACTGTAAACAAAACAAAACCCTCCACACTAGCACTTCACAGCTATTATCTCACTTGGTCTTCAACCCATGAGAGAGATATTGAACTCATTTTACAGATAAGAACAGATTCAGGGCTGGAGTTGTGGCTCAGTGGCAGAGTGCTCACATGTGGGAGGGACGGGGTTTGATCCTCAGTATCACATAAAAATAAATAAACAAAACAAAGATATTAAAAAAGAAAGAGGGCAAGCTGGGGATGTGGCTCAAGCGGTAGCGCTCGCCTAGCGTGCGTGTGTTAAAATTCTCTCTCTCTCTCTCTCTGTCCCCCTCTCTTAAAAAAAAAATAAATAAAAAAGAAAGAGGGGCTAGGATTGTGGCTCAGTGGTAGAGCATTTGCCTAGCAGGGGTGGGACCCAGGTTCCTCAGCACCACATAAAAATAAAGGCCTTGTGTTGTGTCCATCTACACCTAAAATAAATATTTTAAAAAGAAAGAAAGAAAAGTAAACAGATTCAGGGTAGGTAAGGGCATTGCCTGGGATTCCCTTGAGTAATAAAGGCCAGGTCACAACCGGGCTTTCTCCAAACTTGAGTCCACCTAATTTCCACTACTGCAGACTTCCCTTGGGCATCCAGAGACAGTTCTAGTATGCAGGCAGTCCCCTGGATTTGAGGCGTGACCCCGTGTTATCTCCCTCTGCTGGATATCTGTCTCCACATAGGTAGAACTGGGGCTCCGAGAATTTGTCCTGATCATTCACCCGCTGCGCACCGGCGCAATGCAGCTGCCACCCCTGCGCAATCCCCTTCACATCCTGGGAGGCAAAGGAGGGCGCGAGGAGACAGTAACAGACAAAGCCTTTATTTCGGGGCTGCAGGAGACGCACCGAGCTCAGGGTCCCCCGGTTCTCTGGTCCCAGCTGCCTCGGCAGGCTGGTCAGCGAACACAGCATGGTGCATGGCAGTCACGTAGCTGCAGCCACTGGGGTCCTCGAGGCGCAGCCGGGACAGGGGCAGGAAGCGCTCGGTGCTGTAGTAGCGCAGGGATGGCTTTGGGGCACGCAGCGCAGTGAGGAAGACCTGCCGGGCCGGAATAGAAGCGTGGGCTTGGATCACGTTGTGCCTCCCTCTTCCCTGCCTCCCTGGGTCCCTGAGAGCACCCACCTCTGTCACCTCCTCTGGGTCCTGCGCCTCACGGATGATCTGCTCGCAGTGGCGCTGGTAGAGTGAGAAGAGGTGGCGGGTCTGGGCATCTGTGTGACTCAGCGTCCCTCCCGGGCCGCCCTCTAACTTTTCATAGAAGGCCGTGTGCACTGGACCGCACTCGATGAGGCTCACGCTGCGGACAAGAGCGGCGAGTTGGCGGAAGCGGACATCAGGGCTGGCCTGGGTCCGCGGAGAGGATAGCCGCTGCGCGCAGGCTGCTTTGCAAAACCGAAGTGTTTGCGAAGCGGCTGACTGCCCGAGAAGTGCTCCCGTGTCCACCTGAGGCTTCGAGGGAGACTTTAGCGATGGAATTTGAGTCTGGGTGGGTAACTAGAATGGTGTGACCTCTGTGGACCTGTACTTTTCCATCACAATACCGACACTTCAGTCGGCAAGTGAATGAGATCATGTGTGTCAAAGGCCCAGCACAGTGTCTGCCACACAACCACTGGAGTCTGGGAAGGAGGGCCGGGGACCCACCGGAGAGCGACCCCAACAAAAATCCCTGGGCTTGGGTTTCCAAGGGTTCAGAAGTTTCAGGTGACTTACTGGACTCCAAAGGGCAGCAGCAGAACCGCCAGACTCTCGCACAAACCCTCAAGCGCGAACTTGCTGGCGCAGTACACTGCGTTGAAGGGAAGCCCTTGGAAGAGAGGCGAGGTCGCTGAGTTCCGCAGCCCAGACCTGCGTCCAGGGAGAGAGCGGCTGGGGGAGGCCCCGCCCCTTCTACTCACCCATCAGGCCTCCCACGCTCCCAGTCACCATTATGCGGCCTGAGCAGCGCCGCTTCATGTCCGGCAAGAAGGCCTGCAGTGTTCGCACGGTCCCAACCACATTCACGTCCAGCACCGAGCCCACGGCGTCCAGCCCGTGGGACTCTAGGGGTCCAAGAAGACCCCGTCCCGCGTTGCACACTGTAAGAAGAGAGGCCCGCCCTAGGCGACCAACAGACCAGTGACAGCCCCAGATTATCCCCCAGGGTTCCCTGTGCTTGGGGCATTCTGGTTTGGGCTCTGGACAACGATGGCTCTTGTACACATTTCGGGGGGAGGCTCACCCAGCACATCCACACGGCCCTCGGTCACGCGTGCCCGGGCAGCAGCCACAGAATCTGAGTCCCTCACGTCCAATTCCAGCGTCTCCAGCGAGTCGGAAGGGCATCCCCGGGCCCGGGCTGCCTTCCACAGCTGGCCTTGAGCCCTCAGGTCCCTCATCGTGGCATACACTGAAGGTTTGGGAGAGGATGAAGATTTGAATGCCCTGCTTACCTCTAGGGGAAATCTATCCATGCTGGCCCCTCTTATACCTTTAAAGCTCTGGGACGGGTCTGAAGCCAGCCGAAGGGCCAGGTGCAGGCCGATGCCCGAGGAGCAGCCAGTGATGAGCACCACGGTGCGATCCATGGGGAGATTCTTGAGAAGCAGCTCAGGAGCAGCAGGTCAGGAGCAGCAGAGCCCTAGGCGCCGGTCTCTGGGCAGGATATCACCTGCTTCACCCCGCCCCTGCCTGCAGTGCCCCCACCCCTTGTTGTGTCTCAGAGGCAATCTCAAGGCTGAGAACTCCCCTAGTCCCTGACTGGCTCTCCCCACCCTGCTCTGGATCAAAGCAGAGAAAAGGCCACTGATTTAACACCAAATTTCCCTAGTTGCTGGTCAGAGGGAGGGCAAGCAGGAGGGCACTGAGCAGCACCATGGGTAGACTTCCTGGATATGTCTGTGCTGTAAAAGTAAATGCTGGGGGTGGGGGCATTCTCAGTACAAAGGCCAGGGGTTAGTATTAAGCATAGGGGGGCAAAAGCAAGGGAGGTGGGGGGAGAACTGGCCCCACACCAGGGTCCATGCTGTAGCCCAGACATCTTGGCAGTGACTTTTTCATTCTGACAGACCCAGGCTGATTCATGAGTTTATTACATTGACAGAAAACAGCACTTTAATCCCAATTTACGGATGGTGGTAAAGGGTAGTTCACTTCCCTCCAAGCTACCCATACCTGCCCTCAGGCAGGCCTTGACTCCTCCAATGGCTGGGGCTATCTTGTGACACGTATCTAGCTCCAGGCTCTAGAATCTGTCCCAGCCTGGAGTTTGGGAAGAACTGGGGCCCCAGGGATGGTCAGTCTGTCACAAAGAGCCATTCACCACCCTGGGGTAATATTTGAGGAAGACCTTCTTGGTTAGGTCCACAGTATCACCTTGAGGCTGACTGGAATACCTCTTTTTGCTCAGAACAAAGGACTTCTCCAGCTGGAAGACATTTTTGTCAAATTCCTTCTGTTTAAAAGGTACACTCTGAGCCAAGCTGCCTGCCAGTGTCTCTAGGAAGAGGCGCCAACGTGGAGCATAGTAATCTTCTACCAGTCCTGCCAATTGTTTGTTAGCATAATCTAGGATGTTGCCCTCTGGACCCCACAGTGTCAACTGATAGAGGCTATTCTGCTCATAGAATTGGGCCTCAGTCTCATTGACTGCCATTGTCCGGGCCTGCTCTAGCCAACTGCCCAGCAAGAAGCGTTTGTCAGTAGCCAGCACCTCATCCAGTACAGGCAGAAGTTCATAAGCTAGGATGCCTCCAGCCTGCAGTAGGAGAATCAGGTCCTTCTTCCTGTAGGAGATCTTCACCTCCTCATAGTACAAGCTGACCAACTCTTGGATTGCCTGGCGGGTGATGTCCACCAAGTCATAGCGGAAGGCCAAGCTGGTGGTTAGGTTGGGTGCTGCTTTCAACAACAGCCGCCAGGCCTCAAACACATCCGATCGGTTGTACCAGACAGTGGTATTTATCTTTAGGGAAGGCCGCTTGACCAGTGGGCTGCGATTGTGCCCAACACAGGCCTTACCAGAGCAGTTGTAGACACTTCTGAGCAGTAGCTTCCAGGCTTCCTTTGCATCTTCCTGAGACAACCCATACCGCCGGTCAGCAAAGCCGGTCACCCACGCCACCAAATCTGGCACTGGGTCCTTTCGCCAGCCCAGCTCAGTCATGAGGGTATAGACCACTTCATTCTGGCCAATGCCCTCAGGAGCTATGCCAGTGCCTACCATGGTGGAATTGGGGTAGAGGCGTGCAGCCTGAGGGCCTTGGTTCACAGCCTCCAGGGATCCAAATAGGCCATGGTTGCCCCCGAAATTATGCAGCATGCACCAGATGAAGGGCTGGCCATAGAAGGAGTCTGTGCGGCTATACACAGGCTGGTTCTCGGCAAACAGGTCCAGAACCAGGAGACGGCCCAGGGGCACAGCCCTCAGCACAGCCTTGACCTGGTCAGGCCCCCAGAACTTGGGCTGGTGCTGGAAAAGCCAGCCTTGGAGCAGCCACACGGCATCAGGATCCGCTGCAGTGGTGGGAGTGGGAAGGACAGACAAGAGGGGTGATGAGAGGAGACGGCCAGGGGAGTGCTGAGCCCATTCTATAAATGATGAAAATGGAGGTCCAGAGAAAGCAAATGACCCTGTCATAGGGGACACCTTCCCCCTCTGGCTGCCCCATGGGGAAATATATGGGGACACACCACTACATATTTCCTTCCTCATCCTGCCTCCCCCTAACTGGGAACTCCAGGATAGTGACGTCTTGCTTCACAGGCATTAAAATTGAGATGTTAAGACATAGACTCCTGGGCCCCAGCTTCTGAGCCTTGATTCAGAAGTTCTGGGTTGGGCCCTAAAAATGTGTATATCTGGGGCTGAGGTTGGGGCTCAGCGGCAGAGCACTCTCCTAGCACATGCAAGGCCCTGGTTTGATCCTCAGCACCACATAAAAACAAATAAAATAAAAGGTATTAAAAAAAATGTGGGGGGCTGGGGATATGGCCCAAGCGGTAGCATGCTCGCCTGGCATGCCTGCGGCCAGGGTTCGATCCTCAGCACCACATACAAACAAAGATGTTGTGTCCACCGAAAACAAACCGAGGAATAAATATTTTTAAAAAATTATCTCTCTCTCTCTCTCTCTTTCTCTTTAAAAAAAAAATGTGGGTATCTAGGCTGAAGTTGTGGCTCAGGGGTAGAGTGCTTGCCTAACATGTGTGAGGCATTGGGTTCGATCCCTGGCACCACATAAACATAAGATAAGGGTACTGTGTCTATCTACAACAACAACAAAAATTTTTTTTGAAATGTGCATATCTGATAGTGCTATGGTTTGGATATGTTTTGAGTATAACTCCCAAGGGTTTATGTTTTTTAAAATTTTATCCCCATTACAAGGTATTAAGAAGGTGCAAACTTAATCTCATTATGGTGTCTGCAGATGAGGCTTTGGGAGTAAGCCTTTGAGATTTCATTGCAGTAACTAAAAGTGGACCAATAAGATAGGCTCCAGAGTGGGGCTCATGCCACTGGTTCTAGACTACACTTGCAGCAGCTCTGCTCAAGGAAGACTGAGCCAACCTGCTCTCTTCCTGGATAACATGTAGACCTCCATTAAGCCACTCCTGCCTTGGGCCCCTTCTACCCATCCTTACAAGTGGCAGGAAGGAGCCTGGGGTTCACACTTGTGAAGCAAGATGGATACCTACTAGTTTGGGGTATAAGCCCTAACTCTGGCCTGCACTACCTGTTTTAGCAATGAGGGAAAGATCAAATCAAATCTTTTCAGTAGTTAGCACTTAGTGATTCTTTACAAGCCAGGCATCATGTATCTATGAATTAGTCCCGTTGTACAGATGAAACAACTGAGACACTGGGAGTAAGGTAATTTGTAAGTTACCAGAGACTATTAGTGTCAGGGTTTGTGCCCTAGTTATCTGGCACCAGAGCTCATCTCTCAACCACAATGGGATTAAATGAGATGGCATGTGTGCCTGGGAAACTGTAAAGGGCTGTGTATTACAGTGAGGGGTAGCCCCAGTCTTTCCTCCCATCCCTATTGACCTCTGCCATCCCCATCTACCTGAAGGTCCAGGGGGCTTCCCTTGCCCACCTCCCCAGGGCACCGTACCTGCGATCATGGCCTCATAGACAGCAGTGGTGATTGCAGCAAGGTAGGAGGGCTGTGAAGAAGGAGGTTGCATCTCATTGAAAGTGTCAGCCCCGTAGATGTGGTTGGTACCAAACTCTTTGCTCAGCTCCCATAGGAAGAGGCTCCCAATGAGGGGGAACATGGGGTCTTCTGGAGCCAGAAGGTAGGGGCAGGAGTAGGAGCAGTTGAAATGTCCCCAACTGCTCAATCGGGTGACATTCATCTGTGGGAACACCCTAGTGGAGAGCAAAAGCTCAGAGAATTACTGGAGGCTGACATAGTATTCCTCTTGGCCCATAATTCCTTCCTTACCAGTCTAATTTATCTCTAGTTCCTGGAGTGCATCTTGGTTTCTTGTGCTTCTTCACACACACTGCCCCCTGCCTGGGCATCTTTTTCTCTTCCCTCCTTGCTTATCCTCTTGGTTCTTCCCCACTATTCTTTTAAGTTTTACCTGTCTGGAAAGTTTTTGCTATCCCTCCACCTCCACTGGCTGAAATTTTAAACACATTCCTTGTTCAAGATAAGGCTCAGTACTGCTTCTGCCCTGAGCCCTTTCTGGCCCTCTTCCACAAGAGCCAGTGTACATTCCTGCCCTTATCACTGGGTCATACCCCTCTGCTAGCTTGTCTCTCTTCAAAGACAGAGCCCAGGGCACCTTCACCACTGTATCCCTAGGGCCCAGCAGACAGCACTGTCTGGCAGCCCTGCACAGCTGGACAAAAATCACAGAAGGAATGAGGTTCCTGCTATCACTCACAGTGCAAGGGAGGCCAGCAGTGTGAGTGGTGGGAACCAGGTGTTTGTGGGCACGAAGGAGGCCCCTGGGGGTGTTGGCAAGGCTTCCTGAATGAGGGGATGTTTCAGTACGGCCTTGAAGACTTTTCTAGCCACAGGAGAGGAGTGTATAGTACAGAGAAGAGGAAAAGAGACCAGTGTATCCCCTACTACCACTAATTAGAGCAGCTGCTAGCAAGCACTCTGCCAGGTCATATTCACACCCAAACCCTGATGGTAAAGGTGTTAAGGATCCCATTTACAAGTGAGGAAAATAAGGCACTGGGGAGTCATGGTAATCCGTCCAAGGTCACACAGTTCGTTGGTAACAGTGGCAGGAATCAAACCCAGGCCTGCATCCATAGCTTCAGTATTTAAGTCATGTTTTAACAGAAGAAAAAACTCCATTGTTGAGCTGCACAGGGAGAAGGGAAAGCCTCACCTGGTGAGAGCCTTGGGGACGTGCCCTGCGAATGCAGGTAACACGGGGATCATGCCAAACGAGCGCATCCGGTCCAGGATCCGATGCTGGGAGAAACAGGAGGGGGGCTGGTGAGCATGACCTCTGCAGCCCCATGGGGGTCCCTTACTCACTCAGGACACAGTCACTGTGATCTGGTCAAGAGCCCTGAGTCTGGTCAAAAACCACACCCTCCCTAGGTCTGTGACCTCAACACCAATTCTGCCCCTTTCATTTCCCATTCTTTTTTTTTTTTTTTTTTTGTGGTGCTGGGGATTGAACCTAGGGCCTGCTACATGCAAGTCAAGCACTCTACCAACTGAGCTATGTCTCCAGCCCCCTTTCCCATTCTTTTACCTGTAAATAAATCTGCTTGAGGTGCCAGAAGCGGGACAGGGGGCCACCCCAGGTGTGCAGATTGCCCATGCGCCCCCAGGCCAGGAAGGCAGGACCAGTGAAGTATTCATTGATTTCTGATTCAGTCAGGCCCAAGGCCAGGTACACCTGGGGAAGAGGGAGATCCCTACACATATAAATATATTCATTGACATTTGCCAACTGACTCATTCAACAAACATTCACTCATTGCTTCTCTGTGCTGGAAGCTACAGTACTAAGACAAAATTGGATCACAATCTAGGGAAAACAAATCTGAGTTCACTAAGCTGTCATCTTTGATGTATGGGTGAGGAGATGGGACACAAAGGGGTTTTCCCAAAAACCAGGAAGAAGTCTTAGAAGGGTTCATGGAGCAAAGTTCACCAGATGGAAGGGAAAAGAGCCAGAGCACTTGGAGGTTCCCTTGGAGGCAGATCGAGACTGCTAATATGGGAGAATCTACAGGATCAGGAGACTGGTCTGGGGCGGCAGGTGATAGGGGAGAGAAGCCCTGGGTTCATCAACTGTTTTAGCATGATGCTGGGGTCTAGCTCATCTCAGGAATGGAAGCCTCAATTTCTGAGGTCTGGATCCATTGTGCACTCCACAAACACTTCTGGAGCCCTTATTCTCTGTATGCCTGACACTGCTGGCCAGGGGCAGATGGACAACAAGTGGGGGACATGTGGTGGACAGTAGAGTGTGGAGGGGCTAGGTGGGCACGCACCCGCTGCCAGATGGCCTCCTGACCATTCCAGGCCAGTGCCAGGTTGATGCCATTCAGTGCCATCCAGTCAATCTCTTTCTCCCAGCGGGCCCAGTCCCACCACACGAAGGAGTAGCTTTGTGTGCACACATTCTGGTAATAGCGATACCTGCAGGTGGAGGCAGGAGTTGAGTAGGTTACTGGGGGCAGAGAAGATATTTCCTATCCCTGAGTGTCCATCACCTGGAAGAGCTCAGAGATAGTCTGGCTCTGGAATAACTCCCCTGGCACCCAGTGGAATTGGGGAAGAGTTCCAAATGTGGGCCCTCTTCTGTTTCTTTCTTGGATCCACCCCAGGTGGAGCTGAAGCTTGAATAGTTGAGTTTCTGAGGTGCCTGCCCACTAGTTCCCAATACTCTAGCCTGGCAGATATTTGTAGGAATATATTTCATTCCCATTCAACACTTTCAGAGCCCCAGCTATAGTGTCTATATGGCAAAGTTGGTCGTTGACTAGGAAGTGGAGGGTCCCAGTTTAGGAAGGGGGCTCCCTGCCCCACAATCTGAGGGGGAGGCAGATGTGAACACATCACCTTCATGCAGTGTAGCAAGTGCTAGAATAGAGGTCTGTGAGCAGGGTGGACGTCATTCCTCAGTCAGCATCTTCAAATAGAGTGTAGGGAAGGAATGAAATAAAACTTGCCCATCACAATTATGCACCATCATCGTGCAAACCCTCACAATCAACACTGCTCGGGGGACATCACTGTTTCCATTTTTCAGATGGGCCAGCTGAGGCTCTGAGAGGCTGACATAAGAACGCATGGCTGTTAAAGGTGAAGCTAGGATTTGAAAGCAGAATTATTGGACTCGAAGGCCACCAATTCCTTCTCAGGCTTTCAGTTTTCTGCAGCTCCAGCCAATTGTTGGAGTGAGGCGAAGGGTGGGCGTCCCCAGGGCTGGAGGCTGGAGGCAGCTGCCCCGGAAGCGGTCGGGACCCATACCTGTGGGGCGTGGTCTCAGCCAGCTCTTCCGGCACCACAGGCAGCGGCTGTGGCAGGTGCAGCTGAGAACCCGACCAGACCACCTGGCAGCCACAGAAGTCGCGCAGGTAGCGGTGCAGCCCGGCGGCGGCCGCCACGCCCGTGGAGCCGCGCACCTGCACGCGCGCTCCGCCGCCGCCGCTCAGGCGGTAGGTGTCCAAGCCCGACTCGGTCGCCAGGGCGCGCTCCACAGACACCGAGAAATCGGCCGCCGGCCCGGGCCCCAGCAGCCGGACCACCAGCGCCCGCACGACCGTCTCCTCCCGGGCCTCATCGACCGAAGAGCCCCCAACCCCTGCCAGAAGCAGGAACCCCAGAGCTGCGGCCACCGTAGCGGCCTCCATGGTCTCATCATGGCGGCGCCCAGCCAACAACCAATCCGGGCTCGGGACCAGGATAGCGGAACAGCGGGTGTCCAATCAGCTGTGGGCCTCCGGCCACGTGGAACTTAGGCTGGAACTGCGGTTTGCTGCCGGGAGACTCTGCTTCCGGGCCCAGACCCAACCCTGAGAGTGTCTTCTGACTACTTGCGCGTGACCCCATCAAACTCCCAGGGCGCCCGGGGTGCACTGCCCTTCCCAAATTGCCTTCAGGTACAGCGCGGGTTCGCCGGCAAGTCACTTCCCTTTCGTCCAGCCACCCACCCTTTAAAAGAAAAAATGGGGGTGGGGGACGTGTTCCGTGGCGCACTCCTGTAGTCCCAGCCACTCGAGAGGCAGAAGCAGGAGGATCGCAAGTTTAAGGCCAACCTGGGCAGTTTAGACTAAGTCTCAAAATAGATGAGAAAACTGGGGGCGGGGTAGAGTTGGGGAATGAATCTAGGGCTTCACGCTTGCTGACACGCAGGCGCTATTCCATTGAGATACATACCCAGTTCCCCTCCTACCCAATACATATGAATTTGGAGATTATTTTTTCTTTTTAAAAATTTATTTATAGGGCTGGGGATGTGGCTCAAGCGGTAGCGCGCTCACCTGGCATGCATGCGACCCGGGTTCGATCCTCAGCACCACATACCAACAAAGATGTTGTGTCCGCCGAGAACTAAAAAATAAATATTAAAAATTCTCTCTCTCTCTCTCTCTCTCCTCTCTCACTCTCTCTTTAAAAAAAAATAAAATAAAATAAAATAAAATTTATTTATACATTATCAGGGATAAATAAAACTCAGGGCGCTTAACCACTGATCCACGTCCCCAGCCCGTTTTTAAATTTTTTTGTTTTGAGACAAGGTCTCGCTAAATTGCTGAGACTGACTTTGAACTTTCGATCCTTCTCCTCCATCCTTCCGAGCCGCTGGGATTATAGGCTTGCGCCACCATGCCCAGCTGAAATTTATTTTGTATTAGGCACTGCCATAGCTACTAGGTACTAGCAAAATAATAATAGATGTCCCCACCGTCCTTACCTGGGGAGACCTGGATACAATATTTATGTTGGAATTTCCTTCATGGTTGTTATGCTGTAAAGAAGTGCAGGGGAACCTAGCCTAAGTCTTCCAAAAGGCAGCCACGTTTAATCTGAAACCCAAGCATGAGTAGAACTTGTCTAGGAGAAGAGGTAAAGAGGAATGCATAGAGAAAGCACAGGGAGTTAAAGAATGTGGTGATTTTTAAGGAACTGAAAGGTCAGGTGGTTAAAGGAAGGATGACCCATATGAACCCAGCCTGGCCTGCAGCAGGGAATGGTGGGCATAGGAGGGCACTCCATCGGGCCCTCAAAGGGCAGCAACAGCAGACACAGTGGCACACACATCTGTAATCCCAGCTACTCCAGTGGCTGAGGCAGGAGAATTGCAATTTAGTGAGTTCCTGTCTCAAAACATTAGAAGGGCTGGGTATGTAGCTCTGTGGTAAGTCACCCTTGGGTTTGATCCCCAGGACTGTAAAAAAAAAATTGGAAAGTGGCAGCAGCACAGACTTGCCTTCTTCATACAGATGGGAAACTGAGGGCCGAGGAAGTGACTTGAGCAAGATCCATAAGCAGTAGTAACAGGGAACAGACAGACATGAGTTGTGGGAACATGAGGTTAAGAGAATAGTTTTTAAAATGGGCCCCATCAGCCAGGCATGGTAGTGCACAGTGATTTGGAAGACAGAGGCAGGAGGATCACAAGTTCAAAACTAGCCTCAGCAACTTAGCCAGACCCTGTTTCAAAATAAAAAGGGCTGGGGCTGGGGCTCAGTGGTTAAGTGCCCCTGGGTTCAGTCTCTGGTTCAGGGTAGCGGGGAAAGGCCAACTGTGCTGACCTCCAAGTGATTTCACTTTTAAAAAACAATTTAGCTGGGTGTGGTGCTACCTGTTATCTGCAGGAGAAATGTAAGCCCGAAATAATGCTGTTAAGAGGAACACAAGTTACCCTCAAGTGGGGGACTTTTGTGACTTACACAGACAGGATTCCAGAATTTAGGGGAGATAAGGATAATTCCCTCAACCATAGAATCTGTTATGAACAGGTTCCAATTAGAATTTGTCAGCATGGGCCAAAGTGGGGACTTGAAAGTCAAGTGGGGACCTGAAAGTCAAGAGGTAGCCAGGTACAGTGGTACACGCCTGTAATCCCAGCAGCTGGGGAGGCTGAAGCAGGAGGGTCACAAATTCAAAGCAAGTTCAGCAAAAGTGAGGTGCTAAGCAATTCACTGAGACCCTGTCTCTAAATAAAATACAAAATAGGGCTGGGGATGTGGCTCAGTGGCCAAGTGCCATTGGGGTCAATCCATAGTACCCCCGCCCCCCAGAAAAAAAAATCAAGAAGTGTATCTAAACCTGGTGTGGTGGACCATACCTAATCCCAGCATCTCTGGAGGCAGAGGTAGGAGGATCACAAATTCAAGGCCAGCCTAGCAATTTAGCAAGGCCCTAAGCAACTTAGACCCTATCTCAAAATAAAAATAAAAAGGGCTGGGGATATGGCTAGTGATAAAGCCCCTCTCGGTTCAATCCCCAGTACCAAAAAAAAAGTGTGTCTAGGCAGGAGTCTTTGAAACTTTCCTGGGACCCCAATAAAACTAGAGGGCAGGAGGAACACATTATCCCTCTGCTCTCTTTGAGAGGTCCCACTCCCTTGAGAGTGTACCTTTTTCCCCTCTCCTGTTCCTTCTAATGAATTCATTCCTGTTACTCTGAATGACATGTCTGAAAACTTTCTGAACTGATTGCAAGAATCACGGTTTGAAGTGTGTGTGGGGGTCTCTGCTGCCTCAGTTTCCCAGCAGACCCCAGCCCTGTAACAGTAGCAGAACAGCTCTGGGACTAGAATTATTTGGAATTCCTGGTTCCTTGAGCAGGGTTCTGGCCACTACTCCCCAGACAGTGCCGCTTCTCAGACTGCCTGTCTGGACAGGGCGGGTTTAATGGCTGTGTGAGGCAGAGCGTGGCGGGCTCTTGGGAAAGTCTTCTGAATCCTTTGGAGGTATAGTTGATTTGGGGGGATCTCATCATATGAGTGGAGGAGTTTAGGGACAGGGAAGGGGTTTGAGCGGGGTTATATAGTGCAGAGGAACCTGAAAGAGGACATAAGAGCCCACTGAGTGTCTACTCCTCGCTGCAAACAAAGCTGCAATGCCCTACTCAGTCTGGCTCAGCAAGCAGCTGAGGTGTGGCCCCTCCTCCTACTCAGTTGCCAGAATATGGAAGTTTCTCAGTCTTCCCCAGGAAGAAGTTCCAAGACTACCCCTGAGCCTTCTCCCTGGGCCACCTTCTATTCCCCCCTCAAACCCCCCTTGGCTTCAGGTGAGATCTGTTAGACTCTCCTCCTTTGGGTTGTGTTTCACCAGCATTTCTGGATCTTAGGGAACATGTAGATGGTGGGATGAGGATTGGGCTGCTGGTCTCCTGTCAGACTAGTGCCTCTGTGTCAGGTCTGGATTCAGCCAGGTGGTTAGGGGGTTGGCTGGCAGGGACAGCAAATTGGGATTACCATCCAGGGGGCCTAAATCCATGGTTGCTGGATCAGGAGTGCCTCTTGTCACCACCCCCACCACCTCCAGAATGACACACACACACTCTTAGAGGCTGAGAACTCTTTTTTAGTAGAGGGCTGACTGCATAGATTAAGATACATCTCCAGGATAAAATATTAAGCATTCTCTTGGAAAAAAAAGGAATATGTTGCTGAGTATCAGAAAATGATACCCCCAAATATGCTGCTTTGGCGCACTGAGTGCTTTGATCTAAAGAACATTGGAAGGGCCTCAGAAGCACAGGCTCTTTTTCTTGTCTGTTTTTGCAATGCACAAAGTCTTTTTTCCTGATCTTCTGCCCTTCTCTCTCCTCCCCTTTTTCCACCAAGGCAGGGGAAACTCTTCCCCAAGGTGGGTTATAGAAACTGAAACCCATTGCCCCGGAAGCCAGCCATAAAACCTGGAACTATTACTCTTTCCCTTGACTTAATTTTTTCTTTCTTCCTCTTTTTTTTTTTTTGTGGTACTAGGGATTGAACCCAGGGGCACGTTATCATTGAACTACATCCAACCCTTTTTTTAAAAAAAATTGAGACAGGTTCTTGGTAAGTTGCTCAGGCTGAACTCAAACTTGTGATCCTCCTGCCTCAACTTTCAGAATCCCTGGGATTACAGGCAGGCACCACCATACCTGGTGGTCTTCCCTTGTTTTTCTTTATAAGAGCTAGCCATAGAAAAATTATCTACAGGGGCTGGGGATGTGGCTCAAGCGGTAGCACGCTCGCCTGGCATGCATGCGGCCCAGCTTCAATCCTCAGCACCACATACCAACAAAGATGTTGT
The DNA here is from genome assembly GCF_052094955.1 of Ictidomys tridecemlineatus. Taxonomy (NCBI): domain Eukaryota; kingdom Metazoa; phylum Chordata; class Mammalia; order Rodentia; family Sciuridae; genus Ictidomys; species Ictidomys tridecemlineatus. The sequence goes on from NC_135479.1 coordinate 19,893,834, forward strand.
GTCCTCCGAAAACTAAAAAATAAAATAAACAAAGGCAATCTGTCCATCTACAACTCTAAAAAATAAATAAACAAACAAACAAACAAGCTGGGCACAGTGGCACATGCCTGTAATCCCAGTAGCTCGGGAGGTTGAGCCAGAAGGATCATGAATTTAAAGCCAGTCTCGGCAAACTCGAGACAGTAAGCCATTCAGTGAGACCCTGTCTCTAAATAAAATACAAAATAGGGTTAGGGATGTAGCTCAGTGGTTGAGTGCCCCTGAGTTCAATCCAGGTGCCAAAATAAATAAATAAACAAAAAACTACTGTGAAAGTGCTGGAGTACTTGATCACTGAGAGTGGAAGACTTGCTTATTTATAATAGGCCCTTTTTACTGTTTCTTTTACCATGTGATGCATTTTATTACTCTTTCAGTTAATGTGTGAAACAAGCTGCCTGGGGGCCCTGCTTGCTCTCCATCTCATCTGTCTTTTGTCCCTGGCCAGCCTGTTGTTCTGCCCACACATCCCAGAATAGTCTCAGGAGTGCTTCTTCCTCTGCCCTACCAATCCAGTTACTTGCCCATCAAGTCCAGCTAGGAGCCCAGCCCACTTGGCCTGAAGAATGAGTTCTCCCCTGTCTGGCCATTAGGGGGCAGCCTAAACCCAGGACCTGCCTTGTGGTCGCTGGAAGCTGTTGGGGGAGCAGGGGGCACTCCCTGAATTGAAGGGCAGAGACTGCCAGAAAGCTTTGCATACCCATGCCATATGCCTTATACCCAGAGCTCCTGGAAAGTAAAATGTGCAGTCCCATCCAGTAAAGGTGGTGATGGAATTGTCCCTTATCTATGATGGCTGGGACTCCCCAAGACTAGGAGGCCCATGTGACCCTACCCTACACTGATTCTAAGGCCTCAGATGGGGGGTATTTCCTGAACAAAAGTACAGACTAACTCATACGTCTGAGGTTCGGGGATTCTACAGGAAAAGGTGTATCCTTAAAAACAGGAGCAGTGGGGGCTGGGTTTAGCGGTTGAGGGCTTGCCTAGCATCCACGAGGCTCTGGATTCAGTCCCCAGTACCACAAAAAAATTCAGGAGCAATAGAACCATCCTGTTCCTTACCCCCACCCAGTATTCTAGGACTTTCTGCAGACTCCAGCTCAGCCCATGGTCAGTCCATCTTTAGCTGGCTGTGCTGCAAACAGTCCAAGGCCACTATATTCTGAGAACTCATACCAAGGACCAATGGGGTATGCTTTCCCTAAGTTCTTATCAGCCAGACAAAAGAGGAATTTCTTTCCAGGGAAATGCTGGGCCTCTCTGTCTTCCACTTTGTTGAGATTACATGCAAAAAACTTTACCAATTTAAAATATACAGTGAAGTGGTTTTAGAATTGTGCAACCATCATCTTAAGGCTAACTATATTTTCCTCATCCTCCAGAAGAGACTCCTCCCTCAATTGCAGTCTCCCCGTCGCTTTTTTTTTTTTTTTTGGTGGCACTAGGGATTGAACCATGAGTGTTCTACCATTGAGCTATATCCATGGTCCTTTATTTTTTTATTATTAATTTTTTAGTTGTAGATGGACACAATACCTTCATTTATTCATTTTTATGAGGTGCTGAGGATCCAACTCAGTGCCTCACACATGCTTGGCAGTGCTTTACCACTGAGCTACAACCCAGCTCTCTTTCCTTTATTTTCTAAGACAGGATCTTGCTAAATTGCCCAAGCAGTTCTCTTGCCTCATCCTCCGGAGTTGCTGGGATTACAGGTGTATGCTACAGGTCTGTTTAGCATTTAACTGCCAGACTGCTTTCCAAAGTAGCTGTTCCATTCAGCAGTGAGCTAGGGTTTCAACTTCTCACAAACACTTGGAATTGTCTCTCTTTTTTTTTTTTTTTTAAAGAGAGAGTGAGAGAGGGGGACAGAGAGAGAGAGAGAGAGAGAGAGAGAAAGAATTTTAACATTTATTTATTTTTTCTTAGTTCTTGGCGGACACAACATCTTTGTTGGTATGTGGTGCTGCTGAGGATCGAACCCAGGCCGCACGCATGCCAGGCGAGCGCGCTACCGCTTGAGCCACATCCCCAGCCCCGGAATTGTCTCTCTTCAGTGGATGTGCTATGGTATCTCATTTTGATTTGCAATAAACCTGTGAAAAGATGTTGAGCATCTTTTGACCATTGAAACAGCTTATTTGGGGGGCTGGGGATGTGGCTCAAGTGGTAGCATGCTCACTTAGCATTCGTGAGGCACTTGGTTCGATTCTCAGCACCACATAAATGTAAAATATATTGTGTCCACCTTAAAAAAAAACTAAAAAAAAAAGTATTAAAAAAAGAAACAGCTTATTGAAGAAATGTCTAATGCTTTGCCTGTTTTAAAAAATTGTCTTTAAACTGAGTACAGTGGTACATGATTGTAATCCCATCTAATTGGGTGGGTGAGACAGGAAGATCACCAAGTTTGAGATTTGAAGCCAGCCTGGGCATGACCCTGTCTCAAAAATAAATAAGGGCTGGGGTTTTAGCTCAGAAGCAGAGCACTTGCGTGAGGCATGTGTGAGGCATTGGGTTCAATCCTCAGCACCACATAAAAGTAAATAAATAAAATAAAGGTATTGTGCCCATCTACAACTAAAATTTTTTTTTAAATAAGTAGAGAAAAATTTAAAAAGTAATAAAAAGGGCTGAGGATATAGCTCAGTTGGTAGACTGTTGGCTCACATGTACAAGGGCCTGGGTTCAACCCCCAGCACCACAAAAAATAAAAAGTAAAAAGGGGTAGAGATGTAACTCAGTGGTAAAGCTCCCTTGGATTCAATCCCCCTACAGCCAGGGAGGGAAAAGTCTTTATTCTTGGTTTGGAGAGTTATTTATATCTTTATTTTTATGTGGTGCTGAGGATTGAGGAAGAGTTATTTATATATTCTAAGTCCCTTACCATATGTATGATTTGCTGCAAATACTTTATTTTCTTTTCTCATACAAGTGGTCGAACCCAGGCCCTTGCACATGCTAGGTGAGTGTTCTACCACAATGCCCCCTCTCTACCCCCTTTTAAAAAAGTGTGTCTTTATTTTTGAGAAAGGTTTTGCTAAACTGCCGAGGCTGGCCTCAAACTTGGAATCCTGCCTCAGCCTCCTGGAATTATTAGAGGTGTTTACCACCATACAAAGTGTTCTTTCCATTTTCTTGATTTCTGACCTTTAAAGCACATCTTATCTACATTTTTATCTTGTTACTTGTGCTTTGAGTGTCATATCTAAAAATCAGTGCCTAACTCAGGGTCACCGATGATTTCATAGGTATCCTATGATTTCCTCTCAGGGCATTTTGGTTTTAACTCTTACATGAACTCTTATTTTGAGTTCATTTTTGTACAGTATGAGGTAGCAGTGCAATTTGTTCCTTTGTATGTGGATACCCAGTATTAGCACCATTTGTTTAAAAAAAAAGTTGGTTCCTCACCAAAATACCTCGGTCCCTCTGTCAAGTCACCTGACCATAAACGTTGAGATTTATTCCTGGACTCTCAATTCTATTTCATTGATTTTAAATGTCTATTCTGATTAGGCCTTTTTGAGGCAGTGACAGAGCACAGGCGAAAAGAGCTCATTGACCAGAATTTTCATCCTAACCCTTTTATCTGAGGAGCCTGGGGGTGGGTGTACTTCAGAGGCAGATGCACTGCTATTGGGGAGTAAAGGTTGAGGCTAGAGTGAGATAAGGACCAAAAAGTGAACAGGGTGTCCTGGTTCCTCCCACCGATCCCTGAGCAGCAGATGTCAGACTGCACTTTTTGTGCGGCTCCAGCCCTGGAGGAATGAGAGAGAATGTGTAAACCTCACAGGACAAGTTAGGAGGGGAGAAGGGCCCTTCTTGCACAGCAGGCTCCCTGCAAGGTCCTGCTGGCTCTTTGGCCTGCTGCCTGCCTACCTCAGCATTTCACATTCCCCAGCTTCCCTGAGGAACCCACGCAGAACCTCCACTTACACCAAGACCAATTACTCCAGGGCTCAAAACAGCCAGGCCCCTGAGCCCAGAGAGCACACTTGGAGAAGGGAGAGGTCAGATGCCCAAACCCCCTCCTCCCCTTCCTGTTAGAATATACAGTGAGGGAAGAAAAATTGAAGCTGGGCTTCCCTGTCCCCTTCATGCCACTTTGTAGTGTTTGCAAAGCTGCCTTGGCTCATCTGAGCGAGCAGGCACCTGGGAAACTTGAGATAAGGTCAAAATTTCACAAACTGCCCAGTCAGGGCCATGGCAGCTGTGGCCTCTGATTGGAAATAAAAGCAAAAAAGCTGGCAGGATGCAGAGTGTGTGGGGCACCATATGGACTCAAGGGCTGAACCCAGAGCGACACAGGGGCTGTGAGCACAGACATAGGCAGCTTCAATGGAGAGTCAAACACATTTTATTCAGCACAGGAATGTCTAAAGAGAGGGGCCTTGGGTAGGGTTCCTGACCAAGAACTCTGCTTCAAATCCCACTGTACACAGAATAAAGATCACCACGTGAACCAGGGCACAAGAGATGTGGGGCTCTGTACAAGATCTGTGTCAGGTCAGAATAGGCCAGCACACAGTGAAGCAGGGGCAGGGTGGTCCATGTCCAGGACCAGCCCAGCCTAGAAGAGCGTGTGAACAGCTCTCTGTAGCTCACTCAGAAACACCAGGGTGGGAGGAGGGCATGGGTATGGCTGCTTCAGGGTATTACCTCCACCTCGAAGGTTATGGGGATGAATTTAGCTAGAGCAGCTTGGGATGCTGCGCCAGCACATGATTTGAAGGCCCCAGCCCAAGGGCGTGCAGAGGTGATGGGTGTGGTTCCTTGGCAGGGCTATGCAACTCTTACTGGAAGCTCTGCCAGTCACCTCCGATCAGCAAACCTTAAATGATGTTGACCTTCCCTGCCTAGGCCTCCCCTCCTGAGACCAGAGGTCAGTGTGGAAGTGGGAGAGCACTACTGGACAGAGCAAAGTGGCCTGCAGGCAGAACCAGCCTTGATGACTGTAGTCCTGTACTCAAGACATCATGATCAAGGGGTAGGGAAGGTCTCAGGTTCTCCACCAGGAAAGAGCTTGAATCTGAGCTCTCTGCCCTGAGGGTATGCTATGGGCAGGGCCTGAGCAAGGCCTGGGCAGTAGCCAATCCAAGGGAGGGAAGCCTGTTGGTGTGCCAACTAGGACCTCTGTTCTGTGCACTCCCAGCTGTCCTATGTTGTACTGGGTGCAAATGGGGGTGGGGTGGGGTGGGAGTGTAGCATGGAGGTTAGGAAGATGCTGCTTGGTATCTTGAGACCCTTGAGGATAACAAAGAGAAGTCACTCAAAATGGCCAGTTAGGTCTAGCTGAATTCCTGATTAAAAAGCATTGGAGGGGGGGAGGCAAAGAACAAAACATTTTCCTGGATCCATCCCTGCTAATCTGAGTAGGTCTTCTTAGAGCATTCTCCCTGGAAGAGAGCTATCTGCTCCGCTCCAGTACCCAGCCAGTAACTCCAGTAGCAGGAGTGGAGGACTCAAAAGTGTAGATGCCAGGGGCATGGCTGCTCCTTCCTTCCATCAGGAAGCCCAGGGCTCAGAGCATGGCATGCCTGCACAAATTAATTCACCACCAGGGGGCGAGGAGAGCCATCTCTGGCTGGATGGAGGCTGGGAGGTAAATGCTGGTGCCCAGTTGGTATAAGTGCCAGCCAGAACCCAATGTCTCTAAAAAAATTCATACCCAACACACAAAGCTGGATGGTGAGAAGCCAGCTCCTAATGATTTGGCTGGAGAAGGGGGTGTGGGTGACACAAATGCCCTGGTGTCCAGGAATCACAACCAATAGGCAAAAGGAGCACAGCTAATCAGTGTGGAAGGAGGCAGGGAGGGGACCTGGGTGCATGGCCCCACCAGGGGCTTATTCCTCAAACTTCCCTTCCCGAATGTGTTCAAAGGAGAAGGGTAGGAACTTGAAACCGGTCCCACTGTAGAATTTATTCTGGAACTCGACCCTGGAAAGAGGGAAAAGAACAAATGTCATCCCACAGAAACTTCTGTTTGTTTTTGAGAAAATATCTTGCTATAGTGCCCAGGTTGGCCTCCAGCTCCTGGGCTCAAGCAATCCTTTTACCTCAGCCTCCCCAGTAACTGGGATAACAGGGATACGTCATAATGCCTGGCCCATAGAAACTCTTGAAGCTTTTTGGGACTTCCCAGGAGACTCAAAAAGATGTGCTGTGCCTACCTTCCTCCAGGCCTCACATTCGTGGGTGCACTTGTGAAAACTCTGTTCTCAGTCCACTTCCCATAGTGCGGAAACCACTTTTAAAGCCCAGATCTGCCCTCAACAAGAACTCAATATAGGATGAGTGGACAGGGAGTTCCTCAGTTCCTGTTCTTGCGTTTTCCAGAGGGTGTTTATGCAGAACTCTTTGTAGAGAGCCACATGCAAAAAGCATCAAGTTGGCTTGAGTCTCTAACAGCAATGAAGTTCATGAAGAAGGGTCCCCCATGGGCCTTCCTGGAAAGGGCTTACATAAACCACCTCTAAGGGAAGCCCCTTCAAGGGTCCCTGGGCCAACACCACTGTTCTTGTTTGTTCCTTTTCTTCAGAGGAGGAAGGAGAAGGGGGGCTTGCGAGTGAATGCTGAAGGCTTTCAGTTTGAGGGCGGAAATTCCCAGGAAAGGGGGGAAGTTAGGAGGGGAAGTCTTCTCAAAGCAATGGCAAAAATATTCTCCAACCACAAAAACATCTGAGAAAAAATTCTTCTCTGGGGACCAAAAGGAAAGACAGGGTCTTAACTCCCTTCCCAGGCAGTGAGGCAACCATTCCTGCAGCTCTCCTTGGGGCCCTTTCTAACTCAGGGGCAGGAAGAAGCTTGGGAGCAGGGCTGCCTGGATCGCTTCCTCCCCCACTCGCCCTGGAGGGCTGCCCAGCAGCCAAAGCACCACCAAATATGGGCAGAAAAATGCATGATTCAGATGATAAAAAAGCCAAGGAGAGCTGCCCTGAGGCACAGTTTCCACTTGGTACTTTGTGACTCTTGGGGCACCACAACCCTGCAAGAACAGGCAGGTGTGGGGACTGTGAGGAGACAGGTGACGGGAGGGTGCAGGGCAAAGGCTTCAGGAAACTTTAAGACTTCAAGAATCCTTTAGTTCCCTAGCTTATCCTCTGGCCTCAGCTATGGCTTGCCCTCCAAGCCAAGGCGGCAAGAATTAAACAGGGAGTGGGAAATGGCCAGTGACACTGGGGGTTCCCAGAGGTCCTTTGGCCTTGGGTTACTGGCTGAGGACACCAAGTGGCAGCTGTCAGCTCCACCCCCTGGGAGAAGAGTGAAGCAGGATTTTCTGTGTGGGAGTGAGAGTACTGCTTTGTCCCTCCACTCCCACATTCCGCAGGAGCTGGGCCAAGGTCCCAAAGCCTCCCTTCCCTGGATACTTCCCATTTGAGATAGTCCACTCCTCCTGGGAAACAGGATCCAGGAGGGAATGGAATGGTCCTTCAAAGTGAAGTCAGTCACAGGGTTGCTCCAAGAGCAGTTCCAAACCAGGACCTGGGTCACCCCACGTTCAATGCCCTAAAAATTCCTCCTTCAGGTTCCAGCTACTGAGGCTGCCTCTGCAGCCACATGCTGGGGAACAGGGGTAGCTTCTGCTTCTCTCTTCTGTTGGGTCTAAATGCTTTGTGTGTGTGTTGCTGGGAATGGAACCCAGGGGTTCCTCACCTCTGAACCACATCCCCTGCACTTTTTAATTTATTTTGAGCCGGGCGCAGTGGCGCACATCTATAATTTCAGCAGCTGGGGAGGCTGAGGCAGGAGGATGAGTTCAAAGCCAGCCTCAGCAAAAGCTAGGTGCTAAGCAACTCAGTGAGACTCTGTCTCTAAATAAAATACAAAATAGGGCTGGGGATGTGGCTCAGTGGTAGAACCCCAGAGTTCAATCCCGGTACCCCCCAAAAAAGAAAAAAATTTATTTTGAGACAGTCTGGTCTCAAACTTGCCATCCTCCTGCCTCAGTCTCCAGAGTCACTGACTTAGCAACAGATTTATATATACTCTCTTCATTCTACAATTGATAGCCAGACAGTGAACAAGCCACACTACAGGGTCCAGCTCAAGACCTAGGGGAAACTGTCCGCATTGGTGGAGTATATTGCCCCTGAATTCTAGTGAGGCAGTCAGAATTTTGACCCCCCTGGCTGGCTAATCACACAATCCTAATTTCTAAACAAGGCAAATGGAGTAAGTGCTATGCGTTCAGATGGCCATGGGGGTACCACCCTTCTCTTGGTTCCCTTCTGCTTACCATGTGGGCCCACTGGGGTCTAAAAGGGGACACATATCTGGGATGAGACAATAAATTCTGCTGTGTGGGCAGACAGAAGATCCCTTTCACACCACCTGATACTGTCCCTCCCACCAGCTACTACTTGAGGCTGGAGATTTAGGGTGGCCACAACCACAGACATCTTTTGTTTTTTCCATATTGCTGGGGATCAAACACAAGGCCCCACACATGCTAGCCAAGCAGTCAACCACTGAACTACATTCTCAGCTCAACATCTTATGCCTACCTAGGTTCATCTGACTTAACCTGTCTCCCCAGTCAGTGGTCCTTACCCCAAGCTCCCAGCACAAAACTGGAAAGCAATTTCCCTGTCAGTCTCCCCACCCTCCTCCCCTGAACCAAGGAAACATGCACTTCCTGAAAAAGTATAGACATAAAAGTCCTCTGTGCTGGGACAAGGACGGCCTCCTGGACACTCTGAAAGCTCTTTTTCTTTATGGGTCACTGCACTGCTCTGCTCAGGGAGTCTCCCTGGCTCTGCCATGCCCAAGCCACTAAAATGCACCTCTAGAATCCAAACCGCTATGAGGAGAACCTTGTGAAGGATGACAGGTTTCTCTATCGTGGCTTCCAGGTCCCACAGGTGGCAAAGGACACCCAGTGACCCATAGAGACTAAATGGGAGACCAAAAGAGATCACTCCTACCATGGAAAGAAAACCATTTTTCTTGACTAGGTGAAGAAGGAAGGGGTTCTGGGACCCCTTCCTTTTCTGGAGAGCTGTGACTGAGGCAGTTTTGGAAACTCAGTCTGGATTGAACTGCTTTTCTGGCTCTTTCTTCTCTCTCTGAGCAGTTCTGATGTCCTATCTGATGGTCCAAATGTCAGTCAATGATGTCAGCCTAGAGCCACATTCCAGGGGTTCTTATTTCTCCTGGGGCTGCCTTATCTCAAACACTCCATGTTGTCAGACTGTGGCAACACTGCATTCCTTATGACAAAGTGCTTCCTATTTATGCCCAATTAACCATCAACAAATTTGTGATTGCACAAGTGTGAACATTCAGATACATGTAGAATCTGCTAGATAAGAAGGAATCGGGCTGGGGATGTGGCTCAAGCGGTAGAGCGCTCGCCTGGCATGCGTGCGGCCCGGGTTCGATCCTCAGCACCACATACAAAGATGTTGTGTCCACCAAAGATTTAAAATAAATAAATAAATATTTAAAAAAAAAAAAAGAAGGAATCAGGTTCCTTGGAAGGGAGGCCACGGGCAATAGTCTTTCTACAAAAACATCAGCTGTAACTACAATCAGATCCCTGCCTTATTCCTTCTCTGAGGAAGAAATATCTAACTATGGTGGGCAAGAAAACCAAGCATACAATGCATGGTAGGCAGGAGGAAAAGAGAGATACAACTCAGAAGACAGACAGACTTGGCAGATTAGTACTTAACCTATTATGTTTCAAAATATGTCACCCACCTTCTTATAACAAGTCATGATTTTAGACTATTGCTGTATATGTTATCAAGTCAAATATTTTTTCCTCTTGTTCTCACTCAAGAGACTTGAGAACTTTGTGCAATGGAGTGGCCCTGGAATTGGGAAACACCACAGATAAAATAAGAAGCATGAGGATGCCTGTGTTGGATGCCTGGACAACCAGCAGGGATAATATCCCTGTGGCCATCTTCCATTGGACCAGCTGTTCCTACTTCTGAGCAGTGACCACAACTCTGAGCTCCTCCTGCTGCTCTGGACAACTGTTAAGACCCAAGAACCTTTAGCGACATGCACATTCAGCCAGGAGAGGGCGCACAAGCACCAATTTTATTCACTTTTTGGGAGTGGCCCCAAAAGTGCCATTGGTGACACTCCTCCAAAGAAGGGATTCTGAAAGTTCAGAAAGGAGTTTTTCACTGTTTTTTTTCTCTTCTGCCAATATTAACTAGTAAACAGAAATAAAACTATGACGTGCAGCAGGCGTATTCCTTGCAAACTGTATCTGAAGAGCATTCAGATGGTATCACATGCTTCCTTTTGGGATGTCTCTTTTCCAAAGAGGCCAAAAACCCTAGCCAGATGCCCTCTCTCCCAGGCATCCCACTATTCAGCAGGATAGCCACAATCTGTACCTGAACACCTGTTTAAAGGATATGCCAGAGCACTGTGACGGACACTTGGTGTGTGCGTTATTTCCTGTTTGCTCCCAGTAACCTTATCACATGGATATTGTCCTCTCTCTCCATGTGAGAGAAAGGCAGGTTCAGAGAGGTGGTGCTCTGCTCTGTGCCACATGCTCAGTATAGTAGGGTGGAGATCCAAACTCAAGTCAGCCTGACTTGGAAGCCTGTTCTCCTGTCACTCACCCACCTCCTCAGACTCCTTCCAGAGAACATGGGAAGACACTTTCACTCAAAGGCCACGTGAGCCTGAGGAAGAAGTAATTCTTTTTTGGGTACTGGTGACTGAACCCAGGGGTTCTCTACTACTGAGCTAAAACCCAAGTCCTTTTTAATTTTTATTTTGAGACAGGGTCTTACTAACTTGCCCAAGCTGACCTCAAACTTGTAATCCCCCTGCCTCTACCTCCAGAGTCACTTGGATTATAGGCATGTGCCATCACACCTTGCAAGAAGTAATTCTAGCAATGAAGCATGGCATCACTCTGGAGATGAGGCCCAAGTGTAGGCAGCCTTCCTCATGACCCAGCCTGCCTGCCTTGGCCATCTTTTCAATGGCTCTGTTCCAGCGCCTTGATGGCTCCTCACCCTACCTAGGGAGGAGGTAATGAGCCTTCATGTGGGCTGGAATCAAGGTGGGGTAGTCACTGTTCCCTCAGCTCAGGGCTCAGGAGACAGAGACATGAACAAGAAAGAAAGAAGGCCAAGAGGGCAGGCAAGAAAAAAATGAGTCATCACAGGCTGGTTACGCAGACGCTCCCTCACCGGGAGTGGCTGAGGAAGTGTGGTGGGGAGGTTCACTGATAAGCTGAGAACAGGGAGCCAAGCCAGCGGTCTGAAACAGGCAGACTCCTAACCTCCCGGCTCCAAGTAAACAAGGCACTGGGTAGGGAGGAGACAGCCAGGAGGGGAAGGGCCAAGCCAGAGAAAGCATCTACTGACAGGGCGGCAGTCTCTCAGAGCAGCTTTTGAGGGAAGAGTAGTCCCAGCCAAAGCTTTGCTGCTTCCCCCATAACTGAGCATAACCAACTATGAGGAGGTTGGGCTGTAATCCAGTCAGGAGAAAAGTCAAAGAAAAAGGAGAGCGAGAAGAGCTTGCCTCTCAGCAAGTGCTGCTAGATTTCCTCAGGTCTGGAGAACATGACAGACATTCAAAATCCTCTTCTGGCCTTAAGACCACCAAGACATCACTGAGGCAGTTTCAGTGAGTTTATGACCCCTCCACCTGTAACAGTGGGGGTGAGGGGTGAGTGTTCCTCTGGGGACGGGATCCAGGGCTTCCAGAAACTCTGGATTTTGAGACTCCAAAAAGGAGGGAGAATCATAACATAAAGAAGGAAATGGAGCCCAGTGTGGTGGCGCCTGTAATCCCAGCAACTCAGGAGGCTGAGGCAGAGGATCATGAGTTCAAAGCCAGCCTCAGCAACTAAGCAACTCAGTGAGACCCTGTCTCTAAATAAAATACAAAATAGGGATGGGGATGTGGCTCAGGGGTGAGTACCCCTGAGTTCAATACTAGTACCCCCCGTCAACCCCCCCCCAAAAGAAGGAAATAGAGACCTAAAGGGTTGCCCAGTGTTTAGTATTAGTATGTCCCATGCATATTGAGAAATACTCATACTAAAAATTATTCACTGTTTAAAATTCAAATTTAACTCAGTGTCCTATTTTTTATTTGCTAAATCTTGTCACCCGTCACAACCAAGTTTTCCCACTCCTGAGCTCACTCTCTCCAGGCAGAGCCATTAAGAGTCACACAGTACCTTAAAGAGAACAAGCAAGCAAACAAGAAAACCCAAAGTTGTCTTTCCGAAGCAGCTGCTTTAGTATACCCGGCTGTATGATGTAGCCAGGAACCCCTAGGCACAATGAAGCCGTTAAGCTACTGTCCTGCCCAAACAAGGATAAACCTGGGATGCAGTGTGCTCTAGCCCTTTCCTGGACCAAGACTCTATAGTGCTTTTACTGCTCTAAAGATATGAGAGAAAAAAACAAGAACAAAATAATCTCAAAAAGAGAACACCAACTCCAGCAATGTGGTTTTGGTTTTTTTTTGGGGGGGGTGAGCAGGTGGTGGTACTGGGGTTTTAACCCACGGGCACTTTACCACTGAGCTCTATCCCCAGCCCTTTTTATTTTCAGATAGATAGGGTTTTGCTAAATTGCTGAGGCTGGGGGTGTAGCTCAGGCCTAGCTGCAAGAGGCCTTGGGTTCGTTCAATCCCCAGTATTGCCACAAACTAACAAAACAATAAATTGCTGAGGCTGCTCTCAAACTTGTGATCCTTCTACCTCAGCCTCCCAAGTCACTGGGATTATAGTTAAATGCCACCACCTAGCTTCAAGAGAATTAGAGAACGCTAAGGGCAGGGGATGGGAACTTGATGACACTTACCAGGGAACCCTCCCTGAAACCCATGAAAAGATAAGCTAGGCTTTTTTGTGGTCTGTTTCCAAAGCTCAGTGCCAACACAGGCACTAGGGTAATGCCATGACAGCCAGCAAAGGGATAGCTCCCACCTCCTAGAAGATAGACCCTTGATTTTATGCAGAAGGAGAGCCGTGCACTCCCTGCAGGCAAAGAGGTATCCCACCCCTATCTCCTGCTCCTCACCAGTGTAACCGCAGCGCGTGAAGGAAGGCTGAGAGGCCCTCCATGATCAGCAGGATGGCCACGGTCAGTGTGGCAAAAGCGGCAAAGATGAAAAACAGCGCCAGCCCTCCAGCTAAGCTCTTCACACTCAGGCCGATGTGGATCACCATGGTCCAAAGCACCTCAGAGAGTTCTGGGAAATGGGGAGACACAAAGTCTGATTCAGTCTAACAAGAGGTGGCTGTGGACCTTGTATTTATCTCTGGCATCCTTCCCTGGGGGGTTCCTCGCCCTGTGGATTCCCACGGTTAGGTGGGTTCACCATGCACAGCTAAACTAGCATAAGTGGTAATCAAAGAAAAAGGATAGCGAGAAGAGGCCCCTCAGCAACTGCTGCTGGATTTCCTCAAGTCTGGAGAACATGTACTCATTCTGCTTGGATTCAGGTGCCAGAATAATTCTAGAACCTTCACATGCTGGATAAACCTTCACGCAATTGAGGGTGTGCCCAGAGAAAGGAAAAGCCACGGCTCTGGGTGGGAGGGAAACATACTCACGTGCATGAGCAAGGCTGAGTGCCCAGAGCCGCAGGTAGGAGGCGGTGTTGGAGATGCAGCCCAGGCAGTACTCAATGGTGTGGATGGCCTGGTGGACCATGGTGTCCCCAAAGTCAAACTGTTGTGGGAGGTAATCAGAGAGATGGTATCAGGCCAGTAGGGAGTGCAGGAGTACTGAGTTGTTTCCTAGTACTTTTGAGCCCAGGCCAGTTCAGGGGACTACACTTCTTAAGTCTGGCACCTCACCTTTGGAGGGGCTGGGAACACCCAGTGCTGTACTCAGGTACTTAGTACAGAGATGCCTTCTCCAGAAATCCTGCCTGGCTTGACTCTCAACTGGGAAACCCTACCCCTTCAATATACTATACTGCATCAATTTCCCTGCAAGTATTGGAGAGTGAACCAGGGGTGCTTTACGACTTCAGTCCTATATATTATGACACAGGGTCTAAGTTGTTCAGGTTGACACTGAACTTGTGATCTTCCTGCCTCAGCCTCCCCTCCTAAGTGGCTGGTTAATGAGATTCTTCTCAACATGTTTGTTTTCTCTCCCTGCTGGGCTTTGAACTCAAGTCAGGTATGTGCTGTGTCTGGTACTCAGTTGGGAGGAAGACTGGGCTTGGGATCATAAGGACTTGTCAGTGGACTGAGCCCAGCTGATTCCCACCTTCTGCTGATGCCCACCAGGGAGCCCTGCTGGGAATCTGGCAGCACTCTCAAGCATGCAGAAGACTAAGCCTCTATGACATCTTTACTTATTCTTTTATAGCCTTTTGGGATCAAAATCACCTTTTTCTTCTGCGACTTCTGAAAACATTACCAGGAAAATTTTGACAGTCTTACCAATTCCCACATGGATAGCTGCTTAAGGCCAAACAGCTTGCCTTGGGTTTTTGTTTTCCTCATGCTCCCTTTCTTCCAGCTTTCCTTTCAACATCAAGAATTATTTCTAAAAGAAAGAGGTGGGCTAGAACAGGCTCTGAGGAGTCCACTTTAAGGACTGCTCCAAGAACAACTGGGGGAAATACAGGTTTTTGAGTAGTATATTCTAGAAGCCCCAGGTAGAATAATCAATAGCCCATGAAAGACCACAGGACATTCTCCTTCTTGGGTCTCCTCCCTAGAGCCCAGCCTAGGAGTCTCATGGACCTCAGGACTCCTGTGGCTCAGCCATTGCCTGGCCCTCAGGTCAGTGTCTATATTTCACCCCAGTTTCTAAACTGTATTTAGGGACTAGGCTGGTAAAGCCAAAGTGCAGTGGGGCCAGTTCCAGCACGCCACCTCTCATGAATGCCTCACTCTGTTTCACCTCTGACTATGCCCTGCCTTATTTCTGGACTTTTCTCATGGAATAGGCTCTTTGAATCTCTTACCTACCCTGAAAACACAGTAACCCTAGTTTCCCTGAGGTACCTTAACCCTAGCAAGGCTGTGAGCAGCTTTTTCCCATTACTGCTGTCTGTGCTGAGGGGAAGTCAAGTCCACAGCTCTAAGACGCCCAGGGGCTCCCTGAGAAGCTGCCCTTTTTATCATTTTTATTCCCCTCAGGATTCTCCCATTGAAAAAGGAAAGGGAGGGGGGGAAGCTACCCTTCCAGGCATTATCCTCACTTTCTCCTCTCCTTCACTCCCATCTTCCTGCTTGGTCATAGTTTCTGAGGTGATGTGAGAAGTGAGTGAAAAATCTAGCCCAGCATTTGGAGGCAATGTCACTCAGCACTGGCCCCACAGAAGTCAACATGGACGGAACCATGAGTCAAGGAGCACTCCCCATCTGCAGGCTTATCTCAGCTTCCCCTGGCTCCATTCATTCCATATCTTGGTTTCTGCCTTCTTCTGAGGAAGGTGGCCACCTTACCTCCCCATGGTTAAATACTATGTCCTTAACTGTGTTTCTGTCACTTACTCCTTCTTGAGACACTTGCTTTCCCTTGGACTTTATTATTCTAACTTTCTGAACATTCTTTATTCAATCTCCACCACAGTTCTTCCTTAAACACTGAGGTTCCCTGGAGTTCCAACCTCAGCCTTTTAGGTCTTTCCTGTGGGACTGCCACTCAGGGCCTCAACAATCCCAAATGAACATCTCCATCTCCCTGTTGCCTATTTTCAATTAGCTGTGCTATGTGTTGCTGTGCTGCACTTTCTGGTACACCACAGGCCTTGATTCAAACCACCTGAACAAAATTAATTAGCTGCTCCCCTCTGCCTCCAAAAAGACCTATTTCCGTTCCATGTCCAATCCTGGCAGTACTTGCACCCTCTATATTCACTAAGGCACTGGGACCTTAGCTTTTGAAGCCAGGGGTGCTTCACCACAGCACTATATCCCCAACTCTTTTTAGTTTTATTTATTTATTTATTGGGTCCCAGGGATTGAACTCAGGGGCACTCAACCACTGAACCACATCCCCAGCCCTATTTTGTATTTTATTTAGAGACAGGGTCTCACTGAGTTTCTTAGTACCTTGCCATTGCTGAGGCTGACTTTGAATTCATGATCCTCCTGTCTCAGCCTCCTGAGCTGCTGGGATTACAGGTGCCTTTTTATTTTTTGAGACAGGATCTAAGTTGCTGAGGCTGGCCTTCAACTTCTGATCCTCCTGCGTTAGCTTTCCAAGTTGCTGGGATTATAGGTGTGCACCACCACACCTAGCTTCAGCAGCTTTTACTTTGGGTATTTTTGTTGTTGTTTATTTGATTTATTTTTAGTTGTGGTTGAACACAATACCCTTATTTTATTTATTTTTATGTGGTGCTGAGGATCGAACCCAGGGCCTCGTACATGCTAGGTGAGCAGTCTACTGCTGAGCCACAACCCCAGCCCAGCTTTTACTTTCTTTTTTTCTTTTTTTTTTTTTAAAGAGAATTTTTGATATTTATTTTTCAGTTTTTGGCGGACACAACATCTTTGTATGTGGTGCTGAGAATCGAACCCGGGCTGCCGCCTGAGCCACATCCCCAGCCCAGCTTTTACTTTCTTAATGTCTCATATTGGCCCCTTCATTTCCAACTCCTCCTATAAATGCCTTACTTCACTTCAGGCTGCCCAATTCTTTCCTGAATCACATCAGACTAGATGGTGTCCCTGTCTTCAGACTGTGCCCCGCCCCCCAACAACCCCTACAACTCTAACCCTGGAGCTAGTTCAGCAATGCACATGTGCCTGTGTTGCTCCAGCTTTTCCACTCTTTGATGGCTCCTGTTGCCCCAAGGAGGCAAAAACTACTATGGCATGTTTCTGCCAAACCTCTAGTCTCATCTCCCACCAGTCCTCCAACTCCTGACTCTGCTCCAGCCAAGCTGAACACCTGCTCATCTCCACCCCCAAAAACCCCTGCTTGGCCAGGCTATGCTCAGGAATAATTCCTTGAGGGAATCCTTTTCTGAATTCTTCCCAACCTCATCCCAGTGTTTCTCAATGCCTTATCTGTGCTCCCACAGCATCCTGAGCAGTGCCCATCATGGCATCCGCCACCCAGACTGTCTCCCCACTTTGGGAGATGCTTAAAGGCAAGAACTATGGGCTTTTTTCCCTTGGTCTCTACAGCACTAAACATATGGCTTGACACACAGAAGGTGAATGAATGACTAGATGGGTTGGTGAGTGTTTAGACAGGTGGGTGAGTGTGGGGATGAGTTGGTGAATCACCTCATGAGAAGCCAGTGGGGAGGGGGCTGCTGACCCTTGCTGAGTGGTTACAACTTTTTTAAAAAAATATATTTATTTATTTTTATTTGTAATTGGACACAATACCTCTATTTCACTTATTTACTTTTATGTGGTGCTGAGGATCAAACCCAGGGTCTCAAATGTGTGGGGTGTGCTCTCTACTGCTGAGCCACAACCCCAGCCCCTAGTTACAACTTTTGAGACTATCAAGTGTCTTGGTCCTTATTTGTAACTAAAATGAGTCCTCCCAGGGAGAGAACAATGTCCTACATGGAACACACAAGGGTTTGCATCCAAGCAAAATTCTAGAAGCAGGCTGGACTTTTTAAGGGAATTTTCTTTGTTTAGTATCATTATGTAACTGATATAGTTACCTAAATTTGGCTGAAGAGTATCAGTGCCTGATAAAGATACAATGTTATGACTATTAAGGAAGCACAGTGAACTAAATCTCTGAGTTGGGTGGTCAAAGACTGGGAAGGCTGAATTAGAGTCTATCTTCTTTGACTATCCAACCCAAAGGACATGGCTACAAACAAGGACATTGATAAAAGATGGCTGGCTGACCCATTCTGACTAAGACCATGCATTGTGTGCTTGATGAGGACAACATTTACAATTTAATACTGTGGGAGGTGGTGATACAGGGAGAAGGTTGGGTTCCTTGCTAACGTAGAACACAGTCTCCCCAATCATGCCAGGCAGCTCAGCCAATGACTGCACAGAACAAAGAAAATCCTTGATGCCAGCAAAGGAGCCTCTCCAAATGTCAGGAAGACAAGCACTGCCTGTTTTACACAGGACAGTGAGGTTTTCCATTCCCATTCCACTGCCCTTAGAGAGGACCAGGAGAGCCAGGAAAGGAAGGGTCTAGGCATTTTAAAGAAGTTTTGTTTTGTTTTTCGCGGGTGGGAGGGTAGGGGAAAGATGTAAACAGTGCAGCAAGGCCTTTTAAACACCCAATTCAGAATATGTGTTGCCAAATGAAGTATTGCTGAGCTAGAAGGCCTTCCACTCTAGACGTGGCCTGCATATTTAGCCAAACTTCTTTTCATTCTGTTGCTCTTAACATTTGTCTGATATATAAATTCTTCATCAGACAGATTACTCTTCCTGGGATGCATCCGAGAGGCAAAGCCTCCTAAAAGTTGTCTCCCTCTCCACTGGGTCACATGGAGGTAGAGCTGACCCCAAGCAAGGGTCTAGTGGTTCTAAGGGGAAGCATCAAGCTGATGAGGGCAGCAGGATGTGGCTGGCTGCATCTCAGACAGGGAGGAAGGGTAAGCTATGCTCATAGGCACTCAGAGGAGCAGGGCGCACAGCTACCCCCAGTGGGAGAGCAACGACATCACAGGAGAGGAACATGAAGACCCAATGGGATTTAGCCCCCAAGGGAAGTCACTTCAAGAATGCCAGTGCAGACATTACTTGCAGCTCCTTCAAAGCCACTCTTAGAGGTATTAGATCTGCAAAGTCAATGACACAAAGACAGAGGTGATCAACATGAGATGCAGTTAATGGAGATGAGCTTTTTCAGAACATAGGCTCACAAACTGGTTAGAAATGGCCAGTGAGATGCAGGATGCACAGTGTCATGTGTGTGGCCCCAGGGTGTTGCAGGGTCAGAGTGATCACAAGGATGGGAAAAGAGAAGCCCCCAAATAAACATGAAGGCTTTTGTCTTACCACTTCGTCCTCGGTAGGCTTGAAAACACAAATTTACACTTAGTGGGAATGCACGCCACACACAGGGTCATAGGTTATGAGCACATACTACTGCCTGCTTCTTGGGGAGGACTGTCAATGAACGTTACATGGACTAATAAATTAGTCTACACACGCAAAATGAGAATAGCAGGAACTGAGAACAGTAAGATAAATATTTTTAAAGGCATCCCAATGCTTGCAATTAAAAAAAAAAATCATATACACAGTTGAAAGCAGTCAGACAGACTGAAAAGTTCAATCTAGGTCCTCTACTCATTTATACTTTAAAAATGAACATTTTGTCAAGGGAAGAGGAGCCCAAGATCGGGACCAGACTGGGAAATATAGCAAAACTCTGTCTCAAAAAAACAAAAGCACACAAAACAATGGGGAAAAAAAAAACCCAAACAAACAAACAAAAAGAACATTCTGTTTTAATAAATAAAATGAATAGTTAATATTTAATAGTTCAATTCAGAGACTTTATGCTATGAATGGTCAGGTAATGACCTATAAAAAAAAAAAGGCAAATAAAAAGTAATAATAAAGGGGCTGGGGCTCAGAGCTAGAGCACTTGCCTAGCATGTGCAAGGCCCTGGGTTCGATCCTCAGCACCTAATAAAAATAAATAAATAAAATAAAGATATTGTGTCCAACTACAACTAAAAAAATATTTAAATAATAATAATAACAAAAACAAAATATCTACAACAAGAACACATCAGTAGCATAGGACTTAAAAAGTACCACTGATTGATTATACTCTGTTAACAATGTAGACAGAACAACCATCAGAAGGATCAAGGGACAAAGAAGCCATCCTGAGTAGTCTGTTTCTGGTAACAAGAACTGAAATGCTGGGTGCTGCTTGGGCTGAGGAGAGCAGTTAGCAGCTGAGACTGTGTGCAGAGTACTGCATGCACCATGGAATTCAAGAAGAGCAGAGCAAAGCTGCTGTGGGCTCTATAGGCAACACTGGAGTTAGAGCAAAAGCCCACAGAAAAAGCTGTGGTACCCTAAGCAGCCCAGAGGGCAAGCTGACTGTTAGTATTTTTACTTTTCAAGAAGACTGGAGTGAGCTTCTTAGGAAAACAAGACTAGGACTGACCCAAGGTGGAAGGAGAGGAAGCCCACACCACTGGATCTTACCTCTTCTGCGTCCTCTGAATGGGTGGAGAGCTGGTCATGCTGAATAATCTCAGCATCCTCCTCTGTCGGTCCGTTGCCCACCCTGATCCCACCAAAGTTGAGAGTTCCCTACACAGATGAACAGAAAGAGTAGAATTTGCCTGGGCTTTAATGTGACATTCTGTGAGGTGAGGAAGGGCGATGGTTAGTACATACAAACCTCAGAAGAGCATATATCCTAACAACAAGGGCAAAATTCACTAATTGAACAGCTAAGTAAAAATGAACAACTGTTCCCACCCCAACCACCACTGCCCCAGACCCTACAGGTGGTAACCTGAATTTACCACCTCAGCCAGCTGCACCAAGAGGCATCAACCTAGCCTTGATCGATGCCGAGAACCCTGCTTGAATGAAAACTGAATACAAACACACTCTTTTAACAAGTGCACCTCTATCAGTAAAGGCTGCAAGGGCTTAAATTTTGTTGGAAATAAAGATTAGGCTTTCTAAGAGGGAGAAAAGCCAAGAGACATAGTGAGTGCATGCTAGTCTGATAAGCTTTCAACAGGAGCCCAGGAGTTCCAGCAATCTCTCCCAGAAATGTGCAGGATCTCTGCCCAGGACCAAAGGACTGCCTAGATTAGGGAAGTAAAAAAAATTAATGTACATTCACTTAATGTACATTTATTTGTGGCTAGAGAATACTGAGTTAAAAAATAACAACAGATCAAAGAGGTGCTTCGGAGAGTTTTGGAGTGTTAAAATGACTGTTACAGGGCAGAAACTGACTTGGCGTTTGTTCCTTCTGTCTTCACAAGTACAGTCTTCAGCAGAAGGGTGTACAAGTTTGGATAGAATTTTAAAGTCAACTTGAGAAGCAGCCCTAGAACCACTTCATAAGTCTCTCTCCAGGAAAGAGGTGGAGGGCTATCCTCCTACCAAATGGCCTATGGGGCAGCAGCACAATGTGCAAGAAGGTTTGGCCAACTACCTTGTGGTTCTTCTCCTTAGCTTCACCTTTTGGGGTACCCCTTTTACCACAGTTCACTGGCTAGCTCAGACCCCAATGTTTGCACAGATTCTCCCTTTTTTTTCTTCTGAGTGGGGGTACTTGGGATTAAACTCAAGTATTTAAACCGTGTTCAAATACTTAGGCCTTACCCCTAAGCCATATCACTAGCTCTCTTTTTTATTTTGAAATGGGTCCTTGCTAAGTTACTGAGACTGGCCTCAAACTCACAATCCTCCTGCCTCAGTCTCCCAAGTTGTTGAGATTATAGGCATGTGGTCCCATACTCAATTAGAGTCTCCCTCTTTTTCTAACAGTGGTCCTCATATGCTGGTCAAAAAAACAGCAGCATTATAATCATCTTAGAAGCTATACTTTTAAAAAAACTTTCAAATACTATCTCCAGAAATTATAAATATGGTAGATCTAAGGTGGGGAACAGTAAATCCATATTTAAAAAATATTCTCCCACGTAGAAATTACCTAATCATTGTGAAGAGTCTATAAAAATGTATAACACATGTACCATTTGGGATAGAGCAATCCCATTGTGTGACATGCTTGCAAAATTGTAATAAGCTATACAAAGATATTCCCCAAATTGTTTATAATGGCAAAGAATTGGGAATAACCAACACATCCATCAATGAGAAAGTGATTATGTAATTTTGGCATATCCAACAATATTCTCTGGAATGCCAAGCTACCTAGAGAGTAGGCATCACTATGAAATAACTAATAATACACATTCAATCTTAAATAAATAAATAAATAATAAATAAGGGGCAAAAGAGCCACAGTTTAAAACCCAACTCTTAATGTGTTTCCCCGCACCCACATACACATACACATACACACACACACACACACAAATTGTATCCAAAGATGACAGATATATGCTAGAGGCAAAGCCCCTCCCTATTAATAATACCCTGGAGGAGGAGGAAAACTGCAGTGGGAACCAATGTTTTCTTCTTAGTTATTACTATGCACACTCTCCAGCCAAGTGTACCTACTATTTATTTTTCAAAGTGTCAACAGGGGATTGTCTGGACCATAGATAACTTTTATTTCTTCTTCCATTTATCTATTTTGTTTTAATACCCTAAGAAACCAACCCAAAGTTTATGGGTGATTCTGATATGTAGTCATATTTGGGAACCACTGAAACCTGTGTACCTCCAGATAAGGCACAAAAGATATCTTACCACTCTCAAAACAAGGACTAAAAATGTTAAAAAAAAAAAAAAAAGCACAAAAGTTGGGAGCAGTGGTACAGCCCTGTAATCTCAGTGACTGGGAGACTCAGGTAGGAGAATTGCAAACTTGAGGCCAGCCTCCACAAATTAGTGTGACCCTGTCTCAAAATTAAAAATAGGCATAGTGGTACATGCCTGTAATCCCAGTGGCTCCTGAGCCTGAGGCAGGAGGATCGCAAGTTCCAAACCAGCCTCAGCAACTTGGCAAGGCGCTAAGCAATTCAGTGAGTCCCTGTCTCTAAATAAAAATACAAACAGGGCTGGGGATATGGCTTAGTGGTCAAGTGCCCCTGAGTTCAATCCCCAATACCCCCCCCCCACAAAAAAAATAATAATAACAACAACAAAAGGCCGGGTATGTCTGTAGCTCAGTGATAGAGCATCCCTGGGTTATATCCTCAGTGCCCCCCTCCCCAAATAGGGGCACAAGAGGGAACTCCAGTGTGTCCTTAGCTGGGTTATAGGCTTCAGGATGATTTCAGAATTCAAAGCTACCAAAGCAAAAGGCTTTTCTGCTTTTCCAACCAGCAGATAAAGTGAGGACAGACAGGTTAAACCTCCCAGCCAGACAATAACAAGTACCTCCTCAGAATGCAGAGAATAAGAGTTATGGATAGGGGGATGAAAGACATACATCAGCACAAAAACGGAAATTAAAACTGTGATACACCACTCACAGACAACTAAGAGGACAAAAACCAAATCCGTGTTCAAATACTCAGCCCTCTGGCATTAAGAATCTAGAGCCCTTCTTGTAGAGTGGTCATCCTGAAGCCATTGAATGGGCTGCTCCCCAGAAGCAGATGTTTGGTTAAAGAACCACTGAGATAAGAAGACACTAAGAATGTGAAGGGCTCCAGACTGGGATTTTTGACTTGGAATTTATCGTAAAAGTCACTGCCAGGTTTAAAAGCATCAAGACCTTCTCAGAAGTACTTTATGATGCTAAGACTAGCAGAAATAAAAGTGCACGGAAAGAACATTAATAATGGGCTGTATGTGTTTTAAGGGTTTTATTTCTTACAGGAAAAAGAAAGTAAGCCCCTACACTTGATTAAAATTTCTTTTGACCCCAAATACCAGCCCCTTTAGAGTAGTTCTAGTAGGAGGGCTAAGCATTTTTCCAAAAGGATCAGGAACACCTATTGGAGGAAATGGTTATCCATCTAAGTACTTCATTTTCTTTAAAGGAGTATATGCTACTAGAACATGCAAGTACATGAATAATCACCATAATCATCACTAGGGAGATTCTTTTTTAAATCTTGTAGATTCATAATCTAGAATATACTGAGCTAATTTGATATTAGTGCATTATGGAGATTGTGGTTAAAAGATGTTTTTTTAAGGACAAATACTCAAATGCTAACATTCAAAGTATTATTACTGAATCACAACTTAGTATCAGAAGAGGGGAAAATCAAGACAGAAGATGACTTTGGTTACTACACTGGATATACAGTAGGCACAAGACACATGGGAAAGTGGAGGTCTCACTGAAACAGCTGAGGACATAAGGGTTTCTGAGTCTTTCACAAAAAGGAAACATGTACACATTCTCACTTTAAAGAGCATTAAATAATTTTGCTAAAAAGAACCCAAAGTCTAAGAATCATTCTGAAGCAGAACTCTAAAGTACAGGAAAATCAATTTAAGAATCACAGAGATGTTTTTGCCTCCCTGTTGAAAAATCATCCAATACATGGTCACAAAATACAGACACAAAATTAGATGAGTCCAAGAGTTGCCATTTTGGTTTAAGATGATGGGACTCGGAGAGAGTACAACAGCCACTTCACTCCCATGGATAGAACTGTACTTACATATTTGAATAGAAACTTAGTAGATCAAGTAAAGATGATACCAGAATCTATTCTTAAGAGATGGAAAACTCTTCTGTCATCATCTCAATGAGGAACAAGGACATACTTCCCAAGAGTGCACATGTCCCATGCTCTCAACCGTGTTAAAAAAAAAAATTCTGCTGCACTGTTTGCCACCTCCTTAACAAAATGTTTGGTTTGCTGGATTTAATTCACTCACTGTTGCAGCCGGTGCTGCCTCTAGTCCCTGTTGGCTCGGGGTTGGGCTGACTGGGGCCTCCACAGGTTGCCCTTCCTGATAGTGAATGGAAGAAAAGAAGAAGGGAGAAGAAAACAAAAGAGGGAGAAAGGGAAAGGGGAGACGAATGGAGGGTACATGGAAGGATGAAGATGGTCAGAAAAGGGAGAAGGGTCTTGTAATTCAACTGCTCTCCAATAGGAGGGAAAATCTCACAGCTACATGAGAGTCATGCAACAAGATCTTTTGGGTTTTCTCAGGCAGTGCAATATGTAAGCATTACTGGATAGCCAGAAATTACACACAACACTGAACGTTTGGCAATTCTAACTTTGTGTGTGTGTGTGTGTGTGTGTGTAGAATTCATATGCACATATACATTAAGCAAACATACATATATGTTGCTTTGGGGGGAAAAAACATGCTTTAAACCAAACCTTTTGACCAGATGTGTTGGTTGGTTGAAGTATAATTAAAAAAAAAAAAAAAAAAGTCTCAGCGTCATTCCTGTGGTCACCCAGGCAAATCACATGAGTGGGTTCACCTGTCTGTAGCTTTTGCAACCTTGTTTTGGCTGATGCTGCATCTAGACAGGTTCAGGCCTGGATTCTGATGAGCACAGCATGAATAAAGCATGACCAGGAAAGGTAAAACTTATGATTTGTTCTAACTCAGCTACTAAAGCTGAATCCATATGTTTGAGCAGCAAGTAAATAATTCTGACTTTGGCAGGCCTAGTTCTCATGCTGGGATATAACATGAATGTGTTTTAAGAGTGTTCATATTTGTGCACAGCTAATTATATCATCTGAGAAATCATCTTGTTATTTACTTATTTATTTGTTTATTTCTTTTTGCAGTACTGGGGATTGGACTTATGGCCTCACATATGCTAGGCAAGTACTCTACAACTGAGCTACATCCCCAGTCTTATTACCTAGATCTTAAAAAAAAAAAAGTCTAGTAATTTTTAATAGTAGATATACACTTACCAAATGCTTCCTCCTCAAATATTGATGGCGAAGAACCAGTGGCTTAAACAGTAGCATCCAAGGTACACACAGTAGAGCAACCACTACCAGGAAACACTGAATTCCTTTCTGCAAAATAAGGACAGGGCACATCACTTTAAAGTACATTATGTACAGTTTCTAAATCCAGCACAAATTTCCTCCAAACAGTTCTTTCTTACTGATATATTAATAACACTGTCTAGTGTCTTCATATTACTTAACAGATGCTGTGGCAAACTCGAGAATTGTTCCATAAGAGGATAGTTCTAAATTTCATCTTTTCTGGATATAGAAATGACAGTGAACCCTCCAAGACAAGACAAATGGTGTCAATTTATATCTGGGTGTATGGGCCTAAAACTAAATATTACAGAAAGGTATTTTAGGGTTTTTTTTAGGGTCAGAGAAACATGTGGCTTCCTGATGACCAATGAGAGCCACCCTCTGGGTTGACACACCTGTCCAGAATACAGCATGGAAATACCAGAATCCGGATAGGAAAAGAGGAACATGTTGATGAAATGGATCAGAAGGCTAGGTGCGTTCTCAGAAGAATGAGCATCATAGGCTGTCCATTTGTAAAAAATTAGGATAACCAAGTAGCCAAACAAAGAGGACATGAAGATCACTTCAGGAATAAATCCAAAGTAAATATTCAGGGGCTTCTTGAAATAGCTAAAAAGGAAAAGAGGAAAAAAAATGAAGATTATGGCTCAATAGACCAGGGCCACTCCTTCACTGAATATAATATTCACTACATTTTTCACCCAGGAGCACTTTTATGTTATGGGGGACTGAATCCACAGCTTCCCTCATGCCAGGCAAGCAATGAGTTACTTCCCTGCCCTTTTTGAGAGAGGGTCTTGCTAAGTCGCCCAGTCTGTATCACTTTAAACAACAGCAGCACCCAGAAGCACTGGAAGCAACAGAGACAATGTAGAATTAACTACCACTTTCAAATTTCTGGGTCTTGAATGGCTTCAGAACCATGCCTACCATTCTCTCCATGAGAAAGAGACTAAAAAATTTAGTGTACTTTGGGACTACAGTTTATAACTTTGAGTTTCACATTAAGGAAGAAAAATAATTCACTCAATTTGATGAAAATTGCCTACTAATTTGCTTTCAAAGATTTTTACTGCTGGGCTGGGGTTGTGGTTCAGTGGTAGAGCACTTGCCTAGCATGTGTGAGACACTGGGTTCGATTCTCAGCACTGCATATAAATAAAGCCCATTAACAACTAAAAAACCTAAAAAAAAAAAAAAAATTTACTGCTGTTGCAAACTGCTAAGGGACTACAATTTAGCTTCATTTAAGACCATAAGATTTTTGAAAAATTAATTCTCTAATACAGTCAGGTTCTGAGTTATTAATGCCTCCCCAAATATGATATGATGTCTTTAGGCAAAAGCATTATCTGAATAATTCATTTTTTTTTTTTTTTTGTACTGGGGATGGAATCCAGGGGTTGCTTAACCAATAAGCCACATCCCCAGCACTTTTTATTTTGAGACAGGGTCTCACTAAGTTGCTTAGAGCCTTGCTAAGTTGCTAACGCTGGTTTTAAACTTGTAATCCTTGGATAGGTGGATATAGAAATGACAGTGAACCCTCCAAGGGTTATTATAGGTAGCAAATGCCTATAATCCCAGCAGCTCAGGAGGCTGAGACAGGAGGATCTCAAGTTGAAAGCCAGCCTCAGCAATGGCAAGGCACTAAGCAACTCAGTGAGACTCTGTCTTAAGTAAAATACAAAAAAAAAAAAAAAAATAGGGCTCAGGATGTGACTCAATGGTTGAGTGGCCCTGAATTCAATTCTCAGTAAACCACCCCTTCTCCCCCCCCAACCCCCCCTCCCCAAAAGATTTGCAATCCTCCTGCCTTGGCTTCCCAAATCTCTGTGATTACAGGTGTGTGTCACCACATCCCAGCGACTATGCACACTCTTATGAATATAGGAACAGAGCAACTCACATATGGTTGAAAAGGCTCAGACTGACTCCAAACATCATATGGATGATACCAAGAATAACAGACATCTTCATCTTAAAGGAGTTGAGGAAGGTCAGCTTATTGGTAGCAATGTTCCAAATCTGTCACAACCCAATAAAACAAACAGGTATTACACAAAGAATTCTCAAATGGGAAAATATTATTCATCTGATTAAAACATTTTTTTGTTTGTTTTGTTTATTAAACCCGGGGCTTTCCTCATGTTAGGCAAGCAATGGACTACATCCCCAGCCCTTTATATTTTTACTTTGAGATAGAATCTTGGTAAATTGCCCAGTCTGGCTTTGAATTTGCAAGCCTACTGATTTAGCTTCCTAAGTATCTGGGATTATAAGCATGCATTACCATATTCAACTAAGGGTTGTTTGTTTGTTTTTTAAATGGAACATTCTAAACCTATATTTAAACAGAATAATAAACTGCTGTATCAGTCAACTTCAACAATTCTATCAATTTATGGATTCATACCCATATATTTCATCATGCCCACTTCCCACTTTTATATTATTTTGAAGCAAAGTCTAGATATCAGATCATTTTACCTGTAAATATTTTAGTATGGATCTCTAAAAGGTAAGAAGTTTTGTGTGGTGCTGGTAACCTTACACATGCTAGGGAAGTAAGCTACATCCCCATCCCTTTAAATTTTGATACTTGGAATTGAATCTGGGGGTGCTTTATCATTGAGTCATATCCCCAGTGTTTTTTTTTTTTAAGTTATTTATTTATTTATTTTTAAAGACAGAGAAAGAGAGAGAGAGAGAGAGAGAGAGAGAGAGAGAGAGAGAGAGAGAATTTTTAGTTTTCGGCAGACACAACATCTTTGTTTCTTTTAGTGCTGAGGATCGAACCTGGGCCGCACGCATGCCAGGCGAGCAGGCTACCGCTTGAGCCACATCCCCAGCCCTCTCCAGTGCTTTTTTGATTTTGTTTTTGATACTAGGAATTGAACCCAGAGTACTTTATCACTAAGCTATATCCCTTGTCCTTTTTATTTTTTATTTTAAGGCAGGGTCTCACTAAGTAGCTTAGGGCCTCACTAAATTGCTGAGACTGACTTGTAATCCTCCTGCCTCAGCCTCCCGAATCACTGGGATTACAAGCATGTTCCACTGTACCCAGCCCCAGCCCTTTTAATTTTTACAGACAAGGTCTTGCTAAGTTGCCAAAGCTGGCCTCAAACATGTACCCTCTTCCTGCCTCAGCCACTCTACTTGTTGGTTGGGATCATAGGCATATGCCATCATGCCCAGATAAGGATTCTTTTTTTAAAAAATATCCATAATACAGTCACCACACCAAAAAGCATTATCCTTTGTGTGTGTGTGTGTGTGTGTGTGTGTGCTGGGGATTGAACTCAGGGCTCTGCTAAGCATATGTTCTATCAATGAGCTAGCACCCAACCCTAATAATGATTCTTTAATATCATAAAACATTCAACAATCAAATTTCTCTGATTTTGTCCAGACTATTTTTTGGAATTCATTTATTTAACGCAAAGTCCAATTAAGGTCTTTCACTATGATAGCTAATTTAGTTTTTAAGTCTCTAATCTATAGGTTCTCCTTCTATTTTTCCTTTTTTGTTCCCTACAAAATATAAATATTTTTTTAAGAAACCGGGTTATTTATCTTGCAGATTACCCCACACCTGTTTTGCTGATCATATTCCTTGATGAAGTTGTTCCACCTATCTGTGTGTGCACACGCAAGCAGTGCTGGAGACAAAACACAGGCCTGGAACATTTTAGGCAAGTACTCTACAACTGAGCTACACCCCCAGATTTCATATATCTTTTTTTTTCTTCAGTAATGAGGATTGAACCCAGAGGTGTTCTACCACTGAACTATTCTCCCCTTTTTATTTATTTTTAAATTTTGAAACAGGTTCTTTCCAAATTGCCTCAATTGGCCTTGAACTTGCAATTCTCCTGCTTCAGCCTCCCAAGTAGCTAGAATTACAGGTTGTAGAAGTGGGTGCTACCATGCCCAGCCTCCTTTATCTTTCACTATCAACTTCTGTAGCTCCTATTACCTAAGGCTTGAATGCTTGTTAGTACTGTCTGACAGTTTTATCTGCCTCCGTTGGGCCATCTGTTCATGCTGCCTAAACCATGGCTCTCATCTAATCATCCTCCCGTGCCAAAACCCTCCCTGAATCCCCACGGTCATCTTAAGGCAAAAGTGCAAGCTCTGCAGCCTAAGACAGAGCTTGTACCTCCTAGCTCAGCATCTTTTCTATTTGACCTGTCCTGTCCAAAAAGAGTTCATCTGCCGGGTGCAGTGGTACATTCCTGTAATACTAGCAGCTCAGAGGTTGAGGCAGGATGATTGCAAATTCAAAGCCAGCCTCAGCAAAAGTGAGACACTAAGCAATTCAGTGAGACCCTGCCTCTAAATAAAATACAAAACAGGGCTGGGGATGTGGCTCAGTGGTTGAGTGCCCCTGAGTTCAATCTCTGGTACTTGCCCACCCCCCAAATTGATTGATCATATTTTATTTGCCAAAGTATTTGAAAAAAAAAAACTCTAAGATAATTTTTTTTTTAAGTTTGCAACTTTAGCAAAGAAAAAAAAAGTCTGAAATCCATAGGAAAGAACTATTTCAGCTTTGTTAAACCTTCTGCTAAAAATACTGGGAAGGGATCTTTAAAAATCAGCCTTCCCAGAGTCAATATTAGCCACCTCAGAAATAAGTAATCTGGGCATGGTAGCATACTCCTGTAATTTCAGTGACTTGGGAGGCTGAGGCAGGAGGATTGCAAGTTTGAGGTCAGGCTCAGTAACTTAGCAAGAACCTGTCTCAAAATAAAAAAATAAAAAGAACTGGGGATATAACTCCATTGTTAAGTGCCCCTGGGTTAAATAACCAGTACCGCAAAAAAGAAATAAACAAGAAGTGAGTCTCTCCTGACTTTGAAGTACTCTGAACAAATAAATCAAGGTTTTCTAAAAATGTGTCAACTAAAAAGAAAGTAACTATCTTCACTTTAATTCTCTCATTTCAGGGTTACAAGTGAAAATAGCATATGAGAAAGAATACTCTTACCGGATCAATACCAAAAGGGTATGGCCCACCAAAAACTCCAGGGACAGTTGGGTTCAGCTGAAGAACGGGGTTTCCCCGAAGAGTCTCCTCCCTATCGTATTAGAAGAAAAACCTATTTATTTTTGATCAAGAAGGGAAACTACTAGGGTTCATAAAATAACCCCAAAAGAAACAACCACAGCAATCTTGTCTCTTTTATTAAAGATGGACTAGTAGTCAAGAATAACACACACAAAAATTTAAAAATATATAACTAAGTAGGGAATTTTTTAAAAATATTTGTTTTTTAGGTGTAGATGGACACAACATAATGCCTTTATTTTTATGTGGTACTGGGGATCGAACCCGGGTCCCACCTGTGCGAGGCGAGCGCTCTACCACTGAGCCACAATCCCAGCCCATAAGTAGGGAATTTGAGGAATCTGCTTTTTAATTTTGCCTCCACCTCCTCAAAATGCACTTAATTTATAGTCTTGGTTCCTTGATACTTGGAGAACAAATCACAAAGCGCTTCACAAGTTGGAGTATAAACAAGACAAAATACTGCATTCTTCTGAAATAGGGATATCGTCAACCACTTCCTAACAGGGTATTAATTTATTCCTTGTCTTACAAATCAGAGCTGAACATGAAAGGATTATGTTTTGACTTTTAGCTTCTTCCGTAACTTACGTCCAATTATATTTGGTGAACATTGGTCGCACACTCCAGGATGACCCAAAAATATTAAGAGACTTGGAAAAGCAGTCATTGTAGATGAGGCCAGTATAAATGGAGAAAACTCCCATCAACAGAATAATGTATCGACCACTGAACACAGTGCTAAACATCTGGGAATCAGAAGAAAGAAGTAATGAGAATGCACTCACTGCAGCTAATGCAGTGACAGTGTTATTTAGAATACACTAGCTTCTGGTGCTACTTTACTCCATCCTGGTTCAGAGAGCTTGAAGTATAGATCAAATACAATGTTAAGAGAAATTTGCTTGTACAGCACATGGTCTCTCTAGTAAAAAATGAACTTTTTTATCCCCTTTTGATAAATTTATGCATAAAAGACTTTGTGACCATAATTTTTTTTTATACTTGATATTTTATTTTTGTTTAAATTCTTAACGATCATTTTTAAAGTACCATTTCCTTTCTTTTTTTCTTTTCTTTTTTTTTTTATTGGTTGTTCACAACATTACAAAGCTCTTGACATATCATACTTCGAACAATAGTTTCAAGTGAGTTATGAACTCCCATTTTTACCCCAAATACAGATTGCAGAATCACATAGGTTACACATTCACAATTTTACATAATGCCATACTAGTGACTGATGTATTCTGCTACCTTTCCTAACCTCTACTATCCCCCTCCCCCCCTGTGACCATAATTTCATAATGAATGCCTAAGAAATCATAAACACTTCAGTCAAATACAGATATAACTTAAACATTACCTCATTCTCATTCTTCTGGGAGAGGATCCGGCTCTCCCTTAACACCATCCACACAGCAAAAAGGGTCATCAAAATGCCATGGCCAAAATCTCCAAACATCACAGCAAATAGAAAAGGGAAAGTGATGATGGTATATGGAGCTACAAAGAAACCAAAGAAAGAAAATCACCAAGTACATTAAAGAAAGCACAAGCTGGGCATGGTGGTGCCTGCCTATTGTTCCAGCAGTTTGGGAGGCTGAGGAAGGAAGATCACTCATTCAAAGCCAGCCTCAGCAACTTAGTGAGACCCTAAGCAACCCAGTGAGACCCTGTCTCTAAATACAAAAGAAGGACTGGAGACATGGCTCAGTGGTTGAGTGCCCCTGGGTTCAATCTCTAGCACCAAAAATAAATAAATAAATAAATAATAAAAGAAAGCACAATTCCCCAAATATCATATTCTTCTCCATGTTTTAATTAACATCAGTATAAGGTGGATTAGGTTGTTGAACAGATGAACTCTCAGGGAAAATCTTTCATGGCAGGAACTCTACACCCTCACAAAGCAGCTAATGAAATAATGTGCTACTGTTAACATTTTAAACCAAGAACACAGGAAATGAAAAGGAAGCTTTGGTAGCACTGTGGTTTGTCCCATTACCTTCTTTCAACCTCTAGGACATTGTTCCTAGAAAATGCCAGCTGTCTTCTCTTTGTAAGCAACCAATTTCTGAGCAGAATGAAGCTACCTACCATCTAAGCAATGAGGAAAGAGCCTAGAAGCCGAACAAAGATCCTGCAGAAGGCTACATCTGAAACAAACCCTCAAACTCTTTTTTTTTTTTTTTTTTTTTTTTAGCAGTGCTGAAGATTGAATCTGGGGCCTCATATATGCTAGAAAAGCACTTTGAGCCACATTCCCTGCTCCTCAGACTCTTGATTAATAATTACCTCTCCAAACAGAGGAGAGAAATGATTTTTGCTGATAATGGTCAATAACTGCTATATTTTGTTTTTCTAACCTTGGAAAAGGGAAGACAAGAGGAAGCCATTTTTTAATATAAGACATCTTAGAGAAATATTTTTCTTTTGTGTGTATGTCTTTTTTTTTTTTTTTTTCTGTACTGGAAATTGAACCCAGGGTGCTTTATCACCAAGTTACAACCCCAGTCCTTTTTAAATTTTTTTGAGGAAAAAGTCTGACTAAGTTGTCCTTTAACTTGCAATCTTCCTGCCTCAGCCTCCAAAGTCACTGGGATTATAGGCATGTGCCACCATGCCTGGCTAGGAAAAAACATTTTTTTTAAGGCAGCTGCCATAAATGGGTATTTTATGGCTGTGAAGGCACGTGCAAGAGTCCAATCCATGCTGGGCATGGTGGCACATGCCTATAATTCCAGTGGCTTAGGAGGCTTAGGCAGGAAGATCACAAGTTCAAAGCCCACCTCAGCAACTAAGCGAGGTTCTAAGCAACTTAGTGAGACTTTCAAAATAAAATATAAAAAGGGCTGGAGGGCTAGGGATGTGGCTCAGTGGTTGATCAACCCTAGATTCAATCCTGGTTCAAAAAAAAAAAAATTCAATCCAATAAGCTCTTAAAGAAGTACCACCTGGCTGGGCACATTGGTGCATTCCTGTAATCTCATCGAGGCAGGAGGATCACAAATTCAAAGCCAGCCTTAGCAAGGCCCTAGGGAACTGAGACCCTGTCTCAAAATAAAAAGGACTGGGGATGTGGCTCATTGGTTAAGTGCCCCTGGGTTCAATCCCTTGTACCACAATAACAACCAAAAAAACCCAAAACAATAAAAAAGAGCTATGAGATGATAAAAGATGTTTTATATTTAAAATGGCTTCCTTCTATCTTCCCTTTTCCAAGGTTAGAAAAAGAAAATATAGCAGTTATTGACCATTATCAGCACAAACGGCTTACGTCAAATGGGCACCCCTTCACAGGTATTACACACGAGCTGAGGTCTTAACAGCATCTTTAGTTTTAAGCCAGTTGTTCAAAAGTATTTAAAGTGAAGTGTTAAAAGACTCAAACAAACAAAAACTTCTAGAGGAAAACGATTCAGACATTTTACCTTTCAGACATTTTACCTGGGTTTATCTCTCGGTAAGTCCCAATTCCATAAGCATCTACTATGTTTTGAAAGCCGTATGTGAACTTGTTGGTTTTGTTGTAGGTTGGAGGAGTCTGGTTTGTCTGCATCCTGTTCAGAATGGAGGGCACAGTGGAACCACTATGTTCCTGGGAAACATCAGCACAGGTATCAAAATTAGATTATACGCCTACTTGTGGTGGCTATCTGTGTGTGTGTGTATATATATATATATATATATATCAAAACTCAAGTTGTACGCATAAAATCTATGTATTATCTCTTGTATAAATTATATATCAATAAAACTAATGAATAAATAAGACTATAGGCTATTTTTCCCAATCCTTGGAGAAACTGGAACTAAGTGTAAATTTATAATGAAAGTTCAACTAAGTATGGGAATGTATATCCTTCTTGTGAAAAAAAATTTTAACTTTAAGCGGAATACAATGGCATGTATCTGTAGTCTAAGCATTTGGTAAGCTGAGGCAGGTGGAACACTTGAACACAGAAGTTGAGACTGGCCTGGGCAACATAGATGAACATAAATAAACTCTAAAATGTGTAACCAATGAAAACACGGAACCTCCTTCACATCTGCCTTTCTATGAGTACTGCTGTTTTCTCCTCCTTCTCTGAAGAAAGCAATGCACTCTGCCTCTCGTCCACTACCTTCTCCTCCCTCCCTTACCCCTGTAGTCTGGCCCAGCAGGCTCCTTCAAGGTGCTTGGCTCATCAGCAGACGCAAAGGCCCTCTCTGCCATGTGCAGGCCCAACACTGAAACTCCTCCTCTTCTCTCCAGTACAAATTTCGTTTCCTTAGCAGTCCCCTCCTGCTCACTAACCACTACTCCCTTTTTTGCTGGCCTTCTCACTTCACCTTACTTACTGACCTGCAATTTCCACATTTCTAAAACAATAGCATTCTAGGCTACATATAACATGTATTGTCAGGATCCAAAAAGAATATGTTAAAGAACTCTGAAAGTTAAAATGCCATAAAAACGAAATCAGTTAGTGTTACTAGTGATGGGACCCTCTCTTCCTAGGTGAAAGCTTCATGCTAGCTTTGGGAACTCACCGTGCCCCTTCTAAGTGCAAACTGGATGGAATCGAGGTCAGTGACTGGGCACCAGACCTCTGCAATCAGGCACTTCTGGGTCACATCTATGTTGCACAGGTTTAGGGTATGGTAGATGGCCTTCATCTTCCGCACTTTGATGAACCAGACCCGGATATTCTTAGCAGCTGCCTGCAGAACTCTCTGGCGGTGATCCTCTGTTTGATTCAGAACCTTTTAGCAGAGACAGGAACAGAAGAGGGATCCTTCATACACCAGCCTTAGATCTCAGGATATGAATGGCAAAAAAGCACAGTCTCCAAAAACAGGTTTCCAGGAACTATTTTATTCTTCCTCTAGCTAATTTTTTTGGTGGAGGGAGGGTAGGGGGAGAGGTAATCAAATTATAAAAAATATTAGGTGTTACTAATATTCATTTTCACTTAGCATAAAGCTGAAGAGATACCTGAGGAAATGTTGGATAGCTTTTCTCTCAATATTCAATCTTACCACCAGTCCAGGGCATAATAAACGCAGGTCTCTGGTCTTGACTCATTTTTGCATGTTAAAGAACAGTGACTTTCCACATAGAGCCTGAACTCGGCAGCACAGGTACAAATTAAAAACCAGACATTTAAGAACAGCAAGCTGCAGATTGCCCTACACATGCAACAGTATCAGGGAACATGGGAAAGAGGCAGTGCTGACCACATGCCTATGTTGGAAATGTTAGCCAGAAGGCACTGTAACATCAGGAGCACCCACAGTCCCCAGATGAGTTTGGGCTGCCATATACCATTGCCATCGAGGGGCCACTGCCATCAAGGGGCCAAGAGGCTTTATTTATCTTTTAGATAGGATTCTGGGAGGAAAATAGTTTCTGTGTTGATCCTTTAGAAATTAGTAGATTTCTCTCAGAGGAAAATGCAGGGACATTTTAAATTCCATTGCCTTCAAATATTTAAGATTTCAGTAGCAGAAGAGAGGCTAAGCCCACTGCTACTACTAGAAGGAACTGAGTAAACAATCCACTCTCCACACTTCTGTATGAGAATCCATATTAAGTCTCCACATTTCTTTGAAGAGGGAATAGCTCCATACAAACCATATTAAGGCTCTTCAAATTAATTCAGAACAAAGCAGCAACTATTCCTTGAAAAACTATCTTGCACAGAGGAAGGTGACTTTCACAGAGAGGTTTCAAAAAAAAAAAAACCACGTATGCTCAGGAAACTTATGTTACTTTAGGATAGTCACTATCTTTCCTTGTTGTTGACTATTTCACAAACACTACTCAAACTTCTGAAAGGATAGTAAATAAACTTACAATCAATGTTCTATTGACTTTTTTTTTTCCCCATCCTACTCCTGGGTGTTCAATTTCTTTCCAAGGTTTCAGTTCCTACAGCTGGATGTTTTTTGAGGGGGCAGGGGTACAGGGCATTAAACATAGGAGCTCTTCACCACTGAGCCACATCCCCATCCCTTTTTATTTTTTATTTAGAGACAGGGTCTCACTAAGTTGCTGAGGCTGGCTTTGAATTTGTAATCTTTTTGCCTCAGCCTTCCAAGTTATTGAGATTTCAGGAATGTGCCACCATACCTGGCTACAACTAAATTTTTTAAAAATCAAATTTTAGGGCTGGAAATGTAGCTAAGTTGTAGAAAATTTGTCTGGCATTTTTCAAAGCCCTGGGATTAACCCCCAGTATGGAAAAAAAAAAAAGTCAAATTCTAGTAATTTAGGGAAGGGAACAGTGGCTCACACCTGTAATCCCAGCAGCTGGGGAGGCTGAGACAGGAGGATTGGCAAGTTCAAAGCAAAGCCAGCCTCAGCAAAAGCAAGGTGCTAAGCAACTCAGTGAGATTTTGTCTCTAAATAAAATACAAAATGGGGCTGGGATGTGGCTCAGTGGCCAAGTGCCCCTGAGTTCAATCCCTGGTACCAAAAAAAAAAAAAAAATTCTAGTAATTTATAATAACTACTGTCCATGCTCTTAATTTACCCACAAACCTTGAAAGAGATAAAAAAAAAAAGCCCCAGAATGTGTTAACACTGACTATCATCAACCAGCAGTTCTAAAAACACTGTTCCTCTAGTTGCAGA
This sequence comes from Ictidomys tridecemlineatus, assembly GCF_052094955.1. NCBI lineage: Eukaryota > Metazoa > Chordata > Mammalia > Rodentia > Sciuridae > Ictidomys > Ictidomys tridecemlineatus. The sequence continues at coordinate 19,931,051 of NC_135479.1, forward strand.
GACAAGTTTAACTCAAAAGAGCTCATTAATGCTAAATTACTGACAAGATGGTGGGTCATATAAAATGGGGTTGAAGGGGAAGATCAGAAAGGGAATTATTAATATATCTTTGATAATTTTGTCATTGCTAAAAGGAACTGCCTTTGGAATGAGACATGAGTCAAAGGAAGCAATCATCACATTTCTTCTTTCAAGAGGGAAGCCCCAGTGGCTTGCTCTTTCCTTCTATAAACTACTATACATAAACTGCTCCCTTGGAGCACTGTAGTGACCGTGATGTCCATAAACCACCCACACTGTGATTTGGTAAAAATCTAACTCAATCACTTCTTGGTTTAAGAGGCACACTAGGGGTCTTTAGATGAATGGACTGTGTAATTAGATTAAAGGTGACCAGAGGATAGCCATGCTGTTCAGAGTAGCTGCCAGAGGAGTAGAGTGAGGGCAAAACTGGCTTTATGTATACTTCTGGAGCATTGCATGTTTTGTTTTGTTTTGTTTTTCTTAAGTAAGCATACTTTTTATTACAAAAAAAAAAAATCTCAGACTCATGAGGGAGAAAGGAATTGAATAAGTAACAAGGATTCCAGATATACAGCATTCCTGTCTTGTTTGCAGATGACTAATGCTATTTTTAACAGTCATTCCCAGAGACTTTTCCCAGCCCCAAGGGATTAGTACCCAAAGACATTTCTTTTTTTGGTATCCAGAACTGCTATAGGTATCTAATAAACTGTCAGTTTTGAAGAAAGAGAATGGTCCTCTACTGAAGTTAATTCATATGAACAAATTCCCTCTGACCCTCTGTGTACCATTTGGAGATCGTCAATCCTGGTATTGACTCCAGAAGCCATTTCTTTCCTTTCCTGTGGCGTCTCAGGACAGGGATAGAGTGAGGCTCGGAATCTGGAATGTACAGACACAGCCTTAGAAACATCAAATTTGTAAACATATTCAGTTTAAATAATCTCAGAAAGTAATCCTAAATTACTAGTAGGCTCAACACAGGATTAAAACAGACTGATGAGTTAACCAACACTAATTATTTCTATTAAGTGACCAGTAGGAAGAACAATATCATTTGAACTCTTTGTGTATGGTGAGGATGGGGCAGGTACAGGGGATTGAACCCAGGGGTACCCTATCATTTTGGCACATCCCTGGACCTTTTTTTCCCCCTTTCTTTGAGACTGGGTCTTGCTAAATTTCCCAGTCTGGCCTCAAACGTGATCCTCCTGCCTCAGCCTCATGTAGCTGGGATTACAGGTGTGTACCACCATACCCAGCAATATTTGAATTATTTTGACATTCTCTGCAGCTATGAAATTTCTCTAAGACTTAAAAAAAATTAAATACTATATTGTAAATTACTGGAGAAAAATGGAATGGAAAAAAATTCTGCTTATAAGGCAAAATTTTAGAAAACCTAAGGGCACAAGTGTCTGTAGTACTATAGAGGTCTGTAGATCCACTGTCCGCCCAAAAAAGAAAACTGGTTTTTGTTTTGTGGTGCTGGGGATTAAACCCAAGGCCTTGTGCTTACACTCTACATTCTACCACTGAGCCATGCAACCAAGGAAATCATGGGGTTTTGTTAAGTACTGTGGATTGAACCCAGAGGTATTTTATCACTAAGCTGTATTCCCAGCCCTATTTATTTTGAGACAGGATCTTTGCTAAGTTGCTAAGGCTGGTCCCCAGCTTGCGATCCTGTGGCCTCAGCCTCCTAAACTGCTGGGATTACAGGCATGTACCACTGTACCCAGCTGAAATTGTGGTTTTGGTGGTACTTCAATAAATTTAAGCTTTTTTTTTTTTTTTTTTTTTGGCAGTTCTAGGGATTAAACCCAGGGTCTTGCACATAGCTGTACAACTATAAGCTCTTTTTTTTGTGTGTGGTGCTGGGGATTGAACCCAGGGCCTTGTGCATGCAAGGCAAACTCTCTACCAACTGAGCTATATCCCCAGCCCACAATTGATCAGCTCTTTTTATTTTGAGACAAGTATTACTAAACTACTAAGGCTGGCCTCAAATTTGTGATCCTCCCACCTCAGCTTCCTGAGCAGGTAGGATTACAGGCATGAACCACCTCTCCCAGTTTGAACTACTCCTAATGGTTTAAAATACAATCCGCACTTCACTACTTTGAATATTAAGACTCAACAGTTAAGTAACACTGCTGCGATATCTTGGGGGGAGGCAAGTATTTCTTACCCTTCACAGATTTTCTTGACTCGGTTTTTCAGCTGATCGCCTTGGAAGAAAATGATAAACACAGACTTGTGCACGTAGTCACCCTAGGCTCCAGAAGCAAAAACCAAGAGTTCAGACCTCTAAATCTAGATGAAAATATTTTAAACAAGTAACTTTCTGTATGATAAAGGAACAATAGGAATCCTTTAAGCATGTGGTCAGCCTGTATTTTAACCAATACCCTCACTCCATTTCTTCAGCTTCATCAAGAGAATAGCTGTCTTATAATCTCTTAATTCACATTTCTCTATTTGTTTTTAAACATAACCAGAAACTTGATAGAAAAGCTAAGGTGATATTTCTCTTAGTACAACTTAGTTTATTTTCCAATGCAATTTTAAATCTTATATGGCCTGAATGACAAAAGTGTAGAGGGAAGGAAAGAGAAGGAAGCCAGAGGTATTTGGAGGCTTATCTGTTCTGGGGCTTGGAAAGGGAGCTGAATAACTATAAGGAACTGAGTCACCAGGGAGAATGTTGATGAAGAATCTCATGATTGATTCATGTTAATTTATACCTAGTGGGAAAGGGAGATAAGCAATCAATTCCAAATACCAAGTTTACACCTAGAATATGATGCAAGGACTAGAAGGAAAGATTAGAAAAAATAAAGTATATGGGACTGTCTAGTTGGCTCTAGTTTCTCATACTCAGAGTATGTACTGCTTTTACAATAACAAACTTTAGAAGGACAAAAGAAAAACCAAAGAAAGTTAGGCTCAAGAGCCTTAAATTCAGGGTTGGGGATATAGCTCAGTGGTACACTTCCCTAGCATGCGTGAGGCCTTGGGTTCAATTCCTAGCACTGTAGAAGAAAAAAAGTCTTATTCTCCAGGCTACAATGGGGTCAATTCTTTGTGCAGCTGCTCTATTATACATATTAGCCCCCCCCCTTTCCTGAATTTGTTGATAATATAATCTTTCTATTGCCAAAAGGAAACTTGACTGAATACTGCAGAGAACAGCTCCATATCAGTTGTGACTGCAGACTATGTTTCCACAAGAGTCTTTAGTAAGACTCAAACCTTACCCCAAGGTAAAGTGATTCACCTTAAATATCACCACATTCCTACTTAGTACAGGGGATAAAAGTCACAATATAGCTATACCATCAACCCAATCTGAGAAGATTCACAATTCAGTCTCTCTTCTTAGAATAAAGAATACTAATTTAAGAAATTCCTAAGATAATCTAGAACAGAAAAACCAACTCTAGATTTCTAAATAAAAAGAAATAAAATTTTTGCAATAAATTTAGCCTTTGCTTGTAATCCCTGAAATCAGGACCCATGTGCTCATATAGATTTAGGTTATGAACTCTGTCCCGTTTGTCAAAATGCCAAGATGTTAGGCTGTTCCTACTTCCCAAAGCACTAGATGGGAAAGATCATCCTACCTTATACTATATAGATATTTACACATATATATGTGTGTGTGTGTGTATGTGTGTGTGTGAGTGTGTGTGTGTAATTTTTTTTTTTTTAAGAGACAGGTCTCCCTAAATTGCTTAGAACCTCACTAAGTTGCTGAGATTGGCTTTGAACTTGCAATCCTCCTGCCTCAGCCTCTCTAGCTGCTGGGATTACAGGTGTGTGCCACCATGCCAGGCCATTATATATATATAATGTAAGTATGTGTATATATACATACACACACACACATATGTATATATATATAATTTTTTTCGGTACTGGGGATTGATCTCAGGGGCACTCAACCACTGGGCCACATGCCCAGTCCTTTTTTGAATTTTATTTAGAGGCAGAGTCTCACTGAGTTGTTTATTGCCTCGACATTGCAGAGGCTGGCTTTGAACTTGCAATCCTCCTGCCTCAGCCTCCCGAGTCACTGGGATTACAGACATGCTATAATAAATATTTTTGAACTAAGTTTCTGATTTTCCTAACAAACAATAATAAAATCATACCAAGTAAAATTTCATAAGATTTACAAAGATCATATTTATGCATAAATATGACCAAATTTGTAACCAGATGACTTGCTTTAATTTTAATATAAGGCAAATTTTCTTTCAGTCCCAGACCAGTAACAGGAAATATGTAAAACTAAAGTTTAAAGTGATTGGAAAAAAGCATATTTCCAATCAAAATAATACCTATGTGGGTAAAGGTTGAAAATAATGTGTATGTCATGTGTATATCAGATACACACATGGTGAGAGTTACATCAGAGGAAAGGAGCAGTCCTTCAAGTTCTCAGATCAAAGCAGGGGTAAACAGGGATGCTCTGTGGAAAGGTGGGATTCAGATGACAGACACCATGTTATACTACGGCTCTGGGTGCCCTTTACAAGACCTATTCCACAGGATGCAATTTCCTTGTCTTACAGTCACAGGATCCTCCAGGGGGTTCTCGATTTCAGCCTGTCTCAGGAACACATTCCCTCGGCATACTCGCCAAAGCATGCGTTCAAAAGTAGGGATACGCTCCCGGTTAATCACACCAGCCACAAATCTGTGGGCAGGAAAAAAAAACAACAAAAAAAACAGATTAGGAATTCTGTTTCATGTCAAGGGATGGAAGGTTTTAAGACAAAGAAGGAAAGTGGGAGAAAGGCAAAGGTTAAACACGGGAGACTATCTTTTGTCATGTCAAATGGGCTGCCAGAGTCTTATTCCTGACTACTTCCAGCACCAGAAGAGGTTTGACAGACGACTCAGGAACTGAATTCAAAAACACTCAGAAACACCTCTGAACAGGATCAGGAGAGAACACACCCTTGTAGCAAATGAATCCCCAGCCTCACTGCTCTTTTTTTTTTTTTTTTTTTTTTTTAGAGAGAATGAGAGGAGAGAGAGAGAGAGAGAGAGAGAGAGAGAGAGAGAGAGAGAGAGAGAGAATTTTTTAATATTTATTTTTTAGCTCTCGGCGGACACAACATCTTTGTTGGTATGTGGTGCTGAGGATCGAACCCGGGCCGCACGCATGCCAGGCGAGCGCGCTACCGCTTGAGCCACATCCCCAGCCCCACTCACTGCTCTTTTGAACAGCAAAGATGAACATGATCCCACTGAGAGGGTAAGGCTGAGGTGGTACTTACCCAAGTCTTAAAGGCGTGCCTCTTCCCATCTCACTTGGCTCCAACAGGGACGAAGACTCTTCCAACAGGTCTGGATCCGCCATCTGCTGATGATGCAATTCAGCCTGAATTCACAAATCAATTAATATCTAATGAAAATAGTTAGTGGCATGCAGGGAAGAGGAACCAGGAGACTTTTAGAAAATAAAGATGGGAGAAGGGACACCAAAGATAAGACACACCCAAAAAAAAAAAAAAAAAAGAGAGAGAGAGAGAGAACAAGGGAAGAAAATAAACATGAGGTAAAGAAAGCATAATTGCCCCAGGAAAGCATCTGGGCAAATGGTTTCAGAAATAAGGAATAAAAGAAAAACATTAAGTGATGGTGACATGTATAAATCTGTTACTTGGTGGAAACCATTTTCTCTCTGATGTTTCCCTGAATGAACCATGAAAGTTCCAAGAAATAGCTTTACATGTAGACAAAAAGCTGAGATCTCTCTCCTTTTTGAACAAAAGTGTGGCACACACTACTAAATATTTAATTTCTAGGCAGCTACAAATTAGAACTTGCCCCATGTGACAAAGTGGAAGGTGAAGAGTCTCTTTCCAAGTGAGAAACAAGGTACTGTCACTGTCTTGAATATGGTGCGATCTGGAGAAAGAAAGAAGGAGTATCTCCAAGATGTCTAAGCTTTCCAGACTCTTAGAAATTCAGAATATGAAAACTTTCAGCACAGCCACATATGGAAACCCCAAAGCATGGGACTTAAACCCGGGCAGGCCAGTGCCTTCATTGCATATTTCAAGGTCCTGTTTTCTGACTAGGAATCCAGCAATATTTTTAAGTTCATATAGGCTTTACAGTGGAAGGATTCTTGGAGAACATAGCTCAAGAATCAAGTGAAATGATGGCACACACCTGTAAACCCAACTACTCAGGAGGCTGAGGCAGAAGGTTCACAAGTTCCAGCCTAGCTTTGGCAACTCAGCAAGACCATGTTTCAAAAATAAAAAGGGGTAGTGATGCAGCTCAGTGGTAGAGCAACCCTGGGTTCAATCACTAGTACCATTACAAAAATAAAAAAGTAAAGTTCAGAAAAAGTAACAGGTAATAACCTAATCTAGAGCTCCTGGGCTGGTTTAATTGGTTAGATTTAAAATGAGTTCCACCATGACAGTTTATACAATGCAATGAAAGAGGAGAAGGATCTTCCCACACAGAGGTGTCTATCTCCTTACCTCTCTATCTACCTCATCCTGACAGCCCCTTTACTCCCATCAGAAAGGAGAAGCTGCCCCAAAAAATAAAGTCCAATCAACTTCTCCACTGCTTAATCTCCCTAACTTTAACTTCCATATTGCTTGACCAAAGGACTAGAATTAGCCAGAACAATCTTTCAAAAGCAAAACAAAACAAAAAGGAAAAATTTTCTCTATCATTTTAATTCCAAATTTCAATTTGACTCTACTCCTTCAACATTATCAAAAAATGTCATATGCCACTTTATCACTTAATAAAGTTATATGACCACAAATACAACAAGGAGGGAGATATATTAAGTATAAACCAGATAAAACTAAAAGTCTGAAAAAGTGAAAGCAACTGTTTTGGGAAGTAAGGATCAAGGCTAATCCACAAAAAAGAAAAAAAAAAAAAAAGGTGGACACCAGAGATTAGAAACTTAGAGATAGTAGGAACAACTGGTTCCATCACAAGGAAGTAGAGGGGATTCTTTTGTTTCTATTCCAAATAGGCTGACTACAGCTTTTTTAAAGGATCAGATGACAACATTTCAACTTGTTCTTGGTCTATCCTTTGGCAAAAAACAGTGAAACAGACTGCAACTCTCAAGACTCCCTCCTATATGCCTGTTGGTTCACAGGACCTGGTTTAAGTAAACCCTAAACATCAGACACAGTACAAACACATGTACCCTAAAGATGACAAATGAGAGAACAGCAAATAGCATTTAGCAGCCAGACTACCTCAAAGACTATATCTGAGGCTCCAAGAATAAAAACAACAAAATTAAAATTAAGCAGAAACTTCAATATTCTAAACACTAATTTCACTACTTCATATTTAAGAATACCGAGCCTCAGAAAGTTTAAAATTCATAAATAAAATTATGCCTGATGGGAAACTAGGATAATGAGACCACTAACTAAGGGCATTTTAAATAATATCTGAAAGCATGTTGTTAGACATCAAAACTTAAATCATAGAGAACCTAATGACAATAATAATATTACCAATGTTTCTCTAAATTATTTGCTATGTTCTACTGAGTAACTCTTTCCCCATTTAGAATGCTGAAAACCATGTCTTAAAACAAGTAGCAGAACAAACTTTAGTTCTGTTTCTATAGCATTTAAGCATAAGCAGCACATCCAGACAAGCTACATCAATTACTAAGAGCAAACACTTTTACCTTCCATCTAAGAGCAAACACTTTTACCTTCCATCACCCAAGCCCCAAAGGAGATGGCAGATGGTTAAGGAAAATAAAGAAAGCAGATGGATGGAAAACTCAGAAGGAAAGGAAGACGGGGATCTGCATGCCATTAACCATTACTTTTCCAGTCTTCTTTACGTTCTCATATGTTATGGTGCTTATGGTAAAAGATGCAGAGAAATCTCTCCAGCTCTTACAGCTCTTCATAAGCAAGAAGACTGAGAAAAGGATAATCATTAACAAGTCATTTTAAATGCTCTGGATAAGAAATGGCTAAGTTGAATTTGTAATCAACTTAAATAATAAGACTATTCAATATATATTTACTTTTCCTCTCTAAACACCTTGCCAATTATAACCCATATGTCTAAATATGAAAAGAATCACTCTGATTTAGCCATTTTCTGCTAACTCAATATGGTAAATTATTAATTCCACATTCACCAAATTATTAAAAAGAAGAGGAGTATATAATTAGTAGTGTTTTAGGCCATTTGCAAACACTGCAATTTCAGGCACAGAAGAAAATCTCATGAAATCTCAGTTTTCAATATTTGAGGATCCCAAGTTTGCTCACCTTTTGCATTTTTTAATGTGCACTTGCATGCACAGATGTAACACCATGTGAGGCCTGGCAGCAGCAGGGCAAAGTCTATGGAAAGGGATCTGACTGAGGCTGCAAAATAGTAGTAAGAATGGGCAAGGTGCTGACGGTGCACTGGGAGAGAAAAGGCAGATTTTTGCCAAAAGCCTTCCTGCATTGCTTCAAGGGTGCTCGGAATGAAAGGGGAACTGATGGCAAAGGTGGGGGAGAAGCTCTCATGGCCAAGGCCTTGGGCTCAAAGTACTTTCAGAGATGGGAGGGAAAGAATTTTATATATACAGGAAAGAGAAACAAACTCACCATGGAAAGGAAAGGTCAAGAAGGTCATGAGGGTCAATAAATCTGCTTTCTCAGGATGGGCATTTAATGTTCAGATTTAGTTAGCACAAAATAAATTCCTAAACCCCTAACTTAGAATTTTTAAATTGTGTGTCATCTTTCCTAGTGGTTCTCTTGGTTTATTTTTATTTTTTTAAAAAATGAGTCATTTAGGGCTGGGGATGTGGCTCAAGCGGTAGCGCGCTCGCCTGGCATGCGTGCGGCCCGGGTTCGATCCTCAGCACCACATACCAACAAAGATGTTGTGTCTGCCGAGAACTAAACAATAAAACATTAAAAATTTTCTCTCTCTCTCTCTCTCTCTCTCTCTCCTCTCTCTTTAAAAAAAAAAAGAGTCATTTAGCCAGGTATGACACACATTTGTAATCTCAGCTATTCCAAAGGCTAGGGCAGGAGGATCACAAGTTCAAGCCAGCCTCAGCAACTTTGTGAGACCATGTCTCAAAATTAAAAAATAAAAAGGGCTGAGGATGTGACTCAGTGGTTAAGCACCCTTGGGTTCAATTCCCCAAAAATAAATAATTAAGTTAAATTTAAAAAAAGAAAAACGGCTGGGGATGTAACTCAGTGCTACAGTGCTTGTCTAGAATGTGTGAGGCCCTGGGTTCAATTCCCAGTAGTGAAAAACAATTAATAGTTTAAAAAACTACTTCCCTTAAGGGAGCTCATTTGTCCAGTTGTGAGTTTTTACTCAGAATTTCTCTCAAAATGAACCAGAATGAGCTGGGGATACAGTTCAGTTGGTAGAGCACTTGCCTCACATGCACAAGTCCCTGGGTTCAATCCTCAGCACCACAAAAAATTAAAAAACTAAAAAAAAAAAAAAAAAAAAACCAGAATAAGAAGCTTCCTTCAATCCTTAAACTCTGGAGGTCATGAAAGATATTTTCATACATCACAACAATATCCCAAAAGTGAAGTAAAGGTCCTACAAGAAGGGGGTAGATAACCTGAAGGTGAAAGAAATAAGCTCAAAATGATGTTCAAAGTAGTTGGGGTTTGACCACGAGGCTAGATATACACTAGATTTGTGGACAGCCACTTGGACATGTTTAGAAACGCACCCATCTGTGAGCACAGTGAGCACTAGCTCAGGGATGTTTCATAAAATGACTAATTATACTTCACAAAGATTAATTAAGTGCTCATTATAGGCTCAGAGATTTAATGAATAAGAACATAATAATGTTTAGGTGGTGAGCATACTGGAATTCCACATAATTTGTTCATTAATACACATGCCTGTTGCAAAAGATCTTAAACACTTGAAAAGAGTAAATCACACAGTCCCACACCCTCTAATTCAATGATATTGGAGACTAGGGGAAGACATTACACGAGTCTCAAAATTCTCAACATGGTGAGCAGACTGAAAATTCTCACAAAACCTCTATTGATATATAGCCAGATTCTGATTTTTGAAGGACCAGGCAATTAAATTCACATGAGCTTTTCCACCATTCTTTGCCTCCACAGATCTTTTCAATTAGAATAGCTTCTCTGAGTAAAATCCTTGGTTACTGAGGAATGTATCACATCCTTGGCATATTTGCTCTAGACTAATGGTTTTCAAACTAGTATGCTTCAGAATCACCTTATTAAAAAGGATGGCTAGGCCCCACCCCAAGGTTTCTAACTCTACAGGTCTGGGTTTGACTGATCATTTATGTTTTTGTTTTCTTTCTTTCTTTTGTACTGGGATTTAACCAGAAGCACTTTACCATGAGCTACATCTTCCCAGCCCATTTTATTTTTTGAGACAGAGCCTTGCTAAATTGCTGAGGTTGGTCTTGAATCTGCAATTGTCCTGCCTCAGCCACCTGTGTTGCTGGGATTACAGTGTATTTCTGACAAAATCCTAGGTAAGGCTGTTACTGCTGGTTGGAGAACCCTTGCTTCAATCTAGAGAACTACAGAGAATTGTCCCTCCTCAAAAGACAGAAATTAAAGATAAAGCTGAGCACTTTGGTGCACACCTATAATCCCAGCTACTCAAGAGTCTGGTGCATGAGGATCCAAGTTTGAGGCCAGCCTTGGCAATTTAAGAGACCCTGTCTGAATATTAAAAATAAAAATGGTTGAAGATTTAACTTAGTATTACAAAACTCCTGTGTTCAATCCCCTGCAAAAAACAATTTAAAGTAAAGCTGAGGGGCTGGAGTTATGGCTCAGTGGTAAGAGCACTTGCCTAGCATGTATTAGGCCCTGGGTTCAATTCTCAGCACTGCATATAAATAAATGAATAAAATAAAGGTCCATCAACATCTAATAATCTTATGGCAAAGACACTTGTCAAAAAGAGAGTTACCAATATTTTAGTCTATCAAAAAAAAACATATTCAGGTTGAGAGCAACTAAGACTCCTCCCTAGGTTTAACTGAAGAAGGAAACTTTCTACAAGCCTGACTTCAAGTCCTTTCATGGGAGTCCCCTTGTCAAGCTGTCATCTGGCAATTTACTCATTTACATATTTAAAAAAAATTTTTTTTTTAGTTGTAGATGGACACAATACCTTTATTTACTTATTTTTATGTGGTGTGGAGGATCGAACCCAGTGCCTCAAACATGCTAAGCAGGTGCTCTATTGCTGAGCTACAACCCCAGACCTGTCATCTACATATTTAACCCAGGAACTTATTTTTTTTCCCTCATAATATAATGAAATTGCATTTATATGAAAAGCCAAGCAAGCATCCTACCAATATTTTCATATATCACATGAAAAATTTGAAAAGTCAGTGTGACATGTTATCTAAAGCACTAAAAACCTGTGCCAAACAGTTGATAAAAGTAAAAAAAAAAATTTTTTTTTTTGCTAACAAAAGTTTAATCTCTAAATCTTTTGTCATCATTTTGTCTGTAACCAAATATTTATTTCTTCAAGTTAAATCTTAAGTATATACTTACCTTATGATATATAAATATAATGCCAAATTTCAATTATGTGTATACATGATTTTAGAGATCCTTTCCCCATCTTGAAGATGAAAAATTGCAAAAATATGAAAATATACAAAACCATGGTTGGCTGTGTACTGCATGAAAAATGGAACATAATCTGACATTTCTTCAACTAAAACAGGATGCAAAAATGATATTGCTTCCAAACTAGCAAATTAAAATAATTACTGGAATAAAAATATGGCCCACTTGTGCAGCTATATAATATCAGCTTCTCAAATACTAAAAGAAACAATAGTCTGACCTCATCAAAAAACTGCTGAGTTTTGCGAAGTATAAATTTTAATTCAGTCAGTTCCAGGAAGTTTCTCTTCAGAGCTTCCTGGTTTGTGTTGATTTCCTTTAGTTCATTTTCAATCTTCTCAAAATTGGCCTAGAGGGAAAAAAGAAAACTATTAACCCAAACTAAGTTTAATATACTACTCTAAAAGACATTAAATGAATTTATCTCAAAGAACTATTGCCACACCAATAGGTCAAAGATACATTATACTGGACTGGGATTGTGGCTCAGTGATAGAGTGCTCGCCTAGCATGTGCAAGGCCCTGGGTTTGATCCTCAGCACTACATAAAAATAAATAAGGTAAAGGTATTGTGTCCAATTACAACTAAAAAATAAATATTTTTTTAAAAAGATGTATTATACCTACCAAGCAAATGCTGATTTACATTTTCTTTTTGCAAATTTTTGCTTACAAGTCTTTCTTTATCTATATAGTCTATGGTACACTCAGTAAATTTCTTGGTTAATTGAGATGGATAATATATTACAAAAAAAACCCCAGTGGCAATTCATTTAGTCTATGAGGTTAATAAGCCACAAGACAAGTTGACATTAATCCAATAAGTGTTCAAGAAACCAATGAACATTTCATTAGTAGCATATGATGCTGTCTGAAATACTATTTGATATCATAAAAAAGAGAATTCACTTCAATCTCATCTTCAGGAAACTTAAAATCCATAGACAATGCTCACAAGGTTAGCAAGAATTACCAACTCAGGAAATTAATTTTGGCATTTAAGTAGAAAGAAACTTATCTGGCTTTCTTAGAATTGTTTACCTCTAAGTCAATCATGTCCCGGGGAAAGGGCACTTCTGGATTTTCGCCAGTGTCCATAATTGGGATGTTAGCTTTTCTTATCTCTTTCTCAACAAATCCTAAAATGATAGTCAAAAAAAAAAAAAAATTCATGTCCAGCTGCATGCCTGGAATTGCCACTACTGGGGGTGGGAGGGCCTTCTTCTTAGAATTTCATTCTTCAAAGAATTTCATTCTAAGAAGAAGAAACCTTCATATAAAGAAACACCTTTTTTCTCCATATCCCTCTCTTATACTTCACATTCTCCAACACCACCCCAAAAAGGATGGTTAGTTCACAACTGCTTTCTTTCCTCCTTTGAATCTTAAAAACTGGAATTAACCAACTTTGACTCTCTACACTATGCAACTGTATCTCCAAGTATGGTGGTTCTGTTTCAGATTTTATAATAGGCCAAGGAGAGCTCCAGAAGAAGAGTACAACTAAGTATTTGATAACACACTACAGTGAAATAACTCTAGATCAAAAGGGTTTTTTAAAGGGCTGGGGCTGTAGTTCAAAGGTGGAGCACTTACCTGGCACATGTGAGGCACTGGGTTCAATCCTCAGCACCACATAAAAATAAATAATAAAAATGAAGGTATTGTGTCCATCTACAACTAAAATAAATAAATAAATAAATGTGTGTGTGTGTGTGTGTGATTTGTTTAAAATAATCAGGCCAGTTTTAAGCATAAAAATAAAAATAAAACGTAAAAGACTTAAAACACCAAAAGAGGGCTGGGGTTGTAGCTCAGTGGTAGAGCACTTGCCTAGCGTGTATGAGGCCCTGGATTCGATCCTTGGCACCACATAAAAATAAATAATATAAAGGTATGTGTCCAACTACAACTAAAAAATAAATATTTAAAAACAAAACAAAAAAACACCATAAGAGAAAAGAATATTTCAGTGAATAATTACCAACTTTTTTTTTTTTTTTTTAAAGTGGGAACCAAATTCCCCCTATCGGTTAACTATAATCTGATTTGGTAAAATGGCAAGAACCTGGGTAACAACCTGGTTTAAAATACTGATTCCATCACAACTACTTATGTTCTTGGGCAAGTCACTAAACCACTCTGATCTTTAGTCTCCTCAATTATTACATGAGGTAACACCTATATTGAAGGAATGTAGTACGAAATGAATGAAACAATGTATTTATTCATTCATTCATTAATACCCTAGCCCTCAACAGGAACTTAATGTTAGTTTCCTTTCTCATAAATAGTTCACCTTAAAAAGTAGCTCTTCTGATACCTAAAATTGATGATGCTGAGTCTTACCGCTCAGAATACTGTAATGTAGTTATGTTATTAAAATCCCACAATAGGGGCTGGAGTTGTGGCTCAGTGGTAGAGCACTTGCCTGGCATGTGTGAGGCCCTGGGTTCAATCCTCAGCCCCACATATAAATAAATAAATTAAATAAAAGGGCTGGAGTTGTAGCTCAGTGGTAGAGCACTTGTCTTGCAAGTATGAGGCACTGAGTTCAATCCTAGCACCACATTAAATAAATAAATAAATAAATAAATAAATAAAAATTAAAAGTTCAATTTACAACTAAAGAAATGTTTAAAAAAAAAAAATCCCACAACAATCACAGTGTTTTGGCTTGCAGCCTGTCATTAGAACAGGTTTCCAGTAAGCACTACCTAGCCCAAACTCCACATAATCTGTATGCATAAAAGATTCATCTTAAAACATGATCACAAATTTTTTTCTCTTATTTTTCTTCCATAGTATTTTCATTCTTTTATTCAGAGGACTAATATCTCTAATTTAAGATAAATGATTCATTAAAAGAACATCATACAAGACCAATAGGTACATACGAAGTTTTCGATCCATTTCTTCACATCTTCTAACTTCATTCACAAATTTCCGCTGGAAAACATTCACATCTGGATTCAACTGAGAAATAAGAACAAAATTCCAAACATTCAAATACTGCATCTATTTCCTCTGTTCACAAGTAACATACTACAAATTGAGAACCTAACTTTGTGTCACTGTATAACACAACACTAATCAAAACTACCCATATTCACACACACAAAAAATTGCCTTATGACCAGTCACACCAGCTAAAGCTGGAATGGAGGTAAAATGGGCAAAGAAGCCAGGCACAATGACACACGTCTATAATCCCAATAACTCCAGAGGCTGAAAACAGGAGGATCACAGGTTTGAAGTCAGCCTCAGGAACTTAGTGAGACCCTGTCTCAAAATAAAAAATAAAGAGGGCTAGGGATGTTGAACAAGTTCCCCTGAGTTCAATCCCCAGGGGAAAAAAAAAATTATACGTGTGTGTTGTGTGTGTGTATATATATATATATGTATATATGTGTGTGTGTGTGTGTGTGTGTGTGTGTATATATATATATGCACATATACACATATATACATATATACGCATGCATATATACATACTTAGATAGAAAGATAGATAGATGGATAGATAGATGTAGGTAGACAGATAATCCCCTTAAATTCAGGAATAAGATAGGAATGACACATGGCATTTTGCCCTACTTTCTTATGAACAAAAATCTCAGAAGCCAGGTGTAGTGGACACACATGTAATCCCAGTGGCTTGGGAGGCTGAGACAGGAGGACTACAAATTCAAGGCTAGCCTCAGCAATTTGGCAAGGCCTTAAGCAACTTAGAAAGACCCTGTCCCAAAATAAAAAATTAAAAATTAAAAAATTAAAAGGACTGGTGATGTGTCTCAGTGGTTAAGCACACCTAGTTTCAATCCTCAGTACCAAAAATAAATAAAATTGTTATGGAAGAGCACAGGGGCCAGAATAGCCAAGAAAATTACGATAGATAAGGTAGGAAAACTTGTATCCTATACAATATCAAACCTTAGTATTAAGCTATGGCAATGAAATTATTGCTTTATAAGCATAGAAATAAACAAAACAAGCCAACTGACCAGAGGAAAACCCAAAACAGATGCAAATATGTATGAAACTTAATATTTTAGAGAAGAGATCACAAGCAATAAAATAACACACTATTCAAAAAGTTCTGAGATAACTGATTTTTTACATGGGAAAATAATAAATCAGATCCCTACTTCACTCAATACAAAAAAATAATAAAGTCCAAATAGATCACTACATAAACAAATACATTTTAAATAAATTTTGCAAGAAAATATAGAAAAGTATACTGCAAAAAGAAAAAAAAGAACAGAAAATAATAGAATAAAATAAAATAAAGTCATTTTTGTAAGTACCAATATAATCACTAATACAAGACAGGTTTGGTCAAGGGATACAAAAACTATTTAAAGATTAAAAAGGTTTTGGAGAATAGTAGTATATTCAGTCTCAAAGTATCACCCCATTTTATTTCTTAATCACAAAGGGAATAAGAAACCTTTACAATGAAGAAATCTAGCAAACAATACCTAAATCAAGTGATCAAATTTATCTTCACTAAACAGAAAGACATTGTGTGCCTTCTAACATATTGAAAAGGGCACTCATGTATGTAGTGTTCTTGCCAAAAAATGTTTAACTTTTAAAACAAATACTGTGGAAACACTTAGACAACTCCAAAATGAGGGGCTGTCTCTAAAATAAATGGACTGGACTCCTCAAAAATATTAATGCTGTAAAAGACCAAACCCCAAACTATAATTGTGTAGAATGTGAGAAGTAGACTGGATTTCTCTTTGGCTATTCCTCACCAGTCCTTTTAGTGGTTCTTTTTTTAATTGATTTTATGTTTTTTAAGTACACAATAGCTGAATGCATTACAATTCTTATTACACATATAGAGCACAAATTTTCATATCTTTTATATAAAGTACATTCGCGCCAATTCATGTCTTATACATGTACTTTGTAGGAGTTTTTTTGCATTACACTTCTTATTACACATATATACCACAATTTTTCATATCTCTGTTTGTATATAAAGTAGGTTGACACCTAATTTGTGTGTACTTTTGGTTATGATGTCCATCACATTCCACCACCCTTGCTAATCCCCTGCCTCCTCTCTTTCCCTCGCTCTCCTCTTCCTTATCTAGAATTCATCTATTCCTCCCATGAGCCCCCTCCCTACCCAACTATGAGTCAGCCTCCTTATATCAGAGAAAACATTGTCATTTGTTTTGGGGGAATTGGCTAACTTCACTTGGCATTATCTTCTCAAACACCATCCATTTATCTGCAAATGCCATGATTTTATTCTCTTTTATTGCTGAGTAATATTCCATTGTTATATATGCCACATTTTTTTTTATCCATTCATCCACTGAAGGGCATCTAGGTTGGCTCCACAGTTTAGCTAGTGTGAACTATGCTATTATAAACATTGATGTGGCTATGTCCCTGTAAGTGGTTCTTTACTAATAATTCCACCATTTGTTTCTCACTCCTTCCTCATTCCACCAACACAGGTCTAAAAACAAAAATCACAACAAGCACCTTGAACCTAGCTTCACAGGGCATTATTTGGAACAACTGGGGCAATCAGAATGACTGCACATTAGGAAACTGCATTAACATTAAATTTCCTTAATGTGATCATTGGACTGTGGCTATCAAAAAAATGTAGAGCCAGGCATGGTGGCACACTCCTGTAATTCCCAGTGACTTGGGAGACTAAGGCAGGAGGATCACAAGTTTGAGGCCAGTCTCACAACTTAGAAAGGGCCTAAGCAATTTAGCAAGTAACTGTCTCAAAAAAAAAAAAAAAGGACTAGGGATGAGGCTCAGTGAAAGAGCACCCCTGGGTTAAATTCCTGGTATAAAAAAAAAAATCTCTGAATGTCCAAAGCCAAAGTCAGTGCATCTATAAGCCCAACAACTCAGGAGGTTTGAGGCAGGAGGATTTTAAAATCGAGGCCAGCCTTGGCAACTTAGTGTGACCCTGTCCCAAAATTAAAAATTAAAAAGGGCTAGGAATGTAGCTCAGTAGTAAAGTTCCCCTGAGTTCAGTCCTCAGTACCAAAATACAAAAAATAAACAAATAAATAAAGGAAAAAGAAAAGTAAAGTCACAGCCTGGAAGAAATTAGGAGAAAAGAATTCAGAATACATGAAAAACTTGTTTTTACAAATCCCAAAAGTCAATAAGCAAAAGTCAAGCAATTCAACTAAAAAACAAGCAGACGAAGCCAGACACAGTAGTGCACACCTATAATCCCAGCGACGTCAAGAGGACTGCGAATACAAACTCAGTCTCAGCAATTTAGCAAAGCACTTAGCAACTCAGTAAAATTCTGTCTCTAAAAAAGAACTGGGGATGTGGCTCAGTGGTTAACCATCCCTGGGTTCAATTTGTGGTACCAATAAAATACAAAAACAGGGCTAAGAGGGAGCTGGAGTTGTGGCTCAGTGGTAGTGCACTTGCCTTGCATGTGTGAGGAACTGGGTTCGATCCTCAGCACCACATAAAAAAAATAAATAAATAAACAAAATAAATTTATTAAAAAAAAAAAAAAGGGCCAAGAGCCAAGCGCAGGGCTGGGTACGTGGCTCAAGTGGTAGCACGCTCGCCTGGCATGCTTGCAGCCCGGGTTCGATCCTCAGCACCACATACAAAAAAAAATGTGTCCACCAAGAACTAAAAAAAATAAATATTATCTCTCTCTCTCTAAAAAAAAAGAGCCAAGCACAGTGGTAATCAGCTGTAATCCCAGCTCAGGAGGCTGAGGCAGGAGGATTAAAGAGTTCAAAGCCAGCCTGAGCAAAAAGCAAGGTGCTAATAAGCAACTCAGTGAGACTGTCTAAATAAAATACAAAATAGGGCTGAGGATGTGGCTCAGTGGTTGAGTGCCCCTGAGTTCAATCCCCAGTACCAAAAATTAAAAATAAATAAATAAATAAGTGCTAAGGATGTGGCTCAGTGGTAAAGCGCCCGTGGGGGCTCAATCCCTGGTATATATATACACACACACACACATACACACACACAAAACCCAAACAGATGATATGAACACATATTTCATACAAGAGGAAGCCCATATGTCAAACAAACAGATAAAAAGATATCAACTGTATCAATGCAGAAAATGCAAATTAAAAGCTACAAGATACCATTTTATACCCATCACATTGGAATTTTTTTTTTAAAGAAACAGTGAGAGAGAGAGAAAGAGAGAGAGAGAGAGAATTTTTTTTTTAATATTTATTTTTTAGTTCTCGGCGGACACATCTTTGTTTGTATGTGGTGCTGAGGATCGAACCCGAGCCACACGCATGCCAGGCAAGCGCGCTACCGCTTGAGCCACATCCCCAGCCCCACATTGGAAAATTTAAGACTAAACATAAAAGTTTTGACATAATTGTGGAATGACAGCATAAAAGAAATGTGTCCAGGAAGATACTTCCATTGGGAAATACACTATGACAACATCTAACAAAGATGCACACAATACTCAGCAATGCCCTTTCTTAATTATAAGCCCTAGAGCAGCACAAAGATAATACAAAGACATCATTCTCATTTTTTCATGAGTATTCAGTGAAATTTTCTTTTATTTATTTTGCAGTGCTGGAGATTGAACCCAGAACCTTGAGCACGCTAGGCAAACACTACCAATGAACTACATCCCCAGCCCTTCAGTGCAGTTTTGCAGAGGCTCATGATGCACACACCACAATAGAATGAATGATGAAGTAGATATGAAATCTATACATCTTCTATTAATTCAGACAAAAAAGAAAATGTAAAAACAGGGCTGGGTGTAGCTCAGAATCAAATAAAAGAAAGAAACAAAGAAAAATCCACGCCACTCTTCTTAACCACTGGGCCACATCCCCAGTGCTTTTTTATTTTTTATTTTGAGACAGGATCTCACTAAGTTGCCTAGGGTCTTGCTAATTTGCTGAGGCTGGCCTCGACTTGCAATCCTCATCTCAGCCTCCCAAGTTGCTGGGATTGCAGACATGTGCCACCATGCCTGGCTCATAAAAACATTATCTGATAGTATGTAGTCAGTTTATTATTCCAATTTGCTGTTGTAGGTGCTGGAGATGAAACCCAGGGCTTCTCACACACTAGGCAAACACTCTTTCATTGAGCTATATCCCCACACTCTTTCATTGAGCTATATCCCCAGCCCTTTCAAAATTTATTTGAGACAGAATTGAAGATGTAGATCTATGGTAGATCTCTTGCCTAGCACACTGGGGGCCTTGGGTTCACCTTCTATTATGAAAAAACATTGTTTCTGAAATGTGATCATGTTTGATATAAGTAGCTCTAGTTCACTCCTTTAAACTCCTGTATAGTTATTTTAAGCATATACACAGTTTATCAATAGTTTTTCCTGCTCATGAACATTTAGATTGATTCTAATTTTTTTTAAGAGAGAGTGAGAGGAGAGAGAGGGAGAGAGAGAGAGAGAGAGAGAGAGAGAGAGAGAGAGAGAGAATTTTTAATTTTTTTTTTTTTTTTTTTTAGTTCTCGGCTGACACAACATCTTTGTTGGTATGTGGTGCTGAGGATCGAACCCGGGCAGCACGCATGCCAGGCGAGCGCGCTACCGCTTGAGCCACATCCCCAGCCCTAGATTGATTCTAATTCTCAGTTTTATAGAGTAGATTCTTACATATTCTTCAGGTATACCTATGTGGTAGTTTCTCTAGGACAATGGTTCTCAAACTTTTTGGTCTCAGGATCTTTTAGACTCTTAAAAATTATTAAAGGGGTCATGTATAACTAATTAGAATAAAAAAGAACTAGTAAATATACATATATATATATTTTTTTTTTTTTTAAAGGGGTTGGGGTTATAAGCCCAGTGGTAGAGCACTTGCTTAGAATGTGTGAGACAGGGGGCTGGGGATGTGGCTCAAGCGGTAGCGCGCTCGCCTAGCATGCTTGCGGCCCGGGTTCGATCCTCAGCAGCACCACATACCAACAAAGATGTTGTGTCCGCCGAGAACTAAGAAAAAATAAATAAATGTTAAAATTCTCTCTCTCTCTCTCTGTCCCCCTCTCTCTCACTCTCTCTTTAAAAAAAAAAAAAAAAAAAAAGAATGTGTGAGACACTGGGTTCAGTTCTCAGCACCACATATAAATAAAGGTCCACTGACAACTAGAATAAAATATATATTAAAAAAATTATTTAAGACCCCAAAGAGGGTTGGGGTTGTGGCCCAGTGGTAGAACACTAGCCTAACATATGTGGAACACAGTGCACCACATAAAAATAAATAAATAAAATAAAGGTATCATGTCCATCCACAACTAAAAAAACAAATCCACAAATTTTTTTAAAATTTTTAAAAAATTATTGTTTAGTTGTAGTTGGACATAACACCTTTATTTCACTAGTTTATTTTTTTATGTGGTGCTGAGGATCGAACCCAGGGTCTCGCACATGCAAGGCGAGCGCTCTACCACTGAGCCACAACCCCAGCCCCAAACCTGCAAATTAAAAAAAAAAGACCCCCAAAGAGCTTTTGCTTATGTCAATTATAGCTAACAAATTTTGCTGAATTGGAAATTAAAATTGAAAAATGTTTAAAATACTTATTTATTAAATAATTTTTTAAATTACAAACCAGGCACAGTGCTATATATCTGCAACCCCAACGATTTGGGGGGCTAAGGAAGGAGGATTGCAAATTCTCAATCTCAAAACAAAAAATAAAATGTGCCAGGGATGTAGCTCAGTAGTAGAGCATTTCTGGGTTCAATCTCCAGCATTGGAAAAAAGAAAGTTTTTGCTGAAGGATAGATACAGTAGGATAGCACTTGCCTAGCATGTGTGAAACTCTAGGTTCAATCCCTCATATCATAAATAAATCAAATTATACTACATGTTATTTAGTTATAAATATGTAGCAAAATTTAAAAAGACATGACAAAGATATAAGAAAAAATGACTGTACAGATTACCTCAGGGGAAGAAGAGAGAGAAATGGTATAGAAGAAGGATCTGTAGGAGGTTTCATTTATGTCTGAAATGTTTACCTCTTAAGTAGATAGTAGAATCATAAGTGTTCATTATATTATTACCTATACTTTTTTTTTTTAATACCAGGAATTGAACCCAGGGGGGCTTTTCCACAGAGCTACATCTCCAGTCCTTTTTATTTTGAGACAGGGTCTGACTAAATTGCCCAGGTTGGCCTTAAACTTGCAATCCTCCTGTCTCAACCTCTGAAACTGTTGAGATTACAGGCATGCACCAACATGCCTGGTTCTATACTTTCTTTGTATGACTGAAATACAATTTAAGTAAAAGATAAGAAGATAATAGATAATAGAAAATAATAGAAAGGAGCTAGGCATGGCGGTGCACGCCTGTAATCCCAATGGCTCCTCAGGCTGATGCAGGAGGATCTAGAGTTCAAAGTCAGCCTTAGCCAAGGTGAGTAGCTAAGCTACTCAGTGAGATCCTGTCTCTAAATAAAATACAAAATAGGGCTCGGGATGTGGCTCAGTGGTTGAGTGCCCCTGAGTTCAATCCCCAGTACCACCCCTACGAAAAAATTTTTAAAAAGAAAGGAGACACAAAAGAACTAGAGAAAATATGCAAATTAAGTATAAAACAGGTTTCACTTATGTTCCAAGTCTAGAAAACTTGAAGAAGGGCTGGGGTTGTGGCTCAGTGATAAAGGGCCTGCCTAGCATGTGTGAGGCACTGGGTTGGATCCTCAGCACCACATAAAAATAAATAAGTAAATAGAAGTTATTGAGTCCATCTACAACTAAAAAAAGATTTATAAAAGAAGAAATCAGAGCTGAAGATATTGCTCAGTTTGTAGAGCATTTTCTAGCATGCACAAGGCCCTGGGTTCAATCCCCAGCATAACATGCACACATACAAAATTGACAAATCTTACTGTGTATTAATTGTACCTCAATAAAATTTACACAAAAATTGTTGTTAATGAATATACATTAAAAGAAGAAGAAGAAAACAAAACTTGAAAAAATACTGAACATAGAAAGTCATGATACTGGGCTGGGTATGTGGCTCAAGCAGTAGTGTTCGATCCTCAGCACCATATACAAACAAAGATGTTGTTTTTGCTGAGAACTAAAAAAGAAATAAATATTAAAAAAAAATTCTCTCTCTTTCTCTCTCTCTCTCTCTCTTTAAAAAAAAATTTGTTTTAAAAAAAAAGAAAGAAAGTCATGATACTGAAATAGTTTGTGAAAAAGTAAGATACTGAGGGCTGAGGATGTGGCTCAAGGGGTAGCATGCTCGCCTGGCATGCGTGGGGCGCCGGGTTCAATCTTCAACACCACATAAAAATAAAATAAAGATATTGTGTCCACCTAAAACTAAAAAATAAATATTTTTTTTTAAATTATTAAAAAAAAAAAAAGTAAGGTACTAAGAATTAGACCTAGTGATCTTGAGAAACAGAATTACAGGAGGACAATAATCTTGGAGCGTTGTAAAAGCAGGGATGGAGTCTGGGAACTAAGGGCCAGAGATATAGATTCTGGTACTCACTGAATAAAGATGAAATATTTAAGACTAGAGAGATCACCAAAAGTAATAAAGGAAGTTTGGGGGTCAGAGACGCTTACCCAGAGACAGCAGAGATCTTGGGGAACACTGACACCTATTGTAGGGACAGGGAGGATTAAAGAAAGGCTAGAAGATAAAAAGTCCATCAGAAAAGTAAGAAAAGGAATCAATCAAGGAGAACAGTTAAAGAGAAATGGTTCAAAATGCTTCAAAGAAATAAAGAATGAAGTCACTGGATTATATTTGTCCAATTTCAGCTCAGATTGAGAATTTGAAAGCTTGCTAATTCCAGGAAGTCTATATTGATTTCTTCCATCCCTTTGTGATCAGTGTTCTTTCATTCATCCATTTGTCTCAACAAATATTGATTGTACCTTGGATACAGCCATCAAAGATAAGAATGAGAGCTGGGGTTGTGGCTCAGTATCAGAGCGCTTGCCTCACACAGGTGAGGCACTGGGTTCAATCCTCAGCACCACACAAAAATAAACAAAAATAAATAAATAAAGATATTATGTCCACGTATAACTAAAAAAATATTTTTTTAAAAAAGATAATAATGAGCTGGGCATGGTGGTACATGCCTTTAATCCCAGCAATCTGGGAAGGTAAGGCAGGAAGGATTGCAAATGTGAGACTAACCTTAGTAATTTAGTGAAGTCATAAGCAACTTAGCAAGACCCTGTCTCAAAATAAAAAATAAAAAGTGCTGAGCATGTGGCTCAATGGTTAAGCACCCCAGTATAAAATAAAATACCCTAATGAACAAAAGGAATGCCCCTGTCTTCATGGTGCTTAGATAATAGAAGAAAAAGACTTAAATTTTTTAAAAAAAATTTTTTTAAGACTTAAATCACCCACTCCCACTGATAAATATAAAATCATGACCACAATAAATATTATGAAAGAGAGTTACATGGAGCTTTGAGACCAGTGTAACAGGAGGATCAGAGTCTGGGAGTACTGAATTATTAACTTCTCCCTCCTTTTAGCGGTATTATGTCTTCCTTATCAGATTATAAGGCCCTTGGGGCATACATTTTTTACTCTTAGACTGTCCGTTTTGTGTGTGTTTGTTTGCTGGGGATAGAACCCAGGGCTTCACACATGCTAGGCAAGTGTTCTCTTTACTAATAAGTTATATCCCCAAGCCTGTCCATTTTCTTTTGATATCATCTCCAAGTACTCAAAATAATGGATTATCGGTATGTGCTTAGCTATACCCTTATATCTGATGCCTCTGATTTTTTTTATTTAAAGAAGTCCTATTGTAAAAAAGAATGACAACAATTTTTTAAAAAAATATCTTGCTATGTGTATTAAAGAGCCCAAAAGCAAAGTGAAAACCTTGAAAATGCTAGAACAGGCTAGTAGGTATACTCTTCTGGCATCCCAACAATTACTTTGAGAGTGTTTAGGACACTTCTCAAAAGAGGAACTAGCAAAAGCATGGAAGGATTGGCCCAAAACATTCTCATCTCTGAAAAGACAACTTGAAGCACACATTCTACCAGTAAGGCGGTTCTGTTTTTTGGTGGGGAGGGAGTACTAGGAATTGAACCCAGGGTCTACCACTGAGCTATATCCACAGCCTTCTGTATTCTTTTATTTTGAGGCAGGGTCACTAAATTGCCCAGACTGGCCTCAAACTTGAAATCCTCTTGCCTCAGCCTCCCAAATAGCTGGATCTGCAGACGTGCACCATTTTACCCAGCCTAAAATGATAATTTGAAAATAAAAAAACAAATCACTCATGATAAGAGTTATTGGCTATGACAAGAAAAATTGAATACAGTAGTAATCAAGAAGCAGCCCCACAACTACTTACATCACGAAACTGAACCTTTCCAAGTTCTCCTAATTCACTGACACAACAATAAGCAGCTTCTGACTGTAGAAATAGCTGGGCGAGCGTCATCTCCTCACTCCGGAAAAGCTCCCCCATGGTTGCAGAAAGTAATCAACTGAGTCTCTGGCTTCTGTTCCAACCTGAGGGAAGAGAGAAAATGATATGACTTTGGAAATCACCTAAAAACAATACCCAGGAGATGCTCTTTTGTTTTGAATTTTTTTTCTTTCAGCAGGTGCTGACAGGTTTTTAACAACTGTTTTGATATCTTACTCAGAAAGATGGAAAAGAGAAGCCTGGTATGGTGGCTGAGGCAGGAAGATAGAGAAAGTTTAAGACCAGCCTCAGCAACTTGCCCGAACCTATCTCAAAAAATAAAAAGCACTGGGGAAGTAGCTCAATGGAAAAACACCCTTAAATTCTAGTACTGTAAAAAAAAAAAAAAAAAAAAAAAGGAAAATTGCAAAAGCAGTTACTGAATCTGACATCTGCAGTGTCAGATGTAAAGTCACATCCTCTGCGGTCAACATCAAGATTAAATGACAATATTTTGGGCAACCTAATACATAAGAATGCATTCGGATTAAAGACAGGAACTGGGAACTCCAAACAGCTCTTTAAATATCCTGGATATAGTATGAGGCAGTGACATTTCACACTGCTCAGTTTTTGTTTTGTTGCACATGCTACGCAAATACTCTACCACTGAGCCATACACCCAACCCTTGATTGCCCTCTTATAAAAGATGTCTGTATTGTGACAAGTTTTCTCCCCTCTACTGACAATGCCCATTAGGCCAAAGCTCCATCATTATCCTAAAGTTAGAGCTATATAAGGGGTTTAACCTTCCAAACTCCTCTGAAAATACCATTCCCCCACTATGGAATCCAATTAACTATTATCTAACAAAGAGAGACTGCATATTAAGCTCATCAAATCAAGCATAACAGGAACACATCTGCAATGACAAAGCAATTTTAACAAGCCACAGAGAAAAAGCTTTCCACCTCTGCAGCTTTCTATTTCTCATCTCCATCTTCGAGATAATTACATTCTTCCAGTCAAATTTTCTCACACAAAAGCCAATAAATGTTTCCTTTTGGGGAAAACACTTGCCGGGTATGAAAGACAATTGGCGCTATCAGTGGTCCTGAAAGTGAAATTATTTACTCTCAATCTGCTTACGTGAAGCACTGGACTCTACAGTATCTAACCGCAGCAAAACATACTCTATTTTTAGTACCATAAGGTCATCGTATTCCCTATTGATAAGTGAGACTGACATCAAAGGAAGATTCACTATTCTGGAAGGCTAGGAGACATTTTGAGAAACTGAAGGACAAAACCCTTTCTGCATTTGATATTCAAGGCAGCAAACTCGCACGCCCGCACGCGCACGCACGCACACACAAACACACACACACACACACACTCTCCAACATAAGCAAGGATTTCTCAAGAGACTATGTGGGTTGATTTTAAGACTGTGTGTACCTGAATCATCCAAATCAGCTGTTGCCAGCCCCACCCCATCCCGCTTAATAAGGATATATTCCCACAACCTCGAAACACATAAAACTATGCCTGCTCAGTATATAATTCAGGGGCTGTCATTAACGATAGCCTCCAATGAGTGTCCTTCCTCTTCTTGTTCTTTAATGAATACAAGTCTCCCTAGAATCTCTATCCCTCTAGAGTCAAACAGAAAACGAATTAGGCCCAAGTGGTTTCTTTGGGTCGCAAAATGAAATATGGAGAGCAATTCTGCAAAAGATAATAAGGCGACCCTCGTGCCCTGCCTCCAAGGAACTCACGGCAGTCATCCAGTCCTGGCTTCCACCAAGGTATTATTCACCTGCTTCATTTCCTTTTCCTACCCAGTGAGAAAGGAGGAATTCTCTGGACCCAGGCACACCTATCTCCCGGGTAAGGGAGAAAAAGGGCAGGAATCCCCAAACTAGGGGACCCTTCATCAAGCACCCCCCACAATTCTTCTGGCTACCCCCAAAACCTTCAGTCCCTCTACCTCCTTAAATCGGGGAAGTAATTCAGGTCTTTGAAAAGACAGTGAATCTCTGGTCCCTTTGCCCATAGGAGGGGTGCCCAAGGTGAGGAATGATTCCCAGTTTTCTCTCAGAGCCCCAAGATCCCTGCTAATTCCTTCCACAAGGAAGCGGATATTAGAAGGATTTCCTGCGTTCCTCGAAGGCCGCTCCCGGACGCACTATACTTATGACCCCCGCTCACCTTCGGCTGCCGGCCCAGCCGCCGCCGCATCCAAGAAAGCTCACAGCCTCCGCGGCTCCGGGCAGCAGCACCTCGACGTGCGTGCGTCAGAAGACCCCGCCCCTGCGCCCCCGCCAGCCCCCGCCTCCACGATGACTTCATCGCTATTGACCAATAGGGTGCCGCCTAGCTGGGGCTGCCGCAGTGCGGAGTCGCTGGGGTGCGAACGAGCCTCAGCCTGGTGGCGCCATCTTGGTCCCTGCGCTGTGATTCCTAGCAGTGAAGATCGGCGGGGGCAAAGCTGGCAGCGCGGGTGGTGTGGGGTCGGGGGCGCTGGGTACTAGGAGGGCTAGCGGTGCGTGTGCTCGGAGCCCTGGGTTTCTGAGCCCTTCAGAGTCCATTCTCCCTAATCCTTATCCTTCAGACAAGCTGACTGCCCTTTTTTTATTTTGCAGACGATTGATTCACACCTTTTTCCTCCTTGAGGGAAGTAGCATGAAGGAAAGGGAGACATGATTTAAGAACTTTTGGGGGGCTTGGGTTGTAGCTCATTCGTAGAGCGCTTGCCTAGCACTGATGAGTGAGGCACTGGATTCGATCCTCAGTACCACATAAAAAAGCAAACAAGGGCTGGGATTGTGGCTCAGTGGTAGAGCGCTTGCCTCCTGGGTTCAATCCTCAGCAACTCACAAAAATAAATAAATAAAGGTATTGTGTCCATCTATTATTTATATATATATTTTTTTTAAAGAAGCAAACAGTTGTTTTTTTTTAGAACTTTTTGTGCCCCATACTGGGGTGACTTGCTTATTGTAGATTTTTTAGTAGAGCGTTAAGAGTCTCAGTGTATTTAAATATGGAAAGTACACGTCTAGACTGGGAATGCAGCTCAGTGGTGGAGTCCGTGTCCACTACTATGTGAAGCCCTAGGTTCAAATCCTAGCACCACTAAAACAAAACAAACAAACAAACAACAACAAAAAAACATGGTTCATTTGTTCCAGCAACCACCCAGGGTTTATTTTTCTCAAAGTAATTGAAAAAAACACCAGAAGACCATATGTTGTGAAAGTTATTTCTTCAATCACTTTGACCGCTTAGGGATTTTCAGTTCCTCAAATTTGTTAGAATTATGTTCTTTAATATAAAATGATGCCTATTATTTTTTTAAAACGCCTTTTTCAAAGGTCAATAATTTTTACCTTTTTTGCCTTTCTTTTAAAAAGAAGTAGGGATCTCAGGTAGTTAGTTTGCCAATAACCAGAATCCTATCAGGAAGAAACCGGAAAACCGGTTATTCAATTCTCCCGTGGGTGGGTGATGGAATCCTATGGAGACTGAAGTATAATGAGGGAGATATCTTAGATTAAAAACTGGTGCTGATAATTTTGTATGCCTGGCAAAAGCATCATCAATCCTGCTTTACTAGCCTAAACAAAATAATGAAGGGCAAAAATGCAAATTTTATGTCTCATAAGAGAAGACACAACTTAACTTCATTACAATTTTCTTGAGAAGCAGTGTCTTGGAGAGATCCCCACCACCTTCTCTTTCCTCTGCTTCCTATTTTTCTCAGCTTTCCTGGCAAGACAGATAGAGACCCATATTTGAAAGCCTGTCATGTTTTAGAAGACTATTACACAATGACTGTCACATCCTTCCTCTAAGGCAAAAAATTAACTTCAGTCAGCTGTTTGCTAATCACAAGTTTCTCATACTCCATCTTTAAGACAGCCTTTCCTCTGGATTCACTTCAATTTCCTTGAACTCTTGTCTTCCTTGAAAGTACATCCTCTCAGAGCTTCTTTCCTGTTTTTTTTTTTTTCAATCTCCTGCCATTGATCTTTCCCCATTGTTGAATTTCTTTCCCCTCTGTTCCTCAATGTCTTATCTAGTGCCAGGCTTAAATATCTGTGTGTGGGATTGATATCTATTTTTCTGTCCACCTCTCTTCTCCAAGGCTCAGATATGGAATATCTAAGTGCATGCTGGGTTATGCTTTTTTTTTTTTTTTTTTTTTTAGTTGTAGATGAGTACAATACTTCTTTTATTTTGTTTATTTATATGTGGTGCTGAGGATCAAACCCAGTGCCTCACATGTGCTGGACAAGCGCTCTACCGCTGAGCCACAACCTCAGTCCACTCCTAATGCTTTTTAGGCAACAGATGCTTGCTGAGGACCTACTATGTGCCAGACACAGTACTAGATTGTAGGGATAGGAAAATGAAACAAACACACTTCCTACTCTAGAGGGGTTTTCAGTTCCCTGAGAAGTTAAGTTCCAATATTTACAAAAGGGAGAGATGAGTACAATGATAGTTCTAGTATGTGCTGGGCACTTTTCTAAGTGCTTTGTGAATATGAATTCATTTAATCCTCAAAAATAACCCTAAGAGGTAGATAGAACCATTTAAGGGAGGATATGGTGACACTGAGATCAGTGTCCAAAAGCATCAAATTTCAAATGCTTTTCAGTCTGGGGTGTAACTCATAGGTAAAGAACATACTGACATGAGCAAGGTCCTGGGTTCAATTCCAGCACAGAAAAAAAAAAAATGCTCTTAGGCCAGGAGCTGCTGGCTCCTGCAGTTCTAGCTACTCCAGAGTTTGAGGTGGGAATATTGCTTGAGCCCAGGGATTCATAAGCCAACCTCGGCAGCATAGTAAGAAACAATTTCATAGAAAATGATGAATAAATAATAAAATGATATGCTGCTGACCACAAACAGCCTTAGTTTTTTTTTAACTTTTTTTTTTCATCGTCAATGGACCTTTATTTTATTTATTTATTTATGTGCAGTGCTGAGATTCGAACCCAGTGCCTCACACATGCTAGGCAAGAGCTCTGCCACTGAGTCACAGCTCCTGCCAGCCTTAGTTTGTTTTTTGTTTTTTGTTTTTGGGGTTTTTTTTTGTGTTTTTTGTTTGGGTTTTTGTTTTTGTTTTTTTTTTTAGTGCTGAGGATTGAACCCAGTACCTTGTTCAACTGAGCTGTATCCCCAGCTCCCACCTATATTCTTAGAAGATGTGAGCAGTTTCATATAATGCTTAGCCAATAATACTGCATCTAAAGGGAAACTATTTCTCTTCTGTGTGCTGGAGATCTAAACCTAGAGCCTCATATATGCTAAGCAAGTACCACTGAGCTACATCCCCAGACATTTTATTCATTCATTTATTTGTTTATTTTTGGTACTGAGTATTGAACCCCGGAGGGCTCTACCATCACTGAACTACAGCCCCAGCTCTTTTTATTTCATTTATTTATTGGTACTAGGGATTGAACACCCAGTGGTGCTTTACCACTGAGCTACATCCCCAATGCTTTTTATTATTTATTTATTTTTGTTTATTTTGTTTTGCTGGGGATTGAACCTAGGACCTTGAAACAAACACATTTCCTACTCTAGAGGAGTTTTCAGTTCCCTGAGAAGTTAAGTTCCAATATTTACAAAAGGGAGAGATGAGTGCAATGATAGTTCTAGTATGTGCTCAGCGCTTTTCTAAGTGCTTTGTGAATATGAATTCATTTAATCCTCAAAAATAACCCTAAGAGGTAGATAGAACCATTTAAGGTAAGTGCTAGGCAAGTGCTCTAACACAGAGCCACATCCCCAGCCCTTTATTTTTCTGGCTAAATTTTCTGGCTAAATTGCTGGGGGTAGGGCTGGGGATGTGGCTCAAGTGGTAGCACACGTGCGGCCAGGGTTCGATCCTCAGCACTGCATACAAACAAAAATGTTGTGTCCGCAGAAAACTAAAAAAAATAAATATTAAAATTCTCTCTCTCGGGTCTGGGGATGTGGCTCAGCGGTAGCGCGCTCGCCTGGCATGCGTGCGGCCTGGGTTCGATCCTCAGCACCACATACCAACAAAGATGTTGTGTCCGACGAGAACTAAAAAATAAATATTAAAAAAAAAAAATCCTGCAAACTGCTTTAAAAAAAAAAAAAATTCTCTCTCTCTCTCTCGTCTCTCTCTCTTAAAAAAAATAAAAAATAAAAACATAAATTGCTGGGAGTCTCACTAAATTGCTGATGGTGGCCTTGAACTTTTTTTTTTTCCTTTTCTTTTGGTACTGGATATTGAATCCAGGGGCTCAGGGGAGATTTACCACGAAGCTACATCCCAGCCCTTTTTATTTAAATTTTGAGACAGGGTCTTGCTAAATTACTGAGGGTTCATTAAATTATTGAGGCTGGCCTCAAACTTGCAATCCTCCTGCTTAGCCTCTTGAGTCACTGGGATTATAAATGTGTACCACCATGCCTAATTCCTATTTATTTTTGTGATAGGGTAAGACTGAGTTGCCCAGGCTAGTCTCAAACTTTTGGACAATCATCCTGCTTCAACCTCCTCCTGAGTAGCTGGAATTACAGATGTGCACCACCACACCCAATTTAAACTCTAATTCTTAAACTCTTCTATCAAGAATCTGAATGTTAGATAATTCTACTACAACCTTTAGGTGACCTGTGATAAACTTTCATCATTGTTCTTGAAATGTTGTTTTATAGTCTGTTTCCGTAGAAGTATTCCTTTTTATGATTTCACTGAGTTCCTCAAAATAACACTTCTGCTTTTACTTTCAAAACCTATTTATATTTAAGATAAAGATATTTTAGTAATAAATAAGTACTTCTTATTAGTAGATTTTGAGGCTTCCTTTGAAGTTAAAAGAAGGCCAATTTTCTTTAGCTCTGCTAGTGATTATATGGACAAGGAAATATGAACGTTTCCAAGCCATGTGACATTTTATTCAACCCTCATGATTCCTGTGACAAGCACATGAGGCAGAGAACCCTTTAACTTGTAGGAATTGGGAATGCTATGTGAAGAGGCTTCTTTTTTTTTTTTTTTTTTTTTTTTTTTTAATTTTTAATATTTATTTTTTAGTTCTCGGTGAACACAACATCTTTGTTGGTACGTGGTGCTGAGGATCGAACCCGGGCCGCAAGCACTCCAGGCAAGCGCGCTACCAGTTGAGCCACATCCCCAGCCCAAGAGGCTTCTTAAAGAAGTGAAATTTAAAATATACAAGAAGGCTGGGGTTGCGCCTCAGTGGTAGAGGGCTTGCCTAGCACGTGTGAGGCCCTGGGTTCAAACCTCAGCACCACATAAAATAAATAAATAAATAAATAAAGGTATTATGTCCAACTACAATTAAAAAATAAATAAATAGGGCTGGGGATGTGGCTCAAGCAGTAGCGCACTTGCCTGGCATGCATGCGGCCCGGGTTCGATCCTCAGCAGCACCACATACAAACAAAGATGTTGTGTCCGCCGAAAACTAAAAATAAATATTTAAAAAACTAAATAAATAAAATAAAGGTACTGGGTTCATCTACAACTAAAACTATCTAAAGTAAAATAAAATACACACACACACACAAAAAAACTTGAGATATAATCCCAGCAGCTCGGGAGGCTGAGGCAAGAGAATTATGAGTTCAAAGCCAACCTCAGCAATTTAGCGAGGCCCTAAGTAACTTAGCAAGAATATCTCTCTAAATATAAAAAAGGGCTGATCATGGGGGCTGGGGATGTGGCTCAAGCGGTAGTGCGCTCGCCTGGCATGCGTGCGGCCCGGGTTCGATCCTCAGCACCACATACCAACAAAGATGTTGTGTCCGCGGAGAACTAAAAAACTAAAAAATAAATATTAAAAATTCTCTCTCTCTCTCTCTCTCTCTCTCTCTCTCTCTCTCTCTCTCTCTCCTCTCTCACTCTCTCTTTAAAAAAAAAGTTACATTTGATTTAAAAAAAAAAAGAAAAGGGCTGATCATGTGGCTCAGTCATCAAGCGCCCTTGGATTTAATCCTAGTTAAAAAAAAAAAAAAAAAGATTTCTGAACTGAACAATGTGGCAAGTATATCTGTATCGGGTAAGTCACATGGAAAGAGACCTAGAGTGAAGAAATGCATTGGGAAACTTCAAAAGAAAAGATCTAGTTAATTCAATGGTGGAAGGAGAGATCTGAAGTATATTAGCTCCAAGAGGGGAAGGAACCCTATCTAACTTATTGACTGCTATATTTCTATTGCCTGTCATTCAGCATGTATTTAATAAATATTTTTGAAAGAGAGGTTGGGGTTGTAGTTCAGTGGTAGAACACTTTCCTAGCTTGTGTGAGGCACTGGGTTCGATCCTCAGCACCACATAAAAATAAAGGTATTATGTCCCTCTACAACTAAAAAAGTTTTTAAAAATTATTTTTGAAAGAAAGAAAATAAAACTGGGAATGTAGTTTCTTAACTTGTGGCAAACTGATGTGGGTTGTTTGTATTTGCAGTGATATAGTTGAGTTTTACTTACGGCTTAGTTGTTTGATGTTACATGAGCACTATTCTACTGACATACATTCTCAGACTGGCTTTTTAAAAAAGAAAAAAAAGGACTTCTGCTGGGCACAATGGTGCATGCCTGCAAACCGAGCAAGAGACTGAGGCAGGAGGATCACACATTCAAACCCAGCCTCATTAATTTTTCAAGGCCCTAAGCAACTTAGCAAGACCCTGACCCTGTTTTAAAAATAAAAAAGGTTGGGAGTGTAGCTTAGTGGTAAAGCACCTTTAGGTTCAATCCCCAGTACCAAAAAAAAAAAAAAAAAAAAAAAAAAAAAAAAAAAAAAAAAATTTTTCTTTTTATATTTTTTAAATTGTAGATGGATACAATGCCTTTATCTTATTTATTTATTTTATGTGGTGCTGAGGATCAGAACCCAGTGCCTCACACATGTTAGGCAAGCACACTTCCACTGAGCCACAATCCCAGCCACTCCTTTTTAAATTTTGAGACAGGGTCTCAATAGACTGCTAAGGCTGGCCTGGAAGTCCTGATCCTTCTGTCTTAGCCTCTCAAATGGCTGGGATTACAGGTATGTGCCACTGCACCATCAGGCATAGTTTAAACATTTCAAAAGTAAAACCTCTTTTTTTTTCTCAGATAATCTCTTCCCAAATCAGGCATGGTGGTGCACACTTGTAATCCGAGCAACTCCTGGCTGAGGAAAGAGTCTCACAAGTTTGAGGCCATCCTTAGCAATTTAGCATGACCCTTTCTCAAAACTAAAAATAAATAAATATTTAAAAGGGGGCTAGGGGGGCTGGGGTTGTGGCTCAGTGGCGGAGCGCTTGCCTCGCACATGATGAGGTACTGAGTTCGATCCTCAGCACCACATGAAAATGAATAAACAAAATAAAGATATTACATCCATCTATAACTAAAAAAATATTTTTCAAAAAAGGGAGGCTAGGGATATAGATTGGTGGTAGAGTATCCCTGCATTCAAGTTCCCAGTACCATACACCAAAAAAAAAAAAAAAAAAAAAGAAAAGAAAAAAGATAGTCATTTCCCCATTTTAATTAGTCTTATTCTGGAGCTGGTAAATATTAACTGATCTATTTTATAATCACTTATATCTGATACCATTGTTTGGGAATCCTTCTACTTCTTGCTTATCTTTTTTATTCCCTGAGATTATTAGTCACCTGAAGGACAGATTATGCTTCTATTTCTTTCATATGCCCTTGTTTATAATAACAAGTGGTTATTAAGTAGCCACTGTGTGTGTTTGTGTGTGTGTGGGTGTGTGTGTGTGTGTGTTTTGTTTTTTATTTTCTGGTACCAAGGATTGAACCCAAAGGTACTTAATCACTGAGCTGTATCCCCAACTCCTTTTATTTTTTATTTTGAGACAAGATCTTGCTAAAGTAACATGGTCTCCCTAAATTGCTGAGGCTGGCTTTGAACTTGAAGTCCTCCTGCCTCAGACCCTGGAGTTGATGGGATTTCCAGGTATGTACCACCACACCTCAAAAGCAGCCACTCTTAACCACTTGTAAACACCACAGGGCTTAGAGCATGAATTATCTGAATAGCTCAGTTGCCTCTTTCAATTTGAGCCCATGAAAAAACATTCAAATTTTCTTTCAAGTCATATGATAGATTCAGGAACAGAGTCTGTACTGATGGTTCTTTCACACCAATCAGGGCCCCTGGGATTCATAGAAAAATGTGTCTTTTGGACATATGAGTCATTCCACCAACGCACAGCTGGACTCTCACCCACAAAGCACAATGGAAATGTGGAAATCTGAGTGAAGTACAAGGAATCTATATCTGAACCAGAGTTCACACTCTTCCTGTTCTGTTACACTGTGAAATGGAAACACTGTTTCCTGGGAAAAGGGCCAAATTCCACAAATGAAATAGTTTTGCTTTAAATGTGCACAGCTGCTAAACACTGACTGTGCTTATGCAGAGTGGTTTGTTTTGAAGATCTGGTATTGATTCCAGATAGAAAGTTGAGCTGGGCTTGTAACTCAGTGGTAGAATGTGTAAAGTCCTTGGTTCAATCCCTAGTACTTCAGGGGCAGGGGGTGGGGTGGGGGATGGTGGTCAGAGAGTTGATCTGTTCTACCAAATAGAAAGTTGCAAGGAAGGGGACTCCTCTTACCTACAACAGAATAGGTGTAACAGAATCAGTCTTGGAAGCTGGGCACGTCTGTCAGTGGCAGAGAGACTGCCAAGATTGTGTAAGGCACTGGATTTTACAGCCAGCACTGCACAAAAAAACTCAGTCTGGAACACAAATTCTTGACTGGTTCAAGTGAAAGAAAGGGAATAGGGTCATGAACTTTTCTTGCCAACAACTGTTCTGACTTGTCCCTTCACTGATAAGATCATATTTCATCCTTAGAACATCTTTTGTATGCGCATATATCTATATATCTATGTATATTTTTATGGGAAGCTTATAATATAGACAAAAGTAGAGAGAACAATACAATGTGTACCTATAACCTTGCTTCAACTGTGATCGACTTATGGCCAAATTTGTTTTATCATATTCCATCTTCTTCCCCCAGAACTATTTTCAAATTGTTGATGGAATATATAATCTATAAATACTTCAATTTACATTTCTAAAATAGAAGGATAATTTTATTTTTAAAATTACTTTTTCTTACAGGGGAGGTACCAGGAATTAAACTTAGGGGCACTCAACAACTGAGCCGCATCCCCAGCCCTATTTTGTATTTTATTTTTTTTTCTTTTTTTTTTTTTCTTTTTTTTTTTTTTTTTAGAGAGAGTGAGAGACAGAGGGGGACAGAGAGAGAGAATTTTAACATTTATTTATTTTTTCTTAGTTCTTGGCGGACACAACATCCTTGTTGGTATGTGGTGCTGCTGAGGATCGAACCCGGGCCGCACGCATGCCAGGCAAGCGCGCTACCACTTGAGCCACATCCCCAGCCCCTTATTTTGTATTTTATTTAGAGTCAGGGTCTCACTGAGTTGCTTAGGCCTCACTGTTGCTAAGGCTGGCTTGGAACTCTTGATCCTCCTGCCTCAGCCTCCTGAGCTGCTGGGATTACAAGCATGTGCCACAGAACCTGACTAAAATTTTACTATTTTTTGAGACTCAAGTCTCGCTACATTGCTTTGAACTACCGGGCTCAAGCAATTCTCCTGCTTTAGTCTACTGAGTAGCACCAAGCTCCACGATTTTTTTGGAGGGAATACCTGTGATTGAACTCAGGAGCACTTGACCACTGAGCCACATCCCCAACCAGACAGGGTCTCGCTGAGTTGCTTAGCTCCTTGCCTTGGCTGAGGCTGACTTTAAACTCAAGATCCTCCTGACTCAGCCTCTCGAACCACTGGGATTACAGGTGTGCACCTCCACGCCAGGCCCATGATGTTTTTAAAAAACAAAAC
Source organism: Ictidomys tridecemlineatus (assembly GCF_052094955.1). Lineage (NCBI taxonomy): Eukaryota > Metazoa > Chordata > Mammalia > Rodentia > Sciuridae > Ictidomys > Ictidomys tridecemlineatus. The sequence goes on from NC_135479.1 coordinate 19,968,057, forward strand.
ATACCCACAATGCTGCTCTCATATCTCGCCCCACCCAGTACTGGGGATCAAATCTAGGGCTTCACATATACTAGGCAAGCACTCTTATCACTGAGCTACATCCCCAGCCCTTTTTTATTTTGAGACAGAAACTTACTAAATTGCCCCTGTTGGGGCTCAGGCTATAGCTCAATGGCAGAGGGGGTGCCTGACACATGTGAGGACCTGAGTTCAATCCTCAGCACCACATAAAAATAAACTTTAAAAATAAAGGTATTGCGTCCATTTACAACTAAATTTTTTTAAATATTTATTTCTTTTAGTTATATACAATACCTTTGTTTTATTTATTTATTTATTTGTTTATTTATTTATTTATTTTATGTGGTGCTGAAGATCGAACCCAGAGCCTCGAATGCGCTAGGCAAGCATTGTATGGCTGAGCCACAATCCCAGCCCCATAAAAGAATTTAAAAAATAAAAATAAAAAAAAATTGCCCAGGCTGGCCTCAAACCGAGCAGCTAGTATTATAGGCAGGCAATACCACACCCAGCTGCCTATGTATCAACCCCCTACCCTCCCCCTACCAAGGATTAAGCCTGTTTGTTTAACTATTGAGATAAATCTCCAGCCCTTTTTATTCTGAGTCAGGGTCTAGCTGAATTGCTTGGGCCTCACTAAATTGATGAGGCTGGCCTTGAACTTCCAATCCTCTTGTGTCGGCCTCCCCAGCCACTGGGATTACAGATGTGCGCCACTTTTTTTTTTTTTTTTTTAATTTTTATATATGACAGTGGAATGCATTACAATTCTTATCACACATATAGAGCACAATTTTTCATATCTCTCTATCACACTTCTTTTTAATAGAGGAATTTATGCTCAATATTACAAGTAAGCAAATGAATTGTTTTCACTTCAAATTCCACTTATCTGTTTATCATAGGAGGAGTAAGTCTACTAGGAAAATTTTTCAATAAAAAGCAACCATATACAACAAGGAAATAACAAAGTTGAATTTCTTTTAAATATTGGGGCTAGGAATATGACTCAGTGGTAGAGCACTTGCCTAGTTTGTGTGATGGCCTGAGTTTAATCCCAGCAACACACAGAGGGAAAAAAAAAAATGTTTACGAAGCTCAGCGATAGAGAACATGCTTAGCATGCATGAGGCCCTGAATTAGATCCCCAGCACTACAAAAATAAATTATTTATTGTTTTGCAATTTAAACTTCATTAATTCATTTTCTAAAATGATTGACATTGAATCAAGTTTCCATTTATTTACTCCACCTCTTTGAGTATATCAAAGGTCATATACAATCTTGTAAGAACATATATCTTGTGATATATGATCACACAGTAGAGTCTCTTACTGTGTAATTCATTGATTTCAAGACATAATTCTAATTGAATGCCTTTTAAATATATCTAATTGTGCTAAGTAGTAGATAGGTCGCAAAGAAGTCCTATCCTATAGGAGCTTAGTTCAAAGAGCAAACATACATACAGAAAAACGTAATAACAAATGCCAGCGATGTCAAGGAGGTTGATGCTTATAGAATATCTTTGGAACAGGATCCCTCAGAGAAATTGGAATAGCAGAAATTTAATGTAAAAGAACAGGATAAGGGGCTGGGATGTGGCTCAAGCGGTAGCGCGCTCGCCTAGCATGCGTGTGGCCCGGGTTCGATCCTCAGCAGTACCACATACCAACAAAGATGTTGTGTCCGCCGAGAACTAAGAAAAAATAAATAAATGTTAAAATTCTCTTTCTCTCTCTCTCTCTCTGTCCCCCTCTCTCACTCTCTCTTTAAAAAAAAAAAAGAACAGGATAAGTTAATAATAATAATAATCAATATGTATTAAGAAGTAGGTGTCAGGCAAAACTTGGCACTTGACCACTGAGCCACATCCCCATCCAGAGAGTCTCATTGAGTTGCTTAGCTTCTTGCCTTGGCTGAGTCTAAAGACTCATACATTTCTGCTCTATTGAGTAAGTAAGGTAAAGCCCCAGAAGGATTTTTCATTGAGAGAAAACAATGATCCAAGTCACATTTTCCGAAGATTGACTGGCAGTGCTGCATATGAAGGATGAATTGGAGGGAAGAGGTTAGAGACACAGAGAGAGACAAACTAGGAAAGTCCAGGAACAATGTAGGCATTAATAGGGAACAACAGGACAGAGAGATGGCCACAGGAATGGGAATGACTGGAGAACAATAATGGGGGCAGGACGGCAGGATTTGAGATTTAACTTGGCTTAGGAAGTAAGGAAGAGAAAACAGTTAATGATAACTCCAAAGTTGGAATTTGTGGTAATTTGAGAGGATGATGATGTCATTAACATAAATAAGAAAGGGAGTCTGGTTTTGGAGGAAAGATATTTAGTTTATATGTGTTGAGTTGTAGTGATGTAGGGTAGCCTATGAGGGCCATAAGGAGTGGGAAAGGAGAACGTGGCAACTGGGAGATTGGTTAGAACCCAAAGCTGAATGCTAAAAATACAAAAATGTTGGGTGTTTATTAAGAGACTAAAATTCTGCTTTAGCACTATTTTTCTTTTTTTGGGGGGGGGGCTTTATTTTTATTTATTTATAGGCGGTGCTGAGAATCAAACCCAGTGTCTCATACATGCTAGGCAAGCTTTCTACCACTGAACCACAATCCCAGCCTTCCTGCTTTAACACTATTGACAATAGCATCTATTCTGATGAGCTGATGTCCTGTGCCACTTGGCTTTAAATATATTTTTTTTATTGGTTGTTCAAAACATTACAAAGCTCTTGACATATCATATTTCATACATTAGATTCAAGTGGATTATGAACTCCTATTTTTACCCCAAATACAGATTGCAGAATCACATCGGTTACACATCCACATTTTTACATAATGCCATCTTAGTAACTGTTGTATTCTGCTACCTTTCCTATCCTCTACTATCCCCCCTCCCCTCCCCTCCCATCTTCTCTCTCTACCCCATCTACTGTAATTCATTTCTCTCCTTGTTTATTTTCCCATTCCCCTCACAACCTCTTATATGTAATTTTGTATAACAATGAGGGTCTCCCTCCATTTCCATGCAATTTCCCTTTTCTCTCCCTTTCCCTCCAGCTTTAAATATTAATATCTCTGTGGGGAGTGTGGCTCAGTGGTAGAGCACTTGCCTTGAATGTATGAGGCACTGGGTTCAATCCTCAGCATCACATAAAAATAAATAATTAAAATAAAGATATATATATATATATATATATATTAAAAAAAGATTTCAGAGTCTCCAAAAAATTAATATCTCCTTATTGTAGGGCCAGAGATACCTATTTAATTCATTAAGTTTTTGTAGTATTGGGGATTGAACCCAGGGCCTCTTTACCACCAAGCTACATCTCTAGCCCTATTTTGGTTGACTTTTATGTTGGTGTGACCAAAATACCAGACAAGAGCAACTTAGAGGAGGGAAAGTTTATTTGGGCCTCAAGGTTTCAGAGATCTCAGTCCACAGACAGTCGACTCCATAGCTCTGGGCCCAAGGTTAGCCAGCACATCATGTTGGAAGGCTCAAGAGAGGAAGGCTGCTCTCTCATGGCAGGCAGAGAGAACAGGAGGATGGGCCACAGGGAAGATTCACTCCTCCAGGGCAGAACTCCAGTGACCCACCTTCAGCCACTCCACACCTGCCCATAGTTACTACCCAGTTAGTTCATTCAAACTAGAATGGACCAATTAGGTCACAGCTCTCATAATCTAATCATTTCACTCAAAACACTCCTGCATTAATACAAATGCTTTCAGAAGAACACCTCACATCCAAACCATAACAAGCCCTTTTTGTTTTCTAGTTTGAGAGAAGGTCTCAATAAATTGCCCAGGCTGGCCTACAACTTGCAATCCCTCTACCTCCCCAGTTACTGGGATTACAGTCATGTGCCTCATACCTGGCTGTTTTATTTTATTTTATTTTTTGTGGTATTGAGGATTGAGCCCAGGGGTGCTTTACCACTATATCTCCATCCCTTTTTAAAATTTTGAGGGAGAGACTCACTAAATTGTCTAGACTGACTTCAAAATTACGATCCTCCTACCTTGGCCTTCAAATGGGATTACAGTGCATACCACCACACCCAGCAGAGATACCTACTTTATTTATTTAATTATTAATTTTTGGTATCAGGGATTGAACCAAGGGGGCTTAACCACTGAATCACATCCACAGCTCTTTTTATCTTTTGAGATAGAGTCTAAGTTGCTTAGGGCCTTACTAAGTAGCTAAGGCTGCCTTTGAACTCATGATCCTCCTGCCTCAGCCTCCTGAGCTGCTGGAATTACAGGCATGCATCACCATGCCAGCCAAGATATCTATTTTAGCATCAGAGTAAAGAGGATGCCAGAAGAGAAGATGAAAAGGAAACAGAGAAGGTGATGGAAACAAGATCAAAGGGCTGGAGACAGAACCTACCTTAAATTAAGAAAACAGCATAAAGCTGAGTACAGAGGCACTCCTCTGTAATCCCAGGTACTTGGGAGGCTGAGGCAAGAGAATCACAAGTTTAAGTTCAGCCTGGGCAATTTAGCAAGACCCTGTCTCAAAATAAAAATAATAATAATAATAAGTAATAATAGGGGCTAGGGTTGTGGCTCAGTGATAGAATGCACTTGCCTAGCACATGAGAGACGCTGGGTTCCATCCTCAGCACCACATAAAAATACATAAATAAAATATAGGTATTGTGTCCAACTACAATTAGAAAATATTTAAAAAATGATAATAAAATGGCCTGGGGATGTTATATCCCTAGTACCACACAAGGTTCAATCCCTAGTACCACACAAAAAAGAAAAGAAGAACTGCATGCATGAAACAACATTTATTTATTTATTTAGTAAGTACTGGAGATTGAACTCAGATCAGAGATGCTTTCATACTAAGCCACATCCACAGTGCTTTTTATTTTTTAATTTGAGACAGGCTCTTACTAAGTTGGTTAGGGCCTTGTTAAATTGCTGAAGCTGGCCACAAACTTGCAATCCTCCTGGAATTACAGGCATGTGCCACAGTGCCCACTTTTTAAATTTTTTGAAACTTTGAGACAAGGTCTTGCTAAATTGCCTACTCTAGCCTTGAACTTGTGATCCTCCTGCTTTAGCTTCTCAAGTTGCTGGTAGTCAGGCATGGTACCGCACCCCTGTGATTCCAGAGGTTCAGGAAGATCACAAGTTCAAAACCAGCGTCAGTCAAGGCGAGACATTAAGCAACTCAGTGAGACCCTGTCTCTAAATAAAATACAAAATAGGGCTGGAGATGTGGCTCGGTGGTCGAGTGCCCCTGAGTTCAATCTCTGTACAAAAAAAAAAAAAAAAAATTGCTGGGGCTGGGGATGTGGCTCAAGCGGTAGAGCGCTAGCCTAGCGTTCGGCCCAGGTTCGATCCTCAGCACCACATACAAAGATGTGTGTCTGCTGAAAACTGAAAAATAAATATTGAAATTCTCTCTCTCTTAAAAAAAAATTGCTGCATTTACAGGCAAGTACCACCACACTCAGCCGGAGTTATTCTGAATAGCTGAAATGGAAACGACTCAAATGTCCACCAATTTATGAATGAATAAACACAATGTGGCATAATTGTACAATGGAATACTATTAGCCATAAAGAGGGATGAAGTTTTGATACCTGCTATGACCTGTAGCATGAAAACACTGTGCTAGCTGGGCAAGGTGACACACGCCTGTGATCCCAGCGGCTGGGGAGGTTGAGGCAGAAAGATTGAGAGTACAAAGCCAGCCTCAGCAATGGTGAGGTGCTAAGCAACTCAGTGAGATCCTGTCTCTAAATAAAACACAGCAGAGGGCTGGAGATGTGGCTCAGTGGTGGAGTGCCCCTGAGTTCAATCTCTGGTACCCCACCAGCCCCCGCCAAAAAAAAAAAAAAAAGAAAAGAAAACATTGTGCAAAGTAAAAGAGACCAGATACAACAGGCCACTGGAATTTTATGATTCCACCTATATGAAATGTTTGGAATAGGAAAATCTGTAGAGATAGAATAGATTATGCAATATTTAAATAAATTAGAGCCAGGTACAGTGGTTCATGCCTGTAATCCCAGTGGCTCCAGAGGCTGAGGCAGGAGGATTGCAAATTCAAAGCCAGCCTCAACAATCTAGTGATACCCTAAACAACTTAGTGAGACCCCATCTCAAAACAAAAAATAAAATAGGCTAGGAATGTGGCTCAGTGGTTAAGCACCTCTGGGTTCAATCACTGGTACACATACATACATACCCCCCCCCCAAAAAAAAGGATATAATTGGTGGAATATATATTTTCTTAATGATTTTTTTTTTGGTTTTTGTATTCCTTTTGAGTCAGGATGTTCCTTAGTATGGTCTTCAACTCCTGGGCTCAAATGATTCTCCTGCCTCAGCCTCCCAAGTCTCGTTACCACAGGTGCAAGCCACTGCACTTGGCTCTTAGGGACTTTTAAGTACCCTTGTAGCAGAGAAGAAGCCACCTTTTCAGATGAACTATAGAAGTTTCAGGACTGAATTGCAGGCAATTGACCACAGCAGCTGTGGAAGATGATAAAGACTGAACAGAAGAGAAAACAGGGTGATCCAACTTGAGCAGACAGGAGGGTAAAACTCATGAAGACTTGAAGTTTTAGCTGGCATGGTGACAGTTGCCTGTAAATCCAGAGACTGGGAGGTTGAGCCAGGAGGATAGTAAATTCAGTATGGACAATTCATCAAGACCCTGTCTCAAAATAAGAAAAGGAGGGCTGGGGTGGTAGGTATGTTGGTAGAACCTTTGTACGAGGCACTGGGTTCAATCCTTAGCACCACAGTAAAAACAAATAAAATAAAGGTATAATGTCTGTCTACAACTAAATATATATTTAAAAAAAAAGAAAGAAAGAAAGAAGGGGGTTTTGTAGCTCAGTGAAAAAGCACCTCTGAATTCAATCCCCAGTTCTTAAAAAAAAAAAAAAAAAAAAGACTGGAGTTTGTGGATCCCCTGCCAGTGCTGGGGACTAAATCCAGGGGCTCTCTACGACTGAGCTGCAGCTCCAGCCTTTTCTTTCTTTTTAAAAAATATTTATTTTGGGGGGGCTGGGAATGTGGCTCAAGTGGTAGCACGCTTGCGTGGCATGCGCGTAAGGCCCTGGGTTCAATTCTCAGCACCACATAAAAATAAAAATAAAAATAAAATAAAGATATTGTGTCTACCTAAAACTAAAAAAATAAATAAATAAAAATATTTTTAAAAAATATTTATTTTTTAGTTGTAGGAGGATACAATACCTTTATTTATTTTTATGTGGTGCTGAGGATTGAACCCAGTGCCTCACACGTGCTAGGTAAGCGCTCTACCTCTAAGCCACAACCCAGCCCCCTCCAGCCCTTTCTTTTATATACTTTTTTAATTTTTTGGTACCAAAATTGAACCCAGGAGCCGGGCACAGTGGTGCATGCCTATAATCCCAGAGGCTCAGGAGGCTGAGATGGGAGGATAATGAGTTCAAAGCCAGCCCCAGCAAAAGCAAGGCGCTAAGCAACTCAGTGAGACCTTGTCTCTTAATAAAATACAAAACAGGGGGCTGGTGATATGGCTCAAGCGGTAGCGCACTAGCCTGGCATGCGTGCGGCCCAGGTTCGATCCTCAACACCACATACCAACAAAGATGTTGTGTCCGCCCAGAACTAAAAAATAAATATTAAAAAAATTCTCTCTCACTCTCTCTTTAAAAAAAAAAAAATACAAAACAGGGCTGGAGATGTGGCTTAGTGGTCAAGTGCCCTAAGTGCAATCCCCAGTACCAACCAATCAATCAATCAATAAAACTGAACCCAGAGGCACTTAACTACAGAGTCACGTTGCAGACATTTTTTTTTTTTTTAATGGTACTGGGGATTGAACCTCTGCTTAACCTCTGAGCCACATCTCCAGTCATTTTTTTGTATTTTATTTAGAGACAGAGTTTGAACTTGCCATTTTCTTACCTCAGCCTCCCAAACTGCTGGGATCATGCCCTGCTATCCTCAGCCATTTATTTATTTATTTATTTATTTATTTATTTATTTATTTAGTACTGGGGATTGAATCTAGGGGTGCTTTACCACTGAGCTATATTCCCAGTCCTTTTTATTTTTGAAACAAGTACTCACTAAATTGCTGAGGATGGCCTTGGACTTGCAATACTCCTGCCTCAGCTTTCTGAGTTGCTGGGATTATAGGCCTATACCACTGTGCCTGGCTTATGTTTTTGTTTTTAGGATAAAAAGATTATGTGCATATAGAGAAAAGCTTTTTTTTTTTTTTTCCCCTCAGTACTGGTGATTGAATGCAAAGGTGGCACATGTTAGCCAAGCACTTTACCATTGGGCCACTTTCCCAGCCCAAGACAAGAAAAGGTTTGATGTTGTTTCTAACATGTTTCCTTGATATTTTCTGTTAACCTGAATTACTGCTTCCCTGACACTTAAACTCCCACCCCATAGCAAATGCATTATTGAGCCACTTGGCCAGCATCAAATTATGCTTAAATTAGCACTTAATAAACAATTTTGATCATTTTCTGGTATAGAAAAGTTGCCCAATATATTAAGGCTTAAAGAGAAGATGAAAGAATTTTTGTTTTTATTTGTTGTTGTTGTTGTTTTAAATTTTGTTTTAGTTGTTGATGGATTTTTATTTTATTTATTATTTTTTTTAATATTTATTTTTTAGTTTTCGGCAGACACAATATCTTTGTTTGTATGTGGTGCTGAGGATCCAACCCGGGCCGCATGCATGCCAGGCAAGCGTGCTACCGCTTGAGCCACATCCCCAGCCCGGATTTTTATTTTATTTATTGATATGCGGTGCTGAGAATTGAACCCAGTGCACACATGCTAGGCAAGCACTCTATCACTGAGCCACGAGCCCAGCCCATGAAAGAATTTTTGAGAAAGAGAAATATACAAATAGTATAGGCACCTTTTGGATATAGCAGAGAGACAAGAATAGTGCCTATACCGCTGGCAAAAAAACATGTCACTGCTGTTTGTGGCAGCTGGGAGCCAGCTGCTGAGGATTGGTCTTGGTTTTTCTGATGTGAGGACCCATCATCCATCCCAACTGTTTATTACTAACAAAACACACCATCTCCCTGGGAGCTCTCCCAGAACAGATCCCAAACTAACTGGAACATATCACACTTTTTACTGATTCCCTTAAATGTAAACCAACAAGACTGAGATAAGACTAAGGGAGAACAAGATAAGAGGAGATGAGCGAGGCCTGGCACTTTCTCGAGGCCTGGCACTTTCTCGCACCCCATGTTGTTACTGATGTTGGGGAGGTGTCTTCCTTTACACCTGGAGACCCTCCCCCACCCTAGGAACCCTTCCCCACTCCCTTAGGAGTAGTGACCACCTTCCCTAACATTCCACATTGCATTAGAAACTACCTATGTTTCCCTTGCTACACTGTGAGCTTTTCAATGGAAGGGACTGGACTTTATTCATCCTTATTGAGTCCCTAGCCAGGAGCTGGCTCACGGCAAGTAATCACACTTTATTAAACAAATGCCTGGATGGAAGATTATGATAGAGCACTGTGAGATTCTAGCTGCTGACTTGCATCCTGGTGAGGGTTTTTTTTTTTTTTTTTTTTGTGTGTGTGTGTGTGTGTGTGTGTGTGTTTGTTTTTTTCCCTGGGCCAAAGGAGTTTGCTTTTAATCTCACTATGCCATAATTTATGGACTCTTTCTCAGTGGCAGAAAGTACACAATGAAACAGTGTGCCTCTCAGCAAATAGAGTGAGCAACGGAAAATTGGAGCAAAGGATCAACCCGGAATGCAAGCAATGGCATGCTAACTGCAATTAATTACAAATAAAGAGAAACTGCTTGTTTTCAATGTAATGGCGTGAAATGCTCTGGAAAGGATTATTCTGTTTCATGTCGGTCTGCGCTAGTAAACCTAGTGCACGAGGAGGCTCAGGATGCCCCCTGTTGGATTTAGCTGATATTTGGTAAGAAGAGGTATAGTGAGAGAAAGATGGATGCAGACATTTCTTCAACATAGCTATGCAAGGGTAGGGCCCTTTCACACACACACACACACACACACACACACACACACACACACACACACACACAAATGTTGTTAAGGAGGCATTAAATGAGTCAAAGGTATAGTCATTAGACTATCCCTGGAACATAAGTTGACTCATCCACAATACTGACATTCCTTTTTGAAGAATTAGAATAGAAATGCTTTCCTGACAGGAAAGCCAGAATGGTATGAACTTATTAACTTTTAGCAAGCATGTAAACACACAAGCACACACACACACACACACACACACACACAGAATCAACCACTAAAATATCTCTTTGGGGGCTGGGGTTGTGGCTCAGTAGTAGAGCGCTTGTCTAGCATGTGTGAGGTACTGGGTTCTATCCTCAGCATCACATAAAAATAAATAAAATAAAGGCATTAAAAAAAAGTTTAAAAAATACCTCCCCACTCCAGGGAGGTTTGACTTGTAATCTGTGAATGTCCATTTATAGGAAACTAGTTAAATAACTATAGTACATCCATCCATTGGAAAAAAGGCAATTCTACATGGAATAATCTCTAACGTATTAATAGCTAAGATATATGAGTAACTGAAAAAAAAAGTGAAGAAATTTTCTATAAAAGATTCCACAAGAAAATGGTAACAATGGTTTCCTAGGGAAGAAATAAACAAGTTGCTGGAGTGGGAGTAGAAATAAAACTTCATGATGTATTTCTTCCTGTCCTATATGCAATTGTATCTTGCAAATCACCTGTTAAATAATCTAATCAATATAGGAACATTAGAAAGGTTCAATAAAGCCCTCTGTGTCACTCTTTCCTCAAAGTTTTATCAGTCCACAATAGAAGGAATTTAAATTGTGATAGTACACTTCTCTTAAAAAATTTTTTTGAGAACAAAATAACAAGATCAATTAGAGTAATAGAAAGAAAGCAGAGCTCCCAAAAGAAAAGGGGTCCCTCAAATTGAGGGATACCCCATTTCTCTTAAATTCTTTTTTTTTTAAGAGAGAGGAGAGAGAGAGAGAGAGAATTTTTAATATTTATTTTTTAGTTCTCGGCGGACACAACATCTTTGTTGGTATGTGGTGCTGAGGATCGAACCCGGGCCGCACGCATGCCAGGCAAGCGCGCTACTGCTTGAGCCACATCCCCAGCCCTCTATTAAGTTTTTGTTTTTGTTTTTTTTTTAATATTTATTCCTAAGTTTTAGGTGGACACAATATCTTTATTTTACATTTATATGGTGCTGAGGATTGAACCCAGTGCTATACCACCTCTCTGTACTTGAACTTCACATGAGAAAGCCACTTGTTGCTGAGGAAACAATTGTTGAAGTGTTGAGGAAAGTATTTTACTCAGTAGTTTTTTAAATACTATCCCAGACACAGAGCTCCTTTCTGGGATTGGGGTGTTCTCTGACTAGATTGATGACCCCTAGGGTCCCCACAAAGCAGTTTTTCACTCTTCCTAATGATAATGGATGCCAGGCTAGGAGTGACCTTTTGCTGAGTCCATTATCCATCCAGCTGGAGAAACCCAAGCCTGGTTTCCTAAGCAGGGAAAAGGTTTTCAGCATTTCTGTGGAAAAGGGAGCTGAAGCCATTCCAGGGATTCAGTGTGATCAGGCTGTGCTGAAGGGCCAGAAGCAGCAGGAGGGCAGCCTCTATCTGGACCTTCTTGCTAAGGACCTTTCTTGGGCCTCTTTAGAACTACCTGCTCCTTTCTCCCAGCATGGATGAAACTAGGCTTCAGTTAATCCTCAGGCCAGCAGATTGAGGGGAGTGCCCATGGTTGCCGGTTTCCCAGTCCTAATAAAGGATTCAGAGTGCTAAGGCATAGAGAACAAGGGAGCAGGAGTCTAGAGACCAGGGTTCAAGGGCTAATGACAAGGATGGAGGTATGGCTCAGTGATAGAGTGCTTCCCTAGCATCCTTAAAGCCCTGTTCCATTCCAGACCACACAAACATACACTCACTCTCTCACACACACACCAAACAAACAACAACAACAAACACCTCTACCAATTGCTAATGCAAACTTGCAAAGAGATCTCTACTAAGGCACCTCTCTTCTCTTGGCTCTCTTTTTTCCTATGGGAGGTGGGAATAGATTATCACCCCCAATTACTTACTGGGTCTCTGGGATCTAGAGAAATCAATTGACTTCTAGATCTTGCTCTCTGAGGTTGGTGTCAGCTAGATCTCTGGCAGAGAGGGACATAGGGGAAGGTGATTTTGGTGAGAGGTAAAAGGCTTTAAAAGACTTTCCTGTTTTATTGCTCTCTGTGTGTGTATGTTTTCCTGGGAATCAAATCCAGGGCCTTACACATGGTAGGCAAGTGCTCCATCGCTAAGCTATACCTCTAGTCTTTTATTGTCCATCTTAATCCTATACTACTAGGACAATTCTAAGAATCTAGGGGAGTTCTGCAGGACTTCCACTACTATGGAGACCTTTAGTTCTCTCTTCCCTCTTTTTGAAAGGGCAAGGATCCTTTCACTCTTAAAAACTAGGTACAGGGGCTGGGGTGGTGGCTCAGTGGTAGAACGATCGCCTAGCATGTGTAAGGCCCTGGGTGAGGCACTGGGTTTGATTCTCAACACCAAATATAAATAAATAAAATAAAGGTCTATCGACAACTAAATATGTATAAACTAGGGTTGGGGTTGTGGTTCAGCGGGTGAGCGCTCGCCCACCACGGGCGAGGCCCTGGACTTGATCCTCCGCTCCACATAAAAATAAATAAATTAATTGAAGATATTGTATCCAACTACAACTAAAAAATAAATTTTAAAAAATTAACAAACATATACATATAAACTAGCTACAGGAAAATACAATAGTATGTGTATACATAACTCCAGGATCTCAGGGTCCACCTGACTTCCAGCTCTAGATCTCAAAAGTGTAAAGTGGATATTTGCGGTTGAGGTAGGGGAAAAAAAAAAAAAAAGCCAGAGGAAAAGTAGAGCACACTCTCAGGACCTGATTCTTTTCTCCAGCTCACATTCACATTCCTCCGCCCCAGTCCCGCTCCCGCCGCCTCTGTTGCCAGCGGGGGCCCTAGTCTCCCGCTCCAACTATTCCAACCATCCTGGGCAGGGTGGGGCGCTTGGCTCTTGGGTCCCCCTCCGCCATCCCCCCCTCCCCACATCGGTCTCCCCTTCTGCCCCGTCCCTCCCCTTCTGGGGTGGGGCCAGCCAATGGGCGACTCCAGGGTTTGGCCTGCAAGCGGGCAGTGCGCGGATCCCCCGCCCCACAGTTCTGGCCGTGGTCCCGGTGCGCACGGACGTGGCTCGAGTTTCCCCAGCTTTCCACTCTCGTTCGCTTTCCCCTCTCCGGCTCTTCCTTCTCTCCCGCTCTCCCGCTCCAGCTTGACCCGGCCAGCACCTCACGGCTCCGGGTAGCCATGGAGGACATCACGCTCCAGATCGTCGAGCGGCCGTTTTCCAGTTTCCCCGACGCCTCCGAGGCCGCGGAGCCCTCATCCGTAGGGGCGCCGGCAACTGAGGAGCGGTCGGGAGCTGGCTCTGAAGAGCTGATCAAGTCAGACCAGGTGAACGGCGTACTGGTGCTGAGCCTTCTGGACAAAATCATCGGTGCAGTCGACCAGATCCAGCTGACCCAAGCCCAGCTGGAGGAGCGGCAGGCGGAGATGGAAGGCGCCGTGCAGAGCATCCAGGGTGAGCTGAGCAAGTTGGGTAAGGCACATGCCACCACAAGTAACACTGTGAGCAAGTTGCTGGAGAAGGTGCGCAAGGTCAGCGTCAACGTGAAGACGGTGCGCGGCAGCCTGGAGCGCCAGGCTGGCCAGATTAAGAAGCTGGAGGTCAACGAGGCCGAACTGCTGCGGCGCCGCAACTTTAAAGTCATGATCTACCAGGTGAGCCCGCGAGGCGGACCGCGCCCAGAACTTCCCCACCCAGCCCATGTCTCCGGTCCTAGGTTTGGGGTAGGGAGACCGGTACGCGGCGCGGCTCTGCAGCCAGCCTGACCCCGGAGCTCAGGAGATCCACCCTTCTTCCGGCGATCCCGGCTGGTGGGGGGAGGGGTGCAAACTCTTAGGGCGCTCTGAGGGGCGCGCTCTGCACCCAGTGCCTCCCTTCCAGGCCCCTCCCTCTGGGCTCCAACTTGCAGCGGAAATGTTTGAGGGCCGGACTCCGGAACGCCATCCCTGGCAGGGTTTTCCCAACTGACTCTGTCAAACGTCATCCTACTTGGGGAAAGTTGCGGGGAACGTCAGGGGTCCCTGGCGGCCGTTGGGGCCCGCTGTAAGTGGACACTGGTGGCGGGGCCCGGGTCTAGGGCCTCCGGCGCTGCGGGCCCGATATAGCGGGTGATTCAGGGCTCAGGCACGCACCGGCAGGGGCTGCGCCAGGCGAGGGATGCAGCCGCCAGCCCCCCTCACAGTTCCCCGCGCCCCCGCATCAGCTTCCGCTGCCCACTCCACCCTGATCCACTCACTACGATCTGCTCCTGGCTCCAGAGACTTTTCAGGGCCCTGGGGACACCCTAGCCTGAGGCATGCGGGCGCCCTTCGCCTCCTGAAAACAAGTGGGGCGGGGTTGAGTGGGCGTTTGGAGTGCTAGAGGGGCTGCTGGTGGCCGCGGGTGGACTGACCCTCCACCCGCCTCCGCAGAGTCCTCGGGTCTGGGCGCGATGAATCACCCCGTACGCCTGTGGGGGCTGCAGCTGGGAGCGGCAGAAGAGTGGGCGGGAGGTGCCCTCTTGTTGCTTCCTTTACACTTCTCTCCATTCCTCCTTCCTGGGTATAAATGTAGTTTTTGCATCATAATCCCAAATAAAACTGGGAATCTCAGTGTTGCCGCTCCTTTCCATGCCCTCTCCCCAACCCCTTAGAGGTGAGTCTGAGCTAAGGACTTGTAGATCTTGGGCTGGCAGGAATGTGCCCAGGCCGGAGTCCCACAGCCTGGTGGATGCTCCAACCCCAAGCAGTCAGTCATGGAGGCTGTAGGGGTTAGTTTATGCTCTCTCTTCCCCCATCCTCTTCCTGACCAAGAGAAATGAAAAGGAAGGCTAGAGGGGAGGTGAAGGCCTTGCCTTTGTCTCTCTAGGGACAATTAGATATGCAGACTGGGAGTAGATTTGAGGAGAACAGAGAAACTGAGATGGTATGCCAGCATCCCTCTGAGGATGTGGTGGTGGGACAGAAGCAAACATGGTACTGGTCCCCTTCCACTGGCTCTCTTAAGAGCATTTTCTTGGCTTTTTTCCCCCCTTTTGTACTGAGGATTGAACTCAGGGGCACCCGACTATTGAACCACATCGTCAGCCCTATTTTGTATTTTATTTAGAGACAGAGTCTCGCTTTTGCTGAGGCTGGCTTTGAGCTTTGAACTCAGGATCCTCCTGTCTCAGCCTCCCAAGCCACTGGGATTATAGGCGTGCTGGCTTTTTTTTTTTTTTTTTTTTTTTGCTTTTGAAAAGTGTTGCTCCCCCAATTACAGGATAGTCTGGTAGAAAAGTGTTTTCCTAGAACTGTTGCCACTTAATCTAACTGCTTGAGGGCAGTGGAGTGGGGAGGGGGTTGTGAAGGTTCTTTTGTTGTTGTTTTTGTTTTGAGACCTGACTAGCCCTGGGTGGCATCTAGGAAAAGGGAACAAGGGGTCTGGGGCAGAAAACCAGCTAAATAGCTGAGTCTGGCTTTGAACTTGTGATTCCCCTTGCCTCAGCCTCCAAGGTTGCTGGGATTACAGGCATGTGCCACCATACCCAGCCAGCTTTATCTTTTCTCCAGAGCCTAGTATGGTAGAGAGTTGCCATGAAGAGCTTGGATGGGTGACATTCTGACTCCAAATGTCCCAGACTGTGGAACCTGGGAAAGTTCTATGCTAAAAAGATGGAGAGTCTGAGAGAAAAAGACAGGTATGGAGGTATAGAAGGAGGAAGACTTCTGTACAGAAGCCAGGGGCCTCCCTTGAAATGCTCTTCCTGGCATTTAGCATGATCCATGATAGTGTGTGTGTGTGTGTGTGTGTGTGTGTGTGGAGGAGGGGGGGCGGTTTCCTGTCACAGTGTGGCTTTGACTGCATCTGTATTAAGCCAGGACCAGTGGAGGCAGAGAGTTGAGGCAGAGCTTGGGTTGTTGGCTTAGGTTGAGCCCCAAACCCACATAGATAACTAAGAACAAAATGTTCCCAACCCTGGGAGAAGCTCTGAGGTGTGGAAAAAATTCCAGGAACAGGGGTGGGTCTCCGGATGTAAAATTTCTCTGAGCTATGGCAAGGCTATCCCAGGTGGGGGTGAAGGGGTGGGGCCTCCACTGCTGGAGGAAAGCTGAGGCCTCTCCTCCCAGGTCTGTGGAGGTCTGTGGCCTGAGAAGAGAATGTAGTAAAAATAGTTGTGTGTCTTGGCAGACCTAATAGGGAAGGCTGGGGGCAGCAGTGTTTATGGGAAAGTCAGACTGAGGAGATATGATTGCTTGGGTGGCCAGGCAAGAAGAGAGATTTGGAAAAGCAGCTCCTCTGATGGTGTGGGTTTTTTGGAGTGGGTGTAAGGAGGAGAGACTATATTTCCCATGGCAGATGTGGGAAATGATGATGTGGCAGTGGGGGCTGGGCAGAGGAGTGTCCCAAAGGATAGGAAGCGCCCAGTTGTGAGATCAGGACATCTGGCCACCCACACCCCATTTTCAGGGAGGAAAGGAGGGAATCCCTTGTGCATCCACAACCAAACTCAGTAGTTTGGCATCCCATCCTATCTGGTGACATTTAGCTAGGCCACAGCTAATGAATGAGAGAAGGGAATTCTACTCATAACAGAAGTTAGTGGACTGAGGGCTGCTTGGAGGATTAGGCCAGGGTATGCATATGGAGGCCGTTGCTCTAGAACACCATGCATCCTGGGTGAAGCTGTGATTGTTACAGAGCAATGATTTGGATTTTCTTTTTTCCTTGAAGTACTGGAGATTGAACCCAGGGGTGCTTTACCAGCAAGCTGCATCACCATCTCCAGCACTTTTTATTTTGAGATATGTTCTCCCTAAATTGCGGAGACTGGCCTGCAGTTTGCAATCCTCCTGCCTCAGCTTCCTATGTCTCAGGGATTACAGATTTGTACCATTGCTCCCTGAATCATGTTTTGTTTTCAGACAAATTCTCACTAAATTGTCCCGGCATTTACATAAGGATCAAACTTTGCTCCTTTTGCCTTTTGCCTCCCTAGTCCCTGGGATTACAAACTTGCGCCACTGCACCCAGCTGGATAATTTTTAGAGTTACTTTAGAATTCAGAAAGGAAATAGAATGAAGATAAATGTTTTCTGGATTTTTTTTTTTTTTTTTTTTTTGTACCAGGGATCTAACCCAGGAGTGCCCCAGCCCTTTATTTATTTATTTATTTATTTATTTATTTATTTATTTTTGAGAGAGAGAGAGAGAATTTTAATATTTATTTTTTAGTTATCGGCAGACACTACATCTTTGTTGGTATGCGGTGCTGAGGATCGAACCCGGGCCGCACGCATGCCAGACGAGCACGCTACTGCTTGAGCCATATCCCCAGCCCTATTTATTTATTTTTAAATATTTATTTATTTATTTGTTTGTTTTTTTAGTTTTCGGCGGACACAACATCTTTGTTTGTATGTGGTGCTGAGGATCAAACCCAGGCTGCACACATGTCAGGCGAGCGCGCTACTGCTTGAGCCACATCCCCAGCCCCCTTTATTTTTTATTTAGAGACAGGGTCTCTCTAGGTTGCTTACAGCCTTGATAAATTCCTGAGGCTGGCTTGGAATTTGTAATCCTCCTGTCTCAGCCTCCCGAGCCTCTGGGATTACAGGGAAGCGCCACCACTCCTGCCACCATGCCCTGCCATCATGCCCGGCTTCAAACCTGCTCTGAATTCTTTGGGATAGGGCTGGGAAGCATTTAAGGAATTATTTGGCTCATGGGCACTAACTGGGAGGCCAGCAGCACAAGACTATAATCAGAGCAGATGGGGAGACTGAGACAGGAGAACCGCAAGTTCAAAGCCAGCCTTAGCAATTTGAGGAGTCCCTAAGCAACTTAGCAAGACCCTTTCTCTAAAAAATGAAAAGGGCTAGGGATGTAGCTTAATAGTAAAGTGCCCTGGGTTCAATTCCCAGTACCCCCCAAAACAAAACAAAAACGGAAAGACACACATTTGCTAAAAGAAAAAAAGGAAAAGTAGTGAGGACAGCAGACTGAAATGAGGGCTTCCTAGCCTCTGACCCCCAAATCCTAACCTGATCTTTAACTCCTTCCTTCCTGGGTTCAAGGTAAATCGAGGCTACCTTGCTCTAGAAGAACCCCAAACCTTTTGTCCAGAAATGCTCCTAGCTTGGGGCTCTGGTTCCCTTCACCCTCTAAGCCTAGCAACCCTGGGGGAGTGTGGCTGCCGCCCCTGTCCTCCAAAAGGCTGAGTTTGGGTGGTAGTTGTTGTTGCTTTGGTCGCTGAGCCCAAATCAGGAAGGGTATTTTGGGGGTATGAAAAAAATCTCAGCGGCCTGCTCTTCTCTTCATTCAAGTAAAATCTAACTATTATAAAGGTCAAAGTAAAAAAAGGTGAGGTGGTGGCATATATTGGACAAAGAATAGCAAGAGGGGAGGGGATTTATTGCTAAGCAACAGTCTTGCAGATGAGCCGCGGTGTGTGCTGTTTTTTTGAACCATACCATTGTGAATATTTCATCATTCTGTCATTATGGACCTTTTGTCACCTCTTTCATTGTGGAACTTGGGAAGCTGGAGATTAGAGAGTTGAAACTGGGACCAGAACCCAAGTATATTCTTCCTCCTGCTACATTCACTGCTCCCACCCGCTCCTCCTGTTCCTGGGCTCTGCACCAGAAACCAGGGTGGAGGGTGGCCCTGGCCTAGGGTTGGCTCTGCATCCTTTATTCTCTGAGAGCAAGAGTTCTGCTATCCCCACACCAGAATTGCTGTGTGGATGAGCACAATGCCAGGCAGCCTACAACACTGGTGGCTCTTAGCTGCTCAGCTTTCATGAGTACTGAATTAGGAGCAAGGTGTCACCTGGTCCAATGGCAATGGAAAGGAAGGGGGGAAGGGTCTAAGGATTGAGCTCCTGCCCAGGCATGGGTATGCCCTGGCATGGACTGTGTATTTGCCTAGGTGAGGGCCATTGTAACTCCCTCTCTCTTTAGCCTTCCTACCACTCCCACTTCTTCCCTTCATCCCACAAGACAAGTTGGGACCTGCTGCTTTGGGTTTTTGTGACTACAGGCCTTACTGAACACTTCTATTATGTGGATCTGGTCGTGTCACCCACCAACTGTCCCTCTCTCATAACTTCTGATTGCCCAAAGCAAGAGTGGCAGTTCAGCTCCACTTCCAGGAGGGAGAATTGGAAGCTGTTGCTGCCACGTCCCAGGACATAGGCCCACCTGCCTACACGGTCATAGCTTGGTTTTGATCCTGATTTCTCTGCATTTTGGTGTCTCATTTTCCAAATACTGGGTAGAGGGAGAAGGGTGGCATGGGAGACAGGAGGTGGGATGTAGCCAAAAGGAAGTCGCCAGGATGTCCCTCTTCCATGCCCATTCCTCTTCTTGTTCCTGGGCGGCACCCAGTACCCACCCTGCCTCTGGGAGTAACAAGAGCTGGATTAGCTACGCCTGCCTCTGAGGACAGAGAAGTGTGGACCTTCTCTTTTACTCCTCTGAACCTCCCCATTAAAGTCTATCAACGGGCCTGTCTTAGAAAATTTCATGCCCTACCACTTTGGCCCCCCAGTAGCCATGATTATCCCACAGCTGTGGCTCCATAAAGGGAGAAGTTGGGAGCCCTAGGATAGAAGGGGGAGGAAGAAGTTTCTGTTTCAACTGTTTATTAATTCATGGGCTTGGATTTGTCACACCCCTTTCGGCCTGGGGCCCTCTTGATGAAGCATTTCAAATGTGGTTTCTTTTCACCCTGATAATTTATGTGCCTCCTCCTGCCCCAACTCTGCATGCCACAGAGGACTCCGCACCCATCCCAAGTCCCATTTAAACCCCTTTTCCTCATCTTAGCCCAAGAAGAAGCCGATTGCACCCTCTGAGCTGACCACACCCAAGATCGTGCCTTTTGACCTTCTGCCTGAGACTGAGCCCTTTGACCTGAAGCCTGAGACAGTACCTGAGCTCCCAGACTTTGAGCAGACACCTAGGACACTGCCCTATTATCCAGAGCCTGGGCCTCGGCCCATCCCAGAGGAGCCGACAGCTGGTGGGGGTATTTAGGGTCTCCTGGTCCACTGGGGCCTGTGGTCTGGGGTGTCTCTCCAGGCTGTCAGCTCACCGGTCATGGTCAGTGCCAGGATGGCCAACCCTTCCAAGTTACTGTCCCCTTTGTGGTTGGGTCATAAGCACTGGGAAGACACTCTCCAGTTATGCAGAGTTCAGATGAATGTGGTGTGTGCAGGGGGTGGGGTGGGAGGCAAAGGGAAGGGGCTTCCCCTTGTTCTTAGTATCTGTTTAGATTTTTTTTGTCTCTTTCTTTCTTTTTTTTTTTCAATGCTAGGGATAAAACCCAGGGCCTCATGCCTGCTAGACAACCACTGTACCACTGAACTATACCCCCAGCCCTGGGTTTCTGCTTTAATAGGAGACATTCCCAGCACCAGGCTGCCCAAAGGCTGCCTTGCATGAAACTGCATGAAACTGTGCATGACTTCTGATCCTCTCTTCCCTTCCCCCTGCCACCGACTCCTCAGGGACAGGCCAGTTTGGCACAAAGCTTCTTTAGAGGGGGCCCTCATGAGGCCTAGGCCTGGGGTTTGTTCTGTGCCTTCTCCACCCCCCACCCTGTAGCTGAGGAAAATATTTACACTTATTTTTTCCAGTTTTTTTTTTTTTTCAAAGTTTTGCAAAGAGATCCCTTATGTTTGCTAGATCCTGTGTTGGGTGGGGCACCCAAAAGCGGCCAACTCGGAGAAGAGGCAGAAGAGGGACATTTTAACTGGCTCTGGTTTGGATCCTCTGCTGCCCTATACCACACAATTTCTCAACTTATTTTTTTTTTTTTTCCTGATAATCTCCCGAAGGGGTCGTTTTACATACTTTCCCCCTTAATTTCCATCTCCCCCATGACATTTTTTTTTTTTTTTTAATATATGGCTTGGGGGTTAAACCCAGGGCCTCACATATAAAAGACAAGGGCTTTAACATTGAGCTACGTCATCATCCCTTTTAAATTTTTATTAATTATTATTATTATTTTTGTTACTAGGGATTGAACCCAGGGGTGCTTTACCGCTGAGCTACATCCCCAGCCTTTTTTATTTTTATTTTTATTTTTTTATTTTGAGACAGGGTCTCATTAATGTGCTGAGGCTGGACTTGAACTCAAGATCCTTCTGCCTCAGCCTTCAGAGTTGCTGGAATTATAGCATACCCCACTGTGCCCAGCTCCTCCATGGATTTTTTTAATTAAGAAAATCTTTTTTTAGTTGTCAATGAACTTTCTCTTATTTATTTATATGTGGTGCTGAGAATTGAATTGAGTGACTCACATGCTAGGCAAGCGCTCCACCACTGAGCTACTACCCCAGCCCCATCCTCCATGAAATTTTAATGTAATGAATATACCATATGTCTGTTTGTGTACAGTAGGCTCTTTGCAGCACCACAAACAATCGTGCTATCTAAGTCTCCCTTACTGCCAAAAATCAATTTGTACCCTCCTAGGGGCAATATTATCCCTGTCTGAGAATGCAGACAGAAGGAAGGACCCTTCTGCATTTGATGTCTATCATCTCCCTATCTTGGCAACCTAAAGGGGAGGTCTTGGGGTTTTTTGTTTTGTTTTTAGGATGTTTTTTTTAATTTAATTTTTTTTTTTTAAGTTGTTAGTTGTTGACAGACCTTTCTTTTATTTATTTATATGCGGTGCTGAGGATTGAACCCAGGGCCTCACACATGCCAGGCAAGCACTCTACCACTGAGCCACAACTCCAGCCCAGGTTCTGGGTTTTTAAGATTCCCCCTTCATTTTTCTTCCATTATACATTCTCTTCACAATAAACAGACGTTGGGTCTCTGAATGATCTTTCCAGTGTCTTCCCCAGCAATGACTGGGACATATTAGTTAACACTAAGTAGGGAGGCTCCTACCCAGATCCCTGTGACACTTGTCCCTTCTTCCTAACAAATGTAAGTTGCTTGTCCAAGGGCCAGGTACACAGTAGGTGCTCACGTATATTATAATTTTATAAAGATCTTCTTAAGCCATAAGATTGTAAGTTTCTATGGAGGGTTTAGAGGTGGTGGAAAAGACTGGGAACCTCCTTGGGTCTTCTCTATATCCATTATGGACTCATGCCTGCTGAGCTGTGTGTGCTTGCCAGGGGTTAGGGGAAGTTGTGCATGCTTTTGTTCGGACCTGGTCATTAAAGGTACCTCTGGAAACCAAGCCTGTTGGGAGTGGTGGTTTTGTTTAATAAAAATGGGAAAACAGAACAAGCAGAGGTGGCTGGCCTTGCCACCCCTGAGGCCCCTCCATTGGCTTAGGAGCTCTGCCAGGGAAGTAGGGGTGGGACAAAGGTGCCTGGCCTGTGTGCCCAGGCTTGGGGGAGGTGCTTTTGGATTGTGTTGATGGTCGTTGTAGCAACAGACCAACTGGGTGGGCCTAAGACTGCACTCCAAGGTTGTGAGTCATCAGGGAAACCTGACTTGGAAAAGGGAGAAAAGATAAACCCATTAATGGAGGGGAAAAGTTAGTGGTAGTATATGCTCCCCAGGGCCAGCCTACTGGACATTGTCCAGGGATTCAGGTCAAATTGTTTC
The DNA here is from genome assembly GCF_052094955.1 of Ictidomys tridecemlineatus. NCBI lineage: Eukaryota > Metazoa > Chordata > Mammalia > Rodentia > Sciuridae > Ictidomys > Ictidomys tridecemlineatus. Next base: position 19,990,875 of record NC_135479.1, read on the forward strand.
TTCCCATCTCCTGACCCTCCACCAACAAGGCAGCTCCTCTTAGGAGGCCCACAATGAGTGAGGTTATATCTTCTAGGAACCTTTTCCCCTCTGGGGAGATTCCCCCAAATCCATAAATAAAGCCCCCTCATAGGGATTCTCCCCGTTATTGTAGTTTGAAGCCTTTCACTGAACAGTACTCCACTGGGAAGATGGGATTGGCTAGGGGGAGCCTACAGCTCTCTCCTTGGCACTTGTTTCTAAGTTCAGCTGGCAAAGACTTTATCTAGAAAGCCAGAGGCCAAGAAAATCAGCCTGCTTAGGGCCTTTAGGGGTTAGGGTGGAGCAGTGGGGAGAAGTGGGGAGGGGTGCAGGAGACAATATGGATTTGTTTGCCAGCAGCTGGGACTGTTTCCTGACTATTCCCTGCTGTCGTCCTTAATCCCTCCCCAGCACATCCACATTGTTTCAGCTTAGTGAAAGGAGGGGCTCTTCTCCACTGTGGTGGGATGTGGGTGGGTTTTTAGTCCTGAAGATTGTGAAGAAGAGATCAGAGCTGAAAATGTTTTGATCTTGGGGCTACAGAAACATTCTGGGTGGAAATGGGCAAGGTGGATGGAAGCAGATACTTTAGGTCTTAGTCCTAAATATGATGTGTAAGTTCTTCCTAGTGACATACATCCTGATTTAAGTCTCCAGTAGCAGGTTGGGAGAGGGTGACTGCAGGAGACCCCAAAGGGTACAACTGAAATCAGAAGGAATGCAGACAGAGATTGAGACCTCCCTGCTCAGAACCGGAAGAGGACCCCTTCAGTGCCTCAGTGAATAAGAGGCAGAGTGATGGACAGAATGCCCTAGAGATACAGGGATTGGCAGAATGCCTTAGGATGCCTGGGATAGCACTAAGCCACCCATGGCAGGTGGAGACTACAAATCCCAGCATGCCCTGTGTCCAGGTCACCTTGCCTGCTGGGAGGTGTAGTAGGATAACAGAACTGGAGGTGGCTTGGTGCCCAGCAGAGCTGGTGCCCAGTTGGGAGAAGAGGTGGAGTCAGCATTCCCTCTTTGTCCCTGCTAATGCTATTGACAGAGAGGGAAGGAAGTTGGGAGGAGGTGTTCCTAGTTTCAGTATAAACCAGGAAACTCGGGGGGGGGGGGGGATGTGGATTGGAGGGAAGAGGGGGGGGGGACAAATTTCTGTAGCAGGTGGTGCAAGAGATTCCAAATAGCCTGCATATAATGTGTATGTGTTCTCTACAAAAGGGGGTCAGTTCATGTTACCTCATCTTCTCAGGAGATGAGATTTTCTTACAACTTTAGGAAATTATCTCACAAAACCTTTAGGAAAAACTACTGTCTTACCAAGCTTGGTGGCATGGTACACACCAGTAATCACAGCTACTCAGACGCTTGAGAAGGAAGGATTGCAAATTTGAGGCCAGCCCGGGCAACTTATTGAGACACTGTCTCAAAATGAAAAAAGGGCTGGGGATGTAGCTCAGTGGTAGAGTGCCCCTGAGTTCAATCCCCGGTACCTAAAAAAAGAAACAACATCACTCATTTCTTTTTCTTTTTTATTTTTTAAATAAGTTTATTTATTTTTATGCGGTGTTGAGGATCAAACCCAGTGTCTCACACGTGCCAGGCAAGCACTAAGCCACAACCCCCAGCCCTAACATCTCTCATTTCTTTGTTTGAAGTACCTGTGGAGAGTCTGGGCTAAATAAGAGCTCCTGTTTACAAAAAAAATTCTGGATTGTCCTCTTTCCCTTTCTGTGCTCAGTGTCCTCTACTTTTTGGTGGTGCTGGTGGTGCTGGTGGTGGTAGGTTGGGGGTGATGCCTAAGTGATGATCCAGAATCAGGATCTTGGAAAATATTCTTAGAATGGAAAAACAGGTAGTGCTAGGTATTCCACGGGGAAGAGGAAAAAGCCAAGGGCTGGCTTAGCCCCAGCATCATGAGCAATCTGGAACTACCATCCTACCCCTCCCTGATTCTTTGAGTTCAGACCTGGGGTAAGCAAGAATAGTTAAAGCAGTCCCTTGCCTGGGTCATGGTGCAAGCCTGCAATCCCAGCTACTCAGGACACTGAGGGTAGACAGAAAGTTCAAGGCCAGCCTGAGAAACTTAGGGAGACCCTGTGTCAAAATTTAAAAATAAGGGGCTGAGGTTATGGCTCAGCTGTAGAGTGCTCGCCTCGCACTTGCAAGGGCCTGGGTTCAATCCTCAGCACCACATATAAAAAAAAATAAAGATATATAAATATATATAAACACTTACCAAAAAATAAATTTTAAAAATTTTAAAAATTATATATATAAAAATAAAGCTATATATTATATATATAAACACTTATCAAAAAATAAATGAAAAAATAAAAAATTTACAAAGGGCTATATAGATGTAGCTCAGTGGTAGAGCACCCCGAGTTCAATCCCACTAATGAAGAAAACAAAAGAAAAAAAGCAAACCCTCCCTCCCATGACAAATCAGGGAAGTCGGAAGAAATGTCAAGGCTAGGGAAAAAAACATGTCCTTGGCTTCCAGCCAGCGTCTTCCTCTTTCCTCCATCACTTTCCACGTGGGAGATGGATGATGACCACTGGTGGAGCTCAACAGTATGAGGGGGTCAAAGGAGGAGGGACGGGAAGGGGCAAGCTCTTCTTCCCCAAGGCTGGTTTTGAAATGGTTCAACTCGAGGAAACTCACTCCCTTAACTTTTATTTTCAAGCTACCCTACTTGGGGGCCGCGTGAGACTGGCTGTGAGCTCATCCTCCATCCCCTATCAACCTAAAGAGACTCTCGCAACCCCCCTTGCTCTATGGCCTCATTTGGGCAGTGTGTGACTTAGAGCACTAGAGGGCGCTGTGTCACTTCGTAAGTTAGAGCGCTCGGGCAGGGTGGAGCGCAGCAGAGATATTCAAAGTGTAATTGTAATGCAGGTCGATTTCTGACCAGAAGCTCTGTTCCGTCCTTGTGCAGTCTGTATAATGACAATTCATTCAGTGTACGTGTATGTAGTACCCACGATGTGCCCAGCTCTGTGCCAGGTGCTAGGGATACAAAGGTGACTAAATCAGACCGATTTCACGGCTACCTAGGTCTCTCTCTCCGATTGCCACCGTCTCACCTCCAGTTAGCCCAGCGTTCCCCCAGCCTTCACCCTGCCTTCTTCCTTGGCCCCACTCTCATCTCCCCTTTCCTCTCCCCCTAGGATGAAGTGAAACTGCCGGCCAAACTGAGTGTCAGCAAGTCGCTGAAAGAGTCCGAGGCGCTGCCGGAGAAGGAGGGCGATGAGCTGGGAGAAGGAGAGCGGCCCGAGGAGGACACGGCAGCAGTTGAGCTGTCCTCGGATGAGGCGGTGGAGGTAGAGGAGGTCATTGAAGAGTCGCGTGCTGAGCGCATCAAGCGCAGCGGCCTGCGTCGCGTGGATGACTTCAAGAAGGCCTTCTCCAAGGAGAAGATGGAGAAGACCAAGGTGCGCACCCGTGAGAACCTGGAGAAGACCCGTCTCAAGACCAAGGAGAACCTGGAGAAGACTCGGCACACCCTGGAGAAGCGCATGAACAAGCTGGGCACGCGCCTGGTCCCAGCCGAGCGACGCGAGAAGCTCAAGACCTCTCGCGACAAGCTGCGCAAGTCCTTCACACCTGACCACGTGGTGTACGCGCGCTCCAAGACCGCCGTGTACAAGGTGCCGCCCTTCACCTTCCACGTCAAGAAGATCCGAGAGGGCGAGGTGGAGGTGCTGAAGGCCACTGAGATGGTGGAGGTGGGCCCGGACGACGAGGAGGTCGGCGCTGAGCGAGGTGAGGCCACCGACCTGCTTCGCGGGAGCAGCCCCGATGTGCACACGCTGCTGGAGATCACCGAGGAGTCGGATGCAGTGCTGGTGGACAAGAGCGACAGCGACTGAGCAGGACGCAAGACCGGCGCCTCGCCCTGCCGCTCCCCACCCCTGACACCACCCCACTCCTTTCCCTTTTCAAACTTTCTCTTTCGCATTCTCTCTCAGCCCTGACCTGGTTGAGATTTTTCTAAGTTGAAAACACCTCCTCTCAAGGAACACCCCTCTAAGTCACAGCTGTTAGACTGGAGGGGGAGGCAGCCCCCCCACCATGGACACCCCCAATTTGGACATAATAGGAATGGAAATGGGAAGAAAAGCCATCTGTGCCCTGTTTGTCCAATTTAGGGGATTCTAGAGGCAATTGCTAATTCCACGGTTGGGCCCCATGGCGGGGGTTGCCTGCCCCTCCGCACAGCACCCACTCCCAGCTGCATCATTCCTGCTCACTAAGCTCTTCCCCTTCCTTCTTATCCTCAACCCCAGAGGCTCCAAAACCACAATTACCAAGAGGAAAGCTCGAGCCTTAAAGAGGACCTTTGCCCACATGGAAGGGAGGTCTCCTACCAGAAGACCTGAGGGTGTTTGGGGGAGGACCCTCAGGAGTGAGGAAGAAAGGCAGAGTGAGCCTTGGATGAGGGTCCAGCACAGGCTGTATCCACAAAGAGCCCCAACAAGGAAGCCTGGAAGCAAGCAGAACCTGGGGCCAGAGGGCTGTGGAGATGTGGAGAGCACATAGCCGAGGGGGAGGGGCACGCTTACTTGTCTATGCATCTGCATGCAGGAGCACTTGGCTATGGCTTTGGGAAGAAGAATGGAAAATTAGGAGAAGTGAAAAGAGAAGTGGTCTCTTTAGCGTCCTGAGAAAACAGGACACGAATCCCATATTACTGGGGTTTTCAGGATAGCAGGACTATTTTCAGGAGCTGGAAGGGGGACAGTGAGAAACAGATAATCCAAAGAGGAGAGAGGTATGTTTTGCCTGATCCCTCAATTAGGGTCTGGGTGCTACCCTCAGAGGAAGCCTAGGTCTTAAAGCAGAGAAGATTCAGGTCCCAGAAGGGGGCAGCAGCAGGCTGTGGAGAGCTGGGAGTTAGGAGGAAGTCAGGCTGAAAATAGCCAGGTGCTAATGGCCAGGCCTGGAACAGAGAGCCAGAGGTGGAAGCCCGGGTGCCCAGTGCAGAGCAGCCAGCCCCAGCCCCAATCTTCTACAGGAGACCCCTCCCTAGAGCTGTAGAACTCTCCTAGACCTTGCTGGGTCCCTTGCCTTTAGGGGTGCCTTTCCTAAAACCGTGGGGACAAGGGAGTGCAGCTTCCAGTCTGAGGCCTGATTTCTGTAGTGCATTGCCTAGGTATCAGCAGCTTCAGTTCTTCTATTCCTTTCCAGAAGCAAGGACAACTCCTCCCCATAAGTCAAAGCCCCAAGGAAGGGCAGGAGGCTTCCCTTCTTTTCCTCCAACCTCCACCACCCCCTCCTTATCTTCCCAGCTTTGCTTTTTAGAATTTCAGCTAATTGTTTTAAGGGGTGGGGGTGGGGAGCCTGGGAACACAAACCTTTTATATAATACAAAGCTTTGCTTCCCCCCTAACCCCCACCTTTTCCTTTTCTTGGTTCCCTTCTCTCCTCTGAATGGTTGGAGACACATCAGCTGAGGGAGGATGGGGATTGTGAGATAAGGTCCCTTGGTGCTGATGAAATGAAGGGGTCTGAGTTGTGGGCAGATGCAGTTTCTCACGGGCTCTGGGGAGCCCCTCATGTTGCTGTATCCTGGTGAGCAGCCCGACCAATAAACCTGCTTTTCTAAAATGATTTGTGCTAGGTTGTGTTCTCCAAGGCAGTTGCTTGGGATGAACTAAAGAGAACAGAAGGGAGCCAAACAGGGAAGGCTGGAGAGAGAAATGGAGGAGGAACTGTTTTTTGTTTTTTTTTTAAGAGACAGAACTATTTAATTTTTTTTTTTTTCAGTTTTCGGTGGACACAACATCTTTATTTTTATGTGGTGCTGAGGATCGAACCCAGCGCCCCGCTCATGCGGCACTTGACCACTGAGTCACATCTCAAGCCCTTTTTAGTTTTTATTTTGAGACAAAGTCTCACTAAGTTGCTTAGGGCCTTGCAAAGTTGAGGCTGGCCTCAAACTGGCAATCCTCTTGCCTTGGCCTCCTTAGTCTCTGGAATTGCAGTCATGAGCCACCATACCCAGCTGTTTGGGGCCTTTAGACTCTGCCAAGACTGGTTCTAAGCACTTTGGCATGGACTTGCTTATTTAATCAGACTATACTCCTATGAGGTAGAGTCTATCATTATTATCTCCATTTGGAAGAAGAGGAAAGAGTGACTTGTCTAAGATTACATAGCTGGTAAGTGGCAGAGCTGGGATTCAAAGACAAGCAGCTTGGCTCCACAGTCTGTTTGAGGGTTACAGTCTATAACCCAAAATTTGTTGGAGTCATTCCCAGTCATCAGGGTGTTCATCCTCAGACATGCCCCCTCTTCCCAGTCTGAGCTTCTCACAAAAACTGCCCTAGAATCCAGTCTGGAGGAGGCATCCTGAGGAGGTGGACGCTGCAAGAGCTGCCTCAGGGGGCTTGATATCAGAGGAAAGGACATCAGTGGATCCACACGGCATATTTCATTCTCCCCACACCCCTGGGGTGGGCACCTTTTCCTGTACGGCAGCCTCTCTTCCCTGTGAGCAGGTTGCCTACAGGTAATGAATTTCCTAGAGCAGCGGACTCCAATCATCATGTGGGTGTGCATCAGAATCACCTGAGGAAGGGCGTCCCTAATAAAAATGTCATCTCCTAGACCGTACCCCAGCCTCCTGCCATTACCTCAAACAGGACGAATATTCCTTATGACCATACACCTCCAGGAGAGTACAGTGTTTTGACTTCTCACCAAAGGAAATGGACACTGATGCCGAAAATTCAGAGCCTGGGAGTCAGTGAACTTCTGCTGCCAGGAGAGACACACTAAGGATCTTATACTAGAACCTAGACAAGCAGCTGAGAAAAGCAGGGAATAATGGGAGGACTCCAGGGCCAGAGTAATGCTCTTCCCTGGGCTCAAGCCATACCTGGATTCTCCCCGCAGGCTTCTTCCATGAGCTACTCCACCCCGCACTCCCAACCCCCCAGCCAGTCTATTTGCCACTGATTCAATATCCATGAGTCACTTTGCTCTACTGTCCTTGTTACCAATTTCAGAGACAAAGTGGGTGCTTTTTCCCTCCCAGAATCATGGAACCACTAACAAAATTGAGCAGTGATCATGTAGTGAAGGAAAATTTATTCTTGGGCCAGAGAATATAAAAAAACTGAAAGAAAGAACTCTCAGATTGGCTTCCACCTGAACCAAAGATGAGGGTCTCTATGAGCCCCGCATGGTGGTGCACACCTGTAATCCCAGCAATTTGGAAGTCTGAGGCAGGAAGATTGCAAGTTAAAGTCTAGCCTGGGCAATTTAGCAAGGTCCTGTCTCAAAATAGAAAGGACTGAGAATTTAGTTTAGTGGTAAGGCACTCCTGAGTTCACTCCTCAGCACTTAAAGCAAAACAAAAACGAAACAGTTAGCAAAAAAGATGGCTTCTCAGGATTAAGGTATTTTTGCCTGGTGATGTCCTCACCCAGTTCTATTATGGCCACCACTTTATTAAGAATGGTCCTTATTCTTTGAACAGCCATTTTCCTGGGGACCCTGACACCCCATGGCCTGCTTTCTTTATTTCCCAGTGCTGGTTGCTGCTCCAGAACCCCTAGAGGAAATTCTAGTGTCTGAGGCAGGGATCCTAGTGGCAGGCACTGGGAAAACAGTCAACTGGCTGCCAGTAGGAGTTGATAGGCGTTCCAAGGCCCACATCCACACAGCGTCTTCCACCAACCAGTCCACCCTTCATTAGCATTATTTCCAGGGTTACAATCAGACAATAAAGTAGGGGTATTGTCTCCCAAATGATCCTGGGACCTGTAGAAGTCCCTCTATATTTGGGACCTATGGAAGTTCCTTTACAGCTTCAAGTCAAGTTATCAGGTCTCTAAGATCTAAGTCCAAGGTAACTCTCCTTGGTCCAGGAAAAGACAGCAGCAGCCCTCTTGGACTAGTTGAGTTTCTCATCTGCTCTCACCTGAAGCATGTCAACTGACTTTAGATTCCCTTTCCAATGTATTCCCCACCTTACTGCCAGAGATATGCACCAACAGTCCCCCACATACAGTGGTTTGACTTTATGACTGTTCAAATTTAAGATAGTAAAACAATATGCCCTCAGTAGAACCTGTACTTTGAATTTTAATCTTTTCACAGGTTACCTGTATGTAATCTAATACTCTCAAGCAAAGGAAAACAACTGATACTCTACAGTGTACTTATACAGTGTATTGTATTCAGTAAATTACATAAGATATTGAGCATTTTTTTTTAAAGAGAGAGAACTTTTTTTTTAATATTTATTTTTTAGTTTTTGGCGGACACAACATCTTTGTTTATATGTGGTGCTGAGGATCGAACCCGGGCCGCACGCATGCCAGGCCAGCGCGCTACCGCTTGAGCCACATCCCCAGCCCAGATATTGAGCATTATTATAAAACAGGCATTGTATTGTGCTAGATGATTTCATTCCACTGCAGGCTAACACAAATGTTCTAAACACATTTAAGGCAGGCTACTCAGTGGGCTGGGTGTATGAAATGTATTTTTTACTTATTTTCAATTTATGATGGGTTTATCTGGATGTAACCCCACTATAAGTCAAGAAACATCTTAATTTTCTTCCTTTTTTTTTTTTTTTTTTTTTTGGTGTTGGAGACTGAACCCAGGGCTGTATGCATGCCAGGCAAGCACTCTACCAACTGAGCTATATCCGCAGCCCCTGAATTTTCTTTTTTTAAAAAAACATGAATTGTGGTTTGAATACTTCCATTGACCAAAGAATTAAACTCCATGGCATGGCTCAGAAGGTCCTCTAAGAATCTGGTCCTTATCCCAGGTATTTCTGTTCCTCAACATGGTTTTTTTTTTTTTTTTTTTCCTTTCTTGGTATCAGTAATTGAACCGAGGAGCACTTAAGCTCGGAGCCACAACCCCAGCCCTTTTTGTTTTATTCTGAGACAGGGTCTCAATAAATTGCTTAGGGCCTTGCTAAACTGCTGAAGCTGGCCTTGAATTTGCAATCCTCCTGCCTCAGCCTCCCAAATCAGTGGGATTACAGGCCTATAGGCTTTTGCTCAGGTTGTTCCCCCACTCTGGAATGGCCTCCCCATTTCTACTTCTCAGTTTATTTTATTTTTTTATTTTTCGCCATGCTGGGGATCAAGCCCAAGGCCTCACATATGCTAGGCAGGTGTTTTACCACTGAGCTCCACCTGGGGGTCACATATCTCTTAAATCACCTTCCTCCCCAGGCCCCACCCCTAGTCATGCTACTCATTCCCTTCTCAGTCTTCAGTAGGACTTTAGGTCAAGAAATACTTGTTGAATAACTGAACAAATTACAGGATTTTTTTTTTCCCCTGGCAAGTGTTATAAAGTCACCTCAAACTGGTTTCAGCAAAAACAAAGCAAAACACCGAAGTTGAAAACAAACACAGAGGGAATTTATATAATTGAAAAAGTCCCATGGCAGGAGTTATAGCACATATGAGGCCCTGGGTTTGATCCTCAGAACCACAAAAAAATAATAATAATAAAATAAAATTGGCAAATTTTATTTGAAAAAAAAATTTCCCAGAAATAAGTTCTAGGATCACTAGGAATCTCTCTCTTCTACCTTCTCTCTGTGTTTGTTACAAAGATTTGTGGCAAAGATAACCATGAATAGGTACAGACTTATGGCCTGACAGCTGAGCAGCCTCAGTAAACAGGAATTCTTTCCAAATCCTTCCAGCCAGACTCTCAGATATGATGGCCATTGACTCCAATAGGTCACATATCCAAATCACTGTGCCTCTGACAAAACAGAGGTCATGTGATCACTTGTAGAACTCACCTGAAACAATTAAGAATGAAGGGCTGGGGTTGTGGCACAGTGGTAGAGTGAGTGCCCACCTAGCCCGAGTGAGGCCCTGGGTTTGATCCTCAGCACCACACAAAATAAAATAAGGTGTGTGTCCAACTACAACTAAAAAATAAGTATTCAAGAAAAAAAAATGAAGAGGGCTGGGGATGTAGCTCAGTTGGTAGAGTGCTTGTCTCTCATGCACAAGCCCTGGGTTCAATCCCCAGCACCACAAAAATAAATAAATAAGTAAATAAATAAAATAAAGGCATGCTGTCCATCTATAACTACAAAAAAAATTTTTTTTTTAAATGAAGAAAGGAAAAGGGCTGGAGTTGTGGCTCAGTGGTAGAGTGCTTGCCTGACATGCGTGAAACACTGGATTTGATCCTCAGCACCACATGAAAATAAATTAAATAAAGGTATTGTGTCCGTCTAATATATGAAGAAAATAATGAAGAAAAAGCTGGGCAATTTTTCACCGCTTCTATTTAACACAGTCCTGGAAACTCTAGCCAGAGCAATTGGACAAACAAAAGAAATCAAAGGGATACGAATAGAAAAAGAAGAACTCAAACTATCATTATTTGCTGAAAACATGATTCTATATCTAGAGGATCCAAAAAATTCCACCAGAAAACTTCTGGAACTAATAAATGAATTCAGCGAAGTAGTAGGATATAAAAATCAACACCCATAAATCAAATACATTTCTGTATATCAGTGACAAATTTTCTGAAAGAGAAGTTGGGAATCTACCCCATTTACAAAAAATAAAATAAAATACTTGGGAATCAACCTAACAAAAGAGGTGAAAAACCTCTACAATGAAAAATACAGAACAGGGCTGGGGATGTGGCTCAAGCGGTAGCGCGCTTGCCTGCCATGCGTGCGGCCCGGGTTCGATCCTCAGCACCACATACCAACAAAGATGTTGTGTCCGCCGAGAACTAAAAAATAAAAAAATTTCTCTCTCTCTCTCTTTAAAAAAAAAAAAAAAAAAGAAAAATACAGAACACTAAAGAAAGATATTGAGGGGCTTGGGTTGTGGCTCAATAGTAGAGTGCTTGCCTCACATATATGAGGCCCTGGGTTCGATCCTTAGCACCACATAAAAATAAAATAAATGCATTGTGTCCAACTACAACTAAAAAAAAAAAGTATAAAAAAAGAAAGAAAGAAATTGAATAGGATCTTAGAAGATGAGAAGATCTCTCTTGCTCTTGGATAGGCAGAATTAATATTGTCAAAATAACCATACTACCAAAAGTGTTATACAGATTTAATGCAATTCCAATCAAAATCCCAATGACATTCCTCATAGAAATAGAAAAAGCAAAATGAAATTCATTTGGAAGAATAAGAGACCCAGAAGAGCCAAAGCAATTCTTAATAAGAAGAGTGAAGCAGGAGGCATCATAATACCAGAACTTAAACTGTACTACAGAAGTATAGTAACAAAAACAGCATGGTATTGGCACCAAAACAGACTTGTAGACCAGTGAACAATACAGAATAGAGGACATGGAGATAAACCCACATATATACAGTTATCTTGTACTAAACATACATTGGAGAAAAGATAGCATCTTCAAAAATGGTGCTGGGAAAACTGGAAATCCATATGCAGCAAAATGAAATTAAACCTCTATCTCTCACCATGCACAAAACTCAACTCAAATTGGATCAAGGACCTAGGAATTAGGCCAGAGACTCTGCACCTAATTGAAAAAAAAAAAAAAAAAAAGCAAGCCCAAATCTGCATCATGTTGGCTTAGGACCTGACTTTCTTAACAAGAGTCCTAAAGTGCAAGAAGTAAAATCAAGAATCAATAAATGGGACAAATTCAAACTAAAAAGTTTCTTTTTCAGCCAAAAAAAAAAAAATTAATGAAGTGAAGAGAGAACCTATAGATATAGAATGGGAGCAAATTTTTACCACATGCACATAACATAGAGCATTAATTTTCAGGATATGTAAAGAACTCAAAAAACTTGACACCAAAAAAATCAATCAATCAATAAATGGACTAAGGAAATGAGCAAACACTTCACAGAAGATATACAATCAATCAACAAATTTATGAAAATATGCTCAACATCTCTAGCAAGTAGAGAAATGCAAATTAAAACTACTCTAAAATTTCATCTCATTCCAGTCAGAATGGCAATTATCAAAAAATCAAGCAACAATAAGTGCTGGTGAGGGTGTGGGGAGAAAGGTACACTGATTCATTGCTGCTGGGATTGCAAAAATGGTACAACCACTTTGGAAAGCAGTATGCAGATGCCTTAGAAAATTTGGAGTCGGGTCTGGGGATGTGGCTCAAACGGTAGCGGGCTCGCCTGGCATGCATGCGGCCCGGGTTCGATCCTAAGCGCCACATACAAAGATGTTGTGTCCGCTGAGAACTAATAAATAAATATTAACAAAAAAAAAAAAAAAAGAAAGAAAGAAAGAAAACTTGGAATGGAACCACCATCTGATCCAGCTTTCTCACTCCTCCATCTATACCCCAAAAACTTAAAATCAGTGCCTCACACATGCTGATGCAGCCACCTCAATGTTTTTAGCAGCTCATTTCTCAATAGCTAAACTGTGAGCAGCCTAGATGCCTTTCAGCAGATGAATGGATAAAGAAACTGTGGTATATATACACCATGGAATACTACCCAGCCTTAAAGAAGAATGAAATTATGGCATTTACGGGAAAATCGACAGAATTGGAGAATATCATGCTAAGACACGTAAGCCAAAAAAGGCCAAATGATTTCTCTGATAAGTGGATGCTTGCCGCAGTCTGGCTAGGCACAAATCACTGAGCCACCACAAAGCAGCTACTCCACTCGGAACCCCAGGAGAACTCAACAACAGGAACTCCAAAGTAGTGGGCGCCCAGGCAGCAGGAACCACCCTATTCCTGGACAGCAGGGGTCCATATACAACTGAATACACAGCTTAACATCATCATCTCAATGGCTCACTGGCAACCACTCCCTTCTGGCAGAATGCCATGCCTCATCCCTACTCACTGTGGCCCTCAACAGATGCTGGTCCATAATGGGGGTGGGCAAGGGAAGAAGGGAGGAATTTAGATTGAGCAGAGGGGAGGAAGGGAGGGGAGAGAGGAGAAAGAAGGGAGGGAAGGGGGGAGTATGTGTGGGGGAAGATGGTAGAATGATATGGACATTATTATCCCATGTATAAGTATGATTGCATGAATGGTGTAACTCTACATCATGTACAACCAGCCAAATGAAAAGTTGGGCTCCTTTTGTGCTGGGCGAGATGGCACACACATCTGTAATCCCAATGACTTGGGAGGCTGAGGTAAGAGATTGCAGTTTCAAAGTCAGTCTCAGCAATTTAGTGAGGTCCTAAGTGATTTAGCAAGACCCTGTCTCAAAATAAAAAGGGCTGGGGATGTGGCTCAGTGGTTGAGCATCCCTGTCTTCAATCCCCAGTGCCAAAAAAAAAAAAAAAAAATGGTGAGAGTGTAGCTCGGTGGTAGAGCGCTTGCTCTGCATGCACAAATCCCTGGGTTTGGTTCCCAGCATTTCCTGCCCTTCTGCAGAAAAAGTGGAGGAAATTAGGGTGTGTATGGTTGCTCATTCTTCTTCTTTTTAGTTTTCGGTGGGCACAACATCTTTATTTTATTGTGGTACTGAGGATGGAACCCAGAACCCCACACATGCAAGGCAAGAGCATTACCGCTTGAGCCACATCCCCAGCCCATGGTTGCTCATTCTTGTAATCCCAGCTACACAGGAGGCCGAGGCAGGAAGATCAGATCATTTGGTCCCAGGAATTTGAGGCCCACCTGGATAATACAGTCAAACTCTGTTTCTCTCAAAAAAAAAAAAAAAGAAAAGAAAAAGAAAGAAAGAAAGAAAGAGTAAAGAAGAATTGTTGGTTAGAGGTGAATTGGTTTGCTGATATCAATAGGAAAGGGAGAGGAAGAGCTGGGGTTGTGGCTCTTGCCACAGTGCTAGAGCACTTGCCTAGCATGTGTGAGGCACTGGGTTCGATTCTTAGCACTACATAAAAAACAAATAAATAAAAGTCATTAGGATTACAGACGTGTGCCACCTTGCCCAGCATTTTTTTTAACACAATAAAGGTATTGTGTCCATCTACAACTAAAAATATTTTTAAAATAAATAAATAAAGGGGCTGAGGTTGTGGCTCAGTGGTAGAGTGCCATGCCTCCCGTGTGTGAGGGCATGGGTTCAATCCTCAGTACCACATAAAAATAAATAAGTAAAATGAAAGATATTGTGTCCATCTACAACTAAAATAATTTTTTTTTAATGGGAAGAGGAAGAGAAGCAGCAATGTTCTTTCCAAATGATGTGTTTGTGATCTTGTACTAGGAGACAGATGAAAAACACAAGATCTAGTCCTTGATTTTAAAGGATTTGCAATTAGCGGGAGAGGCAGGTGTTTGAAACAGCCCAAAGAGCTGACTGTAAGAGAGATAAATTAAAATGTAATGACAATGCACTGAAGAGGATTAATCCTGCTTGGGGAATATGGGAAAACTTAAAGGAGGAGGGTGACTTTTAAATTGCTATTATAAATATAGGTAGAATTTCAGCAGATGTTGTTAGAGAGCAGAAGCAGCACTTTATTTTCAAGTCACCAGAACCTAAGCATATTTCAAATATCATTGTATTAGTTATTGTTATTTGGTTGAAAGTACAATCATACATGACTTGAGTCCTTAGGTAGTTTGGCCGTTCCATGAATACCATCTTTGATGGAAAGGTCATATGTGACACATTGGCAGCTTAAAGGCGAAAAGGAAGTTAAGAACTTGAACATATCCCTTGAACTCCAAGGAATCCCTGAGCATAGGCCAGGAAGAGCGGGAATTAGGGGATCTCCAGGGACTTTTGTGGACGGAGTTGATGGACTGCCCTCTCAGAAGTGCTAGTGTTAATGGAACTAGGTTCTCAAGGCTTCCAAGCTCTGAGCCTTTCAGTTGCAAATTCCAGATTCCAGGCAGAAAGAATCTGATTACACTAGCTAACGCTGGTGTTCACCTTGGATTTAATAATCTATGGCCAGGAGACCAGGAGACCAGGATCATATAATAGATGTGACTGAAGGAATTCATTCTAGTGTATGATTGGGGGGTTGGGAGGAACAAATCCCAGGAAAGAGGATTTGTGAGCCAGAGGGAACACCAAAGTGTCTATTAAAATAGCAGGTGCTCAATGAAGTTTAGTTTATTTATTTAGGTACCAGAAATTGAAAGCAGGGGTGCTTAACCAATGAGCCACATCCCCAGACCTTTTTAAATTTTTTTTTTATTTTTTATTTTTTTAAAAGGGTCTCACGAAGTTGCTGAGGCTGCCTTTGAACTTGCAATCCTCCTGTTGAGCTGCTGGGATTACAGGTGTGGGCCATCTACCCAGCCTCAATGTATTTTAATTAAATAAAGGGAATGAGATGGGGCAGGGAAGTTTCTTTAAGCAAAGGGAACAGTGTGCAGAAAGGCTAGGAGCAGGAAGGCTGAGGAAGAGCTGAGGAACAGTTACTAGAATGATGGAATGTTGGAACTAAAAGGAATCTTGTTTTATGGATGAGAAAATAGAAGGTGTCATTTTACAGAAGTCCCAACAGACCCAGGAAAGAAAGTAATTTATCTGCACCTAATGAGATGCAGCATAAAAGAGTTAATACGGGGGTGGGGATGGGGGTGGAGGTGGTTGTTGGAATGGTAGGATTAAATGAGTTTTCCAAGGTAGGGAGGTGGGGGAATTCAGCGGGCAGCAGGGACATCAGCAGGGAGGTGGGGGAGCGGAGTGCGGGGAGAGCAGGGAAGAGCAGAAGAGTGTGGAATTAGAGTTGGAGGTGGAGGGTCGAGGGCAACTCAGTGGTAGAGCGAGTGCACTACTTTGTATACATGAGGATCTAGGTTTGATCTTCAGTTAAGCACTGGGGGGAAAAAGAATTAAAGGCAGGAGTGCCCTCCGTTAGAAGATATTGGGGGAATGGGGACCAATATAGTAGACAATAGAATGACCAGAAAGGAGAAGGACAGGTCTGGGAATGTAGCTCAGTGGTAGAGCATTTGCCTACTGTGCACTAGATCCTGGGTTCCATCCCCAGCACCTCAAAAAGAAAAAAAAAAAAAAAAGGAAAAGGAAAAGGATATGCGGCTGCTGAAGGGCAGTTTCATAAACATCTCAGGTAATCCTGATGCAAATAAGATGGGATGTCCCCTGCTCAGAAAAGTCCCCACCCTTCAGGACTTCCTGTCTGCTGGGTGACCAGAGACTCCTATCCCTGTCAACAGCTGCTTTGTCAAAGATGGAAGTCTGGTACTGTCTGGGCCAGTGAAATCCCCCCTGCTGCCAGGAATTTAGAAGTTTATTTATTTATTTTTATGTGATGCTGAGGATCGAACCCAGCACCTCACACACAGTAGGCAAGCGCTCTGCCACTGAACCCCAGCCCCTCATTCACTCTTTTTTTTTCTTTTTTTTTTAAGAGAGAGGGAGAATTTTTTAATATTTTATTTTTTAGTTTTCGGCAGACACAACATCTTTGTTTGTATGTGGTGCTGAGGATCCAACCTGGACCGCACGCATGCCAGGCGAGGGCACTACGGCTTGAGCCACATCCCCAGCCCCCTCACTTACTCTTTATTGAGCATATATTATATGCACTGTACTGTGCCAGCTACTGGGGAGACTAACCTACGGAACAGACAAGATCCATTTTCCTGGAACCAACACTATGATGAGGAGACAGATATGGAAGTCTTGCAAGTGATAAATAAACTAAGAATTGTGATAAGAGTTCACAGGAAACAGGATATAGAGATAGAGATGAACAGGTTGGGAGCAACTTTTGGTGTGGGTGGTTAGACAAAGCCTCTCTGAGTAAGAGGAAAGGCGAGAAGGAACTCACTATGCCAAAGTCAGGGAAGGGAAGGAACAGCAGATGCAAAAACCCTGAGCTGGGAAATAGACTGGCTGGAGTTCAGTGGGCAGCAGGGACGTCAGTGGTGGGCAGGGTCTTGAAGGGGATGAGATGAAGAACTCCTTTATTCTAAGGGCCCCGGGAAGCCACTAGGCGAACAGAATGGCAGGGCAATGTAGAAAGAAGCTTAGGCATGAGCATTCTGAGTGGGGAGGATCATTTTTCAGACTGGAGGGAAAATAAATGCTTGCTTAATGCTTGAGAGTGTTTTTGCACCCCAAGTAGTTGGGATTATAACTGTGTGCCACCACCTGGATGCCATATGTCTCTTTTGATTTAGGGCTCCTTTAGGGAAGAGTCAGTAAACCAGTTTCTATGAACTGACAAAGTCTCATTAGCTTCAGGTCCTCATCTAGCCTAGGGTTCCTGCGCCTCTCTGAGGTGATACATGGAAAACTGTCCTGGTTATGTACTGCTAGAGAGGGTCTCACATGACTGGGATCCCAGTAATTTGGGAAGTTGAGGCAGGAGAATCACAAGTTTGAGGCCATCCTCAGCAACTTAGCCAGACCCTGTCTTAAAATACAAAATAAAAGGGCTAGGGATGTGGCCTATATACAGTATAGAGTACCCCTGGGTTTAATACCAGTACTGCAAAAACAACAAAACCTCTCCTAAACGTAATAGCACAAAACAATGGCAGTTACTTTAGTTTTGAATTTGTAATTGGGGCAGAGCTCAGCAAAAATGGTTCATCTCTGCTCTACTTGGCTTCCATTATAGTGGCCTAAAATAAGCAGAGGGTTGGAATCATTGGAGGCTGGCTAACTTATAGGTGATGCTTGCTGTCATCTGGGCCTTAGCTGGACTCAGGCTGGGTTCCAAGGGTGAATGTCCGAGAGAGAGTCAGGTGAATGCCGTATGGCCTTTCATAACCTAACCTCAAAAGTCATGCCACTTCACTCCCATTGCATATTCCATTTGTTAGAAGTGAGTCATTCAGAGAGTGGATTAGGTCTTATTTATTTACTTATTTACTTTTTATTTTCAGTGCTGGGATTGAATCCAGGGCCTTGTGCATGATAGGCAAGTGCTCTGATAGACGACTATTTTTAATATAGGAGAATCATCAAATTCTCCTATATTAAAACATCCACATTCTTTCTTTGTTCTTTATAGAGCACAGTCCCGTCCTTGGGGATCCAAGAGGGAGCTTAAGCCTCAGGTCTTTTCAAGCTCTGAATTAGATATACTTGGATTTGAATCTGGGCTCTGCCATTTACCAGCTCTTGGATAAGTCACTTAACTTTGGATAGGTCTCCTTTTCTTCATTTTATAAAATAACATCATTCTACTCATGGGGTTATTGTAAGGATTAAATGAGTTCACAGATGTGTTACATGGGTTAATACAGGCTCACAGCAGTGGCTAGTACATAATTAACACTACAGGGGGTTGGGGACATAGCTCAGTCAGTAGAGTGCTTGCCTGGCATGCACAAGGCCCTTGGTTCAATCTCCAGCACCACCACCACCACCAAAAAAAAAAAAAAAAAAAAAAAAAAAAAAAATTAACACTCCTTAAGTCCATAAGTGTTTGCTATAGCATATATGATTATTCAATACAACACATATTAATATTTAGTTAACTCAGAATTCTTCTTTTCTTTCTTTCTTTCTTTTTTTTTCTCTCTTTCTTTTAGCATGTGTATGTGGTTGTGGGATGAAACCTAAGGCCTTGAACATACTAGGCAAGTGCTCTACCACCAATTAACTCAGTGTTAGGTGAGTTCAGGGCTAAATGCTACATGTGGGAGTTATGTAAGTGAGCCTGAAGGGGTTGGAGCTTCTAGGAACTTAGAGCTTGGAGGGAGATGTTTCCTAGAATCTTAGCAGAGTCCAGGCTTTGGAGTCAGCCAGACCTTATTGTCATTCTGAGTTTGCCCCTTTGCCCCTCCTTTGTTTCGTTTGGTTTCTTTCTTTCTTTTTTTTTTTTTTTTTCTTTTGGTACCAAGGGTTGAACTCAGGGGTGCATAACCATTGAGACACATCTCCAGCTCTTTTTATTTTTTGAAACAGAATCTCATGATGTTGCATAGGACCTTATTAAGTTGCTGAGACTGGTTTTGAACTTGTGATCTGGCTTCAGCCTCCTAAATCGCTGGGATTACAGGAGTGTGCCATCATGCCTTGTCTAAATTTTGCCCTAGTTTCTAACTGTTGGACCAGTCCTGGACCTGTCTCTTACTTCCTTAAGTTTCTTCAGTTATAAGATGAAATCATAATACCCCTCTCACTGGCTTCTGGTGAGAATTCAATTGAGATAATTTATGTAAAATGCTTATTATAATTTGAATATAGTAATGACATAATAAATGTTGATAGTTAATTTTATTTATTAGGAAAAAGACTAATACATAGACATATGACAGTTCAAGGTGGTGAAGCATCTAGGAAAAGTCCAGAGGAGGTGATGCGGGAACCAGACTTTTAGGTTGGGAATGTGGAAAAGGAAGATATTCTAGGTGGAGTAAAGAACACCTACAAAGGCATAAAGTTACAGAAGGTGCTGACATATTTGGAGGAAGCTGATGTATTCAGGGCGGGAGTTTAGAGTGTGTGGGATGAGGCTATAAGATGGGCTCAGGTTGGACTTTGTAGGACTTTGTGTCAAATTAAGAAGGGGAGTGCTCCGGACTCAGTAGTAGGACATCCACCTAGCATGTGTAAAACCTTGATTTCAATTTCTAGCATGAGGGGAAAAAAGGACAGAGATAGGACATCGATTTGGCTCCTACTATATGCCTATCACTATATTGGATGGTCAGTATTTATTTATTTTTGGTGGGAGATGAGTAGTCGAGTGCCCTTGTGTTGGATCCCAAGGGCACTCGACTACTGAGCCACATCCCCAGCCCTATTTTTTAGAGACAGGGTCTCACTGAGTTGTTTAGCTCCTTGCTTTTTGCTGAGGCTGGCTTTGAACTCACAATCCTCCAGTCTCAGCCTCCCAAGCTGCTGGGATTTCAGGGGTGCGCCACTGTGCCGGACAGTATTTTTAAATTTAACTTAGATTTTATCCTACAGATATCAAGGAACACTAAAGTTCTTTTGTGTGTGTGTGTGTGTGTGTGTGTGTGTGTGTGTGTGTGTGGTACTGGGGATTTAATTCACCCAGAGGTGCTCAATGACTGAACTATACCCCAAACCTTTTTAAATTTTATTTTGAGATGGGGTCTCACTAAGTTGCTCAGGCTGATCTCAAACTTTCAAGCCTCCTGCCTCAGCTTCTGGAGTTGCTGGGATGACAGGTGTGTATGACTATACCCAGTTTAGCAGTAGAGCTTTGAAAGCAATCTGTGACATGATTGAATATTCACTTGTTTTAAATTTAATTTTTAGGATGGATGACCACAGCAGCCAAGGGAAGGATGTGATGGAATGAAGAGAGAAAATAGTCAGGAGGCCAAAGCACTGGCCCAAGGGAGAGAAGCTACAACATTTAGCCAGGGGGCATTGGCAGAAGTGTGGAAAGAGGGCTGGACACCGTGGTACACACCTGTAATCCCAGCAACTCTGGAGCCTAAGACAGAAGGATATCAAGTTCAAGGCCAGCCTCAGCAATTTAGCAAGGCCCTAAGCAACTTAGGGAGACCCTGTCTCAAAATAAAAACTAAAAAGAGCTGAGGATGTAGATCAGTAGTAAAGTGCCCCTGGGTTAAATCCTTTGAACCCACCCTCCTGCGCCCCCCCCCAAAAAAAAAGTGTGGATAAAGGACAGTGGCAGGGATGAAGAAAATTTCATAAGCTGAAGAGATAGGCTTGGGGGTAGTTATGTGTGAATGGTGGGGAGGATTGTAAAGGAAAGGAAGGCCAGCTCCTGGGAAGTCAGAGGAGGAAGGCAGGATTTGAGTGGATAGACAAAGCTCTGATCTATGGAATCCAAAATCCTGGCTCTGAACATCTCTGTGGTCTTGAGAGTGCCACATTATTTTGGCTTTATATTTTTGTTGTCGTTGTGTTGTTTTTGGGTACTAGGGATTGAACCCAGGAATGCTTTACCGCTGAGCTACATCCCAGCCCCCGTTTTACAATTTTTTATTTTGAGACAGGTCTCTAAACAGTCTAAACTGCTTAGAGGGCTGGGGATTTGGCTCAAGTGGTAGCGCGCTCGCCTGGCATGCGTGCGGCCCGGGTTCGATCCTCAGCACCACATACCAACAAAGATGTTGTGTCCGCTGAAAACTAAAAAAATAAAATATTAAAATTAAAAAAAATAAATAAAAAATAAACTGCTTAGAGCCTTGATAAATTGCTGAGACTGGCCTTGAACTTGACATCCTCCTGCCTCAGCCTCACAGTTCACTGGGATTACTAGGCATTGGCCTTATTTTCTTTCTTTCTTTTTTCTTGTTCTGGGGATTGAACCCAGGGATCCTTAACTACTGAGCACATCCCCAGCCCTGGCCTTCATTTTCTTTCAGTGGATAATATAACCTCTCCTATCTGCTACACATGATTGTTGTGAGAAAGAAGAGACAATGAGTATGTCAGTGGTTTGTCATCAGTAAATCAATAAACAAATACTATTCCCCATGTTATCAGGGAGCAGTCAACTGCCTGGGATACTACAGCTAAAAGAAAGTTTACTCTTATAGGAGATATCTGTCCTGTAGTGAAGATAAAGATAAACAGTGATCAATACAAACACTCTCTATAAATAAATACAGCAATTTTCACACTGATCAGGTTCTACCAAGCAGTGGGAGACTCAAGCTCACCATTAGTGACCCTACTAGATGCCCTATAGAGGCTCTTGCCTCTTACTTGGATCTGAGATGGTGGCTGGGAATGTAGCTCAGTGGCAAAGCACATGCTTAGCATGTGTGAAGCCCTGGGCTTGATTCACAAGCTACACATGTACACACAAATACAAATGGATATGAGGTGGTACAAGAAGTGGGAATCTTCCAGATTCAGATTGGCTTTGGGTATCTAGAGAGTCATGTGAATCTGTAAGTAAAAGATCTGCTGTATATTTCTTTCTTTTCTTTCCACCCTGCTCAGGATTGAACTAGGTCCTCTCACACATGCTGATAAAGCACTGAGCCACATCTCCTGTCCTCTCCTTTTCTTTTTTTTTTTGGCCCTGGGGATTGAATCTAGGGGTGCTCAACCACTGAGCCACATCCCCAGCCTTTTTCTTTTTACTCTGAGATAGTGTCTTGCTAAGTTTCTTAGTCCTGCTAAATTGCTGAGGCTGGTTTTGAACTTGTGATCCTCCTGTCTCAGACTCCCAAGCTGCTGGGATTACAAGCATGCATATTTTATTTTTATTTTTTATTTATTTATTTATTTTTTTTTAGAGGGAGAGAGAGACAGAGAGGGGGAGAGGAGAGAGAGAGAGAGAGAGAGAGAGAGAGAGAGAGAGAGAGAGAATTTTTTTTTTAAGTATTTATTTTTCAGTTTTCGGTGGACACAACATCTTTATTTTATGTGGTGCTGAGGATCGAACTGAACCCAGCACCGTGTGCATGCCAGGCGGCATGTTACCGCTTGAGCCACATCCCCAGCCCCCATATTTTATTTTTTGTTTTGGGGATTGAACCCAGGGGCATTATACCACTGAGCTAAGTCCCCAGCCCTTTTTATTTTTAATTCTGAGACAGGGCCTCCCTAAATTGCTGAAGCTGGCCTCAAACTTGTGATTGTCCAGCCTCAGCCTTCTGGGATTACAGGTGTGTGCTACCACTCTGGGCTCATTTTATTTTTGAGCCAGGGTCTCACTAAATTGACCAGGATGGACTCTAATTTGCATCTTCCTGCCTATTCTTCCCAAGTAGCTAGGGATTACAGGAGTGCATCACCATGATCAGTTTGTGCTGTACATTTATTTCTGAGGCTAGAATTCACAGTCTCCATTGGATTCTCAGAAGGATCTGTGACCCATCAAAGGTTAAGAATCATTGATTTTTCTCACCAGAAATTAATAAGAACAGCTATCTTTAGGGAGAAGACTGATGGAGAAAGGAGGGGAAGATTTCATTTAACATTTTCAACTTATTTGAACTTTTTTTTTTTTTAATTTTTTTTTTTTTTTTTTTTTTAGAGAGAATGAGAGAGGAGAGAGAGGAGAGAGAATTTTTAATTTTTTAGTTGGCGGACACAACATCTTTGTTGGTATGTGGTGCTGAGGATCGAACTCGGGCCACACGAATGCTAGGACAGCGCGCTACCGCTTGAGCCACATCCCCAGCCCCTGAACTTTTTTTTTTTAAACCGTGAACATGTATTAGTTTTGTTGAAAAAAATTGCTATAGTAAGATAATGAACCCTTTTTAGATTTTATTTTTTTAATTTGTTTTATTTTATTTTGGTACTGGAGATTCTACTCAGAGGTGTCCTACCACCAAGGTGCATCCCCAACTCCACAGCCCTTCTCTCTCTCTCTCTCTCTCTTTTTTTGGTAGTGCTGGGGATTGAACCCAGGGCCTTGTGCATGCTAGGCAAGCAGTGCACCAACTGAGGTATATTCTCAACCTCTCATTTTTAATTTTGAGACAGGGCCTCACTAAGTTGCTGAGTCTGGCCTTGAATTTAGGATTTTCCTGCCTCACTCCTTAGGTGCTGGAGTTATAGCCATCTCAGCCAGCTAGATTTTTATCTTTATGTCTGTGTTAGACGAATATAACAAACACAAATACAACTAGTGTCTTTAAAAATTATGATAGTATCAGCACACAAAAATCACTCCGTTATGCAAAGTTCATCCCCTATTGTGTAAGGCAAAACGTCTACATTTCCTATGAGCTACTGGCTTCAATTCAGTAAAACTTGCACATCAAGTAGGCACGGTGGAAAAGAAAAAGGATTTCAGTAACACAGAGGCCTAAACATGTCAAATACTGTTTATACATGTCAGTCCTCCTATATACACTATCTGCATTTCTGTGTACCAGCTAATAACTTAGCTGTTGACATTTGATACTTGAAGCTATGGAACCGAGGACGGGGTTATATCCACTATCTTCTCCCCACGCAATCTAGTAATTACTCTATTTTCGCGTCATGTTTCCGGGTGTGTGTGCCCGACTCACGCAGAAACCAAAGTTCAAAGCAGGCAGGAGTCGCCCATGTTCTTTTTTGTTGTCCTCAGACACCTAGTTCAGGAGTTGGGCCCCCGGAGGATCCGGTGCTAACTGGGAGTCTGAACTGGCTGATTCCCACGTGGTAAGAAGCTCTTAACCTCTCCCCACGTGGTGCCAAGGGCCGGGAAAAGGGAAAGCGGGCAGCAGGGAGCCGTATCAGGGCATTTAAAGTGTCTTGACGTCACGCACTGCCAGGAACTCAGCTGAGTTTTCAGCAGGACATTCCGGTCATTTCCCCACCCTCCCCCCGTGATTCGGTGCCCAGGGCTTGGGTTCTTCCCTGGTTATTACGGAGGGAGGAGTGCTAAGCCCTTGGAACAGCCAACACAGGGGCGTACCCAGTCTTCTTTTGACTCCGCCCTTTCTCTTAGAGGCTCTTTTCATTGGTTTGTGGGTGGGGTTTCGGATGTACAGCCATGCTCTGGGGCCTCTGGGTGGCCGAGCAAGCTGGCCGTCTCATGAATTATGCATGAGGCGTGTCTTGGCTAGGCAGGGGCTGGGTGGGGATTGGCTGGAGGGTCTGTAATTCAGCGGTTTCCGGAGCTGCGGCGGAGTAGACGGGGAGGGGGAGCCTGGGGTTCCGACGTCGCAGCGAAGGGAAGGAGCCCCAACCGGATCCTTGACGAGCACCCCAGCTCGGCTTTGCCCCTCTGCGTCGCCTAGGAGAGGCCCGGCGGCCCGAGGGAGTCCAGCCACCCGCACCCGACGCGAGCGCAGCCCCGGCCTGTCGGGCCTCACAGCTGGAGAAACAGGTGAAGGGGGCGAAGGGTGGGGCCGCGTCCCCCGACGGCCGGCCGGCCTGGGGACCCTGGGGGGCGCCGCAGGGGCTGCGAGCCTTCGGGAGTGTTTTGGGGGGGTAGTTGCGAATCGACGCTTCAGTGGAGCTGGCGGGATATGAGAAGACACCGAGGGTCGCCCTGAAGGGACAACTCCCTGGAATGACAGGAGCGGTCTCGGAAGAGAAGGGGGCACTGGAAGGAAGTTTCGGTCTTGAGGGAAAGGGGATAAGCGGAGGAAGAGTGGGAATGAGCTCGAGGGGGCAGAATCATGGAGCGAGGGCGTACTAGAGTTGGGGTGGCTGGAGAGAGCGACAGCCCCCCGACTTCCTGCTCCCTGGGGCTTTGGGGACGTTCGGGCCACGGGAGCGACTGTCACGCCGGCGGTGTGTGTGTGTGGGGGGGCGCGTGTTGGAAAGAGCCTCTTCCCTGCCTCGCCCGCTCAGCGCTTCCTCCGCCTTGCCCTGCTCCTGCTCTTTCGGAAGCCAGTTGTGCCCCTCCGGAGGTGGGAATAGGTATACCCCTATAGCCTCACGGGCTGGCTGGTTTGGGGTAGGATTATTGAATAAGAATCAAGTTTCTTGTAGGGAAACTGAAAGACTTGTACTCTATAAATCCTTCCCCATCCCCATCCTTTTCTAGGTTAAGCCATGCATCTCCCCACCTTATAAAAATATAAAATAAGACAAATCCCCGGTCAGGCCCGTTCTAGAGAGCAATAAACCTCTTTCCTCCTTGACATTGTTCTTTTATAAACACCAGGTAAACTCGACTAGAAGATAAATAATTGAGCCATTGCGTTTACTGGATTGTGGTGTTGCTTAATTGCATGGGACAGAATGAACCAATCAAGAGTGGGAGTTTTCTGTCTCAGAGCCAAGATCTTGGGTAAATGCAGAATAGAGGGAAACAAAGACAGGCTGGCCTTGGCCAAGCCCGGTGTGCCAACTTTACCTGTTGAGGGGTGTGGTTGCACTTAAATTAGCAAAATTCAAACTCTCACCCAAGTTGCTTTTTTCACATTTAGTACATATCACTCTGTAATATTAAGTGGGTGGTGTTGGCGAAACGAGTGCTTAGTCTTTTTTTTTTTTTAATTTAACTTTATTTTTAATGGTGTTGGGATTGAACCCTGGCCTTCACATATTAGGCAAGCACTCTACCACTAGGCTACATCCCCATCCATTTACTTTATTTTGAGACATGGTTTTGCTAAGTTGCCCAGGCTGTCCCTGAGCTTGGGATCTTTTTACCTCACCCTCCCAAGTAGTTGGAATACAGTCTTTTTTTTTTTTCCCTTGTTAAACATGTAGATAGTGTGTACCTGCTGTTTTTTAAATATCTAAATGGTTTATTTATTCTGTGTGTGGATTGTGAATTTTTAGCTGGCTGTTCTGATGAAGCATTGGTTTGAAAAAAAAATCAAAGCAGTAAATCTCACATTTTTACATGAGGAGTTAGACTGTGTTATGACTTGATTCAGTCACTTTTTTGTTATATTTTATATTAAATATGTCTGTGTTCTCTGAGTCAACATGTTTGTTTCTTTATTACATGTGCCAGACTGAAGTATTTGTTGAATTTTTGCTCAGACATTTGCATAGTGGGATGGGATGAAGAAATTTGGGGGAAAAAATGTTGGAGTGTTGATCTTAGTCCATTTGTTAGCATATACTCCACAAAGAACTATTAGCAAATTTATGAATCTTTTATCTATCTATCTATCTATCTATGTAGTTGATTTGGGAAGAATAACCATGGTTATGACTTACTCATAAAGGATTTGTGAGGTAGGTAGTTCATCTAATATTAATTCCTTTTTGAAGATAAGGAAATTGAGGCCAAAGGGACAAGACACTTGCCCAAGGTAATAGTACCGTAGTGCTGAAACTTGTGCCTTCTATATATCTTGTGTTCTTTTGACTGTCGATACTTAAATATTGGGTCTTAATTTAGAGCCAGTATAGGCCCTACTGAGAAAAGTGTCAATGAATTTCTTACATGTGTCTGCACAATGAGATCCCACCAGTAGGCTGAAGGACTCCAAGGGACATATATGCTTAATAAATAGGTGAAAAAAAAAGTTGTACAAATAGGACTGGCTTAGGTCATTCTGCTTCTAACTTGGGAAGAAATTAAATTTTTTGTCAGCATAATTTGCCATCAGAATTTAGCTACTTGCTAATAGAGATGTTTAGGCAAGTTTTAGGTAAAGGGAAGTTATGACCTAAATGTCATTTCAACCAGAGTACCTTGTGGCTTGATCAGTGGTCATTTGTGTCTTCAGAAAGTTGCTTTTTCCTTCCTGTCTGTGTGTGTCATGACATTCAGATGGGGCAGAAGTGGTGAACATCACTGTAGATGCCTGAGTCCAGCACCTTTTTGCTGATATTTTCTGATAAACTGGCATGTACATAAGCAAATATTTACTTTTGTCAATTTCATGAGAGTTGCTATGAAAAATAAGATGTGTCTTGTGTACAGAATTTTCAGTCTGCTAGGGTGATTTGATGAATGTTTTAACCATAGAATGCAGCAGGTTGGTGTTACCAAAGAGATATTGAGGCATTACGCCTGTGCTGTCCAATAGGTAGCTATTATATACAAAAGAACATATATATACAGATCTAGAATGTTTCCATTGTCTTAGAAAGTTACAGGTATTAAGAGTAATGAAAGGTTACAAGATTTGGAGTTGTCTAGGTAGTCTTTCTTGCCAAAGGAGAGATTGAACTGGGTCCCAAATAATGAGTATAAAGAGCAAGGGGTGACAAGGTATGGGGATGTAACATAAAATCTTGAGAATTTGGGAAGGTAAATGGGCCTTGAATACAAGACCAAGGAATTGCAACTCTGTCCTTCTGGAGGGAAGGTTTTAAAGGATTTTGAGGCCAAAATTTAGGGTTATAGAGTACCTCCTGTGTCAGGCATATGCCTGGTGCTCTAATTTGTACAAAGTAATTCAGTAATTCAGTGCATATGCCCTCTGCTCTAGGGGAGTTGTCACTTGAGTCTGACCGTACACATGGGGCCACCATTCAAAGAGAAGTGACAAAAGCCTAGAGTGTTTTAAGTGCAGAAGTATTTTTTTTTGAGGATTTTTGATTGGCTACATATCATTCCCCACACCTTCCCTGTCCCAGGACCCTAACTCAGGGCCTCACACATGCTAGACAAATGCTCTACCTCTGATCCACACCTTGAGCTCCACCAGTCACATTTTATATCTTTTATACTTAATATTTTTTTTAGTTGAACATAGACACAATACCTTTTTTTCACTTAATTATTTTATGTGGTGCTGAGGATCAAACCCAGTGCCCCATGTGTGCAAGGCAATTGCTGTACCACTAAGCTACAACCTCAGCCCCCTTAATATATATATATATATATATATATATATATATATATTTTACTGTAACTTTTGGGTAACTTATTTTTAAAATCACCTAAATAGTAATTGAGGGACATCCCCAAATCCTGAAGAACTCTCTGGTGTTCTGAAACAGTCTCTGAGGGGCTGGGGACATAGCTCAGTTGGTAGAGTGCTTGCCTTACATGCACAAGGCTCTGAGTTCAATCCCCAGCACCAAAAAAAAGAGAAAAAAGAAAAAATCAACCGAAATAATCTCTGTAAGATATGGCAGGATAACATAGCTGAGCTATCTCTGACTTTGTTGTCTGTGGTGAAAAGAATTTATACGGTACATATATACTTGTTGCTGGTGACCTTGGCTTACTCTGGTGCACTATAGTCAGGCTGGCCAGATGATATTTGGTAGTCCATTGTTTGAAATGCTTCCAGTATTTAAAATGAACAGTATTTGGAAGAATGAATTTCTATATGGCCAGTTCTCATTTATTGTGTTAGGATTATCACAGTTATTAATTCAGATCAGCAATCATATACACTGAAAGCCAATTATTATGCTAGGCAGAATCCAAGGAGAATGAGAAATCATCCTTGTTTTCATTGAACTAGAAATGTTGTGGAGACCAGGGGGTGTGCTTTGTGGGTTTGGATTTAGGGCAAGGGACATGACAGAGTAGTGGTTCAAGACTCAGGCTCTGGAATCAAATAGATCTGGGATCGGGTCTTAGGTCTGCTGCTGCCTAATCAGAATCTGAGCCTTAGTTTTCTTATCTGTAAAAGAAGATGCTAAGAGTACCTTTCTTGTAGGTATTATTGAAGATTCAATAAAAAAAGATAAAAATCCTAAGCACTATGCTAGTATATGGTAAGAGCTCTGTAAGTCTAAATTCCTATTAAATGTCCAAGAAAAGAGATCAGTTCTCTTAATGGTTGAGAGAAAGGCTTTATTACAGAGGGGCTTTAGTAGGTATGAACACCTGAATAGGGTTTTGAGGATGAATGGAGATTCTGACAAAGTTGAGTTGTAAACAGTTGCATTCAACGCTGAAAGAACATGAGTGTGCAGAGGCTTAAAACAGCATACTGTATTCAGGTAGCTATAAGTGGAAGTTCTTAATTTAGGAGAACTAAACTGAGGGGAAAGGAGGCTACAGAGTTACACGTCTCTGGTCCCTTCCCAATAATGGAGTTTAAATGTCATTAAAATAAGTTGCTTTGTCCATTTTACAAAGTAATACAGGATATTATAAAAAATTAAATTTATTATTGTACCTATAATTTGGTATATTTCTCCAGATTTTTTTCAGCTTTATTTATTTGTCAGTTTATCTTGGACATGTTTATTGCAAATTCATTTTAAGAGTCTAACAAAAGAATAATAAGGAAAGCAAATCTATTCCCAAAAGAAAATAATGTTTGAATTATCTGGCTTTCCCTCTGCTAGCCCCATCTGTAGGAATAAATGACTTGTGCAGTGGTCCACACCTGTAATCCAGCAACTCAGGAGACTGGGGCAGAAGGATCACAAGTTTGAGGCAGCTTGTCACAAAATAAAAAAGAAAAAGGTCTGGAGATGTATCTCTGGTAGTGTATCTCTGAGTTTATTCCCCAGTACCATAAAAAAAAAAAGAATAAATAACTTTACTAATCACTGAACATTCACTTCACCTTCCACTTAAATTGCATCAGCAGAGGAACTTATATTTTGAGCTTTCCTGAAAAGGTAAACTATTGTTGTAGTGTTTAGACACTTGGGCAGTGTGTTTGAGGGTTTCCTGGTGTACAGTAACTATAAGAGTTAAAAGAGTGGACTGTGAGACCTTGGACTTTAATCCCAGATCCACCACCTCTTAGACCTTGGGCCAGGTGCTTCAACTTCTTTGGGTTTGTTTCTGTATCCACAATCTAGATAGGATAGTTGTGAGGGTAGGTCCACTGATAGAATAGTTGTGAGGATTAAGTAAGATAATTCATATACCATAAAGTACTTTGTGTAGTGCCTGGGAAATAGCTAACACTCAATCCTAATAATTGCTATTATTAAAAACTGCAGTATCTAACTACTAGTTGGGTAAGTTATGATTCATGGTAGTCATTAATGACCCAAAGGAAAGAAAGAGTAATTGGGAGATTCTAAGCTACTGGGAAAAAAACAAAATGAATAGGGACTGGGGATTTACACTGTGGTAGAGACCGAGGCCTTCACGTAAAAGGTATAGACATGGCAAACTGTAAA
This sequence comes from Ictidomys tridecemlineatus, assembly GCF_052094955.1. NCBI lineage: Eukaryota > Metazoa > Chordata > Mammalia > Rodentia > Sciuridae > Ictidomys > Ictidomys tridecemlineatus. The sequence continues at coordinate 20,021,165 of NC_135479.1, forward strand.
TTCCTGTTTACACAAAGGCCCTTGTGATAAGTCTCTTTGCATTCTCCAAAAGCTTTGATTACATCCTATTTAATATTCAACACATTAAAAGTTGATTACCATTTAGGAATAGTCCCTTGGGGTTTTTCTTGACACAGAAAGTACAGATAATATTGAAGGTTTGAAAGGTTAGAGGAGTGATTAGTGTTTCTCAGAAAAAAGTCAATCAGAAGAACTTTATTTTGGGTCAGGCTGGGAAAATGGGACAACTTTTTTGGTGGTGATGAGGATTTGAACTCAGGTCCTTTTACATGCTGGGCGAGCACTTTGAGACCTGAGCTATATCCTTAGGCAGCCCAATGTTTTGTTTTTGAGATAGAAAAACAGTTTTTGTTTTTCTCTGTGTTAACCAGGCTGGCTTCCAACTTCTGGGTTCAACTGATCCTCCTGCCTGTCCCTGAGTAGCTAGAGCTATAGGCCTGAGCCACTGCACCTGGCTGTTATATCATTTAGTTTGGGGGTGAGTAGGCATCTCAGGTGGTATGGATGATCTGTTTGAATCTGGGAGCTGATTTGATGTGTACTGCTCAGCTGAATTAGTTGTCCCTTCACATTTATATGTGTGTGTTTGTGTGTTCCATGAGTCAGTGTGTATGAGGGTGTGTATGTATGTAATTGTGGTTAATCAGAGGTGTAGAGCTTTATTTTCCTGTCCTTGCAACTTTCCTTTGCAAATTAATCAGAATTCAAAACAACCTTGCAGATAAGAACAACCACTTGGCTTCTCCATAAAATAGATTTTTCTCACCCTAATTCTCTAATTTTGGACTAGAGAAGACAGAAAGGAAAAGGCTACCCAGTTGTTTCTTGGCCAAATGTGGGGCAGGAGGAAGCCAGCAGGGTTTGAAAGAGAAAGTAAAACTTCTGGTAAATAATGGCTTCCCTATTGTGGAGGAGGAGTGTAAATTATTAGGGGGATGTTTGGGTAGTTTTTGTAGACGCCATTTCTGAAAACTGATTTGGATTAGCGAAGGTGAGCCTAATTTAGGAAAACCCTGCCCGCCTGTGTCAAACATCTGTTTTCCCGTTTTTGTTGATTTATTGCATTAGTTTGTGGTATCTTGACCTCTTGGTATGAGCGAATTTGAGACTGAACTTGAGCACTTGCTTGGGTGAAAGTTTCTTAAAATTTATGTCTTTCTCATCTTTTCTACTGTTAATTTTGTTTTACTTTTCAACAAGCACTGTTTTTCTGGCAGAATCTAAAAGCATTAGACTTTTCTTTCATTATCCCTGCTGCCCCAAATGTAATCCTCAAAACCTCAAAACCCAGACGCTAGCTGTGTAATTACCTCTCCTGTAAACCAAAGTGCAATATTGCATCAAGTTAGCATTAAAATAGTCAGCCTTTGAAAATTTTTTCTACTTGTGCTTCAGGCACAATAAATATTTAATCTCAGACTGATTTTCTCTGACAAATCAGTTTTGCATTGTATTTGGGCTTTTTTTTTAAATCAATATATTTAGGGAAAGCAAATTTACTGAAATAATAAAAATTAAACATAATTAGGATGGTAACTCTTTTATGATACATATGGGCAGGTGGGATAATTGAAGTGTTCTAGAGCCAATATGAATACCTATTCTTGGTTCTGTGTGTTATTGTCTAGTTCCATTAGAGTGAAATATACAATGTGAATTCATGTATCAGGCCAGGTTCTGTATAGGCGTACACTGTAAGAGAATAGAAACCTGTGGAAGCTTTAGCATCCTAATTACTATATTGGAGATTCTTAGGTTCCTAGAGCCGGCTAAGATTCCTGTCTCTAGTACCATTGTGGTACAGAATGTCCATGGTTGGGGAGGCTGTATGTGTGACTGGGACAGGGGTTATATGGAAACTCTTTGTTTTATGCTCAGTTTTGCTCTGAACCTAAAAGTGTTCTAAAAAATTAAGTTTATTCATTAAAGAAATATTTCTGTGTCTGCAGAAATAGCTGAGATGCCCTGGGTTAGAAGTACCCAATATGGAGCTGGAGTTATAGCTCAGTGCTTAGCAGCACAAGTTTCCATATCCAGCACCCAAAACAAACAAAAAAACAAAAGCCAAACAAAACTCTCAAAAAAAACCCCAAACACAAAACAATTTTCATAATATAGATATTTGCATTTTTAACTTAATTGACATTTGCACATATACCAGTAGACATTATATTCAATTCACTCAGGAAAAAAATACTGGTTTTGTTTAAGGATATCCTTGATGAAACAATATGCAGTATTAAATTCATGGTCTGTCGACCCTTGAGGACATGTCTTTGATATTCTCTAATGAACTGGGAGGCACAACATAAAACACTGCTGTACACTAAAGTATGATGGCTGTCTCAAGGAAAAGCACTTTTTTTCAGGGAGTGGTACTGGGAATTGAACTCAGGGGCACTCAACCACTGAGTCACATCCCCAACCCTATATTGTATTTTATTTAGAGACAGGGTCTCACTGAGTTGCTTAGCACCTTGCTCTTTTGCTGAGGCTGGCTTTGAACTTTCGATCCTCCTATCTTAGCTTCCAGAGTCGCTGGGATTACAAGGCATGCACCACTGTGCCCGGCAAGGAAAAGCACTTCTGATTTGAGTTGTGATTTCAATAGTTTGCTTTTTTCATGAAATACTATTTTTACTTGAAAGAATTACTGAGAGGCCAGCTGGGATATTGGCAGATATTTTCTTAAAAATGAAAGAAAGGAAGCTGTCTGTTTAAGGAAAACAACTGCCAATATCTGTAACCAATGATAAAATTTGGGTTTTAGAGTAAAAATCAAAATTTGAGAAAACTTATATTCACTACTGTGAGTTTGACAGCTTCCCAAAACTAATGAGAATGATTTTTTTTTTCCTAATTGAAAATTTTTTTTTAATTGGTGGTACCTGGGGGGTGGGAGAAAGCATTCTACCATTGTTACTTTCCCAATCCTTTTTATTTTTTATGTTGAGACAGGGCCTCACTAAGTTGACCAGGCTGGCCTTGAAAATCCTCCTGCCTCAGCATCCCAAGTAATTAGGATTAAAGGTGTGCACCACCACACCCAGTCTTAATGTCATTTTTCAGTGTTAACAAAAGCGATTTTGGGGGATGGTGTATAATGAAATGTCAGCATTTGAAAGCCTGCCTGAGTATCTCTAAAATGTTTTCAAAATGTCTAATGCATGATACTATAAAATCATACATGGCAGACCTTGTGTTCAAAATGCAAGGTAGACTAGTGGATCTTAATGTAATTGAATATGAGAAGTGTATTGACATGGTCTCAGATTCCACATTGCAACTGACTTTAAGGAACTGTCAATCATTCATTCTTGGTGTAGTATTAAAGAAGAATATTCAGAATGATCTGAAAAGACAGAAATTCCTCCATGTTCCAAATAGTATATCTGTATGAAATCAAATTTTTCTCAAGTACTTCAACCAAGACAACATATTGCCACAGACTGAATGCAAGCAGTTATGAAAATCCAGCTGTTTTCTATTAAGCCAGATATTAGATACCCATAATTTTCAATAATACTACTTTTCTTTTACTAAGGTTTTGAAAATTTAGTTATTTTTCATAAAAATGTTATTTATATTAGCATGCAATAAGTTTATTATTTTTAAAGAATGAATTAATAAATATTTTTAAATTTTGTCAATTTTCATTGTTAAACCATAGTTTCTAAGAGGTATTTTCTAATACCTATTTATGGATACTACACGCATTCTTTTTTTTTTTTTTTTTTTTTTTGGTGATGCTGGGGAGGATTGAACCCAGGGCCATGTGCATTCAAGGCAAGCACTCTACCAACTCAGCTATATCCCCAGCCCCTTATATGCATTCTTTTTTAAGAATATGTTTTAGTTGTCAATGGATCTTTTATTTTATTTATTTATATGTGGTGCTGAGGATCGAACCCAGGGCCTCACTCATGCCAGGCAAGAGCTTTACCATTGAGCCACATCCCTATTTTGTATTTTATTTAGAGACACGGTCTCATTTAGTTGCTTAGTGCCTTGCTTTTTTGCTGAGGCTGGCTTTGAGCTCATGATCCCCCTGCCTCAGCCTCCAGAGCTGCTGGGATTACAGATGTGCACCACTGTACCCAGCTAATTTTTAAATTTTGAGACAGCGTCTCACCAGCGTCTCAGTGGCTCAGGGTCTGCTGAGTTGCTAAGGTTGTCCTCAAATTTGCCTTAGTCTGCCTCAGTTTCCCTCTTCCTGGTGCATGCCTATAATCATAGCAACTGGGGAGGCTGAGGCAGGAAGATTACAAGTTGAGGCCAGCCTAGGTAATTTAGTGAGACCATGTCTAAAAAATAAAAATTAAAATAAATAAATAAGTAAATACATAAATAAAAAAGAGACTGGGGATGTAGCTTAGTGGGAGAGTGTCCCTGGTTTTCAATCTTAAGTACCTGGGGAGTGAGGCATTGTCTTATAAATTTTATAAGAAGTGTTATTTATTTCAGACATGTCTTAATAAAGTTAACTTTAATTTGTTACATGCAACATGAGTAAAGTTCTCATTTTCTTCTTATAATTGTGTAACAAATTTTAAAAAAGAAATTTACTTGTCAGAGATCTTACAGCAGAGATAAGACTTAAAAACAGATAGTTAGCCTAGCCCTGGAGTTTGAAGGCTCAAGTTGTTCTGGCTTGAGTTAACCATTATCTGTATATGTCACTTAACCTTTCTGACCTTATCTGTAAAATGGGAATGATACTTATTGATAGGGATTGTGGCATTATCTTGGTCCCCTCAAGGTGTCCTCTGACTAATTGGACATCCAATGTGAATTGGCGCTTCAGGTTAGTTCTGTATGGGTGTGACTTTTAGAATTTAGATCTCAGAAACTGGAATAATGTTTAATTTATTCATTCTTTTTTCAAAGTGTGCATTTTTCTAAGTTATGACCAATCCTCACTTAACATTGTTGAATTATAATTTCATTTAAAAAAATTCTTAGTGGATTGGGAATATAGCTCAGTTGGTAGAGTGCTTGCCTCACATGTACAAGGTCCTGGGTTCAATCCTCAGTACCACAAAATAAAATAAAATAAAATAAAGTAAAATAAAATAAAGCAAAATGTTCTTAGTACTGGGGATTGAATCAAGAGTCTCACACATGTGCTCCATGTCTTTGTGTCGCTTAGCTCATCTCTTTTCATTGCTGTAAACATTCATGCATAATATATACGCATAAATTTTCAACTCCTCCAGGTAAATACCAAAGGAGCACAATTGCTAGATCATATGGTAAAAGTATGTTTGGTTTTATAAGAAATTGTCAACTCATGTTTCAAAGTAACTGTACCATTTTGTATTCCAAATTGCAATGAATGAGAATTCCTGTTACTCCGTATCCTCACCAGCATTTAACGTCATTAAAGTTTTGGATTTTAGCTGTTTTAATAGATGTATAGTAGTATCTCCTTATTGTTTTAATATGCAATTTCCAATGGCATTTGATGTTGAACATCTTTTCATTCTGTGTCATCTGTGTATTCTCTCTCTCTTTAAAAGAATTTAACTATATATATATATATATATATATATATATATATATATTAGTTGTCAATGGACCTTTATTTTATTTATTTATATGTAGTGCTGAGAATCGAACACAGGGCCTCAGCCATGCTAGGCAAGTGCTCTATCACTGAGCTACAACCTCAGCCTCTATATATTCTCTTTGAGGTGTCTGTTCAGATCTTTTTTTTTTTTCCCCCTGTATTGGGGATTAAACACAGGGGCACTCGACCACTAAGCTACATCCCCAGCCCTATTTTGTATTTTATTTAGAGACAGGGTCTCACTGAATTGCTTAGTGCCTCGTTTTTTTTTTTGCTGAGGCTGGCTTTGAATTTGCAATTCTCCTGCCTCAGCCTCCGCTGCTGGGATTACAGGCATGCACCACTGTGGTGCCCGGCTGTTCAGATATTTTGCCCAGTTTTTCCTTTTTATTTTACTGTACTGGTAATTGAATCCAGGGGCACTCTATATTGAACTATATTCCCAGCTCTTTTAAAATTATATTTTTAGGGCTGGGGTTATGGCTCAGTGGTAGAGTGCTTGCTTACTGTGTGTGAGGCACTGGGTTTGATCCTCAGCACCACATGAAAATAAATAAATAAAGTAAAGATATTGTGTTCATCTACAACTAAAGAAAACAAATATTTTTTTTTAAAGAAAGAGAGAGAGAGAGAGAATTTTTTTTAATATTTATTTTTTAATTTTCAGCGGACACAACATTTTGTTTGTATGTGGTGCTGAGGATCGAACCCAGGCCACACTCATGCCAGGCGAGTGTGCTTGAGCCACATCCCCAGCCCACAAACAAATATTTTTAAAAAATAAAACTATATTTAAAAAATTTTTTTTAGTTGTAGATGGACATATACCTTCATCTTATTTATTTATTTATTTTAATGTGATGCTGAGGATAGAACCCAGTGCCTCACATGTGCTAGGCAAGTGCTCTACCACTGAACTACAACTTCAGTCCCTAAAATTCTGTTTCGAGACAGGGTTCCCCTAAGTTGCCCATGCTGGCCCCAAAACTTTTCAGCCTCCCAAATAGCTGGGATTAATAGATGGGGTACCACCATACCCAGCTTTTGCCCAGTTTTTAAAAATTTTATTTTATTTGGTACCTGGGATTGAACCCAGGGTTGTTTAACCACTCAGTCATATACCCAGTCTTTTTTGTTGTTTATTTTGAGACATGGTCTTGTTAAGTTGTTTAGTGCCTCCCTCAGTTGCTGAGGCTGGCTTTGAACTTGTGATCCTCCTGCCTCAGCCTTCCCAGTTGCTGGAATTTTAGGAGTGCGCTGCTGTACCGAGCATACCTAGTTTAAAAAATTTTTTTTTAATTGTTGAGAGTTTTGAGAGTTTTTTCTTTAGCCAAGTATGATGTGCACACCTGTAAAGGAAAGGAAATGCTTGCATACCCCTCACTGTGTCCAGTAATTCCATAAAAATTTCAAAAAAAATTTTAGCCTTTAAATTCTCTTGTGTGTGTTTATTTATTTTCCTGGTTCTCTCTTGTGTTTAATAAGGCAGGCCACAGAGCCACAGTCAGGCATACAGACTTAGATAATACCCTGGATGAAGTGTGAATTCCTCCTTAAGATCTGAACATTGCTGAGCCTCGGTGGGTTGGAATAGTTGAGAAATGATCTTTTGAGGAAGGAGAATCACCATTTCTAGGATTGTTCTTCTCAGGTCCTTTTTAGTCACTGTTTTTTGGGGGCTCAGATTGAAGAACAGAAGTGAGAAGATGATCTTCCAAGGAGTCCTGGAGGCCTTTAAGGCAGTCTGTGCTGGAAGAGCAGAGTGGCTTGAGGTGCTTCCTGATGGATTTGTTTTGGAGTTCAGAAGCGTGAGCCTAGTTGAAGGAAGGGTGGGCTGGTGGGCTGGTGGCCTGGAGTGTCCCCTGTGATCCCCGTTTTACAAAGTGAACAGACATTACTTTGTTGCCATTTTGCTCATCTTTCCAATGGTAATGGACACAATCGAATGCTTCTTTTTTCTCAAAGCTGTCTTCTCTTGGATTCTGTGACAGCCCATTCCCCTGGTTTTCTTCAGTCTTACTGCTCCTTTACAGTTTCCTTTTTTTTTTTTAAATTTTATTTATTTATTTATTTATTTTAGAGAGAGAGAGAGAGAGAGAATTTTTTTTAATATTTATTTTTTAGTTTTTGGCGGACACAGCATCTTTGTTTGTATGTGGTGCTAAGGATCGAACCCGGGCCGCATGCATGCCAGGCGAGCGCGCTACCGCTTGAGCCACATCCCCAGCCCTACAGTTTCCTTTACTGGTCACCTTTCTCTCCCTGATCTCAAAATATTGAAGTACCTCAGGCCTCTTTCTCTCTGGGTCTCTTTCCTTCTGTTTCCCCATATTCTCTCTCAAGGTGATCTCACCCATGACTTTGGCCTTTACTCTGATAAAGCTTTAACCACCCTGATGACCACCAGATGCCTGGGCATCTCTGGGCTCCCAGCTCCTGCATCCCACTGCTTACTGGACTTTTCCCCATATACCTTGTAGTTGCCTTCTGTTTATCTTGTCCAAAATATGACTCTTTAGCTTTCTGTCCACAAGCTTGTCCTTAGATGTTCTCCTTATCTAATTTCTCCATCCAAGTAAAGGGTAGTTCATTGTTTACCTCATTATACAAACCCCAAATCTAAGGTCATTCTTAATTCATTCTCTTCTCTCATAACTTCTGCTTCCATTCAAAACTTCAGCAAGTCCTGTTGGATCTACCTCTAGAGTTTTCTCAAATCTCTTTACTTTTATTTTCTTGACTTCTGTTTCCCCTCTATGTAGACTAGATAGATACCCTGAAAACCCTCTGATAACAAAACATCTAGAAATGCTGGAAAAAATGAAGTCTTCAGAATCAAAAACAAACTTGAGCTGGGCATGGTGGTTCATACCTGTTAGTGGCTTTGGAGTCTGAGGAAGGAGGATCACAAATTCAAAGCCAGCCTCGGCAATTTAGCTAGGCCCTAAACAATTTAGTGAGACCCCGTCTCAAAAGAAAAAAAAAAAAAAGGGCTGGAGATGTGGCTCAGTGGTTAAGTGCCTCGGGATTCAATTCCTGGTACTCACAAAACAAAATTAAAAAACCATGATCTCACCAAAGACAGGAGTAGAAGCCAGCCTGTAATGGTAGGGGTTAGGGTGCCTGTGTGGCACTTATCTATGTCCATCACCAAGGATTTTTAGTTTAATAGTTACTCTAAGGGCTGGGGAATAGCTCAGTGCTTATCTATCATGCAGGAGACCCTGGTTTAATCCACTGTAGAAAGAAAGAAAGGAAGGAGTGGAGAAAGGAAGGAAGGAAGAAAGCAAGCAAGCAAGCAAGCAGCCACTCTGGGCAGGAAATAAGGCCTTAGTCTTGATGAGTATTTGGAAATGTCCAAAAAAAAGCTGGGCAGGTTGGTACATTCCTAGAATCCCAAAAGCTGGGGAAGCTGAGGCAGGAAGATTGCAAATTTGAAGCTAACCTCAGCAATTTAGGGAGAACTTGTCTCAAAATAAAAAGTAAAAAGAGCCAGGGATGTGGCAGAGTGCCATTGGGTTTGATCCCTAGTACAGGGGCGGAAAAAGCCTAAGAGTAGAGGCCTCTCATTTCAAAGTTTGAATTTTTACTATTGTTTTGGCCCTGGAAACTCCAAGCTGAGATTTAACAGAAATATGTGTGTTTTCACTAGATGTAGTGACACATGCCTGTAATCCCAGCAACTTGGCAGGCTGAGGCAGGGGGATCACAGTTTGAAGCCCACCTGGGCAATTTAGTGAAACCTTGTTTCAAAAAAAGGAATAAAAATGGCCAGGGGGTGGGGCTGGGTTTGTGGCTCAGTGGTAGAGTGCTGCCTAGCATGTATAGGGCACTGGGTTCGAGTCTCAGCATCACGTATAAATTAAAAAAAAAGATCCATTGGCAACTAAAATAATATTTAAAAATTTAAAAAAAATAGCCAGGGGTGTAGCTCTGTGGTAGAATGCCCCTCAGTTCAATTCCTAATGCCCCTCTACATAAGAGTTTTCCTGTAGGATTGAGAACAAGCATTTATTTCCTGGAAGAAGCCTTCCCTATCTGAAGTATGTCATCTTGACCCCAGTCACTATCCTGTTATCTTTACTGCTCTTATCACAGATGGTCATTGCCTGACTAGTTTACCTTTGTCTTCTCTATCTCTGTGAGGGCAGAGACCTGTCTGTCTTGTTCACCATCTCTATCCTGCCCTTGAGAACAGAGTAGTTTGTTTGTTTTTTTTCTTTAAGCGTGAATAGATAAATGGGTAAATGAGTTGGTAAAGGAGGTTCCTTCTGTGGGATGATAAAAAGATACTACCTTTTTGTGGGCGGGATTGAACCCTGGGGCACTCAACAGCTAAGCTACATCCCTAGCCCTTTTTTATTGAGACAAATTATCCTTAAATTGTTCAGACTGACATTGAATTTGCTATTCTCCTACCTCAGACTTCTGAGTCACTGGGGTCACAGAGTGAGGTGTGGGTCACATGACCAGTGCTACCTATTTTTAGAATTTTTAAAAAGATATTTATTATTCAGTTATAGGTGGACACAATATCTTTATTTTATTTTTATGTGATGCTGAGGATGGACCTAGAGCCTCAGGCATGGTAGGCGAGCACTGTATCTCTGAGCCACAACCCCAGCCCTAGAATTTTATTTTGATACTAAGCATTTCACTTAAAAATAATGTTAACTTTTATCAAAGCAGTACATATAAGTAATTTAAAAATCAAAGAATGCTGAAATGCTTATGTTGAAAACAGTCTTAGACTGGGCATGGTGGCACATGACTGTGATCCTAGTGGCTTAGAAGGCTCATGCAGGAGGGTCTCATGTTCAAGGCTAGCTTGAGCAACTTAGCAAGACTGTGTCTCAAAATAGAATAAAAAGGGTTTGGGATATAACTGAGAGGTAGAGTATTTCTGGTTTCAGTCCTCTGTAGTAGTAGTAGTGTAAGGGGGGTCCGGGGGATCATCGGAGGGAGAGACCACACAAGAGACTTACTCCATGCAATTGGCAAAAGGGGATATTTATTGGGGATCCATTCCAGCGCGCTGGGACTCTGTGCCCACTCAAGAAGGGAGAGCAGCCCAGAGCCCAGAGCAAAGGTCAAGCAGAGCTTAAGTACACTTTCTGGAGAGGGCAGTGGGCTTTGCATATATCAGAACAAATCATCATGAGGCGCGGGGAAATTGAACAACAACTCTGAGACGTGATTGGCAAATTCATTGGCGGGAACAGCTCGGGCAGGGGTGATTGGTCATTCCTAAGCGGGGTACACATTCAAACTGATTGGTTCGGGCCCTGTGACAAACTGCACAGGGCCCTAGGCTAATTGGCCAGTAGGGTGTTGTCTTAAGTATCTCAGGAATCTGGGTGTAACAGAGGAACTCAATAATACCTAATCTTTTACATTTTAATTCAAGCCTTCCAGCTTAGAAACTTTACCCTTTCAGTAGTAGTAGTAGTAGTAGTAGTAATAGTAAAGAAATAAAGAAAACATCTGTCTCTTGTCTCATTCCATCGCACGTTCAACTCTGCTTCCCAGAGGCAGCCCTGAAACACTTTTGAGATTTTTCTTCTGCTTCTAGGTGACGTTTATACTGCTATTTTTTTTTTGTATTGGGAATTGAATCCAGGGGCACTTTACCACTGAGCTGCTATATATCCCCTGCCATTTTTATTTTTATTTTGGGACAGGGTCTTACAAAGTTGCTTAGGGCCTTGCTAATTTGCTGAAGCTGGCTTCAAACTTGTGATTCTCCTGCCTTGGCCTCCTGAGTCGGAGGTTTATAGCAATTATGTAGTTGCTGGGATTATAGGCGTGTGCCGCCACACCTGCTATACTGGTATTTTTGATATATCAAATTTTAGACTCCTTTGAACTTCCTATTATGATCATTGAAGCTCATAACATAAGCATCATAATTTTTAATTAAAACACTGAATAGTGCATTTTATTGATTAAATACTGTTCTAATATAAACCAAGCATGATTTTGTTCCTTTTCACACATATATATTTATTTTATCTGGAGTTAGTATTTTTATTTTTATTTATTTATTTTTTTAAGAGAATTTTTAAATATTTATTTATTTTTAGTTTTTGGCCAACACAACATCTTTATTTGTATGTGGTGCTGAGGATCGAACCCAGGCCGCACGCATGCCAGGCGAGCGTGCTACCGCTTGAGCCACAACCCCAGGCCCAGTATTTTTATTTTTAAAAATTGGTTTAGTTTTCTTATGCCTATAGCTAACTTTCTCCATATGGTTCCAGCAGGTCTCCCAAGGGCTTGGCATTTGACTTTAAACACTGAAACACATTGATAATACATCATTCGTGATTTTCTTGATGACCTCTTATTCTCCCTGCCCCTAAGTCCTTCCAAGATCTGGGTCACCTTTTGTCACTCTCCTGTGCCTGACTTTCTTCATCTCTTTCTAGCTTTGCTGCCTGTGTGGTGAGGCACATAATCTACTAACACACTAGCAAGGACAGGTGGGTGGAAACAAAATTTTTGGAGTTGTTGGTATCTGAAATATCTGTGTTCTCTCTCCACACCTGAATGATCATTTGGGTGGGTGCTGAGTTTAGCTCATTTTGGAAGGCATTGTTCATACAGTTTGCAACAGGGGTCCACTTCATGCTTTGAATATAACACTTGCTGCTGTGCCACCATGGTTTATTTTATAACTGACATGTTTTCTTCCTTCCTCTTCTCCCTCTCTCCCTCCCTAACCATGGGGGCAAGCAAGATTAACCAGGCTGTTATCTGTCCTTTGGCTCATGGACCACACGAATGAAGGAATCCAGACTTCTTGGCTGGACCTGGACATCTAGGCTGTCTCTCAAGGCTACAAATGAATTGATACCTGACAGGGCACCGTTAGAGTGCAGCATTTGTATCCCCTGTTTAAAAGCCCACTGTTCCCCGTAGCATTTAGAAATCATAGCCTCTGGGGGTCCCACGTATATTCTCTTTTGCTAGCAAAACAATAAAACTTCTTTTTCCTTTTTCTCAAAACCTTGTCCTTGTTATTGGATTGATATTTGTGACAAGTACTGAACTTTTGGTATCAGGTTGGCTTTAAATCCTTTAGTATTTGTGTTGAAAGTCTGGTGCTGTTGTGATTTCTGATCCTCCCTAATTTCTCTGGAAGTCTGTCCAACTTCTCTTTTCCCACTGTTCTGAAATGTCACAGGATAGACCTTCGTGTGGATCTGTTTTCATTCATTGGGCTGAGTGTATGAGATGATTCCCTTTCAGTCAGAAAGGGAAGTTCTTATTTCTTTGAGATGTCTTCTTGCCATTGTTCTCCTTTTTGTTCTGAGAATCCTCTTGGTCAGATAATGGTTCTTCTGGACAGATCATCTCAGGGTGGTTGGTTTGTGCTCTTCTCCCCTATTGCCTTCTCTTTTCCCATTCTTCTTCTTGTTGGCTTCCTTGGCTCTGTCTTTCAAACCATGTATTTAATTTTTTTTTTTTTTTTGGTTCTGGGAATTGAGTTCAGGGATACTCTACCTCTGAGTTACACCTTACCACCCCCCCCTGCTTTAAAAATTATTTTTTTTCATTTTATTTATTTTTATTTGGTGCTAAGAATCGAACCCAGGGCCTCACATGTGCTAGGCGAGCGCTCTACCGCTGAGCCACAACTCCATCCCTCACCATCGCCTTTTAAATTTGACATAGTCTTTAATTTCTGACATAGAGTCCTACTAAGTTGGCAGGCTGGCCTCAAACTTGCAATCCTCCTGTCTTAACCTCTTGAGTAATTGGGATTATAGGTGTGTGCCACTCTGCCTGGCCTATTCAATTTTTAATTCTGGTTGTCATTTCCACTTTTAAGAGTTCTTTTCCCCACTTGCCATTTTAATTTTCACCTTGATCCTATTTCTGTTTATTGGGTATAATTTACCTCTCTGAGGATATTTTTTATAGTTTCATGAAGTTTTTGTCTATTTTTTATATTCTCTGATTACTGAGTTCCTCTTTTCTTCTTTCCTTCCTTCTTTTCTTTTCCTTTCTCTTCTTTTTACAGAGCTAAGAATGGACCCAGGGCCTCATGCATGCTAGGCAAGTGTTCTACCTCTTTGCTTGAGTTTCTCTCTATTTTTCATGTTGGAGATTTCTCCAAAAGTGTAGTTGTTCTTGGTTTTGTTTACTAAAAGGTTGAACGGTCAATGTGCTTGTTGAACAAGGTTTGTTGTAGACAGAGCTCTACTGTGGAGGTTGGGGGCTTCAGCTGCCAGGTTCTAGAAGTTGATGTGTGTAGACTGTCACCTAATCTCTGTGTTTTAGTTTTGTGACTGTCTTGCCCTCATCTGTGCATGGTGTCCCCAAGTTACTTGGCTTTCTTTAGACAATAAATATACTGTCTTCTGCTGAGTTTGAAGAGAGGTAGTTATCTGGGGAAATGAAATGTTCTTTATACAGATTTTTCCACCCATCTTCCTGTTTTCAGCTGATACATTTGTCCTAGCCTTCAACTGTATCTACCACCTCCAACTTGAAGCTTTGGGGGTTTACACAGTGAGCTCAGAGCTCTTTTCTGCAAACACTTTCAGTTTTCTCAGCGTGCTAGGTCAGTTACCATCCCTATACTTTCTGGATTCTAGAATTTCATTGACATCTTTTGTCCACTGTCATTGCACATTCTTTGTTCTTGTGAGTTTATATCACTGCCTCTGCTTTTCTTTGTAGGGTTTTGGGTTATGCTTAATCAGGAAATGTGTGTCCTGTTCTCTGGAGAAGTCCTTGTTTGCACTTGCTATTCCCTCTACTTAGACTGACCACCCCTTCCTCTCCAGAATGACCTGTCTGTAGAACCATGATGCTTCATAAAATATATGCCTTCTGTTGTAGCACCTAGCTCATTTTCATGCAATTATCTTGTTATATGTATGCCTTTCTTTTAAAACCTTATCTTCTTTGACAGTGGGGACTGGATTGCACAACCCGTAGGAACACCTTATTATTTTAAAGTTGTGTTCCATGAATGCCTTGCAGAGTGTGCATTCTTGTCCTGGTGGACACCTTGGTAGATGTCCTGAATTCTCCACCTCTGTGTTCCTCAGTTTAGCAAAGAACTTGGTAAAGAGGCACTCAAATATTCAGTGAACCAGTGACCCTCTATGGATGGCCTAAATGTCATAGATTGGCAAGAAAAAATCTGAGAAATTATGCATTTGGTTCTTTGCATTTTTTATCTGCTGAGGTCACAATATTTTGATTTTTTTTTTCTTAATGCCAGCAAGAAAACATTTCAGGAGAATAACAATAGTGATGCCATTTTCCTGACTGGATAAATTATTTTCTCTGTAATTAGACCTTTTATTTTTTTCCTTCTCTAGGTACATTTTTCCAGTTGTAGAGTTAGAGGCTTGATGTACTTCCTGCCTCTTAAGTTAGGGGAAAACAGCCTAGACTAAAAGCTGAGAGGTTGGTTTTTGGATGTATCTATGTTCACATCACTAGTCTGTATCTAAATCTATAAAATGAGGAGATTGGATTTTTTTAATACCTTCATTTTATTTATTTATATGTGGTGCTGAGGATTAAACCCAGGGCCTCACACGTGCCAGGCAAGCATTCTGCCGCTGAGCCACAACCCCAGCCTGAGGAGGAGGTTGGATTTTCTGTATTTTTTAAAAAATGTTGACGGACCTTTGTTTTATTCATTTATTTATATGCAGAGCTCAGAATTGAACCCAGTGCCTCACACATGCTAGGCAAGTGTTCTACCACTGAGCCACCCTCAGCCCCATGGATTGTCTGTATTTTAAGAGCTGGTAAAAACAACAAAAATTCTGGGCCTGGTGGTGCATGCCTATAATCCTAGTGGCTCAGGAGGCTGAGGCAGAAGGATCACAAGTTCAAAGCCAGCCTCAGCAACTTAGCAAGACCTCAAGCAACTTAATGAGATCCTGTCTCAAAGTGAAAAATAAAAAGGGCTGGGGATGTGGCTCAATGGTTAAGTGCTCTGAGTTCAATCCCTGGTACCAAAGAAACAATAACAAAAATGCTTTTTTTATTGAGTTGGAGCTCACATTTCTTGAGGATAAAGTATTTGAAAGCAGACAGTGGAGATAGAGATTTACTATGGACTGTAGGTTCAATCTTAGATCTATCACTTTGGGATGATTTCTAATCTTACTTATCCACGTGGTGTTATTTTATGAGCTCTTTTACTTCAGTGACAATATTTAGTTATGGTCTTATTTCTTAAGATTCTCAAGTACTACCAATAGACACTTGCCACGAATTAACGAAGTAACCTTTTGTGGACTATGAGGGGTGCTCAAGTCTCATCACTGCACCTTAAAGAGAAATAACTCTATAAGAATTTAACATTATAGGAAAAATCTTATGCTTAAACTTTTTTCTTTTGAAGCTTATATTTTAGTATAAATCCTTTACTGGGAAACTTTACCACTTAAAGTATGTTTCCATAAATTATTGTATTTATTAGCTTCTGCTTAAGAATGACCAGTTTATGCCTTTATATGAATTAGCTTCTTATGCTACTCCAGTCTTCTCAATGCTAAAAACATATAATAGATTTTTTTTTTTTTTTTTTTGGTGGTGCTGGGGATTGAACCCAGGAGCTTGTGCATGCAAGGCAAGCACTCTATCAACTGAGCCATATCTCCAACCCTATAACAGATTTTTTAAAAACATATTTAAGGCTAGGAATGTAGCTCAGTTGGTACAGTGCTTGCCTTGCATGTACAAGGCCTTGTGTTCAATCCCCAGCACCAAACAAACAAACAACAACAACAAAAATAATTTTTATTAATTTATCCAACAAATATTTGAGCATTCCAGTTTGCTGGGCAAACAGCAGTGAACTGAAGAAAGTCTTTGTTCTTATGAACCATGAGTTTCTAGCTGGTGATAATGGAAGGAGACAAGCTAAAAAGAAGTACACAGTTGGCCCTAGCACTCTGCTGAATCCTTGTGAACAGAGTGATGGTGGGCAGCTCCTGTAGCCTACCCCCAGGCCCCAGATCCTCAGTGTCTCCGCGGTCATTGTTTGAGCTTTGCTTGAATCCTGTTCAGGTACCATGTGGTTAGGCCTAGGATTGTGTCTGCACTGAGCATGTACAGATTCTTTTCCTTGTCATCATTACCTAAACAATACAGCATAACAACTCTTTATATAATGGTTACATTTTATTAAGTATTTTAAGTCATGTAGAGGTAATTTAAAGTGTTTGGGAAGTTATGCATAGGTAATATGCAAATACTATGGCATTTTTCCTAAGGGACTTGAACATCCATGGGATCTTGTCTTAGAACCAATCTCTGGCAGATACTGGAAGACAACTATATTTGCATATTGAAGGAGGATGAGTATTGTGAAGGGGGGAGATGTGCTGTAGTAAATTGAGGCCTGTCTATGGACAGTGGTGCAGAGACTCTAATGAAGTGAGGGTGTGAACTTTCCAGGTTGAAAGAAGACTAAGTATAAAAAGCTAGAGGGGTGAGGGTGAAAGCATATAGACCATCAGGAGTTTGGTCTAGCCTTCTAGGGAAGAGATGCTGGTAGCTCAGACTAAGATTGTAGTGGTAATGGAAGGAGACAAGTTAAAAAGAAATACACAGTTGTTACCCAGGCCAGCCTCAAACTTGTGCTTCCATTCTAGGAATCCTTAGAAGGTAGAGCCAACTGATTTGTTCATGGACTGGATGTGGAGGGAGGGAGGGAGGGATGGAGCAGAGAAGGTTAGGAGGAGAGAGGCTGGAGTCAAGGCTTATCTCAATATGTGTAGCCTGAGCATGTGCAAGGATGGAGTTGTCACTTGCTAATATGGGAAGAGTAGAGGGGAAGCAGGCCAGGAGAAGTTTTTAACAAAGGAGCTGGTTTGAGATGCTTTTTTGATATCCAAGCGAAGATGTTGAGGAGGCCACTGGATATAGGAATCATGTTCATGAAAGAAAATGGGCTGTAAATTTGGGAACTGTCAGTGTATGATGACAGTTTTTTTTTAATATTTTTTTTTTTTGAGAGAGAGAGAGAGACAGAGAGAGAGAGAGAGAGAGAGAGAGAGAGAGAGAGAGAGAGAGAGAGAGAGAGAATTTTTAAATATTTATTCTGTAGCGGACACAACATCTTTTGTTTGTATGTGGTGCTGAGGATCGAACCTGGGCCGCATGCATGCCAGGCGAGCGTGCTACGGCTTGAGCCACATCCCCAGCCCCCCCCCCCCTTTTTTTTTGAGTACTGGGGATTGAACCCGGGGTGTTTTGCCACTGAGCTACATCCCCAATCCTTTTTTAAATTCTGAGACAGAATCTCACTAAGTTACCCAGATCAGCCTCAAACTTACAATCCTCCTGCTTCAGCTTCCTGGGTCCCTGGAATTACAGTGCGTACCACTGCATTAGGCTTTTACATAGCATTTTAAAGTAGTGGATGCTTTTGTGACTTTTTATTTGGTCTTTGGCCAAGGATAATAGTACCAAAAGGCTTTTTCCAGCAATTTGTCTTTTTCCTCTCTTTGGTTGCCTTCAAGCTGTGAAATCTTTTTTTTTTTTTTTTTTTTAATTTTTTGGTAATATTTATTTTTTAGTTTTCGGCGGACACAATACCTTTGTTTGTATGTGGTGCTGAGGATCGAACCCGGGCCACACGCATGCCAGGCAAGCACGCTACCGCTTGAGCCACATCCTCAGCCCAAGCTGTGAAATCTTGAATGATGATTTGCTTGCCTGACCTATGATTATTTCTCAGAGGCTATATTGCTGCTTACTTATTTACTTATTTATTTATTGAGTAGTATTGGGGATGAATCCAGCGGTCCTTTACCATTGACATACATTTCCATTCCCAGCCTATTCTCAAAAGTAAAATCTTTTTTGGGGGGTGCTGGGATTGAACCTGGGGGCTCTCTCCCACTGAACCACATCCCTAGCCCTTTTTATTTATTATTTTGAGACAGAGCCTCACTAAGTTGCTGAGGGTCTTTCTAAATTTGAGGCTACCCTTGAATGTAATAGTTGTACTTGTAGTAGTAATTCACTCCAGTGGGTAATTAATTAACTACATATTTTTTAATTAATTAACTACATATTTTTTGAGGCTGGGAAGGTGGCAAGACATACTAGTATGCAAAAGCTGAGACTTTTCCAATCCTCATGGACCTTGGAGTACTGCAGGGTGGTTGCCACTCTAGTAACAGAGGCCCAGCGATGGTGTTAGAAGAAAGGCATCCTGCGAAGACCTGTGGCAGGAAGGAGCTTGGTGTCTCTGAGGAGCTGAAATAAGAGCCGAGTGAGGGCCAGGAACAGCCAGCAAGCAGTGGCAGCTGAGAGAGGGGCAAGGCCAGCTAGGCCATTGGTCATTTTAATAATGCTTACAGATATACTGAGTGCCAGCCATGTCCTAAGAACTTTGCATTAACTCAGTCAGTTACTACAATGATTCTGCCTGTGAATGTGATTTTCACCCCCTTTTTTCCAGATGAGAAAATGGAAGCACAAAGAGCATAAATAACTGGCAGTAGGTTGCATACTAGTGATGGAGTCAGGATTCAAATTCAGGCAGTATGGCTTCAGTATCCACACTATCCTTCCTTCATAGGATATATATCATACACACACACACACACACACACACACACACATTTTTTTTTTCAGCCTAAGAACAATGCTTGGTGGGGTTTTAAGCAGGGGAGTGGCAAGATCATGTTTACACACTGAAAAGGTCTCTCCAACCACACTGTGGAAAAAGGCCTGGAGGGAAGCAGGCAGATGTGCCAGACCATTAAAGCTCTGGTGCTGGCCCAGGTGTATTTTGGCTCTTAGGTTTCTGGTTGATTTTCTTTCAACTTGACTCCTTTCCTGAGAGGGAAAGGAAAGGCAGGGTTCATTAGTGAATTGGAATACAAACCCTGGATGTTTGGTCTTTTTTGGTTAAATATCAACTTTCTTTTACTACAGCATTTATTCTTGGTTGCAGCAACCCTAATATCTTGAAGGAATCGAGACTGGTTGTACTTTATAGACTAAACAGTGTTCAGAGGCCATCCAGCCCCGTTGCCCTCTCTGTGTTGAGATTACTGCTGTGACATTTCTCCAGTGAGCATTTAACCTTCATTTGGACACCATATGTAACAGGAACCTGGAAGATTGTCCCTTAATTCTCCCTTTCTCAGACTTACCTTGCCCTTCAGTCACCAAGCCTGGTCATCCCGACTTTTTTTTTTTTTTTTTTGGTATTGGGAATTGAACCCAGGAGTGCTTAACCACTGAGTCACATCCCCAGCCCTTTTAATTTTGTATTTTGAGACAAGGTCTCACTGAATTGCTTAGGGCCTCACTAAGTTGCTAAACTGGCTTTGAACGTTTTCTCCTCCTGCCTCAGCCTCTGGAGTCACTGAGATTACAAGTGTGTGCCACCGCAACTGACATCCCTTCTGCTTCAGTTATCTCCAGAAAATGTCTACCTCAAAATATTTCCTACTATCTTTCACCTTGATTATTGCAGCCTGAGGTATCTTTCTGAAATGTAAATGGAGCTATCATTTGTGCTTAAAACTTTTCAGACTTCTCCTTTGGAAGGAAGTTCAGATTTCTTAGTGTGGCTTTAAGAGAGCCTTCTCCAAACCTCATCTCATGCCATAGTCTTTTTGTACAGTCTGTATAGAGTTCTGCTTTGTTACAGCTGCCTAGACCCTATCCCTGAAGGTTACTACTCCATAGATTTAGGCTAAGAACTAGCATCTGTCTTTTCAGAACTCCTCAGGTGATTCTGATGTGTATCCAGAGTTAAGCCCTGATCTCTGCTCTGATCCCAAGCTTTTCATTTGGACTGCACATCAGTTAACATCATCTGAAGAACCTTTAAATTGCAAAACCCGATTCTCACTCTCAGAGATTCAGATTTGGCTTCTGCTTTTAGTTCCCAGACTTTTTATCAATCGGTGTCTCTCCCTCCCTCCTTCTCTTTCTCTCTCCCCTCCCCGCTCCCCCCACCTCATTTGTTGATATTGACCCCTGTAATTCTAGGTGGAACCTCTATATACACTCCAAGGGGCAGAATTGAGAAGTGGATGTTATGGGGAAACAGATTCTTGTTCTGGAGTGATTGACCTTGTCATGTACAGATCTCCAAGTATTTGAAGCTGTAATTTATCTTTTTCTTCCCTAATCTTGCTTCCTGCTGTCCACTTCTCTTTATTGGCAAATTTGTTCCAAGTCTTGGATTCTTCACTCACTGATTTGTGACATCCCTGAATGTGTTTGGTTATTTTTTTAGAGTGCCATTTAAATTGTGATAAACACAAAAGAAATAACATTCCAGACATGGGCCAGTTATAGGGAGACTTACAGATTCTTTAATCTAAGCACTGTTATGTGTGTTAAAATACCATAAGATCACTTTGGATTGATATCATGGTTGACTCAGGGATTACTTGAAATCAACTAAAACTCCTCTATCCCTGAGTTGCAGTCCCAGCTATTTATTTATTTATTTATTTAGAGACAGAGTCTTGCTAAATTGCCCAGGCTGGCCTTGAACTTGCAAACTTACAATCCTCCTGCCTAATCATCCTCCAAGTCACTTTTTTTAAAAAAATATTTTTAGTTGTAGGTGGACATAATACCTTAATTTTCTTTATTTTTTAATTTTTATGTGGTGCTGAAGATCGAACCCAGTGCTTCATGCATGCTAGGCAAGCACTCTACCACTGAGCACAATCCCAGCTCTCCATGTCAGTTTTATGAGTGTATCACCATGCTTAGCTCTAAAATTCTCATAGTGGTTAATAGCAAGAATTCATCGGGGAGGTGGGGGGTAAGGACTATTTGATTTAGGATTCCAGCCCCAAGGCTTTCCTCCCTGTGTGATATTGGGTAAATCACTTAATATTCTGTCCCTTAGTTTCTCCTCTGTAAAATGAAGATATAAGTAGAGTATATTTCATATATTGTAAGGATGAAAGGTGTCAATAAATGTATGTCAAGTGCTAATGGTGCCTGTCATGTGGTAAGAAGTATTATGTAAATTATTTATTATTTATTTTTTTTATGGTGCTGGGGACTGAACCTAGGGGCCCTCTACCTCTGAGCCACACCACCAGATTTTTTATTTTTTATTTTGAGACAGAGTCTTCCTAAATTGTCTAAGCTGACCTTGAACTTGCTATTCTCTTGCTTAGGCCTCCCAAGTATCTGGGATTGCAGGAATACACCACTCCACCCGGATTCTGGTTTATCTTTAAAATCCTGCTTGTTCTTCATGAATCAGAGCACTAGATTTTCTTTCCTTTTTGCCATTTGCATTCTTGGTGGATGCTGCCTCTTAAAGTTCAGTGTAAACCTGATATATTTCATTCTTCATATTGCTGGATATGAACCAGATAACTATATAAATGGTAATGGTAGTGATGGTGGTAAGACCTTACAAGCATGTCAGGAGTTGGAATGGAGAGAAATAATGTTCCCGGCCTGAGATTCTTGAACTTTAACAAGGAGAAAGTGAAATAGTCAGCTTTTTTGAGTTAGGAGTTCTCCAGAATGTCAATAAAAAGTTTCTGGATCCTGGATAGAGTGCTGGCTTGGCATGAGGCAAGCCATATGTTCAACCCCAGCATTGCAAAAACAATGAAAAACAGAAAAAGTCATTTCCTTTACTTCTCTGAGCTCTACTGTCCAGTGATTTAGTACTTCTTTTAGTATTTTTTAGTACTTCATATAAGTAGTGAACAAGTTCTCATATATCCTGATATTCATTTTTACTGGGAAGAGTTAGTTTCTAACTTTAAAACAAATCTTATTATTATTTGTAATTGAACATATTTGAACACTACAACATTTATAATTTGTTTTTTTTTTTTTAAAGAGAGAGTGAGAGAGGAGAGAGAGAGAATTTTAATATTTATTTTTTAGTTATTGGCGGACACAACATCTTTGTTTGTATGTGGTGCTGAGGATCGAACCCTGGCCGCAGGCATGCCAGGCGAGCGCGCTACCGCTTGAGCCACATCCCCAGCCCCTTATAATTTGTTTTAGATTGAGCATTCAAGTGTTAATTTTTTTTTTTTTAGGAAATCAAAATTAGATTTTTTTTTAGAAATATTTTATTAGTTGGCTTTTTTTTTTAAAGAAAGAGAGGGAGAGAGGGAGAGAGAGAGAGAGAGAGAGAGAGAGAGAGAATTTTAATATTTATTTTTCAGTATTTGGCGGACACAACATCTTTGTCTGTATGTGGTGCTGAGGATTGAACCTGGGCCACACGCATGCCAGGCGATCGCGCTACCGCTTGAGCCACATCCCCAGCCTCTTCATTAGTTGTTGATGGACCTTTATTTATTTACATGTGGTGTTGAGAATCGAACCCAGTGCATCACACATGCTAGGCAAGCACTGTACCACTGAGCCACAACCCCAGCCCCCTCAAAATTAGATTTATAACATACATTTCTTACTGTAAAGGCAGATTAAACCTAAAAAGGCAGTCTTAAGCCTTATAAAGGTACTATTTGGACTTGCAAGCAATAAGATTATATATTTACTTTATAATTGTACTTATTTTGAGTTAACTTTCATTTGACATTCCCAAGTCTTTATGTTTAGGGTAATTATGAGTGGTTAAATCATGAATGCCTAAATAGTTAAAGCTCAGTATTTAAATGTGAACTATCTGCCATCCATGACAGTTTATCCTACAGTGAATTTATAAAGGTGAATAGTTTTCTCCAGCCTTAATCGTGTTTTCTTTTTCTCATTTCCCCCTTTCTAATCTACTTTAAGGACTTTGCAGCCCCCTCAAATCCTTTTTGGAATTTTTTATAGCAAGAGTAAATAGAGTTTGCAAATTAAATAAATTCTGTGGCTTCTCAATTGGATTTGCAGGATTGTATTGAAAACACTAGTAGAACCAGATAGCTATTTTGTGTGGCCTTTAAACAAAAATCTCTTTTCATAGAAGAATATGAAGCGGGCTGGAGGCTGAGGCTCAGAGATAGAACGCGCTTGCCTAGCATGTGTGAGGCCCTGGGTTCGATCCTCAGCACCACTTAAAAATAAAATAAAGATATTGTGTCTACCTATAACTTAAAAATAAATATTAAAAAAGAATATGAAGTTATAATTAATACCATGATTCCAATTCTATACACACACACACACATATATACATACACATGTTCTAAGATAAGAAATTGCATCAACATATCAATTGTAGTTCTGGACAGTAGGATGGTTGAAAGTGGGTGATTTTATCTTTTCTTATATTCTAAATTTTCCACAGCGAACAGTATTACTTTTATCATCTTTTTAAAGTACCTTTTTATTAAATATATTTTTTTAGTTGTCATTGGTCCTGGGAAATGAACCCAGTGCCTCACACATATTAGGCAAGTGCTCTGCCACTGAGCTACAACCCCAGCCCTAAAGTACCTTTTTAAGAAGACTGGTTTCTATGGAAATTAATACAGGTGTTTTTCTTTGTTATTTTATACTTTGGTTGCCTTAGTCACTCCTAGGCTTTTCCTGATGGCAAAGAGGAGCTAATAGTGTAAGCATCAGGTAAAATATGGGTAAACTCTGTTTAAAATATTTGTATAATGTGTGGGTAATACCCAAAGAAGAATCTCCTAGAACAGAAATTATTTTTAGACCACTTTCTGTTCTAGATGATCGTATGCACCTGATTTCCACCCCCCTCTTCATGTTCTCTTACCTCTAGTGTGAATCCACTGGTGCATGGATGTGAAGTACAAGTCTCAGTTTAGAAAGAAGTGTTCTGAGTGATATAATGAATCCCCTTTGTAAGTGGTCCTGTGTTTTCAACATATCCCTTGTTGTTTTTTTTTAAAGTATGTAAATGAGAGCTGTGACCTGGAACATTTTTATTAATCTTTATTACAGTAATAAGTTCCCCAAGGGGCAATATTGTTTGTCTTATTGTTGATTGGTTATCCCCAAGAGACTGAGAAATTCTTGTTTCAAAAAGTCCAGAAAGTGGGGCTGTGGTTGTGGCTCAGTGGTAGAGTGCTTGCCTATGATGTATGAGGCACTGGGTTCGATCCTCAGCGCCACATAAAAATAAAGATATTGTGTCCACCTAAAAAACTAAACAATAAATATTTTTAAAAGTCCAGAAAGTCTTTAGTGACTTGCTGTTTCATTTTTCTTTTTCTTTTCTCTTCAGTTACAAAAAATAGGATCACACTTTACCTTTCCTTGATACACAAGCATCTATAATCTGTTAACCTAAGCCTAGTAAATGCTCTGAGAGTTAAGCCCCATGAAATGCCCTAACCAGGGCTTTGTGGAATGATGGCTTCTCTCTCAGGTACCCACAGTGGTACTCAGTGATCAAATTATGCATATCACCTTGTGTGATCAAGGGTTTGATGAAGTGATTATTAAATCACAGATTTAGAATTATTTTGTAGATAAGAAATATTTTAGTTAGAATTTAGTGGAACTCTTTAGATTAATTTATAATTTGAAAAAAACAGAATGGAGATGGGATAATAAAGTGGACTCTTAATTTTTTTCCAGTAAAACAATTACAGTAGAGCCAGTTGGGGATGATTTTTCACAGACAATGGGGCTAGTCTTCTCCTAAGGACATCCTGTTCTTATGAAGAAAGTTGGGTTTAATTGCCCCGAGGCTGCTGTTAATTAAATATGGTTTGTATTTTAGCAGCCTTTAAAGGAGATAACTATTTGAATATTTGAAAGTGCTTTTCTTGGAAAGTTGAACATAAAATACATCATTTTTGATGCTTTAATTTTATGGAAAAAAACCCTGCAGTGGTCTCTGGTTTAAGAAATAGCATTATTATTATACACTGGACCTCCCTTGTCCCCAACTAAAACATCCAAACTGCAGCAACAACAACAACAAAAAGTTTCCAAGTTATGAACTAAAAGTTAATCAGACAGTTTTCAACAACTTATCATTTTTTAAGGTATGTTATTTGAAAATGCAAATGTGCATATACGACTTCAACATTCTCCTATATTTGAGCAGGTGTACTAGGATGCAGTTTTATGGTTTTAACTCGGAACTTGAAGGAGTAGTCTGTAATAGCTCTGCATTTCTATCCAAGATACACAATGAAATATTCTATTTTTATGGATTTATAACACTGGAATATATGATGATAAACTGATAACTATTTCTTTGGGCTTTCAATTAGGAGAACCACCATTTCTTGGTTATGGTCTAGCAGCAGTGTCCTATAAAAATGGAATGTAAGTCACATATATGAAGTTAAATTTTCTAATAGCCATATTAAAAGAAGTGAAAAGGAAACGGGCGACCTAATGTGGTGGTCCATGCCTATAAATGCCAGCTACTCAGGAGAATCCCTAGTTCAAGGCCAGCGTGGGTAACTTAGTGAGACCTTGCCCCCAAATAAAGAGGGCTGAGGACATGTGTTCAGTGGCCACAATGTGACCATACTGCTTGCTCTATAGAGTCTTGAGTTTCAGTACATTGGCATGTGGTAGAATCTACATAAATTTCGAATACAGATCTTTATTTAAATGAGATCCTGAGAAGCAGACTGTAGATCTTGATGCTTTTGGTCTACTAGGCAGATTTTAACTTGGTCCTCATGTGAGTACTTTAAAAGAGATCTAAACCTTTGGTTTCTTATTGATGTTACTACAGCCATGGTTACAAGGCTTGGGTTTGGAGCCTGAGCTTTGTTCCAGCTAGTGTTTGGTGTGCATGTCCCACTTCTTAATCTTTGGCACTTACTTGTAGCTATTTTTAGATTTTCTTAAGACTATTTGTCTATTAGTATTGACATTTCTGTGACTCGAACTATTCACAGAGGGGACTGAAAGTGATTAGCTGGATTGGTTTCTCACACCTGAGCATTTTACTGGCATATTGGTGAAACTGGGAATGACTTGTATACCTGGTATTTAGCTCCCTTTCTTCCTCATCCCAGACTTAGAAACTAAAAAAAAAAAAATCGAAATTACTTTTTATTGAGTGGGAGAATCCCAGGGCACTTGGCCATTTATCCTCTTAAATGTGTAGACTTGGAATTAGCTCTTGGTCCTTTTTTTTTTAATTTTCTAATTGTAGATGAGAGCATGCCTTTATTTTATTCATATATTTTTTATGTGGTGCTGAGGATTGAACCCAGTTTCTCACACGTGCCAGGCAAGTGCTCTACCATTGAGCCCTAGCCCCTGCCCCTCTTGGTCTTTGTTGAACATCCACATCCTGTATTTTAATACACTGGGTATATTTTACACTTCACCTAAAAGAAGTGTTGTGGGGAAATAAAGAAAATGACATTTGCTAAATATCTGTTGTGTGCTGTGCATGGAGCTGGGAACTTTAGAAATATTATCTCATTGGCCCTGAGGGGTAGGAAATGTGATCTTCATATTATAAATGAGGAAATAGAAATCTTGTACTTAAGTGATTTTTCAACTACACATATTTCTAGTAGATAATGGATTCTAAAACTTGGCATCATGTCTACTTGTTATCTTCTGAAAAAAAGCTATGTTGGTGATACATACCTATAATCTCAGCTACTCAGGAGGCTGAGGCAGAAGAATCACAAGTTTGAGGCCAGCCTCAACAAATTGGTCAGAACTTGGTCAGAACTTGTCTCAAAATAAAATAAAAAACAGGACTGGGGATGTAGCTCAGAGGTAGAGCACCCCTGGATTAAATCCCTAGTAAGTAACACACACACACACACACACACACACACACACACACACACACACACTCTCTGATGTTCCAGAGACAAAGATTGTGAATATGTATCTACTATTCTAATGTTCTAAACTGGGAAAAATATATAGGATTCTTCCCATTGCGTCTTTTATCCCCAGTCATAGACCTGATATCTGTGTTGGGTAGATGGGGTATTTTCAGATTATTTATGTCCACTGGGGCTTGTGGTGACCATATGAACACTTTGGTTTACAGTTGGGACCCCCCTGATTTCAGCAGGATGGCCCAGTGGAATCAGCTGCAGCAGCTAGACACACGGTACCTGGAGCAGCTTCATCAGCTGTACAGTGACAGCTTCCCAATGGAGCTCCGGCAGTTTCTTGCACCTTGGATTGAGAGTCAAGACTGGTAAGTCCTGCTGGGTGTGGTGGTGCACGCCTAGAATCCCAGCAGCTCAGGAGGCTGAGGCAGGAGGATCACAAGTTCAAAAACAGACTCAACAATTTAGCAAGGCGCTAAGCAACTCAGTGGGACCCTGTCTCTAAATAAAATACAAAAAAGGGCTGGTGATGCGACTCAAGTAGTAGTGCGCTTGCCTAGCCTGCATGAGGCACTGGGTTTGATCCTCAGCCACCACATAAAAATAGAATAAAGATATTGTAACAACCTAAAACTAAAAAAATATATATTAAAAAAAACCCCAAAACTCAGACTGCTTGGTGATAGATGTGTTGAAGGTTCATTTAGATCTTATTTACTTGAGATCCAAAAGTATTCCTATACTCCAGTGATGTAGTAGAAATATTTTGAGAATTCCATTACAGATAGAAATTTGAGGGCTGGGGATGTGGCTCAAGCAGTAGCGTGCTCGCCTGGCATGCGTGCGGCCCGGGTTCGATCCTCAGCACCACATACAAATAGAGATGTTGTGTCCGCCGAAAACTAAAAAATAAATATTAAAAAAAAATTCTCTCTCTCAAAAAAAAAAAAGAAATTTGAGTCAACACATATGATTATAGGAAAGAGACACTGGGAAAGAGAAATAGATTCCATTCATATAGGAGATAATAACAACTATTTTCTTTAACATGTTTAGGTCCATCTATTAATTTTGATTTAACTCAGGCCTCTATTAATATGACCTATTTTTTTCAGAATACATACCTGATTTGGTGAGGGGCCAAGATGTGATTCAGAGATGCTGGAGATAGGCCATTGCTTATTATACTAATAAGTGCTTATTTGTACTAATCATCTGATCACAGAGTTGATGAGAATTTAAAGCAAAACCACATATCTGTCCAATTTGCTCAAATATTATATATATATACTATGAGAGGGGCAATAATATGTGGAATAATTGTTAATAATTATGTTGTTGCTGAGCAAGGAAAATGGAAAATGATAACTGGGTTATAGCATCAGGTTTACCTTTTTTAATCTCTCCTCATGGTGATTTCTGAGTGTGTATGTGTGTGTGTATGTGTGTGTGCGTGTGCGCAGGTTTCAGAATTATTCTTATTGTGTTTCTTAGGGCATATGCTGCCAGCAAAGAATCTCATGCCACATTGGTGTTTCATAATCTGTTGGGTGAGATTGACCAGCAATACAGCCGCTTCCTACAAGAGTCCAACGTTCTCTATCAGCACAATCTGCGAAGAATCAAGCAGTTCCTTCAGGTGCGATGGGAAAATGTACAGGAGAGGTGGATCCACAGAGTAGGGTGTTAGCTTCTTTCCTGGAAGAACTTCTTTCCTTATTTGGTTAAATAATGAGAGCCTATCAAAGGAGAAAGAATTAGCCCTTTCTCAATTTTCTACATGCTCACCCTTAAGCATCATTACCAGAAATTGACTTCTCATGTCACAGTTGAAGTAATAAAGTGATTGTTGTGATGTTAATCATATTATGTTAGCAGGCTAGTAACACCTATCCCTCACAAGAGGTTTGAGACAGGGTCTTGCAAAGTTGCTAAAGGTCTCACTAGATTGTCCAAGCTGGCCTCCAACTTGATATCCTCCTGTCTCAGCTGCCTGAGTCATTGAAATTATATGATATATGCCACTGCACCAGACAATTTTTTTTAAAAGTTGTCAGTGGACCTTTACTTTATTTGTTTATATGCAGTGATGAGAATCAAACCCAGTGCCTCACACATGCTAGGCAAGCACTCTACCACTGAGCCACCACCCCAGCCCCCACTGGGAAACTCTTACTTTTATTTATTTACTTTTTTGGGGTACCAGGGATTGAACTCAGGGGCACTTGACCATTGAGCCACACCTCCAGCCCTATTTTGTATTTTGTTTAGAGATAGGGTCTCACTGAGTTGCTTAACACCTCATTGTTGCTGAGGCTGGCTTTGAACTCTCGATCTTCCCATCTCAGACACCCCAGCAGCTGGGGGTGCAGGCATGTGCCACGGTGCCCAGCGATTCTTATTTTAATTGTTAAAAGTTTGATCAGAGCCAGGTTCTGTGGCGCACACCTATAATCCTAGCAGCTCGGGAGGTTGAGACAGGAGGATCATGAGTTCAAAGCCAGCCTTAGCAAATGCAAGTCAGTGAGACCCTGTCTCCAAATAAAAAAATACAAATTAGGGTTGGAGATATGGCTCAGTGATTGAGTGCCCCTGAGTTCAAACCATAGTACCAAAAAAAAAAAAAAAAAAAAAGTTTGACTAGAAATTGGCTGGGCATGATGGTACACTCCTGTAATCCCAGCAGCTCTGAAGGTAAAGGATTGCAAGTTTGAGGCCAGCCTCAGCAATTTAGCAAGACCCTGCCTCAAAATAAAAAAAAATAAGGGCTAGAGAAATTTGCTCCTGGGTTCAGTCCCTAGTACAAAAAAAAAAAAAGTTTGGCCAGAAAGTTAATACTCCTAGACAAAATCAGGTACCTCCCTGTAAGACCAGGGTAACATACTGTCCAAAGACCCAGGCTCATATGCTGTCTGTTATCATTGTAACCACCTTTCTTCTTCTCTTTTCCCATCTTCCCCACTGATTTCTGCCAGGCTTTGAGGCCTTCAGCTGTTGTTTCACGTAGTACATATAAGGCTTTCCTCAGTTTATATAGAAATTAGTTGTAAGTTAACAAAATTCAGTCCACATCTCCAAAGTCTGCTGCAGCTTTTCATTGTCTTTCTCTCCTACATACAGAGTAGGTATCTTGAGAAGCCAATGGAGATCGCTCGAATAGTGGCCAGGTGCCTGTGGGAAGAGTCCCGCCTCCTCCAGACTGCAGCCACTGCAGCCCAGGTGAGACCCAGGAAGAAACAGCATCAGATTGGGAGAAACAGAAAATCAAACAATTGCACAAGCAATATTAACTATTTCGGAACAAAGGAAAAACATTTAAAATAGAGTAGCCATAAAAATACACTGAAAAATACATTAAAAGCGTTATACCACCCATCCTGCCAAAAAAGCCAACACCATGATATTTTAAATTTTTTTTTGTACTGGGATTTGAACCCCGGGGTGCTTAACCACTGAGCCACATCCCCAGCCCTTTTTATATAATATATTTTGAAACAGGGTCTCACTAATGTGCTTAGGTCTTTGCGAAGTTGCTGAGGCTAGCCTCAAACTTATGATCCTCCTGCCTCAGCCTCCTGAGTGGCTGGGCCACCCTTCCAGGCGTTTTTTTTTTTTTTTTTTAATAGAACAATTTATTAAGGTGATAAAAGAAAGATCATCTAAGTCAACCTAGATTGTGGGGGAAGCATCACAGAAAGAGGAGGCTGTGTTTGAGCTGAGCCTTAAAACTAACTCTGACAGATGATGAGAGAGCACTGGGTTCAAAGAAGATCATGTTCAGAGATGGAAACATAAACACATATGTTCTTGGGAGCAGGGTAGCAAGTTCAATATCTGGCTGGGTGAGGGGACCTAAGTGACTCAGGGACCACATGAAAGTGTTTTTAATTAGTCACACCTAGTAACTGGGCTTTGGAAGAGCAGTTCATCTCAAAGGCCAAACTCCCTGAGTTTGAATCCTCCTGCTTTACCACTTACTGTGCATCTTAAGAAAACTACTTACTCACTCTTTCTCTAAAGAGAACGACAGTGTGCCTACATCATAGACTTAAATTACTTCATACGTGTAAAATGCTTGGAATAGTATCTGGCACAGAACTGTGAAATAAGTGTTAACTGCCTTTTGCTGCTGCTATTAATCAACATCACCAATATCACCACTACTGTGAGAAATGGGAACCCACTAAAGAACTCAGATGTGGGTGAAAGAGAAGCTAACACTGGTAACACTCACTGTTCCATACCTGCAACCTGAGAGGCTAAGAGGCACTTGCCTGTGTGTATTATGTATTATGAGAACCTTTATGTCTTCATCCTGTTCCCCAAGATAAAAAAAAACATTTTGGTGTAAGTCAATTTGAGTAGAGGCTCTAACTTTATCATGGGAGGTAGGAAAGCAAAAGAATATTCTTAGTCCTGTAGGACCCAGGGTCTGAAAACTGTCAAAGGCCCAAATCTAGCCTCTTCCCCACATCTCCAAGACACAGGGTCTTGCCAGGTTGCTCGGGCTGGTGCCAACTCCTGAGTTCAAGTAGTCTTCCTACCTCAGCCTCCCAAGTGGCTGTGATTGTAGACATGGCAGTGCTGCTGCATATGGCTTATTTTTATAAATGAAGTTTTTTGGAACCCAGCCACATTTATTCATTTATGAATTATTTGTGGCTGCTTTCATGCCACAGTAGCACAACTGAGTATTTGAAGCAGAGACTATGTGGCCCAGAAGGCAAAAAACATTCATCATCTGGCCCTAAGAGAAAACATTCACAGTCTCTGATAGAGAGCTATAAGTTGGATATTTGTGGCCTCAGTCCAGGATTCATTCTTTTTTTCTCCATTTATATCATGTGGCACATTCTTAAATGCCCAGCATAGGTAAAAGCATAAAGAAATAGAAGATACAATTTGCTGGGTGCAGTGGTGCATGCCTCTAATACCAGCAACTCCAGAGGATGAGGCAGGATCACAAGTTCAAAGCCAACCTCAGCCACTTACCAAGGCCCTAAGCAGCTTGTGATACCCCCATCTCAAAATTTTTTAAAAAGGGCTGGGATATGGCTCACTAGTTAAGTGTCCCTGGGTTCAGTCCCTGGTACCAAAAAAAAAAAAAAAAAGTAATCCCTGCTACTTAGGGGCTCTGAAGCTAGTTAGATTATGCACAAATACTCAAGGTGAGAAAAACACAGAAGAGGATGTGAGTCATTTTGTCCAAGGAAGTTGTAGAGGATTTCACAGGAGAGTGAACCTTTGAATTGAAAGTGAAGGTGAACAAGTTCACGGGTACTTGGGCAGAGGTGCACACCAGGCTGAGGGGATAGTGTGTGCAGGAAGTGAAGTGTGGGAGCACACTGTACACAGAGAAGAATGGGTGGTTAGGGGTCACTGAGACATGGAGAGGGCAAGTTAAGTTGTTATCAGATTGTTTGCAATATCTTTGTGTTTTGGGTTCTGCTCCCTTTAAGACAGCACCAATTGAGAACTAGGACATGGGAGCCAAATGCAAATGAAAATAGCTATATTTCTGGTAGAACTAGACTGGAAAGCATGGCTTAAACTGGTAACCACAGGGTCTTTCTAACACCTGTTGCCCGAGTTAGAACTTGGGGTGGAGAGAAGGGGGTTACAAAGCTTAAGAGACCATGGACTGATACCTGCTGAATACAAAGAAGGAGACCTCTAGAAACCAGGACCTGCTCCTACCCCAAGCAAGCTGAGGCAGGCAACAGTGAGAGAGGCAGGCAGAAGCTCCAGGACTGGGCTCTTTGACATGTCTCTGGACAGAGAGAGTCTTTCTCTCAATCTTACCAATAAATGAGTCATTCCCACCCCTGGGAGAGTAACTAGGGGCAGGGGTTGCCCTCCCAAGATTTCTAAGAAGTTTGTATTATCTTTGCTTGGCTAGACATGGGAAAGGGAGGGAGTTTTTAAACTGGCATGTTCAGACCTATTTTGGAGACTTCTGGTAGAAAGGTAGAGAACAGATTGGAAGTAAGAGAGTTTAGAAGCAAAGAGAACAGCAGTTGGGGCTTGAACTGAGCCCTTGATACTCAAGGTCGGTTTGAGAGATTGCAGGGAATGGACCAGGAGGGTTGATGAGTCAGTGTGAAATCAGGGAGAAATCAGATGCCTAAGGGTTTCTAGCTTGAAATCCTGGGTAGATAACATCTTTTCTGAACTCTCAAATCTGCCCCTTTCATTGCCATCTCTGTCCTTGGGCCACTATCACACTATCTTGATCTCTGGCTTTTACATGGTCTTTTCTGTCCATGATCTTTTATTACTGCTCTTTCTCAAAACCTAGCAAATCCTAAAATGTTATGGACTAATTGATCTTTTCAAGGTACTAGCCTCTCTTTCTCCCCTGAGAGCACATCCGTTGATACGGAATTTCATCCTTAGGGCAGGATGGCGCTTTTATTCCACAGAAATGTTTGCACACCATGTTTCAGTAGATTGACATCTGCTATCATCAGGTATTCTGAATTTATTTATTCTTGTAGTGCTGGAAATTGAACCCAGCATGCCAAGCATATAATCTACCACTGAGCTACACCCCAGCCTGTTCTGAAATTTCTTTATATCCTTACCCATGAACTGTTTGAGGGCAGGGACCATGTCTTAGTTCAACATGTGGACTCCTAGTTCAATCCAGAGTGGGTATATAGTATGATCTGTTGGTAAAAAGCCAGTGACACAGGTAAAACATGAGGGATTCCTTGGCACCCTGCCCACAGTTACGCTGCCTCTGTTTCCTCTCCTCTCCTAGTGGCAGGGGATAGCAAGGAAGGGTAGTAGGGAGGGATGGAGGCCAGATGGGGGTGTTCCTTCCCCCATGTTCTGTGTGTTCATATGTGTGCTTACCCCACTATTTGGCAGCAAGGGGGCCAGGCCAACCACCCCACAGCTGCTGTGGTGACGGAAAAGCAGCAGATGCTGGAGCAGCACCTTCAGGATGTTCGAAAGCGAGTACAGGTAAAGTAGGTCCTGGCTGAGAAGCTTGGATTGGGGATATCGAGAGTGGGTCTTGCGTGCACATTTTCATTCTTCTCAGAAATTTTTTTTCCCAAGGAAACCTTTTTTAAATTTTACTTCTGTTTTTGATTTATTTTAAACAGGATCTAGAACAGAAAATGAAAGTGGTAGAGAATCTCCAGGATGACTTTGATTTCAACTATAAAACCCTCAAGAGTCAAGGAGGCAAGTGAATATTAGAGACGTTAAAATCTCCCATAGAAAGTGAGTTTAAAGACTTTGTTTGTCTTAACTCTGTTAGGCTTTATGGTGGGAGGTGAGGGACTCCTGCTGCTTAATGGTACCTCTTTTATTGTCTGTGTTTTGAGATGGGACCTTGCTAAGTTGCTGAGTCTGGCCTTGAATTTGCAATCCTCCTACCTCAGTCTCCTGAATAGCTGGGACTGTAGGCGGGCACCACTGCACCTGGCTCCGAAGCCTTATTTTGAAGGCTGAGAGTATTCCCTCTGGTCAAGGGGTCTTTCCTTTGCCTACAGACATGCAGGATCTGAATGGAAACAACCAGTCCGTGACCAGGCAGAAGATGCAGCAGCTGGAGCAGATGCTCACAGCGCTGGACCAGATGCGGAGAGTAAGCGCCTTGGACAGCTTCCCTGGTGCCTTGCATGTCTTGTGGCAGAACTGGTTTCTAATAAGTTCCTTCTCTGGAACTGACTAAAGAATGTGGTTAGAGATAGTGTGGGGAAATGTTTTCTGACTTTGTTTTGGTTTCCAACCAGAGCATCGTGAGTGAACTGGCGGGGCTTTTGTCAGCAATGGAGTATGTGCAGAAAACGCTTACTGACGAAGAACTGGCTGACTGGAAGAGGCGGCAACAGATTGCTTGCATTGGAGGCCCTCCTAACATCTGCCTGGATCGTCTGGAAAACTGGTAACAGTTGGAAGAGAAACATTTCTTTTCCTTTTAGAAACTGAATTGAATTATGGTCATAACCATAGGCCCTCAAAGTTAGTACAATCTCTTTTTTGGTACTAGGAATTAAACCCAGCAGTACTTTACCACTGAGCTACTTCTCCAGTTCTTTTTATTTAAAAAAAAAAATTTAACTTTATTTTTGTATTTGTTATTTTTATGTGGTGCTGGGGATCCAACCCAGTGCCTCATGCCTGTCACTGATCTACAACCCTGGCCCCTTAATTTTTAAATTTTGAGTCAGTTTCTCTGTGTTATTTAGGGCCTCACTAAGTTGCTGAGGCTGACCTCAAAGTTGTGATCTACCTGCCTCAGCCTCCTGATTTGCAGATATTACAGGTGTGCACCACCACAGGATTCTCTGCTCATTTTTTTCTCTATGCATGTTATTAACATTTTGAAGCATAATATC
Organism: Ictidomys tridecemlineatus; assembly: GCF_052094955.1. Lineage (NCBI taxonomy): Eukaryota > Metazoa > Chordata > Mammalia > Rodentia > Sciuridae > Ictidomys > Ictidomys tridecemlineatus. The sequence continues at coordinate 20,056,807 of NC_135479.1, forward strand.
TGTTGAGAGTTGACATTGAAAGGGCTTGTGGGAATCATGCACATCGACTCCTTTCCTTCCTGCACCAGACCTACCCTGGTGAAGAGGCTTGTCCAAACCTGCACAGGAGTAAGCTTGGCTTAAATCCAAGTCTTCTTAGGCTGTCTATTCTCCTTTAGTTCCCAGTTTCACATTTTGACATATGGACAAGTTAGGATGATTAAAGTGAGTGCCAATCTTTATAGTTCATATCCACCGAATCGGAGTCTAATGCTTTCATGTTCCAGTGATGACTCTACCAATGTCTCCTAATGCTGCAAATTTTAACATTTCTTCCTTTATGTCCAGTCCCATCTTTGAAATTCGAAATTTTAGGAAGGGATTATTTAAAAAAAAAGCAAAATAAATTCCTTTTTCTTAATGTCACTGAACTATATTCTTAAAATGGTTAAAAATGGTCTATTTTATGCCATGTATGTTTTATCACAATAGAAGAAAATTCCTCTTTGTTATTTGAGGGGCTTTCTTAGTGGTATTTATACCTATGGTATGCCCCTCCCTTTCTCTTTCCCATTCCCACCTGTGTCTATTTACCAGGTAACTAGAAACTTTCCTGTTTTACTGGCAGGATCACCTCATTAGCAGAATCCCAACTTCAGACCCGCCAGCAAATCAAGAAACTGGAGGAGTTGCAGCAAAAGGTTTCCTACAAAGGGGACCCCATTGTACAGCACCGGCCAATGCTGGAGGAGAGAATCGTGGAGCTGTTCAGAAACTTAATGAAAAGGTAACTTAAAATCTTTGTCACCTTCTCTCATCCCCTCGCCCCCCAAAAAATGTCCTGAGGTGAGAGATTAACTGACTTCAGAGGATCAGAAAAAAGACTTGTTACCACAGTAGTATGTGACAAGCTGACCTTTTCCCTTTCAGTGCCTTTGTGGTTGAGCGGCAGCCCTGCATGCCCATGCATCCTGACCGGCCGCTAGTCATCAAGACTGGTGTCCAGTTCACCACTAAAGTCAGGTAGGCCATGGCATTTCTGCTTGGGTGGAAGTTTTGTTGAAGGATACCTTTAGAGTCAGAGTTGGTGTTTTGTTTTGTTTTGTCCTGACATGGGCTCTCACCGTATTGCCTGGGCTGGTCTCCACATCCTGGAGTCAAGTAGTTCTCCCACCTTGGCCTGGGTAGCTGGAACTGTAGGCACCAGCACTGCACCTGCTTTCAGGGTTGTTTTTTTCAGGCCTCACAGGCAGTGATGTTGTGGGTATGAAATTTGCCAGCATGGTGTGTGTGTGTGTGTGTGTGTGTGTGTGTGTAGTACTTGGGATTGAACCCAGGGGCATTCTCCAGTAAATTACATCCTCAGCCCTTTTTTATTTTTTATTTTAAGAAAGGATCTCACTAAGTTGCCTAGGCTGGCCTTGAACTTGTGATCCTCCTGCTTCAGCCTCCTGAGTCACTGGGATCACAGATATGAATCACCTTCAGCTTGGTATTGAGTTATAAGTTTAATAAAAATAATACCAGCTACAGAGCATGTTCCTGTGATATTTTTCACTAAATGTTTTTTATTATCCTTTTGTGAAACTTCTATAACTTTGACTAAGTCCTTAGTTCTTAGGCTTTTTATCTATACCTTTTGGCCAAAGTGGGTAATGTTCAGCTAAAGATCAAAGATGGCCTTGCCTGGAGGATGAATTTGGGATTATGACTTCTTTACCTCTTAGAAATGAGGAATTATGAACTTTACATTATCTAAACTGGAGGTTTGAGGTGGGGGAAGCATACTGACTTTTTTAAAAAATAATTATTTATTTTTTTAATAGGTTGCTGGTCAAATTCCCTGAGTTGAATTATCAGCTTAAGATTAAAGTGTGCATTGACAAGTAAGTATTCCTAAACATAGTTCTTTTTTAGAAAAAAAAAATTTTTTTTTGTAAAAAAAAATTGTAGTTGTAGATGGACAACATGCCTTTATTTTATTTGTTTATTTTTTTATGAAGTACTAAGAATAGAACCCAGGGCCTCACACAAGCTAAGCAAGCACTCTGCTACTGAGCCCAGCCCTGGTCCTTTTTTTTTTTTTTTTTCAAATGAGGAACAGAGAAGTGAGAACTTTGAAAGATATAGTTTGATGGTAGAGACTATCTCTGTTCAGAAATCTTTGTTTTGTGAACAAATGTTTCCAGAAGCCTTGTAGTATATTATTTTCATGCCAGAACAATGCTGGTGGTTTAGACTTGAGTTGGGATAGCTGCTGTGACCATCAGTCCTTCTTTTTCTTTATTTAGTATTTATTTATAAATGTAATTTATACATATATGCCAAATGGATAGTATATGAAAAGAATGGATTTAAAAAAATGTTCCTGGGCCTTGGGATATACTTCAGTGGTAGAGTGCTTCCCTAGAATGTAAAAGGCTCTGGGCTCAATTTCTAGCAACCTCTCCACCAAAAAAAAAGTACCATATAATGACAATATTTCAAAATCTAAAATATACTTATCCTTTGAAGAGATTAGAAAAAAAATGTACACTTGTTTTTATTAGGTAATATAATTATCAGGAAATTTCATGAGAATAAACTGGAAAGTAATTATTAATGAAATCAAGGAAATTGACAAAAGTGTAGGTATAATAAATATGCAATAATGAATAACTAACCTTGTTTTAGCTTTTTAATAGAAACATGATATCACAATAAACAACAGAAGTTAAAAATATATTACGAGGGCTGGGGATGTGGCTCAAGCGGTAGCGCGCTCGCCTAGCATGCGTGCGGCCCGGGTTCGATCCTCAGCAGCACCACATACCAACAAAGATGTTGTGTCCGCCAAGAACTAAGAAAAAATAAATAAATGTTAAAATTCTCTCTCTCTCTCTGTCCCCCACTCTCTCTAAAAAAAAAAAAAAAAAAAAAAAAAAAAAAAAAAAAAATATATATATTACGATAAATTAACAGAAATATTTATGATCTATTTGAAGAAAGCTGAAATTTTAGTGAGGAAATGATGGTTTCAAAAGTGATGAGATAGGGGCTTGGGATGTGGCTCAAGTGGTAGCATGCTCGCCTGTGTGAGGCACTGGGTTCAATCCTCAGCACCACATAAAAAAAATAAAAAATAAAGATATTGTGTTCACCTAAAAAACTAAAAAATAAACATTTAAAAAAAAGTGATGAGATAAACCCAACTATATGTATAACTATAATACTCTAATTTTTTTAAAAAAAGTGAGAAAAGTCATATTCCTGATTTTACTGTATAGTTGTTGATTCTTCCTAGTTAATATAGGAACAACCAAAATATGAATAGTGTTCTTGAAAATCCATAATGTGTTTTTCTATTATCTTAGCTGAAAAAGATTTCTTTATCTTCTTACTGTAGCTGAAAAAGTAAACAAATTTATTTATGAAAAAGATAGCAATTTATTTTTTAAATAAAAAGATTTATAATTAGTATTAAATACTTATTGTAAAGATTACCATAATAATCATGTCTAAGTATACAATTCAGTTTTGTTAAGTATTTCACATTGTTGTGCAATAGGTCTTTAGAGCTTTTTCATCTTGCAAAACTGAAACTCCATACCAATTGAACAACTTCCCCTCATTTCCCCTTCCCTTTAGTTTCTGGCAACCACTATTCTATTTTTTTTTAAGCCCTTTTTATTTTTTTATTTTGAGATAGGGCCTTGCTAAGTTGCTGAGATTGGACTCTAATTTGTAATCCTGCTGCCTCAGCCTCCTGTCTCTGGGATTACAGACATGAGCCACCATATCCACCTTAAGTTTTTTTTTTTTAATTAAAAACACCTGGGAGAGGGAGTGGTATGAGAAGCTGCCCTCCTAGATATTAAAATGTGACACAAAGTTTCAGTTACTAATTTAGTGTGTTAACTAGGACAGAAATAAGTTGATTGATCATTGAAACAAAACCTGAAATCTAGAAATAGACCTCTAGTTTATATGGGAATTAGTATGTTTAAAAATGAAATTTCAGGGGCTGGGGATGTGGCTCAAGCGGTAGCGTGCTCGCCTGGCATGTGTGCAGCCTGGATTCGATCCTCAGCACCACATACCAACAAAGATGTTGTGTCCGCCGAAAACTAAAAAATAAATATTAAAAATTCTCTCTCTCTCTCACTGTCTCTCTTCTCTCACTCTCTCTTAAAAAAAATGAAATTTCACCTTAGTGAAGAGAAGATGGATTATTCAGCAGGTGGTTTTGGGGGATTTTGATATTAAGGATTCAATTGGGAAGTTTAAATTTTATGTTTTACTGAGGATTAAACTCAGGAGCACTTGACCACTGAGCCACATCCCCATCTCTATTTTGTATTTATTTAGAGACAAGGTCTTACTGAGTTGCTTAGCACCTCACTATTGTTGAGGCTGGCTTTGAACTTGCAGTCCTCCTGCCTCAGCCTTCAGAGCCACTGGGATTACAGGCATGCACCACTGCACCTGGTTCAAATTTTACTTTTAACAGTCTGTATGAATAGATTCTAGCATATTTAGAATTTAATAAGGGTATCTTGAGAATATAGGTAAATAAATATGTAATGGGAAAATGGCACAACCCCTTTGGAAGAACGTTTGGCAGTTTCCTAAAAAGTGAAACCTGCATCTGCCATATGATGCAGTCCTTTCATTCCTAGGTATTAACCCAAGAAAAATGAAAGCAAATATACACAAGTGTCTATTAGCAGGTGAATGAATAAATGATTTGTATGTATCCACAGAATATAATCACCAACAAAAAGCAAAGCTTGATTGATAGCTGTAACACCTGAATAAATCTCAAGATAATTATGCTGAGTAGAAAGAAACCAGACCCCCAAAAAGAGATATAAAAATATATATGTTCTAAAAATGTAAATGATCTATTGTGACAGAAAACAGTGGTTGGCCAAGGGCGGAGTAGAGTGTAGGCCTGGGAAATGGATTACAAATGGTCATAGGAAAACCTTGAGGGTGATTGATACATTCCATGATTGTGCTGATGGTTTTACAGTTGGACATAGTATATATATATCCATAAATTAACCTGATCAAATTGCACATTTTAGGGCCTGGGGTTGTGGTTCAGCGGTAGAGTGCTCACCTAGCATGTGCGAGGTGCTGGGTTCAATCCTCAGCACCACATTAAAAAAAATAAACAAATAAAGGTATTGTGCCCAATTATAACTAAAAAAATTGCACATTTTAAACAGCAGAGTTTATTGGTTGCCAATTATACAACAAAATAGTAATACAAAAAAGGAATATATACATATCTATATACGTACATACATATATATACATATATATGTGTGTTATATACATACATACATACATACATACATGTACAGGTGCACACCTGTAATTCCAGCAACTCAGGAGGATTGCAAGTTCAAGACCAGCCTAGGCAACTTAGCAAGAACCTTGTCTCAAAATAAAAAATAAGAAAAGGGCTAGGTGTCTGGGATTATGACTCAGCGGTAGAGAACATGCGAGGCCCTGGGTTTGATCCTCAGCACCATATAAAAATAAATAAACAAAATAAAGGGATTGTGTACAACTAAAAAATAAATTAGAAAAGAAAAAAGAAAAGGGCTAGGCATGTAGCTCATTGGTAGATCGCCCCCAAATTCAACTCCAGTACTGCAAATAAAAACATAAATGAATAAATACATAAGCATAAGTTAGGCATGAGGGGGAACTTTCTGATCATGCGAACTGTTATGTTTTAAAATGTGATGTGTGGTGGCTGGAAATGTAGCTTAACACTTATTTAGCATGCTTGAGATCCTGGGTTTAATTGTCAGGATTACAACAAATAAACAAAGTAATAAGATGTGATGTATGGAAAGAAGTCTTATGAATGGTTTAAAATTAATCAGTTTTCTCTTATAAACACACATAAAATGCTCTATTTAACAAACAGTACCTATTATTAATTCTGTATATGTAGGTAAATATATAACAATAGAGAAGAACTTTTAAAATGGTTCCCAATTAAAAAAAAGGGGGCGGGGGGACTAAGAAATGTGACTATATAAAAAATGATATATTCAGGCTGGGGTTGTGGCTCAGCAGAAGAGCATTCAACTCACACATGTGAGGCCCTGGGTTTGATCCTTAGCACTACATAAAAATGAATAAATAAAATAAAGGTATTGTGTTCAACTACAACAAAAAAATCAATATTTAAAAAAATGATATATTCAACAACAGAATTTTAAAATAGAGTGATCACACTGGAAGAATATTTTCAGCTGTCTCAAAAAAGGCGCTTGCTCTGAGTTACAGGAAATAGCAGACCTTTATAGAAAATCCAGCGTGGCTTAAGTTAGGGTATTTGCAACCCAGTATAACTGGAAATGCAGAGTTTGGGCAAGTTCTCAATGATGGTGAGATCAGTGACTCATAGAAGTCCTCAAGGATCCAAGATCTGTCTCTCTCCTCTGCCATTATTAACCATCTCTTGCCCTCCAAATTTCCCTTCTGGGTAGCTACATGGTTGCTTGCAGCAATTAAGGTCATGTGCTTTCTTGCTCATGTTCAGCTGAATCTTATAGAAAAATATAAGTCCAGCCTAGAATAGAATTATAAGTAGATCATGTCCTCACCTCTAGACTCTTGGTTTGTGGGCATGCTATGTTCTGATGAATGTAAAGACCAGGATTCCCCTGGAGTGTCTATTACTTAAGCATGTACAGGGATTTATGTTTCACATCTAAAATGTAACTAAATTGAAGAATTTCCCAGGAGCACCATCCATGTAAATAATACAGAGTAGGATCTTTGAAGAAATGCCTGTCCTCTCACCAATCTTAATCTGTGTTCTTAACAGAGACTCTGGGGACGTTGCAGCTCTCAGAGGGTAAGTTAAGCCTAGAAGCTTCCTTTGTTTTGTTTAATCTAACATTATCCTCTGGCCACTCAGTCACCCTTGTGGTTGGTTTTTCTCCTGTGATTCAGATCCCGGAAGTTTAACATTCTGGGCACAAACACAAAAGTGATGAACATGGAAGAGTCCAACAATGGCAGCCTCTCTGCCGAATTCAAGCACTTGGTATGTCAGAGGAGCCCGAACCCGTCTTCACATAGGGCCTCTGGCCAAGTGAAGGTCTGGGACAGCTTCATATGACTTTTCCTTTTTTTACAGACCCTCAGAGAGCAAAGATGTGGAAATGGGGGCCGCGCCAATTGTGATGTAAGTTGTTGGGTATGAAAGCCAATGAGGGGGGGTTCTTTTGAGGGAGAGAAAGACAGAGAGTCCTCTTATTGCCCAGAATTAGAGGCTTTAAGCTGTTACTTCAGAAAAGTCACTGTCGGCCACCCTGAGGTATTCAGAAGGCCCGTATACAGTGGAGTTCTCTGGCTTGGAGCATTTCTTCACGTGTCTGGGGAGTTAGCTTCTCATTTAGGAGAAGTGGAAAGTCCCCTGCTGAGTTGCTATCCACACCCACTTGGTAGGAGGGACGCTTTCCACCTTGCTTGGGGCTTTCCAAATTCCCTTCCATCTTTTGCCAGCTGGCTCCATTTTTACTGGCCTGTTTTTCCAAATGAGATGGAATAAAGGGTGTAAATGTATCAAATGTTTTTAAGAACAAAACTGGGGCTGGGGCTGTAGCTCATTGGTGGAGCACTTGCCTAGCGCGTATGAGGCCCTGGGTTTGATCCCTAGCAGTCAAAAAAGAAAAAGAAAAGCAAGATGTAAAATAATTTGAGTAGTGCATTTTTAAAAAATACACTGGCCAGATGTGGTGGTACATGCCTGTAATCCCAGCAGCTTGGGAGACTGAGGCAGGAGGATGGCAAGTTCATAGCCAGCCTCAGCAAAAACTAGATGCTAAACTCAGTGAAACCCTGTCTCTAAATAAAATACAAAATAGGGCTGGGGATGTGGCTCAATAGTAGAGAGCCCTGAGTTCAATCCCCAGTACAAAAAAAAAAAAATGCATTACACGGTTTTACATGTATTCACATATGTTTAAAACTTCTGAAGCCAGGCATGGTTGCCCATGTATATAGCTCCAGCTACTTAGGAGGCCAAAGCAGGATTTATTGCTTCAGTCCAGGAGTATAGACAACCCTGGGCAACTTAAGGAGCCTGTTTCAAAAGTAAAACTTCTGGAGAAATATATACCCACAGAGCTTATATATTAGTGATGATGTTAATAGACAAGGCTATTTTATCTGTTATATTTGCGTATTAAACAGAATATACTACCTCCATAATCAGAAAAGGAGTATTTTAAAAATAAATTCAAAGGACTGGGGATGTTGCTCAGGAATAAAGCATATATTTAGCAAACTTGAGGACTAGCACCAAAAAGGAAAAAAAAAATTGTAATTCTATTTTTAACTCTTGTTAAAAATAAGATTGCTTATGGGGCTGGGGTTGTGGCTCAGCGGCAGAGCACTTAAGGCCCTGAGTTGGATCCTCAGCCCCACCAAAAATAAATAAATAAATAAATAGATTGTGTTCAACTAAAAACTAAATATTTTAAAATAAATAAATAAATTAGGTGCTGCTGGGTGTTGTGGCACACGCTTGTTGTCCCAGCAATTTGGAAGACTGAGGCAAGAGGATAATAAGTTTGAGGCCAGCCTCAGCAACTTAGTGATACCCTGTCTAAAAGTGAAAGATAAAAAAGACTCGGGATATAGCTCAGTGGCAGAGTACCCCTGGGTTCAATCTCCAGTACCAAAGACAAAAACAAACAAACAAAAAAATAAGGTTGCTGTTCTGCTGGTGGGAGTAAATATTGTTAGTCACTTTTGAAAATATTTTGCCATTATAATAAAGGAACATAGCTGGGCATATGCACCTAAAGTGTCAGCTCTTCAGGAGCCTGGGACAGGAAGATCACTTGAGCCCTGGAGTTTGAGGCCGACCCAGGTAACATAGTGAGATTCTGACTCTTACTAAACAAAACAAAAAAACTATACCCAATAAACAAGCAGAGGTATTCGCAGGATTCAACAATAGAGAAATCTTTGCATTAGAGTAGCAGGAGACATTTACAAAGTATCAGTGCTACTTAATTTTAATTTAGAACTTAAAATTAAAGAAGTGCTCATTAACATTATAATGGAAAACTGAGTTGTGGTGTACTCCTATAATGGAACACTATATAACTGTGAAAAAGAATAAATGGCAGGTGCCCACACAAATTTCACATTGAATTCAGTGAGCCAGAAAGAATCCAGAGTGGGATTCCATCTGTCTGAAGTATACAATCTTCTCAAACTAAACAATATATGGATTGTTTAGAGAAATAAATAAACTGTAAAGAAAAGCTAGGAAATGATAAATCCAAAAATAAAATGGCAGTTATTTCTATAGGAAGATGGAAAGAAATGGAGTAGAGGAAAAACATCTGCAGAATTTCAGTGGTAATGGTCTTTTAAACTGGGTGGTAGGGCTTGGGGTGTAGTTCATGTAGTTCAGTGGCAGAGGAGGCATGAGGCCCTGGGTTGATCTCTAGCACAACAGCAACCACAACAACAGAAGAAGAGAAGAAAGAAAATCCAGTCAACAAACTGGGCGGCAGATTCACAGATGTTCTTTTTTTAAGTAGGGATTGAGCCTATAGCACTCTACCACTTTGCTCCATCTCCATCCCTTTTTAGTTTTTATTTTGCCTTTTCCTAGGTCTTACAAGCCTGGCTTTGAACTTGTGATCCTTCTGTCTCAGCCTTTTGAGCACTGGGATGACAGGCATCTGTCACCGCTCATGGCAGGAGTGTCCATTATTTTGTTGTTTTTTATGCCTTACACCTTTATAAGTAACCTGTAGGATTTGTACGATATTATAATAAAAACCAAGTGAAAGGTCAGGATCGGAGAGTCCACATATTAAAGAGAGCATGTGCTCATTGTGTGTCCTTGGCAATTTGTCTGTGGCCATCCTATGGCTCACCCTTCTTTGCATAGTAAGGCTGTGGAGTGTCACTTTCTAAGACTGTGGCTGTTGATACCAAGTTCCCTTCTCTCTGAAGAGGAGTGTCTTTCTTGCTATTGTAGGCCTCCCTGATTGTGACTGAGGAGCTGCACCTGATCACCTTTGAGACTGAGGTGTATCACCAAGGCCTCAAGATCGACCTAGAGGTAAGTTCCGCAGAATTGGGGTGGCCTTACATGCAGGGGTGACTCAGGACAAGAAGGTCTAGTGAGATTTTATTACTAGAGAAGGTGGAATGATCACAGTTTCCTAAGTACAATATTTATTAGTTTTTTTCCTCCAAAAGATTCTTGGTGTCCCATCCAAGAATAAAATTTGCTCGAATGCTCAGGAAAACGTGTGAACACTTGACTTTTGGCAGACTTGATATGAGAAACTGTATTTAGAAAATGATTAGGGTCAACTGTAGAAAGTTTGGGCAAAATCCTTAGCAGCCACTTTTTTTTTTTTTTAAGTTGTAGTTGGACACAATATCTTTATTTTATCTATTTATTTTTCTGTGGTGCTGAGGATCGAACCCAGGGCTTTGCACGTCCTAGGCAAGTGCTGTACCGCCAATCCCAGCCCCAGCAGCCACTGTTTTGAGTATGCAGAAAATCACGGCATTTGCATTCTTTTGCATGCCTTCTGGATCTTTAAATTGAATTAGACTAGGAAAAGCAGGAATCCTAGGCTTTGATTTCTGAGTCTGCTGTGTTTCATGGGAAAATGCAGATTCTTGGGATTTTGGAGAATTCTTTTCCAAGTCTTATAAATGGGGAATCTGGGACTGAGGTTGCAGCTCAGTGGGGGTGTGCTTGCCTACCACTGGCTTTGATCCTCAGCACCACAGAAAAATAAATAAATAAAATGAAACCATGAGTCAAAATGCATCTTTCCTCAAAAAAAAAAAAAAATGCATCTTTCCTCCTTAAAAAAAAAAAAAAAAGTGGGGAGGGTGGGATCTGGGGCTTGAGTCAGGCTTTGAGCTGTCAGATTGTACAAGTTACTGGTACAGACCCAGCCAAGCCCCGGGCCTGGGTTTGGCATGCTTTCCCTCTGGGCCTTGTGCTGACTCAGTGAGAGTCATTGTCCTCCTCCTCCTCCCCCAGAATTATCAGCAGGTGTGCTTTTTTTTTTTTTTTTTTACTCCAAACCTGTGCAATATGGAGATTTTGGAAGCTGTGAAAACTCCTCTGCCTCCCTAACTCATCCCCCACACACTCCACAGACCCACTCCTTGCCAGTTGTGGTGATCTCCAACATCTGTCAGATGCCAAATGCCTGGGCCTCGATCCTGTGGTATAATATGCTGACCAACAACCCGAAGGTTAGTGTCCCAACCTCTTGGAAACCACGTTCTCTTGTAACTTCTTGGTACCTGAGGCAGGTCATTAGCACTACCCTCTCATCTAAATGAGCAAATATGTTATTTTCAATAGAACGTGAATTTTTTCACCAAGCCCCCAATTGGAACCTGGGATCAAGTGGCTGAGGTGCTGAGCTGGCAGTTCTCCTCCACCACCAAGCGAGGCCTGAGCATCGAGCAGCTGACCACGCTGGCAGAGAAACTCTTAGGTCTACATCTTGCCTATTCACCCCGCTGCCCTCCTCAGACCAGGAATCTGGCCTGGGGGCTTGAGCAAGGCACCCTGCTGGTGCCAGGTTGGGAAATCAGGGCACCTAGCAAGTTTGCATCTTGGTGACCACTTTTTATGAGGTGGGAGGAAGATTTCTTTTCTCTTGGTTGCTGTCTTCTTTGCCCTTCCAGGGCAGTACCCTGTCTGACCTTAGAAGATACCTTAGGTGTGTGTTAGAGGATGGAACTAAAGGCTTGACATTTCCCATCCATTTCTTCAATAAACTCAGGCTAGGTTTTAAGTTTTCTCCCCTCAAAAAAAAATTTAAGTAGACTATTTTTTGTGTTATCTAGACTCAAAGTTAAAAGTAGCTTTGTCCTGTGCTGCTACAAAATGCAACCTTCTAATCCTAGCTGTGAGCTGGTTAGTGTGTGCCTGGTCCCCAGACCACCACAGCAGGCTAGGAAAAGCATGGGGGCTTGATACTTACCCACCCTCTGCTGGGCTAAAGGGCAACTCGGGTGTGGGAATCAGGTGACAGATATGGGCATATGTGTTTGCATGTGTGTTTGTGCAAAACATGTACGGAGGCATGCACACACAATGGCTACCTTCACACACGTGAAAGCCAGTGGTTCCTGGCCCATTGTGGGGCAAATATATGTACTTTGTGTTTTTAAGAAATAAGATCTTGAACAAAGCTGAAACTTTTCTACTTGTTGTTTTTTTTTTTTCCTTTAGGACCTGGTGTGAACTATTCAGGGTGTCAGATCACATGGGCTAAATTTTGCAAAGTAAGTGATCTTGTTAAATTCTTGTGGTCACCTCTTGGGAGCGGAATGCTCATCTGGGAGGTAGTTGTAGAGGACGCGAAGCCTAGAGATCTGAACTCTTCCTCCAGCAGCCAGTGGGACCTCCTGGAGGGTAAATGGGCTGGAAGGACTTTGGAGGTATACTGTGTTCCAAGAGGGAAAAGGCTGGATGATGGTGAACTTAGCTTTCCTATTATTCTTTTCCCTAGGAAAACATGGCTGGCAAGGGCTTCTCCTTCTGGGTCTGGCTAGACAATATCATTGACCTTGTGAAGAAGTACATCTTGGCCCTTTGGAATGAAGGGTAGGTTGAAACTCCTGCCTGGCAGAGGGCACCGTGCGAACATGTCACGTGTGCTCTCTCAGTAAGCCAGTGGCTGGGGATGCCCTCTAACAATGTGGTTGCCCCTCTTTGGCTCCAGGTACATAATGGGCTTCATCAGTAAGGAGCGGGAGCGGGCCATCCTGAGCACCAAGCCCCCAGGCACCTTCCTGCTGAGATTCAGTGAAAGCAGCAAAGAAGGAGGAGTCACTTTCACTTGGGTGGAAAAGGACATCAGTGGTAAGCCTGGCTCTGCTTACCCTACCCCTGGCTCTTGCTCTGCTGTCACCGCTTGGCTGCTACTAGACACTATAGACACAAGCACCGACTGCCCCCTGGAGGTCGTAGATGGCCTCAAACTTGCCTCCTCTGATCCCAGGCTTTGTATACAGTTGAGTAACTTCTCTTCAGATTCTCCCAGTGGAAGAATTGCTTTGTCAGGTTGCTTGCTCCAGTGGCTGATATTTGTTGATTTAATTTGAGATTTAAATTTTGAGATTTAAATTTTATTCTTTATCCCATCTCCTTTCTTCCCTAACTTATTAATATATCTTAAGCCTGGGAACCAACTAAATAGCCTTTCAAAGTCAGCCTAAGCCAAGCATGGTGGTACATGCCTGTGACCTGAGCCACTCAGGAGGATCAAAAATTTGGTGTCAGCCTTAGCAACTTAGTGAGACCCTGTCTAAAAATTAAAAAACAAACAAACAAACAAATAATTTTTTTAAAAAAAGGGCTGGGGATGTAGCTCAGTGGTAAAGCACCCCTGGATTTACTTCCCAGTACCACAAAGGAAAAAGGAGAGTCGGGGGAGAGTCGATCTCAACGTTTTCACAGTGCCCTGCAACTGGATGGCTATTCAGGGTATCAAACTCTGGGCTGACATAACTCTTCATTCAGAAAAGATAAACAAGCCATATTCTCTGAGATTACTGCCTATGGGTTTCATTATCTTTCCTTCCCAAATCCCATTAGGAAAGACCCAGATCCAGTCAGTGGAACCATATACCAAGCAGCAACTGAATAATATGTCATTTGCTGAAATCATCATGGGCTATAAAATCATGGACGCTACCAATATCCTGGTTTCTCCACTGGTCTATCTCTACCCTGACATTCCTAAGGAGGAGGCATTTGGAAAGTATTGTCGGCCAGAAAGCCAGGAGCATCCTGAAGCTGACCCAGGTAGTTGTTGATTTTCCACATTTATGGCATTTACTTCTTGGGGGAAGTTGGAAACTACAAGATTAAGTCTTAGAGGATAGACAGGCAAATGTCCAAATAATTCTTATCTAGTAGATATCGGAAGGTTTGAGACTCTGCCTTGGGTCTGGTGTGCTTTCTTTTATTATCACTAAATGCATGGCCACTGTCAGGTGAGCTGAAGGAGGGCTTGCTGGAGGAGATGGTCCTTAGTGGCATCGCAGCCTGGTTTGCGACAGAGTGGGGAGTGTCAAGTTCGTAGGGGAGAACAAAAACTGGTGAGAGGGGTGTGAAATTGGTATTTAGAATGTACAGCTATTAAAAATAAGAAATTTTTCAATGTGCAAGAGCGTATGTAGTAAAAAAGTTAAATATAAGTTAGTTTACATTAAGCCTCTAGTCTCTGGGGCTGTCCCAAGCATAGAGGAGGTAGAGTCCTCTGGTCTGTTCCCATTCAGTGCTTGCTGCTTTGACTCTCTAGTCTCTGTCCACATCCTGATGAGGAGCCTCAATTTGCCAAATCTTTGCGTTTATGTATTTGGTGCTGGGAATTGAACCCAGGGCCTCATACTTGCTCAACAAGTGCTCTGAGCTACACCCCCAGCCCTTTATTTAATGTTTTGTAATTATAGAACCAACAGTGGGTTCTTTAAAGTAATCCTTTGGAGATTTGACTTCCTTGCCCCAGTTGCTTTTCAAAAAACTGTTCTTGTTGGGCTGGGGTTGTGGCTCAGTGGTAGAGCACTTGCCTAGCATGTGTGAGGCACCGGGTTCAATTCTCAGCACCGCATACAAATAAATAAAATACAGGTCCATCAACAACTAAAAAAATATATTTAAAAAACAAAAACCAAAAAACTGTTCTTGTCCACATAGCACACACGCACAACCCCACTGGTTGCCCTCCTGCCCTTTTACAGGAATTCCCTCCAAGGATTTTTCAGGGTGGGGGGAAATGAGACTTGGAAGAGGGAATTTGAGCTCGTTGACAGTTGACTTTCCTTTTCCCTTTGTTCTGGTATTGAGTTCAGTTCATAGTGTGGAAGAGTTTAGCTTTCACTTCCTGTCTACTGCTTATCTCTCTTTCCACCTTGTGTTTCAGTTAGGAGATCTGTTTATCAGCCTTTCTCACACTACTCTTTGTTCTTTCTGCACAGGACATTGAGGTTTAAGTGCTGGTCCTTTGGACTAATTTTGCTTTCAAGATCCCAGCTCCCAGTCTGAGGCTGCATCCTCCATCTCCATCCATCCTATGGGCAGGAGGCACATCCTTTCCTGTCAGGAGACATTCCCTTGGGGGCCAGGCACTGATCACAATAAAGAAACTAACTACCTAAGATGTGCCTGCCTTGTGAGTGAGCACAGGAGCTTGGCAAGAGTGTGGCTAGAGGATAGGAACTTTCAAATGAGACTCTCAGGGAGGTGAACCTGTGACCATTTCTTCTCTTTTTCCATCTTGAGAGCATTATGGTATGAAAGTTTCTCAGAGATAGATCCTCTTTCCAGGACTCTTCCCTCCTCCTTACTTTTCCACCAGAATCCCACACAGTATCTTCTTTTGGCCTGAAGGAAGGATTCTGAGCCACTTATAAATTAGATAAAGTACATTCACAACCTTGTATGGTGCCACATGTAAATCAGCTTTTTCTTCTTTATTGGGCTTTAGTTCTTGGCTTCCACAGTTCTCTCTTAGGGTAAAGCTATTTTTCTCAGCTCCCTTGATCATTGGAGAATGAAATCCTTTTCTCTCTAGGATGTCAGCTCCTCTCAGGTCTGGACCAAAAGAGTTGAATTTATGACACCAGAACCCTGCCTCCACAGTTTCTTTGGATTCTGTATTGATTTTAACCTATTTCTTGGTCAAAAAGTAAACTTGGCTAGCCACCTACAGGCTGCCCCTTGGTGCCCTCTCAGACTCTCATCATGCATCTGATCCCTCAGTTTCTCTGTCCATCCCCCCATGTGTCTGTCTGTGCTTTTCTTGACTCAAACACCTTGCCTCCTATGTAGTTTGTTCACCTGGATCCTCAAGGTCCTGGACTTCTGCCAGGGTTCTCAAGGCTCCTGGACTTCTTAGTGCAAGCATTCAGTATCCAAAATTCATTGATTCTAACTGTCACATTTCTAACAACAGAATCAGAATTACGGGCTGGGGATGTGGCTCAAGCGGTAACGCACTCGCCTGGCATGTGCGGGGCCCTGGGTTTGATCCTCAGCACCACATAAAAATAAAATAAAGATGTTGTGTCCACTGAAAACTGAAAAATAAATATTAAAAAATTTAAAAAAAAAAAAAAGAATCAGAATTACAAATGACTGGGATTATAGATGATCAGAACCTCTTTCATCCTCTACTTGAGAAAGTGCCTCGCCCCAGGACTCTTAGCTATTGAAGATGTCCCTGGGCTCTCTGGTCTCCTGACTTCTAGTTGGATCAGTTGTACTTCACCACATGACATCTCCCCTGTGTATATAGGCTGCCTTTTTTTAAATTGTATTTATCCAACTGGGAGATTGCTAATATCCTCCTAGAAAAGTGTGCAAGAAGCCAGGTGTGGTAGCACACACTTATAATCCCAACAACTCAGGGGACTGAGGCAGGACAATTGCAGACTCATCAAGTTAACAAGGCCCTCAACAACTTCTCAAGATCTTGTATCAAAAAATAAAAAGAGCTGGGGATGTAGCTCAGTGGCCGAGCTATATTTCCTGGGGTTCAATTCCCAGGAAAGAAAGAAAGAGAAAGAGAAAAATAAGGTGTGATAGAGGCAGATTATAGTGCTTGTAGGAATAGAAATAAAACCCTCAGCTTGGGAAGCCATTGTTTTCATGTTCTCTTAAATACTGGGTCATGTTGGTATCTGGGTGGAACACTATGCCAAGTCTATATAGAGTTGGTTCCTATAGGCAGAGAAATTATCTAAGAGATATGACCAGGCAAGAGGAGAGTCTTCAGACCACATGGAGACAGTTGAATGTTTATATAATCCAGGGAAAAACTGAACACAAGGTTGCCATTAGTCTAGGCTCAGGTGAGACAAGGTACACCACAGTCTCTGCAGCTCGGCAAAGCCGTGTATGAAGAATTGGACTTCAGCCTGCAAATGCCTGAGACATCAAATAGTACGTGATGAGGAAGGGCAACCCCTGTGGTCAGATGGAGGTTTTCAGACAATCTGTATAAGGATGGAGTTTCATGTCTGCATCAATGAGGCCAACAGCTCCTTCAGTCCTGTACACATAGGTCACCATCAGTAAGTCCAGTTTTCTTTTTCTCAGGTGCTGCCCCATACTTGAAGACCAAGTTTATCTGTGTGACACCGTAAGTGGCTTCCTTTCCCAAATGTTGCATTCATTTCTGATGTCCTCAGTTATCCCCCAGGAATAGGGAGGACACCGGGTGAGAGTATCCCATGAAGGGTTGGAAGCTCCTGGGCTGTGTTTAGCACTCAGAGTGACCTTGTGTGTTAAAAAGCTTGAGCTTTTATTTTTCTGTTGGAGACCAGAGTTTGATGGCTTGTGTGTGTGTGTTTTGTTCTTTTTTTTTTTTTCCTCCATTGTGTCTTGTCAACCCGGCCCTTTCCCCTCCTGCCGCTCCCCATTTCCTACAGAACGACCTGCAGCAATACCATTGACCTGCCGATGTCCCCCCGCACTTTAGATTCATTGATGCAGTTTGGAAATAATGGTGAAGGTGCTGAGCCCTCAGCAGGAGGGCAGTTTGGTGAGTATTTGGTGCTCAGACTTTGTCCCTGTGAGGCATGTCAGCCCACTTTCCGTGATCTTGATGTGTACAGAGCCTGTCACCACATTGGTAGGAGGAGGTTCTAGAGCTCTCCAGCAGAAACAGAATGCACACCATGAATATAAATATAATTTTTCTAGTAGCCCTATTGAAGACAGTAAAAAGCAACAGATGAAGTTAATTTTTACAATATATTTTATTGAACCCAGTAAATCTGATGTACTGTCATTTCAACACATAAGAAAAAAATTAGTTTTGCATTTATTTTTTTTTATTCCAAGTCTTCTAAATGTAGGCTTTTGACAACTATAACACACCTTGATTTGGACTAGTCACATTTTAGGCACTAGGTGCCTAAGGCTGCCATGTTTAGATCTTCTTGAAACATGGAGAGCTGCGAATGAGTCAGGTAGGAAAGAAGCTGAGCCTTCCAGAGGGCAGGGCCCTGTAGGAAGGGGAGGAAATCTGGCTTTTCTGACCCTGTTTTGGCCTGAAGGGGCAGAAGACTGGTGAGCATGGTGACCTGAGCCCTGTCCCCTGAAGGGCTGGGGGGATGTGCCCTGCCTGCTTCAGGGTCAGGTGGCTGAACCAGCATTTTCTCTCTCTTCAGAGTCCCTCACATTTGACATGGAGTTGACCTCGGAGTGTGCTACCTCCCCCATGTGAGGAGCGAGAACGGAAGCTGCAGAGATGTGACTGAGGCACCTACCCGTGTTCCACCGCCCCTTAAGCAGCCAAACCCCAGAGCATCTGAAGCTCCTCTTTGTGGTTCCAGATTTTTTTTTTTTTTCAAATCTCCTACTTCTGCTATCTTTGAGCAATCTGGGCACTTTTTAAAATAGAGAAACGAGTGAGTGTGGGTGATGTGCTTTTATCTAAATGCAAAGAAGAACGTTCTCTGAGACCATGATGGGGGCATGGAAGGGGGTGGCCAGCGGGAGAAAAACGGAAATGTCTTGTATTCTTTTGTTCCCCCTGCCCTCTTTCTCAGCAGCTTATTGTTGTCGTTTGTTGTTAGACAAGTGCCTCCTGGTGCCATCGGCATCCTTCTGCCCATTTCTGTGAGCTAATGCCACAGGCTGCCTGTAGCTGCGTACTCTTGGCATTGCACTTTTAACCTTGCTAACGTCCAAATAGAAGATAGGACTATCTAAACCCCTAGGTTTCTTTTTAAATTAAAAACATAATAATAATTAAAGGGCAAAACACACTGTAGCAGCATAGCCTTTCTGCATTTAAGAAGACTCAGTTCATGGCCTCCTTGGTGCTTTAAGCATTCAGCTATCTTCAGGCTGATAATTTATATAAACCCTGAAATGGGTATCAGATCAAACCCTTAAAAGACAATGAAGCTATGGCGTGGCTCTTGGGTTTGAACGGGGAGGGTTGAGGAGAACCAAACATCCCAGACTCTTGTTATTTTATTTTCCGTGGAGTGTGTTGGCCTGCTAGAGGGTAAGGCTGGGAGGGGGGCCTGAAAATCCTTGCTCCCTTTCTCTTTGGACTTTGGCCCTTGTTCAGAGCCAGCTTGTTTTTTCGTGTTCCTTATCAGGCCTAGGATCCCCTGGCTTCCTTTCCCACAGATCCCTGCTAGTGGCACAGCTCCTTCCCTCGTCTAAAGGACCCCTGTTCCATTTTTCTTAGGAATCCTGGTCTTGGGACCTCAGGAGATAAAAGAGAGAAGTTATAGGTTGAACATGACTCAGACTCCAGGTCCCCAGCAAAGTGTCTAGTTGAGCTCAGGGAATATGGTTCTTATCCCAGTTTCTTGGTGACATCCAAAGGCACCTGTACCCCTTCTTCACTTGTTAATATATGGCCAAGGCTGACTGATAAAATCAAGGTCTGTCCCTCCTGTGAGATGTACACACCTGGCCTCCCCCAAAGCTGGTGACTGTCTGCCCCCTCTGGGGCCCCCGGGTGAGGCAGAACAATGAGAATGCCTGCACCTGCTCTGGCCTTCCTGTCAGTGCCTGCCTCCGCCTGTCAGCACACCTCCGCCCTGCATTTTGGAACGCTTAGCAGCTGGCGACATGGGCCTTCTCTGACCAAGAGGCATGGCTGGATTTGGTGACTCAAAACCACCTTGCCTCAGTTGATCAGATTGTCTGGAATTCTGTTTGTTAGACCCAGATTAACTATAGCCTGGATTAAGGGGGTGAGGATGAACAGGGCTTGCCTCGACCACCTGTGTCCTCTGGCCTCAAGATGGTTATTTGTGTAGGGAGCTTTCCCTTCTCCAGTAACACTCTTCAGTACACAATAAGCTGAACTCATAAACTGAGAAAATATGTAGAAAGGTGAGGCTGGGGCTTACCTTTGGGTTTAATCCCTAGGGACCTAGGGCAAGGGCTTGGGCTTCTCTGGAACAAGTATTATAAAGTTCATGGCTTTAGGTAGCATGCTCGTCTGGTTTTAACTGATTATATATAGCAAAAGTTCTGACAGGAGCTGAGTCTTATTCTGGGCCCCCCCCCTTCAAAAAAACAGAGTCCTCAGGACCTGCCCATTTTTTGTCTATTGTCCCCTGCCGGTCCCCAGCCAAGCCAAGGAATTCCCGTGGTTTGTAAGCTGCTGTCCCTAGCCACTGCATTCGAATTCCAATGTATACTTCCTAGTGTAAAAATTTATATTATTGTGTTTTTTTTTTTTTTTGTATATTGCTGTATCTACTTTAACTTCCAGAAATAAAAATTATATAGGAACCGTCTAATAGCGTGGCAGCTCCATTTGTGCTGACGAGGCTCCTTTTGCCTGCTTCTGTCTGGAGGGGTCTTCCACTCAGGCCCATCTGGGGTAGGAACAAGAGGGCCTTGGGAGGAAGAGGCCCCAGCTCCAGGACTGAGATTCCCTTCACCTCTCATTCCTGAGGTGATGCCTGGCCCCCCCATCTTATGTTAGCCATTAGCCTCCAGGTGAGAGGTAACCCAGGAGTAAAGGGTCATAGTCCAGTGACATAAAGGTGTCAAAGCAGCCCTTTCCCTCTTCTCTCCTCCCTCCCAAAGCTGCTGTGTCCTGTCTGGGGTCCGATAAGCTACCTAAAGGGGGGTTGGGGTGTAGATTCCCTCCCAAGGCCTTTGGCTACAGTTTCCCATTATCGCCTTCTCTTCAGTTCACTCAGTGGGAACAACACACAGACATTTCACTAGCTGGTTGCTGTGGGGCCCCTGGGCGGTCAGTGGCGATAATTCAGGGAAAGGCCACCAACACCAGTGCTGGCTCTGCATCAGCATCCCCCCTGCCCCCACTCACGGCCCCAGTGCCATGAAAACAGAGCCAGTGTGAGATACTGCGTTTCCCCTGCAGAGATGCAACCAGAGATAGTGTGGCTGGGGCGGGTGGTGGCGCCTGCCTTCTCTCCCACCCCCACCCTATACCGCCTGCCAGCCTGCTCTGGGCCCTTGCACCTCCCTGGGACAGACTGTAAGCCCCTGCCCCCAACCCTGCTTTGAGTTCTGAATAAACTTGTCCACAGTTCCTTACTCCCCCACCCCACACTCCAAGCCCCAGCCTCACCTCCTAGACTGACCACAGCTGGGGACTAGAAAGCCTACAGGTGGGAAGCTGGTCCTCTCTCCTCCCTGGCCAGCCTTCCTCACGCTCAGGCCAGAGCGGCAGTTGGATGGTGCCACCTGCTGGCCTCTGGGAAGAGGCCAGAGGAAGATGGACTTTCCTACTGGCTCTCAGCTGCCTTGGCCCCAGGAGGGTTGACAATCACCTTGACACTGACCCTCAGATGCCAGCTTCAAGATTGCTCTTAGCAGCAGTAGATAAAAGAGGGGCCTAGAGCTCAGCTCTGCCCATCCTATGGGCCCCCTCCCCCAGTGAGTCCTTCCCCTTCTTTTCTCTAGCCTCAAGCCTCTGCGTTCTTGGGCATGTGTGCCCCCTTACCTAGGGCTGTAGCCCCCTGAGAAGCATTGACAGTATTCTGGGGGCGGTCAGACTCCTAGAGTAGACAGAGAGGGGAGCAGAGTTGCAGTCTCAGGCTAAAACTTACAGCATAGACCACATAGGAACGAAACAACTCCAGCTCTAGTGATTGTCATCAGCCAGGGAGACCACCACCAGTCCCCCAAACCAGGAGGAAGACAGAAAATTTATGAAAATATTTTATTCCAAAACACTGTTTACACAAATGTGTGGTCTATGTACAAAGTACAAAAGAATCCATCTTTCTGTCCCCACTTCCCTTCAGAGAGGTTTAAACCTGGGACTCCCAATCTCTGCTGTCAGCTGCCCTGGCTGCAAGTCATGTAACCTTGGAGGAGCACTTGAGACTGGAGTTAGGCCTTCTCTGGACATGAGGCCTGTTCCAGATTCCACCTCCTAGCAGAGTGGAGCGGCTCTAACTCTTCACTCTAGACTCCATGGGCCTGCAGCAACTGGGAGGTGGCAGCTTGTCCCTTGCTGCAGTTCCCCTCTCCCCAGGTGATGGCATCAGCCTTGCAAATCTCAGGCCTTCTGTTTACCCACCATGTCCTGAAACAATTTTTTCCTCCTTTCTCATCAGCAAGGTTGCAAACAGAGGCAAGAAAGAAGCCCAGGGCAGGATGGAAAAGGGGATATTGCAGGGAACTCCACAGCCTGGACCCAAGTACAAGAGGAAAAGACACTACATGCTCAGAGCAGCTCCAATAGCTCTGGTTCAAATGAACCCACTTCACTGTGTTAGGAAATGGCTCCGGCCTAGACATGCTCTCAGAGGGCTCACCAAAAACCTGGAGTCCACATTCACTACATTATGAAATATCAAGAATGAACCTCCGCCTCCCTCTGGAGGGAAAGCATCAGTTAGACCACCATATGTGCATGGGGACAGATGTACATCTGTGTACATATATGGGCACAGGCATCAGGAGGGCGAAGCTTCTAGCTCAGGAGTAAAACTGCAGCTTAGAACATTTACCTGTCTCCTTTCCTTTTCTGGAATAATTTCACTTAAATAGCTACTAGCAGATAAAGGACACGAGAGGAAGAGGTTTGCCTGCAACAAGTACCTACAATGACAGAAGCTCCATCTCTTGCATGAGACAGACAGACCCACTGGGCTCCTGGAGGTCTTGATCTGAACCAAAAGGCCACCACTGCTTCAGCCACTCAAGGGCGAGGCGGGCACACCTCGTACCCAAACGCATGCACACAAAGGCATCAGTACACACAGCAGTGCTGCGACCACAACTGGAACGGAGTCTCCACATTGAACACTGTTTCCAAAGAGAAGCGTGGCATTCAAATATTCATGACAGGGAGCTTCTGGCAGAGGTGAAGAGACTGGCAGGCGGGGAGAGGCGGGGGTCCATACTGTCCATGGGCCTGCGTAAGAGTTCTTCCACGTGCCGGGCGACATCCATGGTCTCATCCAAGTCAAATTCTCCATCCTGATCGAGGACGGGATCCGGGCTGGTGAACAGAAGGATGTCAGGGGAACTGGCATGTCTCTTAGCCCCAAGTCCTCCAGGACAGTCCCCAGCCTGCTTCCCACTCATCCTAGTGTCTCATGAGGACAGACACAGTTCTGGAGGGACCCCTTCCTCCAGGCTGGATAGCAGTCACTCACTGGTTCTTTGGGTCACATCCCACTTCCACTTGCATTTTTTTTTTTTTTTTGGTACCACTGAGCCACATCCCAGGCCTTTTTTAATATTTTATTTAGAGACTGGGATCTCACTGAGTTGCTCAGGGCCTTGATAAGTTGCTGAGGCTGGCTTTGAACTCACGATCCTCAGGCTTCAGCCTCCAGAGCCACTGGGATTATAGGCCTGCACCACCATGCCCAGCTCATTTGAATCTCTTGCTACCTCACAGCATGATCTAGAGAGTCCCTCTCCTTGTGCTCATCTGTAAGCGGAGCGGTTGGGTTGATGAACTCCACCCACCTGCAATGCCATTCAATGACCTCATACACATCTTTCACTGAGGACTCACAAAAAGCTTTTAGCCACCTTGTTCCAATCCTCACAGCCTCTTAAGGCAGGTGTTCACTCCATTTTATGGTGTAAGCTACCTGACTGCCATGCCTGTGGCGGTCCCACTGCTGCTTGCTCCTCCCAGGCCACCACAGTGCAGAAAGGATCCATTTTCTACCCTGCTCCCCTCTGATGCACAGCTACCCTGAATCAAGCCCTTCCAACAGCCTCACCTGTGTAAAAAAACTACCCACCCAGGCCTAGCCTGGTGGTCGCAGACCTAGAGGAGCTCCAGATTCCTTGGTCCCACCAGCCCTCCAGGCCTCCAGCCTAAGGCTAGAGCCCAGTTCCTCCCCATAGACCCCAGAAGAACACAACTTACTTCTGTGGGTACACGTTGTAGTGAGCCTGGGGACACACAGACGGGGAGGGGGCCTGGTCCATGTACGTGGCGCTGGTTCCAGCGTCTGTATTTGCGTTCACAAATCTGCAGAGGGAAGCAGAACACGGCCTCCACTGCCTGGGGGCTGGCTGGCAGCTGACCTGGGCAGGGGCTCTGGGGAAATCTTAAGGACCTTTCTGAGGTGTACAAGGACAAAGTGTCCCACCGGGCCCAAGGTCCCCAGCTATGGGAATGGAGCACTGGATGTCAGTCACAGCACAATCAGGTCTAGTCCCTTCCCGTGCCAGGGTTGAGCCAGGTTTCCCAGGGGATCAGGGATGTTGGCCCAGGGTTAGGGGTGGCTGTGTCAGGGTGGGGAAGGGAGAGGCAGCAGGAGGCCTGCAGCTGGGCCCTGGACACTTACTCTGGGACCACTTGCTTGATCTGTGGCTTCACATACCCGTCCACCGCCTTGCCCCCTTGACGGAAAGAAAAGCAAGGTCTCTGGGAGATGCATGTGAGTAGAAGAAGCCCTGCCATGCCCTCCGCCTCCTGTCCGCACCACCCTGAGGCCTTCTCAGAGTGAGATTTCCCAAGGACTCACAAAAAAACACCTGCTGAGGGTCACCACCCCCTGGCTTTAGTCCCATCTCTGATTCCTTTTCTGGTTTTACTCTCCCTCCTCCTGCTCCCACCCCTGACAAGAGACAGGAACAAGAAGCCGCAGCCCGGGGAGGCTGAAGGGGAGAAACCTGTCCATTTTGCTTCCTACACTCAACTTGGGGGCAGGTTGTGGGGTGGGGCGTGGTGAGAAAGTCAGAGGTCGGTGAGGATGGGAATCATCCGGCTTTCTCCCCCAACCCTGCAAAGGGAGAATTCAGCTTCTTTAGCTTGCCCAAGGGGGGGGGGGGGAAAAAACTAGTACAAGTTTCACTTCCTCTCCCACAGTTGTGAGCCCTGAGGTCCTCTTCACTGTCCCATGGACCAAAATCTACAGGGGAAACGGCATCTGGTCTCTCCTGGGGAACCCTCACTGCCCAACCCTATGGCTCTGTTCAGGGGCTTGGGAAAGGCCCAGGGAGTCAGGCATCAGGACCCACCTACAACGGGAGTGTAGTACTTGGAGAAGACCTCAGCCTTGGGGCGGTCAGGGAACACGTAGATGAGATAGCTCAGGTCCCCCAGTCGGTCAGCCAGGGATCGGATGGAGAAATCCCGCGTGGTGAATGGTTTCAGGTTCCACAGGTTGCGGTCAGCTGTGAAAGGAACAACCTCATTCCCGCAAGCTACTCCCACAGGAGAAGGTCACGGTTGTGAATTTCCTGCCTCAGCTTTCCAAGTCACCGGGATTCAGCTTTCCAAGTCACCGGGATTACAGGTATGAACCACTGCATCTGGCTTTTGGGTTTTTTTTTCTTTAACTTTTTTTTTTTTTTCAGTTGTCAATGGACTTTATTTATTTATATGTGGTGCTGAGAATCGAACCCAGTGCCTCACACAGGTTAGGCAAGTGCTCTACCACTGAACCCCAGCCCCAGCCCTGGCTTATGGGGTTTTAAGGAGGGCTCACAGAGAAAACTGGGTTTTTCCTCTCTCACACTACGATCGATCCCAGCCTGCATGCCTTTTCACACGGGAAAGCGGACACTGGAACATTCTACTTAGCAAACTGGGCAAGTAGACACCAGCAAGGCCAACCATGGCAGAGCAGGGACAGCATGAAACATCTGGGGACCCACTCAGCAGTTCTGGAGTCTGTGGGGCCAGCAATTTTAGGTTCTCCAAGATGAAAAATGCTAGGAAGTGGTTACATTTCCAAGCAACACTCCTCCCACGCCGAGCTTAGTTCCTGCTTTTCCTAGTAGGTGCCTTCTGAGGACACAGGCCTGAAGGAGGATGGGGAGCAAGGACATGGGCGACAGAGCCCCTGGGTAGGAGTGAGGGTGATGTGGGCACTCACGAGAGTCAAACTTCCAGGCAATGGTGATGCCCCCAATTTCCGAGTCGCTGAAGCGCAATAAGAAGGTCCCATCGGGCTTGTTGATAAGCAGGTCATGCGCCTGTTGCTTATTCACAAAACCTAGGATGGCCCTGGGTGCATGGAGCATGTGATGTTACTGCTGGGCTGACAGCTGGTGTCCCCAGGCTGTCCCCCTGCCTCCCGGCTCTGTGATCCTATTCCTCACCCGTCGTTCCAGTGGGGCTTGTGGTGCTTCTTCAGCACTTCCATCACCCCGTCAAACCACTGCCAGAAGGTGTAGTTCCAGCCTGGCAAGTTCTCCTGAGAGCCCCAGGAAACCCAGAGTCAAGGCTGGGGTCCAAGTCACCCAGAGTGAACTTGCCCCATGCTTCTAGACACAAGGGTCCCACACGACCCCCTGGTGCAGGGTGAACTGTTGTTTGAGACAGGGTCTCGCTTAATTTACTGAGATTGGCCTCTAACTTGCGATCCTCCTGCCTCAGCCTCCCCAATTGTTGGGACTGCAGGCACATGTCATTTCGCCTGGCTTGGGGGTGGGTGCTGTAAAGCACTGTCCAGGCTGGATGGCCTTCCAAGGACATTTCTGCTTCACCCTCTCATGTGACAGATGGGAAACTGAAGCACAGGGGGTCAAATGGGCCTGCAAATTAGTTAACAGATCTAGTACTTGAACCCCAGCCCCAGGTTCCTTCCACCATCCTGCTCCAGCTTGCACAGCTGAGTGCAATTCCTTGTGGCCCCTGTCTGCATTTCCTGGGGTCTAAGCCCCCATCTCTCCTGATTGTAGGAAGAAGTGCTTGGGGGTGGAAGGTGAAGGGTGGGACCCTAGCCCCAGGCATCAGCCTATCCCTGATGTGGAGGAGAAGTGACAGGACCCCAGTAGTCTCAGGCAGGCAATTGGAAGCCCAGGTTCCTCACCCTGTTGAACTGGGACCAGGACACCGACATGCTGTTGTAGTCCTCGAGGTGGGCACTGCTGCTGTTGAACAGTTTCTGCGCCAGGAACACGAGGTTCTCCTTGGTCAGGCCGCGGTTGCTCTGCACTTCGGCCTTGAATTTCATGTTGAGAGCTTCACACAGCTGTGGCCACAGCACTTTGTCAGGCACGGCAAATGGCACCCTGCCCTGAGAGGGAGATGGAGAAACGGGAAGAAAAGGCAGATGGAGAGAGCTGGAAATTTTTACACATACACATGACACACAGAGACCGAGAGAGGATGGAGGACAATCCAGAAAGGAGACAGAAACACAAGGGGGAAGAGAGGAAGGAGCTGGGCATGTGAGGTGGGGTGGGGGGATGATGACATACATGCCTATAATCCCAGCAACTCAGGAGGCTGAGGCAGGAGGACCTTGAGTTCAAAGCCAGCCCCAGCAACTTTGAGGTGCTAAGCAACTAACTCAGTGAGACTCTGTCTCTAATAAAATACCAAATAGGGCTGGGGATGGGGATCAGTGGTCGAGTGCCCCTGAGTTCAACCCCTGGTTATCCCCCCCACAAAAAAAAAAAAAAAGAAAGGAAGGAAGGAAGGAAGAAAACAGGGAGAGGGGGCTTGCAGGATTGGAGACCCAGACCCAGGGATCTGGCATCCCAGCCATAAGGCAAACAAAGTTCAGAGACCAGGGACCAAAGAGCAGGCTCATGGACTCCAGAGAGTCCAGTCCAGAAACCTGGAACTTTGACAGCCCCAAGACAGGCCTGAGAACAGGGCACTTGTTCATCCAGCTTCACTTTGGTTCTGGGGTCAGGACCCCCTTTAGCAGGGGCCCATGGAGTGAAGGCTGACCCTATGGAGAGCTCTGGGGCCCAGGGGGACAATGTGGAAATCCTGTAGGGACTCACCGGCTCAGCAAAGGCATTGTCCCACAGCACAGTGGCGGTGGCATTATGGTCCTGGCTGCCATGAACGATGACAACCACAGGGAGGGACAGGGTCTATGGAAGTCAAAGGAATGAAAGGTGAAAGGGACTGAGCACCATTTTGCTCTCTGCCCAGACAAAACTCCCAGCCCTCATTCCTTACCCACAGTTCCAAGCACAGGCCCTTCCCAACAAATGCTAAGCACAAGCTGACCCAAAACACACATTTTTTTTTTTTTCTCAGTCCTTGACTAAGTTGCCTGGGCCAGCGCCAGGTGATAATACAACAAACAGGTGCCTGCAGAGTGGGATTTCTGACCGCGGGGTGGGATAACTGCGTTGAGACTGAGAGGAGTCAGAGATTTCTGATTTTCCCCAATCCACCAGACAGGTCCCTTACCTCTCTGGGTGACCTATGGGGACGGGTGTGGGGGGCCTCACCTTCACCTGGAACACAAGCTCATTGCTGCCAACACTGAACTGAGACTCAAACAGGACCGTGAACTTCTCCTCTGTCACAGACTCTGCACCCCGTCGGTCAGCGCGCTTGATTCTCTTCAGCGACTGCAGGGCAGGAGGCCAGAAGAGGACAGGGAGACTCTGGCTGGTTACGAGGATTCAGCCTTGGGCCGGACCTTCCCTCTGAGGCCAGGCCCTGTGCTCACCATGTTTCTGAAGTGGGCGCTCAGGGTGCCCGTGGCTTGGTGGTACTCCATGACACAGCAGTTGTTCAAGATCTCGCCACTGCACTCACTACAAAGGAGAGGGGTACCCCAGGTTCACACCAGGCCCCCGTGAGGACCAACATCCTGTCCGCAGCTTGGAGTGGCGTTTGACAGCGTTTGGCTCTTGCCAGGAGCCCCTCTCCCCACCGGCTAAGAGCATTCCTTGTGTCACTCTGGGATATTGTCTTCTCCATCAGTCTGCCAGGCCAAGGCAAGGTCTCTAAGCGGGAGGTTGGGTCTCTAGCATCAGGTTGAAGTTTCTTGGGTCAGGGGCAGATGTGCACTCCTGTAATCCCAGCAGCTCAGGAAGCTGAGGCAGGAGGATCGCAAGTTCAAAGCCAGCCTCAGCAACCTAGCAAGGCCCTAAGCAACTCAGCAAAACCCTGTCTCAAAAATAAAAAAACTAAAAAGGGTCGAGGATGTGCCTTAGTGGGTTCAATCCCTAGAATCAAATTTCTTGAGTACTGACATTGAGATTGAGGTGGGGCTTTCAGGACCTCTGGAAGCTTCTAGTGCAGTTACAATAAAAACCCTGACGACGGTCTACAAGGATCTCCATATCAACCCCTGCCCTGTTCTCTGGTCTGAGTTCCCCTCCCTTCACTCAGGACAGGCAAATCACGCTGGCCTTGACTGCTGAACAAGGCAGGCTTGGTGCCTACCTCAGGACTTTTGCACTTGCTCTTGTCACTACCCCAAACACTCTTGAGTGCTCATTCAAGTCTTGGCTCAACTGTCTCCACCTTCCTTGTCTAGTGCTGCTCAACACCCTGCCCTGCTCCCACATCTGAAAGCTGTGATATCAGTATTTTAATTTTCTCCCACGCTTTTTGGTAATACCTTATTTTTAAAAAGTGTGCTCTTCTCTGATTCCGCAGCTAACCCGAGAGCTCCTTTACTACACGTTCCCTAGATCACAGACTGGGCACTCAGGAAACAGTTTAACTGGGCGATACAGGACAGGACCAGGTCTCCCATGCAACTCATTCTTTCATTCCCCACATAAGTTGTGGGTAGCCTTCCCTGCCCCCTGGGCCCCAACCTTGACCACATATATTTTCTTTATCCTTTTCCTTCGGGACATAGTACAATTTCTGTGTCTGGAAAAGTCTTTCTTCTCTAGCTCGGGCACTAGCCACCGTTTTGTCCCACTGCTAACCTGAGACCACCATCTGCAACATGACCCCCTTCCAGGATGCCCTGTATGTGTCCCTGGTCACATACACTAGTGATCACTTCTCTGTGTCAGCAGCTTGCTCTGTTAATCAATGGCTGAGGGACCTCATAAGATCGGTCTAGAAACAGCTGTGTCCCTACTGCTCTGCACAGTGAACAGGTCATGTGGCAGCGCGATACTTGATGACCTACTAAGTTCCAGCAACCAGCAAGGCGGAGAAAGTTCTCTGAGTGGGGCCTCCCTGAGTCTACTGTACTTGGGAGCAGAGTGAACCAAGGAGACGGGACCTGTGGGGACACGGGCACAGAGGAAGCAAACCTGTCGCCCCAGTCCATGGGACCTCCAAAACCCAGCATGGGGAATGCAGGCAGGAGGGACAGGCACACTCACTTGCGGGTGTTCTCGTTCTTGAGCAGGGACTTGGCCTGCTGCTCGCTGATGATGGTCGCCTTCACCTGGGGGGGGTTCATGTGCACATTCAGCTTCCCGCCCACCAGCAGGCGCACGGTGGCCGCAAACTTGGTCTGCGTCTTCAGGACCTGAGGGGGCTGCTTCTCAATGATGAATGTGCTGCAGGGGACATGAGTGACCAGACACACGATGAGATGCAGGCGTGGGAGTGGGGGAAGAGTCTCTCTCTGAAGAAGGGACCTCCCACAGGTCTAGCAGGCGAAGGACAACACGAGGCTTCTGTTCCCAGAAAGGAGGGGAGGCCAAGCAGAGGCACCTCCCTCAGTGTCCACACCAGAAACTGGGCCAGGAACGCCCCAAGCAGCCAGAGCAACTGGAGATGCAGTGGGAGAGGATACGAGGCATAGCCTGTGGTCTGGATGGCACCTGCGGCCTCCCACATGCCAACCCCCAGGGAACTGCTTTGCCCTGGGCACGGTGGAGAAGCAGCAGTCACCTGGTGACCAGGGCAGAGATGATATCTGTGATGGTGGCGTTGACTTCGGCCAGCATCTCCTCCACTGGGCCAGGGATGGGCAGCTGTTGGCAGAGGTGCTCGGCTCTGCGGATCTGCTGCCGGTTCTGCCAGATGATCTCGGCCAACTTCTCACACCTGCGAGGAGTCCCAGGGCCCACATGGGAATGATGGCTTCTTCCCCTCCCTGGGCCAGAGCCTGGGGGCTCCCAGCCTAGGGAGACCCCCTCCCCAACACAGCTGCACCTGCACAGCAAGGACCCACCCAGGATGGCACAGCAATTCCCCACCCCATGGTCCACGGGTACACAGGGCACTCCTGCCTTCCAGAAGTAGAGGATGCACGGGAGGCCACCCTGATTTGGGTCCAATCAGCCCAAGAGTCACTGCATACCAAAGCCCTGTCCCTTTCCCCAACATGTGACTGACTGCATCCCTGGGGAAATGGAACAGGGAACAAAGTCCATATCTAAACCAGGACACTGGTGAGATGAGGGCTGTCACAAGACAGAAGGAGCCTGCTGCTCAGGCCAAGGCAGGAGGCAGAAGAGGCAGCTGGCAGCACACCCTGGGGCCCTGCCACCCTGCTGCCTCCCCACAGCCCTCACCAGGACTGTAGCACGTCCAGGCTGCCCTCGGGGGGCCCTCCGTTCCCAGCCAGCTGCTGCCGCCGCTTCCACTGGATCAGCTCATCATCCAGGATGATGGTCTGTTGCTTCCGCAGCAGCTGCAGGGTCTTCTGGTGCTTCTCGGCCAGCTCCTGTGGGAAGGGGGACAGCAGCCCTTCTGGGCTCCCAGGGAACAGCCCTGCAGGGCCTCCCCTACAATCCCGGGGTGCCAGGCAGGCCCAGCAGGCCCTTCCCTCTCTGACCCCTGCCCTCACAGGACCCCAGAGAAGAGGGTCTGGCCCCCTGCTCTCCCTGGCTCTGTCCCTCCATCCAGCCACCAAAGAAGCAGGATCCTACTTACCACGCGGTACTGCTGCAGTGTCTGTGCCTCCCGCTGCAGCCAGGCCTCCAGGGACACCTGCTTCTGCTGGAGGGCCGTCTCCCGGCTCAGGCGCTCCTGGGGGTTCAGCTGGGCCAGCTGGGCAAACTGAGCTGGAGGAGGGGACACGACACCCACCACCATCACTCCTGGCATCCCCAGGAAGCCCACAGCATTCCCACTCACCTGTTCTGGAGCAAGACCTCCAGGGTCAGACACCCCACTGATGGCAAGTGGGCTTCCTACCTACAGTCGCCGGTGCCCAAAGATGAAGACGCTCCCTCAGAAGGCAGCCTCTGGGCTCTGGTCACTGGCCTCCTGACCCAGCCTCCCTTTTGGGCAGTGGGTGTGCTCAGGACCCTGCTCACCCCCAAACCCCTCTGGGTGAACTCTGCAAATCACTTTCTTTCCTGGGTCTCCGCTCCCCACACGTAAAATGGGAGAATCCTGGCAAATGCTCAGTGCCTTGCCGTGGACTTTAAAGGAATGACGATGCAGAAAATGCTCAAGGAGCAGCCAGGCAGGCCTGAGTTCTATGTAGATTGGTCCTTATTGGTGACTGGGGGGTAGGACGAGAATAAAAGAGTGACAGAGACAAGCAGCTGCTGGGTCCCACCCTCACGTGCAGGGGACCTCGTCTGGGAGGCCCTGCTCCCTAAAATAAGGAGTGAACTTAGCAGTGCCTCTCCAGGAGTGGTGAGTCTCACTAGGAGTTGCAAAGCATCTGCCATGTCTGTCCAGGGTAGGTCAATGCAAAGGGACGGGGAGAGAAGGGGGTGAGAGGAGGGAGGAAATCAACAGAAGATGGGGACAATATCCAGGGCCTCTCAGGACACAATTCAGCAAATTCCCTTAGAAAGGGAGGGTGGAGGGAGGCATCACCAGCTGCTGGGAATCCCACTGATGGCAAGAATAGGGAGGGAGGGAGGCTTCCCTCCCTTTTTCAAAACATCTATGAACAAATCCTTAAGACATGGGTAAAGCAATGGCTGGGGCTGGGGCTCAGTGGAAGACCGCTTGCCTAGTATGCATGAGGCTCTGGGTTTGATCCTGAACAACACATTAAAATAAAATTTATAAAAACCTAAATAAACAAAATATACTAAAAAAAAAAGAAGAAAAAGAAAAGAAAGAAAGAAAAAGAGTAAAGCAAGAACTACCTGAGGATTAATAACCCCAAAACATGCCCACAGTTAAAGCTACCTGCCCACCTCCTCAGCTTGCAAACCTATCCCCCTCCGCAACAAAACAGTCTCCCCAGTGCTGGGATTATTACTCCCTTCCTATAACCCTCTTTATTTATTTATTTTGGTGCTGGGTATTGAACCCAGGGTTGCCTAACCAGTCACATTCCAAGACCTTTTTATTTTTTGAGACAGAGTCTCACTAAATTGCTGAGGCCTTGCTAACTTGTTGAGACTGGCTTTAAACTTGCAATCCTGCCTCAGCCTCCAGAGCCGCTGGGATTACAGGTGTGCGCCACCGTGCACAGCTCCAATAACACTTTTGAACAGTACAGCATCCTTACTCAGACTGAATCAAGAAAATGTGTGTTGGCATGTCTTAGTCAAGTTCCTGGCTGGCTTGAGGGCCACATCACATTGACCTAGTCCCTGCCCCAGAGCTGGGACAGACAATAGCAATGCTGGACATCCAGGAAAAACAGAGAAGCAGAACTTGGAAATATGGTTCCAATCTCATTGGAAGGTACTGAGTGGGAAGAGTATTACCCTTGCTTGGAACATAGCAGAGGAGCCTGATGGCTCCCCCAGGATCCTGCTGGCCCACAGGAGGGGAAGGGTGGTGGTGATCCCAACACCTGTACCCAGCCTCCCCATGCAAGTGACCCATTTTAGTCTCTCCTGGCCATATGCAGGTGTTTCTGGGAAGGAGGCCAAATGGATCTGAGGTAACTGCTCTCTCCTGGGGACTTGGGCCTTCACTTGCACAACAGATCAATAGTCTGTGTTTGCAATGGTGAGGCAGATAAAACAGACAGAACTGACACCATATACACGGTGGGTGCAAACCTAAACCAGAATCTAAACCTAAACCTACACATGGGCAATTGAAACCCACATCCAGGTTCATAAATCTTGTAATCAAAGAACTTAGGTAGAAACCATAGCCTGAAATCTCCTGTTTCCACTTTATGAAGGAGCTGGGTTGTTTTTTTTCTGGGTCAGTATGGGGTGGATTCAGATGGAGGAAGACATGCTAGAAGCATCCTGCCAACATTCATTCAACATTTACGATGTTTCAGTCACTGTGCTGGGTCAGGGTACAGAAAGCACTAATAGGGCAGGGTTAGGAAGAGATGGTAAACAATTAAAACTGAGTTCTGGAAAAAATTAAAGGAGTAAAAAAAAAAAAAAGCCAAAATGAGGAACAGAGGAATAGATACTTAACAGGACATAACAGAAAACAAATATTAAAATGTCAGTCCTCATTGAAGGGAGATCAGTAAAGAAAAGGGACCAGGGGAGGGAGGAGGAAAGGGGAAGAGAAAAATACTGGGAAATTATATTGGCCAAATTATATTGTTGTACTGTGTGCATGTTCAAATATCTCACAACAAATCCCACTATTATGTAAAACTAAATGCATCAATAAAAAATATGGAAAAAAGTAAAAATAAGATGTCAGACCTTCATACAAATACACTAATAATTACATTAAATGTTAACGGACAAAGCATCTTAATTAAAAGCAGAGATTGTCAGAATAAGCAAAACTCAACAATATGCCCTTTGTATTACAAAATCTTTAAAAAGCCTGAATAAGGTTGGGGCTGGTGGCTCAGGGGTAGAGTGCGTGCCTAGCATGCATGAGGCACTGGGTTTGATCCCCCAGCATGAAATAATAATAAACAAATAAATAAAAGTATTGTGTCCATCTACAACTAAAAAAATGTTAAAAAGGCCTGGATAAAAATATGCTAATGGAAATACAGAAAAAGAAGGCTGAAATAGTTATATTAATATCTTATGAAGTGAGCTTCAAAACAAAGAATATCAGAAGAAAATAAGAGAGACATTTCATAATGATTATGTAATTGCTCAGAAAATCATAATAATTATAAATGTATCTATATCAGAATACATAAATGAATTGAAAAGTAGACAATTCCACAGTTGTAATAGGAGATTTGATTGCTCTCTTTTAGCAACCAATAAAACAATTAGGCAAAACCCCAAAACAACAAAGACCATGATCAGTGATTCTCAAAGTGTAGTCAAGAGAACCTCTGATGGTTCCTGAGACCCTTATAGGATATCCACAAAATAAAAATTTTTTTCATAAGTTCATAAGATCTTATTTTACTTTTTCACCCTAATATTTTTATAAGTATACTGTGAAATTTTCTAGAGGTTACAAGATACTACAACAAATTGAAAGCAAGACCCAGCTGTGTTTTATTTAACCTACAATGAAGAGATTTGCAAACTCAGTTATGCATCATTTAAGAATGAGGACACATTCTGAGAAATGTGTCATTAGACGATATTTTCATTCTAAGAACATCAAGAGGTATCATTTTTGTTCATTGTAAAAGCGTACTTACACAAACCTAGACAGTATAGCCTACCACATATGTAGGGTATGAGGTAGATAACAGCATACATATGGCTAATTGCTGATAGAAATATTTTTATACAGCACATGACTATATGCAAAGCAATTCAACTTTTCTCACTAAATTTTGTTTCAGAAATCATAGATGTTGTACATATTTGGTAGTCTGTTTTTATAAAATTTTACCTTTTATGCTAATGTTATTATTATTATTATTCTATTTTATTTTTTGGTGGTACTAGGGATTGAATTTGGGGCCTAACATTTGCTAGGCAAGCAGTGTGCCACTGAGCTACATTCTAGCCTTTTTTAAAAAACTTTATTTTGAGACAGGGTCTCATTAAATTGCCTCGGTTGGCCTCAAACTTGCAATCTGCCTCAATGTCTAGAGTATCCTGGGTTACAGGCAAAGTCCCTACTCACTGTACCATGCATATTGTTGCTATTTTTAAAGGAAGCAACTACAGAATACACATCCTCTTCACATACATAGGATGCATTCATTAAAATCAAGTATATGATAAGCCACAAAAAAAGTCTCAATAAAGTTATAAGAACTGAGACCATATAGAGCATGTTCTCTGATCACAGTGGAATCAATAGCAAGACAATATGGAAATCAGTCACAACATGACATCAATATGACACCCGAAATAGTTGGAAATTAAATAATATACTTCTAAATATCACACAAGGTAAAAGTATTAATCACAAGAGAAATTAGAAAAGTTTCAAAGTGAATGATAGCAATACACAGTATATCTAAAGTTATGAGGTACAGCTAAAGCAGTAATGAGAGGAAAAGTCATATCTTTAAATCTTTCTCTATATGTGTGATGTATATACACATAATCTATATACATTAAAATATACATATATGCATGTTTATGTGTGTGTGTGTTTGTGGTGTGTGTGTGTGTGTGTGTGTGTGTGTGTGTGTGTGTGTGTATGGAAGAAAGATTTTAAATCAATGACCTGTTTCTACCTCAAAAGCCAGAAGGAGAAAGATGAAGGGAAATGTTAGTACAACTCTTCTTGTTCTCTCTAGAATGGAGTGGTACATCTCTAGGGTCAGTCTGGAGTGAGTGACAAATGCGCCATGTCTTAAAATGCCTCAAATTGTTCATTCCTTCTAAGTCAATTTTTCTTTCCCTGAACTGTTATCATGACAGCCACTGGCAAACTATAGCCCTAGGATAGAGAGAATTTTTCAATGTTACCCTACCCCAGGTCCACAACCTGTGAGCCACTCCTGAAGTACCTCCCCCTAGCCTGCCTCAACCAAGAAATTCCCCTCCCATGTCCTCTCTCTGGTTTAGGCACACTTTGCCCATATCTCTCCATTTGTTTACATAGTCTCTGAATACCTACAATTAGCTTAGTAAGACAGGGATTCTATAACATAGCTGTAGTTGAGACCAAGTTCTACAAATTATAGGCATCCTAGGCTAAGCCATTTGTTCTCTTTGAAACTCTCTGTACCATCTGAAAAATAGGAACAACACAGCTATCTCCTACTCTACAAGCTTGTCATAAAGGCTGAATTGAATCACACATGCAAAAGGCCTAGCCTAGAATCTAGTCTTTGGCAGGGAGCCATGACTTTGGGCAAGATCCTGGAGAGAGGGACACTGACCCTGCCCCTACCCTGCTCACAGAATGTTCCTCACTCCCACACCAGGGACATGCACGGTTCCCTTGCCCCGCACCCTCTTCCTCACCTTGGAGCCTCAGGCTCTCCTGGTACTGGATGATGAAGTATTCCTGGGTCTGCTGCAGCTTCTTCAGCTCATTCTCTGTGTCCTGTGTGACCAGTCGCAGCTCTTCAAAGGTCTGGTTGATCTGAAGGTGCTTCTGGGACATGGCGTCAACGAGGATCCCGGCAGGAGAGCTGCACTAGAGACAAATTGAGGGGAAGTCACAAGGGACGAGGAGTAGAGTGCTGGGCAGAGAAGAGGGGAGAAAACCTCGGGCCTTGGGGAACGCTAATGCTATGACCCCAAACTCCAAACCTGGGGTGAGAAGGGTCACCTGAGTCAGAAAGACAGTCATTTGCCAGAATTGGGGTAGAAAGGAGAAAGAAAGAAGAGAAACAAGTGGGGTAGTAATGGCATCTTCATAGAAGAAATTTCTATTTCAGAACAAGCCTCCGCCAGAGTATCCTAAAGAGGGTTCACTGAATTTCCTTTGGAGAAATGTCCAACTCTACAGGCCAGATGTCAACTGGGTCTTCTACTGATGGGGACAACTCCGTATTCCAGGTTTATTCACTGAGCTAATCTAGAAGTGCTGACGCTTCAGAGCATGGCATGGCTCGTGAACACACACCATCCACACTGCACCCGAGACCTTCTTATGACTCAAGGAAGAGCGAGGAGACCAAACTTCAAACAGGTGGTATCCTGGGGACACCAAAATGAAGTTATCAGGGATGTACCAAGAAGGCCTCCTTGGACCTCAGCGATCCTTTAACACCTAACTGAATTCACAGACTTTCCAATGAAATGTTCTCAGAAAAAAAAAAAATCCAAACTCTTTTGTATAGTTTCAGCCAGCTTAAAGGACAGCCTTTACCTCCTTCCTCTACCCAGATCCCCTGCTGCCTGACTACACCAGCAACCTGGACTTTCTATCTCTGTTCCTTGAATACAAAAGCACGTACCTGCCTCAGGGCCTTTGCCTTTGCTGTTCCATCAGTCTAGAACATTCTGACACCAAATCCTTCTGAGGCAAGTCCTTTAACTCATTCCTTTTCAGAGGGGCCTTCCCTGTGG
This sequence comes from Ictidomys tridecemlineatus, assembly GCF_052094955.1. Lineage (NCBI taxonomy): Eukaryota > Metazoa > Chordata > Mammalia > Rodentia > Sciuridae > Ictidomys > Ictidomys tridecemlineatus. The sequence continues at coordinate 20,094,677 of NC_135479.1, forward strand.
TGCCAATTTACAGCAACACTACTTTCTTTCATTCTTTGGTCCTGGAGATTGAACTCAGGGGAACTTAACCACTGAGCTACATCCCGGCCCTTTTTTGAATTTTATTTAGAGACAGGGTCTCACTGAGTTGCTTGTGTCTCTCTAAGCTGCTGAGGCTGGCTTTGAACTCAAGATCCTCCTGTCTCAGCCTCCTGCATCACGGGGATTACAGACATGTGCCATTAAGCCTGGTAGCAGCATGATTCTTATCTGAAAGTGCCTTTTATTTGTATTTTCACTTTTTGCTAGTCTGTTTTCTTGCATAAGGATGTGAGTTTCCCCAAGTGCTATGACCTCTCTGTCCCTGAGGCTTTGAACACCAGTTTGATGGAAGGGAGGACTGTGCCCCTGATATGACCACACCGGTACTTCAGACACGTGTTTCTCAATCAGGGCTGCATCCTTTCTATGTCCACAGGTAGTTCAGGACACAAGTGTTGTATTGCAAGACCCTCTGTAACCTGGCCTCTGCTCCCTCTCCAACTTTACCCATTTACTCCCCAGCTGGCTCCCTTCTCCTCAGCTACACTGGCTACTTGCAAGACTTCAAATGTGACTCCATGGCTGAAGCCTTCCTACCCTCCCATCTGCTGTTACTCCGAGCCATAAAACTCATCTTTCCTCCCTTCCTCCTTCTTGCCCCACCCCTTCCTCAAGACACTGCCCTGCCAGCTGCCTCAATCTGAAATGGCACTTTCTCCATATATGTCCCCTTAGCACTTGGCTCACCTCTGAAGAATCTGTCTTTGCTGAGACTCCTGGTGGGCAGGGACAAAGCCTTTATCTGTTTCTCCTGTCCCAGCCCAGCATCAGACACATAGTAGGACCTCAATAAACATCTACTGAGTGAACTGTAAAATCCTTGCAATAGGTGTCCATAACATAAATAAATAAATAATTCATGCACTGCCCTAAGGTCTTTCATTACGTCACTTTACAAAATTAATTTTGCTTTACTGCAGATAATACAGGATTTTCCATTGTCCATGCAGATGTTTGCTGCCGTTAGATTTTAGAAGGTGAGGGGCTGGGGATATAGCTCAGTTGGTAGAGGGCTTGCCTCACATGCATAAGGCCCTGGGTTCAATCCCCAGCACCACAAAAAAAAAAAAAAAAGAAAAAAAAAGATTTCAGAAAGTGGAGATAGGTCTCCCTCCTGCTCCCTGGGTCTTGCTTTTCTTAGCCTGCCTGTCTTCCATCTTCTAAACCCTGCCTTTGGTGTTCCTCACAGACACCAGCAGGGTACCATTTCTTATTTTGGTCCCAGTCCTATTTATTGAATATCAAATCTTTTTCCCTGGTGATTTGTAATGCCATCTCTGACAAAGAGGTAGTTTGCAGGTGTGTGTGTGTGCGTGCATGCATGTGTGTTTAGGTTTCCTCTTTTGTTTCATTGGTCTGTTTGTCCAACCTTGGCACACATAGTATTTCATTTACTTGTCATAATAACCCTATAAGGTAGGTACACCTATTTTACAATGGAAGGGATCTGGGGATGAGCTCAATGGTAGAGTGCTTGCACAGCATACATGATGGCGTGGGTTCAATACCTACCTAGCACTATGAAGAAAAGAGAGAAAAAAGAAGAAAAAGAGATTCAGAGAGGTTAAGTAACTTGCTCAAGACACAAGATTGGTAAATGGTTGAGCAGGGGACTGAACCCGGGGTCACTCCACACCACATGCAGCACTGCCTCTCACATTTTCCCAAGTCTCCTATTTCTTTGGTGTTCTCCACATGCCGGAGTTTTGCAAAAACACAGTGTGTCAGGGGAGGAGGGCATGAGGTGGCAGGACTCGCCAGCTCCTCTTCCCACACCCCCAGGGCACTCACATTGTTGGCTTCTCGGACCAGCCTCTGTTCATTGTACAGAATGTGCCGGATGCAGCGGACCAGTTCCATGGGGCAACGGTCATATGTGTTCTGAAAGAAGGCAATGGCAGCCACCAGTGGTCACCCTCTGCTCCAATCATGCAGATCCCTGCCACCTCTGCCCCTTCTTCTCCTTCAGCCCCTGCCTCAGCTTTTCCCAGGAAGCCCCAGGAGCCATCATTAGATACCTCTATCTCTCTTTTATTCCTCATAAATTTTTTTCTTTGGTTTGCAGTGACAGAAAACCCAGTTTACAAAGCACTTTCAATCTAACACTTCCTTTGACTTTCACAGCATGGAAACTCTATGACATAAAGAAATTATTATCCCCTTTTATGAACAAGAAAACTGATATTCAGAGAGGCTAAGTACTTGTCCAGAGTCAAATCAATGAGAGAGTAGATGACTCAAGGCCCAGAGCATCCGCTGCCAATGTCAAGGTACTTTCTACCATACGCCTGCCCCTGGGTTCCTATTTTGTTTCCCCTCAGGTTTCTCCTGTTTCCTTCCCCTTCTGGGATGGACTTTCATTTCCCTGGTACTCTGGATTTAAGAGGGGTTCTCTAAGAAAAACAAAGGGAGTTCCAATAAATGCTTGACCATGATTACCACCCACACCCCTTTCCTGCTTTACAAAACATCCTTCTCTTCCTCCATACTCCCCCCAGAGGCTACGTCTTTCTTCCAACCCTTAATTCAAAGCCCTTTTATCCAGTTCTTGCCTCCCAGGCGACTCTGTTCTTCAGCAACTGTCCTGCCTATAACAAAAAGAGCCCCAAGAGGGATGCCTCCTTCCCTATTTCTAGAATCTGCCAGCCTTCCTTTCTCTAGCAAAGGTATCCTGACTCGGTCTCCTCTATCCCTTCTGTTTGATCTGTCCACAACGCGGGTTCACTCATTGCACACACACTCCTACCTCTTGCTTTGTAATAAATTAAGGGAACCCAATAGGTCTGACTTAGAAAGAGGGGGTGGGGGAAATTGAAGAAAAGTTGCCACTAAGCTCCTGGTCACACGGTGAGTCAGTGGCCAGGCCAGCAAAACCCCCAGAGGTTCTGATGCTAAAATAAGAAGGCAGACGTGCCTCCCTGCCGGTGACCTGGTGTTCACACCCACCTGGAGCTGCGTGGCATAGTGCCCCAGCTTGATCTTCAGCAAAAACCCATCTTCCCCCACCTGGTGCTCCGCCTTCTTCTGCAGCTCTTGCACCAGGCCCTCCAGGAGCTGGGCGGCTTGGGCTCGGTCCTGGGGATTGTCCAGGTCAATGGCATCCCTGGGGGCAGAGGGGGGGGGGCGGGGGGGCTTACTGTGGCACCTCCTTGGGCAAGGAGGTCAGGCACTAAAAGTGTGACATGGAAATTCCAGGCTCTTAACTAAAGGGTGCTCCAGGGCCCACAGAACTTGTTCTTAGCAGCTTAGAATTTAGAAACATTCTCTGTCCCCTCGGAGGCTCCAATTTCCCTGTTCCCCTTTCCCAGGGACACCGCCCCTTCCGCAGAGAACAGACAGGACCAGCAGAGTCACAAGAAACTATAAAGAGGAGATCTAGAGACCAAGGAGACCTGGATGGTAGAGACGTCCTACCATGGCTGGCTTTCAATCCACTGTGCCAAGTAGTGCCGGACCTCGATGGGGAAGTGCTGTCCATACAGCACCTGCATCTGGCGCAGTGCATCTCCCTGCAGCTGCTGGGCCTGAATCCAGCCCGCCATGGCCTTCACCTAGGGCAAACAGAGGGCTTAAGAGGCGCCTCCTACAGCAGGGACCTGACCAGCCCTCTCATGCCCACCGGAGAACGACAGTCTCCCCAAGACACACTTTTCCTGTGAGGGAAGAAAAGACAGTAAGGAGGGGAAGACCGCCCTTCCCCTCCAACAAGGAACCCGCTGAGGTTTGGGGTGGGGTATGGAGAGGCAGGTGCCCTCCTCCTCTTCCTCTCCCCTCACCCTACTGGGGCTTCCCCAGAGTGGGGGGGACAGCTTAGAAACTGAAAGAGAAACTTGACAGCAGAGGCCCATATGCCCTTAGGAGAGGGCTGCAAAAATCCCCCTCCCTGCCTTGGACCCTGACTCTTAATTTCTAAAAGGGAGATGCTCCAGTTCAAAATTAGGGCAACACAGTAATTGCCCGGTTCCTTCAGGCACGCGGCTGAGGCTGTCAAAGAGAACGGGTTGGGGAGATGGACACTGGTCTCTGGCATGCCCCTCGGTTGTGCTCCAGTGACACCCTCTCTCCGGGTCCGGCCCGACAGCGCTCTCCTCCACTGCGTGCCAGGACAGTGCCCACGGGGGACCGCTTCCCTTCATCTTGGCGACTGGTCCCTCGTCCCTCTTCCGCTCTACACTCTGCACGAAACTCCCTCTTCAAGCCGGAGCGATCTCTGCTTGGTTCCCAGCCGTCGGGCTCCAGGGTGGTTGGTGCCTGGGTGCCGGCCGGGCCAACAGTCGCGTGGCCCTCCCAGCACGCCGCCCCGGCCGCGCCGCTGGCCACCCACCTGGTGGGGCCGAGCCCTCCGGCGGCGAGCTCGGCTCTGCGCCCGCGGCTCCTGCTCGGGGTCCGGACTCTCGGGGAAGGCGGCAGCGGTGGCGGTGGCGGCGGCGGCGGCTGTTACTACAGGAAGGAGCAGAGAGCAGCGATTTCCTCCTCAAAGGTCAGCTGCCTCTGATAGACCATACACAGCGCGCGAGCGCTCGCCAGCACCCCTCCCAGCCCCTGTCGCTCCCTCTCTGCCTCCGCCCTCGGTCGCCGGCTCCGGGCGAGTGCGCAGCGGCGGCGGCCGGAGAGGAGGCCGGAGGGGCGGGGCGGCGCCGCGCGTGGGGGCTGCCCCGACGGCTGGGTCCCCCGGGAATCCCAGCCAGCCCTCGCCTGCGGCTCGACGGGAGCGTCCCGGCCCTGGTGGGCAAGAAGCGCTGGGCAGCTTGGGAGGGAAATCCCGGGCTCTGAAAATCCCAAACCAGAGCTTCAGTTTTCTCATTCGCAGAAGCGGTGGAGGGAAGGGTGGACCAGCTGGGGATGACCCCCAGCTCTGGCAAGTGTCATCCTTTGAGTTTCTAGATTGAAAAGGTGTGTGTGTGTGTGTGTGTGTGTGTGTGTGTGTGTGTGTGTGTGTGTGTGTTGTGTTTTCATGTAGGTTTGAGGCCACAGCTTTTGTGACCTCAAAGGTAAAACTTAAGAGAGGGAAAGGACTGGGGATTCCGGAGAAACCAACCTCACTACCACCGCCTCCTCTCCTTCCTCCTTCCATTACTCCCACCGTCTGAACTCTCTGGTGAAGAAGCACCAGACAAGAACCTTGGCAATCATATGATTCAGTCCTCTGCCCCCCACCTCCTGAACTTTGTAGGTAAGAAATGTAAGTCCAGGGAGGAAAAGGGGGTTGCCCAGGAACACACAGTGCGTACAGGGCCTAACCCAATCCGACATAACCCAATCTGCCCCTCCATTCTCCCCAGCCCAGTCACATCTGAGGCTGGCCCTAGCTTTGACAAGACCCAGAGAGGTGGTCTTAAATCCTGACAACCTTGCGTCTGCCTACATGCCTTGCCACAGCAGTGAATCTCTTCCCTAGACCCTTGCCTAGGTCACAGTCCCCTTCCCCAAGGGTCTCCCCGCCTCCCACAAGGCCTGAGGAGTTGGGTAAGGCTATCCTGGAAGCTTTCCATCCCCTTTGCCCAGCTTCCCTCTCTTCTGGGCCTCCTCTCTGCCTGGCATTTGGTTTTGGCAGTACCAAAGGAGGGGCCAGCCTGGCTGCCCACTCATGGCCCAACTGAGCCAAGGCCCAGTGTCCTGGAGGAATAATTCTCATTTGCCTCCTCCCTCCCTAATTCCTTCTTGGATCTGCCCTTTTCTCTCCATTCCTCACTCCTACTCCCCCCTTCTTGTCCCTCACTACCTCCCTCTGTTTCTTTTTCTCTTTCTTTTCTTTTCTTTCCTTTCCTTTTTTTTTTTTTTTTTTACTTTAGAGAAAACAAACAAGTTTTTCTGCAGAAGTTGAAATGTCTGGGTTCTCCCCGCCTTCCATGTGTGGCCACAGTGACTTAGTTGGCAGAATCACGAGGAAAGGAATTGAAAACTGAAAGGGAGCACATGGAGGATTTGAGGAAACCTTGCTTTTCAGATGTTCCTGAGGGCGTGCCTAGGTAGGAGGAAGCTCCTCGAGCCCTCTTCTCTCTCTTCTTCCCCCCCGCCCTGTGCAATAGTTTTGGGGGGCCGGGGATCAAACACACACACAGCTAGGGATCACCTGGAGTGAGAATCAAATATTGGAGCTGAAAGTGACCATGACAATTTTACAAATGGGAAAACAAACACTGGAGAGAGGAAGTGACTTGGCTGGTGGCAGATCTCAATCTTTCACCAAGAGGTGGGCAGGCCTCGATTGCCAAGTATGTCCACCAGATTTTTTTGTTGTTGTGTTGAAGATTGAACCCAGAGGTGTTTTACCCCTGAGCCACATCCCCAGTCTTTTTTTTTTTTTTTTTTTTTTTTGAGGCAGGGTCTCACTAAGTTTTCTTAGGGCATCACTAAGTTGCTAAGGATGGCCTCAAACTTGCTGTCCTTCTATCTTCAACCTCCCAAATTCCCGGGATTACAGGCTTGTACCACCGTGCCTGGCTGCCCACCAGCCTTTTGCTGCAGGCAAATGTGAAAGTCAATGGCTGGGAGCAGATTCCTTGAGTTTCCAAGTCCTTTGAGCAAGGGCTGGAAGCAGAGGACCACTTTGGCTGTATATTCACATCAAGGTACCTAGAAGAAGGTGATATGAGGGTGCTGCTTAAGAAAAGGGACCTTGCCAGCCCACTTCAGGTAACTGCCTCCGAATACTTCTCCCCTAGGGCCTGCAGGGAACTCCTGCAGGGAATTCCCACCCACCAAACATCTGGCTGAACTGGGTTTGGCTTAGCAAGGGTGTGGGTAAGTCTGGGTCCTAAAGAGCTATTATTGAGGTGTCAGTGAACAGAACTGGAAAAGCTAATCTAAAAGGGAGTGGCAGAGTCTTCCGAGCCCTCAGGTACCCCCAAACCACACCTCTGTCCAGCAGATGTTTCGCTAGCTCTACTCTCTCTAGCTCTCTCCAGTTGGGTCTTTGTCTGTGAGGCTCTACATCTTGTGTCTCTTGCTATTTGTTTCCTCCTCTTGCTTTGATATTCTCCTCTCCTCCCAGCCCGATCCCCACCATCTCCCTGACTCTCTGGTTTCTGCCTGGGTTTTCTCTCCCTTTCTCTGGGCCTCTGTTTTCTGAGATGCAGTGTGAAGGAGGAGGGACTTTGGAGCTCTCTCAGGATGAGCAAAGGCCACTTGAGGGATTAAAGGAGAGCAGAGTGTCAGAGAGTTGGGTTGGGGGCAGAGGTGACTGTGGTCGTCCAGATAACACAACTACCCGGAAATGTCAAATTTGGGGTTTCTTTTTGTTTTCAGTCACTTGGTTTGGTCTCTGCTATTTCCCACCACAAAGCACCCTAGTGGTTTTAGGGGACCATGCTCTGGGGGAGAAAACTGAGGCTTCAAGGATGGGGTTCAGGAAGATTAAAAACTGCCTAGTCTAGATTGAACCAGGGTTAGAGGCTGGTCTCATTGTCCCCAACTGCCCTTCACCCCGAATTCCAGGTTGTAGCATGAGATGAGGAGTGAGGAAGGATTTGAAAAAAAAAATTTATAGGAATACAGATCCCAAAAGAAATGGGCCATATTTTACTAAGAATAGTAATGATCTGTAGCCTAGTTTGTATTTAGCATACTATACACACATCCTGAACTGAATCGTGGCACATGTGTGTACAACATGGTAGAACTCTTCAATTCCACTGATACTCGCATCAATCTGAAAGGTAGGGCCAGAATCATCCCCTTTGATTAATCGACAAAGGAGATCTATCTGAAGCTGTCTGGCCCGGGAGTGCCCAGCTGGAACCACAATCCCAGTTGCCCAGACCTAAGGCAGGGGCTCAGTGCGACTCTCCTAGAACTCTCCCAACCCCAGCACATTTGCAGATTGGAGAGGTCTCCATAGGTTAGGTTAGCTCATGACTGTTCTGGGGTACAGAGCATGGCACCTCCACTTCCATGCTGCCCATGCCCTGCTTTGTTAAATGATTCAGTGTGACGTATGTTATGTGAAGATGGGTCAAGTTCATGGTGGAAGGGAACGATAATCCTAAGTCCCCTTTCTGGCCTGCCCTTGGGGACCAGGTTAGTGGGTGAAGCCCCTATCCTAGGAAGACCAGATGGAGGTCACCTTGACCTGATTGTCCCTGGAGGTAGAAGGAGGTGGTACAGAGACCCCTTTGTTTTTTTTCTGCTCCAAATCCCTTCTTTAAGGAGAATTTCTGTTGCCTGGGAGCCAGAATGGGGAGGGGGCTTCCCAAGAAAGTTGAAGGTAGTCCCAGGAAATATTTCTGTACCCTCTGAACTTTGTGGCAGACAGGGGAGAACTGACACCCTGGGGCCTTTAATATCCTGCTTTGCCCCCACCTTGCTTCTGTTTGGACTATCTGCCTCCATGGTATCCCCAACCATAAGGATCCTAATGTGGAGCCACAGGCCACGCTCAGAGTACACCCCACCTCTGAGACCAGTCCCCTCACCGAGTATCTCCCTGTAGAAACGCTGCCCTGTTCTTGTCCATGAAGACAGAGGAGACCTGGGGAGGGGGTGGGGGTGGGGGAAGGGGGAAGGAGCAAGGAGCTGTGGGATGGGGTGAAGCCCATTCTTACCTCTGTCCCCTCTCCTCCACCTTCTTCAGAGAAGTCAGTTTCCTGTGAAGTCACCAACAGAACACAAGGCTACCCTGCCTGAGGCATGGTGACTGTCCTCTATTTCTGGGAACAGAATGAGGGGAGGGAAGCATGTGGAACTGGACAGAGGGAGGGGGATCCTGCCTCCTTTACCTGCTGCCATGGGGGAGAGCTGGCAGGTGGCTTTTCTCTGGGCACAGAAAGGAGAGTTGAAGGCCATCCTGGTGGCCCCTTCAGGTGGACAGGGAGGAACCCACCATTCGCATGTCCTCCTGGTTGCAGAGCCTGGTGGAGGGACTGGATGGGCAGCTGGGAGGGCTTGGCTGCTGTCCGGAGCAGACTTGGCTTCTTATCCGCATCCATGATGGCTATCGCCCCTCTTCCGGCTGAGCTAGTTTCTCCTCCTTCTAGCCCAACAAGAACTCTTTTGTGCCTTGGCCAGCTCAGTACCCAACCTCAAGCCCTCTGGGGGTTCCGTGGGAGAGGGCTACACACCTCCTTCCCTGCCATCCACCAGGCCCTGCCACTTTCCTTTGTTATGACTGGAGGGGGTTTCTTTCTTGTCATCTCTGTTTCCCTTTGTTCTCTGTTTTTTTTTTCTTTATTTATTTTTATTATTTTTTTTTGGTCATACTGGGGACTGAACCAAGAAGCACTCTACCACTGAGCTGCGTTCCCAGCCCTTTTGATTTATTTTATTTTTTGGATTTGGGGATTGAACCACTAAGCTATATCCCCAGCCCTTCTGTGTTTTATTTTGAGACAGGGTTTTGCTAAGTTGCTCAGGCTGGCCTCAAACCTGAGATCCTCCTGCCACAGCCTCCCAAGTTGCTGGAATTACAGGCATGGCCCTTTTTATTTTATTGATTTTTTAAATTTTTGATATAGGACCCCACTAAATTACCCAGGCTGGCTTGACACTGCCATTCTCCTGCCTCAGACTCCCAAGTAGCTGGGATTACAAACCCCGTTCCTTGATTTCTTAAATCTTATACTCACCTATATCTTCCCTGCTCATTCCCCTGCTCCAAGCCTCAAAGTAGGACTCCCTACTCCAGGAGCAAATAGGGAACATAAAGTCAAAACGAACACAGAACCAATGACCCAGCCCTTTCTTTCTCTTACTACTAGCCTGGTCTTCATCTGCCGCTGACATCAGCCTCAACCAAGGGGTTTTCCTTCACCCTGTGCTCTAGCCATCCAATCCTCCCTTATACCATCCTCTCAACACTAAACTTTTACGCACTCAATTCAACCTACCTGGAATATCATTCTTCCCTTGGCCACCTGGTGAAATCCTCCTCATCTTTCCCAGGGTCCGTGTAGCCTAGAGGAAAATAAAAAGGTTTTGGAATCATAAGGACCTGATGCAAACCCTGGCTCTGCTGTGTGATGTTGGGTACTGAGTTGCTTCTCTGAGCTGAGCACCCTCACGTGCAAAAGAAAGACAGAAGGCTCACCTGCCAGGATTGCTGTTAAGACTTGGTCACAGTGGCTCAGTGGTAGAGCACTTGCCTAAATGACAAGACTCAATCACAGTGCCTGGCACAATAATAAGACCAGTGAATCTAGGCATTTTCTCCTCTGTCCCTCCATCCCATCTGCATTGTGGGCCCCTTCTTATGGCTCTAACGAGTTCCCCAAAGGTCTCTGTCCCACTGCTTATTCATAATAGAGTCTTCAGAAATGTTTATTGGATTAAGAAGTTCCTAAAACAACCCAGGGTTTCCCAGAACTCCAACAGTTCAGAGCAGACCTCCTTTCTCTCACCCCAACTCACAGTACCCAATGGCGTTCCCCTCTACCGCCCTGGCCTCTGCGTGTTCTAGTCCCACTGACCTGCTTCTGTCCAGGGCAGCAGCAGCCGCAGCCTCATTGTTGCCCCGTGCAGGGCTGACTTTTGAGTTCTTAACCTTCTCAGGAAACTAGCAAAGTACTGGCCGAGGTGGCACTCTGCTCTCTCTCCTGCATCAGCCCCACCCGCACTGGATAAGGCAGCATCGCCTCAGGACTCTGGGTGGAGAGGACATGGTGACCCTGTCCCAGGAGGCAAGGGGAGCCCTTGTGCTTTCCAGAAGGCCACCCCTTTAGCTCTGACTGGAAGGGAGCCCAGAGAGGTGAGGCACACACAAGAGAGCATGTGAGGCTCTGTAGGGGATGAGTCCTGCAAAGACCCAGACACTCACCACTCACATCCCTTCCCCTCCCCTCCCCTCGACTCCTCCCCTCCCCTCTGCCTCCTGGCCCAGTAAGCTTACTGGAATTGGGCTGAGGGAAAGAAAGAGGCAAAATGTTCTTTTATTGAGCATCTTCTTTAAGCCAGGCACAGGGCTTGGTTGGTTTCAAAGCACTCTCTGCTTTTTCCTTTAAACAATGTCCATTTTACTCATGTTCTAATGGGTAGGACATACATATGGTACAAAATACAAAAGATTCAAAAGGACCGATGGTCAAAAGTTAATCTCTCCCTTTTCCTGTCCCCCATGGCCCTTCTGGAGGGACACCTACAGTTACTAGGGTCTTGTGCATGCCCCAGAAAGATTCTGTGCACTTATAAACATATACTTTACCTCTTTAAAAAATTATTTTTAGTTGCAGGTGAACACATGGTATCTTTGTTTATCTCTATATGGTGCTGAGGATCGAACCCAGTGCCTCACACATGCAAGGCAAGCGCTTTACCACTGAGCTATAGCCCCAGCCCTTATGCTTGACCTCTTAACTGACTTACACATGAGGGGAACTGAGGCTCTCAGAGATGTTAAGTGGTTTCATTGAGGCCACACAGCTGTTGAGTTTGTAGAGCAACCTTTGGAATAATATCTAACTCTTCATCACTTCAATATCCTTCCTAGGCAGCTACCCATGACAACCCTCCATGCTGAGGCCCTAGAGATCTGGGGTTTCTGGTGTACTGGCTGCTGAATATCCTGTGCCTCCACCCTGTGGCTCAGGGGGCCTGAACTGGTTTATCCCATATGGAAAAGGGGAAATTATTGCTAGTGCCCTTCTTGACTAATGTGTAGCAGGTGGTCCCCCTCAGGCCAGCCCAATTCCTGGGATCCAGGATTTGGAAAGGGAAGCCACACGAACATGGGGTTCTAGCTGGAGGGGGTTGTGGCTGTGGTTTCAATTATGTTTACAGAAAATGGCCTCATGATTTCCCTGTGGCTAGGCAGGAGTGACGGAGGATGGAAATGGTGGTAGCCACATGGTCAACTATGAAAGGGAGGGAAGGAGGCCGCAGTCAGTCCTAACCAGGAGCAGAGGGTTGTATGGCCAAGAGGGCACTCAACTTCAGGCTCTTAAGGCCTTTTTTTTTCCTCTTGGATATGCCAAGGTGGACTGAGATATGATCCCCTGTATCTCCAGGTATGATCCTTGGGAACTTTCTAGATCCCAGCTTCCTGTTCAGTTTCTTTCTAGCACTCCATTTGTGTCTCAGTCTGGTGTCCTCTCAACTTAGAGGACTATGTTCCTGAGGCCCAAAGAAGAGGATCTCTCCTTATCTGAATTGTTAAGCAGAGACAGGTGTTAGAACCTTCTTTCTTGTTCCAGGATGACAACTTTCTGTCTAGCTAATGTAATCTCAGAACTTTCCACCCTTCGTGTTGATACACACAGATGGCCAGGTCTAGCTAAATGCTTTGTGATCAGAAATGTGCTATGATCTGCAAAAATAAAGTGGCAACCTGCCCAACCCTTAGGGACATTTAAACTGACAGCCTCACAGATGCCACACATAGCAACCATGGGATCTACATTGAGTTCTAGAACTTGGTCAGTCTTAGGAAGCAGGATATAATCTTAGTTTAAAATCAACAACAGGGCCTGAGGATGTGGCTCAAGCGGTAGCACGCCCACCTGGCATGTGTGCGGCCCAGGTTCGATCCTCAGCACCACATACATACAAACAAAGATGTTGTGTCTGCCAAAAACTAAAAATAAATAAATAAACATTTTTAAAAAATCAACAACAATAATAGTTAACAGCATTATAGTGCTTGACAGTGTTTGAAGCACTTTGCACACATTAACTTAATTCTTCTGACATTATGAGGTAGATACTGTTATTGTTGCCATGTTATGAATCAGAAGATGGAGGCAGAAACTGCTCAGAGTCACATGGCTCAAGGAATTGACAGAGCCTGATTTTAGACCTTTAATGCCTATATAGTCCTTATAGTTTTCATTCCATTCCTAGAACATAGCATATCTATTAGGTGTCTACTCAGGCCTGGGTGTGAGTGGGGAGGACTTAACTTAAGATATTGTGTCTGCTTTGGGGGGTAGAGACACATGTTTAAAAATTACCCTTCAAACACAAGAGGTGCTGAACCAAAAGTGTCAGCAATGTGAGGCAGGAACCAGAGAGGGCGAGGTTCATGCTTCTTAGAGCAAAGGTCACAGAAGAGCAGGCAGTGTTCAGGCAGAGGCAACAGCATGTGCGCAGGCATGAAGGCTTGCAAGGAAAAATGTGTGCCTTACTGTCAAAACATCATGGGCAGTGATTGTCAAGAGGAGTTGCCAGAGATCTCAGGGTTGCTGCTTCCATCCTGCTTCCTGTTCCAGCCTCTAAGCTGCCTGCATCTATTCTGTGCAGAGCACTGTGCCAGGTGTTAGCCCAGACTGTGTGATAGGATCAGTAGTCTGGTTAGGGGAGAAGGGCTTTGTGATCAGCTAAGGACCCAAAGACTTTTGTGACTGGTGTTATTCCGAAGGTGAAGGGAAGGCTGATGGGAAGGGCTGTTAAAAGAGTATTATGAGAGAGCTTGCAGCTCTTGGTCATCTCTGGCCATGAAAAATTTTAGCGGGACAACTTGTAGGAAACGGTAGGGAAGGGGGCCCTCTGTGTGTCTGTGTGGGGCTGAGAAGGGGGTCTTTCCTCTTTTGCTCCTGCAGCTGGGTTTCTGGGGCTCTGATATGCCTTGTTTCAATGCTGGCCCTTGGAGGGTTGCCAGGGAAACCACTGGCCAGCTCCGGAGATGGAACGCAGGGGAGGAGAGTGGGTGACTCAGGCTGCCTTCCACACACCGCAACCCCTCCCCACCACTGGGGAAAGGATCTGGGAGACCCCCTGCCCCTGGATCCTACTGAGACGATCCCGCTTATTCTCCGCTGGATAAAGCAGTCGCTTCCGCAGCCCTGACTGGTGGGAGCTAGCAAGATTTCCCTGGGGAGGCAACTGTCTCCTCTGACCACCCATAGACACCCTGGGACAGTGCACGAATCCAGTCAGTTTGGGCTAAGTGTAAGCTCCTGCTGTTTCCATCCAGGCTTCTCGCCCGTCCGGGTGGTGCGGCTGGAGACCTGGCAGAGCCACTCTCACGGGAGCAAGCCCAGGATAATTATTGATCAGGGCTGCTGTGGACTTTTGACCTCGGCCTGTGAAGGGAGAGGACCCAGAACGCAGGCCCTGGCGCGGAGGGAGGGACGTGGGCGGGACACGGAGTTGGTGGGGGGGGGACTGCCACGACCACGAGCGCTGGCCGGAGCCCTGTAGTGGTGGTCGACCCTCCCCAAACAAAGCAGCATGTGCTTGCCGCTGCGGCTGGGGAGTGGTGGCAGCAGACACTCAGTTGGCCAAGGAGCTGGTGTGCGTGGAGCAGGCCGGGTAGAGCGCGTTGCCACCGCGGGTGCGCGAGGGGGTTCTGCGTCCCGGTAGGGTGGCCGCGGAGGGGGCGCAAGAGACCAAGGGGCTCGCGAGCGCGCGCCAGGCGGAACCAGGAAGCCGGGCGCGCTCGGGGCTGCGGGCGGCGCGCGTCCCCGGGCCTCCGCGCGAGAGAGGCGCGCGCGCCCCCGTGGGCCCCGGCGGGAGAAGAGTCGGCGGCCGGAGCCGTCACCCCGGGCGGGGACCGTGCGCAGGCGACGACGCGCGGCGGCCCGGCCGAGGGAGGGAGCGAGCGAGCGGGCGGGCGGGCGAGCGGGCGAGCGAGAGCGTGGAGCCGGAGTAGCCGCTGGAGCCCGAGGGGCCGAGCGAGGTAGGAGCTGTGGGACGAGCCCGGGGCCGGGGGAGCGAGGCCGGGAGCAGGGCCGGGCGGGGCCCCCGTTCCAGCCGCCAAAACGTCCGGCAGGGCCGCTCCGCCGCCATCGCTCCCCGGCCGTGAGGCGGCCGCTGTGGCTGCGCACTGGGTGAGGGGAGCCCTGGGGGAGACGCGGCCGTGGCGGGCTGCAGAGGGGGCCGGGGCCGGGGCCGGGGCCGGGGTGGGGCGCGCGAGGGGGCTCGTGCGGAGGCTGCGGCGGAGCGGAGGGTGTGCAGAGCAAAGGCTGCGTGCGCGCGGGTTCGAGTGGGTGTGTGAGGGACCCCCGCCGGACCCCCAGCAGCGAAGGAGGCTGCTGTCCGCCACCTCGCACCTTCCTGTTGCAATTCCGAAGAGTCCCTGCGCGGCCCTTGCTTGCTTTCCCCTTTTTTCCCCTCGCTTCGAAAGAGGTGCCTTCGGTTCCCGGGGATGAGATGAGCCTGGGGGTGTCGGGTGGGGTGGGGGATATTAGCAAAGCTCCAAGAAACAGCGCCTTATAAGGAGTCAACGACAAATGCGAACATTTTGATAAGGCTCTGGGCTGCGGGATCCCACATCAGGACCCGCCAGGCCTGGGCAGTACGTGTGGCGGTGGGATGCGGGGTGTTCTTTTTTACAAGCCAGGGATAAAGAGCAAAGTGCTCCTGGTGTCCGGGGTAGATATGGAGAGTCGGAAGGGGAGTCGTCTTATCACAGAAACTGGTCTGAGGCTAAAGGAATCTGGCAAGATGGTCAGGGTGATCAAAGAGGAAAGAACTTGTGTGGAGCAAAAGGCGTTTGCAAACACTTGTAGCCAGCAGTGATGAAAAAGGCACGGAAGAAAAACAAGCGCCAGCTTTTAGGAAGATGGGATTAATGAAAACCGCAGGAATCCTAACGGCAAAAAGAGATACCGATTCTCTCTCCCCAAATTTTCTTTCTTTCATGCCCATGTTCTTGTTCTTAACCCATCATACCTGTATCAAGTAAATAATGGCAGAAGTGGGTCATAGAATCTTAGAGCTGAAAGAGACCCCCATTATTATGCCGCATACTTTTATTGTTCAAACGGGGAAACTAAGGCCCAGATAGGTGGAGTAGGTGACCTATTCTATTCACAAGGCTGTTTGTTTAGTAGTTCAGGGACTGAAACTTGGGTCTGAGGACTCTCACATCTGTTCTCTTCTCAAAACATAGAGAAGTTTATAGATCATTGCCTAAGTACAGTTCCATATATTATCTCTGGAATGTACTTGGGCCCTTTAAAGGAATGGTGTGTCACCAAATAATACACTGGGCCTATGTCATTTTTGTCAGTCTTCAAGTGTTTATCATCTTGTATCTTAGGTTTCCAAAGCCGTTGGATTGCCGCCTGGGCCATAATAAGCTTTCAGCTGTTGAGTCCACATTATCTCAAATAATTTTGTTATCATTCAATTAAGATAATAGAACTTTGCATCTTTTCTCAACATTCTACTATTCATTTGTTTATGTTCTATTGTTTTATATTATTATCTACAGTTCTTAGAAGAAGATGTATTTGATTTAGTCTGCCTTTCATGTTTCTCTAATTTATTTTGTAACACTGAACATTAGATTGGTTCTGATTACAAATGAGGGGAATGCTATTGATCAACTTTGTCTTAAGGCTTTGGGTTTTTTTTATTTGGATACTAATTTCTATCTCATGCAAGATCACAGTTGTTAGAATTAATGGTGTTAAGTAGGAAAAGTGGCTGCTGATTTTAAGAAAAATTTACATTGCAGCAACAATAATTTTAAACACCACCTTTGGTGAGTTGTCATCTGGTAAGATGATTTGCTCTGAAAGATAAAAATTTCAAACACCAGGTTGAGATACAGAGAAGGAATGGAGAGATTTTTTTTTTCTTAAGCTACTATCAGGGGTAAAAAAAAGTTTTATCTATCACCAGCAGTTTGGTTATTGCATAACTTAGAGCTAAACTCTCCACAAAATCTTTGCTGTATACCTAACTGAATAAAATATCCCACCTTCTCACTAGTTCTTACTTTTTCAGTTTACATATTTTTGCTAACAGGATATTAAAATGGATTATGTTAAGTGTAAGGTAGATATGTTTCTTAAATGTGTACTTCATAATATGTATGATAGTAGGAGAAAAAGTGCTATCATTGTTTGGAGTGTTACAACATAAATATTTTGGCCAACACTTCCTATCATGCTGTTGACTTCTCATTTCACCCTCATTTTCTTCCTCTCAAGTAATTTTGTTTTTATTTTATTTACATATGCAAAAAACATATCAAGACTAAAGGTGTCATTTATTGATTTTGAGGGTACTTATTTGAATTTTTTTTCATATTATTGTTAGTATTCAGATTATTTGTGATTTGTGTTAGACTTATATTTATGAATATGCTTCATGTGGTTCCTTTGGCTTATGGTTATGCAGGTAGGTAAGACAGGTGATCCTCTTGTAAAAAGAAGAGGCTATAGAGGTAAATAACTTGCTCAAGATTAAAGGCAAATTTAAGGTGGAATCAAAGGAAGCCTAATTGTTGTAGTGTCTTACAAGGCATGTATGTGCATTATAAAGTTATTTATAGATCCATGGACATTCCATCAATGATGCATTTTCCCCTTTCTATTAGAGTATAGATTACCCATCATTCCTACAAAAGAAAGCATGAAACCTTTAAAAAAATGTGTGTGTTATTTATTTATTTATTTTTTTAGCATTTGAAACATTGTTTAAAAAAGTTAACCCTGGAAATCAGGGTTACTGAGCTCAGAAGATTATCCTTTTTCTATATAATATAGTATGAAAATACGTTGACTTTGAAACTTCTTAATGAAAATGATGTTTAAAAATTAGCCCTAAGGTATCGCTGTCTCCAGATATATGCGTGATATTAAAAAAAATTCTTTTAATCTAAGCTCTGAATAGAGTTGTTCCAAAATCTGAAGTATTTTTCCCCTACAGTGTTGTAAACACAACTGTTTTATGCTTATTTCTGGGAATAAGAAAGTCAGATTTAACAATCTAGTTTCCATTGATCAGACAGGGCTTTTTTGTTGTTGTTGTTATTGTTGTTTTTTGTTTTTTTTTGTGTGTGTGGTATGAAACTAAAATTTTGCACATGTGAGGAAGCACTGGGCTGCATTCCCAGCCCTTTTTATTTTACTTTGAGACAGAGTTGTACTGAGTTGCCTGGGCTGGCCTCCCTTGAACTTGCCATCCTTATATACTTCTGCCTCTTGAATAGCTGGGATTACAGGCCAGCACCACAACACGGAGCAATCAGTTTTTCCACATTTAAATTTTAAGTATCTCAGTGATAAGAGTTTTTAATTGTATTCACTCTTAATTATAGTGACCTTATTTGAAGGAAAATATTGACATTGGATGTTTTATTAAGGATGATCCTTTACTACTTAAAAACCTAAGCCACCTTAGATATGATTTTATATATTTAAATCTATACTATTTTTACCCATCAAAAGAGGGGAGTAATTTACAGATGTTAAATTTTTAGTTGATTGAATAAGACCCTCGCTTTTGGTGGTTTCAGGGTTTTAGATGATATTTTATTACTTTTGTTAGTTTTGGTCACACCCATGACTTCCTTGGAAGGTATCTTTGAGGTTTGGTTTCCTTTTTTTTTTTTTAATGGTAATATTGGGGTGGGGGTGCTTCCTGTTTATATTTTCAAAATTAGGTCCACGTGTCAACCTTCTTGTAGTATCACATTTTTATTTTCAACATACAAAGACAGACATCAGATAAGGCGTGGTTTGTCTTTGACCCATTGTTCTGCTTACAGGACAGTGTCACTGGGCTAAGCCTGAATGTCCAATTGGGAAGGCAAGAACTTGAATCTTCTCCCAACTCTCTTCAAGGTTTAGCAGCCTTGGAAGGGAACCTTAACAATTAACAGAAAAAACAGGACTCCTGCTCTGATTCCAGGTACCAGAAAATTTTATAGCACTAAGATAGAGAAGAAACATGTTATATGCTTGTCTGTCAGCACTCTGAAAAAGAATTGCCATAAGTTTGTATGACATAGAAGCTCATTTATAAAGCAGTAGCTCTAGTGGGTTTTCTGACCTTATCTAAAAGCCATATATGGTGTCAGGGAAGACTTAATAAGAACAAGGAGAAATTTTAGGCTATGGTAGTAGAGCAATCACCCTCAGTCTTAAAACTCTTCTTTGGCCCTCTGGAATAATTTTTAAGTGGACTGTTGCGGGGAGGCAGAAGTGGGGATGCTGGGGATTGAACCCAAGGCTCTAAGTATACTAGGCAAATTCTTTACTCCTGGGCTGTATCCCCAGCTTTGCAGGGTCACTTTTAATGTAAATGTTAGAAAATGAGTTATGTGGAGCCCTGTAGTATTGCTTCAGTGATTAAAGCCAGTCATCTTTTCCCAGCCTTTAACGTACTTTATTCTAAGAAGTATAATAACTAAATAGACTCCTAATTGAATTGGCATTCAGATCTGTTTGTAGTTTGGGGGAATTTACCTCTTCTGCATTTTCTTTTGAATCTGTCCTAAAAGCAATACTACATTAGGGTGGGCACAGTTGTGCATAAGTAATTTGCAAGTGAAGTTATTACTGGGACTACCTTGACCTCCCATTCCCTCCACCTCTGTAGTCAAGAAAGAAGTTACAATTGATCTTTTACAGGATATTTTTCCTTTGAGTTTATTCATACTAATTATACCCATTTCCTCGTGTATCATACCATTAAGATAAAAAACAAATATATTGATTGATTCAGAACATTTATCTTTTTCTACCTGCTTTTGGAAGCTAGCTTGCAAAATCTACTGCAACACTCTCCATTTATTCTTCCATTACCTTTGGCACTCTGAATAACCCTTTTCAACATTTTTGCACATTTTTATTATGAAGTGAAATAGCTCCGTATTTTATGCACTGCTAGTTTTTTGAGGTGCTTGTACTGACTCATTTTAAAAATTATACTAAGATAGAGAGCATGGTTTGAGAGCAAGTAATGAGATTCTCAGAAAATATGAAAACTTTCCTTTCTGACTAGTTAGAGAAAGGTTGGGGAAGACAAGGGGAAATACATCAGTGAGCCAATCAATTATTGTTATTTGTTGGGATTAATTTGGTGACTAATATTTTCAGTGCCCATCAATCACGTTAGTAAATGTGAATTTGGCTTTACCCTACAATGATAACAGGACAAACCCAAGTGTTTTCTAATACTGCTTGTTTTCCCCTAGTAGGGGTTTTTTTTTGCATATGGGAAATCAAGCCAAAGTTACCAGTAACAGCCACATCCATGATTTTTATTTAAAAAAATAACACATTCTAGGCTACAGAACTACTTACCATGGGCTCATCTGAGTAGATATTCTAATTATTGTATAATAATTATTATGCCTTCTTTCAAGAAGTGAACAGAAAATAAAAAATAAAAAAGAGTACTCCAAATTGTGCCCAAAGCCAGAGTTCAAGAAAATGTTCCAGTGCCTTAAAGCATAAAGATAATAAAAATCATACCTAATACTATCCACTTTATGTGCAAGTGGACACTGTTTTCAGCTTTTGCCATGTTTTATGGTCCTCAGAGGAGTGGGTATTATCCCCAGATGAAAATGAAGAAATGACCACAGAGAAATTAAGTAACTTGTCCAAGGTCACATTGCTGGGTCATGGCAAGGCTGGATTCAAACCTAGACAGAACTGATTCTAAAGGCTACATCTTTAACAACTGTGCCACAAAGGCCAGTGGCAATTCCATCTCAGTAATAAGACAGTTGGTTTTCTTAAGGCTTATATTTCTTTATTTGTAGTCCATAGAGAAGAGCTATAAGCTATCTCCTTGGCTTCTATTTACAAAAAAACAAAAAGGATCATCTGCACCACTGTGGTGAATTCAGTTCATGTGACACATGCATTCATACCGTGAACTCAAGTGTCCAGCTCATTTTGTTTACAACTTCATTTTGAAGGGATGGGTATGTCATCCTTTTCTTGTTTTATTGAAGTTCTTTAGAGCTATTAATTATGATTTCTGAAATACAGAGATTTAGAAATTTTACTTAGCTGGGCTTATTTTTTAAGGCAGCTGAACAGATTATTGTATGTTTAGAGCTACACAAAGGCTATTAGAAAGTAGTCTTAGAAATTTATCTCTTTTCGTATATGATGATTATTTTCTCTCAGCACCACTCTCCTTGGGAATGGATTGTGAAGTTAAATCTTGGAAACAGAATTCACAACCCTAACGTGTAGTGATTCCAATTTGGGAGATCAAGTCATGGACAAGAAAAACTTTAATTCCCTGTGCAGAGAGAATAAACTTGTTCAAACAAACAGAGGATGTTAGCTTCCAGGATTGTCAAACTATCACCTTTGACCAGGGTTGAATTTTCTTTGAATGTTGACAGAAGTTACAATGTCAGTGGAAAACTTTTAATGTGAGGTATCTATAACTCAGAATTTCCTTATGTTTTTGTCAGTGAGATCCTACAGCTAAAGCTGTTTTTTTACTTCTTACTTCTTTCTTACTTTCTTTTTTTTTCTTCTGAGGCTGATGAGTTTTCTTTCTTTTTTTCCTTCTGTCTGATGAGTTTTCAAAGCTTCAGTGGGGGGTTTTCCAGCCTTTTAGGCCTGGGTAAAATAGAAAGTTTGTGAAAAACTATTTGTGTTGTCTAAAACACAAAGCCTATAGCTGGTGACAAGATCGTTTTGGGGAAGAGTGGAATTTTTAAAATGAACCTGAGCCAAATATTTTAAATAAGCTATATTCACAAATGTCATTGTATTATGTAGAACAAGAAACTGTCGGGTGCTTAACTTAAGTTTTAAATATTGGAATTTTTCAGCCTAATAATAAAGCAAGTAAGATATTTATAGTTTTAAATAGGGAAAATGTTCTCTCAGAAATATTTCATTTTTGTTAAATGTATCTAAAAATCTTTCAGTCATGTTTTAGGCTTGGGAAAAGTAGCTGACTACAGAAACATACGTTTGTTTTTTTTTTTTTTTACAAAATTAATATTTTAGGACTTGGTTTCTGATAGAAAGGGAGGGAGAATTATGGGCAGAATTGGACATTGTGGAGCCTTATCCCCAAAAGTGTGGAAAGCTTCACATAGGGATATAAGCCCCTCTTTTAAAAACTTTCTTGGTTATTGTTTCAGTTTGTCACTTTATTTGGAAACTCAAATGTAGTTATATTTTAAATATGAATTTATCTTGCACTGAGTTTAAATATCAAGTAAAAATACTAACTTTTTTTAATAATATGTAAAGAAACTGGCTTTCTTCCTTAATTGTTGAAGGTATCAAAACAAAATAGAAAACATTTGGCTTCCTGAATGACATGGCTACAATTCACATGCTGAGTTGGTGATGAAGCATGATCCCTTGATTTTGTAATACCAGAGCAAAGCACATAATTTTAAAGGAATGGATGCTTAAGTAAGATAACCTACTACTATAAGTATGCATTTTAAATTTTGTCTTAAAATATGGCATCCTCAAAATTTATGGTTTTGAATTTATCCAAATCTGAAGAGGTCTGATTTGAACTGAACTTAACATTATGTTCCATTTATGTTGGTAAATTTGAATAGCACAAAAGGTTTTTTGTTTGTTTGCTTTTTGTTACTGGGGATTGAACCTAGTATGCTAGGCAAGTGCTCTATCACTGAGCTACAGCTCTGTCAGTAAGCTACTGAAATAACTCATAAAAGAAAATATTGATATATAAATGCATAAATACTAAAAACTTGATGCCAAAAATAACGAAATAAGAAAACTATTTTCATCATTTTGATAAAGGGATATAAGTTAATAATCTCATATATGCATAATTTATAAAAATAGTAAGAAAAAGAGGGTTCCCACAGTAGGAAAATGAACAAAAAGAGAAAAATAAATGGCCATTAATTCTGTAAAATGAAGTTCAACTGCACTAGAATTCAATAAATGAAAATAAAAATAGTGCCATAGCTTTTTTTCAGTTTACAAACTTACAAAGACAAAAAATAAAAAGAATGGTATTTGGGAATGAGGGGAAACTGGCACCTTCATAGTAATTGGTCAGAATGTAAATTGGTGCTTTTTCTTGGAGAGCAGTTTGATATATGTATTGACTTATTGCCTTAAAAATGTGCATAGATTTTGACCTAGCAATTCCTTTTAGATAAATTTCAACCTAGTAGATAATCTGAAATATGTTTAGAGATTTGTATAAAAAGGTATTTCTCACAGTATTATTTAAAATAACAATAAATTGGAAATAATACTGATATTCTGCTTTAGAGGATTAATGAACAAAGCTGTTCACTACATCTGTGTGTATTTATACAATGGAATATTACTCAGCTATTTCAAATCATGTTATAAAACAATGTTTAATGACCCATGTAAGTTCACACTATATTGCTAAATTAAAAATTAAATTACAAAGCAACCATACACTTTTGCTTGGAAAAAAGAATAGGCATTGAAAAAAATTCTAGGTTGTGGGATTCTAGGGGTGTGTGTGTGTGTGCATGTTTTCTAGTATCTTCCCGTTTTTCTGTGGTAAACAGATAATGATCAGGGAATACTTTTGTAATCAGGGAAAAAATGTTTTCCAAATGACTTATGTATTCATTGAAATTAGAATATAAAACCTGCTTTTTTGTTTTCATTTAGTGTTTCTTTTTTAGGAGCAGGAAAATGAATAGTTTCTAATATTTGTGTTAAATATTACTGTGTACTGTTCTGTGACATCTTTTGATACAGTTAAAGAACTAAATTAAAATCATCAACTTAATTGGGACTGGGATTGTAGATTAGTGGTAGAGCACTTGCATAGCACATGTGAGGCACTGGTTTCAATCTTCAACACTAAATAAATAAATAAATAAATGTATTGTGTCCATCTACAATAAAATATTTGGAAAAATCATCTTAATTGTATTTAACAGTTTCAAAGTTAAAAGAACTTGAACTTGAGGACTGAGTTATTGTCTACACTTGGTGGAATGTTCTATATTTTTATATAAAAGCCAATGGAGGATTATACTGCTTATAAAGATAATAAAGAAATTATATTGTTTTATCTGTATGTGTGCTCTGCTAAGTTACCAATTATTTCATATTGAAGATGTGTTTGTTCTTTTTCAACTTTTGAAAAAATTGATCTAGTTTATTTTGGTTTCTTGTAACCTTTACATTGTATTATTTCAATGTATTTCTTGCATTTGCCCTTGTACTGCCTTCTTTTTCGTGATGATACATACGAAAGCTGCTAAACTTATGGATTTCTTTGTCTTGTAATCTCATTAGTCATACCTAATGACTTCTCTAAATGTTTATTATGATATTCACTTGGGAATATCTGGTGAAGGAAACCTCTAGTGAAAGATACTTTCTCTTGGGTATATGTCATTGTTAATTCCAGATATTTGTGTTTTTCCTTAATTGAATTCACATCAAATAGTTTCTTTGTAACTACAGTTAATGTTTAAAAGTATTTTAATATTTTTAGGAATTGAAAGAAGAGAAATAAAAATAAATTACAAATTGATGTTTTAGGATAATTTTGGAGCAGAGCTATAATTTTACTTGTAGAGCAAATAAAATTATAACCTTAAAAATATCTTTTAGGGCACTGGGGCTGTAGTTTAGTGGTAAAGCACTTGCTTCCCATGTGTGAGGCACTGGGTTCTATCCCTGGCACCATTTAAAAATAAAGATCCTGTGTGTTCCTCTACAACTATATATATATATATATATATATATATATATATATATTTTTTTTTTTTTTTTTTTTTAGGAGGGCAAGGTGGCGCTTGCCTGTAATCCTAGCAACCTGGGAGGCTGAGGCAGGAGGACCACAAGTTGAAAGCCAGCTTCAATAATTTAGCAAGACCCTGTCTCAAAATAAAAATAAAAATAAAAAGGGCTAAGGTTATAGCTCAGTGCTTAAGCATCCCAAGGTTTAATCCCCAGTACCAAACAACAACAGCAACAACAACAACAAGTTTATAAAACTTAATTAATTAAGAGTCTGCTTTATCATATATAACTAATTAAAACAAATAAAGAAAAAATTTAAAAAAGTCTTTAACTTGGGTTGCGCCTTATCATTTAATGTAATGGAATTTTCTATAATAGAATTTTTTAAAGCTAATTTGGGGAATACTAAAACAAAAGAAATCATATTATTATCGGTGGTGCTTTTAAAACCTAAATCCATAAGCAGTTAATTAAAATGCATGATGATTAATAAATATTTATTTGTATTAGATAAATATATATTTATTTATGTATGTATTGCTCTGTATGCCTGCATAAATATATTATTCTGTTGACTTTTTTAATCCTTTTTTATTTTTCATCATGTATCTCCTCTACTTCCTAACAATGTGATAATCTCATTTAAATCAAAATTATATTTTCCTTTGGTTGTAGTTCATAATTTCTCTGTAATCTGAGTTATTGATAGGATACTATCGTGACCAGTTAAAATTTACTTTCTTCTGTTAAATGTCTGAAAATTTTTATCAAATGATGAGATAATTTAAAATCATGTGAATTTGGGGCCTTGAACTTGGCATGATATATTTTATAATATGGCATCAGTAAATTATAGGACATATTTTAAATGTTAATATATAAAATGATTTATTGATTTATTTATTTAGATAGTTGCTTGACTGTGTTTTAGTCTTTTTTGTTGTTGCTATTCAGTACTAGGGATTGAACCCAGGGATTTGAGCATGCTAGGCAAGTGCTCTACCACTGAGCTACACCCCCAGTGGTGTTCTAGTCTTTATCTGATTTTGAGAATTTGGATATCATCATCATCATCACTTCAAAGATGAGTCTTTTTCTAAGTCTGTAAATCTTAAGGTTATCTCCAATAAAAAAACTCAAATGTAAGTAAGATTCAAAAGACTTAATATATTTCAGAAGTTAATGACATAATGTTTTTTGAAACTCTTTAGATTGCTTTTTTTTTATCCCTTAGCTGCTATGAGTGGGGATTCTGTATATAATGTATGTGTGTGCAAATACTTCCAAAGTGAGTGAAGAAATTTTTCCCCAAACTTTGGTTAATTATGGTACCAATGAAGGTAAGTCTTAGTACTGTGTGTTGACTAGTGAGTGATTAGGCTGTACAATCACATGTTTTTTAAGGCCAAGTTAGCCAACAACTTTACCCATTAAACTATATATTCCAGTGGTTCTTACCATTGGAGATTAGGGGATATTTTCAAGAGTCTAATGAAACTATTGACTATCTTCCCAGTAAAAAACACGTAGGCAAAAAATATTTGCATATACTCTAAGGGGTTAAAATGCCTAAAATAGCTGTCCATTAACAAAGGTGATAAGGTAGAATTTGGAGGAGAGATAATAAATAATCCAAATTTATGGTTAAAACAAATCTCTAATCTGATCTTGTTATTTGCGGGCTCAGTAGGGATTTATTTCCCTGGGAAATTAATGAATATCAATGTCCATCAACATTTTAAAGGTCTGTAGTCCACTGTATACCATACTTACAGCTAATTCATTAATAATTTATAACTTAATAACTATTTATTAACTTAATAACTAGTAGATATTTAGTTTATTTTCAGGCTTTTCACTTTCATTAACAACACTGGTAGAGACTCTTAGGCCAAGTAGATCTTTTTCACCTTTACTAAACCATTTCCTTACTGGAAGTTCTAGAAGTGGAACTGCTGAGTCATTTGCATTAATAATGCTAAACTTTCTCCAAAAATACTGTCCCAGTCTGCCTACACACCAACAAATGATGCATGAAGAATGTAGTGGTCATTTCCAAGACTAAGTATTGATAACTTTTGTTTCTCAAGTATTAATAACCTTTCAGTCTTTGCCAGTCTCTCTTATTTGTATTTCTTTGATTTCCAGCAAGGTTGGACATTCATATGCTTTCATATATGTATTGGTCATTTTGTTTCTTCTTTGTGATTTGCTTTTTTTTTTTTTACATCATTAGCCTGTTTCTGTTATAGGTGTTCAAGCTTTCCCAAAGCTCTTTTAGTCTCATATTACTTTGCAAGTTAATGTTCCCATTTTTTTTAACTTTCAATAATTTTTTTTATAAAAATGTTAAATTTTTATGTCGTCTAGTTAAACAGTCTTTGTTGGCATGCTTGTAAAAACCATCCCTACCTAAAGAATATGAAAATTTCATTTTTTTGTGGGGGCGGGTACCAGGAATTGAACTCAGGGGCACTCAACCACTGAGCCACATCCCCAGCCCTATTTTGTATTTTATTATTCAGAGACAAGGTCTCACTAAGTTGTTTAGCGCCTGGCTTCTGCTGAGGTTGGCTTTGAACTCATTATCTTCCTGCCTCAGCCTCCTGAACTACTGGGATTACAGGTGTGTGCCATTGCACCTGGCCATTTGTATTTTCTTTTAGAATATTTTGTGATTCTATTTTTTCTATTTCTATATAAGAAGTGAGATAGGAATTTAGCATAATTTTTTCTAATGGCAACAGTAATTAATATTTATTGACACTGTGTGCCAAGTGATTAGCTAAATGTTTTATGTTAACAATTTTGACCAATGCTGAGGCTGTAGCTCAGTGCTAAAGTGCTTGCCTTGCATGTGTAAGGCTTTGGGTTCAATTCCCAGCACCACATAAAAATAAAAGTAAAGATACTGTGTGTTCATCCACAACTAAATAAATAAAAATTAAAAAAATTGGGCTGGGGTTGTGACATGCAAATCCTTGGGTTTAATCTTCAATGCCGCATAAAAATAAAACAAAGATATTAAAAAATAATAATTAAAAAAATAACAATTTTGACCTAAATCAATTCCAGATGGCTTGCCAGTTCTACTCCCAATCTACTACTTACCATCATCTCTTCCTTTTCCCCACTGATATGAAAATCCATTTTATCATATACCAAGTTCTTTTATGTTCAGATCTGCTTCTTGTCCATAGGTCAGTGTGTCTCTGAATATACTGTATAATTTTAACTAGACATTTTGTTTGAATTGATGATTTTTTTTTCAGAGAGTCAAAGATGAGAGTGTTACATGGGTTTTCTATGAAATATACCCTAGTATAGATTTTTTTTTTTTTTTTTTTTTTGTGTGTGTGTGTGTGTGTGTGTGTGTGTGAGGGGATACTGGGGATTGAACTCAGGGGCACTCAACCACTGAGCCATATCCCCAGCCCTTTTTTTTTTTTTTTAACCTTTTATTTATTTATTTATTTTTATGTGGTGCTGAGGCTCAAACTCAGCACCTTATACATGCTAGGCGAGTGCTCTAGACTGCTGAGCCACAACCTCAGCCCCCCCAGCCTATTTTGTATTTTATTTAGAGACAGGGTCTCACTGGGTTGCTTAGCTCCTGTCTCAGCCTCCCCAGCCGCTGGGATTACATGCATGTACCATGGTGTCCAGCCCTAGTATAGATTTTTAAAGAGATTCAAGATGAGTATCACATTCATGGAACAGATGGCAGATACTTACCAGTTGTTCCATTAAACAATCACTAGATTTACTCTTCTTAAACATCTTTCCATAGAGATTATGTAACAATAGTAATTTTTAAAAATAATACTGTGTACACTTTCAACTCAAATAATATAATTTCATTCTGACATTTCAGTAACTATAGTAATAATTGCATAGAATTGCTTTCTCCTAAGCACAACAGAGAAGGAAAGTTAAATGTTACTGCTAAGATGTAATATATATGAACTGGAAAACTGTAAGCAAGAGTTGGGTAGGAATATGTAAATTATTTATGTTATAGTCCAGCACTGTCCAATACATATATAATGTGAGCCTCAAATGTAATTTTTTAGTAGCCACCTTTAAAAAAAACAAAAAGAAACAGGTGAAATCAATTTTAATAATATAGTCTATGTAACCCAAAATATAAAAATATTATCATTTCAACCCATAATTAATATGAAAATTATTCTTTTTTTGTACCAAGGTTTGAAATCTATATATTTTACACTTAAAAATATCTCAATTTAGTTGCAAAATTTTCACCATAAATGCATGAATTGTTAAGATTTCATAAAACTTTTAGTTGATCAAGTAGATTTATATGCCCAATTTGTTTCCAATATACTTAAAGGTTTTCCCATAACTAGACTGTACTAGACTAGGCATGAGTTATTTTTTATTTATTTATTTATTTTTGTTGGGGTACTGGAGTACTAAGGGATTGAACATGGGGATTCATGCATGCTAGACAAGTGCTTTACCACCCAGCTACATTCCTATTCCAGAGCAGGAGTTTTAAGTTTATATTTGTTAACTAAAATAAAATTTAGTATTCAGTTCCTTAGTTGTACTAGCTACTACCCCAGCAGACAGTGCATTTGTAGCTTTTTAAAATTTAGTTGTAGATGGACACAGTACCTTTATTTTATTTATTTATTTTTATGTGGTGTTGAGGATTGAACCCAGTGTCTCATATGTGTGAGGCAAGCACTTTGCCACTGAGCCAAATCCCAGCCCATTTTAGCCTTTTAAAAAAATACAGTAATCTTCCTTTTTCGGAGGTTTTACTTATAGTCATCCATTATTCAAAAATAATCAATGAAAATCCTAGAAAAAAATAATTTATGTTTTAAATTATGTACTGCTCTGAGTATCCTGATGAAATCTCATGCCATTCTGGTGTGTCCCACATAATATATCCCTTCAGCCAGCATATCCTATGTTGTACATGCCTGCAGTCACTTAGTAGGCATCTTAGTTATCAGATCAACTGTTATAGTATCACATACTTGTTTTTAAGCTACCCTTACATGGTAGCCTAACACAGTGTCATAATGCCTAAACGTCATTCACCTCACTTCCTATTATCCCATAGGCATTGTATCATCTCACGTCATCACAAGAAGAGTGATTATAGTACAGTAAGCTATTTTGAGAGACAGACTACATTCATATAACTTCAAAAGCTGTGTATTATTATCATTATTCTATTTTACTATTGTTGGCAATTCTTTACTGCACCTAATTTATAAATTAGGAAAGGAAAAAAGCATAGCATATATATTGTAGGGTTCAATACTGAGGTTTCAGGCATCCACAAAGGGTCTTGCAATTTTCTCCCTGAAAATAAGGAGTGCTACTATGAAATAAAATAAATGTAGACCATCTCCTGCTTATAACATCTGGTTTACAAACAGCAAACATAAATAGGGTCTCTATGGGAACTAATAGGCCCTCTGGGAACTGCAGCCACTGCCACTAAGAGCAAAAGCTACTCTTACCTGAAAAAGGCCATACCCTTAAAGCTTCCCATAGGACCTTCACCCCTAAATACACAAAAACATCCACACATATACTTTTTTAGTTTGGAAACTGCTATCCTATTACAAGGTTGAAGCATTATGTGGAAAATCCTCCCAGCTCCTGCTTTCAGGGCACTTGCTCTGCAGAGGTGGCAGGAAAGTGGGGAAAGGATAGAAGTATTTTATTTTTTATGGTTTCCTTGCCTAGAAATTCTAGTACTTTTTCTTCAGAAACAAAACTATAAAGGGTAATTAGGTTTTTCAGGAGTGTAACTCAACCAAGGTTCACCTAGGGTCACCCTAGGAATTTTTCACATCTTTATTATATTTTTTTCCTCTTTCTTTTTTGGTACTGGAGATTGAACCCAGGGGCTCTTAACAGTTGAGTTACATCTCTACCTTTTTTTCTTTTTTTAAATTTTGAGACAGAGTCTTTCTAAGTTGTTAAGGTTGGTCTTGAACTTGTGATCCTCCTGCTTTGGTCTCCTGAGTCCCTGGGATTATAGGCATGTGCCACTACACCCAACTATGATATTATTTCTGTGGTAAAACATTCTCTGTTCTAAACAACATATGTGCAAATGAGTTTTGGAATATGGCTCCATTTGTAAGGCAGAAGAAGAGGCTGATGGTTGCCTGATGTTTTTATTACAAAAAAGTACAAGGACTTGAGTATTGAACCCGATGCATCAACCTAATTAACTTTTGTTGCACACACGGCTTTGCTTGTATTCTGGGACTAAAATAACCCATCCTGTTTTAGGTCTACCTCAACTATCAAATCACTTTTTTTTTAAATTTGTGGTACTGGGGATTTAATCTAGGGGCATTCTACCACTGAGCTATATCCCCAACCCTTTTTATTTTTAATTTAGGACAGGGTCTCACTAAGCTGCCCAGGCTGCATATCCATGTTGTACATGCCTGCAGTCACTTAGTAGGCGTCTTAGTTATCAGATCAACTGTTATAGTATCACATACTTGTTTTTAAGCTACCCTTACATGGTAGCCTAACACAGTATCATAATGCCCAAACGTCTTTGCAGTCCTGCCTCAGCCTCCCAAAGTAGCTGGGATTGCAGGCATGCACTACCACACCCAGCTCACATTGAGTTCAGGCAGGGTTTGTTGTTATTTTTGTTTTGTTTCAGGATATGAATGTATGTGTTGTTTTACTTTGGTTTTGAAACTGAGTTTGCCTAGAAAAGAATCATATTTACCTTTTGGTCTTAGTTACTCTTTGTCTTTATGAAATACATAAAGTTGTTGCTTGAAATTTGAGATCTAGTTACAAAAGAAGCTTTCTTTTGAAGGAGAATTACCCTAGCCAGGTGTTCAGGTGCACACCTTTAATCCCAGCTACTCAAGTGGTTGAGGCAGGAGGATGGCAGGTTTGAGGACAGCCTGGGCAACTTAGTGAGACCCTATCTCAAAACAAAAAATAATAATAAAAAAAAGGGCTGGGAATGTAATTCAGTGGTAGAAACCTCCCAGATTCAATTCCCATTTCCACAAAAAAAAAAAAAAAAAAAAAAGAAGAAGAAAGGAAGAAAGACATTCCCCCACTGTGTTACTTTAATCTTAGAAGTCATTTAAGGGAGGGGAGTAATTTTTAGTTCTATGTAGATGGGGTGATAGTACTCTCCCTAAACTGCCAGATTGCAAGATGGCTGCCAACTCCATCCAGTATGGAAAACAGAACAGAGCTCCTGCAGACCCACCTGTAGAGAGATTTTGGCATCTGGGTAAAACACAAGCCCTATTCCCCTCCATTCTTCAGGCCTACTTCCTACTTAGTTCATCTTAATGATCTTTTTAGATACCTCTGAAAGAACTTTTGAGGAAATGGATAGAGCTTCTGTGTTGCTTTGAATTTTGCCTCACACCTAAACCAAATCAGTTGGCTTTAAAATAGTAAATAAAATACATGGTAGCTTTTACTAGGTAAGTTTTAGGGACCCTTTATTTTAGTGGTGCCAAGAGTAGATTCATTGTAATGTTTAAAACATTCTATTGTAGTTTGTTAAATATAAATTATCCCTCCATAAAATTGAGAGATAATTTCAGTAAAAGGGAAAAGGAATCCCTTTCTTCCAATTATAACAGCCTATTTTAGAATATTTAAAATGTTTCTTTTCCCTTTTTTTGCTGTTCTGGGGTTTAAACCCAGGGCCTTATGCATGTGAGGCAAACATTTAAGAATGCATATATAAGTTGGTATCTTCCAAAGAAGCTGATATTTTTGCTTTAAAATTTTATTATATTGTTTCCACAAATGTATATTGTTTTAAACTGAGAAATATGTGGTCATTTTCAAGTATTTCAAAATATTTTTGTGATATCTAAATTTTCACTATGATGGTATTTGTGTGTGTGTGTGTGTGTGTACACACACACACACACACACAAATATATAAAATTTTATACTGTGGGAAAAAGAAGAAACTAACTCTTGCTAGCTGCCTCCCTCTTTGTGCTGCTGTTTGTGGGTAGGAACTTCAGCCCCATTGTGAATTTTTACCTTCATGCTCTATAATAAAAATGTGCCTTGTGGAGATTGAATCTGCAGATCATCTTTGAAAGATAAAGGATTTGATTTGATTGTGACAAGCATGAAACTTGTCCTGTAAATAAAACTGTCCTGGAAAAAAGCTGGAGTAATTCCACTCTGTGGTATCTTTGATTGGACCCGATTTGTTCTGCACATACTATAGCTCCTTAAGGATGATCCCCTTTTACCAGGGACGAACAGATGTCCTGATTTTATTAGAAATTGCTTTCATATCACCAGGGCTTCACAAAAGCTGGTAATCTCCCTATAATTCTGATGTTGTTGAGATACTTTTTTTCAGATATTGGGTTTGCATGCAGACTTTGTTTATGTATAAGATTTTAGTCAGTGGTATCTTTTTCCTCTAAAAGAAAAAGAAGAAAATTTAAAAAAAAAACAAGGAAATATTATTATTTATTTAGACTTCAAGATATTTAATATTAATATTAAAATCAAAGTTTCATAAAGGTATGTCTGCTTTGTTTACTGCTATATACCTAGAACAGAGCCTGGCATATAATAGGTGCTCAATGAGTATTTGTTACATAAACACAGTTTCTATCAGATGGTTTATACAGTTACAGTTGTTTATGACAGGCAGATGCTCATCTCTGATAATAAGCATTGATTGATGTGAAGATAACTTGATTCCATTTATTCTTCTTTACCTCAATATAAAGTGTATATTCCAGAGAGCTTCAGTTCTTCAATGGACTGAACATATGTCCTTTACTGTGCAACAAAGAGAGGGGAAAGCCTGTAAGTTTTGTTTCCTTTGGATTTCAGAGTTAAAGATGGAAGGAATGTGATTTTATTAGATAGAAACATCCCTCCCCTATTTTTAAAATTGTATAACAGAATGTATCATTTTAACTTTTTTTTTTTTTTTTTTTTTTTTTTGCTGTGCTAGGTATTAAATCCAGGGCCTTATGCATTACCTGGCAATCACTCTCCCCTGAGCTACATCCCAACCCCATTTTATTTTATTTTTAACATATTTTAGTTGTTGTTGGACCTTTATTTTATTTACTTATTTGTATGTGGTGCTGAGAATCGAACCCAGTGCCTCGCACATGCAAGGCAAGCACTCTACCGCTGAGCTACAACTCCAGCCCCAACCCTATTTTAAACCATTTTTTTTAGCATACAGTTCACTAAGTATGCACATTGTTGTTTAACTGTCCACTCTGGAACTTTCTTATCATCCAAAACTACAACTCTGTATTTATTAAACAGTAATTCTCTATTTACCCCTTCTTCTTCCCCTAGCAACCACAATTTTACTTTCTGTTTCCATGGGTTTGACTATGTTGTGTACCTCATGTAAATGGAATCATATACTATTTGCCCCTTTATTCTTTTTTTTTTACATGACCTTTTTTGTGGAGACCTGATGGTTTTTCTTTCCCCTGATTATTTAGTTTTTGCTTTGTACGGAGACAAAGCCAGTGATGCATACACAGTAAGTGTTCAAAGACAAGTTGATTCATCAGTTCATTGCATACCACTAGGGGGTTATTAAACCTTTGAAAATTCGATTCCTAATCTGTATGTCTCTAGGCTTATCTCTCCAAGTCTTGCTGATAAGCCTGCACTGACAGTAATATCAGAGATTAGTCTTTCTCCATGTTTTATAAAACAAATTGTTCTCCTTCTTATAACTTGACTGTGAACTGGAAAATTACTAGTACATTGTTGTAATTGTTTATACAGATATTTAGACCTACTCTACATAGGGGACCTCAGCTACAGGACAGGCTTTAATTGAAGCTCCATTAAGAAATTATATGCAGCCTGATGTGGTGGTGCTTTAATCCCAGTGATTCAAGAGGTTGAGGCAGGAGAATCACAAATTTGAGGCCAGCCTCTGCAACTTAGTGAGAACTTATTTCAAAATTTTAAAAAGGACTTGGTATATAACTCAGTGGTATAGCACCCTTGAATTCAATCACTACAAAAAAAAAGATTATATGCATATAGTTTTTTTCTTTTCTCTCTTTTTTAAGTCTCATCACTTCTTCCTTCCTCCCTGTTTCCCTTCCCATCCTTTTCCTTCTTTCCTTTTCTTTTTTCATTTTCATTTTTCTAAGTAGTTGGTACAGTCAAAATCTGACCCTGTGGATTCAAATATAAGTAACATAGTCAGCTCTCTGGTAGTTCACCTTGAAGGAGAGAAAAAGAACTAAAACTAAGGCAGACATATACATAGTTAATTTTTAAAAGATAGAAATTGTGCCTGGTATGATAATGTACATCTGTAATCCCAGCAACTCAAGAGGTTGAGACAGGAGGATTGCAAGTTCAAGGCCAGTTTTAGCAACTTGGTGAGATCTTGTCTCCAAATAAAAAATGAAAACTTCTGGGGATGTAGCTCAGTGGTAAAGTCCCCCTGGATCAATCCCTAGTACCAAAAACAAAAACAAAACAAAACAATTAGCTTGTTAAAAGATAAGTATATTGGTCTGGTTGGTAGAAATAGAGAGAGGGAGAGCCTTGGGGAGCAATTTGAAAAGTAATCTGTGAAACTCCAACTTTCAAACAGGATCTTGGGCTGTGAACTCTCAGGACATTGAATGGTAGAGCTAGTGAAGTAACTTTCCATCTTTGTGGTCCCTCCTAATTTACATCAGGGCAGATCATTTCTGTTTGACTCCATTTTTTCAATCTGTAAAATAAAAGGTCAATAATTAGATTGAGAACCATTAGCATTTGGGCAGAAGCCATTAGAATATGAAAAATATTTTTAAAATGTGTTGATGATATCTTCAAATACAGGTGTAAATGTGCCTGGAACAGAAGTCTTTTTTTTTTTTTTTTTTTTAAAGAGGGAGTGAGAGAGGGAGAGAGAGAAAGAGAGAATTTTAATATTTATTTTTTAGTTATTGGTGGACACAACATCTTTGTTTGTATGTGGTGCTGAGAATCGAACCCGGGTCGCATGCATGCCAGGCGAGCACGCTACCGCTTGAGCCACATCCCCAGCCCCAGAAGTCTTGATAATGAAAAATTATCCCAGACCAAAGATTGCTCCTCTGGGAAGGTAGAAATGGTAGTGATGGAACTCAGTAACATCAGTATCACGTTGTTTTTTTTTTTTTCCATAACTTTCCGGATGTTAGAATCTTCCAGTCATTCCTGTTTAAATAGGAATAGACATATACTGCCCTTATTGCCCTACCCCCACTTTTTTCCCCAAATTTAGATTGTCCATATTTATAAAGTGTACTAGTCCCAAATAGATTCCTGCATTTCCTATTCCTTTTCATGGGGCCCTCTTTCAGCTCAATATGCTTTTATTGGCACTTACTTTGGTTTTCTTTACAGCAGCAGCTGCTAATTAGTGACAGCTTTTGAGCAAGCAGCTTGTCATTTTTGGCAGGGATAAGGGACATCCATAGCAAGTCAAGACTGTATTTTCATTTGCTAAATTTACTTTGCTACATGGAAATACAACTTGAATAAAAAATAGTCTGTAGTCATAGGTGGTGGTACTTTCTGAAATATCTTGAGTTGGCACTCTGTCCTATAGTTGAAGAACTCTTGGGAGACAAAAATATAATAAAATAGGTTCAGTATCTGTTGTAATGATATCATTAGTCCTGAGTCATCCTTCTAACATTGGGCACAATAAAATCTTTCTTGATGGTGTTTAGCCACATACATGGTAACTGAAGGAATGGATTGTTGATAAATGTTGTACTTTCCATTTATACATAACTTCTTTCTTGAGACATAATTAAAAGAAACAATTTAGTTTGTATGGAGAAGGAGCTTTCTTTGGAATTTCAGATCGTATTAGACACATATTTCATGTAATTCTTCTCTATGAAATTGCTGCAATGAGGTGTTAGCTCTCTTTTACAAATTTGTCATGGTGTTTGTGGATGGTACAGCTTGCGATTATATTTACCTTGATTAGCACCAATGATGAGTCAAAATCTCCGTCACAAAATTTCTATAAAGTGTGATTCATTCCCATTATTCCTGTAATAAGGATTCAAGTTAATGATTTCCAGTGTTAAAAATAACACATTGAAGGAAATAACTGACCTGCCATTCATTTCCCCCAATTTACGGTTGTTGTTTTTGTTTTTGTTTTTTTAAAAAAACATGGAGGTCTACCAAGATTGTATAACACAATTACTAAATACCTACCAAGTACTAAGTACTGGGTTAAGGAAATTGGAATTAACGAGACATGGTTCTCACCTTAGGATAGCTTATAGTCTATTAGTTGAGCAACAGATAACTCAAAATTTCTATGGTTCTCAATCCTGGAGTGTGAGGTACATTCTAATTCTAGAGAAGCAAAGCATTCCATCTTTTAAAAATAGGATGATCAAAATTATAAAAGGCATTGGATACAAGTGTTGCATTTATTTATTTATTTATTTTCTAGCTAAGGAGTTAAAGATTGTTGTACAAGACACTTTTCTTAGGAATGTGGAATTATCAGATGTCCTTGAACCAAATTTCCCCTTGACATGTCATACACACTGTTAACATCAGAAGTTGTCTTCCATATCAGAGTATCTATTTCTTTGTAGCAGGGTTTGGTGGTGAACCCAGGGGATCTCCTAGCATGCAATTAGCATTTAATGTACACTGAGCATATAAAAGTAATTTCTACACTTTTCATATTAACATTTATTATCACAGGACTTTATAACTTGTCTGCAATATCATACATATATCAGTATTAGGTAAGTTGATATTGAATTATTAGTATAATGTAAATAGGTATTCAGATGACTTCAGGATCCTTCACTATCATCTTACCCACTGAATAGTTCACAAATGTTTTCTCATTTGTATCAATGATATTGACCCTCTATGAGAAATGTTTTCTGCTATTAGAAAACTAGTTTAGGATGATCCATGACAAATATTGGTGATGGATTATAATGTAACTAATGAGAACCAATAAGGAATTTGGGGACAAATGTAACATATGTAACATCTGTGGCTCTTATGGGAAATGTCGCATTGCTCATTCTGACCACAAGTGGTCAGGATCTAGGTTTTGGCCTTATTGGAAAGTTACCCACCTCCAGGACAGTTCTCGTTATTCTCCTCCCACTCCCTTTTATAATCTGAAGCTTTTAGCTAATTTCTCATTGAGTTAGAAGAATGAAGGTGAACCACCAAACCCTACTATGGCTTTCTCTGTTTGTCATCTTGGTGCTTTCAGACTCTTAGGGAAGAGAGTCTCATTTAAATCTTTTTTTCCCCCTTTGCTATGGGATTTTGGAGAGATGTCTCAACTCTTAAGCCTGTCTCCTCATCTATAGCCTAAGGAAAATATTAGAACTGTCTTTCGAGGCTTGGACGAGAAAGCATGTAAAGTGCCCACAACAGTGCATGTGGCAAGAGCTCCCTGAATATTTCTATCACTACTGTTACTACTACTGCCAGGGTTGCTTCTCCTTTGCTAATTCTGGCAATAAGTACAGGAAGGCCTTGGAAATTAAGTAGTTTAATTTGTGTCCAACATGAAATTGTATTGTAATTTAGCCTATTCACAAACTCAGGAGTTTTTTCCTTGAACCCTGAACTGTCTTCATTTCAATCTAGATGTTCTCAGACAGGGGTTCAGTACTCTCCATCATCAAAGCCCAGACTCTTTAGAACAAGAGCTCGTCTTACAAAAAGCCTGGTGTCTGTTGCCACCACAACCTGAAAGTGATGAGTTAGAAACCACATAGAGCCCTAGGGCATGCTGTGGGAGCCAGTTGGAGGGACCCATCACATTTTCTTGCAAGCTGCATGTAGATGGTTAAGGCAGGAACCGATCTGGTTGAGAAAACTTTTTAAAACATTTTTTTTCCTTCTCTTTCACTTTCATACTCAAAAGAATCTAGTTTGCTCCATCTAAAAAGACTCAATGCATAATCTTTCCTATAGTCTGATTCTCTCCCCCCTTTCCCCCTCTCTCTCTTAGTTGTTAACGGACCATTTATTTTATTTTATTTATATGTGGTGCTAAGAATTGAACCCAGTGCCTCACATATGCTAGGCAAATGCTCAACCACCGAGCCACAACCCCAGCCCTTGATGCTCTCTTAAATAAGTTTATTCAAGAATATAATGTTTTTTGGGGGGTCAGGATGAAGTTTTCAATATTATTCACAACTATTAGGGGTTACTATATAAAGAAGATTTAAAATCCTATTTTCTGTCCCCACACTCTTTTTTTCCCCTTTTGATTACAGTTTTATATTCTTTTCTCGACGTCTAAGCTAAGGAACTATGTATCCATTGTATATGTGTTTCTGTGGTTGTCAGCATTGAACCCTGCAAATATTCTAGCATGTTG
Source organism: Ictidomys tridecemlineatus (assembly GCF_052094955.1). Lineage (NCBI taxonomy): Eukaryota > Metazoa > Chordata > Mammalia > Rodentia > Sciuridae > Ictidomys > Ictidomys tridecemlineatus. The sequence goes on from NC_135479.1 coordinate 20,133,470, forward strand.
GACCACTATTTTGAGTTTAGTTTGAGAAGAGAAAAGCTAAAAATTTATTTTTATGTCAGTCAATTAGAGACCTTACATGCTGTTGCATTTATTATTGCCAAAATGCCATGTTATTTTTAGATGGAAACTTCTGGACCATTGATATAAAATCTAGGATGGTTCCTGTCCTGTCCTTTTCCTCGTGTTTAATCTCACCTTAAACCTGACAGTTCTCACCGGTTCACAGTTCTCTGTCTGAAAAGCGTAGCTCAGTGTGATCTTACCACCTTTTAAATTGAGGCAAGTGAGACACTTAGATTGCACAGATTCTGGGTCTCACATTTGCTTTGTTTTTCTTTGGAGCTTTACTGGAAACCAAATGCTGTTGCGTACTAGCTGCAGAAGCAGGAGGGGAAGTTGGCAAGAATTTACTGCTTTCTGTTTGGTCTGTCTGAGGCAGCTGACCTTTTGGAAGGAAATAGCTGCTCTTTGCTTCTTCCTGTAACAGTGCAGCCTGTGAAAGTGTGCGTGCACGCGCGCATACACACACACACACACACACACACACACACACACAGAATCGTTCTGCCGTTATCCCAGCATAACTATGCTAGTAAGAGGTGGGAGCCTTGTGGCACATCTGTTGTGTGCTGTAGAAACATGCACTCAAGTTCACAGTGCCAAGGTGTGTGTGTGTGTGTGTGGAGGTGTAGCAAGAGAAAACCTGTTTCCAGGAAAAGTGGTATGTTTTAGAAAAAGTATTTTATTGTAAAGTCCAGAATTAATGCTGTAGTAAATGTGTAATTGCTTCGTGTACAATTTTAATTCATCCTAACATTAAACGTCTTCATAACAGCATTGCTTCTCATAGCTGGAAAATATTTTTCCTGACAGGATAGACCTTTTGGTTTTCTAAGACATGAGCTCTTATTCCAGTGTCATTTCTTCTCAGAATTTGAATTAGCTTCGTAACCCACTTGCAGTCATTGTTGGAGCCACCTTTTTTGCTGGATTTGTTTTACCTATGTGTAGGTGGTATCATACCACACACATTGACATGATCTTCAGAAAGCTATAGTCAGGCTTTGCAGATGGAATGTCACTCCAGAGGTAAACAAAGAAACCAGCTGATGTGGCATTTCTCTTTTAAAAGAGGAGATTTTAGTCTTCTAGTATTTTAACCAAAACATATCGTTTTTTTTTATTTTATTATTTGAAAGCACTTATATATTGACTGTAAGCAAAAATGAAGTTCACGATAGTTCACAGTAAATGCAAGACTATAGCTAAGTGATAGAAGTGGCAAAATGCCACAGTCTTCTGCATATAACTTGGGCTCAGTGGATAGGTTTGCTTTTCCAATGTAGCAGTGGTCTCTTTTCTACATTTATTGTCGATGGCACAAATTGTTAGGTGATTAATGCTGAGGTGCATAAAAAATGTAGAGAATAATATAAGGAGGATCGCCCCAGGGCTTCCTTAGCAAGATCGCCCTAGAGTGTTCATGGAAGCTGGTCATATCTGTCCAGCCTCCCTAAGGTAGGGAAGAATCCAGAAGCAATATAACCCTGCTTTGGTCTTAGGTATCAGTTCTTGGTACAAAATAGGTTGATGTCAATTAAACAGGAAAATTTCTCCCTAGTTCCTCTGGCCTTTTGGGTAGAAGCTAAGTTAGGAGCCAAAAGCCGAGGTTTTCTGTGACCTCCTCTTGTACCCAGAGCTTTCTTGAATTGTTATCCTTGAACTCTCAGGGCCTGCAGATAGGCCAGTTGTTCCAGGTGTATGATTCAGATTTCTTCCTATGCATTTGTGTTTCCCTTTAAATGTGGTGTAAAATAGTCAGGAATACCAATTGCCCATGAGTATTAATTCTATATTTCAGGTTGTTTGTTTATCTTTGGTGTAGTGCTAGGGATTGAACCTAGGGCTTTGTATATGCTAGGCACACATTCTACCACTGAGCTATACTCCCAGCCCTCAAATTTTACGTTTTAAGCAAAATTTAATAAGTCAAAGAACTTTACCAAAAAAAGTACCAAAACTCCTTCACCTAGGTGTAACAGGTATTTTCACATTTCTTTGATTTTTCTCTGATAGTTGTAATTTAGCATACATATTGTACATAGATCTAACATTATTAATACTTCAAGAGGATATGTCTACATGGTATTTGTGTTTCAACATAACTTTTTAAATGTAATTTTAAAGACAGCACACTGTTCTATCAGATTAATGTGTTATTGTCTAACCATTCCTTTATTTTGGACACTTAGGTTATTTCCAATTTCTTCTAATTGTGTATCGTGCTACTTAACTAGTGGTTGTCCCTGGGAGTTGACCTAGTGCAAGGCACTCTTCAAAGCAAATTTTTCTAAATGGGAACTTAATACTGCAATCCTTAATGGTAAGGGGGAGGCTGTGAGATTTAATGAGGAAAATATTGGGAACATGTTTCTTATTTTTCCATAACGCAGATGGTCATTATTATAGGCTACAGCAAATGTTTTCAGTCGTCTGGAAAATGGTATTGATGTAACTTCTTCTCTAACGGGTTGTTCAAGTTGCTTATTGGATTTGGACATGGAGATAATCATGCAGGGACTCTGACATCTTACCAGCTGCAAGGAAGTTGAGAAGCCCAGATCTTTATCTATGACTAGAGACAGTATCAAGATGAGAATTAAGCCTGGTGTGCACGCCTGTATTCCCAGCAGCTCCAGAGGCTGAGGCAGGAGGACTACGAGTTCAAAGCCAGCCTCAGCAAAATCAAGGTGTTAAGCAACTCAGTGAGACCCTGTCTCTAAATAAAATACAAAATAGGGCTGAGGATGTGGCTCAGTGGTCAAGTGTCCCCGAGTTCAATCTCCAGTACCCGTCCCCTGCCAAAGGAAAAAAAAAAGATGAGAATTAAATCTCCACTTTCATTGCTTTGGTTTCTTTTTTATTTATGGAATTTATGCCCTTAAATTTGATTTTGAAAAAAAATTAATTACTGAAAAGTCGAAAGAATAGAGCAACAAACACTCACACAGACTTTATTTAGATGGACCAACTATGAGCAGCTGTTACATTTGCTTTATCACTCTCCCCATCGCTACTCTTCCCTCCTTTGAATGTAGGTTGCAGACATAGGACTGCTCACCCTTAAATAGTTGAGTATGTGCTGCTAGATCAAGAGCATTCCTATACACCCCAATGCCATTATCACTCTCAAGGTATCTAACATTGACACAAGAACATTGAATGTACAGACTATATTTAAATTATTTTAATTAGCCCAATGATGTCCTTTAGAGCTGTGTTTTTGTTTTTAATTATGCTTTTGATAATTATCACGTCTCTTTTGCCTCCTTTAATCTAGAGCAGTTCTGCTTTTTGTTGTTGTTGTTCATGAGAGTCCCATAACTTGGATTTTTGGGTTTACCTAATTGTAGATTGTTTCTTCATGTTTCCTTATAAGTTAGTTTTTTATATTCTTTTCAGCACATCACATCTGAACACACATAATTTCACTTCGTCTCATGGTTGGGGATGTTTGATCCTGTGGTTAAGATATTGTTTACCAGGCTGGGGATATAGCTCAATTAGTAGAGTGCTTGCTTTGCATGCACAAGGCCCTGGTTTAATCCGCAGCACCACAGGAAAAGAAAGGAAAAAAAAAAAAAGATGTTGTCTACCAAATATATATTCTGAAATGTACCTTTTCCCCTTTGTGAATAATAGTAATTTTTGAGGTATTTTGAGATATTTTGAGAGTTTAAAATGTTAATCCACTGATGAGGTTTTTGATTTTTGTATTTAGCAAGTGGCTCCCTTCCTTGCCCTCTCCTTCCTCCTCCTTCTTCTTCTTCTTTTTTTTTTTTTTTTTTTTTTTTGTAGTTGTAGATGGACAGAACGCCTTTCTTTATTTGTTCTTATTTTTATGAGGTGCTGAGGATGGAACTCAGCGCCTCACACAGTGACAAGCACTCTGCTAACCCAGCCCCAGCCCCAGCCCCAGCCCCTGCCCCTCTCCTTCCTTCTCCCTCCTCTTTCTCTCTTCCCAAAGTGACATGTAATGTTTTGGCTGTGATGTGAAGATTTATGACTATCTTCCCAGAATGTTATCATCTCTGTGTTGCCGGAGCAAATTTTTCCTTGTTTGTTGGACCAAACACACTTTGCTTTTATTCTTTCTGTTTTTTTTTTTTTTTTTTTGGACTGGGCATTGAACCCAGAGGCACTTACTGGGCCATATCTCCAGCCCTTTTTTTTTTTTTTTTTTTTATATTTGATTTAGAGACAGGTCTTGCTAAGTCACCTAGGGCCTCACTAAATGGATCAAGCCGACTTTGAACTTGAGATTCTCCTGCCTCAACCTCTTGAGCTATGGGATTACAGGCATGCACTACTACACCCAGCTCTGTTTCTTTCCTATCTGTTTAATAATATTTTTTTTTCAAAAGAGAACTGTCTTCCCAAATTGCTTATAATGTCCACTTTTTTTTTTTTAAGCAGATGGCTCTGGTATTAACCTACTCTTTTGAGGAGGGTGGGTACCAGGGATTGAGCCCAGGGGCACTTAACCACTGAGCCACATCCCCTGCCCTTTTTATTTTGAGGCAGGATCTCACTAAGTTGCTGAGGCTGACTTTGAATTTGCAATCCTCCTGTCTCAGTCTCCCAAATTGCTGGGATTATAGGCATGCACCACCGTGTCCAGCTATTGACTTATCTCTAGGTGTAGTAATTTTGCTATAACCTTCTTTCTTGATGTCAAGCCAATTTTAATATGAACAAAGTCTTAATCCTTTTTTACTGCTATTAATATTTTTCTGTCCCTCAGTGTCCCTGCTACTAGGTAAGCACCACCACTTAATAATGTTGGTATTGAGCAGTAAACATGACCAGGGAAATGGCCCTTTATATTTGTCCAAAGCCCTTTAGTCATTAATAGGTACTGACATGTTCAACAGTTTTGAATGCTGGCTCCTTGCCTTGTACTTTTCAGCTCAGAAGCAATATTTATGTCTTCTGCTTCATCTGCCAGCTAGCCCTAGTCTTTGCCAAAATCAGAGACTCTTAATATTATTCTCATTTCTTGTTATTTTTCTCTGTAAATTACGAAATGTAACACACATAGGGAAAAGTGCAGTGAATAACATGACAACCCCGCACAGGTCCTTAGGACTCAGTGTGGCACAGCCCTGGGAATACAGGCTCTGGGGTGGATCCAGCTCTGGGAATGCCTTAGTACTGTGGGATCAGAGGCAGCTATTTCACCTCTTCTGTCTTTTAAAATAATATTTTATCAAGCTAGAATTATATATCATAAAATTCACCCTTTTAGAAAAGTGTGTACAATTCAGTGGTTCTTCGGAGTAAGCGTTAAAACACTATCACCACTTGCTAATTCAAAACACTTTCACCATCTCCCCTCTCTGTGCATTTGCCTCTTTTGATCATTCCATGAAATGGAATCACAATGTCACCTTATGTGTCTGTCTTTCCCTTTGCACGTTTTCAAGGTTCATCCATATTGCAGCATGCATTAGGATTTCGTTCCTTTGCATTTTTGATATTGTTTTTGTTTGTGAAACTTGGGGTAGAACCCAAGGCCTTGCTCATGCTAGGCAAGTGCTGTACCGCTGAGCTGTACCTTCAGGCCTTTTTATTTTGAGACAGGGTCTCATCAAGTTGCTCAGGCTGGCCTTGAATTTGCAGTCCTCCTGTCTCAGTTTCCTGAGTAGCTGAAATTACCATTGTATGCCACCACAACCAGCTCTTTATTCATCAGCAGACATTTGGGTTGTTTGCACTTTGGGGCTGTCATGAGTACTGCTTGTGTGAATATTTGTGTACAGATTTTTGTGTGGACATGTCTCAGTTCTCTTAGACATATCCCTGGGAGTAGAACTCCTGGATGGTATAGTAACTCTACGTTCAACCTTTAGTGATCTGCCAGATGGTGTTCCAAAGTTGCTACACCATCCACAATTATATTTAATCCCTCTGAACCTCTTTCCTCATCCATAAAGTGGGGATAATAACAATGCCTACCTCATAGGGTTTTTGTGAGGATTAAATGAATAGATTCATAAAAGCATAATGTGAGTGCTCTGTCAATGTTAGCTCTTAAATCTGGTAGACAATAATAACTATACTAGTAAAAGTTATTTTAATTCGTTTCTCAACTTTATTATTTCTGAAATGTATTTATTAGGTAAATCAGAATATTGTTAATAATTTATAAAGCAGTATAATAAATGAAGCTGCAAATTTTATTAGTTGCCTTTTACATTATTAACTAGCAGGACTTAGATGTGTCCTTGGAAGGAGTAGGGAAAGGCACGGTGCCCTGACACCTTAGTCTCTGCTGGAATAAATATTTACACATAGTAATTCATTCCTACCACAACCTCCCAAGGAACCTAAGTATTATTATTCCCATTTAATAAATAAGAAAACTGAGGCACAGAGAGGTCAAAGATTTCAGATCTTTTGCAGAGCTATATTTAGGAGAGTTCAGCATTATCTCCAGAACTTTAACCCCTTTTTAGAAATTTTGGCCCTGGAATGGGATGGGGTGAGATGGGTGGTGATGATGTGAGATGGAAAACAGAAATTATAAAATGCTTTAAATTATCCACATGAACCCAGAAACTAAATCTCTCTACATACATTTTAAGCCCCTGCTCTTACCCCAAGCTAGAATTCATTCACTCCATTGGCAAATGTGCTTTGTGAGCCTTCTGGAATCAGATGCTCTGTACTTCTCTACCCCACACTTGAGTTACAACAAGACTTGGGCTCCAAGTGTTCTGGAATTCTTCAGAAAAAATGATATTTCTCTTTGCAAAATTTTATATTTCTTAAAAGAGAAAGCTTCTGATAAAAAGGTATTTATTATTGAGATAAAGTTATCACTAAATCTCTCCCACTTATATCATTAATTGATGGTAGTAGACATCTATTTGCATGGTTTTTCAGTAAGCCTGTACCATTGTAAGTTTACAGATCTTGAGACTTGTATTAGCAAATGCCTCAGGGCCCACGTATTTGGCCATCCTTGCCCTTGGATATATTAAGATTTCGGAGGTGGATGTGAATGCCTTGTGCTTCAGAAAGTACAATATTCTGCACCCAAGGCTGTTTGAGGAGGCTTCGGAATGCTTATGAACACTGAAAGTACAACTACACAGAGCTCAATTATTTTTCATCTTTGGCCTAAAAATATGACAGCAAATCCATTTCCCAGTCTTTAGAGAAGCCCTGTGATGACTTACCAAAGATACAGACCACTTCCCTTGTGAGAACATCACACATTAAAGATGGAGTGCGTGTAAAAAAGCAGAAGCGTGGGGGGGGTGTTTACTGGGGATAGAGGTGCAGTCACTCTGTAGGTTCAGTAGCTTTTGATGACTGGATAGATACTGGAGAGAGGGACAGGGAATCAGCTTAGGTGGAATGGAAGTAGCCTAACAAAGCGGGTGAAATGTCCTGACATGTACAAAGAAAAACACTGCTTAAATTCTAGGTTTTGTTCATATAAATTGGGGGAAGTTATCTTGTCTAAGCTGAGTTAAAGTGGTTATACACCCAGCTATCCCTCTCCTCGGTCTATACCCAAAGGACTTAAAAACAGCATACTGCAGGAACACAGCCACATCCGTGTTTATAGCAGCACAATCCACAATAGCTAAACTGTGGAACCAACCTGGATGCCTTCAGTAGATGAATGGATTTTTTTAAATGTGGCATATATATACAATAGAATATTACTCAGCAATAAAAGAGAATAAAATCATGGCATTTGCAGGTAAATGAAGGTGTTGGAGAAGATACTGCTAAGTAAAGTTAGCCAATCCCCCCCCCAAAAAAAAACAAATGCCAAATGTTTTCTCTAATATAAGGTGATTGACTTATAGTGGGTTAAAGAGAGGGAGCATGGGAGGAATAGACAAACTTTAGATAGGAAAGAGTGGTGGGAGGGAAAGGGAGGGGGCAGGGGATTAGCAAGGATGTGGAATGTGATGGACATTATTATCCAAAGTACATGTATGAAGACATGAATTGGTACAAACATACTTTATATAGAGAGATATGAAAAATTATGCTCTATATATGTAATAAGAATTGTAATGCATTCCACTATCATTTATTTTTTAAAAATCATTGAAAAATGTGTTAAAAAAATAAAGTGGCTACATGGTGTTTATCTCATATTCCATATGTGTATAGATCTTAGTTTAAAAGTAAAGTACATACAATTCTGTACTATTTAATATGCTTTTATTTTACATTATATATATATTTTTTGGAGGCGGGGAGGTGCTGGGAATTGAATCCAGGGCCTTGTGCTTTCAAGACAAGCACTCTACCAACTGAGCTTATACCCTAGCCCCTACATTATAATGTTTAAATTTTTTAAATTGACATAAAATTGTACAACATATGGCATACAGTGTGCTATTTCAATACATGCATACAAACTAATGATCAGATTAGGATAATTGGTATATCACCTCAAATACATCACTTCTTTGTGTTGGGAACATTGAAAACCAACCCTCTCTGCTAGCTATTTATTTTACACTTTGACCAGTAATAAGCAGAATCTACTTTCCAGCTCTGACAAAGCACTTTTATGTAGTGAAATTATATTGTATTTATCAAAATAAGGCAACTGCTGCTTTACATTTACCAGTTATTACCCTTCAAATGTCATACTACTTTAGAAAATAACTATTGTGACATGTTCATAATTAGAATTGTAAAAAATATTCTGACATTCTAAGAGCTCAGTAGTCTACACTTCAATCAATACTAAGAACTAATTCAAAACATTAAAAAAATTTTAGTTGTAAATGGACAGAATGTCTTTATTTTATTTGTTTATTTTTATGTGTTGCTAAGGATCAAACCCAGTGCCTCACACATGTTCAGCAAGCGCTCTACTACTGAGCTACAGCCCCAGCCCAACTAATACAAAACTTAAAGTGTTGTGTTTACATTAGTATCTGTACATGAGGCATATCACCATAGTATTTCTTTTTTTTAAATGTCTTACATACATGACAATAGTGGAATGCATTACATTCATAATTATCCTTTCACAGCACAATTTTTCATAACCCTATATATAAAGTATGTTCATGCCAAATTATGCCATTATACATGAGCTCTTTTTTTTGCATTACAGTTCTTAATATACCTTTATAGCACAATTTATCATAATGTTTATATATAAGTATGTTGACATCAAATTCACATCTTCATACATATATTTTGTATAATGATGACCATCCCCTTCCACCATCCTTGCTATTCCCCTTCTCCCTCTCTTTCCCTCCCACCCCTATGTATTTCTTTTTTTTTAATATTTATTTTTTAACTTTAGGTGGACACAATATCTTTATTTTATTTTTATGTGAGGCTGAGGATCAAACCCAGTGGCTCATGCATGCTAAGCGAGCATTCTACCACTGAGCCACAAACCCAGCTTATCACCATAGTATTTCTTTCTTAAAACAATAATAGGCTCCTGTTCTATCCTTGGCCAGCAGCACATATGAATATTTATTCATATATTTATTCACACAACAAAGACTTATGGACCACTTATGGACTTATGGACCCATTGCACTGGGTCCTGGGAACACCACACTGAATGAGATGGGCTCCCTTCACTTACTACTCTTAAGAGTTCAATGGGAGAACATAAACAAAAACTACAGGGAAAATTACAAATGATGGCCAGTGTTAGTAAGGAACAAGTAGACCGTTGTCAACATAGACTCATTCAGATTATAAAATTATAATTGATCAGTTAAATTGAAATCTGTCTCATTTCCATGCCTTGGTATTTCATCCTGATATCCTGTTTCATAATAATTTGAAAAAAGCTGATAGGGTTATCCCAATCATGTGCATACATTTATTTGTGCAACAACAACATGACAAAAAGTTTATGCTTATATATCAGGCGCTGTTCTGGGCCCCAGAGAAAGAGCAGTGAACAAAACAGAATCATTGTGTTCACAGTGATTTCAACCTTGGGGGAATCGGTAAGCAAAATATGATGCGTGTCAAGAAATGAGGAAATGACAAGAAAAACAGAGTAAGAGCACAGAAGGTGGCCATGGTACTATTTTATTTGGGTGGCCTGGAAGGGGATCTGTGAGGAGATCAAGGTTTTTCCACCATTTTCCTTCTTTTGTCTCTGGGTCAGTTTGCTAATGAATATGGGTGCGGGAATTTTTTGTGTGGATGTCATTCTCATGTTCATGAAGGGAGCTAGGGCAAGGTCCTGCACTGCTTTATTCTGTACCACTAAGAAAGACTTCACTCTTCACTCCTTCACCCCACTTTTATAAGTACTCTCATCCCTCCATGCTTTATCCTTCCTCCAAAAATCATGATTTGTTATCTGATTCTTCAGATTCTTGGGCTATGATTCATTTGATTAAAAGGTATATTGTACAATTAAGTATCTTCCAAATGTTTGATTATAAAGAGGAATTACTTTTGGAGAGAGCACTTTTATCCTTGTCTTTCTTCTGGTGCGCTCACGCCATTGAACTTTGATGTCTTTGGTGATGTTACAGTGATCCCAGCCTTAAAGTCCTAAATAAAATTGTACACCGTTCAAGTGTTCTATAGCATTGCACAAGTCTAAAATAGGTAACTGGCTCCCGTCCCACACCTCATTGTTGGCTAACTGACTTGTCCCATAAATAGCTCAGTGTTACGCGATCAGACAGCTACAACTAACAGGAGGGTTTTTCGTTTCCTGACATACATGTGCAATTTCTGGGAGTCAACAAAATCCAGGTCCAATTCACTGGACCATAACTGTAACAGGTTCTCAGGAGAATGTGCAAATCAGTAGCCAGGTCACTTGGATGGGGTTCAGGATAGCCCTGTCTTACCCCAGATTCTACATTATGGAAAATAGTGTTAGAGCAAGATTCAGTTTTAGTGGCCTTCATTATATAAAGTAAAAACATTGCTGCTCCAATCTGATTAATCCCAGAGAGTCTCTTCTGAATGCATAAAAGATTCTCAGGTGAGAACAGGGCATAGTGGTGCCTGCCTATAATCTCACTCAGGAGGCTGAGGCAAGAGGATCACAAGTTCAAAGCTAGCCTCAGCAATTGAGCAAGGTCCTAAGCAACTTAACAGGACCCTGTCTTAAAACATAAAAAGGACAGGGGATGTGGTTCAGTGGTTAAGCACCCCAGGGTTCAATCCCCCAGTACCAGAAAAAATTAAAATAATAATAAAAAAAAATCTCAGGTGAGTCTTAGGAGGCATCCTGGTAATTTTAGAGAGCCTTTTTTTTTTTTTTCTGAAATCAAGATCATGTTTAAGGGTATGGGATTGTGGTTCAGTGATAGAGCACTTGCCTAGCATATGTGAGGCACTGGTTCAATTCTCAGCACTGCATATAAATAAATAAAATAAAGGTCCAACACAACAAATTTTTTTAAAGAATGCTACAGTGAGTATTCTTTATATTTTAAAAAAAAGCATGTTTAAAAAAACTACTCACTGTTGGAATATGGTGGTTCAGTCTCATTTCTCTTAGTTGAAATGTATTCTTTTTTGTGGAAGATTTTTACCAGATGTAATTTAACAGAATATTGCATCATAAGTTCTGTAGGAATAACTCAGAAGGTGAACCTTGGGGTATTTTATCAAATAATCCTTTGTCTTTGTGTTGCTGTAATTAGTCATAATACATAGGGTTCCATCTGTGCTTTAGATATTTTCACTTTTTTTTTCCCTTAATGAACACTAATGTGACTTGATTCAAGTTTCTTGACTAAATGGTGCAGTGACACCATTTGTATAAGTACTTATTTAAAACTGGGCTAAAATTTTCTTATTATAAGACCTTAATAAGGTCAGAATGTAAGTATTCTTGAGACAATGTGTTGTGGGGGGTGCTATTCAGTGCAGTAGTGAACTAGATGATATTGGAACCTCTGTCCTAAGGAGCTGCAGTAGTTTCCAAGGTCTCAATCCATGATGGCCATCTCCATTCCTTTGGGCTTATGGTGAGGCAGAATATCATAGCTGAAGAGTGTGGCAGAAGTAAGCAGCTCTGGACATCACATCAGGAAGCAGAGAACACTTTTTTTTTTTTTAATTGTACTGAGAATTGAACCCAGGCTGCTTAACCACTGAGCCATATCCCCAACCTTTGGTTTTGTTTTGTATTGTTTTTGTTTTTTTGAGACAGGGTGTTGCTAAATTGCTTAGGGTCTCACTGTGTTGCTGAGGTTGGTCTCAAACTTGAGATCCTCCTGCCTCAGCCTCCTGAGTTGCTGGGATTATGGGTGTGCTCTCTTTTACTGGGCTCTTCCAACATGGCAGCATGTTTATTTCAGTTCTTAAAGCCAAAGTAACAAATCTAAAATGGTTCTTAAAAAGTCTTTCTGCTCATTTTTTTATGACTGTTGAAATGCTGCTAACCATTGCTGACAATTTTGAACAAAAATAATGATATCAAAGTTATAGGCATTTCTTTCCCTAATGCTGCTTTGTGATTTTACTTATAGGACCTCAGTATATCTATAGGCAGGAATTCACAGATCTGATTGGTTACCTTCCCAAGACCACATTGAATGTCTACATTTTGAAAACATTTTAAAGCTAAAATTCACTTAAAGAATACTGATTTTTAAAACCAGGCTCAGTGACACATGCTTGTAATACCAGCTACTGGTGAGGCTGAGGCAGGAGGATCTCAAGTTCAAGACTAGCCTGAGAAACTTAGTGAGACCCTGTCTCAAAATGAAAAGGCCAGGAACTAGCTCAGTGGTTGAGTATCCCCGGGTTCAATTCCCAGTAAGCAAAATTAAAAAAAAAAAAACACTTTAATCCACCTAAAGGGCTAATAGTGTGTTAGCATTTTAACTATATGAATATTTACTCTGGTAGATTTAAAAAATCATCTAAACCACAGATTGTTTGTTTAACAGGTCGTGAACCATGGCTGTGTGGATACAAGCTCAGCAGCTCCAAGGAGATGCCCTTCATCAGATGCAAGCCTTATATGGCCAGCATTTCCCCATTGAGGTGCGGCATTATTTATCCCAGTGGATTGAAAGCCAAGCTTGGTAGGTGAACAATGCTTTTTACATCATATTTTGTGAAGCACAGAATATTGGAGTTTGGGCTGAGGGAGTAGCTCGGTGGAGGAATGTTCATGCAAGGATCTGGATTCAATCCCCAGCACCACCAAAAAATAAAAAAAAAAAAAGAAAAAGAAAAAAAGAAAGAAAGAAAGAAAGAAAGAAAGAAGAGAAAAAAGTTTGATTAGAAAAATCTCATGGTGGAGACTTTAAATGTTATGTGCTTAAGGCTGGGTATGGTGGGACACACCTATAATCCCAGTGGCTTGGGAGGCTGAGACAGGAGAATTTGTGAGTTCAAAGCCAGCCTCAGCAGTGGTGAGGCACTAAGCAACTCAGTGAGACTGTCTCTAAATAAAATACAAAATAGGGTTGGAGATGTGGCTCAGAGATTAAGTACCCCTGAGTTCAATCCCCAGTACCAAAAAAATTTTTTAAAAAGTTATGTGCTTAAAAATTTTTTTTTATTTGATCCATGAAAAGATATTTAATCCCATCTGATTTAGGGAGATGGAATAACTCTTGGGATTTAAAAACAGGATTCATTGTTCCCTTTAATAGTTAGTACTACTAAAAATATTAGCATATTGCTGCTAATAAATAGCAATCAACTAATATGTTTTGAGTGCCTGAGGGTGCCAGCATTGTTGTAGATAGCAGCATTTGTTGGAAGAAATGAAAGTCCTTGCCCCACAGAATTTAGTGTTTGATGGGGCAGATAAGTAATTTAACGGTAAATACATTGGTGTTTTTCATTCGTATGTATTTTACACATAAACGCATAAATCTAAAAGGATATATACCAAAATATTAACAGAAATTACATTTCAGTGGATTTTACAAGCATTTTTATCTTTATTTCCCAAATTATTGGTTATATACTTGCATCGTTCTAAAATTCCTTTAGAATTGGTGCAGTATAGTCGACTGACAAAGCAGCTCTTTTGTTTGTCTTCTGTAATGCTGGGGCCAACCCAGCACCTCCTGCGTGCTCAGCAAGTGCTCCACCACTGAGCTGCACCATCAGCTCTTTAGTTTCTTTAAGTGACAGTGTTATTACACACTGGCAGCAGGTTGAGCTCCGCTCTGCTCTGAAGCAGGGGTTCTGTCAGGGGATCTGATGTATTCTCTAAATGGTTTCGGCCTCTCCGTTGCAGCCAGGGGTCCTCTTTGACAGACCTCAGTAGAAGCCAGCCTTGATGCTACTGTTGGAAGATGGCTGTATTTCCAATCAGTGCTATTGCCATGGAATAATTTGCAATTGCAAATTATTGTTAGTAGCAGATTTCTGTTCAGAAGCCAGAGAGCACCAAAGGCAGACAATTTTCTAGGCAATTTAAAAAAAATCTCAGCTTCATGTAATTAAGTGAGGGGGAAAAAAAAACCTGCTAAATATGAGAATGTCAGGTGCACCTTGTTTAGTGCTTTTCCATTCCCTTTTCATTTTCTTTTCTGTTTTAATGATTTGGAGGGTTTAGAAAACATTAGTAGAAAGTTTCTGCTGATTTAAAATTTCATTTAGGGGGTGTAGCTTAGTGGTTGAACACTTATCCATCATGTGCAAGGCCCTGGGTACAACTCCCAGCCCTGTTAAAAAAAAAAAAAAAAATTTTTTTTTTTTTCATTTAGCCTGGCTCAGTGATAACAAGCCATGGTCCTAGCTGCTCCAAAGAGGATCACTTGAGCCCAGGAGTTCAAGACCACCTGGGCAACATAATGAGATCTTGTCTCAAAAAGCAAATAAGCTTTCCTTTAGTAGATTTCCTCATGTAATTTGCTTACTGATAAGTTCTAAAAGATTTGTGTTGATTAAGGAATATCTGAATTATATGTAGTTTGGTTTTCTTAAGAAGATAAAGATTTAGCCCGGTGCCATGGTACACGCCTGTAATTCCAGCAACTCGGAAGTTGAGGCAGGAAGATTAAGAGTTCAAAGCCAGCCTTAACATCTTAGTGAGGCCCTAAGCAACTTAACGAAACCCTGCCTCATTAAAATATTAAAAAGGACTAGAGATATTGCTCAGTGGTGAAGTGTCACTGGGCTCAATCCCTGATTTTAAAAAAAAGAAGATGTAAAGATTTTAATGAAAAATCTTCAGTTCTTCATGTTGAAGCCATCCATGCAAATCTCTTTATTAGCAGGAACATTAAGAACCAGTGTCAGAATTCCAAGAGTTTTGCTCAGATGGGATCCACTCAAGCATGGGTTCCCAAACAAGAAGCATCATTGCCTCAATCCTTGCAGATTTTTATTTAATATATATTATACTTAATTCATAGAGCATATATATTTAAAATTTGGCTTTCTTTACTGACTTCTCCAGTGCATATTTGGGTATGATCTTTGATGAGATAGTCTCAGTGTTTTTTTTTTTTATACTGAAAGTCTCAATGTTTTGATACACATGTTTGTGTCTCTGTTTGAAATTAGTTGTAACATCAGAGATTAGGAGATGACAGAGCCATTTAGCTACCACTAGATCTCTTGTTTGGCTCCAGACTGGTCAGCAGTAATTGGATGTTATTTCAGTCTGACAGCTGTTCAGTTTCTTCAGCAGGCTAAGAAATTTGGTACTACCCAGTAGCAATTGTTGCTTAAGTTTTAGAAATAAAGGAAAAAGGAAAGAAAGAAGGGAGGGAGAGAGACCGTCCAACACCTGTCACCAGTTAAATGGCTCTGAATTAATATAAAGTCTGTAAACTGGTTTCTCTTGTTTGTTGGAAAAGTTGGCATGGCCTAAAGTCCCAGATCTGCAACTAGTGATACAAATGTCTCTCCTGTGTAAATGCCAGGCATCTTCTGCTTCATTTCTAGGACTCCTTAGAGTCTCTAGAAATGTCTCTAAGAAATACTACCTGTGGAATTTGCAACATGGTCATGGAACTGGTTAAGGCTGGGAAGGACATGTAGGACAGTCTTGACCTTGTGCCCCTTCACACCCTTGAGAAGACTATAAATAGGAAATTATCAGAGCCCTTATTTCCTTTAGAGAATGCGAAGCATGTTCCTTTTCCTTTTGTTTATAGGAGTAGATAGCATTAGCACCAGAGCCAGTCAGTAGCAAAAAGGAGAGGGGCAGTACATAGTTTAAAAAAAAAAGGAGAAGAAGAAATGAAAATACTGTACAGTCCACTAGGGTATTTAGAAGATTGTGAATAGAGTAATGTAGGCATTTAGTCAATTTGTGTTAAGCTGTTTCTTAACATTTGCCACAAGTGTTAAGGAGAAATCACTTTAGGGCTGAGTGCCTCAATGGTAGAGCACTTGCCTAGTGTGTTCTGGTTCCAAGCCCAGAAATAAAGGAAAGAAATCATTTTAGTCGAAGAAAGACTTGATGTGTAGAGGCTGCATTTTACAGGCTCTTGTGCATGTATGTATACATATTATGTAATTTTTTTCCCCTAGGGACTCAATAGATCTTGATAATCCACAGGAGAATATTAAGGCCACCCAGCTCCTGGAGGGCCTGGTGCAGGAGCTGCAGAAGAAGGCGGAACACCAGGTGGGGGAAGATGGGTTTTTGCTGAAGATCAAGCTGGGGCACTATGCCACGCAGCTCCAGGTGGGTGTGAATGTTGGGTCACAATTAATTCTTGTCCCTGGGATGGCTTCTTCCTTCATGTAGTACTTCCTATAGAGTCTTGTTCTCTTTGTCAGCCAGCATTGTTGAGTCATGTGTTCCATGCTTAAGATTCTGATCATTTGACTTTGGGGTTGTGGCTCTTTTTTTTTTTTTTTTAAGAATTTTTTACTTGAAAATAATTTTGAATTTATAGCAATTTGCAAGAATGATACAAAGAAGTCCTACATTACACCCAGATTTATCTGTTAATCTGCCTCATCATACTCTCCTCTCTCTCCTCCTCCCTTTGTTTCCACACACACTTTATTTAGTCACTTGAGAGTAAGTTGCATACATCATGTCCCTTTACCCCTAAGTATTTCAATGTGCATTTTATAAGATTATGAACCTTCTTTTAAAAAAATATTTATTTTTTAGTTTTAGGTGGACACAATATCTTTATTTTACATTTATGTGGTGCTGAGGATCGAACCCAGTGCTGTATGCATGCTAGGCAAGCACTCTACCACTGAGCCACAACCCCAGCCCCAATGAACCTTCTTTTACTTGGTTATAATACAGTTATCAACCTTAGTAAATTTAACGTTGATACATTACTTTTAGTTAATCTTCTGTCTATATGTCCATTTTATCAGCTGACTCAACAGTGTCCTTTAGGGCATTTCCCCCCCTCCAGTTCAGGATCCAGTCCAAGATCACATATCATATCTAGTTGTCATATCCCTTTAATCTCCCATTTTGTAACCTTGCTTTGTCTGTGACATTGACATTTTAAAATAATTGACCTACCCCTTACCTTTTTTGTTGTTGTTTTGTTTTGAGATAAGGTCTCACTATGTTGTCTTGGAACTTCTTCTGGGCTCCAGGGATCCTCTGACCACAGCCTCTCAAGTACAAGCACATATCCCCGTACCTGATCTACTACCCCTTACTTTTTTTTTTTTTTAATATTTTTTATTTGTCAGTGGGCCTTTATTTATTTATTTATTTATTTATTTATTTAAAAATATTTTTTAGTTTTTGATGAACCTTTATTTTATTTATTTGTATATGGTGCTGAGAATCGAACTGAGTGCATCACACATGCTAGGCAAGCGTGCTACCACTGAACCACAACTTCAGCTCCAGACCTTTATTTATTTGTGGTGTTGAGAATTGAACTGAGTGCCTCACATATGCTAGGCAAGCGCTCTACCACTGAGCCACAACCCCAGGAATAACTCTTACATTTTAAAGACAAAATGTTCCTCATTTTGGGGTTTGTCTGATGTTACCTCATGATTAGATTCACATTTCACATCCCTGGTCAGAATTATAAATGAGTGGTATGGTCAGGGTATCACATCCAGAGACATATGGTGTCCATCTTCCCCTTACTTGTGATAATAATTATGATTACCCAGTCAAAAACTTTTATTATCCTATTTCTCATCTGGTATGGACTTTACTTATCTGGGTTTCAAAATATTGCTGTAGTACTTAGATAAACTAAAATTCAAGAAATAAAATAACCTTCCCTTTTTACTGTAATTGGGCTTTTTGTAATGTACTTCCTTATTCTCATTGACATGGGGGGGAGGTTCGCAGTATTACCCATGATTGGGCCATGACATCTCCAGGAGTGTTCTGCGTTGTAAGAGCTGCCTGTCCCAAGGCAGGCCATGGTTAGGTCCCAGAGCATGGAATGGAACAAAGTCACTTCTGATGTTGCCTTCTTTCAGAACACATATGACCGCTGCCCCATGGAGCTGGTCCGCTGTATCCGGCACATTCTGTACAATGAACAGAGGCTGGTCCGAGAAGCCAACAATGTGAGTGTCCTATGGGTATGAGGAGAGGAGTGGGGATTTCTTTATTATCTACCTCTCTCTGGACCCAGCTTTGTCAGGGTCACTCAGTGTGCACCTATTGGTGTCCTTTTAGAGATCTGATCTTAATAGATTTATAACCTTAATGAGGTTGCAACCACAAAGCAATGTGAACAAGTACAAAATAATATAACCCCAGCTGAATTGTTTTTTAGCAAAGATACACTCATATTCAGGTAGGATTACCTGGGAGAGACTTCTCAATCCCTTCTAAGCCAGGTGTTGGAGGAATGGGTCAAACCAGGTCACTTAAATAGCTGGATCCACAGAGGCCTTGTTTATGCCTCCCCCATATTTTTATGTGGTAGTCTTCAGGATGCCTGTGAAAGGTTCAGCTTCTTCCATAGTGGAAGCAAATTATTCCATCACAAGAAAGTCTTGAGTGAGCACACAGACAATGTGCGTTCACAAAGCCATACTCCCCACTGCGTGCCTAACATTAGTACAGCCGTATTAGGTCAGTGAATAAATGTAAAAATGTGGGTCATCATCATTAAAAGGAAAACCCAGGTGATGCCTAGAACACATTGAGTTCTAGTCTCTCCACAGGAATTATTGGGCCCTGTTTTGGTACTCTGGTGGAAGCCAGATCTGAAGTACTAGTTTCCACTATGGTAGTGCCATATTCTGTCAGGTCACTTGTTTCTCCATTTTCCCATTTTACCCCAGTGCTCACAGATGATGTTTGTGATTCCTTCTGATCCAAAATTTAGCTTTTGGGAGTCTTAGCCCAAAGTAGGATCTGGCATTGGTTGGCTTTTCCTAGGGATTAAGGCCAAAGGTTTCCTCCCACCCCACGGCCCTGCACTGTCTCTCTGATCTCTCCTCAGGGCAGCTCTCCAGCTGGAAGTCTTGCGGATGCCATGTCCCAGAAGCACCTTCAGATCAACCAGACCTTTGAGGAACTACGACTGGTCACCCAGGACACAGAGAATGAGCTGAAGAAGCTGCAGCAGACCCAAGAATACTTCATCATCCAGTACCAGGAGAGTCTGAGGCTCCAAGGTGAGGCTAGGGCTGCAGGGGCCGAGGGAGCTGTTTGTGTCTTGGAGGTGTGCAGGTGGGAGTAAGGACTAGAAGGCTGCTCAAGTTGGGTTGTAAGAAAACCCATTTTTCATTCTGAGCATCTATCTTCCCTTGGCATTAGAAGGATGAGACTTAGGAAGGGGAGAAGATATGTCACCTATCCTTGGAGAGTGTGGAGTCAGGCTTCAGGCAGCCTGGGGGAGTGCCAAGGTAGCTGGGGAAGACATTTCCTTTTTGGGAAGGAGCTCATAGTCGTAGGTAAACAGCACCAGCTGTAATATTTTATATTAATAAACATTTTATAAATGCACATTTATTAAAGTAGTAAACAGAAAATGTAAAACCATATGCTCAGGGGAAGAGCACTTACCTACCATGTGCAAGGCCTGGGGTTCAATCCCTAGCTTCACCAAAAGAAAAACGAAGGAAAAAAAATCACCTTAAAAAAAAAAAAAAAAAAAAAAAAGTCTCTCTAAGCAAGGATTCTATAAGGGCCAAGGGACTGTGTTTCTGGTGACCAGTGTTTAATATTCTGTGTAATTATTCAGAGAGGGCTTCCTGTGACTGCATATACTCTGTGCCTCAGTGCATCCTTGTGGACAAATCTCCCTAGCACCATATACTGCTTGCTGCTTGAGGCATCCAGAAACTTCATTGTCAGTCTTGAGGCTGTGGAGCCCCACTGGCGCCCCCTCTTGACCCTGTAGGAAGTCGGCAGTTTGAACTTTTATAGTCTCCCTGCTTGTATACTCTGCTCAGAATCTCAGAGGAGTGATGGCTTGGCAGCCAGTGCCCATCCCCACACACACACACTCACACAGTGTGCCTTCCTGTAAGAGTGTGTGTGCAGGCTCCGTCTCAGAACTTTATTGACACTATTTTTTGACTCTGTCTTCCCAGACTATAAATCCCTGAGAGGGGTTTGTGTCTTTTATCTCTATACCCTGACAGCACAATGACTGAAATGTCAGTGTTGACAGGATAATTCTAACATGTCTTCCTCCAACTGAATTCACCCAAAGAAAAGGAATAGCCCATTCCTGCAGTGGAAACAGAGATTTAGGCTGTGGTTTCTACCCAAGTCCATTGTCAGCAGCATTTATGATCCTGGATATGGGTTCCACTTGCCTGTGAATGGGTTAGGTTTGGATTCTGGATGGGTGTACGCCTATCACATGGTGTCACTTCTGTCTCATTTGTCAGCCTCACCATTACAATCACAGATTATGGATAGTGGGATTGCTCAATGGGACAGCACTTTCCTAGCATGCACAAAGCCCTGGGTACAATCTCAAGCACCACACAACTACACACAAATATACACAGAGCAAAAAAACACATACATTTATTTTTATTTATTTTTGGTACTTAGAATTGAATCCAGGGGCCCTTAACCACTGAACTACTTCCCCAACCCAAAATTTTTATTTTGAGATGGGGGTCTCGCCTTACTAAGTTGCTGAGGCTGGCCTTGAACTTGGGATCCTCCTTCCTCAACTTCTGAGCTGCTTGGATACCATGCCTGGCTAAAACCACAGACTGTTGATCTGTTTGTTCAAGTGAAGGCCCAACTCCTGAGAAACATAGCCATTGCCTCAAGTCTACCTGGCTCCTTCCCAGAAAAAAACTGCAAATGACTAGGAGAGATCTAAGTGGGACATTTGCATGGAGAAGCTGGGTGTAGTGTTGAAATCACCAGTCCCCTGCCCTGTGGGCCAAGAGGATCATGGGGTAGCCATCGGGTCCCTTTGCTATGTTCCAGGCCTGGGACTACTCTTCCCACTCAGTACCCTCCGATGAGAGGTACCATATTTCCAACTTCTAGTTCTGGGCTTTTCCTGGCTGTTCAACATTGCTTTTATCTGTCCTAGCTTGTATGTTTCTTGGGGCGGGGACTGGTTTGGTGTGACATGGCCTTCAAAGCTAGCCAGGAAGTTGACCAAGACATACCAACAAACACATCTTGATTCAGGCTGAGTAAAGATGCTAGACTGTTCAACAAAAAGAGCTATATGGGGGCTGGGGTTGTGGCTCATTAGTGGAGCGCTCACCTAGCATGTGCGAGGCCCTGGGTTCGATCCTCAGCACCACATAAAAATAAATAAATAAATAAAGATATTGTGTCCAAGTGAAAAATTAAAAAAAAAGATATGATGTCCACCTAAAACTAAAAATCAAATATTAAAAAAGAAAGAGAGATAGGAAGGGAGTAATAATCCCAGCACTGGGGAGACTATTTTCTTAAGGAGGCAGAGGGGTTTGCAAACCGGGGACATGGACAGGTGGCTTTAACTATGGGCATGTTTTGAGGTTATGGATCCTCAGGTATATCTTGCTTTATTCTTTCTACCTCCACCATGTCTTAAGGATTTGTTTAGAGATATCTTGAAAAAAGGTAGGAAGGCCTCCCTCCCTCCCAATTCTTGCCATCAGTGGGATTCCCAGCAGCTGGTGATGCCTCCCTCCACCCTCCCTTTCTAAGGGAATCTTGCTGAATTGTGTCCTGAAGGCCCTGGATATTGTCCCCATCTTCTGTTGATTTCCTCCCTCCTCTCACCCCCTTCTCTCCCCGTCCCTTTGCATTGACCTACCCTGGACAGACATGGCAGATGCTTTGCAACCCCTAGTGAGGCTCACCACTGGGGAGGGACTGCCAAGTTCAGGGATGAGACAAAATAAGGGAGCAGGGCCTCCCAGACGAGGTCCCCTGCACGTGAGGGTGGGACCCAGTAACTGTTTGTCTCTGTCACTCTTTTATTCTCGTCCTACCCCCCCAGTCACCAATAAGAACCAATCTACATAGAACTCAGGCCTGCCCGGCTGCCCCTTGAGCATTTTCTGCATCGTCACTCCTTTAAAGTCCACGGCAAGGCCCTGAGCATTTGCCAGGATTCTCCCATTTTACGTGTGGGGAGCGGAGACACAGGAAAGAAAGTGATTTGCAGAGTTCACCCAGAGGGGTTTGGGGGCGAGCAGGGTCCTGAGCACCCACTGCCCAAAAGGGAAGCTGGGTCAGGAGGCCAGTGACCAGAGCCCAGAGGCTGCCTTCTGAGGGAGCGTCTTCATCTTTGGGCACCGGCGACTGTAGGTAGGAAGCCCACTTGCCATCAGTGGGGTGTCTGACCCTGGAGGTCTTGCTCCAGAACAAGTGAGTGGGAATGCTGTGGGCTTCCTGGGGATGCCAGGAGTGATGGTGGTGGGTGTCGTGTCCCCTTCTCCAGCTCAGTTTGCCCAGCTGGCCCAACTGAACCCCCAGGAGCGCCTGAGCCGGGAGACGGCCCTCCAGCAGAAGCAGGTGTCCCTGGAGGCCTGGCTGCAGCGGGAGGCACAGACACTGCAGCAGTACCGCGTGGTGAGTAGGATCCTGCTTCTCTGGTGACTGGATGGAGGGACAGAGCCAGGGAGAGCAGGGGGCCAGACCCTCTTCTCTGGGGTCCTGTGAGGGCAGGGATCAGAGAGGGAAGGGCCTGCTGGGCCTGCCTGGCTCCCCGGGATTGTAGGGGAGGCCCTGCAGGGCTGTTCCCTGGGAGCCCAGAAGGGCTGCTGTCCCCCTTCCCTCAGGAGCTGGCCGAGAAGCACCAGAAGACCCTGCAGCTGCTGCGGAAGCAACAGACCATCATCCTGGATGATGAGCTGATCCAGTGGAAGCGGCGGCAGCAGCTGGCTGGGAATGGAGGGCCCCCCGAGGGCAGCCTGGACGTGCTACAGTCCTGGTGAGGGCTGTGGGGAGGCAGCAGGGTGGCAGGGCCCCAGGGTGTGCTGCCAGCTGCCTCTTCTGCCTCCTGCCTTGGCCTGAGCAGCAGGCTCCTTCTGTCTTGTGACAGCCCTCATCTCACCAGTGTCCTGGTTTAGATATGGACTTTGTTCCCTGTTCCATTTCCCCAGGGATGCAGTCAGTCACATGTTGGGGATAGGGACAGGACTTTGGTATGCAGTGACTCTTGGGCTGATTGGACCCAAATCAGGGTGGCCTCCCGTGCATCCTCTACTTCTGGAAGGCAGGAGTGCCCTGTGTACCCGTGGACCATGGGGTGGGGAATTGCTGTGCCATCCTGGGTGGGTCCTTGCTGTGCAGGTGCAGCTGGGTTGGGGAGGGGGTCTCCCTAGGCTGGGAGCCCCCAGGCTCTGGCCCAGGGTGGGGAAGAAGCCATCATTCCCATGTGGGCCCTGGGACTCCTCGCAGGTGTGAGAAGTTGGCCGAGATCATCTGGCAGAACCGGCAGCAGATCCGCAGAGCCGAGCACCTCTGCCAACAGCTGCCCATCCCTGGCCCAGTGGAGGAGATGCTGGCCGAAGTCAACGCCACCATCACAGATATCATCTCTGCCCTGGTCACCAGGTGACTGCTGCCTCTCCACCGTGCCCAGGGCAGAGCAGTTCTCTTGGGGTTGGCATGTGGGAGGCCGCAGGTGCCATCCAGACCACAGGCTGTGCCTCGCATCCTCTCCCACTGCGTCTCCAGTTGCTCTGGCTGCTTGGGGCGGCCCTGGCCCAGTTTCTGGTGTGGACACTGAGGGAGGTGCCTCTGCTTGGCCTCCCCTCCTTTCTGGGAACAGAAGCCTCATGTTGTCCTTTGCCTGCTAGACCTGTGGGAGGTCCCTTTCCTCAGAGAGAGACTCTTCCCCCACTCCCACGCCTGCATCTCATCGTGTGTCTGGTCACTCATGTCCCCTGCAGCACATTCATCATTGAGAAGCAGCCCCCTCAGGTCCTGAAGACGCAGACCAAGTTTGCGGCCACCGTGCGCCTGCTGGTGGGCGGGAAGCTGAATGTGCACATGAACCCCCCCCAGGTGAAGGCGACCATCATCAGCGAGCAGCAGGCCAAGTCCCTGCTCAAGAACGAGAACACCCGCAAGTGAGTGTGCCTCAGTTTCTAGTTTCCTGGCTCTTTCTTCAGGTCCCTGCAATGGGAAGATAGAAATTCTGCCATCTCTGCAGATCCTTTCTCACCCTCTGGCCTGTTCTGAGGATCAGAGAATGAATATAAAAGGGTTCTTTTTTGAAGATAGTATAGTTTCATTTAGTAGGGATATGAAAATTACTTGTGTGTTTTATTTATTTTTAAATTATTTATTTTTATAGTTATAGATGGACACCATATCTTTTTTTTTTTTAATGTGGTGCTGAGGATTGAACCCAGTGCCTCACACATGGTAGGCAATCACACAACCCCAACCCCTATATGTTTTATTAATATAGCTAACATTTCCCCTAAATGATATGTGCTTTTAGCAGCCTTCTGTATTATTTCCTCCTACCCCAAACATGTTCTTTGCCCCATGTGTACTGAGACCCAGATAGATTTGGAGCTGGTCTCTCTGATTTGCAGTGATTACAGTGGTGAGATCTTGAACAACTGCTGTGTCATGGAGTATCACCAGGCCACGGGCACCCTCAGCGCCCACTTCAGAAACATGGTGAGGAGGGGAGAAGAGGAAAGATGCATTCTCCCTCTGTGTTTGAGGGCTTTGTCATCTCATGTTCCTCCTTTGCAGTCCCTGAAACGAATTAAGAGGTCTGATCGCCGTGGAGCAGAGTCTGTGACAGAAGAAAAATTCACAATCCTGTTTGAATCACAGTTTAGTGTTGGTGGAAATGAGCTGGTTTTTCAAGTTAAGGTAAAGCCCCCTCCATAGCTGGGTATGCATGCTCACGTGTGCTGTGCATTTTATATCACAAAAGAATGGAGATCATGGGCTGGGGTTGTGGCTCAGTGTTAGAGCGCTTGCCTTGCACGTGTGAAACACTGGGTTTGATCCTCAACCCCACATTAAATAAAAAGAATAAATAAATAAAAGTATTATGTCCAAATACAATTAAAAAAAAGAATGGTGATCACCTTATATCTTCTTTTTAAACATTGATAAACAGAAAATGGGGAGACCTCATCCTTACAGGTGTTCTCTCTTAGATTCTATTAAGTCATGAATAAACAGTAATGAATTGAAATAGCTGGAGGAATAGATTAAAAAAATTAATGATAGGAAGTGTTACTCAGCCTGAGGAGTGTATAGTACATCTTAAACATTTCATTTTTCTTTTTCCAGAAATGTCTCTTTATGCTCTTTCTTTTTATCATTTTCCTTACAACTTCAAGAAACTTACTCTGTCCTTCAGAAACATATAAGCAATATTGCCTTTAAAATATCTGAAAATTTCTAAAGTTGTGCCAGTATTGTGAAAAGTCACCTTACTCTGGGAGCCTTTCCCATTCTGCATTTTAGGGAATCACTTATTGACACTTGAATGATAGTGTTGCAATGACAAGGAAAAAAGAAGAAAGGGAAAGAACTTGAGGCTGTGGGCGCTCAGCCCTTCTCCTGTGTCTTTTAGACCCTGTCACTCCCGGTGGTGGTGATTGTGCACGGCAGCCAGGACAACAATGCGACAGCTACCGTCCTCTGGGACAATGCTTTTGCAGAGCCTGTGAGTGGATCCTTTGGGCTTGTGGGTCTCAAGATCACAATGGTGTCACTAGTTTTTTCCATTTGGTATCCCCTCAAAAAGCATAGAAGGGCTGGGGATATAGCTCCGTTGGTGGAATGATTGCCTCGCATGCACAAGGCCCTGGGTTCAATCCCCAGCACCAAAATAAACAAACAAATAAAAAAATAAGTAAATGAACAAACAAAGAAGCAAACAAATAAATACAATAAAGGCATGCTGTCCATCTACAACTAAAACAAATTTTAAAAAATCACAGGAAAAGTTTTATTTTCCTTAGTTAAAGGCAGAATAGAAAATATGGAAAGGGCATGGCTTGATGTCAGGCCAGAGTTAGGCTCTACCCCCTCCTCACTGTGATCATGACTGTGATCTAGGGATGTTCTCTTTGCCTCTCTGAGCTTGAGTTTCCGTTCAGTTCCGGCAACAGAAGCATAATGGCACTATTGGGATGCTTACATTGAATAACAGAGAAATACTGTCACAACCCCCATGGTCAGTAAATATTTTTGAGTTCTTGGGGGATACCCTGAATGGGGTAGGGGACTCCCAGGCTCCTTCTAGAAGTTAGTTTAGCAGAGGCATTGCTTCATGTCATCTTCTTTCCAGTAAATGAGGATGACACTCAATGTCCTTTCCTGATTTCACAGTCTCTAATTTATTCCAGATCTCTCAGAGAGAATGAGATGTTTTGTCTGCAAGATCAGATATAATTTTGAGGGCTTATGCACCTGAATGCTGTATGAATGCCACTGAAGTGGCTTGAAGAACATTTGACCAACCTCTCCTCCTCCCCTTCTCTTCTCATTCCTCTCATAAAGAAATGAGGAATTTCTTTATGTGCTGATATGAGATTTCCCAGATATAGTATTAAGTGGAAAAAAAGAGGAAATACAGAATATGTGGATTTTATGCTACCATTTATGTTTAAAGAAAAAAAGAATAATTGCTGACATGCAATATCTTTGGCAATATATACAAGACACTAGATGCATTTGGGAACAATTGGCTTACTGATGGGGATAGGAAAGCAACTTCACTATATTTATTTCTTTGTTTTTTGAATTTTTATTATGTGAAGGAAATGTCCATCTGAAAAAAAAATTATAGAATTGTAAGTACTATGGTTGAATAGAATGAAAAGCAATTTATTAAAAGTTCATATTCTGATAATAATACTTGATGATGAAATTTTTTTAAAAGTTCATATTCTGTTCTATTCTCAATTAAGTTGCCAACCTGAAATTTTCACTCTACCATGCCAGGTTATTTCACATTGTGATAGAGTTCTTGGCAGATGTCAAGGGCAGATATGCACATATGTGTGTATGCGTGCATAAGTATACATGTATGTGCACATTCTCTCTCTCTTTACCAGTCTTTTCAGTTTCTAAATTCCCAATGAGTTAATAACATAAGAGCCAGACCTTGGTTTTATTTTTATTTTTATTCATGGATTTAGAACCTCAGGTTGAACCACAGGATCAGCAGCAGCTCATTATGCATAACATACATAGCATAATGTTAGCTTCTAGTTATGCATGAAGAAGGTAAAACAGAACCTTCTGCATCTCACAGAACCATATACCCCAAGGAAGCATGAATGTGGAAAGACCAGTGCTTATAACTCCTTCCAGCCATCGTTGTTTTTCTCTTGTGGCTGGAGGGAATCAATCATGCAACTGTTTTCTTCATAAGAATCTGGCTTCTCTCCCTCTCAGGGCAGGGTGCCATTTGCCGTGCCTGACAAAGTGCTGTGGCCACAGCTGTGTGAAGCTCTCAACATGAAATTCAAGGCCGAAGTGCAGAGCAACCGCGGCCTGACCAAGGAGAACCTCGTGTTCCTGGCACAGAAATTGTTCAACAGCAGCAGCGCCCACCTCGAGGACTACAACAGCATGTCTGTGTCCTGGTCCCAGTTCAACAGGGTGAGGAATTCAGGCCTCCAGTTGATATTAGGTCAATCCCTCCAAACCAGATGTCTTCAGGAGTCTCCCTGTCCTGGGCCTCTGTTCTTCATATTTATAATAAAATGTACCAAAAATAATAGAAGCTTCTAAATAGATGGCCAACTTCAGAGTTATCCAGGTCTCATGTTGAGAATCACATCTTTCCATATTTTAAGTAAGTTGGGCTTTGTGTTCAGTTAGTGCATTTTCTTCCTATATAAAGAAAATAAAGAAAGCAAACATAAACATAACTCATGGGAAAGAAAGCTTTAAGATAATAAATCCATGACTCTGTCCCATTCACTTACTCTCTGATGTTCCATGATGTATAATGCCAGTTCAGACTCCCATGAGACCCTTAACCCACAGAACAGAATGCTGATGAAAGAAACATTTTCTAGTTTGTAGTGTCTGGTACTCAGATGTCATATCTTTGATTGATTTTCAATTACACTTGAGTTCCTTTCCTATACTTCCACGTCCAGTGTTTTAAATGCCTTTCATTCAGAGAGCTATTGGTCTTCTGGGTAGTTTTGTATTAACAAGTTGGCCAACAATTTGCTGGTAGTCAGAAGAGGTTTGATGGGGGAATCAGGAGGTCTCATGGTCTATCTTTTCCATTACAGTAAAGCTCCTGCCTTCTAATAGGATCAGGTAACTGCATTTGACTGATGACCATTGGAAACATTGTATGATGTGACCATCTCTGTGGCCTTATGATTGTGATCTAATCCAGATCAAATTTATGAAGCAACAGGGCATATTATTAAAACACAGCTGTGATTCAGCTGAGATGGGTCCTGAAAACATGCATTTCTCAGAAGCTCCTGAGCAATGCTGATGTTGCTAGTCACAGGCCACACAGCAAAAATAGTCAGCTCAGATCCAGGTGGAAGACTCAGGGACCACTAGGTATTGATAGTAGCACATTGGCCTTTCCCCTTAATTGTCTTTTCTTCTTCATTCTGTCTTTTTGGTTGAGGACCATTTGGTAAAACTGAGGTAGGCAGAAATAGTTGCATGCTTCTGGCAGTGCAGGTATTTGTTTTCCAGTTAAAGTACATGCAGTTAATATTCCAACTCTTCCTCTTTCTCTCTCTCTCTCTCTCTCTCTGTGTGTGTGTGTTCATTGTTGTATCTCCAACCAGGAGAATTTGCCAGGACGGAATTATACTTTTTGGCAATGGTTTGACGGTGTGATGGAAGTGTTAAAAAAACATCT
This sequence comes from Ictidomys tridecemlineatus, assembly GCF_052094955.1. Lineage (NCBI taxonomy): Eukaryota > Metazoa > Chordata > Mammalia > Rodentia > Sciuridae > Ictidomys > Ictidomys tridecemlineatus. The sequence goes on from NC_135479.1 coordinate 20,162,665, forward strand.
CAAGCCTCATTGGAATGATGGGTAATTTTCCTTTTTTCTGAGATGGGGGTCTCACTGTGTTGCCCACGCTGGACTCAAACTCATGAGCTCAAGTGATGCTTCTGCTTCCACGACCTGAGTAGCTGGGCCTATATGCACACACCACCACACCTCGCTAGAATCATTATTTTTTAAGTCTAAAGTAGAGTATGAAAGTTTTCCTCCTAGCATTAACACATCACCCTCTGCTTCTGTTCATTTGGCCTTTGTGATCCAGGGCCATTTTGGGTTTTGTGAACAAGCAACAGGCCCATGACCTACTCATTAACAAGCCTGATGGAACCTTCCTACTGAGATTCAGCGACTCAGAAATTGGCGGCATCACCATTGCTTGGAAGTTTGATTCTCGTGAGTGCTCCACCCTTTTTAAGACACATCTTGGTTTTCATCCAAAGTCAGCTGCTTTTGTTGCAAAATTACTTTAACAGTTTATTGAGTACTTATTATTTGTTGGGGCCAGTACTAATTACAGAAAACATAGTCATATAACCATGACATGGCTGCTCATAATATGGCGCCTATGAAAAATCTTATTATGGGAAACATAATTATTAATTTTGGGAAACACAAAAGTATAACTATGCAATACAGCAGTCTATAAAATCTCAGCTGCTTCCCTTTTGAAATATTTGCCCTATTATTTCTCAGCCTGGAACTTATTTCAATGAAGAATTACTTTGATGATTTGGAGTCCTCAAAGTACTAATAATGTGCTATTTCAGTCATTCCCTTTTCCTAATTAACATGAGGGTATTGCCATTGACCATTTCCACCCAAGAATGTTAATTTTTTTCTCTGACCCCTACAATAATATAAAAGTACCTTGCTGGATCTGTGTGTGTGTGTGTTTGTGTGTGTGTGAGAGAGAGAGAGAGAGAAAGAGAGAGAGAGAGACTTTTAATGATTTTAATAGCTTTTAATAGCTCTTATGTTTTCTCTGCCTATGAGCATGCTTCCTAGCTCTCTTATATACCTTCATACAGAGAATCAGGAGTTGGGGTCGATAAGAACTGTTCCTTCTAGAGAGGGATGGAATGCTGCTTGAACTTGAACTGACCTGAGATCATTCAGTCTCTAGGGAAGTGATGCGTGCATTACCTGCTTATCTATCCATGCTTTTAAAAACTACTTTACCTACAACCCGTGGTTATTTTAAAATGGAGATTTCCATTTGATCAATTTTAATGAAGGGCTTGAATTTGTGGTATATTTGGATTTTAAAATTCTGTGTTCAGAAATCATGGATAGAATGTGATTGTTCTGTTTATTGATCTAGAGGAAAGAATGTTTTGGAATCTGATGCCTTTTACCACCAGAGACTTCTCCATCCGGTCTCTGGCCGACCGTCTAGGGGACTTGAATTACCTTATATACGTGTTTCCTGATCGGCCAAAAGATGAAGTGTACTCCAAATATTACACACCAGTTCCATGCGAGCCTGCCACTGGTAACAATGTTCGCATTCTGATTTGATTTTGTTGTGACTTCGGTTTTGTTTCGGTTTGGTTTAGTTTGGGATGTGTGCGCAGGCATTTATGTGCATGAAATTCACACAGTTAACACTCAGTCACTGCTTTTTTGGTATTATCCAGGGCAGACATAAGCCCCTTGCTGCATTTGTTAGTCACACAAAAATACATCTGCCATCCCAAATACCAAATCAGAGGGAATTAATTACTTTTAATAAAGTTTAGATCAAATAAAATTAGAAAGGTAAAATTTTGTTTTTCAAAAAGGAGATGGTTTGGGGGCTAGGGCTGTAGCTCAGTGGCAGAGCACTTGCTTAGCATGCGTGATACACTGGGTTGGATCCTCATCACCACATAAAAAATAAATGAAATAAAGGCATTCTGTCCATCTACAACTACAAAAAAAAAAAAATTTTAAGGGAGATGGGATTATGGTTTTCCAAGCTAGAAAATGTTTCATGTTTATTGTAGAATTTTCAGAAAACATAAAAGCATAAGAAAGTCATCACACATCTCTCATCCAGGGAAGAGCCTCTGTGGACAAGTTTAGTGTCTGTTCCTCCACTCTCTTCAGGTTCATACTCTTCCTTCCTTCCTTCCTTGTGTCCAGTTGCTTATTGTGCACTTTTTGTGTGAAGGCTACAATCTAGTTAGAGAAAGAAGACAATAAGCAAGGAAATAAATAAGCGGATTTATTTAGCAACGGATGCTCTGAAGAAAACTAGCAAGGTACAGGGATAGAGAAGTGACACTCTGTCATCAGGGTGGTTAGGGGAGGTTTCTGAGGAACCCATATTTGAATGGACAGAACAAAGTGAGGAAGCTGACCATACAAAGATCCAGGGGAAAAACATCTTAGGCTGAGAAAGTGAGGCCAAGTCCAAGTCCAAGTCCAAAAGTGGGAGTGAGCTTGGTACATCTGAAAGCTTTGTGAGGGTAGGAGGCTACAGCCTGCAGAACAGGGAAGAAGCTGTGGGAGGCGGAGGTCAGGGCTACTCTACATGGAGTCCAGGGTGAAAGGTTTAGGTTTGGGTTAGACCATAGGTAATCTTTGGGTGCCCTGATTACACACACACACTCACACACCCTTAACAAACATATCTAATATAGCCACCCTCATCTTTTTTCCTTTTTTTTTTGTGGGGGGGGTACTGGGGATTGAACTCAGGGGCACTTCACCACTGAGCCACATCCCCAGCCCTATTTTGTATTTTATTTAGAAACAGGGTCTCACTGAGTTGCTAAGCTTCTTGTTTTTGCTGAGGCTGGCTTTGAACTCACAATCCTTCTGCCCCAGCCTCCCAAGCTGCTAGGATTACAGGCTGCGCCACTGCACCTTAATGATTGTAGAGAGCTTCATTATATAATGATTGTGTGTGGTTTTCCATGTTGGTTAGTTAGCATACTTATAATTTATTTGCATTTTTGGTTATGATTGGACTTTGAGATAACCTGGTACATGTATCTTGTTCAACTCTTTCCTTGAGATAAATTCCTAAAACAGAACTGGTGTCAAGGAATATATACTTTTTAAGCTTTTTGATACATATTTCATTATTGCCCTTCAGAAAGCAAAATTCATTTTCACTCCCATGTATTTATGTTGGACATTTGCTTCTTCCTCCTGCCACCTATAGACGCTAATCATCCATTTCAGGTCTACCTGTGTGATTGGCATAAAAATGATATCCGAGCCAGGCACACTCCTGTAACCCCAGCAACTTGGAAGGCTGAGACAGGAGGATCACAAGTTCAAGGCCAGTCTCAGCAATTCAGTGAGACCCTCAGTAATTTAGTGAAACCCTATCTCAAACAATAAAAAAGGATTGGGGATGTGGCTCCATTGTAAAGTGACTTTGGGTTCGATTCCCATTACCACACACAAAAAAAAAAAAAGAAAAAAAGCATCTTATTGGTCTTAATTTCTTTGACTCTAGGTAATCTCAAAAATCTTTTCATATGATTATAATGATAATAAATAGAATAATAGAATAACAGCCAACATTTATTTAATATTTACTGTGTACTAGGAACTTTTCTGAGTACTTTTCATACACATTTTCATTTAAATCCTCAGAACTACTCTATAAGGACTGGTATAGCCCCATTTTACAGATAAGGAAACTGCGTCACAAAGAAGTAAAATTACTTGCCAAAAATCACACGGCTAGGAAGTTGGCCAAGCCTTGATTTGAACTCAGTCCACCTCAAGAGCCTTTATTTTTTAACCACTATATCACTGACCATTTGCATTTTTCTGCGAAGTGTGAAGTTCATGTTCATATTTCTTACTCATTTTTCTTTCTTTGTTTTATTTTATTATTTTTATTATTATTATTATATATTCTTTTGGTACCAGGGATTGAACTCTATGGCATTTAAACACTGAGCTTCATCCCTAGCATCCCCCACACACCCTTTTTTTTTAATTTTTTTTTTTTTTTTTTAGTTTTTTTTAGGTGGACACTATATCTTTATTTTACATTTATATGGTTCTGAGGATTGAACCCAGTGCCTCATGCATGCTAGGCAAGCGCTCTACCACTGAACCATAACTCCAGCCCCCCCCACCCTTTTAATTTTTTTTTTCAGTTTTAGATGGACATAATACTTTTTATTTATTTATTTTTATGCAGTGCTAAGGATTGAACCTAGTGCTTCACTTGAGCTAGGCAAGTGCTTTACCACTGAGCTCTATCTTGAGCCCTTTTTATTTTTTTTTATTTTATTTATTTTATTTTGAGACAGGACCTTGCCAACTTGCTGAGGCTGACTTTGAACTTGTGATTCTCATGCCTCAGCCTCCCAAGCTGTTAGGATTACAGGTGTGCACCAGTTCATTTTTCTTTTCTTTTCTTTTCTTTTTTTTTTTTTTTTTGAGAGAGAGAATTTTTTTTTAATATTTATTTTTTAGTTCTCGGAGGACACAACATCTTTGTTGGTATGTGGTGCTGAGGATCGAACCCAGGCCGCACGCATGCCAGGCGAGCGCACCACCGCTTGAGCCACATCCCCAGCCCCTCATTTTTCTTTTAAAATTGCTTTTTTTTAATATGGGAAATATAGTAATTCCTTATTATATATAACACATGTCTTCTCCATGTTTTATTATGCTTTTAACATATAAGTTTTGCTGAAATGCAGGCTCATTTTTTTTCTGTAGAAGTACAATCTACAAACCTTTTTCCTTTATAGAATTTTTTTTTTCAATGTTGGGGATTGAACCCAAGACCTCTCATCCTCAGAATGTGCTTCTACCATTGAACTACATTTCCATCCCCTGTCTTTTGTATTTTGCCTTCTCAAAGTCAAAGATGATGGTTATAGTTCTATGTTTAGACTTATAAGGTATTTTGGATTATTTACATTATTCTTTTTTGTTAGCACAGCTAACCTAGACTTTAATATCCTGTTTCTTACAGCTTTCTTTGTTTTGTTTATTTATTTTTGTTTTATTTTTGCAATACTGGGGATTAGACCCAGGGGCACTCTACCACTGAGCTGCATCCCCAGCCACCCCAACCCCTTTTATTTCAAACAGGACCATACTAAATTGCTAAATTGCTGAGGCTGGCCTCAAAGTTGAGATCCTCCTGCCTTGGCCTTCTCAATCACTGGGATTATAGGCGTGTACCATCATACCGGGCCTTCCTTTGTTTTTATCTTTTCTGCCAATCTATAAAGTTTTCTGTAGACTGTAAAACACAAATGCATCAGATGTCATGAAAAGGTAACACTTGACATTTGAAGCCAAAGATGCAGCAGGTTAGGATAAGAAACAGTTTGTGAACCATGTAGCATTTCCCTGTCTTGGCTACTTAGCTGACAAGCCCTTGGTTCTGTTGATCAGAATAGCTCTCTTGACTAACAGACTCAGATTGTACTATTTCCCACACTCACATGTCTGAGAAACAAGACTTCATTCACCCACATCACCATCACATTCTTTTCACCCACTTAACATAATTTCCACAATCAATCTTAAAAAGATAACTACTGCCAGGCCACATTCAGGTTTGCCCCCAGTCCATCATGTCCCCCTGGGGATTCTGCAGAGAATGAGGGACACACATCAGCATGCTTTTCAGCCAGCCTTGGCACTGACAGCTCTCACCAGGATGAGTGGTCATCAAATTGCCCCCCAGATGCAGAAACCACAGAATGAACAAACCTGCCAGTGCTGGGAGGGATAAAATTCCTTTCTGAGAGAGTTAGATCCTCAAGAGAGAGACCTCGGGGATTGTCAGGTCAGATCTATGGCTCTCTAGTGCTTGAGCTTTTCTGTGTAATCCCTAAGAAGGACTTAGACACCTTCTGCTTCAATCTGCAGTGAACGGACAGCAGTTCTTCCCAAGACAGCTGTTGCAGGGAGGGACGGTTCTACTTCTGGTAACATTCTTCCTTATGTGGCTGGAAATTTATCCTCTTCCGGCCTCCACTGCTGGTCCTAATGCTGCCCGTCCCCCAGATATGCAGAATAAATCCTGTCCCTGCTACATCTTTAACTTAAAACTTTCAAAGGTTTTTAGGTTTTTAATAAATAACCAATAATTTACCCAATTAATAATTGACTTAGATTTGTATGAAAGTGTATAGTTTCTGGGTTGAAGGATATTTTAAAACATCTCAGCCAACCTGGCTTTTCAGTTTTGGTGCTGAGCTTCTCCTCCACCAGATCTCCCAACAGATGGAAATGTGAAGTGTTTGTGTCGTGTCCTAAGATAAAATTAGGTGGCTATGTCTTGTCCTAAGAAAAGATGTGACTCTTAAGGAGGATTACATTTTTATTTCATTTGGGAACTTTGCTTCTCACCACCGCTCCTCCTCCTTGGCAGCTAAAGCAGTAGATGGATACGTGAAGCCACAGATCAAGCAAGTCGTCCCTGAGTAAGTGTTGGGGCCCAGCTCCAGGCCCCCAACTACTTCTCCGCTCTCCCCACTCTCTACCCTACTCCTGACACTGCCACCCGTAACCCTGGGCCAGCATCTCCATCCCCTAGTAAGCCTGGCTCAGGTCTTGGAAGGAAATTGGCTTAGTCATGCTATGGCCAACACCCAGGAGCACACATCCACAGCTGGGGACCTAGGGCCAGTGGGACACTTTGTCCTTCTATACACCAAAAAAGATGTAAAGGCGCCCCAGAGCCCCTCCCCAGGTCAGCTGCTACTTGGCCCCCTGGCAGCTGAGGCCGTGTTCTGCTTCCCTCTGCAGGTTTGTGAACGCAAATACAGACGCTGGGGCCAGCACCACGTACATGGACCAGGCCCCCTCCCCGTCTGTGTGTCCCCAGGCTCACTACAATATGTACCCACAGAAGTAAGTTGTGTTCTTCTGGGGTCTATGGGGAGGAACTGGGCCCTGGCCTCAGGCTAGAGCCCTGGAGGTCTGGTGGGACCAAGGAATCCAGAGCTCCTCTAGGTCTCTAACCACCAGGCTAGGCCTGGGCTCTGGCCTATAGGAGGGAAAGATTCCACCTATAGGCCAGAAAGAAAATATTGGTTCTTTAGAGTGAAATGGGGCAAATGGCATCTGTTCCCCTTTCTAAAAATGGAGAAATTTTTTGCTGTATATAGGAACTGGGTGGGGGGCTGGGGATATAGCTCGGTTGGTAGAGTGCTTGCCTCGCATGCACAAGGTCCTAGGTTCAATCCCCAGCACTGTAAAAAAAAAAAAAAAAATTAAAAGAACTGGGTAGGTTTTTGTTGGGTGTGGGCAGCCAGTGATGGGGCTGCTGGGGTGGGTATTGGGGTTGGGGTCTGTCTGCCCTCAAAGGCTGCTCCTCGCCAGCGTTCAGATAAGTAGTTCTTTTCCTGTGAGGCCCTAGGCTGAGGGGGCAGGTGGTCTTAGGCCACTTGCCTGGTAGGCTCTGGGGCTGAAGGTGGCCTCTGAACTTCATCTCTTGTCTTCCCCTCCCAAGTCCTGATGCCGTCCTTGACACCGATGGGGACTTCGACCTGGAAGACACAATGGATGTGGCCCGGCGTGTGGAAGAACTCCTAGGCCGGCCCATGGACAGTCAGTGGATCCCTCACGCACAGTCGTGACCCGATCTCGCCAACTTCAGCTTCTTCATCCTCGCCTGAGGATTTACTCTTGTGGATGTTTTAATTCCATGAACCGCTTCTCCTTGGATACAATACTCATAATGTGAAGTGTTAATACTAGTCGTGACTTTAGTGTTTCTGTGCATGGTGGCACCAGTGAAGGGAGTGAGTGTGTGTGTGTATGTGTGTGTGTTTGCACGTTGTAGTGTTTCTGTCCCTTGCTGTCCAGAGTCTAGCTGCAGCATTGAGGCCACAATGAGGCTGTGCTTGTTTTTACCTTGTGCAAAAAGGCAGTTAGTTCTGTGGACCCTGGAACTTGGCCGTGTGTTTTAAGGATGGCTGAACTTGGACATGCTGAGGTTCAAGTAAAAGAAGGACAAAGGGAGGAAAAGGTACTTCCTCTCTAGGGAGCCTTTGTCACTCTGCCAGGCAATTGATACCATCACCATCTCTGCTTGTCTTTTAAAATGTAGAGAACTGCCTTTTGACCCAGAAAGCCAGTCCTCCCTCCTCCCCTCGCCCCACCCCTGTGTTTGCGGATAGGGATGGGAAAAGGGGTAGCATGCAAGATGGGGCAAGGGAAGTCACAGGTTTGCTGATGGGTTGTGGCTTTTTACACAGCACTGAGCCCATCTTAACAATCTCTTTGTCCTTCTCTTCCCTCCTCCCTTCCTCCCCTTTCCGACTCTCTGTCTCTGTCTCTGTCTGGAATTGCCAGTCGGTTCTTCTGTGTGTACACACACAGACACGTTTGGCAAAACAGAGGAAAGGAAAGAAGGTCACATAACTGAGAGCTTACAGGGTGATGTCCTTTGTGTTCTGGCCAGAGCGCACGGCATGCCCAGCCTGGCACCCAGAGTGTTGCCTCGTTGCCCGGGCAGCTGCTCCTCTGTGTGCTGTCTGCCCCTCCTCTGCATGAGTGGAGGCCCAGCCCAGGCTTTCTAAAGGCTTGGTTTGGATAATGACTTTTTGCAAATGTCTAATGATGTTTTTGTTTCTGGATTGGGTCTTTTTTGTTTTCCCTTTCCCACCCTAATTTGACAGTAAAATTCTTTCTCCCTGCACCAGGTACTGGGCCACTCCTACCCCGTTCACCTCTTCCCTTCACTGTCACATACCATGTCTTGAGGAGGAGGTGGCAGGAGTATGGCCTGAGCCTGGGGCCAGCTTGTGCAGAAGGTGGCCACTGGCTGCAGGGTGCTGGTGTCAGAAGTTGGCAATTGGGGAAATGCACTCAGCAGGTTGGCTGGGAAGTTTGGTAAACTATAGAAATAAAACAAAACAAACCGTTTCCTCTGTAGTACACCAGAAGGGAGGGGCTGCGGCAGGCAGGTGGGAAGAGGGTAGAGCTTACGGGTAAAGCCTTCAAGGCCCCCTTGGCCCCCTCTCCAAAAGAAGGGCAGGACCACACCCAGGAGAGGATGGCCCTAAAACCTTATTTTTATACATGTGAGTAAATAAACAGATATTTTTTTTACAAAAATAACTTCTGAATTTATCAGTGTTTTGCTGTTAAAGGAAAATACTTCTCTGTAGTAAATTATTTATTGGAAGATGACTTTTTAAAAGCTGCTGTTTGCCTTGGCTTGGTTTCATACACTGATTTATTTTTCTATGCCAGGCAGTAGACTGCCTCTGGAGCAGGCTGACCCTCCCCGATACCCAAAATGGCTGATGGAGGAGTCCTGAAGCCCTCCCTCCCCCTCAAGATCCGATTCAAATCACAGTGGGTGTGTTGGGGACAGGTGAAAACCAAAGCCAAAGGCTCCAGGACCCAGGCTTAAAGAGCCCTTCCCTGCTGTCACTCAGATGCTTCCCAGCACCTGCCTCTGAGTGGCAATCTCTGTGCCAGCAACCCGGGCAGGGACAGGGACAGGGATGTGGGGCTTGACACACTTTCAGATTGGTGGTAGACACAGCCCCATGGCCCATGGAGGGAAGAGCAGCCTGGCAGTCACAGGCAGCTCCGAACTCATTCTGTAGTTGGGCTGTGGGGTTGGGAGGAAGGGTGCTGAAGGGTGGCTTCCATACAGTCGTTGAGCTGTCCTCAATTTTACTGAGGCTGTGCCTAGAGATGGGAGAGGCTCTTCACTGAAAGGTGTGTTCACTGTCTGCATTCTGTTTTCTCTCTTTGCCCTGTTCCTGCAACCACAAGAGGCCATGGCAAGTCTTGACCCCACCTCTCTCCCACTCCCAACACACACACCCCCAGCCCTCAGACATCTCAGCACACGTGCAGGGTTTTGTAGGGGATGGAGGGAGACTCAAAGCGATTATCACTTAAAATGAAAGTATACTTTTTATAATTTTTCTTTTTTAAAACTTTGTGAAATTATTTCAGATACATATTTTAGTGTCAAGGCAGAATAGTATATAGCCACCAAAAAAAGTATTGTGTATTTTATGTCACAATAAAGGCTTCCTCTCAAAGGACAATATTGATCCCTGTTTTTATTGCTTTCCTTCATGTGGCAAGGGAGGGTGACTTCAATAGAAAAAAAGTTCTAAGTCATCGAAATGACTGGAAAAGGGAACTAGTTGGGAGTCAGCATTGGAGGGTGTCTCAGCTTTGGTGGCAGATAGGGGAGTTCTCTTTCTCTACCTGCCTCTCTCTCTCTGTTCTCTCTCTCTCTCTCTCTCTCTCTCTCTCTCTCTCTCTCTCTCTCTCTGGTGCTGGGGATCAAACTTAGGGGCACTTTACTTGAGCACCCAGCCCTTTTTTATTTTTTTGAGACAGGGTCTCACTAAATTGCTAAGGCTGGAACTTGTGATCCTCCTGCCTCAACCTCCCAGGTTGCTGGGATTACAGGTGTGCTTCCCCACACCCCCTGGCAGATGGGGTGTCTCTTACCTTCCTGTTCATGTAGCCTTCACATCTGAGCCTCTGCACACTCTTCTGGTTAGAAAACCCATTCTTCAAATTCCACACATTAGGATGCCTCCCCTGTGTGTGTGTGGAAGGAGAGTTCCTTCCTGAGAGGCTTGTGCTGGGGGAATCTGTCATGATCAGACGTTGGTTTTTGCCACACCAAAGGTATCCCAAGATCATCATGAAATACAAAAGAACGTGGAGGAAGGCCCTGAATAGCCTTAAGCTGACTCTGAAAGGACAAAGAGGAGTTAAGGAAGGTGAAGGCATTCAGCCAGAGGAACTAGTGCAAGTAAAGGCCTAGAGGCGAGGGGAGCGTGATCTGGCTGCAGTAAAGGGTATTCAGTGTGAAGTTCTGGAACTTCAGTGCCTGTCAGCATCTCCTGTGGGGCTTTAAAGTGCAGGCTGCTGGCCTGCACCCACCGCTGAGTTTGTGGTCAGCAGGTCTGGTGTAGAGCCCCAGAGTTCATATGTCTAACAAGTGGCCAGGGGGCGCTGGTCCAGAGGGCACACTTTAGGAAACATGGCAGGGATGCTGGGAAGCAGGCAGGGAAGAGGCCACAGGGGCCTCATGTGCCAAGCTGAGTTTAAACTTCACCTGGAAAAAAAAATGTTAATGTAATATACCATATCAATCAGATAAAAAACAAAAACCAGCCCGGCACGGGGGGTGCAAGTGTGGTTTCAAATGAACCATGGACCACAGCATGTTAACATTCTATGGATCCTCTAGTCCAAGGACTCTCTCTCTCTCTTTTTTTTTTTTTTTTAACCCAGATGTGGTGGCACACACCAGTAATCCCAGAGGCTTGGGAGGCTAGGGCAGGAGGATCAAGTTTGAAGTCAGCCTCAGCTTTTAGCAAAGCCCTAAGCAACTTAGCCAGACCCTGTCTCAAAAAGGGCTGGGGATGTCAATGGGTTCAATATCCAATACTAAAAACAAAAACAAAACATGATCATTTCAATAGATGCAAAAACCCCACAGGTACCATCATACTTATTTTTCTTTTCTTTTTGGAACCAGGGGCACTTACCCACTGTTTCAGTCAGCTTTCTCACTGCTATGACTCAAAGACCCAACCAGAACAACTGTAGAGAAGAAAAAGTTTATTTTGGGGGCTCATGATTTCAGAGGTCTCCATCCATGGACAGCCAGCTCGATTCCTTGGGGCTCAAGATGAGATAGAATGTCATGGTGGAAGAGTGTGGCAGAGGGAAGCAGCTCACATGGTGATCAGAAAGCAGAGAGAGGTCTCCACTTGCCAGATACAAATATAAACCCCAAAGCCATACCCGAAATGTCCACGTCCTCCAGCCACACCCTACCACTTCAGTTACCACTCAGTTAATCCCTATCAAGGGATCAATCCACTGAAAGGTTAAGGATATAACCTAATCATTCTCCTCCAAACCTTGCATGTCTCACATGTGAGTTTTGGGAGACAACACATCTACACCATAACCACTGACCCTTATCCCTAACCCTTTTTATATTTAGAGCCAGGGTCTCACTAAGTTGTTGAGTCTGGCATTGAACTTGGGATCCTCCTGCCTCAGCCTTTCAAGCCACTGGCTGGGATTACTGGTGTGTGCCACCACACCTGGCATAACATCATAATGATGAAAAACTGGGTGCTTTCTCCTAGGATCAGGAATAAGACGAGGAAAAAGAACACAAGCGGTGAGAGTGCTATTCCTGATCTAGGGGAAAAGCATCAACTTCATCAAAATTAAAAATGCTTGTGCTTCAAAGGACACTAGCAAGAAAATGAAAAACACCCCACAGAATGGGAGCCAATATCTGCAAATCATATATGTGATAGAACATTTGTATATAAATATGTAAAAAGTCTAACAACTTCATAATAAGACAACCCAATTTATTTTTATCATAAATATGAACTCATTAATCAGATTATCGAATAGGTTTCACTGTGACATTTCCTTTTATGCATATATTGTGCTTTAATTATACCTATCCTTCTAATTATAACCTGTCTTGCCACCTTCTCACTTCCTGCTCCCTAAATAGCTTAAAAGTTTAAGCTATTTAAAAGTGAGTAAATTATATGAACAAACATTTCTCTACTAAAGATATACAAATGTGTGAACCACCTGGCACCCATGTAATCCCAGTGATTTGGGAGGCTGAGACAGGAGAATCACAAGTTCAAAGCCAGCCTCATTAATGGCAAGGCACTAAGCAACTCAGTAAGACCCTGTCTTTAAATAAAATATAAAATAGGGATGGGGATGAGGCTTAGTGGTCGAGTACCCCCAAGTTCACTCCCCATACCAAGAAAAAAAAAAAAAAGATACACAAATGGCCATAAACACATGAAAAGATAAGCAACATCAGTATCAGTAAAATGCAAATAAAAACTGCAGAGACACCAGTTCACACCCATTAGGATGGCTATAATCCAAAAGTTAGATAATAGCAAGTGTTGGCAAGAATGTAGAGAAATCAGAACCCTCATATAGTGCTGGCAGGGATGTAAAATGGTACAGTCTCTTTGGAAACCAGTTTGGCAGTTACTTAAACAGTTAAACAAAGTAACTACATGACCCAGCCATTCTGCTCATAGGTATCTACAGAAGAAAAACAAAAACATTTATCCACAGAAAAACTTGTCCACAGACGTGCATAGCAGCATTATATATCATGGCCAAGGAATGGAAACAATCCAAATGTCCATCCACTGATGAATGGATAAACAAAATAAATATCCATAACTGGAATGTTCGCAATGAAAGGGAATGAAGTACTGATACACAGTACTACACAGAAGAACCTTAAAAATATCCTGTTAAGTGAAAGAAGTCAAATGCATAAGATCACATAGGATTACGATTCCACTTATATAAAATGCCCAGAATTGACAAATCCATGGAGGCAGAAAGTAGATTTTTGGTTGGTTAGAGGATAGGAAGGTTGGGAGAAACGATAGTTAAAAGATACAGGGTTTTGCCTGGTGTGGTGGCACATACCTGTAATCCTAGAGGTTCAGGAGACTGAGACAGGAGGATCACGAGTTCAAAGACAGCCTCGGCAACAGCGAGGTGCTAAGCAGCTCAGTGAGACCCTGTCTCTAAATAAAATACAAAATAGGGCTGGGGATGTGGCTCAGTGGAGTGTCCCTGAGTTTGATTCTGCCGGTTATCAGTTCTGCTCCCTCACATGGTGAAGTATAACATTAGAGAAGTATGCTGAGGCAAGCATATAAAGCAGGGTTTATTTAAAAGGAGGTAACATGGACTTCTCCCTGGTGGGAGAAGGGGGCCATAGTTGGTATTCCGGTATCCCAAGAAGTGAAGGTGTTCTGCCTTTTTATATGTCCTAGGCTTCCTTTGTTCTTCTGCTCTGCTCTCTACCCCTTATCTCTCTCCTTCCTGCTTATGTAACTAGGCCCAGGAGGTGCTGAGTGGGATGGCCAAAAGGTGGGAAACAGGTGGGCTGGAGTGGCGGAGGAGGAGTGATCCAGGAAGGAAGGGGGCAGGAAGGGGGTGTGATTAACAACTCCTTCTAGGGAGGGACAATCCCTGGGACAGGTTACCTTAGCAACAGATTGGAGCAGGGGCCAGTTAGCTTGATAAGGGTTAAGAAAGGGCTCTGAAAGAATTAACATTCAATGCCTCCATTCTCTGGGTCTGACCCTTGCCTATCTGCCTAATTCTGGCTTCAATTTCAATACCCCTCTTCCCCCAAAAGGTAAAGGGTTTTAAAATTGTTTTAGATGTTGATGGACCTTTATTTTACATATTTATATGCAGTGCTGAGACTAGAACCCAGTGCCTCTCCTGTGCTAGCCAAGTGCTCTACCACGGAGCCACAACTCCAGCCCCAAGGGGCTTGTTTTTGAGATGATGAAAATATTATAAAATTGACTGGCCCAGCATGGTGGCATATGCCTGTAATCCCAGCGATTTAGGACACTGAGACAGGAAGATCACAAGCCTGGATTGCACAGCAAGACCCGGGGTGTGACTCAGTGGTAGAGGGTCTCTGGTTCGATACCCAGTGATACTGTTTATAGGTGACTGAGTTCGGCTCCCTCAAATGTTGAAGTCTGAACCCTAGAGAAGCACGCTGAGGCAAGCATAGAAAGCAGAGTTTATTTAGGAAGGGGTAACATAGACTTCTCCTGGGAGAGAGAAGGGGGCCATCGCTGGTATCCTGGTATCCCAAGAAGTAAGGCCTTCTGATCTTTTTATATGTCCCAGGCTTCCTTTGTTCTCCTGCCCTCTTCCCCTTATCTTCCTCCTTCCTGAGTAGTGACTAGGCCCAGGAATGCTTGGTGGGGTGGCTAAAAGGTGGGAAACAGGTGGGCTGAAGGCGGAAGGACAGGATGGTGCAGCCCCAGGACAAATTAATTATCAACTTTATATCTCCCTGTAGGGAAGGGCAATTCCTAGGACAGGTTACCTTAGCAACAGGTGGGAGCAGTGAGAGGTTCTTGATAAGGGTGGAGGAAGGGCTCTGAAGGAATTAACACTTCAGTCCCTCAGGGGACAGTCTCCAACTCCCCCCCCCCACACTCACTCAAAATTGGCCTCCTTGATCTGACCTGACTCGATTTACCTATACTTGACTACCTGTCTAATTCTGGCTTCACCAGTCACACACACACCCAAAAAATGTTGTGATCGCTGCATGTTATCTGTGGATATACTGGAATTGAATTGTACACCAAATGGGTGATTCATACTCTCTAGATTATATCTAATAAAACTGCTGTTTAAAAAAAAAAAAAAAAAAAACGAAAGCAAAAGCAAAGGGAAAAAATGAGCAAAAGTGAGGTGGGGCTGCCAGAGGGTGAGAGCAGATCTGTTTAAAGAGACTCAGCCAGCTGGGTGGAGGCACACGCCCTGCAAACCCAGGAACTCCAGAGCCTGAGGCAGGAGGATCACAAGTTCAAAGTCAATCTCAGCAATTAAAGAGGCCCTAAACAATTTAGCGTAGCCCTGTCTCAAAATTTAAAAAATAAAATAAAAAGTGCTGGGGATGTGACTCGGTGGTTAAGCACCCCCAGATTCAATCCCTGGTACCAAAAAATAAAAAATAAAGAGACTCAGCAGGGAAGAAAACTGGGATTCTCAGCAACCTGGAGGTGAAGGGTTGGAAGCAGGGTATTTTGAGGGTCCAAGACAGTAATACAAGTGGAGGGAGGGTTTAACATGGACAGAAGGGCATTCTGCTTCTCCTACCTGAACTCGGGAGCGTAGGAGCTCCACTTTTGTGAATGCCTTGCTCCAAGTTGAAAAATTACCTCCTATCATAATGATATAGGAAGTTTGTTCTTCCTTGAGATAAAGCCAATAAGCCAACACAACTCCAATTTCCAGGTAAAGTCTGGATGAACCAATGTAACCAATAGTGCTGTCAAGTTGTCTTATTTAAGGACTAGTTGTTTCTCTCAGAATGTGTGTAATCAATTGTACCCACTTGTCAATAGAAAAGGATGAGAATTCCTTCGGTCTTGGCAATTTCTTAACAGATTGCCTATGACACACATCACATGCTGGCTTAATGCTTATTCAATAATGAAAGTGTTTTCTGTCTTGACTATTTTTTTTTGGAGAGGATTTCTGCATTGGGAGAAGATTTGGGTTTTTCACAGTTCTCAAGTTTGAACCTGCTCCTGGATGGAGCGTGCCTCACTCACAGCTCAAGCTGTTTAATAGCGTTCTTTTCCACACTCAGCTTTCTCTTCCTTTGCCCCAACAAATTTGAGGATCATGCTACTCTGGCCCCAACTCCCTGGTCAGCCAGCCTGAGCCAGCTCCCAACCGGCTCTTAGGTGACCTGTCCCTTTAAGAGCACCCCCCCTACTCCTCCCTGCTTGGGCGGATTTCCTCATCAGGGCCCAGCCCTTTAAAGCTACAGCGCCATCCTTCTTGCCGGATTTGCGGATGTGTGTCTAGCTGGAGGCACTGAGGGGCCCCGGTGCTAGCAGTAGGCAGAAGTGAGCTGTGACAGGTACACCTGGGTGTGGACCACTACCCGGGGCTCAAGAGGGACACGGAGCTGGGACAGGGAGGATCCCGAGAGAAAGCAAAGCCACTTTAAGCAGCCATGATGTGCCAGGCCCTGTGGCCAGCCCTCTCTGTCCCTTCTGAGGGAGACATTATTCTCCCCCCTCACCCCCACCCCTGTACAGATAAGGAGGTGAGCTCAGAGCAGCTAGCTGGATTCCCCAGGGCCCCACAGCTAGCAAGCGCCAGAGGCAGGATCTGAACTCTGGTCAGTGAAACTCCAAAGCCTTGGTGGTCTGTCTGCATCACCTGCTGGACCTGGTCCTGGCTTCTTTCCAAACTTCCTTTTCCCTGGGCTTTCCTGTGTGCAGTAGCACATGGGGAAGGAATGGGTCTCTCCTCATGCCCCCATACTTGACCTCCTTTCTCCTCCCAGGAGCTGCTTGGAGATGCTGCTATGGCTGCTGCTGCTGCTGCTGCTGCCGCCGCTGTTACTGCTCGTCCTGCTGTTCCTGCTGCTGCTGCTGCCCCCATTGGCCATGCTAGGACAGAGGTCTCAGGAGGCTGGCCTGTCCTGGCTTGCCAGCCTCCAGCACTGTGTAGCATGGAGGGTCCTGAGCTGGGCAGCCACCTGGCAGCAGCAGAGACTGGAACATAATACACTACACGTGGGCCAGAGCCAGCAGCAGGCCCTGATGTGGTGTCTGCAGAGAGCCCAGAGTCCCCTCTGTCCCCCTACAGGGAGCACAGGTGTGTTTCACAGGGTCTGGGGAGGTGAGCCAAACAGAAAGAAACCCCACAGGATAGTCATATTCCAGAACCTGAAGCCCCCTCCCCTGCCTCCAACACGCTGTGGCCTGGCCTGGAGACCTAACCAGGCCCTAGGATTGGCTTTCTTGTTCAGGATGGGTTTTCCCATCCAGGGCCTTGTATGTAGATCCTCTCTCCAAACCTATTCCTGGGTCTCAACAATTTTTCTTGAAATTCTTGGGAAACTGTGGCTTCCTGAGGAGTTTCTGATGTCTTTGGAGGTATAGATATGAGCATCTTCCGGAATCATCTCCCTTTGACCAAAGTCAGCCAGGCTCCGGAGGAAGAAAATGGGGAGCAGCTCCTGCCCCCTACTTCAAACCAGTACCATGGGGAGGCCTCTCTGCAGGTAAACTGGAATGGCCAGAGCCCACCCCACAGAAACCCCTACTTACAGCCAAAGCCTCCCGTTATGATAGGCAAAGAATGCCCAAACTGGTGGCTCTGGGTCTGGCCCTGTGGCCGGGCTGACAGCCTCTTTCCTCTCCCTCCAGGCCACTTTGCTGGGTCTGGTAGCCCTAAACAAGGCCTACCCAGAAGTACTGGCTCCTGGAGGCACTGCCCGTGTGACCCCTACGTCCCCATGGCCCAGCCCCCTCCCCTGGCCTGGGCATATCCTGGACCAGGTGAGCCCCCCTGGAACCAAGGACCCTGGGGCCCTGCTGCTGGAAGCACTGAGGTCCCCAGGGCTGAAGGCACTGGAGGCCGGAACAGCAGTGGAACTCCTGGACGTCTTCTTGGCCTTGGAGGCTGATGGTGAAGAGCTGGCTGAGGCCATAGCTGCTGGGACCTCAGGAGTGCCTCTTCCCTGTCGGGCAGCTGAGCTACGGGAGGCTCTAGAGCAGGGACCCCGAGGACTGGCCCTTCGGCTCTGGCCAAAGCTGCAGGTGGTGGTGACTCTGGACGCAGGAGGCCAGGCTGAGGCTGTGGCTGCCCTTGGGGCCTTGTGGTGCCAAGGGCTAGCCTTCTTCTCTCCTGCTTACGCTGCTTCTGGAGGTCAGCTGGACGCAAGGGCAGTGAGGTGGGGTCGGGGCAGAGGCCACGCAGCTAGCTGCCATGTATGAGCCCCACATGCTCATCTTTTAATCCTCCCAGCACCCTGTGGAGTGGGGCTCAGCAGCTGTCTATCTGATGGAAGCACTAAGGCTCCCCAGGCAGGAGTATTGCAAGCACCAATACATGCTCCAGCTCAGCTCAGCTGCCTGCAGAGCCGCTGCACACGCTGCCTTTTCTAGTTAGGGCCTAAAGGCAGCAGCCTGAGCCCCAGGGAGACAGGAATGAGGGGTACAAGGTTAGCAGCTCAGAGGATCAGGGCCTGGGTCCCAGGGTGAGACCCCACCGGATGACAAGAGAGTTGCTCTCGCTCCCCACAGGGGTGGTGGGCCTAAACCTATGGCCAGAACAGCCCCAGGGGCTCTACGTGCTTCCCCCTGGACCCCCTTTTATTGAGCTGCTTCCAGTCGAGGAAGGAGCCCAAGAGGAGGCCCCGTCTACCCTTCTTCTGGCTGAGGCCCAAAGGGACAAGGAGTATGAGCTGGTGCTGACTGACCACATCAGGCTTGCCAGGTGACCACCTGCCCAGCTGCTGCAGCCTCAGGCTCTCTGATGCCCTCATTAGCACTCTGCTGGGGACAGGGCCTTGAGCTCACCCTCCCTCCCAATCCCACCCCATCAGGTGCCGCCTGGGTGATGTGGTACAAGTGGTTGGTGCCTATAATCAGTGTCCGATCGTCAGGTTCGTCTACAGGTAGGTGAGCCCAGGAGTGCTGAGGGGTTGTCCCTGTGCCTGGGCTCTACTGCCTCATGCTTCCTCCTCCCCAGGCTGGGCCAGGCCCTGAGTGTTAGAGGAGAAGTTACTGGAGAGAATGTGTTCTCTGAGGCCCTGGGCCAGGCGGTGGGCCAATGGCCAGGAGCCAAGCTGTTGGACCATATCTGTGTGGAGAGCAGCATTCTGGGTAAGCGTCTCCACTCGCTACTGCCTCCCATTCTTGAGTTGGCTGAACCCTCAACCCATACCTACAGTGCTAGGAGACCTCTGAGAAGGAGATAAGACTCAGCTGCCTTTGCCATGCCTAACAAAAGTCCCTCTCCATATCTAACTCCCGTCCTTCCTGCTGTAGTTTCCACCCATTTTCTTTCCTGGTCTGTCCTCTATTTATAGTTAGGCTCTAGGTTCCCCTCCATTCCCTACCCAAGAAATTCTCTTATCCCCCATGAACCTCAGAATGTGAAAGAACAGATGGAGCAGAGGGCGTTGGCTTTGGAAGCGCCCTATTCTCAGGAAGTGTGTGTGCATGTGGGGTTTGTCCACAGATTCCTCTGAGGGCTCTGCTCCGCACTATGAGGTGTTTGTGGAGCTGAGGGGGCTAAGGAATCTGTCGGAGGAGAATCGAGACAAGGTAAAAGAGACAGGGATGGGGTCTGACTGCATGGCCCCAGGGTGCCATGGAGACAGGGGATGATGGGGAGAGGGAGGTAGGGGAGGAGAAATTCCTTTCTGGAGCTCTGGGGAGGGAGAGATGGGTCCCACGACCCTCTTGGCACACACTAAACTCACACACACATGCCAGGTGCAGTCATGCACATCTTATACTCACCCTTGCGACCACACATCAGCCTCACTCAGGCCACTCTGCCCCCAGCTTGACCACTGTCTTCAGGAAGCCTCCCCTCGCTACAAGTCCCTGCGGTTCCGGGGCAGTGTGGGCCCTGCCAGAGTCCACCTGGTGGGGAAGGGGGCCTTCAGAGCCCTCCGGACAACACTTGCTGCCTGCCCCTCGTCCTCCTTCCCTCCTGAGATGCCCCGGGTCCTTAGACACAGGCATCTGGCCCAGTTCCTGCAGAGGAGGGTGGTGTCCTAACCAAGGCCCACCTATACTGCCTGGCTGTCTTTGGAGGTCACCTTGCTCTTTCCTCTGGGGTCTCCCTGCATGGGGAGTTCTTGATCAGAGACCTACACCTGCCATCAGCTTTTCAGAGCTGCTGGGCCTTAGAAAGACCTTCGCCTAGTTGGCCAGCTCTGAAGTGAAGGTTTGAAGGGTATAGCAGAGATCCCTGCCCATATCCCTCTGGGCCCCGCTAAAGGACACTTCAGTGCTTCCTGTGTCCCAGCTTGACAGTGCTCTCCGGCTATAGCCTTGGGCCTGACTAGTACACGGGGTGGGCTGAAGGTAGGGGGATGGGGTCATGGCCCCCAGAGCAACAGAAGTTGATGAATAAAGACCTCAGCACCATTGTTCCTAAGTGGGACAATTTTTATCTCTTGGGGTTCACCTTCCAGGTGGTGTCCCTGTCCTTTACAGCAATAACCCATTCACTGATGTTTCTGCTATCAGTTCTTCTTCTTTCCTGTTCCCTCATTGTATTTCCTGGATTTTCTCCCAAATAAACCATTTGCACCCAGATTCTTGACTCTGTTTCTGCTTTGGGGAAACTGTATAGGGTCCCTTCATGCTGCTCCTACTAGCTGCTTTGCAGTGGGTCACCTTTCTGCTCTGAGCTCTGGGGTTTCCCCCTACTCTTTGCTCTAGACTGGATTAGGCCCCAAGACTGTGTGACATAGGATCCTTCAGGGACTCCCACCAGGGGCTAGGACAACCTAGCAGATATGGAGCCCTCTTTTGCCCTGCCTGTTGCCACTACCCCAACCTAAAGGTAGAGGAGCTGTTCCCAACTTCCCCTACCATGCCTTAGCACCAGTCCCTTTCCTGACCCAGCACCCACAAATCACTTTCATGGTAGGCAATGGGGAGCTATAATTCAAATCACAAAGAATCGCTGTAGGAGGCAACCCCAGAGTCATCTGGGTTAAGTGTCCATAGCAATGGCGAAACATCCTCTTGAGGCTGTGAGACTTACCCCAGGCCCTGCAGCGCCTCCTCAAGAAGAGCACCACTTGGGGCTGGGGATGTGGCTCAAGTGGTAGCACGCTCGCCTGGCATGCATGCGGCCCGGGTTCCATCCTCAGCACCACATACAAACAAAGATGTCGTGTCTGCCGAAAACTAACTAACTAAATAAATAAATATTAAAAATTTCAAAAAAAAAAAAAAAAAAGAAAAAGAAGAGCACCACTGCTCTGGATCAGCCATCCAGCTTCTAATTGGGCCTCTGAATTGCTTCTCAATTCCATGATCCTAGAGGCAGGCCCTCCTCCTACCCAACCAGCCCCCACATTATCCCATGACTCCTGATAAATCCTCCCTTGGTGGCTCCCCTTCATGGAATACCAATCAACTTGACTGTAAGACCCTTGACCCAGGCTCTTACTTGTCTAGCCACCTTTTCCCCCTTGCTCAAGAGAAAGCCTGGACTATGAGGACCAGCCCATCCACATCTCATGTGGGGGAAGCACTGTCACTTCCAGGTATTTGCTCACATCATCCCTTCTCCCCCAACCTACCTGAAGGAAATCTGTTTTTCATTCAAGGCCTTCAAGGACTCCTACCCCACCCAGGTGGAAGGAATTGGCCCAACTTTACTGACATCTGCAGTAGTCCTTCCTTCTATGGAATTTTCCTTATGCCCAGACTGCTATCCCACCTGGACTTATACACTCCTTAAAAACAGGGTCATGTCCTAGGCACACAGTTGCTTCTGTGTCCACATGGGGCCCAGCCCAGAGCAGAAGCTCAATAACAGTGCTCTGAATGAGAGAAGCCTGGGCCTGGAGGTGGTCACACCCTTCAGCCCACGGGGGCTCACTCCCTGGAGATGGAGGAGTGGGATAACATCCCTCCCCTCTGGGCTGCCTGGCCCAGAAGACAGCAAGGGAGGAAGAAGCTTTCTACCAGCTTCTGGCAGAAACTAGACTTGGCTTCCTTTCCTCCCACTGCCCACCATAAGTCTCCAAGGTTTTCCATTGCGGAGGCTGGTGGAAGGGGCAGAAGGGAAAGAGAGCTGGGGGGGAGGGAAAGGACAGCTCAGGAACCGTTTCCATGGAGGAAGAAGGCCCTGGAGCCTGACAGATCCCAGTGACACGAAGTAATGCGGGGAGAAGTCTGCTATGACTGCATTCCCTCAACACAAGGTGGATGGTGGGTCTCACCACTGCCTCTTCTCCAACCCTTAATTAGCAGCTGCCCCCTCCCCCATTGTCCCAGGCCAGCGCCCCAGCCAAGGCCTCTATTGTGCACTCAGATTCCTGGGTGCAAGGTGGCCTAATTAGTGCCCGGAGACCACCCCATCTCCAGGGAGCAGGCAGACAGGCAAGAGGGAGACCAGTGGCACAGTGATCCAGCACTGGCCTCTGAATGCACGCCTCAGGGGCCATTCCTTGGGCCCAGCCTGGAGACGGCCCCCCTGCCCGATGCTAATCTTAGATTCGCCTTTGTCTAGCTCCAGAGTGGACGCAAGTACTCATCCCTTGCCTGCCACCTCGGAGCACTATAAACCCCATGCCCCTGGTAGCAGGTTGCAGTTGACAGCCTCAAGATTCCTGGCTACTTGGACCACTGCACTGCAGACACCTCCTTTCTAGAAGACCCCCACGGAGAGCTCCAGACACCATGAACCTTCCCTCCACAAAGGTAAAGACCCAGGGACCAGGGAGGCTAGGAAAGTGCTTGCTCAAAGCGCTGTAGGATGACAAGAAAGCTGTCAAGACCATCAGTGTCTCCACTGTTGATCTTTCCTATGGGGGCTCTGAGGCAGAGACTCTTCTTAGACTCTTAGAAGTAAATCTGCCTTAGTTGTCACTGGGTCATTTTCTGTTTCCTAAGAGCTCATGTTTATTGACCATCTACTATGTGTCAGGTGCTGGGTTTACACCTGTCATCTTGTCATCCCCCCAGCAGCCCTGAATAGTAGGGATTATCTACTATCCAGTTTACAAGTGAGGAAACCTTGTCTAAAGACCGTGGGAAGCTGGTTCAATGCCATGGTGGTCAATTTCTCCTGCAAGGGAGCAGGCAGAGGAGACAACAGCTTGGAGTCCTGCCTGTCCCCAATTTCCACATGTTGACCTTGGGGCAAAATGTGTGTGTTGGGGGAGGGGAGTGACACTAAATAGGGCCTCTGTTTTCTCCAAGTATCCAACTTCTTGTGCAGACAGAAATGCCTATCTTCAGGTGGTAAACTTTGGAGATTCATTCTGACCAGGCCGGCTCCCGAGGAAATGCTCATCATCCTGGTTTTCTCAGGATGAGCTGGCAAAGGAGCCAGTTTAGACAGCAAGGGCAAGGAAAACCAAGGGACAGTGAGGAATCAGCACAGGTCAGAAGCAGACGCAAATCAAGCAGTGTAGGGCCTGGGTGTGAGGTGTGATTGTGGACCTGGAGAGAAGACCCTCAGCACCCTTTCTCCACCTCCCCAGGTCTCTTGGGCCGCTGTGTCTCTAGTTCTACTGCTGCTGCTGCCACCCGCGCTGCTGTCGCCTGGGGCGGTCGCGCAGCCTCTGCCCGACTGCTGTCGCCAGAAGACTTGCTCCTGCCGTCTCTACGAGCTACTGCACGGCGCTGGCAATCACGCAGCCGGCATCCTCACGCTGGGCAAGCGACGGCCAGGGCCCCCGGGCCTCCAGGGCCGACTGCAGCGCCTCCTGCAGGCCAGCGGCAACCACGCAGCCGGCATCTTGACCATGGGCCGCCGCGCAGGCGCAGAGCCAGCGCTGCCTCCCTGTCCCGAGCGCCGCTGTCCTACCTCAGTCGCCGCAGCTACCGCTCCCAGGGGACCGTCTGGAGTCTGAGCCCTTCTTCAGTCCTTGTCCTGGTCCCATCCTTTCCCCTCTGTTCTCCAATGTCAGCCTCTAGAGAAACGGCAATAAAGATGAGTCTGTTCATGTGACTGGTCTCTGTTCCTCTGTGTCACGTCCAGCCCTCCAGGGGGGAGGGAGAGTAAAGACAAAGGGGTGGGGGGCTGAGATTGTGGCTTAGTGGCAGAGCGCTTGCCTGGCACTTAAAAGGCACTGGTTCGATCTTCAACACCACATAAAAATAAATAAATAAAATAAAGATATTGTGTCTATCTACAACTAAAAAAAAAAAAAAAAAAAAAAAGACAAGAGGATCTGGGAAGCAGCTCCTAGGAGAGACACCCAGGAGGGGTGGGAGAGCAAGAAGGCTGCATAGGAGAACAGAATCCAGATGGAATGGTCTGGAATCCAGATGGAACTTGTGGGACTCAGTCTGCCCCAAAGGGAAGGCATATGAGCTTCAACAATGAATCTTCCAGAGTGGCTGCTGGGCGGGATAGAGTGTGAAAAGCAGTGACAGACCAAAAGGGAGGTGGATAAGTTCGCGCAGCCTGGATTGTGAAGGCCCTCACAAATCATCAGGCTTTGATCTTTATTCTGCAGTAATGGAAGTCATAAAAAGATTTTTAAACAGAGGTGAGGCAAGGTTTTTCTGCAACTCTAGCCAAAGATGCCCATTTCCCCCAAAATTAACATGTTTAAGTCCTAACCCCTAGCATTCAGAATGTGACAGTATTTGGAATCAGGGTTCCTTGCAGATGTAATCAGTTAAGATGAGGTCATACTAGGATGGAGTAAACTTCCAATTCACTCTAAGTGGTGTTATAAAAGAGGAGAATTTGGACACAGAAATGCACACAGGAAGAATCCAGGTTAACATGTAAGTAGAGATTGGAGTGATGCATCTACAAGCTATGTAACACCAAAGATTGCCAGTAGCTAGGGGAGAGGCATGCAACAGATTCTACCTTACAGCCTTTGGAGAAAATCAACCCTGCCTTCACCTTAATCTTGGTTCAACATCTAGCCTCCAGAACGGTGAAGCAATAGATTTCTGTTGTTTAAGCCACCTGCTTTGTGGTAACTTGTTATGGCAGCCTAGGAAACTATTAGGACATTCAAAAGTAAAGACAAAAAGATGTGATACTTTTTAGCAATCTAACATCCCAGATAATGCCCAGCTTAAATCCTAAGAGGGGACTGGAGGGAGGTGTTTATTTTTTTTTTTTTTTTTTTTTTTTTTTTAAAGAGAGAGTGAGAGAGAGAGAGAGAGAATTTTTATTATTTATTTTTTAGTTCTCGGCGGACACAACATCTTTGTTGGTATGTGGTGCTGAGGATCGAACCCGGGCCGCACGCATGCCAGGTGGGCGCGCTACCGCTTGAGCCACATCCCCAGCCCTGGAGGGAGGTGTTTAAACTGCTTATCCAGGTTCCCATTTTTACTGGCTTAAGCTGCTTTGTCCCAGGAAGCAACCACACTCAGCCATCGAACTCTGCTTTCCCAATAATTTTCTGTTTAGGTAGTGAAAAAGTTTTGTGTCTGGGTCTTCTAATTTTCTCTTGTGGCTATACTGGGTCCTCTTGGAGAAAATTAAAGACTCTAATTCATGGGCTGGGGATGTAGTTCAGTGATAGAGTGCTTGCCTAAAATGTGCATAGACCCTATGTTCAATCCCTGGTATTAAAGAAAAAAGAATTTTCACCTGTGCACTCTTGAAGATTTGCAAACCGTGTCTCTGTTCTACACTTCAAAACTACCTTTGGCTGTCCCTAACTTGCCTCTCAGATTCTCTTCCACCTGAAAGGCAGCAGAGGAAAGTGGGTTAAATTAGGACTGTAAGAAGAGGGAGAACAAGAGGCACTCCCCCTTCAAGACACTCATTTGTGCCAAAGATAGACATTAAGCTTCAAAATACTCACAATAATTGCATAAGGTAAGAATTATGAGCTCCATTTTACAGATGAGGAAAGCAAGTCTCTGAAAGGCTGTCCGACAAATAGTGTCCAGATCTAGGATTCTATGTGGCAGACTCCAAAACTCTTTTCATTTCAGCCCGTGTGCTCAGAAGTAGAGCTTGCCAGGGTGCCCTACGTAAAATGAGGCAGAAGGCAAGAGCTACCTGCGTTTTCTAGGAGTTGGGGTTCCAAATAATCCCCTGTGTATTCACATCCACAAAACTATGCTCTTAACCCTTGGTATCTGACACTGGAGCATAGGGGGAATGCTGTGAAATATCCCAACTCCGGCAGGCGGCACTGTGTATCAGA
This sequence comes from Ictidomys tridecemlineatus, assembly GCF_052094955.1. Classification (NCBI taxonomy): domain Eukaryota; kingdom Metazoa; phylum Chordata; class Mammalia; order Rodentia; family Sciuridae; genus Ictidomys; species Ictidomys tridecemlineatus. Next base: position 20,188,835 of record NC_135479.1, read on the forward strand.
TACCAATTCCAGCGTGGGCAGCACGCGGGGGAAACCCATGGGGTGGAGCCACAGGAACAGCCAGGGAACCACGCGTGGGGGCGTGGCCACCATGGCAGGAGGGCGTGTCTGCTAACCAAGCCCTGCCCCACCACTTCTGGCCTCCCCTCCCGGTGGGCGTGTCTCCAATTCTTTCCCCGAGAGACTCGCGTGGGCCGCTCCCCTCTGGGAGGAGGGGTGCTGGTATCGCTGGCGGCCCCTCCCCGTGTGGGGCACGTGGCGGGAGCGGGCCGAGCCCAGGGGAAAGAACCTGACCCGCAGGGAGGTGGGGGGACCGGGGCGGCGCCGAGCGAAGCTCAGAGCTACTGGGTTCTGAGCAGAGAGGCGGCTGCTGCGGCAGCGGCGGCGAGAGGGAGGGAAGGAGGCAGGCGGGCGCATGGGGTGCCCAGGTCCCGCCGGCAGCGCGCCCCCTCCGGCCCGGCCGCGCTGATCGCTCAGCGCCTCGAACCCTCACCTCGAGGCCATGCCGGTCATGAAGGGGTTGCTGGCCCCGCAAAACACCTTCCTGGACACCATCGCCACCCGCTTTGACGGCACGCGTGAGTGGGGCGGAGGCTGCGGCTGGAGGTTCAAGCTGGGGGCCAAGTATCCTTAGGGCCAGGTCAGGTCTCCTGGATGCGGTGAAGTCGAGGAGAGAGAATGGAGTTAAGGGTCGAGGGACTCCTGAAGCTTGGTGAAGAAACAGGGAGCGGAGCGCCCTTTGAGGGGAGGAGGGGAAAGGGCCAAGAGCTCAGGGAAGATGGGAGGGTCAAGGTTAGGAGGTGTGACTGGAGACACCAGAGGCTCTCTAGGCGGCAAAACTGAGAGGAGATTTGAGAATCACCCACTTCCGGGCAGAGCTGGGCTTGGGGGCGTGTATGGGGGGTTATCTGAGACCTGGAGGTGAGACGAAGTGGCCAGGCGTTCTAGGGACGACTCCTAGACGATTCCAGCTCCCTTTTACCCCACAAAAAGGTGAAAAGATCAGACTTCGGCAGGACCTAGCATGGATTAAGGTCACACGCCTCCAAACCGTGGGGCGTCTGTGTTTAAGATGGATGAGGCGGGAGGGGGCGGTCCTTGCGATGGAGGGAACTCCCAGCTCGCCCACCGGAGCTCGGGTCCCAGGTTCAGCACCTTGGACAGCCACACAACTCCTTCCCGGCCTCTTCTCCCGCCATTCCCTCTCTCTACTCTGAAGCCCAGAGATCTCCCCCTGTCCGCCTAGGGAACCCTGACCTGGATCGGGAGGGTGGCGGAACGGTACCCGAGGGCGGAAATCGAGCCGCCAGTGCCCTACCCGCCTCCCCCCACACACACACCTTCCTTGTTTCCATAGCGCCCATCACCGAGGCAACGGGCCCTGGGATGGAAGAAGGAGGCTGCACCCAGGGCCCAGTGCCTCCCAGGCACCCTTAGTGTCCCCGTCAGCCATCCCACCCCCTGAAAGTCACCTTTCCTAAGGCCCCAGAACTAGTTGTGTCTTAGGGCCCATCCTTCAAATGATTGTGTCCCTGGATGACCCACAACCTCCCACCCATTGGAGCAGGAGGGGGCCAGCTCAGGTTCTGATTCTGGAGGTTGCTGAAATGCCACTCTCAATGCCCTCTCCAGTCTGACTCTGAGCAGTGGGGGCAGATCCCCTGAAAATAGCTAAAGGAATGCTTAAAAGTGGGCCTTTCCTGGAAGACAGGAATGAGGACATTTCTCATCACTGTCTTACCCCCACACTAAGGAAATTTATGAGTTTGGAAAATTTCTGCTTTTTGGTTTCCTAACAATAAAAGGGTGTGATGTCATCAGAATCTTTGCCCTGCTCTCTATAATAGCATAACAGGATGGTGGCTATGGATGTCCTTCCAAAGCTGAGTGAATGTGGGGGAATCATTTTACCTTCTCACAGTAGCACTTACTAAGTGCCAGGGCATGTCCTCCCCAAACGAATTGATGTAACTCTCACAACCATGCAAAGAAGGTACATTGTGTCCCCCTTTACAGATAAGGAAACTGAGACACAGGAAATGTAATTAACCCAGGTCACAGTCAGTATGTGGCAGGGAAGTGTACTGTAGTCCATGCTCTTACCCACCATGCTAAGCTGCCTTCTACAGTCACAGCTCACCAGCTTGAAGGCAGGGGGATGGACCACATGGCCTCTTGGGATTTCTTCTCCAACCTTCTAGTATCCCTGCCTCATTTCTAGGCTTGAGTTTTTATCCCTTTGCTCTGTCTCTTGTCCTTATTTCAGAATATCCCAAAGGAGGATCAGGAACCACATGGAAGCCCAGGAAGCTGGTTCAGTGACCCCTAGCTACAACTTGGGGCAAATGCTGCCCCATCGGAAGTTAGTTCTTCTCCTGGCCTGGACTTACCTTGACCTTTACCTTCCACAGACAGCAACTTCCTCCTGGCCAACGCACAGGGCCCACGAGGCTTTCCCATCGTCTACTGTTCCGACGGCTTCTGTGAACTCACTGGCTACGGCCGTACTGAGGTCATGCAGAAAACCTGCAGTTGCCGGTTCCTCTATGGCCCAGAGACCAGTGAGCCAGCCCTGCAGCGGTTGCACAAAGCCTTGGAGGGCCACCAGGAGCACCGAGCTGAAATCTGCTTCTACAGAAAGGATGGTGAGAGGCCCAACCAGCCCTGTAGCCCTGCCCAGACCTCACCCAGAGTGCACTGGGCATAGTAGAAGCCTAGGAGCGCTCCTCATACTGTTACAAGCTGACTATGGGACTGAGTGCATTCCTAACCCTCTCTGGACTTTTGTTTCCCCATCTGGAAGATGAAAAAAATTAACCAACAAAATCTCTGGGGTTAAAAAAAATCTCTGGGGTCCCTTCCTTCCATCTCCCAAAAGGAAGGTGAACCTTCCAAAGAAGGCCTTTGACTATGTCCAGCAAACAAGGGGGACCAGGGAGAAAGATGTGGCATGAGGCTGCTCACTCCTCCCTCCCTCTCTCCATGCCCACAGGCTCAGCCTTTTGGTGTCTCCTGGACATGATGCCCATCAAGAATGAGATGGGGGAAGTTGTGCTGTTCCTCTTTTCTTTCAAGGACATCACCCAAAGTGGAGGCCCAGGACTTGACCCTCCAGGAGCCCATGGGGACAGTAATCATGGTAACTGCAAGCCTGGGCAGGAGACATGAAGTCCTTGCCTAAGGTCACATAAGACCTCTCCCACACAGCATCCTGAGATGTGTCCCAACCTATCTCCATGCCCTTCTTCCCAACAGAAAACTCCCTTGGTCGGAGGGCTGCCAGCTCAAAACTTCGGTCCACCAGGAGGCAGAACCGGACTGTCCTACACCGACTGACTGGTCACTTTGGTCGCAGGGGCCAGGGAAGCATCAAGGCCAATAATGTGAGTCCCCCCCATCCAACATCGGCCAAGTCATCCAGCCTTAATTCCTTGCTACTGTCTCCCTGTTTCCCTGCCTGCAGTCTCTCTCCACTGGCTCATTCCTCTGTCCACCCACTTCCCTTATACTACCCTCTGCTCCAACCCATAGTCCCCCACACCTCCTTGCTTCCTTAGGTGACTGACATTTCTCCAGTGATGTGACAGGGATGAGGCTCTAGCAGTATTACATTATCTCACCCTGAACAATGAGGTTATGTCAGTGGGCTGCGGAGGGAGATGGTTAAAATCACAAGCTGCTGTGGTCCTAGGGAGAAAGCCCCCGTTTTTCTGGGTCTGGCATCTTGCCCTGTGCACCACCTCCAAAGATCCTGATAAAGCCAAGGGATGGAGTCTCCTCTCTATAGTCTGTTAAAGATCTAGGGAGTGTGGTAAGTGGTGCTAGCCTCCCCTCCCCTTGGGACATGCCCGTCACCCACCAGGACCCCAGAACCCAGGAGGAATTTAAGGGAGAATTAGTGACCCTTCAAGCTAGGGCTCACATCCAATTTATCATAACCTCATTCTCAAGTAGGGTGAGAGTCAATCCTTATAGATACTCCCCACAAAATATGACTGGTTAAAAAGGGGGTCTGGGCAGTAGCTTAACAGAGAGAAGGAAATGTCAGGTGCTAGCCTCAGAATCTCTCTCCACACATTCTATCTCAGACTCTCATGGTTGCCCTTGCAATACCCACCATCGCCCTTCCCCCATCCCCTGCCCCTCCCTTTCCCCCAGCCTTGGCTCTTTTTCCCCCTAAGAGTTCCCAACTGCCATCTCTCTCCCTTTAGAATGTGTTTGAGCCAAAGCCATCAGTGCCTGAGTACAAGGTGGCCTCCGTGGGGGGATCCCGCTGTCTCCTCCTCCACTACAGCGTCCCCAAGGCTGTCTGGGATGGCCTCATCCTCCTTGCCACCTTCTATGTTGCGGTCACCGTCCCCTACAACGTCTGCTTCTCAGGCGATGACGACACTCCCATCACTTCAAGACACACCCTTGTCAGTGACATTGCTGTGGAGATGCTCTTCATCCTGGGTCAGACCCCCTGCCTTGCTGACCCTGGAGGGTGGGCTGTGGGGACCCATTCAACCCAGCCTCCCTCCATCGTGGGCCTGTAGGACCCAGACCTTTCTGGATCTTTCATTGATTGTGTGCCCTGCCCCTGTTAGCCTTCAGCCTTGTGACCTCACCTTCCTAAGGACCAGCCAGAGCCCAATCTTTCTCCATTCCTGCTTCCTCCTCCATACTGGGTTCTCCAAGGTTCATTCCATCTTCCCCAGCTCCTTGATCCTTTGGCCTGCTTTTGCAGGCCAAGGCTGCTTAGTAACAACCACTTGCTCCCTCAGATATCATCCTGAACTTCCGTACCACCTATGTGTCCCAATCCGGCCAGGTGATCTCTGCTCCTCGTTCCATTGGCCTCCACTACCTAGCCACCTGGTTCTTTGTGGATCTTATTGCCGCTCTGCCCTTTGACCTGCTTTATGTCTTCAATATCACCGTGGTGAGTGACCCCCATCCAACCATGTGCCCTAGTCTCTTTCTTCTGCATGGAATCTCCCAATAGAGCATCAATCCCAAACTCAGATGTATTCCTTCCCATCAACCCATCTGCAAACTTTCATCAGCCACCTGCTGTAGGTACTGGGCTGGGTACTGGAAAGAATCTGAGAGGGTCTGTGCTTTTGGAGAGCTCAGCTCACAATCTTTGAGGGAAGCTGAGACAAATGAAAAGCTAACTATGGCTACCAAGGCGGCATTGGTCTGATGCCAGATGAGTGGTACTTTTCACATTTTTTATTTAACAAACAAATGATGAGCATTTAGCTGTCTGCAAAGCACTATGTGGGGCATGGTCACTGTGGGGAAAAGGGACAAGGATTTAGTCTCCAAGTCTCTGTGTAGGTGAGGGGGACATCAGGGACAGAAGAGGGTGAATGGGAGTAGAAGATGGGGGCTGGGTATTGCTGCATGGGAGCTGGACTGACCTTGGAAATCCAGGATGGAACATGACCCTGTGAAAACATGATCTGAAAGCTGGCCAGTGCCCGGGAGGCAGGAGCACCCACTGGGCAGAGGCTGGGGTGGTCTGGGAAGGCAGGGTTCCTGAGGGAGGCGGGAGCAGAGCTAGGCCTTAAACCGTGAGTAGGATTTGGCTGGCAGGAGACAAGGAGAGAGAGCAGTTGGGGGAGTGCAGTAAGTCAAGCCCAGGAGGTAGAGGCTATGGGGTGGGTTTGGAGACCCAGCATTCCAGGACCTGGGTCCTCACCTGGGACTGCCTGGAGATGCCCTAAGTGGTTGGCACACACCCGGTCAGCAGATAGTAGGTCTCCTGGAATCCAGGTGAGGCAGTCCCACCCTGTGTCCCCAGGCCCCCCTTGGCTGTTGGGAGGGGAGGTGGAGAGCAGCTTCCCTGTGTTCTCCCTGCTGCACTCAGCTATAGCAGGAAACCACCTACACGCAGCCGGATTTAACTAGCCGCCAACGGGCTGTGGGCCTCTTCTCCTGGCAGTGCACATGTGTGTGCATGCTCCTACACACGTGTGTGTGTGTGTGTGTGTGTGTGTGTGTGTGTGTGTAAGTCTCCCCAAGGCTTCGGCCATTCTGAACAGGGCTTCCCTATCCATCCCCAGGCATGCATCCACCCCTCTGTGCCCACCAGGCAGTGTCAGCCTGGCAGATGGCTGTCCTTAGGGGAGAGCCAGAGCTGCAGGAGCCTCTGCCCTTCTCTCATGCAGTCCTCCTTTCTCAGATACCTTCAGGAACACTTTAGAGCTCACTACTTTCACTCATATCATCAAATGAGAGATTCACTGTAACTCTTCAGGAAAGGTTCTCTTATCTATCTTCTCCAGGTGTTGACAAGAGGCTCAAAAAGGTTAAGCAATTTGTTGGAGGTCACACAGTTAGCAGTGGCAGGCAGGAGATTAGAACCAGATCTTCAGAATCCAAGTCTACTAGACTGGTATACCCACCTCCCAGGTAACCTGGGTACCTAAGTGAGTGGTTTAGGGGAGATGAGAATCAATGCTGAGGGGCCAGAGAGAGAGTGGAAATAGAGGAGATGTAGGCAAGGCACCAGCAGAGCCAGAGACTTAGAGTTAAACCAGGAACATTCCAGTTTGAAGAGATTCAGAGGAGGATTCTTAAAGGTGTGAGGCCCCGGGGCAGGTGACTGGGAGAATCCCTAAAGGACTCAAATTTGGAGCCAAGAACTCTGGGGGCTGGGAGAGCCCATGGCTCACACCAGAGAAACAAGGCCAACTCCTTTCCAGTTCTTTCACCTAAAATGAGAGAAAATGGCATGAGGTGGTCCAGGAGCAGTGTAGGGTCAGGGCTATGGGGAATGCTCCTGGAGGCCCCTGCTGGGGCAGTAGGGGTCTTCACATCACATCCCAGAGCCTCTAGCTCCAGCTGCCAAGCTGCGCTCACCCACAAAATAAGCCCCATCTGCTTCCCATCTCCAAGATTAGAAGAGCAAATTGAAGTAATAACTATTATAATGAAAATAGGAGTCTGGGGGTTGGGGTATAGCTCAGTGGTAGAGCACTTGCCTAGCACAGCAAGGCCCTGTGTTCAAGCATCAATACTGCTAAATAATAATAATCATAATAATAGAACTTGGGGTAGTATTAGTGAAGGCTCACAGGACCTGGACTAATAGCCAGTGGCTCCATCCACTTCTAGTTTAGCCCAGGAGCCCTCAATCCCTGCTCTCCTTGTCATCTTCGGCTGATCCACAGAGGGAAGGGAGGGTCCCTAACCTTTTCTAGTCCTGAAACTTCTTGCCTGTTCCCTCCCCACCATGTTTCTCTGTGTCAGTTGCCCACCAGTGACAAACAGCTCTTGCCCACAGTTGATGGTGCCTAGGACACTGGAACTTTGAGCAGGGTTCTTGAAGAGATCATTTGGACTGGTTCCTGAACCATCCCACTTTGCTGTCAGTCAGTCAATATCTGAGTCTCAGCTTCTTTTTCCTGTCTGTGACACTGAACAAATCATTAGCCTCTCTGAGCCTTAGTTTATTCATCAGCAAATTGGGAACAATGATAATCAAATCAAAAGCACACATTTTTTTTTTTTTTTATGAGAACGACAGATGCTTAGCACAGGGTCTGGCATACACAGGAAGTCCTTACCTGGTGGCTAAATATGCTCTTTCCCCACTGCATTTCCTGGCTATTTTCTCCGGACACTAGGAATACTTTTCTTTCTGCAGCCTCACCTGTCTCCAGGGTGTCTGGCGGGAAGGGCCTGGGTGGGGACCCAGGGCTATGTGAGGGCTCTGAGGAGGCGTGCCTGCTGACATCCTCCCCGGGCCACCACCCTCACCCCTGCAGACCTCGCTGGTGCACCTGCTGAAGACGGTGCGGCTGCTGCGGTTGCTGCGCCTGCTGCAGAAGCTGGAGCGGTACTCGCAGTGCAGCGCTGTGGTGCTCACGCTGCTCATGTCCGTCTTTGCACTCCTTGCTCACTGGATGGCCTGCGTTTGGTATGTCATCGGGCGCCGGGAGATGGAGGCCAATGACCCGCTGCTCTGGGACATTGGTGAGCCACCAACCCCAGACTTCCCACCTGTCCCGCCTGATCCCCAAACTGATACTCTCCACCAGGACTCACCACCCCCCAAACCACAATTCCCCATTCATTCAGCATACATTCCCTGAGCTCCTTCTGGATCAGGCATGGGAATAAAGTCAAGGGCTCTACCTTTCGGGAAGCTCAGCATAGCAGGGAAGTAAGGTCAGCGATAAGTGACCAAAACACAGTGTGGGAAACACTCTGATGGTGGGGGAGTGTATTTTGGACAAAGGAAGTGGCATATGCAAAGATTCAGAAAGAGCTTGGCCTGTCCCTATCACTTTCTCCTTTTCTAGGCTTAAAGGCCACTGACCAGGAGCTAGCCCTCAGTGTTCCCTTAGAGGGCAGGTCAGATCCTGGGGAATTGTCCTTGATACCTCTCTGTCCTTCACCCCACACCCGGCCTACCATGTCAGATATTACTTCTCAGTATTCCTTGGGTCTGGCCTCTTCTCTCCATCTTTTTTGCCCCTTCCCTCACCCTGTCTCTTACCTGGGCTTCTACAATGGCCTCCTACTATCTCCCTGCCCGTATCTTATCCCTTCTCAATTACCCTCCTCTCTAAGCCAAAGTGGTCTCCCAAGAATCAATGCTGACTTGCTGAACCCTTGGCTTGGACTCTTCCAGTGGCTCCCACTGCCCTTAAATGAAGTCCACACCCTTTGCACTCCCTGGACAGCCCAGCACCCCCTATTCCCATGGCCCTCCCTGTGTCCCATGCTTTCTGGGCTGCAGCCACTCTGACCTCCCTCCTGGACCTAGGACTTACTGCTTTTCTCTCTGGGCCTTGAACATGCTTTTCTCCCTGGGATCTGCCCTCTCTTCTCTCTCATCTCTTCTCCACCTAGGTGAGTTTTCTGTTCCTTGCAATCTCAAGCAAAATGCCCTGTCCTAAGGTAACCCCCAGGAATCCCCACCCCCAACTGCTGACTGGGTTGGCTCTCCCTCATCTGTTATGATTCTTAACACAGCCTATGCTTCAGTAACTTTCCTTAAACCGGTGACGATTTACTTAATTCTTTATCCCCTCTAGATTGTACCACAGCAGGGAGGCACACAGCAAAAAGAGTTGAAGGGGCACCCAAACAGTCAGAAGTGTAGGGAGTGGTAGCCTTGAACTTCAATTGTAGCCAGTTCACCCTGGCAATGCCCGGGCATAGGCTGCTCCGTTTATTTTCTGTGGCAACCCTCGAAAAGGGGCCCTGCTTTCCTCTGCCTCTGTAAATACTTGCCCAAGGTCGAGCACTGGCAGCTCAGGGACACTGGGTTCTCTGCCGCTCACGCCATCGTGCCTCCCTTCTTCCCTCCACCCGCAGGCTGGTTGCATGAGCTGGGCAAGCGGCTGGAGGTGCCCTATGTGAATGGCTCGGCTGGCGGCCCGTCGCGGCGCAGCGCCTACATCGCGGCGCTCTACTTCACGCTTAGCAGCCTCACCAGCGTGGGCTTCGGCAACGTGTGCGCCAACACCGACGCGGAGAAGATCTTCTCTATCTGCACTATGCTCATTGGTGGTGAGGACAGAAGCCCACCATGCTTGGGATCCCTGCAAAGCCCTGTGTGCCCATGGGGAAACTGAGGCCCAGGGACAGCAAACTGTCCACCCGAATCCTGACCGCGGCGTATTCATTTCACTGACGTTTCCTCAGTGCCCACGACTGAGTCCACAAAGAGCCGTGACCTCTTTTGAACCAGTGGGGAACCCAAGTTCATGACTTAATGGGGGGATCATGGAGGAGCCTCCAGTTTGACGCCTCTGTGACCCACCCCCTATTTCCTGCATCCAATGTCAGCTGGGCATGCGGGAGCCTGCTGCTCTCCTGGACTCGCAGACCCATCCAGGGCAAGATGGGTGTGAGAGCATGGGGAGGCTACCTCGGCGGGGGGAGCCCACCTCAGGGGGTGGCGGCCCCTGACACATTGCCTGTCACTGCCGCAGCGCTGATGCATGCCGTAGTGTTCGGGAACGTGACAGCCATCATCCAGCGCATGTACTCGCGCCGCTCGCTGTACCATAGTCGCATGAAGGACCTCAAGGACTTCATCCGTGTGCACCGCCTGCCGCGCCCCCTCAAGCAGCGCATGCTTGAATACTTCCAGACCACGTGGGCGGTCAACAGTGGCATCGACGCCAATGAGGTAGTACAGTTGGGGTTCCCGGTCTCATCCCAGGTCCTACATGTGGCAGTGCAGGGGGAACTGGGCCACTGCCTCTCCAGGTTTGGAATGGAGGCAGATAAGGCCCAAGGAGGGGAGTGCTCTTCCCAAAGGCACTGCACCCAAACTAAGTCCAAATCCCTTTTCCTTTGCACTTGAATATGGGAGCCAAAAGGGAGCTCTAGACTGCACTAATGCCATTCTCCACTCAGTCTACGTTTCCTGAGCACCTGCTCTGGGGCCTCACTGCAGGAAGTAGGGAGGTTAGAGATGATTACATCCAGCCCCTGTCCTTAGAATGGTGGCAGAGGGAGATGGGTAAACAGAAAACCAGGCTGTGGCTAGTACTATGCAGGAGGATGTTGGTGCAGTAGGGCCCTTGCCGGGTCTGGGCCCAGAGTAAGGAAGGTAGCCCAGAAGAGGGGACATCATAAAGAACAAGAAGGAAATCAGCCTTCTAACAGGAAGGCCATTCCAGGCAAAAAAGAAAAAGAAAAGAAAATGGGAACACAGAGCAGGAAGCGTTGGTGAAAGAGCAGAGTTTGTTTCTTCAGGGAACTGCAAGTAGTTGAGAGAGGCTTCAGGAGTGTGCGAATGCTGTGGGGGTGAGGTGGGAAGGAGTGTCAGCTGGGACTGGGGAGGCTGTAGCCTCAGCGCATGGATGGCCTTGAGTTTAAATTTTATCCTGCTGAATCTTTAGGCTGGACCTGGCACGGGGACGAAGAAGGGAATTAGTTGGTATGATACTTCTGAGGGAAGGATCCCTAGGACTGGGTGGTTTCCAGATGGTTGCAGAAGAGGAACTCAGAGTGACTCCCAGTTGTCTGGCTTGGACAGAAGGGTGAGATGGAGGCTTTACAGGAGGAAGACTGAGCTTAGGAGTGAGGGTGAGAGTCCAGGCTTAGGCCACGAAGAGAGTGTGGTACCTGTGGGAGATCCAGGTGGAGGTTGCCCAGAGAGTAGTTGGAAATATAGATCTGGACCCCATGTTGGGGCTCAGGACTCACAGGTAGAGGGGAAGCCAGGAGCTGGTTGCCATGATGCAGGGAGATTTGGGCAAGTGAGAAGCAAGCTGATGAGCCAAGCAAGGAGCCTGGGAGAAAACAAGGAAGGGGCAGCCAGAGAGATGGAAAGAGAAATGGGAGGGAGTCCTTCAAGGACCCAGAAGGGACAAGAGGGAAAGGTCAATAAACCAGAGTGGCCAAGGGGCAATTATATGAGGACAGAAATATGGACAGTAAGTTTGGCCCTGGGAGATCATTGGTAATGTTCAAGATCTAGCATCATCCTTTTACAGATGGGGATACTGAGACCTAGAGAGAGGAAATCAATTGACCAAAGTCCTCAGGGATTTAAGAGCAAAGTTGACTCAGTCTCCTGACTCCGGTTGAAGCCATCCCTACCAGGGATGGCTCTTGACTTTGTGGGGTTCAGTAACTAAGACACATGAGAGACCAATGTGTGTAGGTAGCCATATGCAATGGACAAAAGGGATAAAGCCTGGTTTCTGTCCCAGAAGTGAGGTTGGAAGGTGGTCAGCAAGCACCTGCGAGGTTAGACACACGAAAATCTCCTGAAGATCTCTAATGAATGACTTCAAAGCACAGGGCAAGTTGGCACCCTTGCCTTGAAGACAGTGTAACACATTTGTAGACTTAAGTAATAGTTGCAGGGGGATGGCCAGAATGACCTATGCCCCTTATGCAGTTACTGCGTGACTTCCCAGACGAGCTGAGAGCTGACATTGCTATGCACCTGAATCGGGAGATCCTGCAGCTACCGCTATTTGGAGCAGCAAGCAGGGGCTGCCTGCGGGCCCTCTCCCTGCACATCAAGACCTCGTTTTGTGCTCCGGGCGAGTACCTGCTGCGCTGTGGGGATGCCCTGCAGGCACACTATTACGTCTGCTCTGGCTCGCTGGAGGTGCTCCGAGACAACATGGTGCTGGCCATTCTGGGTGAGGACCCCACCATCACCCACCACCTACCATGGAACTTTCCACAGGGCTTGGGGATGGCCAGGAGTGTAGATAATGGGATGCCTCTAATGGATATCTGGAATGCAATTGAGGAGCACACTGGGTCTTTTCACCCTATTACCGTCCCTCTTGACCATTCCCCTCCCACTCTCTCCTGATGCCTTTGGTTGTCCCTCAACCTATCCATCTTTCTCCAATGGCTGTCCCTCAAGTCAATCAATCCTTTACCGTTGTACCATTTCCCAATTCCATTGCCCTTCCCTGTTGGCCCAAAACTCCATTGACCTTTCCTTTTAACTGACCTCTCTGGTCATTCTTCATTGATCACCTAATTCCATTGATCATTCCTCCAGCTCACATCCCCATAGATTTTTCCCCCAACCTCACCAGTCATTCTTCATTCAACCTTTTCTCAGTTCCATTGATTATATTCACCAATCCTCTTGATTGACCCACCTTCGACCATCCTTCAAATGCACTGAGCATCTCTAACCCATTGACTACCTCCCACTGATATCCTATTAGTTCCTTTGCCTCAGCTGACTGTCCCCATCCTTTACCCACAGGGAAGGGGGACCTGATTGGGGCAGATATCCCTGAGCCTGGGCAGGAGACTGGGTCAGGAGCAGGCCCAAGCTGTGTGCTGAAGACCAGCGCTGACGTGAAAGCTCTGACCTACTGTGGCCTGCAGCAGCTGAGCAGCCGAGGGCTGGCTGAAGTCCTGCGGCTGTATCCTGAGTACGGGGCTGCCTTCCGGGCTGGCCTGCCCCGGGACCTTACCTTCAACTTGCGCCAGGGTTCTGACACCAATGTATGTAGACCTCTTATGGTCTCCACCCACTCCAAGTTCCCTTCCTTCAAAGCAGATCTCCCTCAGCCTCAGAGAGGCTCAGGCATCTCCTTCTACCCTGAAAATGTCATTTCTCAACATCAGGCACCTTCTTTACCTGCTTAATATCTTCCAACCCACTGCTCCATTGGCCATCACCCAGCCCTTGGACCATCTCTGCTGCCCATGTCTGTTGAGCACCCCTCGGCCTCACCCCACACTACTTCAGTCCTCCACAGTGCCTCTCCTTCATATTCCTCCCTGAATTGCCACTACCCTGAGGCCTCTTCTTCTCCACTGTTGTCCCAATGTCTCCTGAGCCTACTTTGTTTCAGGCTGGGTTGGCCTGGATTTTATACCCTAGGCTTTTTTTTTTTTTTTCCTGGTGGTGGTGTTGGGGATTGAACCCAGAGCCTGGTGAGGCAAGCACTCTGTCAACTGAGCTATATCCCCAGCCCCTACCAACCTTTGGTAGGGGCTTTGTCTGCTACTTCTCAGTCTCACTTTGCCACTTAGGATTCCTCCAAGTCAGAGTTTGTGGTGTCTGACTCGATTCCACAAAAAGACCCCACAATTCTCAACCCCTTAACACTGTTGGGTGGGACTAGGAGGGGCTGCACTAGGGAACTGAGGAGGTGGGAGTTAACTTGAATCCCCCCCATGTCCCCACAGGGTCTTAGCCGTTTTTCCCGATCCCCTCGCCTCTCCCAGGTAACACTCTCCTTCCTGGGTGGGGGTGAAGTTGCTCTGGGAAGAGGTGGGGAGTGAGGCCTCCTTTCCTTGGCTTCTCTGATGCAGGGAGAAGGGAAAGGGAAGGGGAGGCAGCATGTGGTAGTGAAAAGGCTGTGACTACCTAGTCAAGAGGTCCATTGTTCACCTTCTTGTGACATTGGCTGCACCCTCTGTCCATAGCCTCGTTCGGACAGCCTTGGTTCCTCCTCAGACAAGACTCTGCCATCTATCACAGAAGCTGAGGGTGGCACGGAGCCTGGGGGTGGTCCCAGACCCCGCCGGCCTCTCCTGCTGCCCAATCTCAGCCCAGCACGGCCCCGGGGCTCTCTGGTCAGCCTTTTGGGTGAAGAGCTGCCCCCCTTCTCAGCCCTTGTCTCCTCTCCTTCCCTGTCCCCATCAACTTCCCCTGCCATGGCTGGCCAGGGCCAGAGCCCCTCCCCACATGCCCCCGCCAGGTGCACTACTGCCTGGAAGCCTCCCCAGCTTCTCATTCCCCCACTGGGAACCGTTGGACCTCCGGACCTCAGTCCCCGGTGAGATGCCAGCCTTCCCTGCCTTTCCCATATCCCTGCTGGCTTCCAGAACCTTCTATGGCCTCCATCCCTAGCATTCCAACCAGCGCTCCTTCCTATCTCTGCCCCACTGGCCTACTCTACCCTTTCAACTACAGCTTACAGCCCCATCCTGCTTTGACCACTGCTCTTCCCAGCTCCCCGGTTCTGCTGCCCCGTTCGCTCTCCGCCTGCTTTGTTTTGGCCCTTGTGCCTTCCCCACAGGGCTGATGAGTACTGCCCCATCCTCAGGATAGTGGATGGCATTGAGGACTCTGGCAGCACAGCTGAGGCCCCTACATTCCGGTTCAGCAGGAGGGCTGAGCCCCCAAGGCCCCGCTCGCAGGCCCCCTCTACAGGTAAGGGGCAGCAGTCACTTCAGCTCACATTCACCCATCCATTTATCCTTTCATCCCTCCATCCCTCCACATGCAGTAGGCACGGATCTTGTGTCAGGCGCCACCTGGGAACGCACGTATAAACCAGACGGGGCCCTTGCTCTTGTGACTCTCCCTTTCTAGTGGGGAGACACCCGTGTACACAGATAAACAATTCTAGAACTAGGTGCTAAATTCGGTGATTGAGACAAGAACAGGACTGTATACTAGGAGACGAGGGGACACTTGAGTTGCTTCTTAAAGGGTGGGTAGGACTTTGGTGGAACAGCATAACTATTAAAAGACATGAAGGCAGGCAAGCCGGAGGACTATTTTGTTCAGATGACAGAGAGAAGCTCCATGTGTAGAACTGGGAGTGGGATCAGGCATGGAAGAACAGGGGAGGGTGGGAGAAATTACAGGGCCTTACAACCAGCCTAAGGAATTTAGGGTCAGCTCCCTGACCCCAGAACTCTCTCTTTCTTGCTCCCTGCCTGCCTGGTGACAGAGGGGTCTAACCCAAGCTGTATGTTGTTCAGATATTCATGCTTCATGAACTTGCCTGCATTCCCTCACCTCATTCTGCAGGTACCAGACCCAGCCGGGAACTGGCCACTGAGGCTGAGGAGGTGAAGGAAAAGGTCTGCAGGCTGAACCAGGAGGTAGGTTAGGGCTGGCTTTCCCCCTCCAACCTTGAATTGGAAAGCAAGTCTGGCTCTGGAGTTCAGAAAGTCACATTAGCTGGATGACTTTGGGCAAGTCACATAACCACTCTGAACTTCATTTTTCCTCACCTAAAAAATGGGAAAAATAATAACATGTTTTTCCCAGAGTTATAAGGATGAGAGTGCATATGTGCCTAGTCTAGTCCCTGGCTCATCATAGATATTCAGTAACAGTTGGTGACCCCTCCAACCAGCTCAGGGTTTCCAGCCTGCAAAGAAAATGGAACTCTTCTCCAACCTCCCTGGCCCCCACGGGACTCTCTCCTGCCTGGGGCCATCCAACTATATCTGATACTCACGTCCTTTTCCCTTACCCAACTCTGGGAAATGAAGGTCTAGCAGCTGTGTATATTGGGGCCAGAGAGCAGGGAGGCTGAGAGGTCTTCAGGCCTGAGGATCTGGGCCTAGATGACTGAGTCCTGACAGGGAAGAGCCCAGATCCTCTATGTCAAGGTGTTACCTCTACCCCCTCCCCAAGAGACTGCAGTGCTGTCACGACAGAGTGAACAGACCCAGCCCTTGGGACTCCTTCTCCCTGGGCTCTGACAAACAGCGGGCACCCCAGAGGGTGGAGCCTGGGCTGGGGCGGGTCCTGGGCCCTGAGTGAGGCCAGCCCCTGTTTTGTAAGGTTCTAGGCAAGTGGTTCCCAAACCTGAGTATCTCTCAGAACCACCTGTTAAAATGCAGATTCCAGGGCCGTACCCAATTTGGGCTGTCTAGGGCGAGGCCCAGAAATCTGCATTTTGATAAGTTTCTCAATTGATTCTGCACTCATTACTTTGAAAAGCATTGATGTAAACACTTGAGCTCGTGTGATGGGTTCACTTGATGTGTCTGTTGCTTCACAGCTACATGGGTCTCTTTGAGCACATTTTTCTACATCTTGTAAAAGCAAGGGAGAGGGGATAATATCGCAGTGTCTGCTGCCTAAAATCCTTTTTGGAAAGAGCCTGGGTTATTTACCTCTAGTCCAAAATTACCCCTTACCTGCTTTCTTCCCAGGATGGCCTGATCTTTTATTGAAGAGCTTTGCAAACTGTAGGGGGAGGGGAGGTGTGTCTGGTTATTGTTGTAGCATCTGTGAAACAACTTGCTGTGTTTTCAACAGATCTCCCGCCTCAACCAGGAAGTGTCTCAGCTGAGCCAGGAGCTGCGGCACGTGATGGGCCTGCTGCAGGCCAGGCTGGGTCCCCCAGGCCACCCAGCAGTCTCAGCTTGGCCCCCGTGCCCTCCTTATCCCCAGCAGAGACCATCACACATCTCTCCTTGTGTGTCTGGACCACCACCCAACCTCCAGGATACTACGCTTGCTGAGGTCCACTGCCCGGCCAGTGTGGGGACAGAGGAGATGGACCTGAGACCTTCCATGTTGGCCCCCTATCCTTCAGAGCCTGACCCTCTGGGACCCTCCCCAACGCCAGAAGCTTCACCCCCTACCCCAAGCCTTCTGAGGCAAAGCTACCAGTCTAGGTCAGACACATTCCACTGACCCCGGCCCCAGGCCCAGGCCTGTCTGGGGTGGGCATTGCTGCCTGCTATCCAGGGAGGAGCTGGGCCCCTTGGCCTCCTGCCTCGGGGTCAGCAGCCACCAGCTGGTCTGGTTGGCTCTGGATTCTCTGGACTTTTTAACAAAGCGTGGTCACCTCGACCCTGTTCCCTTTTTCAAATCTTCCCTCGTCTTTCTCTGTGAGGGGAGCCACCTGAGGCCGTGGAATCCAGCAGGCATGAGATGGACTGTGGTGCCTTTGGGCTGGGCAGATGAGATGTCCTATTTTCTCTCCAGGACTTGGAGGCAGGTAGAGATTGGGGAGCAGTGGGGATGGGTAGGGGCCCCAGATCCAATCTGGGAAACAAAGGCTGGGACGAGTCCAGGACTCAGCAAGAGAGACAGATAGTAGAACTCCATTTGGTACACAGCTCAATGACCCTGTGAGGTCTCTGTCCCAGTTCCTGGATCCTTTGCTGGAGACCCTGAAAGCAGTGTCACTTTGAGAGGGTTTGGTTTCAGATTCTGGTTGATATTTAAGCAACCCAGGACACTCTAAACCTCCCACTGTCAGCCTAGACTGGAGGGGCTCACCTCATCCCATAGCACACACAGGAAGCCAACTGATACCACTCTCAAGAGTTTTTTTTTGTTTTGTTTTGTTTTGTTTTTTCAAAAATACAAATTCGCCGCCAACATTAAAAATCAAGACAGAATCACATGAAAATCTAGTACTCCAGCTTCTCTAAAAAAAAATGTAGGACATCTTGCCACACTTTGCCAACATCTATCTATCAATAATCAGTAATCACCTGGTGTTTGGTACAGCTGTTCTCTCTAGATGGGATCTAAAGTCCTCATTTCTTTGTGGCCCCACATTTCTTTTTCTTTTTTTCCTATACTGAGAATTAAATGCAGAGGTGCTTTACCATAAACTATATCCCCACACTTTCTATTTTATTTTGAGACAGGGCCTGGCTAAGTTACTGAGGCTGTCCTCAAATTTGCCAGTCCTCCTGCCTCAGCCTCCTAAGTAGCTAGGATTATAGCTGTTCCCACATTTCTTGATCGTCTCCTGACACCTAGTTAGCTTCTCTTGTTTGGATTCTTTGTCTGGTCTTCTCTGTGTGTGATTGGAGTTTGCAATCCCTACCTTAGAGTAGGTTCCCAAGTCTTGTGCCCTTTGAGTGTTTGGGGGGCCCAGTAATGTCTGTTTCTCCCCCTGGGATTGGGTCTATCAACATTTGTTTCTGTCTCTCTACAGGCTGTCACTCAAGGTGGTCTCTTCTGCTGCCAGCAACTCAAAACAATCCCAGAATCACTCCCTATCCTGCCCCCAACCCCAGACTCCAGCCAAGCCTGTTCTTCCCCATATCCACATGGTCTCATTCAGGACCTGGACTTCTCAAAAACCTGCCCTGGTCTCCAGCTTTCCTTTCCCACCCAGCACCCTGGGCTCACTTTTGGATAGGAAATAAACTCTTTTATTTTTGTAGTTGTTGGCTCTGGCTGTTTCTGGGGGTTGGTCCGAGAGCCCCAGGGCTTTGGAGGAACCAACCCAGCAGTCACTCCTCACCATACCCCGGGGGCCTGTTGCTGTCTCTAGGAAGGGCAAAGGCGCCAGCCAATCCACTTGGCACCACATTCACGCCACCAGGGATCCCCAGGGATGAGGGAGAAACCTTAATGAGTCCCTAGGGGCCTGCTATACACTCTCCTTCCCACCACTCAGTCACAGTAAACACACAGTATATGGGAGGGACAGTCCTGGGTCAGGCCCACTGCCAGCCTTGGAAAAGTAGGCTCAGAGGACTACCTACCTCTCCTGTATAAGGAACCATTGCAGGGCAGGGGAAGAGCCCCTACCTGCTAAGAATCCACTCAGCCTCATCTCCTCTTCCCCCTTAAGCCCTCTCTTTTCTCTCAGCTTTCACTTCTCTGATGATCACTGTTGGGGGGGCAGGTTATGGATGATATAAAAAAACAAGATGCAGGGGAGATAGTGGAATGAGATGGACATTATTACCCTATATACAGGTATGATTGCATGAATGGTGTGACTCTACATCATGTACAACCAGAGAAATGAAAAGTTGTGCTCCATTTGTGTAAAAATAATTAATCAAAAAACAAAACAAACAAACAAACAAAACCCAAGACACTCAGATGGAACAAGGTGTGGGCACAAACTTGTGTGGGGGGGTTGTCCTAGTTCCATTCTCCAGCTCAGGCTCCAGAGTATGACTGTTTTAGCTAGGGTCATAGACACAATGGCCACCGTGTCTCGGGTGGGCTTTGGTTCCAAACAGATTTTGAGTAATGTCCCTGATGAAATGCAGAAGCAGAGGAGGCACTGGCCTATGTTGGGAGGGAGGGAGTGAACAGAAGTTGAAATGGTCCTAATCTGTATTGAGGGGAGCAGAAGAAGTAGAAATAGTCCTGATCCACATGGGGTAGGGAAGATGGGTTCTAGTCCATATTAATGGATGGAGAATGCCGGGGCAAATGTTGTCTGTTTCTTTGTATTTGGCATCAGAGAGAAGAGCTGGTTCTGATTGGGCGTGGGGAGAGGCAGGAATCCTACTGTGATCGGAAGCCAAGCTGGGCCAAAGTAGGAGGTTTTTATGCCTGCGAGGTGGCAGAAGCTCTCTCTTTGATCTCACCTAGTATTTTCCAGAAAACTTTTCCTATAAACTTCCATCGCCATTCCAGTCACTGAATGTTCCAAAATCGGATTCCTAGAGCTGACTTGGCTGCAAAGTACGAACAGGGGTTTCTCCGGGTTAGTGAGTGCATAGGGCTGGTGCACGAGACCTCTTGTACATTTTCATTCATAGCATGTTTCTCCTTTCCATCTGTACTCTTCCAGTGCTCCACCATCCGCCTTCCCTCTGGGTGCCTGGAACCGGGGGTGACGCGGTTAACAGGCCTGGTCTGACTCCGCCCCGCCGGCAGCGGAATCCACCCTAAGCCTAGGACCCAGGCAGCCACCAGCTAGCTTCTCCCAGCGCCGCGAACTACAAGTCCCGCCACCCCTCGCGCTCGCCCTCCCTCCTCTCCCGCGGCCCCCTCCCGCGTCGCCTGTGGGTCGGCCATGAGTGCCTCCCATTGGTCTCCCCGCCCTGTCAGTCACTTGAGAGCATGGAGGGGCGGGGCGGAGGTGGAGATCCGGATCCGGAGCGGCTGAAAGGCGGAAGTGGAGGCCGGAGCCTGGGACACCGCCGGGGGGGAGAGGAGCGGAGTCTGTCCGAGCCCCGGCCCCAAGTAACGCCGCCGCCCCGGAGCCGCGGTGAGTGTGCCTGTCCCAGAACTATTGTCTCACCCGCGTTGAAGCCTCTCCCGGGCACCGCTTCCTCCCGCCCAACCCCAGCTTAAGGGGATACTGACCCCTCCCCCGACCCGTAGCCCCTTCTTAAGGGGCTCTCCAGGCGTCGGGCCAAAAGGGGAGCCCTTCTTTACTTCGCTTACCTGTCCTTCGCGTGGGCCTTAGGGAAATCTTTGCGGTTCTCCTCTGGCCTGTCCAGTTCAGTTATGGGAGAGAGGGACCTTAAGTTCCGCTCCCCCTGCTCCGAAAACTGGAGGGTCCTTGCCAGATATGAAGGAACCTGTCTCCCTTCTCTTTTAGAGGCAGCAGAAAGTGCTGTCTGTCGTCGTTTTCTTTCCCCGTGTCCCCCCAAAGAACAGTTGTCTCAGCCCTGGAAGAATTTTATCTTGATTTCCTTTAGGCAGCCGGGGGGGGTGGGTGGGGTGGGGTGTGGAGGGGGTGGTCTGAGTGAGTGAGACCGGACCACACTCACAGAAGTATGTTGCGTTCCCACTGCTCCTTTCTTCCTCAAGCCAGAGTGAGCCAACCAGGACCTTAGCAGAGTTTGAATTCTGGGTCACTAATTAGGAATGAACTGTCTTCTGATTTTACTCCCTGGGACCCCAGCCCTGTCCTCTGGTTATGTTGTTCTCTGGGTATTTCTCTCTTTTCCTGCCTCTGAAGAATTTAGCTGAGCTTTGCTCAATCCTAGTACAGATCACAGATCAGGGTGGATCTGCCCATTCATTATCTTCTCTCTCCCTTCCTCCTACCTCCTTGCTCCAGGCTCAGCCCTGTCTTCCCAGAGCATGTGAGTGGTTTCCAAGCTGCCTCAGAGGGACTGCTCCTCCTGGGACTGCTGTCTGCTGATCTATAGGCAAGAGAATAAGACTAAACATGAGGAGTCTGGAATTGAGGGTCCATCTCTTTGCCATTCTCACCTCCCCCCAACACACATAGACTACTCAGTGCAACAGGTCTGTGCCACTCCAAGGTCTCTCTCTAATCCCTTTTGGGCTTGGACTTATTACAGAGGAGTAAGTTGAGATGACAGTGGCAGCTTTAGACTCTTAATGCACCAATTTTTGTAGCCAAAGGACTTCTCATATATGCTAGAAACTGCTGATTCCCCCAACTATGTATCGTATTGCTATATGATCCTGTGTGTGAAATGACTGTGTCTCAAACCAAGCTGTAAGTTTCTTACATGACCAAAGTACAGACCAGAATACCTTAATGAGGGGTAGCCTTACTCTGAAGCCATGCCTGACCCTTGCTATTTACAGTGGAAGAAGGAAAGGAAAGCCAGTCAATCCTTAGGAATCGCTGTAGCTTGTCAGTAGCTGCCTTAACCATCCTTGGATACTACTTAAAAAGCTAAAGTTTTTTCCTTGACCGTTTTGACTATTTCTGGCTAGTTGCAAATGTCTAATTCTTATAATATTTGGAGCTTGACCTGTGATGCACGTATTTTTCTTTTTACTAGACAAACCATTTCTTATTAGGGTCAATAGTTGGGTTACAATCTCTATATTCTTGTGGCCTCACTAGAGACTCCCTCCATCAGCCTAGTTTCTCTGATCTAGTCAGCATGTGCCTCTCAGAGAGAGGGGCAGAGAGACTCTGCTAAACTTACCTCATCAGGAATGGAGCTCTTCAAGAGTCCTCAGACTCTGAAACAGGTTTTAGAAGGAGAAACTCTCCCTTTGAGAGAGACTAGAGCTCTGGGTGGTTATGCAGCCGCCTCTGGCATTCAGAATTTGTAGAATCTCAATAGATCTGACACTGTTTTGCAGGAGGAGGCAGGCTCTGGTGGGATAGAAGCCCCTCCCTCCTTTCTGAGGCTGCTTCTCTCTTCCCCTCTTGCCTCTCACATCTAGCTGGCCTTTTTCTGCCTTTGTGTTTGCTTATAGGGGGACTGTAACAATGAATATTTATAAATTACTGTGAAATTACAGAGTTCTTTTCACATACATTGCTCCTGAGTGACCTCGAGATAGGGGTGTGTGTGAGTGTCCTCACCTTAGAGATGATGCTCAAGGAACTTAAGTAGTTTGCCTAGACTGTATAGTTAGAAGTGGTTGTTGGGCCAGGGCTTGGGATCATATCTGACCCCATCTTTGCTAATAGCAGGCCCTCTTCCCATCTGGTCTGCTTGTTAAATGAATGAACACGCAGGGTGAGCAAGCAGGGGCACAAGTGCATACTCTTTACCTTTAGCCTTCCTCATCACTGGCATTCTTCATTTGCTTCCATTTTCCTCCCCTACCTTTATTCCATCCTCCTGTCCTCTTTCTTGAACCTCTTCTGCTCTGCCTCTGGAGGGCATGACTGTTAGGAGTCCCAAGCCAGTACCCTTCAGGGCCCAAGAGTTTCCTGATGTCTGCATGCTTTTATTAATTTCCTGGGATCGTGAGTGAAAGTCATGATGGCTAGAAAATGAAAGTAAAAGTGAATGGACCCCAGGGTCCCACTGGGCAAGGCTGAGGACTAGGGAACCAGCAGAGCTGGCCTGAGATTGGTCCTCTGATTTCCCTTTGGTGCTGCCTACTGTTTGCTCCTCTCACTAGAATTTACATGGAAATAGAGTAAGGTCACAAATTTAAATTCATCCCCACCAAACAAATACTTCTTAAAACTTCCTTCCTGTAACTTTTTCCTAGTCAACAGAGGTGGTATGGTGGTGTGAAAGGTGCTAGAGCTTAGGAGTTGGCCAGAACTGAATTCTCATCCTGACTCCCCTGCTTACCAGTTGTGTGACCTTAGGCTTGTTTCTTGACCTCATTGAGCCTGTTTCTTCCAATAAGATGGGAATACTAAATATCTTGCAAAATTGGAAACAAAGGGTAAGGGCTGGGGTTGTGGCTCAGTGGTAGAGCACTTGCCTAGCATGTACAAGGCGCTGGGTTCGATCCTCAGCACCACATAAATGTAAAATAAAAATATTGTGACCACCTAAAGCTAAAAAATAAATATTAAAAAAAAAAAGAAGACAAAGGGTAAATGAGCTAGTCCAGTGCTAGATGTGGAACAGATGCTCCCAAAATAGCAGTTGCCTCTGGCAGGTAGCTGGGATTTTGAAGGTGCATAGTAACTCATCCCTAGAATTCTGATTTAATACTAGTACCAAATGTCTGCTATTATGGTTAGGACTTTGCTTGATAGTTTCACATATTGTCTCCTTATGTAGATATTGAATAGAACTAATGTGGGTTGTGTTCCCATTTTCCAGAAGAGAATGCTAAGGCAATCATTGCACTTTTCTCACTGGGATTCTCAGACCTCCTGAGGTCACCCGCTGTGAATGCCCAGAGGCACTGACTAGATAAGGTTTTGCATCTTTTAGAAACTTCAGTCTTAAGTTATAAGCATTTTCATATTAAAGCAGTCCTGGATCTATTCTAGATTGGAATGCAAAGTTTGCATAAATTTAAGCTAAAATAGGAAACTTGAAGACAATATTTTGGAAGTAGCAGGTTGCTTGGGTTTGATTCTCAAATTCCTGAGATTTGTATTTCTCCTCCCCTGGCTCCAGTCAGGGCACTTCTGTTGGAGCTGCTTGAGAAGCAGTGCTTGAGGTAGGATGTCCCCAAATTCAAGTGATAATGCTTCCAAGAACTTTGGCAGAAGAGAATTGGAATATTTTTTGAAGGAGTCCTCTACATTTATAGCCTGGCAGTATAAGAAACTTATTTTCAGAGTAAATAGTCCCATCTCCTATATGCAGAGACAATAATACAAATTAAAGCTAAACTAAGCTTTGCTACTGTGTGTCAGTCACTCTTCTGGGCCTTAAGCATACACATTTTATCCTCATAACAACCCCAGGAAGTAGGATGTTTTTTTTATCCCCACCTTACAGTGGAGAACTACTGGGTAAGTAACAGAGGTAGGATTAGAATTGAGTGTATACTTAGATCACTATGCAACACAGCCTCTCCTTGCCAAATTTCTGGGCTGAATGTATACTGTTTCCTTTGGTTGGAAAGCTCTTGTCCATCTCATCTGCCTGGAAGCTGCTTCTCTCCATTTTATTCTCAAAGCTCAGCTTGCCTATGACTTCCTTAGTGAAGTTCTCCCAAGTCCCAAGGAGGTAAGGGCTTTTCTCCTCCATGGACTTTCTTTTTACTACTGTCTCCTGCTTCTGTTACCTCCTTTTATGGTGTGTAACCCTTTAAGGGCACAGATCTACTTTATCTTGGTGTGGCCAGTATCCAGCATGGTACTCTGCATAGTAGACCCCCTATGGAGTCATTAAAAGGAAGGGCAGACATCCAAACCTGCCCTTGAGGCACATGCCTGCCCACTTCCTTCATCACACTCTTCGTGATCTCACTTAACTTGGATGTGGTGAACCTGGGATCCAGATTTACATTCATCTGATTCTCAGCTTGAACTTCATCTTTATTCCGTTCTCCAGAATGTTGCTCACGGATGTTCAGAGAATAAACAGGTAAAAAAGGATTATCAGGACAGATGATGGGGGTTGGGCATGTCACAAACCAAATTTCCAGAGGGTAGAGCTCTCCAAATTTCCATTTCCGGTGTAGGGTTTAAATAGGAGAGGGTGGGTGTGGCTCTGGGTCTGGTAGCAGCACAGAACATAGTGTACTTCTGCAGTTGTGTGTGGTGAGGCAGCACCGACCCAGGCCATCACTTAGCAAAGCTTGGTGCAAGTGAATTTCACTCTTGTCCACAGGTGCTATTCTGCATGTCTACACTGAGCTTAAGACCACAGGCTGGTCTTAAGCAAGTGGTGGCAGGACTGGGAGTGTAGCTTGGTGGTAGGGTGCTTGACTAGTCTGTGTGAGGCCTTAGATACTATACCTAGCATTGCAAAAAGAAAAGAGTGGTGGTAGCAGTAGGTGGTGAGAGCAGCTTCCCTTGAGTATTCCATGGGTGTGGCCTTTGGACTCCACACTCCTAAGCCTGTGGTGTTTGGTGTAATCCTTTGCTCACTTCTAGTTCCCATCAACCCTGCTTTCTGCACATCCCTTTTACCCCTCCCCTTTGTCAAATTAACTCATCTTTAGGAATATGTGTTTTTGATAACTGCTATCCTTGGATATCATTTTGTCACAAGATAAGCCACCACCCCTTTTTTTGTTTGGTTTGGTTTCCCAGCAGGGGGAACTGAACCTAGGGGCACACAACCACTGAGTCCCCCAAAATAAAAATATTTTGAGGTAGGATCTTGTAGAGTTGCCCAGACTATCCTGGAACTTGCGATCCTCCTGCCTCAGGCTCCTTAATAACTGGAATCAGGTGTGCACCACCATCCCTTTTAAATAAATAAATAAATAAACTTTTTCTTTCAGAATAGTTGTAGATGTTAGAAAGATAGTGCAGAGTTTTCTCACAAACCCCACATGCAGTTTCCCATTATTAGTATCTTGCATTAGCTCTGTACATTAAAGTCCATGTTTCATCTGGATCTTAGTTTTTATCTGTTGTCCTTTTTCTGTTCTAGGAGCCCACACTGCATTTAGTTGTTATATCTCCTTAAGCTTCCCTAAGCTGATAGTTTCTCAAAAGTTCCTTGTTTTTATGACCTTGGTAGTGTTAAGGAGTACTGGTCAGGTATCTTGTAGAATGTCTCATGATTGGGATTTGTCTGATGTTTTCCTTATGATTGGACTGGGGTGGTTAGGAGTGTTTGGGAAAAGACTTTAGACCTAAAGTGCCATTTTCATCACCATCCCATCAAGGGCACATAGTCAATGTGACTTATCATGGTCTAGGTCAGCCTTGATCACTTTGGCTGAGGTGATGTTTGTCAGGTTTCTTCCCTGTATTCACTGTAAAGTTAGCCCCTTCGCATCCTGCTGTATTTTTTGGAAGGACATCAGTACTTGTAGCCCATGCTTAAGGAGAGGGGAATTAAGCCCTCCTCCTTATGGGCGGAGTAACTACATGAATTATTAAATTCTTCTACACAAGAACTGTCTATTCTCCTTCATTTATTTTTTCAATTATTTATATATCAGTATTGATTCACAGATACTTATTTTACACTTTGATTTATAATACAATCCTGCTTTCTTTTATTGCTCACATTGTTCCAGCTTTGACCAATAGTTGTACTTCTAGCTGCCTTTAACCTACTCTATCACTGTGAGGTTTTTTGTTTTTGTTTTTTCAGTATTTCCTTACTTTTTGGTATTATAAGATTCTCTTTGTGCATTTCCTGCCCCAGCCCTAGAATCAATCAGCTGACTTTCCAAGGCCATTACCTTTTTAGTGAACAGTTTCTCTAGTTTGCTGATATAGAATTATGTGAATGGGTTCAAGTTGTTCCTTCTTGTGATGGTTAGTCATAGTCACTGGAGACTCCAGAGTCTGGTAAGGTAGAAAGGTACCTGGGAATACTGTGAGAATCAACTCCAGTCCTGGAAGTTGGTCCCTCCAGCAGGCTGTTGCTCCTCTGCTCACATATTTCCTTCTCCTTGTACCCCAGTCTGATGCTGCATCTGATCCAAAAATGGTCAGATTTGGTATTTACTTTGGAGTTTACTATCCAGTTAGGAAGAGAACGTGTGAGGATATATAATCATTCTCTATTTCAAGTGCTAAGCTCTCCAGTCAAACCTTCCTACATTCTAGGTCTGAGATTCCATGTGAAATTCCACATATTCTAGACCCTTTTGCTGCCATTCAAAAACAGACCTCCCCTTTGGGAGGGTTTGTGCAGTGTTGTGGCTCCAGGAAGGCTCAGGGCAGGCTGTCACTTTGAGCTGTGATCCTGAATCATTGAATAGCTTAAATCCTTCTGTTGTACTGTCACCCTCTGAAGATGTGTAACTTGAGCTTACTGGAACACTAACTCCAGATCTTAACAGGAGTTGGTTTACAAGCCTCTTGCCTTCTATTCATAGCTGTGTGTGTGTCCCCTTCAGGTGGCTCTGTCAGAAGCGTCCCAGGCATGGAGGAGGGTGTGGGTGGTCTCCCTCACCCTGGCTGTTCTCCTAGTCATCAAATTGCTCTGTGAGCTGCTCAGAGTGCTGTGGTGATGAATGACGCCAATTTCCAAACCTCGAGCGTTTTCAGCCTGGTTTTTAAAAGGAACTCTGGTTTCTTCGTCAGCTGCCCTATTCTTCTCCCCCCTTCCCCCCCCTGCAACTGAACTACTTCTTCCTTTTCCTGAAAGAGGCTTTGAGATGGAAGGAAGGGCACTGGGGCTCAAGATGCTTTGTGTGGTGGTTCCCCCCCGCTTTTTTTAAAGGAGGTTATGATTTGCCTGGTTGGGGGCTTCAACTCAGTACTGATTTGTCAAGTGATGGTGGTTCCTTCCTCTCTTCTTGTGGCCTTGGGGGTGTATCCAGAGAATTCAAGATTGAGTTGTTGACAGGACACTGGATCTTCTAGAAAACTGGTGAAAGACGTCCTATTCCGCATTCTCTTCAAAGGAGGACCACTGAAGAATGGGGTCCAGGGAAACTGGAGGTGAAAGGAATGTGGAAGGATGTCTGAACATGAGTATGGAGATATCTACTTGCTTCACAGGACTGGGAGGCAGGGTTGCCCCTGGCCGGCAAGCATTACTGAGTGCTGCTGTAGTCCTCTCTGCTAAGAGCCTCTCGTGCACCATCTTCCCGGCAACCCTGGGAGGTCAGGGTGCTGGTCTCTCCATTTTTTAGGTGCTTTCAGTGACACAACACAAGACCAGCCTGGTGGCTTCAGCACTTGAGATGAAGTTTGTCTGACGATACTCTTTTTTTTTTTTTTTTTTAAAGAGGAGAGAGAGAGAGAGAGAGAGAGAATTTATTTTTTAATATTTATTTTTTAGTTCTCAGCGGACACAACATCTTTGTTGGTATGTGGTGCTGAGGATCAAACCCAGGCCGCACGCATGCCAGGCGAGCGCGCTACCGCTTGAGCCACATCCCCAGCCCCTCTGACGATACTCTTAACCCCTGTGTGTCAGGGCCTGAGAAGTTGTGCAAGAGTAAGTGAGGCATCTCCTCAGCTGACCTGTGGCTCCCTTGGAGGGTCCAAGTTGGCAAATGGACATGTATGTAAGCCCTCAGCTGCCCCCTCTACTCTACCCAGGCCTCCCTGTATCACCTGCTCAGTTCACCATGTTTATGAGCAGCCACCATGTGTCAGGCTTGATGTTATTTTCTGTTAAAACAAGAAAAACCCATAGTCCAGCCTCTGGGGATTTTGTTTTGTGGGTCCTTTTCATGCAATAATACCCTTAGGTTCTTTTGCCTTCTCACTTTCAACCCAAGTTCTCCCAGCTTTGATCACCTACAGGAGTCTTATGAAAATTTGGGGCCATGGGAGCAGAAGTGTGATTCATTCATCAAATCTTGTTTAGACCCATTCAATGCCTGATTTTTTTTTTTTTTTACCTGGCACCATTTCTACATTTTGTTCAGCCAAAATTAAGAAAGAAGAGTATGTCAGAAATAATGTTCTTTGGTGTCCAGGCTTCTGAGAGCAGCCATTGTCCCTCTGATCTCAGAACTTTTTGACCTTGTTAGCTGGGCAGCCTCTGACCACAGTGTGTGTGGTGTCTGAGCAAGAGAAATTTGGCTTGCTGGGATCTGATACCTGATTCTTTTTCCTTGCTTTCCTCTCAAACACTACCTCAGCTCTCTGTGGAGGAGCTCAGGGTGAAACAAAGAGGGCAGTGATTTAATTAAGCAAGCTTGCTTTTCTTGTTTATTGTTTGTAAAGACAGGAATGGTTTATGAGAGGTGTCAGTTGTTGGTGTGAGTGGCTGCGGGAACAGGTGCTGCCAGTGACCCTGGCTTTCAGCAAAGGTTCTTGGAGTCCTCCTGGGCCTGGGGTGCCAGCAATAGTGGCAGCTGTCCTGTTGACACTCCTGGCCCTTGCAGAGGCCCTCCCAAGACAGGGGAAGACAAGCTGTGCACTGAGGAGATTCCAATTAGGAATGTCCCAAGTAGTGACCGCACAAGCAAAACAGATACAAGTTCGTTGTGAGAATTGTGGATCAGCAGGAATCCCACATCCATCCTGATGGGCATCTAGGTGATGCATTGTCCATCCTGGGACAACAGCAAGTGTGTGTTGGAGCCAGGGAAGCGCCTTGGCCCATTTTCTTAGCATCTCATCTGGCACTGGCAGGGGAAGAGCTAGCTGGCAGAGTACAGTTACCGTGCAGCTGCAGTCCCATTCTCCCCACCCCCGCCCCGTGCCCTGTGCCTGGACATGTGTGGACATTGTGCTGTGGAAAGTACCACATTTCAAGTTGAGCTTGTGTTTGGGGCAGAGAATCTACCACAGCCAGACTGTCTAAGGTGTGCAGAGTTGGAGACCTCATTAGGGAGAATTATCTCAGGAATGTCTCAGAAATCAGTAGGTAGGACAAATGATCCTTGACTGGTACAGCTGTGATGGTCGCCTGCCTGTCAGACTGCTTTGCTGTACTGCCATCCAAGCCTCTGGATCTTCTGCTGATCTACAGTGCCCATGACTGAGGATCATCGAGCTGCCCATGAACCATGGGGCCCTTCCTAGGCAGTATGGGCAGACCACACTGACCAAGCCTCGTCAGCACATGCATGAGAGGGAGCAGGCACTGGAGGTTTCCATCCTCGCCTGAAAGTTACCGCTGACTCTGCCTCTCTGGGCCTCTCCAGGGAACCCAGCTGCTGTGTTCAGCTGAGAAAGCAGCTTGGAGATCAAGAAAGGATTTCTTGGAGTTCTTGCTAGAGCAGGAAGCTGGGGGTTCTGCCTCAGGGGGGGTTTCTACCTAACTCAGCTTAGGATCTGTCTGGAGAGATCCAACATGCCTTTTACACTAGGAAAAGGGCTATGAGAGCTGGCTGTACTCCATCCTGGCTAATTCCTGGCAAAGCTCCAGGTTCATTCTAGACATTTGGTGATGTGTTTCCAGGGTTTACGCCCCTTGGTACCCCTGCACACTGGCCCCTTTTGCTGGTGTTGGAGGAATTTGGGGTCTGGGCTGGGCCTCTCCAGAACTCCCGGGGGCCTCACTGTGATGTGGAAGTCTAGACACTCAGCCTCAGAAGTCTTATCATTAAAAGGGGAATGAATTGGGGGCGGAGGTTGTAGCTCAGTGGTAAAGTGCTTGCCTCACATGTGTGAGGCACTAGGTTTGAGCCTCAGCACCATATATAAATAAATATAGGTATTGTGTCCATCCACAACTTAAAAAAAAAAAAATTTAAAACGTAGGGGTGGAATGAATTGGAACTAATCCCAGTTAAGGGAGTTGAGTAGGCTGGGGGGAGGTTCAAGAGCCTGTCCTAGTTGTAGGGGACCCAACTCACCTTTAGTGTCCCTTCTTGAGTGTTACTTCCCTTTCCCCAGAAAGAGTCCTTCTGTGGCTTTGTAAAGGCAGCACCCCTTTCTTCTCTTGCTGCCTCTTCCCCTGAGCCTACTGCTTACTGGTGTGAGGAGTGAGTCCCAGCTCCCATTAGAGTCCTCGCTGGATCTCATCATGGGCTGTTAAACCTCTGGCCTCCGGAACCAAACTTCTGCTACACTCTCCAGGTGAAATGCAGGCCCTATGTGTAGCAGTGCCACAGTCATGCTTATGCAGGAGGGTGCCACTGTCTTTGATTCTACCCCTTTAGCCCCTAAACCTTTTTCTCTTCTGCAGATACTCTTGACTGGAGGGGGAGCAGAAAGCATCACAATGTAACCTCTTTCTCCTCCTTGAAAAAGACAATAAATATTAGCACTTTTTTGTTTTGTTTTCAGGAAATAATTGTAAAATTCTTCAACCCACAGTTAAGTCCAAAAATATATATGCAATAATCATATTTTTATGGTGATCCCATTATCTTGTCCATTACTTTTAACATTTGAGTACCTTTGTTCTCTTTGGGTCATCTAATTTAGGCATCATCTTTTTTATTATCTTTAATATTATTCTATATCTTTTCATACTAAAGAGGAAGCAGAAAATATATTATATGCAGGGAAGCTAGAATAGATTAGTATCAATTCTAAGCTTTAATTTTTATTGTTATATGCAAAATTCTATACCATTAGCATTTTTTAACCTCTTATTAACATGTAGCTTACATATATACAATTTAAGTTCACTTTTCTTTTTTTCCCAGTACTGGGAATTGAACCTAAGAGCATTCTACCTCTGAAATACATCCCCAGCCCTTTTATTTAATTTTTAATTTTGATACAGGGTCTAGTGTGGATAAGTTGCTGAGGCTGGCCTTGAACTTGCAATCCTCCTGCCTCAGCCTCTTGAGTAGCTGAAATTACAGGTGTAGGCCACTGCAGCTCAGCCAAGAATTTACAGATCTTAAGTGTACAGCTTGATGGATTTTTGCATTTGTTTGCATCCTCTAAAGTCAAGATACAGAACCTTTCCATTCATCAGAATGGATTTTTTTGTTTTATTTGTTTTTAGTTTGATAGAAATGCGTGTTTCACTGTTAGAAGCAGTATTTTACGAAATATCCATAGAAAGTCAAATTCCCGGGCTGAGGATGTGGCTCAAGCGGTAGCGCACTCACCTGGCATGCGTGCAACCTGGGTTCCATCCTCAGCACCACATACCAACAAAGATGTTGTGTCCGCTGAGAACTGAAAAATAAATATTAAAAATTCTCTCTCTCTCTCTCTCCTCTCTCACTCTCTCTTTAAAAAAAATAATCTTTAAAAAAAAAAAGAAAGTCAAATTCCCATCTACTAAGATTTAATTCTTAGTAGATGTAGTAATAGACATTGTTAATGTTCTTGGGGGCTTTGTCTGTATTTCTGATAGGGGAGCCTTGCCTGAGTTATGAATCTTGGGCTTGGGCTCTGCCACCAACTGGCTGTGTGACCCTGATTATGTCACCTTGCCTCACTTTCATTTCCTTTTCTGTAATTGGCAAGGATAGGATTAGGTCTTTAAGACCCTTTTGAGCTCCTTCAACCAATGAGTCAAAGCTAGTTAATTAGCCGGTAGTCTAATACTCTTACCACTTGTTGGAACCTTACCCTCAGCCTAATACTATGCTAAACACTATGTGTTGTTTCATTTAACCTTTACAACAACCTAGTGCAATTAGTATTAAATAATATCATTTTGTCGATAAGAAGCCATCCCTTGTGTGACTTGGCCAGGGTCACGCAAATGAGCAACCATGAAGCCAGGACTTGAAACAAATAGGTGCAGCCTCCCAAGTATCCTGCTGGTTGGGTGTGTGGATACCTAAGATGGCTTCTGTTGCCTCAGAGTTTTCTTACCTTTGAGTCTGACCAGCTAGAAGCCAGGGTCGTCCTACTGGGAGGCTCTCCTCTCTTTCTGTGTGCCGGCAGTGGTGGTATTCCTTTGCATGGAAGAGCTGTGGTCTTGAGTCTATAGGTCAGTGATCTTCAGCTAATCTGAGCCTCTGGAGCATTTGCAGAACCTTGGCTCCATTTAGTTTCCTTTTAATATTGCCTTTGAACCTCTCTGCCTCTCCCTCTATATCCTGTGTTTCCTTCTCTTTAAACTAACAAGTTTGCTTCTGCTATGGCCTTCTCTAGCTCCATGTTACCTGTTAAATATTTTCAGGAATGCTTTTTCCTGGAGGAAAGTATAGCTGAAGTTGCTGACAAGAATGACCTCCAGGGGGCCCTGGGTGGGTCACTGGTTCTCAAGCTACCCCCAGCTAACCTTGAGAGAGTCTCCACCCACCCTCTGGTCAACAGTCTGTTTTCCCTAATCAGTTCACTATCCAGGCAGTGCTGGGTTTCTGAGTTAGAGGAAGTCTCTTAAGCAAACAGGAAGCACAAGAGACACCCATTAGCTGGAATTGCTCACCCTTTTACCAGGAAGGATAAAAAGTATGTAGTGGTAGGGCTGGGGCTCAGCAGTATCGCACTTGCCTGGCATGTGTGAGTCATTGGGTTCGATTCTCAGCACCACATATAAATAAATAAAATAAAAGGTCTATCAACAACTAAAAAGAGGACTGGGGTTGTGGCTCAGTGGTAAAACCCTTGCCTAGCAAGTGCAAGGCCCTGGGTTCGATCCTCAGCACCAATAAAGATAAATAAAGTATTGTGTCCAACTACAACTCATAAATATTTTTTAAAAAAACAACTAAAAGATATTTTAAAAATAGTGGGTGACTTCATAGATTATGGAAAGGTGAAAATTTATTTTTATCTTTTTAGTACTGGGATTGAACTCAGGGGTTCTCAACCACTGAGCCATATCCTCAGCCCCTTTTTAAATATTTTATTTAGAAACAGGGTCTGGCTAAGTTTCTGAGACTGGCTTTGAATTCCAGATCTTCCTGCCTCAGGCTCCCCAGCTGCTGGGATTACATGTATGCTGCACTGTGCTTCCGCAAAAGGTGATTATTTCTAATGGAGACTGGGGATGGGTGACTTTCCAGCAGTATCTGGTGTCTTAAAGACTTCATTGTTGAGTGAAATCAAGACCCCACCCCAATCTGTTGCCATGTATTGTCCTTGACACTGATCAGAGTGCCTTTCTATCCTGGATTACATATTTCTTTATCAAAGCTCTCAATACTTAAATCAGCTACTTAAGATCACTTGGGGAACTTATTTTAAAAACATCGAGTTCTTGCCAGGCTTGGTGTAATTCCAGTAACTCGGAGAGCTGAGGCAGGAGGATCTCAAAAAATAAAAAGGTCTGGGGTTGTAGCTCAGTAGTAAAGTGCCCCTCGATTAAGCCCCAAGAATGAATGGATGAGCCAGGTGTGGCACATGCCTATAATCCCAGCCGCTTGGGAGGCTAAGGCAGGAGGATCTTGAGTTCAAAGCCAGCCTCAGCATTTCAGCGAGGCCCTGAATAACTCAGGGAAACCCTATCTCTAAATAAAATACAAAAAAGGCTAGGAATATATGTTCCTCAGTGGTTAAGCACTCCTGGGTTCAATACCTGGTATCCATCTCCCTACCCAAAAAATGGGTGGATAGATGAAAGAAAGAAAGTTTAGTTGGCCAGTGTTTTTTTCTGAACACTCTGGGTGATTCTGATGAAAAAAGTTTAAAAAGCACTGATCAAAGTACTTCTAGTGTCCAAAGTACAGAAAACTCCAGAGCATGGAAGAACAATGTCCTACTATTTCTTCTTTTCTTTCTCTAGTCACTCTCATCCCCAGAGCGGCCTGTGCATAGAACCAGTGTTTAGGAGTTCATATCCCTTCTGCCCTCTCACATGCACCATTGGAAAAGACACCCTGAATAGGGTACCCCTAATTCCTTGCATCTGTCGCTTTTCTTGCGGAAGATGTGAGAATGGGACTGGTGCCCATTCTCAGTGGCTGCTGAACCAACCAGGATTCTCTTTGGAGGGTAGGGAAGTGGGGCACAACAAGGAGAGTCTTGCTGTAGGCCTGACGCTCAGTTGCTACCATTATACTTGGAGGAGGGGAGAGATCTTTGGCCCCTTCTGTGTCTTATAGGTAACTTTGACTATGCCTTTAGGTCTTTAGGAGAATTTGACTTTTGACTCTAAGACTTCTTTTACTATGTCATTTTAAAAAACTGCTTTAAAACTTGAGTTGTGGGGCTGGGGATGTGGCTCAAGCGGTAGCGCGCTCGCCTGGCATGCGTGCGGCCCGGGTTCGATCCTCAGCACCACATACCAACAAAGATGTTGTGTCCACCGAGAACTAAGAAATAAATATTTAAAAAATTTCTCTCTCTCTCTCTCTCTCTCTTCTCTCAGTCTCTCTTTAAAAAAAATAAATAAATAAATAAAAAATAAAATAAAACTTGAGTTGTAACAATAGGTAATTTTTACCATGAGTTCAAAAGCAAAGATTTCTATTCTTGGGAGGCAGGACAGCTCAGTATGTGAGTATGAATTCCTTCACCTTTGCTACCTGGCAGAGAAATGTCTTCAGTTTCCCAATCTTGGGAAAGAAGGGCTAAGGCTTCCTGGGGCCTTGGGTCTGACCTTCACCTGACTTAATCACCCTCATATCTCCAGGTCCCCATTGGCAAAGTCATCTTCCTTAGTGCTTTATTGTCTAAGAAGGTTGGACACCGCTGCTCATGTGATCAGTAAGTGGGGCCAGGAAAACCATGAGGCAGCAGACTGTAAAAAAATGCTAGGTCTGCCAAGTGTGGTGGCTTATGCCTGTAATCCCATGGGACCTGGGAGGCTGAGGCAGGAGGATTACCAGTTTGAGGCAAGAATTTAGCAAGACCCTCAGCAATTCAGCAAGAGTGTCTCAAAAAATAATTAAGGACTGGGTATATAGCTTAGTGATAAAGCGCCCCTGGGCTCAATCCCCATCAATCCCCAGTACCCGTCCCCAACCACCAAAAAATTTAAAAAGGGCGTACTCAGGTGTCTCTGGAAGGCAGGATCAGTGTGAGCAGGAAGAACATGTCAACAGTCAGTTTAAGGCAGATGGAGCCTTCTTGGTTAACTAGGGAGGCCTGTGTCTGTTAACCAATAGTCTTAGAGAAAGTATTATAATTGATCATGTCAATGTTATTAGCTGCTGATGATTCAACAATACATGTACAAGACTCTCGGTAGATGCTTTCATTAACCCTTATCCTTGTCTTGTCACTAATAGCACTAGTGAGACTCAGGTCAAATGACTTCTACAAGGTGGCCCAGAAGTGGCAGGAGACAGTCACATCCTGTAGTGTGCAAAGCTAGTGCCTGTATCCATTGCTTAGTGCCAGTTGCTCTAACCCTTGCTGAGCTTCAGTGGCTCTTGAGAATAGTGGGCTCTCCAGGGACCAGATGTACAAATAGCTTTGTTATATAGACGAGGTTGAGAACCACTGCGTGAGACTTGCTTTTCTTTCCCTCAGGCTTGTTAAAAAATCACATTCTATCTGGACAGGTTTGGAAATGTGCTACCTCTGTTTTTCTCAGCTTGTAGGTGCTGGTTGCTCCCTAGCTGCTTTAGTTTTTTTTTAGAATTAGGGACTTAATTTCCTGTTTCCCTTGCCCCACTCCTTCATACCTGGTCTAGAACCCAGCCACATTACGTTGCCCAGATAGGACTATGTGTCATGAGCATGCATGGTAGTAACCAGCTGTTGCTATTGCTGTGTCTGACCTAGGATGTCTTCTCCCACTATTTGGGAGTACTCAGGGACTATAAAATCACTCTGATTGCCACCAAGCCAAACCTGGCTGGGCCAGCAAAACTACTGTCCCAAAAAGAGTCTCATTCACTCTGCAACCCAAAACCAGAACAG
The DNA here is from genome assembly GCF_052094955.1 of Ictidomys tridecemlineatus. NCBI lineage: Eukaryota > Metazoa > Chordata > Mammalia > Rodentia > Sciuridae > Ictidomys > Ictidomys tridecemlineatus. Next base: position 20,225,107 of record NC_135479.1, read on the forward strand.
AGTGGAAGTTGCCTTCATTGTTTTTCCACAGAGGGAAGAATGGCGGGTGATAACAAATGAGTTTGTATGAGTAGCAACCCAAGTTTGCATTTAGGCTCTCTCACTTATATGCTGTGTGTGACCTTGAGCAGGGCATTTAGTATCTGAGTATCAAGTTATTTATCTAAAAAATAGGAGATCCTTTAAAGCTTAAAGGAGATAATAGTTGTGCAGTTATTCAGTAAATGTTATCTGTCTTTAAAAATGATTTCATTTATTAAGTGCTTCTTGAGTTCCTAGAACTTCTGTAAACCTGATGAAGAAGGTTTTCGAGGATTCAGAAAGCACAGACCTGCCTGGCTGTTGATTGGGGTGGAATGAGAAAGGATCTTATCTGTGATACATTTAAATGGCATTTCTGGTTACCAATTGAGCCCCCCCCATACTTCCTTCCTTGTACTTTTGGGGAAGATGTGGCCCCATTTTCAAAGCTCTTTACCTTTGGTACTGTTCAGAAAGGAAACTTGTTCCTGGTTAGTGAATCACTCTTCCTGAAGCTCACTTTTTAAATGAGTCGCTGGGAGAACTCCAATGTGGAAACGATTTGAGGCTGAAAAAAAGCCAGCCCTTTGCTATCAGCTGTTTGCACAGGCATAGATCATATGCTTCCCATGGAAATGTCCTTTTCATCCACACCTATCCCTTGACTCTAAGGGAATATGCTCCCCTTCCCAGGGGCAGGTCAGGGCTTTCCCTGACCCTTTCTCTCCTCTCTGGACTCCATTTTGCAAAGGGCATTTTATAAAAACTTTTGTAGGTCCAAACACTGAACCGAACTTAACAGCTACTCAGAGTTCTCATTTATAAAATATTTTCAGTGTGTTTGAGTACAAGTCTTCTAGAGACTTCTGGAGTTAGGTTTCTCATCTTTCTTTGCAGTTCCAAAGTTTATAAAAAGTTTGTGCCTCTGAAGCTATCACTCAAGAGTGATTGCTCACTGAGTGACTGTCAGGGCTAGAATACCAGCTGCTGACCTGTGGGAGCAGGTTTTGTTGTCCCTTGTTTGCCTCCACCCGTCTCGCCTTCCCCTTGTTCTTTCTGTGTGTCAACCCCTGCCTCTGCCAATAGAGAATGAAATTGAGGTCTCTATTTAAAAGGGAAAGCTGGCAGTTGGCTGCCAGCAGAGCATTGGCTTTGGTATGTTTTGTTTTCGTGTGTGTTTTGTTTTTTAATGTGTGTGAGACTCCTGGCCCATCAAGAATGAGAGGACTGGGGAAACAGGCTCTCAATGAGCAGGGGAAACATTGCTTTGATTCCAGTGCACAGAGGTTCATAGTCCACCTCAGACCGAGAGAATGGCTCATTCTGGAGAACATTGGCTGTTTTGATAACAACTTGCACTGTTAGGCCCTGGCCCTGCGTGCCCATCTGGTGGCTGAGCACCTTATGTGACACACTTTCTACCTACACTCCTTGTACCCTCCCTCATCTGCCTCACCATCTACTTGGCTCTGCACAGAGCAGGCTGTGGTCTTATTAACATCCCAAAGAGCTTGTAGACTTGAGTCATCCAGCTGCCATAGGTGGCCTAGTGAGGTGCTGTCCTGACTCTGGGCTGAAGGGCTGGGATTAATAGGAAGGGAGACAGCTGAATCATCAGGAAGGGCAGGAGAATGACCTGTAATTTAGGAAGGGCTCCCTAGTCTCAGAACTAACCCCATGCCTCTTATTTCTCCCCTGCAGTTGGAGGCCCCCTCCCCACTAAGTGCCTCCTTGCCTAGCACCAGCCCCCATCCGCACGCTCACTGGTACTACTTCGGCAGGACGGGCCATGGCGGGTCGGGGAGGAGCAGCACGGCCCAACGGACCAGCCGCTGGGAACAAGATTTGTCAGTTTAAGCTGGTTCTGCTAGGGGAGTCTGCAGTGGGCAAATCCAGTCTCGTCCTCCGCTTTGTCAAGGGACAATTCCATGAGTACCAGGAGAGCACAATTGGAGGTGAGTGGACACAGGGAAATGGGATACCTCAGAGAGGCCAAAGAAATACCTTGGCCTAGATAGGAGAATCTGACTCCACACAGAGACTAAATATGTCTGAGATTGCAGCACCTCTTTCTCATTAGCCCCTAGAATTGAATCTAGTAGCTGGACTCCATGTCATGACTAGTAGGAGTTACCTGGGTTCAGCTTCTTTTTTATTGTGTGGCCTTGGCTGAGCCTTTTCCACTGACCTGGACTCAGGGAAGGAAAAGCTAGCTCTGGATCTATAGGGTTCTTCTTACTAAAAGGAGCAATGTATCTGCCCTGGCCCCTCCTGCTTTCCAGATGGGAATGGCTGGTGAGTCAGCTGGTAATAGGTTGGCATTGCTGAAGTTGAAGTTTACCCTCTGTGGAGCCCAGTGCATATTGTTGATTCCCCATTGGTCAGTATTTAGGTTGCGAGTTAGGGTCTGGACTCAGCCTCTCACCTGAGTGGTCACTGTAAACTTGAAGCCAGGATCAGCCTTGGACTTGAGTCATCCTTTCTCTGCTCTCTTGGGTGGTAGGAGATTTCCAGGCAGCTGGAAACAAAATGAGCCATGTCAGCGGTCCTCCTGCTGCCCCTTCAACATTCATCCAGAGCTGGAAAGGGGGAAGTGGGGCGGTGCCCAAGGCCCTCAGTAGGTGGGGGAGGGCAGACATTGAAAACAGCTTTCTACACAGAGCTGTCTGGGATCCTGTGCTGTGTCCAGGCTATCTTTTCTAGCACTGAGTATCCTCCTTTGAAGCACATGCATAAGTGCTTCACGTTCCCCTGTTAGGTTCCCTGTGTTCCCTGAACATCAAGCCACAGGGTACTGAAATGGCTCTGGGTCCAAGCTGGGGGCAGTGGCTATCTGGAGTGTCTGGAAGTGCCCATCTCAACAGTTGGCTTCTGAGTACCAAAGCCTAGAAAATATGTAGGGGTAGCTTCTAACCCATCCTTGCCTGGTGACACTACCTTCTCTCTTACAGCGGCCTTCCTTACACAGACTGTCTGCTTGGACGACACAACAGTCAAGTTTGAGATCTGGGACACAGCTGGACAGGAGCGGTATCACAGCCTGGCCCCCATGTACTACCGGGGGGCCCAGGCTGCCATCGTGGTCTATGACATCACCAACACAGTAAAGATTTTCTCTTCTTCCTTGCCTTCATCTTTTTTTTTTCTTTTTAGTATTTTTTATTTTTAGTTGTTGATGGGCCTTTATTCATTCATTTATTTATATGCAGTGCTGAAAATCGAACCCAGTGCCTCACATATGCTAGGCAAGTGCTCTACCATTGAGCCACAACCCTAGCCCTGCCCTCATCTTGAAACCCCAGGAATTGGCTATAAATGCCCCCATTTCAGGCCTTTTGGCCCTCTGTTCTTGGGTGGGATGTGGGCAGATTTCCTCTGTTAATTAGGGACATCTCATCAGAATCTTTAGGGGTGGCATCTTAGATAACTTGGCTCTGCCAGCTTGAGCTTCACTCATGAGTGGCACTGGGCAGAATGCCTCCTCTGTCTCTGACATTTTGACCCTGTCTCCTCAGGATACATTTGCACGGGCCAAGAACTGGGTGAAGGAGTTACAGAGGCAGGCCAGCCCCAACATCGTCATTGCACTTGCGGGTAACAAGGCAGACCTGGCCAGCAAGAGAGCCGTGGAGTTCCAGGTGGGGAAATGACAGGACTTGGGGATGTGTGAGCCAGCTCCACCAGGCCTCCCTGGGTTGCTCAGGGGCTGTATAAAGGGCCACACAAGGACCTGCACGCAGCTTTCATCTCCTTTCCTCCATGGCTCAACCTTGGGCCTTGGAGGAACTGCCACCTGCCTCTCCCTTGTTCTTTTTCTTTGGTGATGGGTGTGTTTGTGAATGAGTGAAGCTTCTTATTTCATCTTAAGAACTGAGTTTCCTGATAAAGAAGTCCTCTTTTCATATAAAATGTGTACACAGTAAAATTTATACATTCACTCTCTTTTCTCCTTAGAAACTCAGCCTTTCTTCCCTGAAGTTCCCCAGTTTATCTTTCCAGAAATGTCCATATGTTTATGAATCTCTTTCTTTGCATAGATGGCAGTATGCTATACATACTGTGTTTTCTAATTTCTCTTTGGGCCAGGTCCTAATTGATGGGCTTCTAGGTAGTTTGTAATAACTTCTGGTAGTTTGTAATGACAAGTAGCATCCTCATACTTTGGTGCTTTTGCCCAAATGTGCAAGTGTATTTGTAAGATAACTTCCAGAAGTATGTCCAAGCCTGGTGATTTTGAAGGGCAAGAATGCAGAATGGACCTAGGGAAGCTAGAGTAAGGCATCTGCTTATACTGGTGAGCTACGATGCTGTGTGGAATAAGAGGGCCGGGAGTCTGGAGCAGAGACCTCAGGGCGAACCTGGAGCAGGGGAGCTTAGTCCTAAAAACCCTGCATTTGTCCAGTCAGTCTCTATTGTACGTAAAGACTGTGAACAGTGAACATTTTATCCGGGGCCCTGGCCCCTGCCAACATTTCCTTTCCATCCTCTTTCTGGCCTCTGTCGGGAATCAGGAAGCACAGGCCTATGCAGATGACAACAGTTTGCTGTTCATGGAGACATCAGCAAAGACTGCAATGAACGTGAATGAAATTTTCATGGCAATAGGTAAGTTGCCTCTTGTCCCCTTCCCACCATCACCAAAGGCATGTTGCTTATGTGCTATTCTCTAGTGGGTCTGTGGGGTCCCTTCAACAGAACTTGCACTTTTTTTTTTAACGTTCTGATAAACTCATTGTCTTTTCCATCTGACTCCCACACGTAAGAGAACTGAGCACTGTCTGAAGCCCGAGGCAAAGTTTGAACATTTTACTTCCTGACTCTTCACTTGCCACCCATTTCAGAGCCTGCCATTGCTGTCCTTTACCCCTTCTTAGGATTTTTTAGCTCACTTGACTCAGGAGTCATCCTGCCTGGGTTCATTCCTGGCTCTGCCACTAATGAGCTCTGTGGTGTTGGTATTTAACTTCTCTTATGCCTCAGTTTTCTGAAACACTCAAAATGTACTTGGTGACAGCAGTCCTCCATTTGTTAGCACTGATTAGTAGGTAAGGACCAGACTGCTCCAGTGCAGTTGGCAGAGAGTATTGGGGTGGCCCTACTGCTACATTTTCTCTCTCTCTCAAACAGCTAAGAAGCTTCCCAAGAACGAGCCTCAGAATGCAGCTGGTGCTCCAGGCGGGACCCGAGGGGTGAACCTCCAGGAGAGCAACCCAGCCAGCCGGAGCCAGTGCTGCAGCAACTGAGCCCCCCTTGCCTGCCACTGCCCCCACCTCCTCCGCCTGAATGACCCGACTGGAATCCACTCTAACCAATCGCACTTAACGACTCGGGCCACCACTGGGGGCAGGGGAGGGGTCCACCATGATTTCTCAGTATAACTTTGATCCTAGGCCGGAGGGAGTTATTCCACCTGCACCTTTCTGTACAAATACTAATTCAATTTTAAGTCTTAAGTCACTTTTTTAATATATATGATCTTCTGCTCTTCCCACTTCCCCCCTTTCTACTATACTCTCCCATTTGTCCTTTGCTGGTAGTAGCCACATGCTCCTGCCCCCCACCCCCTTGTCTGTGGGGTCGGAGCTTGGAACAGTTACCCCTCCCTTCCCTTCCCTTCCCTCTTGCTGAAGAGCAGCCTTAGCAAGAGCATCCACATCCTTACCTTGTTGGGAGTGGTCTTAGTCTGGGGTGGTGGGCAGGCCCTGGGCTGGGAAGGGGACAGGCAGCTCTGCCCTCAGCTGGCTGTCATCAGGCTGCAGCCTCCTTCCCACCCAACTCCCAGCTGGGAGAGAAAACGCAGCATTACCGCAGCATCATTGTGACAGCCATGCATCCATTGCCCATGACCCCTCCACCCTCGGTCACCTGACCTCTGGCTCTGAGCCCTGTTCTGACCAAATCACGATGATGAGTATTTGGGGGTGGGTGGGTAAGGGGGGGAGTGGGAGGGGATGGAACCAACTTTTTCTGTATTTTGTATTGTATGTTTTCTTCAACATGTAACCAATCAGTATCTTGTCAATATAGTCAGCCGATCGATCGACCTCACACTTGTCTTCCTCGTCTTTCTCTGGCAGTGTTTATCAGACCATGTCCTTTCTAGTTCACTAAATTTAAATGAACCACTGAATCTTGCTAAACAAAAGCTTCCCCCCTAATGTGAGGGGATGCTGGTGGTCATGGTAACCAAGAGAAAGAGGTTCTTGCTGTTAGCTCTGATGGGTAGCGGGTGGAATAGGACTGACTTGGGGCTGAACATGTTTGAAGTTAAGGGTCCTGCATTTGCCTTTAAACCATCCCCTGGCCTATCCCCCACCAGCTTACATTGGGGGATATGTAGCTTGGGTTGAAAAAAAAAAATCTTTGGACTCTGAAGAAACAACCTCTGTGGTGTTTTTTTGTTTTTGTTTTGTTGGTCGTGGTGGCTTATACCAAGCCTGTGAGGGATGGATCCTTTCAGGACTGGACAAGAGGCCAAGTTTGCAGCCCCTTGCTTTCTTCACCACTTTTGTCCTTCACTGCAACCCCTACCTACACGAAGTCCAATCCTGATCTCAGGGCTTTCTGCTAGTTCTGAAGTCAGGTCACATTTGGGCCCTGCCAGCCCTCTGCTGCTCCCGGCTTTAACTCTGATTGGCAGCTAAGGCCACACTGCCCCCTCCTACTTCTCCAGGGGCCAGAGATCTGATTCTTGGTGGACCACTACCTGGAGGTGCCTTTCCTCCATCCTTCTATGTATAGCTCCAACCCCCTACCTCTGACCTCATTCATCCCCAGAAAAGACAGGAGACAACTTAAGTTTGCTGCACACCACGGTTGTTGTTTACTAGGCCAAGCTAGGTTGAACCCTTCTTAGAGCCACGGCTTCTGAAACTTGATGATCCTGTTAGGGCTTCAGGAGGATGCGGCGACTGGGTTTGGCCTTGGACCCACAGTTGGCCAGAAGGGGTCAGGCAGCAGGTCATGGCGGTGGTATCTAGGCCCGGAGGTAGTTGCATTTGCCGGTGCACCTTCTGTTCCATGCGGTAACCTCCCCTAACCGGGTCGGTACTCTCTATCTGCCGCTGGCCGGTGACCATCAGGTTTCGGCCGTCCACCTGCACCACCAGCTCCTCAGGGGTGAAGCCATGAGCATTCATCTTCATTTGGAAACTTTTAGCATGGTCACTGCCCTGCACAGCGACCTGATCATCCCTGAGCAGTCTCACCGGCAGTGTGGCCACCGGGTTACTTTCAGCGAGGGCCACGCTGGGGCTCTGGTTGGAGAAACTGTTACCGACCTGCTGCATCCGAGTGAGCAACTGCTGTTGAAGGGCGCGAGGCTGTCTGTGCAAAGCTCAGAGCTTGGGTAGGTGCGCAAGCGCGCAAGAGGAAGTGCCTCACGAGGCCCCACCTCCACCCTAGTTCCTCGGTTCTCTTCGCAGCTGCTTAAGTCTATAGTTTGGGGTCTGCCATGCCTGTCCTACCTCCAAGTGTCAGCATGTCAACCGAGGCTGCTTTTACCTCAAACCCTCTCCCTCCCTATCTGCCTGAGAGGGCTGAGGCTGTAACAGAACTGGATCTTTGGAACCAACTGCATACATCAGACTGAGGCTCAGGGCTAGAAGCATTTTGTCTTCTAAGAACCAGGCCTGGGCCAGGAGGATTGTTTCCTGAGCACAGTCATCAGATGGGACTTTCTCCCCTTCTCTGTTTTTCCCTGACTATGCACAATCCAGTGCTGACACATGGGGAGGGATGTGGACATCACTCTAGCTCTGGGACTATAAAGACTCCCTCTGGGGAGGCTTCAGCTTTCTTGGCCCTCAATCCTCAGCCTCATCCCCAACCTAGTAACTTTCTTCATGACTATTGTGGTCACTGCTGTGCCTCTGATGTTCCGTGTTTTGATAATAAATTCTTTGTTGAAGTGTAACAAAAAAAGTGTTCAAAAGGGTTCAACTGTCACAAAGCTAACACCAGTATCACCACCACATAGCATGAGATGTTGAATTGTTACATTTAATCTCCCCGGTAGTTGCAACTCTGTGTCTGGAGCTAGATGGAGCAGATCTTTTGACGGGAGCTGGGTGGTGGTGCTGGAGGTGACCGTGGTGGTAGTGGGTGGCCCATCCTGGCCCAAACCTGTGGGCTTGGGAGGGGCAGAATCCACAAGTCACCCAAACAGGTGCCTGTGTTCTGGAATGCTCCTTGTCCCCAAGAAGAGAGCAATCGTGACTACCCATATAGCTTCAAGAAAAATTACAAGTGAGGAGCGGCCAAAATGAGGTGCTCGCTGGGGCCTCACGTGGTTGTCCTGGACCAAAAGACAAGACAGAAAAGTCTGGAAAGCAGAGGCAGTGGGGAGCGGCGGAGCAAAACTACAACTCCCATCGTGCGCCGGTGCAGCGACGCCTGCGCACAGCGTGCCGGTTGCCCATGCGGCCCTAGGGCTGGGAGCGCGGCGCCGCTCCGCTGCTGGGGAGGCCATGGCGGAACCTTCCCAGGCCCCGACCCCGGCCACGGCCGCGCAGCCCCGGCCCCTTCATTCCCCAGCCCCTGCCCCAACTCCGACTCCTGCGCCCAGCCCCGCTTCAGTCCCGACTCCGGCTCCCACTCCGGCACCAGCCCCCGCTCCAGCTGCAGCCCCAGCTGGGAGCACAGGGACCGGGGGGCCCGGGGTGGGAAGTGGAGGAACTGGGAGCGGGGGGGATCCGGCTCGACCTGGCCTGAGCCAGCAGCAGCGCGCCAGCCAGAGGAAGGCGCAAGTCCGGGGTCTGCCGCGTGCCAAGAAGCTTGAGAAGCTAGGGGTCTTCTCGGCTTGCAAGGTGGGGGCGGGGCCTACTGCGAAGGGGCGGGGCTTGGGGCATCCCAGGGCTCCGGTGGAAATGGGGGCAAAGCTCTGGATACCGAGCGGCCCCAGCTCCACGGGTAAAGCGTCATACATCTGAACCTTCTGCCTCCAGGCCAATGAAACCTGTAAGTGTAATGGTTGGAAAAACCCCAAGCCCCCCACCGCACCCCGCATGGACCTGCAGCAGCCAGCTGCCAACCTGAGCGAGCTTTGCCGCAGCTGTGAGCACCCCTTAGGTAAGGCAGGCATCGCCCTTGGAGCTGGGGTGGAGGGCAGGTTCTGGATCCTGTTTGGACAGGTGACTTAAAAGCTACAAAGCCTCTTAGAAAAACCAGAGATCCCACCTCAAGAGAGATTAGGTTAGAGGTGTGTATGCTCCAAGAAAGGAGAAAAGAAATCTACCAGACAAGAAGAGGCAGGGACCATCCAAATACTAATATAAGGGCATTCGGTCTCAATGTTGGTCACACTGGGTAGAGGGAATAGGGTGTATCATGGCTGGTTGGGAAAAAGTGCAGGAAACCCAGTTGATTTCTGTACATTTTTCCCAACTCCATCACCTGTCCATTTTGAAGCTGACCATGTATCCCACCTGGAGAATGTGTCAGAGGATGAGATTAATCGACTGCTGGGGATGGTGGTGGATGTGGAGAATCTGTTCATGTCTGTTCACAAGGAGGAAGACACAGACACCAAGCAGGTTTATTTCTACCTCTTCAAGGTGAGCTTTCAGGGAATGAAGGTGTGAATCAAGGAGGTGACCCATTTGTGTGGGGGAGGGTCCACAGCTTTGAGCTCTGCTGTCTTCTACTCCTCTTTTTCTCTTCCCTCCAGCTCTTGCGGAAATGCATTCTACAGATGACCCGGCCTGTTGTGGAGGGGTCCTTGGGCAGCCCTCCTTTTGAGAAGCCTAACATTGAACAGGTGGGACGGGGAAGGTGGTAAGAGGAGAATTTGGGGCAGCTTGGAGGAGTGGGGAACCTCTGATGCCCTCTGTCTTCCTCAAGCCAAGAACAGGGGAGAGGTTCATAGAGGAGTATGTCCTGTGCTAACCTCAGCTTGGGCATGGGGATGGGGAGGGGCATAGTGTCTCTTCACAGAGAGTCCCAGAGTGAGAGGAGCCTTGTCCCTACCCTCCTGGAGCGTCTTTATTTGGGTGAGAAGCCCCTGCTGGCTGATCACGCCTCCTTCCGGTTTCATCCCCCTACCCTCCTTCTCAGGGTGTGCTGAACTTTGTGCAGTACAAGTTTAGTCACCTGGCTCCCCGAGAGCGGCAGACAATGTTCGAGCTCTCAAAGATGTTCCTGCTCTGCCTTAACTACTGGAAGCTTGAGACACCTGCCCAGTTTCGGCAGAGGTCCCAGTCAGAGGATGTGGCTACCTACAAGGTCAATTACACCAGGTAGGTCCAGCCAGGCACTCATGGGGGAGGCTTGTGAACCAGGTTCAGTGGTTTCCACCCTCACCTGCCAACCCTCTACTTCCAGATGGCTGTGTTACTGCCATGTTCCCCAGAGCTGCGATAGCCTCCCCCGCTATGAGACCACCCACGTCTTTGGACGAAGCCTTCTACGGTCCATTTTCACTGTTACTCGCCGGCAGCTGCTGGAAAAGTTCCGAGTAGAAAAGGACAAGCTGGTGCCTGAGAAGAGGACCCTCATCCTTACTCACTTTCCCAAGTAAGGCTCAGTCTGGCCTGTTGGGGTTTTGCCCCAAGTTCACATCCTCGCTGTTGTCCCCTTTTTTCCAGGAAGGCTTCCTGGATTGCTCCCTCCTCTCCCTCCATGGGCCTTCTGGGATCTGGGTGTCTACCTGGCAGACTTGCCCATGGCCCAGAAGCAACTTGCTAGTATTTGCCTTTGCACGTACTAGTCTGGGGATGGCAGGTACATGGCCCGAGCTAACGCTACCCCCTCCCACACCCCTTGTAGATGTTACTAATTGTTTCCCATGGGAGCCTGGACACAGCCTCAGAATCCTTACCACCACAGCATTGCAAGAAACCAGAGTTTATGCATGAGGTGAAACCAGTTCCCACCTCTATTCTAGTCATTTCTGTAAACTTACCTCAGTTCTGCCACACCTTCCTCCCTTTTTAACCTGGCTTGTAGCTCTTCTGTTCAAAAAGTCTTTGCTGACTAATCCTGGCCCTCTAGTGCCCCTCCTGCCACCAGGTGGGAACAGGAGGTGGCAAGATGGGGTGGATTCTCAGCTCATTTTGATATTAAGGGGAGTGAGGGGACTCGGGTGACTTGGTGCCCTGCCTGACCACACAGCATGGATGGCATCAGCTCAGACCCTGTCTCCCTGTGCTGCCCATCACGGCAAAACTGGATCTCCGATCCCAGCCCTGGGTGTGTCCTGTCCTCTTACCTTCAATTAGAGGAAGCAGGGGGCTGTTTCTCCCCCTTCCAACTAGGGCTTCCCAGAGGGCGGAGGCTGTCTTCTCTCTCAGCTCCCAGCCCCCTGAGAGCAGGTTTGTCTGGCTGGCCTCCAGTCCCTCTGGAGCCTGACCCAGACTGCAGCAGAGCTGGAGGACAGAGTTGTGGGACAGTCTATACCCTCTGCACAGATTCCTGTCCATGCTTGAGGAGGAGATCTACGGGGCAAACTCTCCTATCTGGGAGTCAGGCTTCACCATGCCACCTTCAGAAGGGGCACAGTTGGTTCCCCGGCCAGGTATGTGGCACAATAGGCTCTGCGGGATCTCTGCTTGGCTGAAAGAAGCTCCCCTCCCTCCTCCTGTGGGGTAAAAGAACTGGGAATGGCAGCAGTGGGAAAATGTGGGCAGGCTTGGCTGGGGCCAAGAGGGCTTGGATTCTTTTGAGGGACCTGCCAATACCTACTCCTTGACCCTGATATTTTCTCTCTCTCAGCTACAGTCAGTGCAGCAGTTGTTCCCAGCACCCCCATCTTCAGCCCCACCATGGGCGGGGGCAGCAACAGCTCCCTGAGTCTGGATTCTGCAGGGGCCGAGCCCATGCCAGGTGCGTACTTGACCCCTGGCCTCTGACCTTTTCTCACCTTTCCTTCAGCCTTTCTGTCTCTGGGTGACCTTGCCAACCTCCTCAGCAGGCGAGAAGAGGAAGCTTCCAGAGAACCTGACACTTGAGGATGCCAAGCGACTCCGTGTGATGGGCGATATCCCCATGGAGCTAGTCAACGAGGTCATGCTGACTATCACTGACCCTGCCGCCATGCTGGGGCCTGAGGTGGGCAGCCCAGCCTATTGTCCAGTGGGAGAATGGAGCCCTCACCCCACCTGAGGCCCTTGCTCACCTCCCCTGCTCTATCTAGACAAGCCTGCTGTCAGCCAATGCGGCCCGGGATGAGACAGCCCGTCTGGAGGAGCGCCGCGGCATCATCGAGTTCCATGTCATCGGCAACTCGCTGACACCCAAGGCCAATCGGAGGGTGTTGCTTTGGCTTGTGGGGCTGCAGAATGTCTTCTCCCACCAGTTGCCACGCATGCCCAAGGAGTATATCGCCCGCCTCGTCTTTGACCCGTGCGTCCCTGGGTGGCCCCTACCCCTCGGGGCACCACACACGAGAGTCTCTACTCCTTGGTTTCCCACTCCTCAAAATTAGGGGGCACCTTCCCAATTCTGAGGCCCAGCCTTTGAAAATTATCGCTCCCAAGTTCCTATCCCTGACTACAGTTCAGTCCTCCGGGGCTGTGAGGAGCTAAGGAGCACTAGGGGACAGGTAGGGACTGTGACATGCCCCCTTTCTTCTTAGGAAGCACAAGACTCTGGCTTTGATCAAAGACGGGCGGGTCATCGGTGGAATCTGCTTCCGAATGTTTCCCACCCAGGGCTTCACAGAGATTGTCTTCTGTGCTGTCACTTCAAATGAACAGGTCAAGGTGAGGACAGTGCCCCTGATCCCAGCCTCACCCCACTCACTACCTGCTTAGGACAGGATAGGTGTGCTGCAGCAGCCTCAGCCCCTTAGTGGCCAGACAGTTCCTCACATACCCACAAGGTGGCAGCGGTACCTTGGTAATTGTACATTGTAAGGCCACACCTGTTGACAAATTGAGCCCAGGGATCAGCAACACTTTTTTTTTTTTTTCCCCAAAGCTGAAGGTGATCCAGGGATTCAGCCTAAACCCAGGACCCCATGCGTGGTAGCCAGACGCTCTACCACTGAGCTCTACTCCTAGCCATCAGTGCTTTTTTTAAAAATATTTTTTAGTTGTAGTTGACACAATACCTTTATTTTATTTATATGTGGTGCTGAGGATCAAGCCCAGGGCCTCGCACATGCCAGGTGGGTGCTCTAGCACTGAGCCACAACCCCAGCCCCATCAGTGCTTTTTAAGTGAACCTGTTTTTCTTCATCATGAGAACATTTACTTACTGTGGGGAATTAATAATTTACAGTAGCTCCACAGATAGCCCTGGTTTCTATCTTTTAATTATCACAATAGACCCACTTGTAGGGTCCCTCATTCTTGTGTTTCATGTGACCTAGATGTTCGTGGTCCTGATGTGTGGGAGACATTGTCTTCTCAAGATTCAAATGCTTTGATGAACAGGCCCCTGTGACTTCCCTTCTTCCCTACCATTCTAAGGCCCAGAGACTGAAAATCAGGCTGTGTCAGTTTTGGATCCTGGCCCTTCTGCATCTGGCTAATTGACCTCAAATGCATTTCCTTGTATAGCTGTGTTTTGGTCTTGTCTTTTGTAAAATGGAGATGATAATACCCGTCAGGGGCTGACTGGAGAGTCTGTCTGTGAAGTTAGCATGGAGCCTGGAAATCCAACAACCTTCTTATCTCCCCACAAATGCCCCATCTTCTGCCATCCACCTTTCCTCCTTCCTGCCTTGGATCCCTGGCTGTCCACCTCCTTCCCAAGATGCCTTTCATCTCTATCACTAGAGGTGGTGGGGAGACATCTTCAGCACTGGGCCCTCCCCACCTCCCCTCAGGGCTACGGCACTCACCTGATGAACCACCTGAAGGAGTATCACATCAAGCACAGCATCCTCTACTTCCTCACCTACGCTGATGAGTACGCCATTGGCTACTTCAAAAAGCAGGTAAGGCCTTCCCCACGTCTACCCACACTGCCTGGGGCCAGGGGTTACTCTGTCTAGCCCCTTGCTGTGGAGGAAGCCAAGTCCCTTTGTCCCTGTCCTACCTGGCATTTGGAGGAAGGTCTTCCTACCTGTCTTCCTTCCTCCTGCTGCTGCCCTAGGGGGGAACAGAGGCCAATGGGGCATGCCAGAATTGCGAGGCTCTTGGGGGTGAGTTGGGAAGGGGTGGCCAAGCTGGAACCTTTCTGGAGCCAAACTGAGCCCTCACAGTGCCTTTGGGAGGTTCAGGAACAAGAGAGGAGACTGGGCACACATTGTCCCTTAGGTGCTCTTGGGGGAGGCAGTGAAAGTTGGGGAGTACTTGCTGATAGATTGGGTCTTACCTGTCCACCCTCCAGGGCTTCTCCAAGGACATCAAGGTGCCCAAAAGCCGCTACCTAGGCTACATCAAGGACTATGAGGGAGCAACACTGATGGAGTGTGAGCTGAACCCCCGGATCCCCTACACGGAGCTGTCCCACATCATCAAGAAGCAGAAAGAGGTGGTGTGCATGCACATCCGTGGGACTTTTCATGGGCACGCATGGGGTGGGTTAGACACATGTGTACCTATACCATGTGTAGATACGTGTGAGATGGGGACAGTCCAGGTCTTGGTTCTTGTCCTGCCTCTCAGGGGAAGTTGGGAGGTACTGGATTCGGGGGCAGTACAGCCTGGCTTTTCGTACTGGGGCTCTGACCACAGCCATGGGAATGGTGGTGGGTGTCTAGGGCTGGAGTTGGCCCCTCACACTCTTTTTTCCCTTAGATCATCAAGAAGTTGATCGAGCGCAAACAGGCCCAGATCCGCAAGGTCTACCCTGGGCTCAGCTGCTTTAAGGAGGGTGTGAGGCAGATCCCTGTGGAGAGCGTCCCCGGCATTCGTGAGTAGGGTCCTGACTCGGGGTGGGAGGGTGTACAGCTTGGGGTATGGACAGGCATTCTTAGGAATGCTCCCTCACGCCCTACTTTGCAGGAGAAACAGGCTGGAAGCCATTGGGGAAGGAGAAGGGGTGAGTCTTTTGTGGAGGGAGTGGGTATTGGGGGGGTGCGCAGAAGGACTCAGAGCCTCAGACTTGGCATCTCCCATCCCAGCAAGGAACTGAAGGACCCTGACCAGCTGTACACAACCCTCAAAAACCTGCTGGCCCAAATCAAGGTAGGAAGACCAGGTTCCCTTCTGGGGTCGCTGCACCAGTAGCTGCAACTTCACGATTCAGTATATACTGGGTGGCAGTCACGGGTTGGGCAAGGTAACAGTGGGCAGGTCCCCAGCTCACCTCTTCTCTCTAGTCACACCCCAGTGCCTGGCCCTTCATGGAGCCTGTGAAGAAGTCAGAGGCCCCTGACTACTACGAGGTCATTCGCTTCCCCATTGGTGAGGACCCTCCATTTCTTCCCTTCTACTTCTGCCCCCAGATCAGCCCCTGGGGAACAGCCTCAGCCACTGTCCTCAGCCTCTTAAAGGTATGCCCTCTCTCCTGCCATCCAGACCTGAAGACCATGACAGAGCGGCTGCGCAGCCGCTACTACGTGACCCGAAAGCTCTTTGTGGCCGACCTACAGCGGGTGATCGCCAACTGCCGCGAGTACAACCCCCCCGACAGCGAGTACTGTCGCTGTGCCAGTGCGCTGGAGAAGTTCTTCTACTTCAAGCTTAAGGAAGGAGGACTCATCGACAAGTAGGCCCTGCGTTTGGACTGCAGCTGTGGCCTGCTGTGTCTCCATCGGATTCTCATCTGATCCCTTGGGCTGCCCTGCCCAGCTCCCTGACTCAGCTGAAGACACTCCAGCCAGGGACCCTCCAGTGCCTGATCCTGCAGGCCTTTCTGCCCTCAGGCACCACCCCAAGCCTGTGGCTCAGTCCCAGCCCTGATTGTGACTGACCCTGGGAGATGGCTCCTGGGGGTCCCACCCCCAGAGAGGGGCTGGTGGCCAGAAGATGAACTGTGCCCAGCTAATGGCCCCCAGACCTGCTCCCCGCAGAGCTGTGGGGGCATGGAGGCCTGGGCCTGGCCCAGTTGGCTGTTTCCTCAAGGACCAGGACTGCTAATTGTAGCTTCAGAGAGGGCTTCAGAGGTTGGAAGTTCAGCCCCCTCTGGAGGGGCTGTGGCTCATCCTGCATTGTTCTGTCCGTCTGTCCCCTGGAAGGGGGCATGGGGACCATTCATTCCCTGGCGTTAAATCCTTGGAGGGAACAATAAAGCTTTTTTTTTTTTTTAAACACCTTTTTTTCTCTCTCTATTTGTGTGATTGTTTCTTTGGTGTATAATATAAAAGTTTCCAGACTTAGCATGTTTATTGGGAGTTTCCCTGAGAACTCCCGGGCTAGAATTCTCCAGGCCTTTCAGATAAGAAGCCCCTAATGCAATATGGCGGTGGGCAGATTACCAGTGGGCGGATAACAAGTTGTTTTGAAAATTCACTAATCGGGGGCTGGGAACGTGGCTCAGTCGGTAGCGCGCTCGTCTGGCATGCATGCGGCCCGGGTTCAATCCCCAGCACCACATACCAACAAAGATGTTGTGTCCACCGAGAACTAAAAAATAAATATTTAAAAAAAAAAAATTCACTAATTGGTCCTCCTGTCTTCCGCCCTCGTGAACAGTTGATCTCCATGAATCTTATGCAGGGCTGATGTGCGTGCACCTGACCTTTACTATGATTGGCCCAGGGAGCTTCCTGGTCTAAGATAACTAACTTTCACTTTCTATATAAGCTAGCAGCAGTTCACAATAAAGCGCTTCATCTTTGTCACTGCTATGTGTGTGTGCGTTTTGATCTCTGACGAGGAGCCTTGGCCTTTCAATGTTGACCTTAGCTCCTCCAATACCCTCTTGCAAACTGTAACCACTCATCCCCAGTCCTATGCTCCACCTGCCTGGCTGAAGCCCCTCTTCTCTTTTCCCCACTCCAGATTGTTCCTGGTCCACATGCCAGGGACAGCAGAGTTCAGAACACATGATACTGCTGGCTGCAAAATGGCAGAGGGCTGGCACACACCTGTAATCCCAGCAATTCAGGAGGCTGAGGCAGGAGGATCACAAGTTCAAGACCAACCTCAGCAACTTAGTGAGATCCTGTCTCCAGAAAAAAAGAGAAACCCTGTCTCAATAAAAAGGACAGGGATGTGACTCAGTGGTAAAGCATCCCTGGGTTAAATCCCCAGTATGGAACAAAAGGGGCAGGGCAGAGGGTATGCAGTGGCACCCCCTTTCTCCACAGAAAAGTCTTAACTGGAAATCTTCGCCATGGCTGATTTTAGGACTATCAGCAAAAGAGTCTGCAAAAGAATTCAATGTAAATAAACTTTCTATTTTTCAGGTTGTCTTGTTTTACTTGGCCACTGGCCAGGAAGATACCAGCACTCCAGGTGCTGGACACCCCCTTAAAAGTTTTTCCCAAACGTATCCAGTATGGTAGTTTGTAGAAATGTGCAAATAAGGCCAGAGCTGGGCTTCACAGAGATGTCTAAATTTTTTTTTTAATTAGATGTTGATGGACCTTTATTTTAATTGTTTATTTTTATATGCAGTGCTGAGAATCGAATCCACTGCTTCACACATGCTAGGCAAGTGCTCTACCACTGAGCCACAAACCCAGTCCTGAGATGTCTACATTTTTTTTTTTTTTTTTTTTGTGGTGCTGGGGATTGAACCCAGGGCCTTGTGCATGCAAGGCAAGCACTCTACCAACTGAGCTATATCCCCAGCCCAGATGTCTACATTTTTAAGATAAGTTACCAATTGGGCTCCATGGTAACAGCTGGCAGAAGAAGAAAAGGGGAGAAGAAGCTCTCCTCTTCTCAGGTGTTGTCGTTGATGGGTTGGTTAACTTGCCCAAACAGTGAAAGAAAAAGCTGCTTTTATGTGAACTTCTGAGCCCCTCCCCTTATATGCTGGGTATAAAACTAAAACTACCTGGGGTTCAGGGGATTGATTGATTACAGCAAAAGCTGTGCCCTCTGAACCTGGCTGCAGCCAAATAAAACAGTTTCCTGCTATCTTCGGTGCCTTGCCTCGTTTGTCCCTACAACAGGTAAGTTCACAGGAGTGGGATGGGGATGTGGCTCAGTGGTAGAGTGCTCCCCTAGCGTGTGTGAGGCATTGGGTTGGATCCTCAACACCTCATAAAGTAAAATAAAGACATTGTGTCCACCTATAACTAAAAATATACATATAAAAAAGTCGCAGGAGCGGGGCTGGTGATGTGGCTCAAATGGTAGTGCGCTTGCCTGGCATGTGTGAGGCCTGGATTCGATCCTCAGCACCACATATAAACAAAGATGTTGTGTCCGCCGAAAACTAAAAAAATAAATATTAAAAAATTCTCTCTCTCTCTCTCTTAAAAAAAAAAAAGTCACAGGAGCAATGAAAACGCCTTCCTGTTAGTAACATTTTTTTGGGGGGGGTACCAGGGATTGAACACAAAGGCGCTTAATCACTAAGCCACATTCCCAGCCCCCCCCCTTTTTTTTTTTTTGGTAGTAGGACACAACACATTTATTTTTGTGTGGTGCTGAGAATCAATCCAAATGCCTTACACATGCCAGGCAAGTGCTCTACCACTGAGCCACAACCCCAGCACCCCCAACCCTTTTTATTTTAAAACCGTCTGGCTAAATTGCTTAGAACCTCAATAAATTGCTGAGGCTGGCTTTGAACTCGAGATCCTCCTGCCTTAGCCTCCAGAGTTGCTGGGATTATAGGCATGGGCTTTGGCACTCAGCTGTCAGTAACTTTTCTATTTCTGCCCCAGGTGCACAGAGTTCTTTCCCCCGAGGTAGGGATTGGGCTGGGCTTCAAATGGTCTGGCTCCTCCCCTCAGTTTCAGTTTCTGTTTCTCTGATTCCGAAAGGGGCTTTCCAGGGCTGCCCAGAGAACCAGGCTGGGCTGGGCTGGGATCCCGGGTAGGCTGTGTTACTCTGGCCTCTCCCCTCTTGGCCAGAGCAGCTTCTAGGTGGGTCCTAAAGGTACCTTGCTTCACCTTCCACAAATGGAATAGAGTCCTGTGAGGTTGGGAGCCAAGGATTCTGAGCACCTTGCCATTTCCAGAATGGAGCTGCGACCTTACCAGTGGGAGGTGATCAAGCCCGCCCTGGAGGGCAAGAACATCATCATATGGCTGCCCACTGGCGCAGGGAAGACCCGGGCAGCTGCTTATGTGGCCAAGAGGCATCTAGAGACTGTGGATGGAGCCAAGGTTGTGGTGCTAGTCAACAGGGTAAGTGATCCACCCTCCCTGCAGTGGGGTCTCAGGCAATTTGTGGTCCTCTCCAGAGCTGCTGTGGCCCCTAAGCTCACCTGTTTTTTTCACCCTAGTCCAGGACCCAGCCATGTCATGAGGGTCACCTTTCCTCTCACCCACTCCCCAGGCTGCTGATCCACCTTTCTCTCTCTTTCTCCCCCACACCCAGGTGCATCTGGTAACCCAGCATGCTGAGGAGTTCAGTCGCATGCTGGATGGACGCTGGACCATGACAACCCTGAGTGGGGACATGGGGCCACGAGCTGGCTTTGGCCACATGGCCCGAAGCCATGACCTGGTCATCTGTACAGCTGAGCTGCTACAGATTGCACTGACCAGCCCTGAGGAGGAGGAGCACGTGGAACTCACAGGTAAGGCTGTGGGCATGGGAAAGGGCATACACCTGAGCTGTTCTTGAATCAGATACCGGGAGTTTTTTTTAGGGGGGTGTAAGTTCGCATTCGCCAAACCCCACCTATACTAGTGGAAACAGACCTGGCTGCGTTGCAGGATCTTGGGCACGTTCCTTTCCCCAGCTGAGCCTTGGTTTACTAATCTGTAAATTGGGAGGTAAATTGGCTGCATTTCAGTTCTCAGATGGGTGGGGGAGCTTCGTGAAACAAAGCTTATTGTAGGAAAGGTTGTGCAAACCTAAGTCCCAGCTTTCCCTCTTGTGCCCTCAGCCTTCTCCTTGATTGTGGTGGATGAGTGTCACCACACACGCAAGGATACCATCTACAACATCATCCTCAGCCGGTACCTACAGCATAAGCTGCAGAGGGCGCGGCCCCTACCCCAGGTGCTGGGTCTCACAGCCTCCCCAGGCACTGGTGGGGCCTCCAAGCTCAGCGGGGCCATTGACCATATCCTACAGGTCAGCTTGACCCCTGTGGCCCTCCCACCAACATACCCACCAAGGACCTCCTGCCTGCCTGTACCCCATGCCTAGCAGCTCTCCCAGGCTCTCTGTGGTGGGGTCCAGGCCAACTTCCTCACCCAAGGTCCAGCCTCTAATGACTTCTTATGACACTTAGATTAAGCTCACTTAGAAAGTCCCCTGTGCAGATCTAACCCCTGCCTCTCCAACCTCGGTTCCCAGGCTGTCCCCTACATGCAATCTACAGCTACACTGACTTTTTTTTTGTTTTTTTTCCCCTGTATCTTGAACATGTTGTGTTCGGTCTCATCTCCAGACATCTGTACTTAACCATTTTGCCAGGAATGGTGATCTCCTTAAACTGACCCCATCTGATTTCTTCTGATTTCACCCAGCAACTTCCCCCACACCTATACCTCACCCCCACCCTGTCCTGGAGTTGACCTCTGGGGCGCTCTGCCACTGAATCACAGCCCTTTTCATTTATTTATTGATTTTTGGTGGTGCTGGGGATCGAACCTAGGACATTGTGCATGTGAGGCAAGCACTCTACCAACTGAGCTATATCCCCAGCCCTATTTTCTTTTTATTTTGAGACAGAGTCTTGTTAAATTACTGAGGCTGGCCTCAAACTAGTGACTCTTCTGCCTCAGCCTCCCAGGTAGCTAGGATTACAGGTGTGCGCCACCATGCCTGGCCACTGGACACTTTAATGTCCTTCTTCATAGTTTTCCTTGGTCATCCCCATGCTCTCTATCACATCATCCAGCTTTAGTCTCTTCAGAGCTCATTAATACTGACACACTCTCATTTTAGTATTCTTTTGACTGTTTATTAACCCATCCCAGCGTAAGTTCCTCTCTGTCCCCGGTGCCTAGAATATTAGCAACGCAGAGAGGGCAAGCAAAACATTTGTGGAAGTGAATCACATGTTGAAGAATGAAACTCCCCATGACCCTGCTTCAGGCTCTCCTATCTTCAGCTGGGACCCATCCTGCCTCAAAAGTTCGGCTCACGGCCCCCATAGAACCTTCCCTTTTCCAGTGAAGCCTTCTCTGTTGCCCCCAGCTCTGTGCTAACTTGGATACATGGCGCATCATGTCACCTGAGAAATACCGCTCCCAGCTACAAGAGCACAGTCCAAAGACATGCAAGCAGTATGACCTCTGCCATAGGCGCAGGCAGGTATGTGGGGGTGGGGCACGGAGTGGGCATAGGGTCATGTGTGCGGTTAGGGAACCTGGGTTTGAGCATTATTGACTAGACCCTCACTAGCTCTGGGACTTCAGGTCTCTTATGAACCTCCACTTATCCTTTCTGTGCAATGAGGCATATACAGCCCATGGCCACAGAGGTGCGAGCAGCCCGCTGTTTGGATTGGCTCAGATGGCACTGAGGCCATCATCAAAGCCCTACGCCCTATGTATGCTGTGGGTTGCTCTGCAAGCTGTGAAGCTGGAACACTTTGTGATGAGGTTGTATCAAGTTCGTTCTTTCATTAGAGACACTGTCTGGGTCTGCTATGATAGGGCTGGACGAGGACTAGGCATCACTGTGCCCAGACCAGGGGACAAGGGTACGTAGTAGGTGAAAGAGCAGGAGTTGGATCCAGAAACCTGGTCCCAGCCTCCAGCCAGGGCTCCACACTCTAGCCCCGCCCCCGACCTGGAGCGCTCACCGCTCAGATGAAATCCAGGGGGATCCCCTAGTGGGTGCCCATCCAGTGTGTAAAGGGGTCCCTTCACACACTCACTCCTCTTGCCAGGACCCATTTGGGGATTTGCTAAAGAAACTCATGGATCAAATCCACGACCACCTGGAGATGCCAGAGTTGAGCCGGGACTTTGGAACGCAGATGTACGAGCAGCAGGTGGTGGAGCTGAGCAAGTCTGGTGAGACCCGCAGCTGGAGGGGAGGGCTAGGTTACTCGATTGGCCGGCTGGGGGGGGGCTTGCCTGGGGTGGGGGGCTTGGGGCGGAGCTTAGCCGCAGCCCTGACCCTGCGCCCGCCCTTGCACCCGCCCTTGCACCGTTTCTCCCCAGCTGCCGAGGCCGGGCTCCAGCAGCGACGGGTGTATGCCGTTCACCTGCGGCGCTACAACGACGCACTGCTCATCCATGACACTGTCCGCGCAGTGGACGCCCTGACCTCTCTGCAGGATTTCTACCACAGGGAACGTGCCACCAAAACCCAGATCCTGCGCGCTGAGCGCTGGCTGCTGGCACTGTTCGATGGTGAGGCATGGAGATTCAGAACTGGACCAGGGGTCAGAGACCTGCCAGGGCCCAGGTGCCAACACGGGCTGGAAAGGTGCTGAGGGCCCTTCTTTTCTAACCAAAATCCAAGACCATGGATAGGACAGGTTTATTTCCTCATTTATGAGAATTTACAGAGTTTTTTTTTTTAATTAAAATTTTGAGACAGTTTAAGAACCGGTTAGTTGGGAGTGGACCCGAAATTCTGGGGTGTGTATTTCCTTTAGGCTGAGAAAGCAAACCATAGCGTCAGAGTGAAATTTAAGGTTGGAAGCCTCAGCACAGTCTGGGGTCAACAAACCCAAGGTCAAGTCCATCTGGGTAGCAGAGGTCATGGTGAAAACCTCCATGGTGGGACTCCAGCCCTCAACTCTGTAGCTGAGTTAAGGAGGGCTGCTGGCCAGAGGTCTGTAAGCAAAGGACTGGTCTCGAGAGTTGGACCTGACAGGCACCATTAAGTATGCTTTGGGGGCACATTCCCCTTGGGCAATGAGAAGGAACAAGTGTCCTTCCCTGTAGCCCCCCTGTGCTCTGCAGTCCTATCTCTGTGGGCACCCCCTTCCCCAGTCCCCTGTTCCCCAGTTCCTCCCCCCTTCCCCAGTTCCTCACTCCCCCCTTCCCCAGTTCCTCAGTCCCTCCTTCCCCAGTTCCCCAACCCTCTTTTCCCCTATCCCCCCTTCCCCTATCCCCCCTTCCCCTATCCCCCCTTCCCCAATCCCCCCTTCCCCTATCCCCCCTTCCCCAATCCCCTTCTTCTTCCCAGACTTGAGCCCTGTGTCCCTGTTTTGGGGTTTTCTGCAGGTCACAAGGATATGCTGACCCGATTGGCTACTCACGGCCCTAAGAACCCAAAACTAGAGATGCTCGAACAGATTCTGCTGAAGCAGTTCGGGAGCGTTGACAACCCCCGTGGCATCATCTTTACCCGAACCCGCCAGAGTGCTCACTCCCTCCTGTGCTGGCTCCAGCAGCAGCCCGGCCTGCAGTCAGTGGACATCAGGGCTCAGATGCTGATTGGAGCTGGGAACAGCAGCCAGACCACCCACATGACCCAGGTGGGGGCTGTGGAGAATGATGCTGGGGCTGCAAGGGTTCCCTAGGGGAGAAGTGGGGCAGGGTCTTCAGCACAGAATAATGGGGGCAGGGTGACCCTCAGGGAGAGGGATCTCGAATATCTCCAGGCAGAGAGCTGCAGCCAACACTGAGATCCCTGGCTCTGAAGGTACCCCCAATGTGGGAGTCCCTGGGGCAGGGAGAGGGGTTTAGGGGCATATGGGGAAAGAGGTAGGTGATGTAGTTCCTTAGGGCAGGGGAACGGGAATCTGGGGGTTTCTTGTGGGAAAACAGTGCCTGGAGTTCTGGGGTAGAACAGGGACCTTTAGGGGTTCTTAGGGGAGATAGAGATTGGATGGTTATCTGGAAAGGTAGGCAGGATCCTGGGGCATTGGGATAGAGGTGGGTCTCTAGATTCCTAGGGAAATAGAAGAAGATGGTGAAAGGGCTGTACCCGGAGAGGCTGCTCTGGCAGGTAGCAGGGCCTAACCCCACTAGTCTTTGCCCTCCTTTCCACAGAGGGACCAGCAAGAAGTGATCCGGAAGTTCCGACTTGGCTCTCTGAACCTTATGGTAGCCACAAGCGTGGCTGAGGAGGGATTGGACATAGCCCAGTGCAATGTGGTTGTGCGTTATGGGCTCCTCACCAATGAAATCTCCATGGTCCAGGTGCTCAAAGCCCTCCCCCTCCACAGCCCTCAGAGGAACCCCTCTTCTTCCTCCCCCTCCTCCCCATCTTCCTCCCCCTCCTCCTCATCTTCCTCCTCCTCCCCCTCTTCTTCCTCCTCCTCCCCCTCCCCATCTTCCTCCTCCCCATCTTCCTCCTCCCCTCCTCCCCATCTTCTTCCTCCCCTCCTCCCCATCTTCCTCCTCCCCCCTCCCCCCTCCTCATCTTCCTCCTCCCTCTTTCTTCCTCTTTCTTCCTCATCTTCCTCCTCCCCAGGCAAGGGGCCGAGCCCGGGCTGGTCAGAGCTTGTACTCATTTGTGGCGACAGAGGGCAGTCGGGAACTGCGGAGGGAGCTGACCAATGAGGCGCTGGAGGCTCTGATGGAGCAGGCAGTGGCAGCTGTGCAGAGGATGGACCAGGCTGAGTACCAGGCCAAGGTCTGTGGGCTGTCTGGGGAGGGACAGGCTGTTTCTGAACCATCCAAACCTCCACCTGGCAGGTCTGTGTACACACACGCTCCCTGTATGTTCCTTTCCCTTGGCAGCTAGCCTTGCTCACCAGGGGGAGGTTTGGATCATTTAGAAAAAGATAAGGGTCAGGGGCGGGGCTGCTTAGGAAGGCAGTACTTGTCTCCAAAGGGCCATGTCTGAGGCTTTTCATTTACCCTTACCACTAGACACTTTCTATATCTGTGAGTCCTTCTGGAACCAGGCAGGGTAGGGGAAGAGAAGGCACATGTGCAAGACAAGCCCAGAATCGGGACTGTGTCAGCTCTCCAGAGGCAAAATCACCCTCATCCAGCCTTGTCCGGAGTGGTCCTGCTTTGTGCCTGTTGTCCCAGCATAATTATTGATGCCCCCTGACAGATTCAAGAAGCAGCATTGGCCAGGAGTGGTGGTACATGCCTGTAATCCCAGCTGCTCAGGAGGCTGAGGCAGGAAGTTCAAAGTCAGCCTCAGCAACTTAAGTGCCAAGCAACACAGTGAGACCCTCTCTCTAAATAATATACTAAATAGGGCTAGGGATGTGGCTCAGGGTTGAGTGCCCGAGTTCAATCCCTGGTACCCCAAAACCAAAACAAACGAACAAACAAAAAGACAGCTTTGCATGAAATCCTAGAAAGAGGGGACAGAGATTCAGTATGAAACCTACTCTTCCCCCATCCCCCATAAAATTTTTCTCAAAGGGTTTCAAAACCTCCTGGGAAGATTAAGGAAAGTTCCTTCTGGGTATAAATTATCTGAGGAGTCCTTTGGCCCCTGGAGCATTCCTGAAGTCGGGTCTTATGGGCCCCAGCCATGCCCTGGTATCCCCTTCCCAGATCCGGGAACTGCAGCAGGCAGCCCTGATCAAGCGAGCAGCCCGGGCCGCCCAACAGGAGAGTCAGAGGCAGCAGTTTTCAGCGGAGCATGTGCAACTACTCTGCATCAACTGTATGGTGGCAGTGGGCCATGGGAGTGACCTGCGGAAAGTAGAGGGCACCCACCACGTCAATGTGAACCCCAACTTCTCGTAAGACCTGTGGAAGGGGATGGGAAGGAGGGAGGGAGGTAGGATGGGGGACTGCCAATCTCTTCTATCCAGACAGTGCCTTGAGAAGTTAAAGAACATTTTAATCAGTACTGAATTGGTACTGATTTTGCATTTTCTTTCTTTCTTTCTTTCTTTTTTTTTTTTTTAGCATATATGTGTGGTGATGGGGATCAAATCCAGGGGTGCTTTACCCCCATGAGATGCATTCCCAGACCTTTTTATTTTTGTAAAATTTTGAGGCAGGATCTTGCTAAATGGCTTAGGCTGGCCTCAAACATGCAATCCTCCTGCCTCCGCCTCCCTTATAGCTAGGATTACAGGCGTGCTGTACTGTGCCCTGCTTAGTTTTGCACTTTCACAGACTCTGGTCAGACAGGGGTTCTCACCCCATTTTGCAAGTGAGAAAATTGAGACCCAGAGAAACTGAACAACTCACCCAGCTTCCATGGCCACTGTGACCAAGAATTGGAGTTTGGGATGCATGCCCCATGTTGACTGTCCACAAACTGGCCCCCTGGCCCTACCTACTCTGAGGACAACAAGAGAGGCTGGCTGCTCAGGCATGGTGGTGTGTACCGGTTGTCTCAGCTCCTCTGGAGGTTAAGGCAGGAGGAGCACTTAAGCCCAAGAGTTCAAGGCCAGCCTGGGCAACCAAGATCCAAGCTCAAAAAGAAGGAAAAAAAAAAGGAAGGAGAGGCTCAGTTGTCCCGGAGTCATCCCACATCCTTTGTCTCCTAGGGGGTAACCTTGCCCCAGCCTCCATCCATTCATTAGGTGCCTGCTGTATGCCAGGACACTCTGCCAAGGATCTTCACACAGGTTCCCTCTTTGGAGGAGGTAGCCTTTCAAATGGGTTGGGTTTTGAATGTGGCAAGATCAGAGGGACAGAGCTGATGGGACACAGGATGGGAATAATTCCAGTTGGCCTGAGTGGAGGAGAACGTGAGTGATGAGGTTCAAAAAGCAGATGGACCAGCCCATGGTGGATGGATGTTGAAGGTGGGCCGGGACAGTCCAGGCTTTATCCAGGAGGCAGTGAGGAGTATTGGATGGATTCTGAGCAAGGGAATGTCAGGGAAGATATTTCCTTGGGGGTCAGTGGGGTCAGGAATAAGGATTGAAGGAAGAGATCCGTCAGACTTTGAAATTTTCCAGGTAGGGGATGCTGAGGCCTGAACATGGGTGGAGGGGAATGGCATGAGGCCACACAGGCAGAGCTTATTGAAGATCAGATTTCCTGGCCCTGGGAATTCTGTGCCTCTGGATAGGCATGTCCAAGACCGAGGCAGAAGCTCAGCCAACTAGAGGGTATGAGGTCTGGGTAGAGTGGGTCCATAAGGGCTGTGGCCACTCCCATTCCCCTTCAGGATCTACTATAATGTCTCCCGGGAGCCCGTGGTCATTGACAGAGTCTTTAAGGACTGGAGACCAGGGGGTACCATTAGCTGCAGGAACTGTGGTGAGGTAAGTGCCTGGGCCATGTCCCAGTCCCCAGAGCTCTGAGCCCTTCTGCAAAAGCCCTCATGTGGGAGAAGGCCTAGCGTCTGCCCCCAGGGAACCTTCATTAGGAAGAGGGAGCCAGCCCTGCCCCAGAAGCTCCCAGTCTGAGGAAGGTGGTCTGGAGCCCACATTTTGATGAGGGTGCTAACTCCCAATCTCGAGTGGGAGGCAGGACTAACACAGAATTCTACCTTGAGGAGAGGAGCCCAATCTGAGGCAGAGACCAGATCCTGTACTCTGTCCCACCCCCAGGTTTGGGGTCTGCAGATGATCTACAAGTCCGTGAATCTACCAGCACTCAGAATCCGCAGCGTGCTGCTGGAGACCCCCCGAGGGCGGATCCAGGCCAAAAAATGGTCCCGAGTGCCCTTCCCAGTGGCTGACTTCAACATCCTGGAAGACTCTGCCCAGGGCCTGTCTGATCTTTCCCTGGAATGACTACCTCATCCTGCAATGTCTGACTCAAACTGCAGGGGGCAGTAGAGTCCACAACAGCCATCATCTTTCTCTGGGAAAAGCCTTGGTCCAAGCCTCTCCTTCCTGAGTCACCAGCCCTGGGCACTGTGCTGACCAGCTACAAAAGAACCCTTGGGCACCCTGGTTGTCTTCAAATCCAATAAGGAAGCAACTGGAAGGCCACAGCTCAGCCCCAGGCCCATGGACCCACACATACTCGCCCTTTCTGTGTCTGTCTCTGTTGGTCTTTCTCTCTCTCTCTCTCTCTCTCTCTCCCTCCCTCCCTCCCTCCCTCCCTCCCTCCCTCCCCCCCCCTCCCTCCCCCCCCTCCCCCTCTCCCCCTCTCCCCTCTCTCACTCACACATTTGCACTGGATGGAGTTGGGGAAATTGAGGCAGGAGAATTGCAATACTGTACTAGGAATAACATTTCTTTCCTGCCAAAGCCATTTGTTTTCTTGGGGCTCCTCATAAAATTGAAAATAAAATGGAAAAATGGGTAGAAATGTGTAGTATTTTATTTGTTTTGGTACCATGGATTGAATCCAGGGGTGCTTTACTACTAAGCCACATCCCCAGCCCTAAATTATATTTTAGAGAGTTTTGCTTAGTTGCTTCGGTCCTCACTAAGTTGCTGAGGCTGGCTTTGAACTCATGATCCTCCTGCCTCAGCATCCCAAGCTGCTAAGAATCCAGTTGGGCACCACTGCTTCCAGCCATGTGTGGTATTTTAAAATTAACTTGGTTGAGAGATAATAGATATGAAACAAACTGCATGTATTTAGAATATGGAATTTTCTGTTTTAACATGTCTGTTGCTCTACAATCAAGATAGGAACATAGCTGGGCATGGTGGTGCTTGAATGTAATCCTGATGACTTGGGAGACTGAGATAGGAGGATCACAAGTTGGAGGTCAGCCTCAGCAACTGAATGAGAACTTGTCTCAAAAAAATTAAGAGTTTGCCATGTTGCTCAGTGATAAAGCATCCCTGGGTTAGACCCCATTATCAAAAAAAAAAAAAAACCGAACAGAGCTATCACCCTCAAATTGTCCTCATTCCCCATTATAATGCTTCCTCCTACCCCCCCCCACACACACTGATCTGCTTGTTGGTAATGTTTAATGTTAAAAAGTCCTTTAATGGGTATCTCATAGACTCATTCAGAACAGCATCAATTATCTAAATTTAAGGGCCTGGGGTTATAGGTCAATGGTGGAGCACTTGCCTAGCACATGCAAGGCCCTGAGTTCGATCCCCAGCTTTTGGGTGAAGGGGAGACAAAACAGTCTCAAGTCAAGGCCTATCAAGTATGTGAGGCCTTCCTCCTCCTCTAACCCCCTAACAGGTTCAACTTTAAAATCCTCCTTCCTCCCTTAACCCTCAGGTCATCTTCCCCCTGACTGGGGAAAGGTAGAGATCCAGGATGTAAGAGGTGGGCTCAGGTAATTATGGGGGTGGGGGCAATTACAAAGACCTAATTTTTTTTTGTTCTCATTTTAATAAGAAAAAAAAAGGCAAGATCTAGGTTGATTCTTCAGGGAAAGGGCTATTTCTGTAGTAAGAGGCCCAGCAGGCAGGAGTCACCTTCAGAGGAAGGGAGGAGACTAGAGCAGAGATGTGACAGCAGGATGATGGTCCTTCCTGCTATCTAACCTGATTCCCTCCTGCTTTTTCCTTGGTCTTGCCTCAGATGGAAAATAATGCACTCTTCCTCTCTTAACATTTTTTTTTTTTTTTCTGATCGAGGACTGAAATTTCAGTCCCAGTCTTTTGGGCCTCCATCCACTCCAGAGAGTGTACCTCTCTTTCCCAGGGGCCTTCTTCCTCCCTTCTGTCCCAACTCTGCCTCCTGGGTCCCTTCTGCCCATCCTCTCCCCACTGTGCCTTGAGTTATTATCCCCTGCCAGCAACGTGCCTTTTACAGGTCAATAAAATTAGCGACCGGGGGCAGAGGGAGGGAGGCAGGGGCAGCGAGGTGCTAAGCTCAGTGGCCTTGAATGTGGCTGGACTCACGAAGTCCGGACGCCTGTCATTCCAGGGCTAAACAGTGACAGCTGAGCGACCTGCGCTGGTGTTGGGGGGGCGGGTTGTGTTGCAGAGGCAGAGATGCGTGAGGATAAAGATGATCTGGGCACCTAATTGCCCTCTCAGTGGCCTAAGTCCCCATACAGCTGACCCCTGGATGGGGAGCCTACCTTTAGAGGAGGTGTCCCATCTCCCACCCACCCTGTAGGAAAACTTCCTAGAGTTCAGATGGGGCAGACTCGGGCAAGGAGAGTGTCCAGCCTCCCTGCGTCATGGGAGGGGGTCTTCATAGGGCGTCGCTGGGGCTCCAGGGCCTCTGGAAGACGCTGCCTGAAGCGGGGATTTCATGGGGTCCTCAGGATCCAGCCCCTCGGTCCTCAGAAGAACCGGAGCTCCTGGCCCTCCCCAGCGGCCCGGACGCGCCCCCTTCCTCCCCACCTGAAAGTGGCGGCCCACCCCACTCCGCGGAGACGGGGGTGGGGCTGGGCCGACCCTCCTCGCCCCGCCCCAACCGCCACGCCCCCAACCTGGCCACGCCCCCTCCTGCCGGCCCGAAGCCGCGGCGCTCTGAGCTAGGCGAGAGCAGGTGGCCGCTGCGGGCTGCGTCTCTGCCCCTCAGGTAAGACCGCGACGCGGGCTGGTCCACGCCGAGGACCTCGAGGGCAGCACGGTAGAAAAAGGCAGCTCCTTCCACCTGCCCCGTGCTCTCGTCTCGAACCTGGGGGACCTCAAGGGACAAGTGAGGACATCCCTGTCTGGGCTTAGTGCACGGACACTGGGCATCTATTGGGTGCTAGTGAACTCTGAGGAAGTTTGAGGGTCCCGGCTAGATCTCCTGATGCAGTGGGGGGCTCGGAGGGATTGAGAAAGGACTGAGCTCGGCATTGGGCACCCCAGTTTTCTGGAAGAGAGCTGGTTATGGGGAGGGGGTGACTG
This sequence comes from Ictidomys tridecemlineatus, assembly GCF_052094955.1. Classification (NCBI taxonomy): domain Eukaryota; kingdom Metazoa; phylum Chordata; class Mammalia; order Rodentia; family Sciuridae; genus Ictidomys; species Ictidomys tridecemlineatus. Next base: position 20,255,596 of record NC_135479.1, read on the forward strand.
TAGAGCTCCGGAGTGAGCAACCTTGTTGACCTAGGGTGCCCGGTGCCTCATCCAGGCTCAACCTCTTCCCCTGCGGTAGAGAGTGCGGGGTGACCAGGCAGGGTCTGTTCTGTGGGTAAGTGAGGTAGGAGCCACTGCACAGCTGAGCTGGGGCCTCGGTTTTCTTGTGAGCCCCAGGACACCTGCATCATTTATTTACATCTGCGTACAGATGTGTGTGTGAGAGAGAGAGGTGAACCCAGAGAGCCAGGCCTGGGATACGACTAAGTGGCCATCTACCAGAGCCAGGCAGTGGACTCAATCACAGATGGGGGCCTTATTGCAAACAGGGTGTGCATCTGCACCCCCCACTATTGAGATTTGGGCTTTTGGAAAAGGATCCTGCCTCCCAGGACCTCAAAGAAAGCTTCCTGGAAGAGGAGATCCCAGGCTGACAGCTTGGATGTGACACTTGGAGCTCTGAGCCACAAAGGAGAGGCAAACTTTAGGTCTTGATGAAGGGTTGGGGTGAAGCCGAGAGTCCTGGATTGCAGAACAGAGCAGAGGCAGTGCTGCTATGTGGTTCCAGTTGGGACTCCAGGGACCCTACAGAGAACATCACAGCCTTTGGACAAAAACAGGTCACAATTGGGAGAAAGGGGCTTCCATGTCTATCTAGATTCCTCTATTTATTGTCTCCTCCCACACAAACCATCATTGTCAGGAAGTTCTTCCTCCTATCTGACCTTCATCCTTTCTGCTTTGGTGTCAATCCCTTGCTACTAAGAGGTAGTGTGCTATAGTGGAAAAAGTAGAGATTGGAGGGGGTTCATTAAAGTTGAGTCCTATTGCCTTTACCTACTTTGACCTTGGGCAAGTTACTTAACCTTTGAGTTTGCTTCCTCACCTGTAAAATGGGGATAATAATAGAATCCACCTCATAGGGTGGTTGCAGGGATTAAAGGAGAATACGCATGTAAAATGCTTAGCAAGGTGCCTGGCGCCTGGTGAGGCTCAACAAGTGTCCCCTCATGTGTAGGACAGCAAAGCCGATCTGCAGGGGGTGGGGTGGGGTGGGGTGGGGTGGAAATTTTTTTTAAAGTTTGGCCAGAGGAGAATGATGGCCTTCATCATCACCCCCACTAGCCCCTGCCCCCTGCTGGTGTCTGGATCTCTGGCCACGTCTGGGCTACCAGGGCCCCTCACCTCCTTGCTTAGTCACTCTGTTTGTGTTGCCTTTTATCTCCAGGGTGGGGAGAGGGCCCCGGCCAGGGCAGGGACCAGTAAGCAGCAGGAGCCCACTTGGGGCCGCGCCTCAGTGGAACAAGCTCTGGCTTGGAGACCCAACTTGAGAAAAAAGTGCCCAGTTGGCACGACCTCCCCACCCTCCCTGCCTCCAGAAATCCGAAAGTTGGGATCAAGCCGCACTAAATTTTTCCAGGAAGATAAATAATACAAGTGCCTGAAAGTCCTGCCTGGGGATTGTCCAAGCTGCCCTCCAATGGAAAGACAGCTTCAGTCCCTGGCCAGAGCCCAGGGAAGGCTGGGTCCAGTAGCACCCTTAAACCTGGTGAAGGGAGGAGGTGCCCATGCCCTAGGCTGGACGCTTTCAAGGGCTCCACTCCAGTCAGGAGGCCCCAGGGTCCAGGAGGTGAATGTGTCTCAGGACTCCGCTCTCCAGACCTGCGGCTTGGGAGGGCTCTGCTGGGATGCTCTCTCTGGATCCCAGTCTGAGCCACTGTTCTCTGAATCTGTTCTCCTGAGGGCAGGTCATGCCCCTAGAGAGTGCACCTGTAGGCCTGAGGGACAGATGAAAGGGTGGCTGATTGCAGGTGTGAATGGCACTAGGATGCAAGGCTGAGTGTCTGGTCCATGCATGGAAGTCCCTGGCTGCACAGAAAGGACCTGGCAGTGGGACCTGGCAGCGGGTAGGGAGTGGCTGGGGCTAGAGGGAGAGAGGAGCTGTCTCTCTTTACACCACAGTGTCATTCTGGAGCATAACTCCTAAGTGGCAGGGAAATCTGAATTTGAACTTGTTCTTCCAGGTTGTTAGGAAGGTACATTGGTTCTCTTGCCCCAGGCCCTGCAAATGTTGTAGGTGGCATGACGGGGTTGGTCTATGACCACAGGTGCCATTTAGTTAATTCCCTCCCTGCTCTCCCTGACCCCCAATATAGTAGTGCCCCTCTAAAAGTGGGCTTGGGACAAGCTCACCTAGACCAGGAAGGAGTTTGAAGGTGAAATGAAGATTGTCAGTTGTCACCAACAAGCAGTTCCCCCTTGGGCCTCCTGACCTCATTCTCTACCCCAAAATTGGGACAATTTATAAAAATGTCCTGTGATGCTTGGGTGGGAAAGGATGGGGAGGAGCAGTGGCTTGTCTCCAGAGGATGGCGAGGGGACGGCCCTCACTGGCCCCAAGGAGTGAGGAGGGAGCCCAGGAGGGCTGCAGCAGTAGGAGGGATGGACACAGGACAGGGGACACCAGGCTAGACACCACCATCCCTGCTGCCCTCCCAGAGGAACTGCACCCACAGCCAGAGGGGGGCCATGCGTTTTTAATGTGGGTTCCAGAGAGTTTGGATCTTGGGCTTTGGACAGAGACGAGCGTGGGGGCCAGCTGGCTGGGCAGCAGGGGTCATCCCTGGCGGGAACGGATGACATGTTGATCCCAACTGGAGTTGAGTGCCCTGTGGCACCTGACATGCCGTCTGTTCAGAAGACAGACTCACGCTGCCTCTTTTGTGGCCGTCTCTGCTCACTCATTGATTCTGATTGGGCTGTTTGGGGACCAACCTGCCACCTTGGCCTCATTAGCTCTATGAGATGCTCAGTGTTACTAGACGCACACACACTCACCTCGGCCCGCATGCCCACCTACACTGACTCACAGTCACCTACTCCAAACACCACTTCAAGTGCCATCTCCGACTTTCCCTTGTCACACACAGTGTGCAGACCCCCAGGCCCTCCACACAGTCTGACTCTCCCTTATCAGTGACTTTTCATTCACCTCAGGTGACCCGCTAGCTCCAGTGGCTAAGGGTTGGCTTACTTGAGGGTGGCTGGGGGCCAGACGCCTGCAGTGATTCAGCTGGGGACAGGAGGCGGCGGCACCGCCCTCCTGGGACTCCCCGCAAGTCCCACGAGGCCTGCTCTTCAGCCCTTGAGCTCCCCCAATCTCCCAGGAACGCCTGCAGGTCCCGAAGCTCTCTGTCTGTTCTTGCGAGCCTCTTCCTGCCTCAGTCTGTGTGTCTGTCCCTGCCCCCTTGTCCATCCTTCTGTCCTGGCTCCTCTACCTGTCCTCTCCTGTCTCTTCTCTCCTCTTCCTGTCTTTTTCTGTGTGTCTCTCTTATTCTCTCTCCTCCTTGCTTTTTCTCTTTCTCACATGTTTTCCGTCTTTCTGTCTCTCTGTCTGTCAGTCTCTCTCACACACACTCTCTCACATTCAGTCTCTAGTTCTTTCCATCTTTAACTCCCCGTCTCGGCCTCTGAGCCTGCATCTGCATTTGGTGGAGCGTCTTGCTGGCTTGAGGAGTCCCAGGGGAACCGGACAGCCAGGTGTCTCTGGGTTGCAGAAGAAGGTGGCAAAGTATCCCGGGGGGCTGCTGTCACTTCCTGGCCTTTCCACCTCTGGCAACAGGCAGGAGGGGAGTATCAGGTCCTGCAGGACCTGAGAACTTGGGGACTCTGGCTTCAGACAATGAAATGTTCTTCAGAGACAAGGCTCACGGTCATAGGCCTGGGAGCAGAGCTGAGCGTTCAGAGTGACCAGCAGAGAGTTCCTTGTCTGTCTAGTTGACCTGATTGACCTTGTGCTGATGGAAGGATGTTGGGACTGGGAGTCTCCCTCAGAAGAGGCGTTGACCAAAGTGGGGCTGAATCAACACTTTTTTTCTTTTTCCTCGAAACAGCCAAACTCAACCCACCCACCCCAGGCCCCAGCTTCCTGCTCCAAACCACCAGTGCGCTCCCACCCTGTTCCAACATTTCCGCCAAGTGCCCTGGGCCGGGGGGGGGGGGCCTGTTTAAACAGCCTCCTGCCCTCTCCCAGCCTCCCTTTCTCCGCTGGCCTCTCCAGTCACGGCGTGCTTCTCCTCGCACAGGACCTGCTGTGTTGGCTGGTTTGTTTATTTGACTAACGTTTCCTTGGGTGGGGTGAGGCCTGACTCCACGGACCCTTCTCCCTACTCCAGAGGCCCAGGCAAGAGGCCAGGCCCAGCTGTAGCCTGCGCCCACTGTCCATGTCGCCCTCCCTCGGACCCCCAGTTCATTTCCGCACACCCTGATCTCAGCTCTGCCCATCCCTACCTCAGATGCCAGCCCACTCCCTCCCCTGCCCCAAGCTGAACACTTTGGCCTCAGAGGGAAGGCTGGTGGGTCCTCTGGGAGGGGACACCAGGAGAAGGTGCTGGAACAGTTGGAATCGGAACCCTTGGGTTTTCTAGGGGTTCCCAGAGAGGGACGTGTGGGGTGTGGCCTTCAGAATGTGAGAGAAGGCTGCCCACCTGCCTGTGCTCCCTCATTGGCCCAGAGGGAACAGTGATGACCAGAACCCTCCACGGGGCTTAGACCCATGTCCTCAGTCATCTCCCTGGAAACCCCCGGCCCTCCCCATCCCTTGGACGCCTATGGAATTTGGCCCATAGACAGAATTGCTTTGTCCCATCCTAGGTGCGCCTACAAAGGTGACAGTCCTCTTTGCAGATGACAACCAAAGCTCAGAGGACGAAGCAGCATGCCTAGACTGGATCTTCCATCAGAACCTGGCCTTGACCCCCACAACTCCAGACCCCCCAAAGCCACAGCTCCTCCCCAGCGAGGCCTCGAACTGCCCCGTGGGAACAGGGGAGCCACAGACTGCAGCCACCTGCAGCTCTCCTGAGCCTCCCCTCCCCCACTGCACCTCCCGCCTCACACACCTGCCATCGGTCTCCTGGTCCCTGTGTCTGGGCTGGGAAGGGAGTGCAGAGGCAGGTAGCATTCCTGTGACCTCATTCTGCGACTTGCTGTCCTAGTTACCAGCTTCCTGAGGGGAGAGAAGCTTATAGAGATGACTTTAACCATCTGGGTGCTAATTTGGAATGCGGACCGTCCCTAGGTTGAGGCTAGGGACAGCTATTCCCGGTCTGCAAGATGAGGTGTGGGGGTAGAGAGGCCAGAGGGGGGATCAGGAAGTTTCCCCAAATAGCCTGGCCAGCAGCCAAATGTGGGAACCAGGCCCCAGGGGGAGTGGCCCAGCTGGGGGGCAGGTGGCCAGTTGGCACATGAACGTGGCCCTTGGGATGTTGGGCACAGGGCTCACATGAAGCAGCGCTGTTTTGTCTCCTTTTACTCCTCTCCCGATAAAATGGGTGTCCCTAGAACTTGGTGTCACAACTGAGGCCATGTGACTCCACCCTGTTTTTCTTCTCTTCCAGGGTCCCAGAAACCCCAACCCACTCCCTCATTCCTCACCCCAGAAACATTGACTGATTCAACAAATGTTTATTGAGCACCTACTAGGTGTCACTTGCTAACTTCTGCCCTGGGGGATTGAATGAGGAAGAAGACAGGGTGAATAAGAGAAAAGAAGAAGCCAGGTGTGAGAGTGCATACCTGTAATGCCAGCTGGTAGGGAGGCTGAGGCAGGAGGATCACCAGTTCAAAGCCAGCCTCAGCAAAAGTGAGGGGCTAAGCAACTCAGTGAGACCCTGTCTCTAAATAAAATACAAAATAGGGCTGGGGATGTGGGTCAGTAATTAAGTGCCCCTGGGTTCAATCCCTGGTGGTACCAAAAGAGAGAGAGAGAGAGAGAGAGAGAGAGAGAGAGAGAGAGGGAGCAGGGAAGAAAATCTACTTTAGCACTGAAGGAAGGCCTCTCATAGAGGGGATATTTCAGCACCAGCCAAGAGAAGCAGGAGAAAGGACCCGGTAGGAAAATGGCCCACAAGGCAGAAAGAACTGGCCTTTGAGAGCTTGCAGGCTCCAGGGACAGAAAGAGCCCCAGTGTGGCTGGGGTATCCTCAGCAAGGTGGGGAGTCATACGAAAATAGATTGGAGAAACACAGAATATTTTGACCTGGACATTTTGACCCCAAGAATGTTTTGAATGCAAACATTTAAAACCAAAACATGCTAACACTGAAGATGTTGGGGTGGGGGGAAGGTGTTTTCCACTTTGAACTCTATTCATCCAACTTCATTCCTTGATCTGATTTTTCCATTTTCCCCCATGATACAGTTAAACAGATTTCTATGTTTTTCATTCCATTTTAATTTCACCAAAACTATTTTTTTTTAATAAGCATCAATTCCTTATATATTTTGCTGCCAGAATTAGATTCATCCATCAGTTTGGGAGTTACAGGCTCTGGACACGCACGAGGCTGTGCCATTATGTGATTGAATGGAAGATTTAAATTAAAAAATAGATATATATTTGTGGTCAAGATTTGATGCTTCCGTCCGTTTTAGTCAATGATGAGTTTCCTTGCATGCAAGAAAGTTCTAGTGGTTGTCAGTGCTACTTCTACCAGTAATATATTTAGTGGCGAGTAATATTTATATCCCAGTTAATCTGTGGGAGGAACCCAGTGGAAGGGGCAGCTGGGAGAGAAGGGTTTGAGGGAGGCTGGTGAAGCTAGATCTTCCAGGCTAGGGAAGGGGTGTTCCTAAGGTGGAGCAGACACTGTTGGAGCATTTAGGCAGATGAATGACATGATGGGATTTTTTTTTTTTTTTTTGCTTTTGTTTTTTCCTTGCTGTGCTGGGAATGGACCTGGGGTCTCATACTAGGCAGGCGTTCTACCACTGAGCTATATCCCCAGCCCAGATTTGGCTTTTTAAAAGCCTCCTTCAGCCAGGTGCAGTGGAGCACACCTATAATCCCAGCGGCTCCAGAGGCTGAGGCAGGAGGATCACGAGTTCAAAGCCAGCCTCAGCCTTAAGCAATTTAGTGAGACCCTGTCTTAAAATAAAGAATTAAGGAGGAGGGCTGAGGATGTGGCTCAGTGGTTAAGGGCTCCTGGGTTCAATCCCTAGTATCTCACCCCCGCCAAAAAAAAAATAGTCCTTCAGGCTTCGTGATGAACTCTGGTAGGAAGAAGAGGTGGAGAGTTGGAGAAAGGGAGACCAGGTGAGGAGACTAGACAAGAATTGAGGAAAGATTAGGAGAGTAGAAAGGACGATACAGTCCCTGTCCCATTCTCCAGAGTCCCCACACAGCCCTCCCCACAGAACCAGAGAGACCCTGGGTCTTCCCCACCCCCCTTCCCCTTAGTATAAAGGCGGCTCCAGGCCTCTGACGCCCCAGAATCTGGCCCCCACAGTTTGCACAGGGTGGACACCAAGAGCTGAGGCGGCCTCCCTGGGACTCCCTCCCCGGCTCCCCCCAGGCTGAACATGGCTGCTGCCAAGGGTCTGGGAAGCCCTCCTGAGGTTGCGGTGGGGGACAGGAAGGGGTGGGATGGGCCCTCCAACCCACCCACCCAGAGTCACGTGGCCGGAGCTGCCGGGCAGCCACAGACCTGGCGGAGAAACAGACCCAGACACAGGGTGCTTGTCCCACTGTGGCTCCGAGCTCGGGGTGTGACCCTAGGCAGGAGTACAAAGGGGCCTCTGTTGATGCGGGGCACGGAGCCCACCTGGGCCAGGCTAGGCATCTGAGCAGGGAGGGAGGTGGCCTGGGGTGCTGGAAGGGAGAAGGCTGGAAGGGACACAGATCTGAGGTTTGGAGAGTCCTCTGGGGCAAGTCACTTCTCGATGCTCACCTTGCTCACCTGTAACATAGATATCTGAGTCCCACGTGGTCAGGACCCTCACATGGGGTATGTGCCTATTTGCTAAAAGCTTTATTGACTCATTGAAGCCGAATAACGACCCACTAAGTGAGGTACTATTTATCCTTATTTGACAGATGGGGAAACTGAGGCACAGGGGTGGTCAAAGGCATGCAGCTAGGAAGTCGCCGAGGTAGGATTCAAGCCCAGGGGTATGGCCCACCACCCTGCTTCTGGGAAGGGATGGACATCTCTCAGACCAGGCACCTGAAGTGGATGGAGGGGTCCTTGGTCTTCACCGAGTCGGAGGGGCACTTCCAGGATGACCTGGCCATAACTGTACCTTGTCTCCTGGGCCTGGGTTTGACCCTTAGGGCAGAGCAAGGGGGCAGCAGAAGGGAGACGGTCCGACTCCCCAGGAGGAATCCCAGGACCAGAGCCCCAAGGCAGGTGGTAGAGCCAGGATCAGGAATGGCAGGTCACAACCCAACCGCTCTTGGTCCAGTTGTGGAAACCATGTCCCCAGTGGAGGCTGGGACATTCCTTTAACAAGGATGGTTTGTAATCTGTGAGGCACCAGGCTGGGTGCCCTGTGCTATGGACAAACCAGCTCTGCCCCGTGGCACCCAGGGTCCAGCCAAACACCAAGTACAAGGCCCAAGCTCGGGGCCCAGACATGCTCCCCTAAATGCATCCCTACATCGTCTGCCCTTCAGGATCATCGGGATGCTGGCTGAAAAGGCAGAACTCTGAGCTGGAGGCCCTGGGACCCGGCAGAGCAAGCCACAAGTTCCCCAGTGGCCCAGCGTGTACTCGGAAGCCTGCCGGGCGTGAGGGTCTCACCCTCAGCCTCACGTCAGAATCACCTGAGCACCATTTAAATGTCCTGACGCTCAGGACGCACCCCACCCAAGCCACCTACTTGGGTTAGAACCCTTGGGACTCAGGCCTCAGAAGTTGACTGAGTTGCCCAGGTGTTTCCACTAGTGACCATAGCAGGGACCCCCAGGCAGGCCTGTCCCTCTATCAGCCAGATCTGGGCCGAACTGTCCCCTCCACAGAGAGGCCCTCCTGACCACCGGTCTTCAAGCCCTGGTCCTCCCCAGCCTCATGTGTTTATGTGCTCATGGAAACCCTCAGGGTTCCAGCTCCGAGGGGCTCTGGGTATTCTGCCCACTGCTGGCCTCGGGGTGCAGGATGGAGGGATGGAACATAGTAGGTGGAACCCGATGTTTATTGAGCAAATGCATCGAGCTCCTGCTCTGTGTCCAGCACCAAGGGCGGTGCTATCCCTATAGGACCTCTCAGTTGTCCCCACGGCCCTACCAGGCACTGACTGTTGGGCCCATTTTACAGACGGAGAGGTGAAATGACTTGCTCCCAGCCTGACGGCTCCAGAGCCCAGGTTCTGTCCTCTGTGGAGGCTTAGAGCAGCTCTGCTGGGGAGCCTCTGGGGACTGCGGGGAGGGCCTGGAGCCCAGGACGTGTTGACACAGCCCTTCCTCTTGGAACCCCTCGGCGGGTTGGAAAGGCCCCTTCTTCCTGCTCTGCTGTGTGCTCAGGCCCTCGCGCTGATCGAAAGGAGGTGCCTTGATGTGGTCAGAGCTGCTCCCTGGCCAACAAGGTGGGCCACGGCCACCCCACGTCCCCCTGCAAGGGGCATGGAGGCCTCCCCTCCTTCCTGCCCCGGACCCGAGTCTCAGGGTCCCGCTCAGCCTCCCACCTCCCTCCTCAGTGGGTTGGGTGGTTTTTCACTGTGAGGGAGGGAAAAGGACCCAAGGCCCAGTGGGGGGGGGGGCGGGGAGGGTCCTGCTGGACAAACTAATTAAATAAAAGCTTTGGGAAATGAAGGGTGGGTCAGGGAGGTCTTCATTTCTGCAGGGTTGATCCTGGCAGCTGGTCAGGGCCTCTGCAGGCACCTTCTAAATGCAGCTCTTTAAGTAAGAGGGGAGGCAGCCAAGGTCCAGTGAGGACCCCAGGACCCGCCGCCTCCACCTTCCTTTCCAGGGGGCAATATGAGGAAGTCCTCTCGGTAAGCTGACCACCTCCTAGACTGCTGCTGGAAGAGGTTGTCCCTACTGTTAGACACCCCAATTCCCAGCTTTGTTTCCTCCAGGTCTGGTTCTCCTGCCCCCCGAAGGCAGCTCTGCCAAGCTGGGTAAGGTTCAGATAATTTCCACTGCGTGGGCACAAACACAGATTGAGTGCAACTCTGGACTGGGAAGGAGTGGGGCTAGCTGGCAGCTTTGGGAGGCAAGATAAAGGGCAAGAGAGGAGGGGCCTGGACGTTACAACGGGCACCTGAGTTTGGGTGAGGGGATCTGGATGGAGTTTTCGGCATTTGATCCAGATCAGCTTGTCTTCCTCTTCCTTTTTCTCCCCCCATTGGTCTCCAATGCGCAGCTGTGAGGAAGTTCTTTCTGCTGTCTAATCCCTCCTGCTGTCATTAATGATTTCATCCCTCAGGTAGCAAGGGGTATTTTGCAGTTTGCAGGATATTTTTTTACATGTTATCTTACTTAATTTTCTCAGATGTCAGCCTTGGGTCAGGGAAGTTATTATTAGGTCTTGTTGTTATTATTCCCCCACTTTACAGGTTGAAAAAAAGAACAAAAAAACCCAGAGAGGGTCCAAGTCTGCCCGATTCCAGAGTATGCCTGTTCTTCCAAATTATACCGGCAGACACGTTTACCCCTCTACCCTGCAACCTCCCCTTCCATCTCACCCCAATTCAGAAGCTGCTGGGACCTGGAGAGGTCACCTGGGCCATCCCCCTGCCTCTGGCTGTGCCCACAGGAGCCTCCTGGGACCTGGATCTGTAAACCCTCTGGCTGTGGCCAGGAGAGGGGGCGGTGGGGAAGTCAGGGAGTGAGGGTGTCAGCTGCTGGGCCTCTTTTTTTGAGCAAAGCCTTTGAAAGTTTAATGTGCTAATCTCTCCTGATTACTGCACACGGAGCTGCTCAGACCTCCAGCTCGTCCAAGAACCCATCACACACCTCACTTGCGGAGCAGGTTGAGGGCGCTGGGCGAGACCTCCGCCCCACCCTCTGCCCCTCCTGCGCTGGGAAGGACCGTGCACCTCGTTTCCTAGATCTTCACCGGGATCAGGTGGGCCTCCTTTGAGGCCTGGACCAGGAGGTCCCAACCCTTCCCTTTGACATCGGGACATTTCGTATTCTAGAAAGGTGCTTCTGAGGAGTCTGGTGGGGAGGCTGCTGGCTGCTGGTTTCCCAGCCATCAATCGTCCCACCCCGATTGATGGCTGGGAAACCAAGGTGGGTTGCTGCCCTCCGACATCACCTCTGCCTAGAAGCAAACCAATTAGCACCGTGTCTGATTCTGTGTTCCCAGCGCCTGTCTTGTTATTGGGGATTTATGTCCCGGTCACCGTGAAGGACAGACGAGCGTCCGGGTTTCCACTGGGGGCAGCCTGGCCAGGGATGGCAGGAGGTGGTGCCCGTCTTGCTTGGGGCAGGATGGGGATTTGATTTCAGGGGGATTTGCAACCAGTGGGGAGCCGCCCTGGCCACATGGTGGCTCCGGGCTATTTTAGGAGGCAAAGGATGGGGGAGGGGAGGGGTGGCCTTGTTCAAGTCAGGATTGAATCTGCCCTTTCAGTGGGAGCAGAAAGGACCCAGGATGCACGGGGTGGAGCAGGCTGGCCCACGGCGGGGGCTTCTCCCACCTTCTTGGAACCCAGAATTAACACTGCACATCCTGACTCCAGTCTGGGCTCTCAGCAGATTGGAGAAACTGCTGGCGGGACAGAAGACCACGGCTCCTCACCTGAACCCTGGTTACCCGGGGCCCTGGGTGTTATTATTAAGAACCGTCACTGGAACCATCTCATATCCCTTTGCAGAATAAGTTCTATTTACTGAGCCCTCGGGGGAATCCCCCCGGAGCAGGGAAAAGGAGCTGCGGCTCCCTTCCTGCTTGGGCCCCTTCCAAGTCTGGCTAATGTTGGTTACATAAGTCTGTCCACCTCTTTGAGCCTCAGTGTCCCTGCGTCCAAAGCGGGGACCAGAAACACCTAATTAGTGACACCCATGTTATTTGGTCACCTGTGATGTTGGGCGTTCCACAGGCATGATCTCACATCACCCTTTACCATGTAGTAAATGTTTTACAGATAAGGAAACTGAAGTTCAGAGAGGGGAAGTAACCTGCCCAAAGTCACACAGCCAGAGCAAGTCACCTGATCCATTTTCTTTCACACCTGTAGTTGAGCTGCGTTGTTCCTCAAATCCAGCCATGTGGATTGGTTTCCCTCTGGGTGCCGGGCACTGACTTGGGGCTGCGGATTCATGCATAGACAGAAGAGGGGAAGAGGAGATAAGGGGATGAGACTGGGCATTGGTAAGAACTGGACTCGCCAAACTGGAGACTCAGGGGTTTTATGTAGACTCTGGGTCATTCTCTGGCCGGAGGAGGGCAGTAACTGGAAAGGGGATGTGGGGACTGAAATCCTTCATTGAGCCAGGGGTAGGTGGGCAAGGTAGAGGTTTTCTTCCTCCTCACCCCACCTTTATGGGGGGAAAGTCACTAGGCATACTGTGATGAGGCCTTTGGAGGCACCTTGGCATAGAGGAAAGAGCTGAGACTTTGACCCCAGTCAGATGAGGTTCAAATCCCAGCTCCGCCTCCCTAGCTGTGTGACTTGGACAGGTAAATCAACCTCTCAGAGCTTCTCTGTCTGCATCTGCAAAATGTGGAGAGTCCTGGTGACCTTTCGGTGGTATCAGGAGGATAAAACAAGTTGATAAAGGTGTGAGAAAGGTCTGGAACACAAGTAGCACTGTTGTGTGTGTGTGTGTGTGTGTGTGTGGTGTGTGTGCAGGGTTGGTGTTTGGGGCTGTGTTATCCTAGGTATCTAGGTGAAGCCATGTCTTTGTGGGTGGCCCTAAGCTGGCACCTGTGGTCATGCCGAGTGATTTCAACAGGCTGAGCAGGACAGAGAGCCAGCTGCATACACATAAGTTCTGGTGCTTACAGATTGAGAAATCACTCTGGGCTGGGGCTGTCGCTCAGTATTCGTCCTGTGGCAGAGCCTCTCCTTCGGGAAGCCTTCTGGGATGTGGCTCCCTCTCTTGTAAAGTTGCCTAGCATGTGGGAGGCCCTGGGTTCCATCCCCAGCACTGAAAAAAAAAAAAAGAAGAAGAAGGAAGAAGGGGAGAGAATAAAATGGAGGAAGGAAGGGGGAAAGAAAGAAGGAAGAAAGAAAAAAATAAACTCCAAGCGAGCGGGGCATGGTGCACACAACCTGGAATCCCAGTGACTCTGACTTGGGAGGCTGAAGCAGGAAGATCGCAAGTTCAAGGTCAGCCTCAGCAAATTAGTGAGTCCTTGAGCAACTTAGGGAGACCCTGTCTCAAAATAACAAGAGCTGGGGATGTGGCTCAGTGGTTAAGCACCCCTAGGTTCCATCCTCAGTACCAAAACCCTGGGGGGCTGGATTACCCAAAGTTTCATGGACCCTCAGCTCAGTGTGGAGCTAATTCAAGTCTGCAGAAGAAGTTAAGGGGCGGCAGCATCAATAGAGGACTGGGTGGAGGCCCAAGGAGGTGCTAGTCTGTTCTCAGGAGGACAGGGAAAGCCGGAAAAAGTTCAGAGGGGTGTGGCTGGGGTAACGAAGAACTTGGAAACCATCCGCTCCACCAAGCTCTATTAAGTTGATAACTCAAGTCAGGTACTGCGCAGAAAGGAAAGTCCCAGAATGACCCTGGTTGGGGGAGGGGCTCAGTGTCCTGGGTCAGCTGATGCAGGGTTTGGGGGAGACAGTTGACTGGGTGATAAAGGCAATAAATAAATGGTCCCAGGGGTGGGATGGTAGCTCAGTGGTTAGAGTGCTTGCCTAGTATGGGTGAGGTATGGGTGAGGCACTGGGTTTGATTCTCAGCACCACATATAAATAAATAAAATGAGAGTCCATCGACAATTAAAAAACATTTATAAATAAATGGTCCCTAACCCACTCAAGATGCCCTGGGAGAATATGGGTAGCCACCTCTTTGAAAACTTCCTGGAGGAGGAGGCTGTGTCACACCACTGAGGGAGATGGGTCTCTTTAGCTGGGAGAGGAGAACTCTCTGGAAGAAGCTGGCAGCCATGCGACCTGACTGTGAAGGTGGAGTGCACCTTTCCTGTCACCAGGGAGTAGATCTAAGATCCCTGGGTGGGGATTATTGGAAGACAGATTCCACCCGCCTCCAGGAAGGTATTCGTTAATAGTGCAATGGCCCTCTCTGGTGAGCTAGTGAGCTCTTTGTCATGGGCATGTTCAAGCAGAGACCGGAGACTCAGGGCTGCTACAAAAGGGACAGGGTGACCTCTAAGATCCCTTCCAAGTCCGAGCAACTGTAATTCTCCACTGACAGACACCGGGTGTGGACAGTAAGCAGTGTAGATCAAGTTCAAGGATGAAGGACCGTGGGGTGGCCAGTACACAGGGTATATACCGTGGTTGTCATGACCAACCTGGATTCACTTTTGTTGAAAAATTTTCTGGCAACTGTTTAATTGAGACATAGTTCGTGTACCACACAACTCATCCATTTAAAGTGTTCAGTCTTGGGCTGGGGCTGTAGCTCAGCGCCAGAGCGCTTGCCTAGCATGCATTCGATCCTCAGTACCATAGTAAATAAATAAATAAATAAAGGCATTCTGTCCATCTATAACTACAAAAAGAAATTTAAAAAAATGAAATAAAAGTGTTCAGTCTTTAAAATGGAAATGAATTCATTCATTCATTCATCCCACAACTGTTTATTGAGCATCTGCTAGGCATGCATCAAGCTTTGCGCTGGTGTTTTGGAGGAAATAAAGGCCCTGACCTCGGGGGCAAGACAGGTAAATGTCCAAAGGAGAGAAATGCAACCTGAGAGCTGGACTCAGAGGGAAATATGCAGGGTGCTGAGATGAAGCACGATGGAGCAGGGAAAGGGGGGCCTGGGGAGGGAACACCTGAGCTGAGGCCTGAGTTTCCAGGAGCAGCTCTGTGAGGGTCAAGGGTGTGTTCCAGGCTGAGGGAACAGCCAGGGCAAAGGCCCTGAGGCAGGCTGAGTAGGTGTGTAGAGGACCAGGAAGACTTGCTGGGAGTGGGTGGCAGCTCAGTGCCCTACTCCTGTGGTCAAGGCATGGAGGATGCTTCCACCTGGGACTTGTCTCTGGTCGCCTGTCCACCACGTAAGAACAAGGATGGTTGAGCAGCATGTGTGTGTCTCTCTGGATTCCAGGGTCCTTTCTCTGCCTTTTACTCTCTTACTCCTCATTTCCCTAATATGGAAGGTGGCAGGACTCTTGGGTCATGCCACCAGCTCTGCCTCCTGCCCTCTCTGGTGCCTTCATGCCCCTGTGTGCACGTTGGACCCTGGGCGCTGATTCTGTAAGGGAATCAGAAATGACCCTCAGCCACCCATACTGAAATCTCCCCAGCAGGCTTTCCTGCTGTCCCCTGACCCCAGGGCCCGTTCCTGGGAGAAGACTGGAGACTCCCATTTGGTGCTCATTTATCTTGTGACTTTGGACCAGCTACTTAAAGTCCTCATGTTTTCCTTTCCTGGTCTGTGAAATGCGGACCAAACCGCTTTGGGCAGAATGGTTTTGAGGACTGAGTGCATGGCTCCTGTCACCTTTTAGGTGCTTCATGAATGTCACCTTCCTCCTTTTCCTCCCCAAGTTTACCCCACACACACACACACCCCGGCAAAAGAAAAAAAAAAAAAAAGAGGGACCAGGCCCTGGTGAGCCAGAGGGAGGGCGGGTACGCACCCGTGGGTCCTTGTCCCCTGCCGAGCCCCTCTTCCCTCTTCCCCTCTTCCCCTCTTCCCCGCCGCTCTCCTGGCCCGGGCTGGGGCGGCGGCTCCTGGCACCTGCTCTACCGCCCGGGGGCGGGCTCGGAAGACGCTCGGCCGCCTCGGGACGAGCCGGGCCGGGGACGGGCCAGCCGCGCACCTCCGCAGGTCCCGGGTGGCGGCGGGCGGACCGCGGGGTGCAGCCGGCTCGCGTCGGGAGCGCTGCTCAGGCGGGAGCCCGCGCGGGACTCGGAACCGCGCTCCTGGCTCCGTGTCCCCGGCCGACGCGCTGCCGGGACTGAGCCGGCAGGAGGGGACGCGCCGCGTGGTCCCCTGTAGATGGTTAGGTAGGTTTGGGGACAGCGGCGAGGCTCCTAGCCCGCTTTGCTTGGGGTGGCTGGGTGGGGACAAAACCGCAACTTAACCAAAACTAAGGTCGGGAAGAGGACCCCAAAGGGTGATGACAGCAAGATGGACTTCAGCTCCCGCTCCGCCGGTGGTCCCCAGCCTCCTCTCCCGGGGGTCCCCAGACTCCTCTCTCCAAGACCCTTCCCTGGAGACGGGCTTCACCAGCTAACCCCCGTAGTTTCCCTCAGGAGTTGTGAGAGTCCGACTGTCCCCCGCCCCTACGAGCCCCGGGGTGGAATAAATGGAAGGGTGGGGGAGGGGAGAGCTAGTCACTTAGAGCGCGAGGAACTCACCGGCCCCACCCCCACCTGCTCATCACAGGCGTCCGAGGCTATTCCCCCTACACCCCTGAGCTGAATACCCCATCTTCAGCCAAGAGGCAGAGGGGTCGTTCCTGTGGCTGCCCTGCCCACATCACAGCTCCTAAACAGTCCTAGGACCGCCCACCCCTACGCCCATGTTACCAGGACTCGCTGGCTGGTGGGGTTATCATGGGGTTTGGGGATGCTGCTCTTCTTGGTCATGTAGGGAGGTGGTCTGGAAGAGCAGGCAATGTAGGAGGCAGAGCTGTGCCAGGATCCTGGCCCCTGGTGTGCCTAGGAAGGGCCTGGGGCTCCTGCATGCTGAGAGTTAGCAGGGCAACCAGCTGGGTTTCCTAGGCTTTGCATGGCAGCAGAAGGAAGAAAGGGGGTATGGAGGCTACTCCTCCCTCTCTCCTCCCACATCTCCTTAGAGGAAGATGCTCTAGTTTCCCACTGAGGGCCCCCTGTAAGGAGAGACCCAGGTTAGATAGCAAGAAGAACTTCCTGAGGGTGGATCTTCTTCAGGAGGAGTCTCACTGGCCATGAGAGACAGCCCTATCTTTGGGGGCATCAGGAGGAAATGAAGCTCTCTGGAGCACTCAAACAATAGGGCATGAGGACAGCAGAACAAGGAGAGGAAGTGACAGAGGAGGTGACTTGCCCATACTTCCTCACCTCCTAAGCCCTCTCTCTCCCTTCCTGGGAGCCAGCGTGGACTTTCAGTGCCTCAGCCAGCTTACTCCCAAATCCTCTGCACCCAGAAGTCCCAAGGGAGGTGACAGGTTTCCTCTGTTACTACTCTAGATAGGAAGATAGACATGGTTGCCTTGATTTTGTCCCATGGAACCTGCACCAGTTCCCTGGTGAGCTAGTGTCCCCTCCCAGTCCTCCTGTTCTGGCAAAGCAGGACTGTGTGGGCTGGGGGCCTGCCCTCAAGGCTGACTCTATACAGGCCATCCCACTCCTCTAGGTGGGAATCCATGGCTCTTCTGGGGGTCTCAGGGTGTGATTGTGGGTGACCCCAGTTTCCTGGGCCCAGGATGGTCAGGGTGACTGTCATGTATGTCATGTACCAAAAAAAAAAAAAAAAAAAAAAAAAGTTTTCCTTTCTTTTTCCTGGGAAAGTGTCAGCCCTGGGAGGAGGTGAGGGAGGGGGAGGGTAGAGAGGCCAGAATGCTCCGTAGTGACTCCTCTGGGACACTAAGGGGGCATCCAGGCCCAGGAAGGCTCACTTTCTGCTAGGACAGGAAAAAACAAAGCTTCCCAGGGTCGGTGGGGAGGGGCTGGGTCCCCATACTCCTGTGACCACATGAGTGACTTGGATGGGGCTGCCAGGGACCTAACCCCATCCCTGCATCCGAACAGGGAGACCTGACCCTATTCGCTTGCCAAACCTCAGCTGCCTCATTTGCAGGGCCTCGCGGGCTGTTCTGAGGATGAACAGAGGTGGTGTTTCTACAGCGCCCTGCGGGGTGATGGGTGCTTGCCACCCAGCGGAGCTTTGCCCAGCCTGGGCCTTCCTGGGGCTAGGGAAGGCTCCCGAGGCTTGGCCTCCAGCCCTTCCACCTGAGAGGCAGCTGCTGTGTTGCCACCACAACTCTGCAGGCAAAGGACCCAGGAGATTAGCTTAGTCCAGCCCTCTCTCTTTTAAGACGGGGAAACCAAAGCCCAGATGGGCAGGGACTGGCCCAAGGTTGGCCAGCCAGCCAGGCTCCCTGCTCAGAGCCAGGGCCTGGAACCTGGCTGGGGAGGGCAGGAGGGTGGCCACTGGCAGAGGTGGGGGGAAAATGCCAGAGTGTAATTGGGCTCATTAAGGGTTTGCTGAGAGAGCCTTCATGCCCTGCCAAAGTCTGGGGAGAAGCCTAGAACCTTCCTCTCCAGTGACTCCTTTAGGAGAAACAGTCTTTTCCTGAGGACCCCCTCCCCAGGCTGCTTTGGAGACAACCGGCGCTCCATGCTTTGAGGCCTCCAAAGACCCTTCCCATCCCATCTTCTTTGGATGAGCAGGCAGTGACTGAGGACCCCTCTGAAATCCAGGCCCTGAAGTGCCTTAGTCACCCAGTCAGAAGTGGTGAAGATGGAACCCCGGGGGCCCTCCTGAGTGCTCCCGCCACCCACTGCCCCCGGTTCTACACGGGGTCACAGGCAGACAGAGGCTGCCCACCTCTTGTGTGAGCCAGGCTTCCAGGGGGTGGCTGGCTGCACAGCCTCAGCCTACCTCTCAGGGAAAGTGGCAAGCAGATTTATCCCCCTTCCTGTGTAAATCCCAGACAGAGAGGTTCGTGGGTCCACGCATGCTCTTTTCCTCTGCTCTCACTTTATGCTTCCTGCCTGCCTCTTTGGCTCTGACCCTACCTCTTTCCTCCCAGGTTAGGGCACCTGACACCAGGGCCAGATGGGAGCTGCACAGGCCTGAGCCTCCTAGGATCCTCGCTCTGCAGTCTGCAGCCCCTGCCCCCAACCCAGCAGTAGTTCCAATCAGGGCTTG